>NC_090440.1:2005003362-2006429847 GCF_031143425.1 Pleurodeles waltl
AATGAGCATTGTGTCGATGACGCCTGAGTTAGGATGCCTGCTGCATTTCCTCTAGGGGTGCACGGGACTCGCCACAGACAAGGCAGGGTCTGAACACTTACCACAGGAGTCTAGAGTCCATGTTCAACAGAAGTGAAGTTCTAAAACCACTGCCCGCTTTGGTACAAACCAAGATATTGTGGGAAAACATGATTTTCAGACGCCATACAATTCATCCAAGCAGGGAAGCTGCGCTCGGACACCAGGCTTCTGTGTGATTATGGCTTTATATCAGGTGGGGTCTTCTGTCCTGCCACTGATTTCCCTTCTAGATGAAGTGTAAATACAGCACTTGCCTGCCTTCTCATGGCTTAAGGGCGAAGAGCAGTCGCTGTGGTGGGAAGGAATGGATACAAGCCCAACCATGCAGTTTTAATGTGGCCCTTATTAGGGAGGGGCTGCTAATTACGTGTTCTTTCAGAGCACTTGACAGTTTGACAAATGGGAGGTGTGAAGAGTGGGACAACAGTTTCTATTGCTCAGATAAAGTTATTTTTTAGGCAGGACCTTTCCTTTTTTGTCTTTTGGGATTACTACAACAGGAATGCTTGACGGCAGTCAGATGCAAGATCTCACACACTTAATTGTACCTATATTGTGGGCGCTCCAGAATAAACATAAAAACCACCCCGGTGCTACCTGCCCCGAGGAGCATTACTGTACACAAATCCACTACAACAGACTTGGAGGAACAAATCGAGCACAAACATTTATTTTAATGCTATTTATGCATGGGTGATGGTCGTGTTTGTGCATGGCATACAGTGATACTGGAACACTTTATACATGTTTGTGTGCTGCCTTAAAAGGCCTCGACATTATTTCTAAAAAGCCAGCCTCCATATTATTTCTAAAAGCCCAGCATGAAAACTGACTGTGACCTAAAGCGTCCAACTCTCGGCTCCCCTTTTTCTTTCAAACAACTCTGTCCTTCTTTTCCATTATCTGCACGCCTCTATTCGGAGTACAACCCACTCTAAATCACATGCATGTTTGCCTTAATCTTCACTAAAGTGTTTTTGCAAATTGCCCATGCCTTATTTAAAAGATCACAAGCTCTGCTGTAGAAGTCAAGCTGCACCCTATCAATACCGAATCTCCTGTAGCTCATCTACTAATACCAATGGATGAAATTCCTATATCCACATTTCCCACTAAATCTAACACACAGAAAATGGAGTAAAAGTATAAAATGTTTCCTGTAGAGCACAAGATTAATCACAATAACCAACAATACCTAGCAAAATAATAACAACAAAAAACACTACTCTTGGAACCTGCAAGCTTGTTGCCCAGCGTAAAAGCACTACAATAAGTCATTCGGGTAGTAAGTGCTAAATAATACAATATAGAACCTACACTAAAGCTACTATCCTGACACACAGACTATTGTAGTTCATACAGGCTGCTTTATCATTCTGTTTTACTGATTGACACTCTTGCACTCACTTAAGACAAAACCAACCGCTAAGGGTAATATCCATCACCTAGTACTAAACCACTCCACAGCAATAAGCTTCCCATCAGCAAATGTACAGGCACAAAATAACTGAAGAGGTATGTCACATACTACTGGCCAAAGGTGGACTCTAATGTAATCCAACACTGCAGTTCCTGACTAGCAACATACTATGACCACTTCTTGGCATCTCACATCTCATGATATTAATAAAGACCATCCACAGATCTCTCCATCTCTTCTCCTTTTTAACTATGACTGCTTAGGACCATAACATTTAAACAAAATATCAAAGAAATACCAAAAGGGAGCTACCTAAAGCTGCCAGTCTACTGTAAACCATAAAATGCACGCCTAGCTCTCACACTTCTCCATCCATCACCCTGCTAAGCATTGTGTCCCATAAGACAATAACCACACCTCGGTGGTCCTCACTGACAACACGGAAACACTTCCCACATAGGATAAAAACAGACAACACACTTCCAACGAAACACCCTACTGTTGTAGTGTGCTACCCAGGTAGGCAAGCGCTTCAGCGCTCCAGATATGGGTGGTAAGCTCTATATAAATGCTGCAATACAATATAACTGTGCCCCACAGTTAGTGAGAAGTAAAGAGGCTCACTTACCCCGTGCGCTTTGTGATGGTCCCCAACGTCATGGGCTGCTTGATCTGAGCGAGAGGCAACACAACAGTAAGGCTGGGGAGAGGCGAGAGACGCGGGTTGCCAGGGTTGTTGTTGGCAAAGTTATTATAATTGTCTTGGTTGTTCAGTTTGCCTGAATGGAGACAACATAGTCCAATTGGTAAGTGTCATTTATTCGGGAGCATCAAAAAATGCCTCAAAATTTACAAAAAACAAACAAAAACTACAGCCTTAAATTAACAAACTGTAACACAGAAGCAAAATTGAGAATACTAAACAAATTGGCAAACGTAAAGACATTGTGAAAATGATTCTGAAATGCAAAAAGGAGGATAGTAAACATGGCACTGGGATATCTGCACTCCAAATGGCTGTATCTGCACAAGAAATACTTTTGAAATCGCCTACAACTGCCTTAGGTTTGGAACTGGCCAGAATACCTCCTAATCTGCCTGAGATTTTCTGTTTATCTGAGAGGCATCATTATTTGAGCTGGGTGATCTTCAAGGGCAGACAAATCACTTTGAAATTAAGGAACCCCTCAGATATCAACATTGGTTATTTCTCTTTTCTTACAATTTGTGCCTCTGCACATTTCTTCTCTGTCACTTAATTTGGTACTTCTCTTCCTCTGGATCTTTGTCCCTCACTGCTCTCTTTCGACCTCTCTCCATTCCTCCCTTGTCTTTCTCTACAGTCTTGGCTCACTCTCCTTCCCTTTTCTGGCTACGCTTGCACTCTAAACTCCTTCTGTCTTTCCCTTCTATTTTTCTCTAAATTCCTCCTCTCTCTCACTCATGTTTTGCCTCCGCATATCTCCCAGCTGTCTCTCTCGCAAGCTTTTTCTGCAGTCATGAAAATTGAGAGCTTTTAATAAGGCTTATTTTTGTGATTACAGATGCTACTATTATTCAACTGAATGGTTCTCATTTTATCATCTCTAAAGGATTCAAGGCAGAGGCAACCGCTAAGACCTAGATCTTTGACATGAAGGTTGCACACAGATCTCTACAATGGCTGTTTCACTACATAACATACCCAAAGAACTCCCTCTTCACGCTGCTGTCACCTCTTATATTGTCTTTTTTTCCTTCCTCTTGTTTCTTAATCGCAATTACTCCTTATTTCTTACCGCCTTCTCCATGTACCTTTATTTCTCTCTCTTTCCCTCTCTAGTAGCAGAGTCAGGCTCCTCAACTTGTTTGTCTTCTTCCTGTTGGTCTTTTTTCTGTCTATGTCTTCCTCCGTCTCCTCATCATTAGCAACAGAAATGGAGGTCACTCTCTTTTCAGACTAGAAGGTGGATGTGAGCAATGGATGGGAGCTTTGTTCGAATCCAACAGTATCCAACACCACCAAAGTCAGCTAGAATGCGATAACCACAGGTAATCGAACCCCACGAGTGTGACCAGCTCTAAGCTCTTGTGCCGTATCTCGTGCCAATGTACTGTGCACATGCACATACTATATCATGTAAATATAACTATAAATAAAATACATTTGACACAATCAACTCTATGTGTAACACTGTGGCTCTATCTCCTGCACATTTGTGTCTGGGTTTGGCATCTCAATTTGATGTAATCTCGATGGAATTATCTGTCGAGCTGGGTGGTTTATTACAGAGCGTGCTCCGGCTGCTGCCAAGGGGACTCGACGGAGGCTGTTCGTAGTATTCCTAGTTGTAGCTGCACTGCAGAGACGATCACCTTTACAATAGACTCGACAAGCCTTTCAGTCCAATCGGCAGGCCGCGACTGGATGACTGGAGGCCAATCTCAGCACAGCAGCCAGAGGCTGAATGGCAGAACGCCACTCATGCTCTCTGCATTGTGGTTTAACCACTGTAAACAACTTGAGCAAAAGGCATTGACGCTTAACTAAACCACCCAGTCTCCTTATGATTCCAGATACCACACAGTTAACCTGCTTGTTATTTGATAACGGAGTCTTTCAACGTGTCCCTTCAGAAATCCAGCCTACCTTTAGCCGAATACACATAAGGCCACACAAAATAAACAGTTTCTAAAATGGAATTCAAGACGATCAAACCATCCTGATTTATAGTCCAGAGGTGTCTTTGCAGTAAAAACCAGTTAGTGTATTTTTTTCGCTCTTTCAAACACCGGGACCCTTGCCATTGACTATGCCTCATCTTAACTAATTTATTATATACATATCTTCATAATACTACGGGCCCAGCTGGTATCTGGCTTGCCTCCTGGACACTAGCCCGCCAATAAGCACTATGCTATTATCGTCCAACATTTTCCTGAATTCAGTTGCTGTTGCCCCGCAGCCCACACTAATCGCACCCTCACAGATATTCCTTTACAATATTCAAGTCATTTCCGTAAAGAAAGTTTATAACGTTGTAGCAAACTAGTTCTAAATTAGATTGGAATTAGCACAAACTGTGCACTGTGAAAGTACTTCAAGGTTCGGCCGATGCAGGCCTGCGATTGGCCGAGCAGTTCTAGGCGCTCTATAATTAAAACGTGGCATCGAGTGCACGGGCTCCTGAACTTTCACCTTGAATGCTTACCTCTCTTTTGATACGTTTTGTCCCAAATCTCTCTATTATTCAAAGCCCTCAACCTTTCAGCCTTCAGACAAAACAAAATAAGCTACAAATTACACACGACGCAGAAAAAGAACCGCTGGGCAGAAGGGCACAAAGACGGGGAACAAGGGAGAGAGCCAGTCTGTTGAGAATGGGACCCGAGTGCTCCAAACAAGCCAGCAACGGCGAATTAAAGGGTTTAGATCATTAACTTGTTTTTCTGCGCCTCAACAATGCCGCCAACTGCTGGTTTTGTCCCTAATCAAAAAGGAGCCATATTGGGAATTAGGCTGCTAAATAACTTGTGCATTCTGCACAGACATTAGACAAATCCTGAGCCAGGGCTGCACAATCTCGGCTGAAGAGGGGTCTTAACATTTCAAAAGAGCTTACACCCCCAGGACAGCCACCTTCTCCACAAGGAAGAATAACAACACAGAAAAAAAAGATTCTCACAGGAAACGGCCCATAAGGCCATAATGGTGCTTGAGACGGGACCAAGGAGAATGGGGCAGAAGAAAATGGCCTAATGGATTTTGCCTCGTCTAAAGAAATGAGGGCAGCTCCCGGAAGGCTTTTTCCTTCCCCACAGACCTCACGTGCCAGCGTAATTTCCTCTTCTATGCAAATAATTTTGATGTATGCAGGCCAGTTTTTTAAACATTTTAACAATGGAGAATTAGTGTAAAATCATTTTGGTCAAAATGTAAAAATATAACTGGGGAACGCACTATTTAAAAAAAAACCACTTAGGTGAAAATGCAGGTCCAACACCATGTCTAAGTCCCGATTTAATAATGCCAGGAATTCACCAGTGTTTACAGAAGTAGGCCTGAAAACCTGTAAAAGGTGCAGATGCCTAGAGTACGCCTAATGAAGACGATACACGTTTACCATAGAAGTGCACATTCACTTGTTAAAACTTTACTTTTCAGGGGGAAAATATTTTCACCCAAGCAGAAACTCCTTTATCCCAAATACCACCCACTTTTGGAGAAGAGATCCTTTCCCATCCTAGAAAACGTTCCGCTCCTGCCCCTGCCGTGAGTAACCTCCAACCTTCTAAAGGTGGAACGGGGATGTGCAGGAGGGGCTGAATACCCGAAACATGCACGTTTTTGGGTGTGCACATGCTTGCAGCGCAGTCCATCCCTGACACTTCCACTTCCTGCCCTTGTAAGTAGATATGTTAACAAATATTAATGTGAGTGCAAAACCAACTTTTTTATGTAATCCAAACATACACACAAATAGCTTTGAGCATTGGACCATACCATTTTTGATTTTGGCAATACGTTGTAGAATTAATTTAACTGAAAACCGTAAATGTCTAGTCATTTACATAGAGCTGGGTACATATTCACAATTGTAGCAAACAATGAAACAGAAGCACAGTGAGATTACGTGATCTGCCCCAACATTACACAAACTAGTCAAGTGGATATGATGAGACTGCAAAGTCTTGTTGACTCTCAGTTGGTAACCTGGTTGCGGAACTGCAAGTATAATCTGGGTGTTCTTACAGTAACAATTTGTGAAACTGAGTGAATTGTTAAAAGTAAATTTGCTATAGAAATCCACAAGATACTTAATCAGAAACTAAAGTAAAAAAGAGCAATGGTACAATTAGGACAACTATATATCTCGACCCAGTGCTTAATTTGTAAATATAAACATGCTGATGCCCAAAGCTCTTCTCCGAAACACGTGGCTGCTGCAAATAAATGTGCGAACACTGAATACTGAGGCAGCGTAATCCTGAAGCCATCTCCCACCCTTTTAATCCATTTACAGCCACTCCCTGTCCCTTCAACTCACTCCTGCAGCTTGCTGCTTCCTTCATTTGTGGTGCTTTTTCGTTTTTCTCTTCATCCGTCTCTTCCATATGTGTTTTTTGCTCGCAGTAAATGCTTGAGGCAGAAAAATAAGTGTGGCCCTCAAAAATAAGTGCCGCTGCTGCGCACCGGATACCACTAGCTCAAATTACCCACTGTCCAGACCTCTGTCATATTAAGACCTTCACACTGCAGTATACAAAAAAATGGATGGGTGGAATGCTCAAATCATTTGCAGCCACTGAGTTATTTTGCACACCATGCCAACTCTGTTTGGACCAGTCATATGCAAATCAGTCTTCACCCTGCTACAATAGCAATAGTCCAACCTGACCTGCTAGGCTAGGACCTCCCTGAAACGGAACAGAAGCAAACCAAGACCTGTTTTGCCCTGGTTGGGACTCTTCAGTTAGTGTAGCTTGGTTCTAGTGCCTGGACACTTCTTAAGGCAGCAGGATCAAGGTTGATCTGTATAAGGCTGGGTCTAATCTGAGGTGGCATGGTGGACAAAATAAAGGATGAACTGAGATACGTCCCTGAGTAATTACCAGTGGCTGAGATTGATTTGAGCATGCCGTCCACCATTATTTTGTTTTCCTCATAAAAACAACTTGACACAAATGTATTTGAAAATGGTATTTTCAAAGTATGCTATAATCAGAAAGGTGCCATAACTAGAGTGTTGCTAGAATTCAAACCCTGATACAATGCACATACAAGTACTTGCATGTATCAGAGAATTGGCTAATGAAACTCATATATTATGAAAACATAAATTTGTCATCTCAATGTATGGTACCGAAGGGGACAAGTGGATTTAATGTTTTTATCAGAAAATACATTTCTGAAGTATTTCGTTGGTTGACAAGTAGAATTTTTTTAACATTCTACTCCATGAGTGACAAAGACTTGTTTCAACTGCATCACATGGCATCCAGTAAGGCGAACAACTTCAAGTTTTTATTTAGTCATTACCTCATCAACCTGACAAGCAATAGAGCTTCAATCACTAACAGCGTCTAAGCCCTATACCACATTTTACAAAGAATAGTCCCGACCACCCACAACAAAGTCATTTCCAGATGCCCTTCTGTATCTCCAGATCTATGCCCTTGCTTTGTTCTTGAAGCCTGGCTTCATCAAGGCACATCAGAAACTTAATAGTAGTGAAATCTAAAGGGCTTGGAAGTTTTACTTCAGCAGTACAAACGGTCTTTATTTACCCTAACCTCTGCAAAAAGACTATGCCTGACAAGTAGGTGTCTAAGCACGTTCATTACCTTGTTGGATATCCACTGGTATGTGTGATGCTACCCCATCTAAGGGTGGCATGAACCCTTAGTCTGAGGGGGAGCGAAGAAAACGTGATCTTTATCACATGCATGTGTCTTTTGGCAAAAACAGGAGGGTAAGATAAACAACCTACTTTTTGTAAAAACGAACTCTTGGAAATAGAATCAGAACTGATGTTCAGATGGCGGCGTGGCCACGAAGGTGACCAAGATTTCCACACGGCTCTGATGCTGCAGCCTCTGAATTCCCTTAACATCGGATTTTGGGCCCCATCCCCTGCCATCAGAGCCACTGAGCCCTTTTCTCGGATGGGACCCGGCATGACCTGCCATCACCCACACAACACAAAACCACACTATACATTACTTTCAGCCTTCCAGATACACACTCCCTGTTCATACAAACCAACAATACTATCCTCTATTTGCTCCACACAGACCATCTTTCATCATGACAATTCCTAAACCCAGCCTTCCAACACACTACGAACACCCTTCCCCTCTCTTCACCAATTAGACTCCACCATACAATCCCCACACTCCACCACATATATTACCTCTTTCAGTCATCACAACTAGCACAGACTCCCCTAACACACACACATCCCCTCTTACACACCTGATACATTCATCTCCGAAACACATCAAAACCCCCTGTAATACCCTAATTACACTCACCAGCACTAACTCGCATACAAATCCCTCACCGAAAACCACTACATCAATATCCCCTCTCACTATTTCACTAAAACAATACAGACCACACACATCAGCACATCAAATCAACACAAACTTTCGTTATACTTATCGTCACACCCACTCCCACTCTCATGACTACACAAAGAATACAAATCCCATCCAATCTTTATCCACACATTCTCACTCTTCACAAACATCTACCACAAGCACCCCAACACAGCAACATTTATTCACCGCCTCTCATCCATTGCACAATTTAGAGCCTTACATCATGATCCACATGCTCCTCCACCACCCCTAACCCATACTCCTTCCACACTAAACAGTCGCAAACAAAATAAACAACATGTCACTCTTAACAGCTTTGCATCCCCTTGTCTATTACATAATAAGGCTACCCTACAAAAAGCACTACACTCTTCATGTCTTTCTCAGCCACCAAGTCCACCACCCCCACACACAGACCCAACAAAATGCCTCCTAATCCTGCTGGAAGAGGAACACTATATTCAAAAACAAGACTATTGTGACCCTCACACAGTTATCACAACTAACACACCTGCTACAAGCTCAAAATATACTGCACACCCTTCTCCTAAACAAGACAACACCGCCACTAACACACTTTTTCTAAACTGCCAGCTCATAAATGCTCGGTCACTCTGAAAAAACAAGCACCACATCTACGACCTGCTCACAGACACACAACCTGACTTACTATTCATAACAGAGGGAGATGACATGGCCCCAGTGTTGCATGAAGCCCTTCCTCCAGCCTATCAAACCATCACACAAAACCATATAGGCAAGAGAGGAGGTGCACTAGCTATTATATTCAAACAGGCAATAAATCTCAGTAAAACAGACAACATTTCCATACAAGGTTGTTAAGCCCTCCTCACCAGATGCGACCCTACTCCAAACTTCATCCTATAACTTTCTCCTCCTTTACAGACCTCCACCTAACAACTCTACATTCCCAGACGCTTTGCTAGACACAGTCTCAAACCTTATTACATTATACTCAAACCTATACATTCTTGGGGACCTAAACATTTTGTTTGACAAACCCAATATGCCCCATTCAAAAGCTATCACCACTGGCCTAGTCACATTGAACCTACATCAGATTGTACACAATCCCACACACATCGCTGGACACATCCTAGATGTCTTTTTTGCTAAGCCTGAACTAGTTACCGTTCATAGCTTCACGCCAATCACAAGGTCAGACCATCATTTGATAATTTCCGACATAAAACTCCACAAATCAACACACCTCACAACTACTTACATACATGCACCTATCAACCTTGGAGCAAACTCAATTTAGATGACTTAGAAATACAACTAACATCCAACACAGATCTAGATACAATTAATTCTGTTCCAAAACCTTTTGAGTGGCTACAGGAAACTTTGATATCCTAATACCCCTCAGAAAAACTAAACAGGACAAAAGAAAACCAACACCTTGGAGAAACACAGAACTTAAAAAGATAAAGCAACAAATCAGAAAGTTGCAGCAGACCTGGCTCAAAACAAACAGTCAAGACAAACTGCAGCTACACAAGCTTAACAGAATATACAAATCATCAATCAGAAAAACAAAAAAAGGTACTACTCAGACAGAATTCAAAATGCTAAATCTGCAACCAAAGAATTTTATAAAATTCTCAACGAATTTCGAAAACCTACATGCATGGAAGGAAGTCATCCCACTACTCAAGATTTCACAAACAAACTGGCAACTCATTACACAACTAAGGCAGACACATTGGACTCCTATTTAAAACAGAAGAAAACCATCAGCACCAACCCCCTTTCTAAAATACCCTCTAAGAACAAACCAACCCAGCCTCTATAGTCCTTCAAACAAATATCACAAGGTGAATTTATGGATTTGGTTAAAGCAAGCAGACCTTCCGGTTGCCCTTCTGACCCTTGCCCACCACACATCTTCAGGAACATTCTTTTATCTACTTTTGCTGCCACGCCTGTAAGAAGAATCATCAACAACTCTTTAACTACAGGAACTTTTCCTGTAGACCTGAAAAAGGAATACATACGACCGTTATTAAAGAAAACAAACCTAGACCCGCAAGACACCAACAACTACAGACCAATCACAAATGGACCTTTCCTGGGCAAAGTGATAGAAAGAGAAGCATTCACCCAGATGTCACAATTCATTAAAGACAATTCTATACTTTCAGACTTCCAAACTGGATTCCGCCCAGGAACAGGCACTGAATCAGCACTCATAGCAATCTGGGATGATCTTAAAAACACAGTCGACTGCAATGGAGTTGCTGCACTACTTCTCTTGGACCTCTCGGCTGCCTTTGATACTGTTGACCATGACACCCTAATTCAAAGACTCCACGAAGCCGGCATATAAGGGACTGCTCTCGACTGGATTACATCCTACCTTCAAAAAAGAACTTATATCATCTATTCTCACCCCTTCACGTCCAAACCCTACCTCACAAAAGCAGGGCTCCCCGGGTCCCCCAAGGATCAATCATCTCAACTTTGCTTTTCAACATATACTGATATGATTACCATAACTGATCAATGATTTTCATCTCACATGCTACAACTATGCAAATGACACACAAATACTACTTAAATTAGAATGTCCCAAAAACATTGAAAACTCACTAATCTTCAGTTGCCTCAGAGCCGTTGATCAGTGGATGACTTGGAGCCATCTCAAACTAAATGCCTCCAAAACAGAAATACTCATATGTGGTGACTGGAAAAATTATGACCCACTGTGCGCCTGGCCTGACGATCTGGGACCACCTCCTCAATTATCCAAGGAAGTTAAAAACCTTGGAATCACCATGGACTCCAAGTTAACTATGAATGCCCAAGTGGACACATTAGCATGAACAAACTTCATCACCTTGAAGACTCTATGATGCATCTCTCCCCACCTCGTATTTCCACACAAGGTGCAACGTACTCTCTCGCTTGTACTATCCAAACTGGATTATGCCAGTGGCCTCTACAATGGATCATCTCTATCTATTATAAAAAAACGACGTTTTCATAACTCCACAGCCAGGCTACTATTAGAAGTAAAGCCACAAGCCCACATCTCCCCTGCCTTGAGAGCACTACACTGTTTACCCATTGCCAGAAGATGCACCTTCAAGCTGCTTTGTATCACCCATAAAGTTATACATGGAACAGGACCGCTTTTTATCAGAAACAAAATAACCAAATACATTCAACAAAGAAACCTCCGCTCAAGATTGGCACCCGCCTTAGAACACCACCATACAAGAAAAAGACTATAGGTGGTACATCCTTCTCCGTTCTAGCAGCCAAACTATGGAATTCATTACCCCCAACTATAAGAGCCACAGATAACTATTGTGTCCTCAGAAAACTACTGAAGAGTTGGCTCTTTCCTTCATAACCACCCTATTCAAACAGCTATGGACTGCATATGCCTATGATGATACATATTTTTATCTGATTATGTGTATATTCTAGTTATATATAGTTCTTTAGAAAATATGTATCGCTACTATGTCATAACAATAAACTACACATATATTCTTTAAACCTGTTTAACTAATGTATATTTACTCATGGTTTAAATATGTGTATGTATGTACATATATGTGTGCATATGTGTGTGTATTCATGTGTGTATGTATGTGTGTGTGTGTGTGTATATATATATATGTGTATGTTATTCTATGCTTAACATATTCATAGGTCATTGCATAGCTCCTAGATAAGTTGTTATATTAGATACTTATGGATCCCTGCTCTCATTAAATCACACTTTGTCTACCCATCACCATATGTCATGACTATATTAATCTATCCTCCATTCCCACTCTGACTCATCCCAAATCCATTCTACTACTTTCATCTCCTAAATAACCCTGCCTAAGCTCTTCTCTCCTCTTCCACATCCAACTCACCCAAACCTCACTTTACTACCATGATCTCCCAAACAACCTTACTAAATTCTCCCTCATTTACCTCACCTTTAACTCATCCAAAACCCCTCCTGCTACTATGATCTTCCCAACCCTTTCCACAGACTCTTCCCTCCTCCATCCCCCCCTTTACTCATACCAAGCCTAAATCCTATTACCATAAATTCCCAATTAACATTTCTGGATTCTTCCCTCCTCCACCCCTCCATTACCTCAGTCAATCCAACTAACACTCTCATATCCATAGCTCAAATTAACTCATAATAATACTAAAACTGTACTTATATTTCCCTATACTAATCCACCACTAATTCCTCTTGGGTTCCGGAGTAGCGTGCTACTTACCGAGAAGCGCTTCAATGCCTCGTCAGGGGTAGTAAGTGCTATATAAATACTATTACAATACAATACAGTACAAAAACATGGAACATATCCAATCAGACCAGCAATAGCAACCACCCCACTTCCCCTCCTCAAGGACCTCAAATGTAACCAAATCATTCATACACCATGTTAACCAGAGTTACTGTATTACCACAGTTGGTTTTCACCTATATGCATAAAGATCCTCATCCGTGCTCCAATCATAGCTGAATTCCTGGGCCCCTGTGAAGCGTTCTAACAGTGTACTCGAGGCCGTTATGTCTGTCAGGGCCCCTTCTTCCCTGCGTGCCAGTCTCATGTTTTGTTCTTCAGCCACACCCCATTCCAAAACATCACGGGACCAGCTGGAAGGGGATAGGCTTCATGTACCCATCCAACCCATAGCCACCCTTCGCTTACCCAGCACTAAAGCGAGGAGCGCAAATCTGTAAGGGACGAGCCTAACCCATGGTCTCTGTATCATACCCAGGAGGCAAGCCAATGGCGTTGCCTCGAGCCCCAGACCAGTGACCCCGTCCAAACCACCACCCATCAAAACTGCTGAACCTCCCGACAGGCCCAGGCCAAGTGGAGAAAGGAAGCACCTGTTTCCCCACATCGAGGACACCCAATCTCCCTTGTCTGGTCCATCTTAAGTCAAGCAGGTGTGATGTATACTTGATGGACAAAATTAAAGTGCAACAACTTAAATCTGTGGTTACAAGAGACCGTGGGTACCAGAGACAGTGCCAAGCTCCAGTCCATGTCTTCTATGGGGTTCTCCAGCTTTCGATCCCAGGCCCTATGAGCTGCACACTCTACCCTCACACTATCCCCACGCAGCGCTCTATAAAAGAGAGTAACCAAGTGGGAATTCTCTTCCCAATATATTAACCCATTCAACATCTTTGATGCCAATGGGGCCACTGGAAACCCAGACAAGACCTCTGGAGCCACACTCTCCATCTTGGCATATTTCAAAAACTGCCCAGTGCTCAATCCAAAAGTATCTCACGCCTCCCGAAATCAAATAAACTCACCAATGGGATATAAATCACCCGCCACCAAGCACCCACCCATTCTCCAAGCCTGAATTGTCATGAAAGTATCCATATCCCTAAAGGGGGCCAGACTCCAGATCTTCAGTTCCCTATCAAAGGGAGCACGTCGGAGTATTTGCTTAACCGCTTGTTCCCAGATCCCAGCTGTATTCTTAACCAGATAGGGGAGAGTAGTCACCGACCTACGGCCCAACATTAATGCGTGCACCTGTGCCTCATCTCCCAACATGCCAACGAATAGCCGCTTCTCCCAATTATCTGTCTGCGCCATCCACTTAGCAGCAGGTTGTAAATGAGTCGCATAATAATACAGTCTAATATTAGGGAGTGCCAAGACTCCAGCTTCCATATCCCTTTGTAACGTGGACAACGCCACCCTGCTACGACAGCCAGCCCAAACCAAGAAAATCAACAAGCTATCCAGATGTTTAAAAAGCTTTGCTGTCAATGGAAACAAAGAATTCTGGACCAGGTAAAGACATCCAGGTAAGAATACCATCTTGGCCACAGCCGCGCTTCCCATCACAGATAGAGGCAGCTTATTCCAGAACGATGCAGAGCGCTCCAAACCCTTCATCACCCGCTCCACATTATGCGTCAGATGTGCCGTCACCGTATGTGTAACCCATATGCCCAGATATAAAAAACTTTCAAGTTTCCACCTGAGCCCCACCCCAGGCACTCCTCTGGCGGGGCATCACATAGTGATCCTTGAGAAAACAGCAGTGACTTCTTCTTATTCACCTGTAAACCAGAAAAAGCCCCAAATTCCTCCATCAACTGTAACAACAGCGGGACCGAGACCCGTGGCTCTCGGAGGTATAGTAACGCATGATCGGCATACAGTGGGAGCAGTGTACAACAAATGAACCCAAGCACAAAATTGAGGGCCAAACCCCATTCCCTGCAGAACTGCCAATAAGTACCCCCACCCCACAGTGTCAAAAGCCTTCTCTAGGTCCAGTGATACTAATACCAATTCGTCTACCACCCCCACTGTTTCATGTAAATCGTGTGCTAAGCGACCTAAGTTGTAAGTCGTACTGCGACCGAGAATTAATCCGCATTGATCCTCGTGTACCAGACCCCAAACACTCAACGCAGTTGAGTAGCCAAAATTTTACACAGAATCTTGACATCCGTATTGAGCATAGTAAGCGGGCGATATGAGTGAGGGTCATCAGGATCCCCCCCAGGCTTAAGCATTAGACAGACAATGCCCTGCCACATGGTCTCAGGAAGAATACCCTGATCCTGAGCTTCCTCAAACACCGCCAACAACCTCTCCCTCAGAAGGAGAGGAAACGTCTGGTACAACTAGATTGGGAAACCGTCCCCACCAGGCAATTTAGACTTCGACAATGCCTCCGGAGCCGCACCCACTTCTTCAACTGTTATCTCAGACTCTAGGCTCTCCCTACAGTCCGGTTCCAGCCATGGAAGTCTCATCCGTTTCAGAAACTCACCTAAGCTAACATCCGAGACAGGAGGACCTGTACCCCATCCACATTCCTAATACGCAAGATGGGAGGAGAGTCAACCTCCCGCTTAAGGAGCCATGGCAACAATTTACCAGACATGTCTGCCTCCCTATGGAGACGCTGTCAATACGATCTACAGGTAACCTTATCCAGCAGTTACTGACCTTCTTAAACAGCCGAAGCTGCTCTTGCTCAACCTCTGGATTTACCGGTGCTGTGCTACCTCCAGTTCACTTTCCCAATGTGTAAGTTCCTGTTCCATTTGTTTGCTCACCCCACATGCAGTGCCGATACATACTTCCCTTAAGAGCACCTTCATAGCATCCCATTCCATGCCCCTTGAGTTAGTCGCACCCCAATTCAAATCCAAATAGTCCTTAAGGGCCCTCGCCATCTTCTCACGATGGTCAGCCTCCATCAAAAACAAGGGAGGCATACACCAGCAACTCGACACATTAGCATCAGATCCCCATAACACATGCATCAGTACTGGCGCGTAATCAGACAAAAAACTCCCCAAATGCTTGACATCCATTACCTGTGAACAAGTCAGTCCTCACAAGAGGAAACGATCCAGCAGACTGTATGTATTGTGTGTCTTAGAGTTACAGGTGTATTCCTTAGCCTTTGGAGGCAGTTCTCTCCATCCATCCCAGAGTCCTAGATTATGCATAACCTCTGTGAGGGATCTAGTCATCAATGGTTTGGTTCCCAACTTAGGAGGAGAATGATCCACCTCACCATCCAATATGCAGTTATAGTCTCAAGCCCATATCAGAGGGGAGACTATCCCCTACCACAGCATTTCAGGTATGTTGTCATAAAAGGAGGGATCATCTATGTTAGGTGCATAAGTCTTTAGAATGGTAAGGGGAATTCCATCCAAAGTGCCATGTAAATGTATATATCTCCCTTCCACATCTGCTTCACTGTAGATATGTGTAAATGGGACCCTAGGGGCAATCCAGATCAACACTCCCCTTGCATAGGAGGGAAAAGGATGAAGAGAACACCTGACCCTGCCACTTTCTAGCCAACGTATGTGATTCCTCTTCTGTCAAATGAGTTTCCTGGAAACACACTATATGAACCCTATGGTATCTTAGGGAGGAGTGTACTCTATAACGCGTAGTGAAGCTCTTCAGTCCCTTAACATTCCATGTCTGTATATTAATCTGTCGACCCATGTTAAGATTGCATATCCAGCACTCCCGCTGGGGCCCCTCCTCCAGCCCCACACCCAAAAGAAGGCGGCGAGAAGTCACAACCACCCATCTCACACTCAACAATGCACTGCCTTTATAAACATCAAACCATTGAGAACTTTCGCAAATTTTGCACCCCCGAACCTCTGTACCTACCCCGGATGAAAAAGTAAAACATACTTATCAAAACATACTGTAGATTCATATACATGTATGCTGCCAGGACAACAGCCCACACCCCAACACCCAAAAAGCCTACCACAACAGTGGAAGTGAACACCACCCATCCCCAACAGTATACAGAGTGCCTACCACCCCATCCAATCCTCATCCAGGATAAGCATTTCCCCCTTCAACCACATAGTACAAAGACATATGAAGCCCCTTTGAACAACTTTCATAAGAGTTTCATTACTCCCAATCATGCAAGGCGTGGTCCATAGGCCGAACACAAGGCCCCCCCGGCCGAGCTGCACTATTAGTATCCCCAAAAGGCCCACATATTCAAGATTCAACCAATAGCACCCCAGCCTCCACGTCCGATGGGCCAGCAAGTTCAACAGCCTGCTCAGGATCCACCACCGCCATAGTACCATCCTGCTGGATTTCAATTCTACTGACAGATTCATCGCAGCGCTGCGCAGAGACCCAGAACAGGCCATCCCCATGCTTCAACCAGTCTGCACCATCCATTCCAGAAGTACGAGCCAAACCAACTCCAGACTTCCTCTGGATGCTAAAAAAAACGGGATTTGCCTCCGCAAACCACCTTCAGCCGTGCCGGATACAACAACATGTATCATATGTTCATGGCACGAAGCTTGGCCTTCACCTCCAGAAACCCTTTCCGGGAGGACTAGACCTTATTCATATAGTCTGGGAAGATGGAAATCTTGCGATTCTCAATGGCAGCCCTATCGGTCTCACGGGCGGTCCGTAGGATACAGTCCCTGTCTTTATAGTTCAGGAGGCGCCCCCGAGCAAGGAGGAGCAACCAAAGCCCTATGAGCACTCTCCACCACAAACACCCTGGACAACCCCTCCAGCTGCGATACTTCTCTGATCCATTGTTGAACAAAGGTTTCCACCGTGGAGCCTTCCACGCGTTCCGGGAATAAAAGGAGGCGCACGTTGTTCCGCCAAGATCTGCCCTCTGAATCCTCCAGCTGCAACTCTAATGTCCCAAAAGTAGAAGTGACCTGAGCCATCTGCTTGCGCAATGTGCCCACCTCTGTTTGCAAATCCACAATAGACCCCTCCGCCACCTTGACCTTATCAGATACTTGCGGAGGTCAGCTCGTAAAAGCTTCACCTCCACAGCTACCGTTTCTATTTTCCCCTCCAGGGCCACTCTGGCGCCATGAATGGCGGCTAATAGCTCAGCACGCGTGGGCTCCTCCGCTGTGGATGGCGCCTCCAATGCATCTCCCGACTCTACCATATGAGTCTGTCTCTATGGGAGCGGCGTAGGCATAGTATATTGCATCATTGTGTTCCCCCGCGACAGCGCAGTCTGCAGATGTCGCCCCATCTTACCTCTTCAAAGGAATAATAGGATGTGTTACCACCAGGGCAAAGCAGATCTGTTGGTCAGCCCAAATGTCCACTGCAGGGGCCCCCAAATGCCCACGCCGCCGTGCCGACCACTCCAGCCTAGCGTGGGTAAGGTGTGCACACTGCGCGTAGGATCACAGATCCCAGTCCTCTATGCCTCCGCAGAGACTCCAGAAATAGAAAAAACAAACCCCTCACCTTTGCAACAGAACCATCCGGCGGGCCCCAGATCAGCCCCCCTCGTTGCTGCTCACCAGTGAGCTTTGCAAAACGGTGCACCAACCCAGGCCACTCTCACGTGACCCAGCCTAAGCCATGAACCACCCTCACTCCCGTCCCTGCAGCTCACTGTCATCGTGCAGGTCTATTCCTCTGTTCATGTGGGGAGCAACATGCCTGCCGGCAATCCAGAGAGGGCCCAAACGTACCCCCCTCACCTCCTTCACCTCAAAGGATTGTCACGGTGCGAGCCAATACAAGACCCGCCCTGTTTCTAGCTGGGGACAGCCCCAATTAGCCCCCCGCGCACTCCAGCCACCTGATCCAGGGCCGGCAGGCAGCCGCCCCTACTGGCAAAGGCCGCAACAGGCCCGCTGCACGAGCACTGGTCGCGCCTGTCTGACCAGGCCTGACCCCGCGCTCCAAGTGACCCAGAGCACCAACCGGGGACAAAATCAGGCAGAGACCCGCCGCTGACATCCGGGCACTGCCAATAGCTGTTGCAGGGGGGTGCACTGCCTTCTAGCACCCATGATCCCTGTATGATATAACAGGGACAGCGGAGCGCACTAGAGACGCGCCCCGCCGGCCATCATGGTTGGCCACGCCCCCAGCATCCTGCTTCTTAATATGACTTGCAAGCCCTCCTTGGACGCGTTGATGTAGATCACATTATAGCGGGGGCTGATTTTAATATGATTTTGGATCTGTCGCTGGACAGGACTGCCTCATCTCCCAGCTGCAAGGCGCGCTCCCACCAAGTCCTTCGTGACATATGTGACACTCACTCATTTACAGACGCTTGGTGATATTACCACATAACGTCCCAAGGGTACACTTTTTACTCTGCACCACACAATATGTGGACTCGCACAGATTATTGGCTACTTTGGACTAACACCCTGTTATGGCTTGATAATGTTTCCCACCTCCCGCGCACTTTGTCTAATCACTCTCTGGTCCAGATGGTTCTGACTGTTCCCTTCGTTGGCAGGGTGGAGCGTGTCTGGTGGTTCCCACACAATCCCCTACAAGATGAGGTGTTTCGGGAAGAACTGCGAGTAGAATACTTTGCCTTGAACGTGGGATCCGTTACCACACAGGCCACCCTATGGGAGGCCTTCAAGTTCTACATTTGTCAAATTGTCATCTAGAAGCACACGGGGTGCTGCGGGATATCCAAGGGCCCTTGCATGCGTCAAGCAGGAACTGCAAGAACTTGATAGTGTAAATGTGCAACAGTAACATGGCCCTCAACTACAGCGCTGTACCATCCTGTTGAATGAGTTTGGTGAGCTCGCTGCCTGTGAGGTGGCATACTTAGGGAAGTATGCCAGGGCTCGTCAGTATGGAGAGGGTGAGTGGCCTGGCCAAATTCTGGCACGGCTACTCCACCTCTTCAAGGGGCAGCAGCTATATCCCTGAATTGTTGCTCTAGGACGAAATGTGTACGATGAACAATAGTACAATCCTAGCAGAGCACACTACACTCCAAAAATTGGGTCTGCCGTAGGGATTCACTTCCCTCAAAAGACTTCTGTATTCTAAACCTGTAGCACGTATACGAATCAACTGATCCCTCACCGCCCAAATTGATGTCACTCGAGGGATGCAATAGGGCTGTCCCTTATCCCCTATTCTTTTCATTATTGCTATGACCCCCCGGCCCAACACCTGCAGGTCTCCAGGAGAAGCACCTACACCAGGGCTTGAAGTTTAGGCCCAGCCCGCTGCTTATGTCAAAGTGGATGGCATTTTACTACTTGTGTGTCATCCAGCTGATAATCTAACACCCATTATCCGCAAGATCGTACAGTTTGGTCGATTTTCAGGCCTTCAAATTAATTGGGCAAAGTCTTAACTGTTACCACTTAGTGAAGGCACAATGCAGCCGTAGCTTGAATTCCGCCCTGCACTGGTGCGCGGACTCAGTTAAGTATTTGGGCATCCATATACACCGTGACAAGGAGCAGGTCCTCCGATTGAATTACGGTCCAGCTGTGGACAGAATGACAGCGCAGGAGTGCTAGATTCGGCTGTCGCTCTCTATGGCAGGTCGCATTACTATCATTAAAATGGTGGTTCTTCCCCTGGTTTTTGTATATTTTCTCCAAAATATATCTATTCCTCTCACCAATGCTTTCTTTGCCACGCTGCGAAGCTTGCTCTTGGTCTGGTTAGGCTGCAGACCGTGGGTGGTATGGGACACACTGGTGCTTCCATACGAGTGTGGGGGGGCTCGGGGTAACATGTTTTCAACTCTTTTACCTTGTATCACAATGTCAGTACGCCTACCACTGGTACCACCAAGATGCGCAACTCCTATATAATAAACCAGAACACGACCAAGCAGGAATGGTTCCATTACACTCTATCCTATCACAGGGCATACCTCTCGATCCTACTAATATCCAAACCCTCTCCACCACCTGCTGGGCATGGAGCAAACTCCTCGGGTACTTGTGGATGACCTTTTATACTCCCCATCTTTGTCACTTGCAGAAATCAGTGGTTGTCCCCTACACTAGAGACAATAGTTAAGCACACACTATCAAAATATACACTACACACATTTGTTTTTTTTCCCCCAGATGGGTGTGTCTTATCACATGCCAAAAATACATGGTTTGCAAATGGGACTGTCATAGACCACTTTGTTCTAGGACTCCTCCATAGTGTGCTACGGGCACATTCCCTCCAACACCTTTGCTTCCACGGACTTCACATCCATGGACAGCCCAGATAGATGACTCGGACGGGAGGTGTTTGGTCTCCAAGCTCTACAGTACCAATGTGGCCTTCCTACCAACCCGAGACGTGTGACTCAGGGAGACATGGGAGCAGGAACAGCAACACTCCTTCCCGGATAAGGTTTGGTATTACTGCTGTCAACAAAGTTCATCTCCCTGAACCACACCCACAAGCTAATCCACTTTAAATTCCTTAGGCGCGTGTATTCCACCCCAAGTACACTGGCCAAAATCCATCCCACTAGATCCTCCAATTGTCCTAATTTCCATGTTGGGGACGTCGATTTTGCACATTTGACATGGACGTGGGGTGGGGGCTTTCTGGTCTGAAGTCTTCACTCAGCTCTCCTTAATAGTGGGATGCACCCTAGGACCCGACCCGCTCCTTGCCTTATCAGGATATGTAGAGGATGTGCCTGGAGGGGGGTCTGAAGATTTGTTGCATTAGCGCTACAGTTGGCAAAATGTGAAACTGCTGTGCGCTGGGGCAGCAAACATAGCCCAATAATTTCTGACTGGATTAGGAGTCTGACCTATAGTGATACCACTAGCGAGATCTATGCCACACTGCAGCCCCCTCCTGCCAGACCAAAGGACATTTGGCAACTCTTCCGGGACTATCTGCTACAGCACTTGAATTGAGCTTTCATTGTTGTTGGGTACACATGGCCCGCTACATCTCCTATAGTGCTAACTCTCTACAGAACAGCTGTCTTCGCTAGCTATGTTTAATATTGTTCTGTGATCTGCAGCTCTCTGTTTTGCAGCCTATGTTGAGTATCGTGCTATGATTTACATGATGTTCTTTTTTTCATCTCATATGGTCCTTCCCGCACAGTTGCCTTTGATCACCAAACACACTTTTTCACCCACGTAATGGGCTGTTTTCTGTATGGTTTATTTGTACTTAAAATGATAAATAAAAATGTTTAAAAAAAAGAAAAGAACTGATGTTAAGATGAACAAGATGCTTACTTTCAGTTCTGCCTTATCTCGTAGAGATTCTATCTAACAGCAGACTCCTTACCTTAGAATAATGTTAGAATAATGCTGATGCATCAGACTGGATCTGGAAACATTTGAGCAGTACTTCTGTGCACCGGTAGGTTGTGTCGTTTGGCTCCCCATCTGCATCATCCGCACCAGAAGTGACGTGTGCAGTGTCTATACAGGCAACTGCCTGGCATGCAGACATCAGTTACTTTTTGTGACCTTTTCACGCCAGAAGCACAGAGCCACAAAGGTTGCTGACCTACCAGTGTGCAGAAACTAAGGACCTCACAAGGGCTATCCTATTATGGAGAAATCAATCCACAAGGTGGGGAAGATGGGAGAGTCAGTAAGGAATCAGCAGCTAAATGAAGTCTAACTGAAGATTTCTTACCTTACAAAAGATACCCAAGAAATACCTCTCTGGAGGTGGGTATGCAAACAGATTTAGACCAAAAAGGCCTGGAAGTCTGAATGGGCAAAGCGCCCGTCACAACAGATTCGGCTGTCCAGGTAGTAGTGCTTGGTGAACATGTGCAGAGTCGCCAATGCTGCAGCCTGAGAGATGGTAATGACAGGTACTGCGCAAGCTAACAGTGGGCACAGCTTTGGCTCTGGTGGAAAAGGCACACCAGCCCTGAGGGGCTAGCTTCTTGGCCAGTGCGTACTAGATTTTAATGCAGGGTACAATCCATTGTCAGATGGTCTTTTTTTGCATGTCTCTTCCTTTCTTTGCTCCAATGAACTCAATGAAGAGTTGATCATATACCAAGTGTTCTTTAGTACGATAAATGTGGAACAAACATGCATGTTTTGGGTCCAGTCGATGGAGTCTCTCTCCCTGTTTGGAAGGGTGGGACTGAGCTGGCAGTGTGATGGTCTGTCTGACATGGAAGGGTGTCACCACTTTCAGTAGGAAAGAGGCATGTGTTCTCAGAACCAGTGTGTCTTGGAAAAATGTGGTGTATGGAGTGTACATGGACAGTGCATTAAATGTGCTAACCCTCCTGGCCCATGTAATAGCCACTAGAAATGCACTTTTTTGGCCAGAAGGCATAAAGAGCGGTTGTAGTAAAGCTCAAAGGATGGCCACATCAAGAATGTTAATACCAGATTCAAATCCCATTGGGGCAGGATGAAGGGTTTGGAGGGAACAGGTGTTATGGAACTTTTAGGAACAGAGTCAGAACAAGTGTCTTAATCAAGGAGTGTTATGCCAGTGACTGCAAAAACGATGACCAAAGCAAAGCCTTGCCGGGCTAATAAAAGAACAAATAACAAGACCTCTGATAGAGTTGTAGAAAAGGGATCAACCTTTTTGGTAGCGCATCAAACACCCAATCTGTCACAGTGGCAGGCACATATGGTCTTGGTTGAGGGATGCCTGGATTCCAGAATGACATCACAGACTTCAGGGGGGAGTTCCAAAACTGCCAACTGCCGCTGCGCAATCTCCATGCAGGAAGGCAGAGAGTGCCTAGGTTCAGGTGCAAGACCCTACCCTGATGTGGTAATAGTAGATCCTCTTGAAAGGGAAGTCTGATCAGAGGTCTGATGCTCATGCGCAGGCGTTTGGGCTTCCATGCTCTAAATGACCAATCCTGGGACCACAAGAATGACTAGGGCCCAGTTGTTCCTGATTTTCTTGAGAACTCTGGGCAAGAGTGGTATTGGCACTGACATTCTCAGCTTGTAGTAAATAGATCTAACTAAGTTTCTCCACAATCTCCGAAGAGACCTTGCACTAATTTCCGACAGAGTTGCTGTTTGTGATCCAGAAGGCACTTACAGCTGAGTTTGTCCACTCTGGCATTGAGAGCCCACCAGATGTTGAACTACCAGGGAAATTCCCTGACATTCCATCCATCTCCAGAAGCGCAGAGCCTCTTAACACAGAATCCACAAACCCAACGCGCCCTGCGTGATGCTATACCACATGGCGGGGTTGTTGTCTGTGAACACCTGAACGAGTCTTCTCTTGATGGAAGGAAGAAAGGTTTTCAATGTGAGATGGATCACTCTCAGCTCCAACGAAATATGTGAAGTCGAGACTCTGCTGACGACCAGAGTCCTATGATCTCTAGTTCTCTCCGAAGGAAACCCACGGCCCAGGAGTGGCACATCTGTCAGTACAAAAAGAACAGATGATGGATGGAATGGTACGCAATATTAAACATTCACCCACAATCACAGATCTGGGCTTAAATCCATCATTGTTTCACACTACACGCCATTCCAATTTCGACCGAGCCATATGGAAATCAGTCTTGACCCTGCTCCCCTTGGAACGGTCCAGCCCCAAATTGGTTTTCACAATCATATTTCACTATGGTTTCAGTGGCGAAATGTGAACTGCGAAAATTACTTCTTTGTGAGAGTTTTCTGACACAACATGAGATCCCGATTCAGGCAGAAAAGGAATCAGGATTAGAAAAAGACTCAGAGGCAGCCTGATAGTAGAATTTAAGTGAAATGGTGAGAAGAATACATCAGCTTTTGCTTCCTAATTTTCTTTCTTTGGTTTGAAACTCTACTGAATGACCAGTGAGGACCCAAGTGTTAATTGTTAATACAGTCTTGAATCTTAACACTTCTGTCTGTCATATAAGAAGGGTACAGCAACCTCCATCATTCACTTATCTTCCTTGGACCAACTCATGAAAAACAACCTCTGTAACAATTCTGTTTAAGAGATGAATTTGTATTGAGCTGCATATTTGTATCGAGACTAGTTTTGACTCATAGATACAATGAAATCGAACACCTCCTCACAATATCCGGAAAAATACAGTGCAAGCCAACTTTCAGATGAGAGGTCAAACAGGTGGGTAGAAAGAATGGACTGTGCTTGATTCTCTACGAAGATAAAAGGGTGATCAAAAGGCTCGTGGAACAGAATGAAGACAGTTAGATAACGACTTTCAACAATCGGATCGCCTGCTCTCCAGGTCAAAGGCTGCAATGTCAAGCGCTTCATAAGATCAGTCTGTGTGCAATGGTTTAGGTCTTCATCAAGGTTAGCACTATTATATTTTCTCTCCAAATCTGGAGACAGATGGATGGTAAGAGTACGTCATTTCCGGTTACAGAACTTGTTATCCTTTTTAGACGTCAAGTGAGACCCAAAACGGCAGGAACATAAAAAGAGTTAAAGGGATACAAAACGAAGCTTAAGAACAGTAACAAGCTAACAGCATGACTAATTGATCTTCACGGATGTTACCACTGTACACTGAGAAGCAGCAGTGCTCAGTACGTAAATGAGAGTACGCACTTGCTTTTTGAGAGAAAGGGGTCCCAAACATAGTACTGAATGGACAAACTATTTAGAAGTAGAGACACACCATACTGTATAGCACTTTTCTAGCCTGTATCTTATTCATGCTGTTCTTAGGAAACAAAGCGCAATTATCAAAGTTGATAGCACTTGGCATACTTCCAGGATACACAGTACAATCCAAAAATGGGATTTGGCACTGCAACAAAATTCTACTAGGCAAGCAAGTCCCAAGTGAAAAGCTGCATTTCCTTATTTCAATCACGTACTATCCTTTGGGAAAGTTTCTCTCAACAATTAATGCATCAAGTCACAGGAGAACCAAACATTTCTACAAGGGTTTTCTGAATCTGTGATTAGAATACCAAGGCAAAACTCTGACACCAGTGAAGCTAACACATATTTCCCCAGCACAGACCTTTGTCACTCTATTCAACGGGGTTTGAACTTTGTGGGGATGTTATATTTTCTGATAGTGCACACTTGAACATTCCATGTAGACAGCCTGTTACATAACTGGAGGCTTTGCATGTGGTGTTGTTGTAGTAAGTCCTATGCGTTGAACTGGAGTTCAGCCGTGATTGGGAATCTTCTGATTTCTGGGGGAACATTTTTAAATCTGAATGTTGAATCTACCGGCTGTACTTTTTCCACCACACTATCCATATGATTAGGAAAATTCCAAAAGTGGATTTTCCTCCAAAAGTATAATCTGGAAATGCCAACAAATTCTAAATTAGGCACCTAAGCTTTTGGAAACATGAGCACACTTCCTGTCTGAGGTGGCATGGTAGGCAAAAAAAATAATGGACTGGGATGCAACTCTAAGCAATTACCAGTGGCTAAGATTAATTCAAGCATTTTACCCTCTTTTGTATTCCACAGTGCAACACCATAAATGTAATGGGTATGCCAAGATGTGGATCCTGTGCTTACTGGAACTAATCTACATGCTATTGATGAGGACCAAACAGACCACAAACAATCTTGGGCTGTCTGTGTTCTAGTTCAGAGGGCACCTGGCCTGGCATTTTAGGATAGACTCTTCCTATTAAAGCATGTCTATGGCTGACTGCACATGCAGCCTGAGTAATTACCAGTGGTTGAGATTAATTCAAGCATTTCACCACCAATTGTTTTTGTAAACGCTAAATTAGGCACGTACGTTTTTGGAAATACAGACACTGTACTTAGTCCCTCAATTTGCAACAGAGGGTACACGCGTTTAATAGTAACTTTAACAGTGGAATGGCATAACCTAGAAGCACATTCATTTAACACAAACATTCAGCTTGGCAGGAGGGAGAGGTGATGGAGAGTGCCCCTAATTACATCATAATGACAAAGCAAAAACAATTATTACCTCTGTAAAAGCACCTTCATTACATACAGTTACCAGGATATGTAGACCTACATAATCGTTTTCCCACACCTGACAAGTTTTACACAATAACTTTTCTAGTTAAACATAAATTACTTTTTTAACAAAGTAGATGTGTGACTTTCTGACAAAGTTCAGGACGTATTCCATTTTGACACGTGAAAAGTTGATGTTTAACCCAATGGAAAACAAAGCTGAAACATCTGCTTGGTGTGATGATTTACAAGTCATGTTCCTAGGAAAATTCTCACTGCTAAGATACAAGCAAATGACGACAAAAGGAACAATTAGCGGTTTTGAATGGCTTATTCTTTGCTCACTGGATCAGTACCCATATAACTGCTCTCAATGGGAGCTCGCTGGCACATGCCCACGTCTACATCCTCCTAAGCATATATTCCTACATCACAGAGGTAGTATCGGCCATAACACAATTAAGAAAAAGATGAAATCACCTAGAATAAGGTTAAAGAGAAAGAACAGAATTGTGAACATGTAAAAGCACCAGCAAAATCAAATTGGATTTGGTGGTAATAGTATTTCCTAAATGCCCAATTCACATTTAGGAAATGCTTGATACATGTGCTTTGGAAACCGCAAATCGGAATTCCCTATTTGCGATTTCCTATTTAGAGAATAGCAATTTGCGAATCTCTAAATGGGGTCGCAATTTTAAGGAATCGCTATTTTTGCGATTCCTTAAAATTGCACAGTGAATGCCTTTCACACATCTGGAAAGGCATTTTTGCATTCGCACACAGCCGAATTTTGCGATTTGCACCGTTTGCGAATGCAAAATTGCTTGATACATCTGCCCCTTGATGCCTGCTTCCAAAAGGTGGTCCCCTAAGGGCATCCTCAATCTTTGCATGGCATGCACATCACCAAGGGGAATCAATTTTTCTACTGCACATTTAATGGATGATTTTTCTGATGTGCTTAATGTATTGTGAGAAAGTAGCCTCCTTCTAGCATGGTTACCCCCATTTTGGCCTGTTTGTGAGTATTTTGTCAGTGTGTTTTTACTATCTCACTGGGATCCTGCTACCCAGGACCCCAGTGCTCATAGTTAAAACCCTATTTGTCAGTGTGTTTTGGCTGTCTCGCTGGGATCCTGCTAGCCAGGACCCCAGTGTAGTTTGTGGCCTATGTGTGTTGTCAGTATGCTTGACTGTGTCACTGAAGTTCTGCTAACCAGAACTCCAGTGCTTATGCTCTCTCTACTTACCAAATTTGTCACTACACTTTAGTGACTCCATAATCCAATTCTGATTGGCACTCTGGACCCCCCTTATAAGTTCCTAGTATATGGTACCTAGGTACCCAGGGCATTGGGGTTCCAGGAGTTCCTTAAGGGCTGCAGCATTTCTTTTGCCACTCATAAGGAGCTCATACAAACCTTTCATCAGGACTGGCACTGCAGCCTGAGTGAAATAGTGCACACACTATTTCACAGCTTTTTCACTGCACTAAGGTAACTTATAAGTCACCTATACGTCTAACCTTCATTTAATGAAGGCTAGGTGCAAAGTTACTGTGTGTGAGGGCACCCTTGCACTAGCAAAGGTGCCCCCACGTTGTTCAGGGCCAATTCCCTGGACTTCGTGAGTGCAGGGATACCATTATATGCGTGCAGTACATACATGTCAATACATTTATGTAGCTTCACAATGGTAACTCCAAATATGGCCATGTGAGGTGTCTAAAATCATGGAATTGTCCCCCCAATTCAAATGTGGTATTGGGGGGCCAATCCCATGCACCCTGGGGGCTCCACCATGGACCCTCAGTACTGCTAAACCAGCTCTCTGAGGTTTCCACTGCAGCCCCAGCTGCTGCCACCTCACAGACAGGTTTCTGCCCTCCTGGAGACTGAGCAGCTCAATCCCAGGAAGGCAGAACAATGCATTTCCTTTGGGAGGAGGGTGTTAGACCCTCTCCCTTTGGAAATAGGTCTTACAGGCTTGGGAGGGGTAGCCTCCCAGAGCCTCTGGAAATGCTTTGAAGTGCACAGATGCTGACCTCCTTGCATAAGCCAGTCTACACCGGTTCAGGGACACCCAGTCCCTGCTCATGCGCAAAACTGGACAAAGGAAAGGGGAGTGACCACTCCCCTATCCATCACCACCCCAGGGGTGGTGCCCAGAGCTCCTCCAGAGTGTCCCTGGTGTTAGCCATCTTGGATTCCAAAGTGTGGGGACCCTCTGGAGACCGCTGAGTGGCCAGTGCCAGCAGGTGACGTCAGAGACACCTCCTGATAGGTGCATATCAGGGCAGGTAGCCAATCCCCCTCTCAGGGCTATTTGGGGTCTCTCCTCTGGGTGTTTCCTCAGATTTGGTTTGCAAGATTCCTCAAGGACTCCTCTGCATCCTCGGCTTCAGCTTCTGACCGTCGGATCAACCGCAGACTGCTCCAGGAACCGCTGTAATTGCAATAAAGTATCCAGGGCGATTCCTGTGACCTGCAACTTCAGCTCCAGCAAGCTTTTGCAACAGTTTCCAAGGTGTGCACGCTCTGAGGACTGCCTGTCTCCACCCTGCACCAAACGAACCAAAGGAATCTCCTGCGGAATGATGGAGTCACTTCCCTGCTTCTGCAGGCACCCTTCTGCGTCGACGACCGTTACTCTGAGACTCCTCTCCTGATGACCAGCATACTCCCTGGAACACAGGTGATGGAGGGAAGTGACCCAGACTGTCCAAAGGTCCAGCTGTCCAAATTTGGTGGAGGTAAGAGCTTGCCTCCCTGTACAGCGACAGTACCCCTGTGCACCACGTCTTCTGCAGCTCCTTGGGCTTCTGTGAACTTCTTCCAAGAATCCTTTGTGTACAGCATAGCCCAGGTCCCCAGCACTCCATCCTGCGACGCACAGCTCCCCGAGTTGTTCTCCAGTGGCGCAGGGCCTTCCTGTGTAGTGCTGCGATGACCACACTTTGCACCTTCTTTGTCCCCGTGTTCTGGGACTCCCATGGGTCTTCTGAGGGCTCTCTGAAGTGCTGAGAGCCCCCTCTGTCTCTTCAGTCCGAGTTGTGACACCCAGGTCCCTCCTGGGTCCAGGCAGCTCCTCTTTGACGCAAACCGTGTACTTGCTTGAACCTATATTCAACAACTCGACGTGGGACATCACCTGCACCAAGCAGGAACCCGCAGCCATCTTCTTTGGAGCTCCTCTGTACATTTCTTCTAACCAGAGAATCCACTTTTGTACCATCTTCTAGGTTGGAAGGGGCTCCTGTCCTTCCTGGACTCTTCTTCGACTTCTGGACTTGGTCTCCTCTCTCCACAGGTCTTCAGGTCCTGAAATCCATTGTTTGTTGCTTGCAGTCTTGCTTGGTACTTGCAAAATCTTTTATCACGACTTGTAGCGTGTCCTGAGGAAACTTGCTGTACTTTACTCCTGCTTTCCTGGGCTCTGGGGTGGGGTACTTTACTTACCTTTGGTGTTTACCTACACTCCCAGCGCCCCTCTACACACTACACTTGCCTAGGGGGGAATTAGTTATTTGCATTCCACTATTTTACTATATGGTTTGTGTTGCCCCTAGGCCCATTGCAATCTATTGTATTTTCTACTGTTTGCACTATTCTATGACTGTTTACTTATCTGATTTTGGTTACTAGTGTATATATTGTGTATAATACTTACCTCCAGAAGGAGTATTGTCTCTAAGATATTTTTGGCCTTGTGTCACTAAAATAAAGTACCTTTATTTTTGGTAACACTGAGTATTGTCTTTCATTATGTATAGGTACTGTGTAACTGTAATGGTATTGCAGGAGCTTTGCATGTCTCCTAGTTCAGCCTAATCTGCTCTGCTACAGCTACCTCTAGACAGCCTAGGCTGCTAGAACACTGCCTACATTTCACTAATGAGGGATAACTGGACCTGGTATAAGGTGTAAGTACCTTAGGTACCCACTACAAACCAGGCCAGCCTCCTACATGTATCATTAAGTTAGATGTGTACTCAACATCTGGGGAGAATGCCAAACTGCACCCACGGTGGAGCAAGAAACCATCAAAATAACTGAATAGGCCAGAAGAAGGGCTACCCATCTTACCCAATTATGCTTCCACACATTCATGAGTGCTAAAATGGTCGCATCTGTGTATGGCTTACACCAGGTGATTATCAGGATTACAAGGAGGTCCTTTACCATCAATGTTCAATTTCTCGCCCATCTGTGGCTCTGTATACAACAGAATGCCAGTTAAGCAACAGTGGTAGCAACAGAAGTCCTGGAGGTAGTTATATGCCATTTATATCGTTAGGCAGTAAGCAAAAGTGTCATACATTTTAAGACATCAGTTTGATACATCAACTATTTGAAACTACCTTTGGGTCACAATTTCAATGAACATTTTAGAAAACTGTTTTGTGCTGAAAGCTACAGTGGAAACCATAGATAAAGAATTCCTAAGGTCAGAGGGGCAACCAAACCTTGTTCAAAGTCTTTTTCATCTCATGAATAAAGCTAATTTTCTAATGGGATGCGAGGGAGAAGGGAGAAAGGGTAGAATATAAACATTGCTGGGGCATGAATGTAGTAAATGTAGCATGTTTTTTCCAATGGGATGTGGTTGAATTTTAAAGGGCACCACATTGCAAACGTAAGATTCATTAGTAATTTACACGTTATTTGCAGAACAAAATTGTAAAATATGTTGAATTCACTGTAAAAGTGATAAGGACAAAATCAATAAACAATTTAAGTGACTGGGATCTTACAGGAAGTATCGGTATAGTGGCAGCAAAGGACTAGGACTTCACAAGATGCAAGGGCGTAACAAGCCCCTGTGGCGCAGGGGGGGTCCCAACCCATTAGGGGGCCCTTTTTCAGCCAAAGTTCAAAGAATATCTGTGACATATGGTAGACTCAGGGGCCCCTCTTCATATTGTGTAGGCAGGCCTAATAACTTTGCGTTAACACCACTGGTAGGGGGTACTTCTTGTGTGACAGCAAAAGGACTGGAACCTCAAAGGGAATACTGGTTTGGGGAGAGCAAAGAACTAGAGCCTGAAAAGGAGCGCTGCTTGGGTGACAGCAAAGGTTTCTAGGGTGACAGCAAAGATCTGGGTCTTCACAAGGAGTACTGAAAGGGTGACAGCAAAGTACGGGACCTCACACGGTGTACTACTTGTGTGACAGACCAATCAGGGTATGCATGAATGGATAACTGGCATAGCAGACGGACCCGGTGGCTCTTTCTGTCATCAATTTCTAATTATTTATGTGTCTTAAAGCCTCATCACAGCACGTTTTCAACAGAATTATAATTATTTGTAATAGGGGGCCTGTATATCAGTGTGCTTGCCTTTTTATCCCAGACTAATAGATAAAATTACATTTTATTAATACTGAAGAAACACTGACATGTCAGACGAATTATGTGTATCAGCTGTAAAACAACAGGGAAGTATAGTCAGTGTTGGTGGATTAATATGCACTCAAATGTAAATCATTATTTTATAACATAACTTCCTTTCTTGAGAGGTTTGTTTCTAATAAATACCTGTATCCTATATGTATGTCTGTTCAGTTATAGGCCTCTTCCCCAAGGCTTCTAAGATACAGGCCTAACCCTACCATAAAGCCACTCACAGGCCTCTTTTATTCCCTAAGCCTTTTACAGTTATAGGCCTCTTTCGTGTCCAATTCTCACACTTTAAGGTGTATCCCACACACTTGGTCCCCCACAGTCACCTTTCTCTCTGGCCGGGTCACTCAGTTGCGGTCAAGTGGGTAAGTTTACTCATAGGTGGGGATGGAGGGATGTCCAAGATGGCGACCTTGCAAGTCGCAAGCGATGAGCTCCGCAGCCCTAATCTCAAAATTCATCGTCCTGCCCAGATGCCCTCAACTGGCATACGCAGAGTGCAGCACCGCCACTTCACCCGCTACGTGACCCTGGGTTAAGGAGAGCCTGCAGCTGGAAACCGAGGATCCAGTGAAGAAGAGCAGGCTTGACTGTCACGGACTGCCCGGGAGGTAACCTGGTACACCTGGGCGGCAAAGCAGCCGTTGGGGTCACCTCGGTAAGGGAGCCGCCTCTGCATTGCCACTGACTGACCCCCTCCACTTCAAGAAGGAGGCAGATGTTTTTAGTGCTGCGGCCAGCCCTGCCAACCTTTCCTAATTGGGCACAGGCGAGCGGCAGCTTCGACGTGGGAGAGGACGTTGCTGAGGCTGCTGCCGCCTCTCAGGGCCACGAGGGGAAACAAACGGGACCGCCATGCGCTGCCTCCCCTGCTGCACATACCAGGGTAAGAGGCTTAAATGAAGGCACTGTAACCAGTGCTTTAAATGGGCCGGTACTGTCCGGTACTGAGTACCGGCACTTTTTTATTTTGAGAGGGAGAGTACTGGCACATTTCAAGAAAAACGTAATACTTTTAATAGGAGAGTACCGGCACTTCTCAGGAACAAGCAGGTACTCTGGCACAGAGTACCGGCACTTTAATTTTTCCATTTCAAGCACTGACTGTAACTGTGCTTATGGGATCACCCGCCTCATGGAATCTGCTGTGCCCATTAGTGCACTGTTCCAACTGAAGGGCAATTGTTTCTCCTTCCCAAGCAAAGTGACTTTGCCAAGTAATTTAGACTGTGACCAGATATAACACTTCCCAGAGCGGGAGGTTCCCAAGGCATGGCCATCGGCCCTACAGCGAGGAATAGAGTGGAAACTATTCTGTTACCTTGACCTCCTGGGACGAAGTGAGCACCATATGGCTGACAACCAGAATCAGGGTGACCTTGTGCAGAGTATTTGCACTATCGCCCTCTAACCTTTTCTCTCGCACTAGCTTCAGTTATATACTAGCGGATCGGAGGGGAAGGTGTGCTCATTGTGCACCACCTTATGAGACTTGAATCCCAGGTGCCTCTCTTTCCCTCACCAGGGCCCCTGTGAACTAAACATTGTGTGCTACGTTACTGCATCCACAAGGTGATAGGGGCACAGAGGACCATCAAGTTCATCCCACAATACTACTCTCTGTGCAGGGACTCACCACAATTGTCTGGCTGAAACAAGACAGATCGAAGATGGGGCTGTCTGGCACCCTGGGTGGCGGGCAGAGGGACAGAGACTAAACCCCCAGGAGGGATCTCTGGGGAGCACACTGGCAGCCCACTCACGCAAATTTGATGAGATCGTAAAAGCTGTGCTAGACCTTAAAACCACACTGGAACTTAATATTGATGCCCCGCCGATTGTTATGGGCCTAATGAGGGAAGACCACAAGAAATTAAAGGACCTCATTGAGACCACAGAATCTAATCTAGTCTCCCTCGGACCATCGGTCTCAGACGCCACTGCACACATTAAGGCCCTGCAAGACGAGGTGGTATACCTCAGACAGTGAGCAGACGACCAGGAGGGAAGATACTGCTGTAACAATGTGCATGTGGTAGGCCTTCCGGAGTGCGTAGAGGGCCCCAACATGGAACTTTACCTTGAAGAATGGTTCCCAACAACAATCCTACAGGGTAAACACTCAACCTTTTTCTCAGTGAAATGCGTTCACACAGTGCCAGGCAGACTGCCTCTACCGGGGGCCCCCTGCGCCCAGTGGTCACCCGCCTCTTTAATTACAGAGATAGGGATCACATTCTGCAAGTCACTCGAACAAGAGGCCCGTGGAAGATGGAGTACTCCAAAGTTAACATTTATCCGAACTATACCCTAGAGGTACAGCGCAGGAGGTCCTCCTTTCTGGCTGTGAAAATATGCTTCAGAGAACACAACATCAAATATGCACTGCAGTTCCCTGCAATGCTCTGAATCAGGAATGACGATAGTGCCACTTTTTGCGCAACCTCAGAGGAGACACGGTCTTGGCTGAAGCGCAAAGGCATTGTAACCTCATCCTCGGAACACTGGTACACCCCTGTGGAGTGAGAGGTGTAGAGACGCCACAGACCTTGCAACAGACAACTACTAGTTGGCCCCACGAGGGAACAGGCTGCCAAAGAAAGGGCACAGGTGGTTGCGGAGGTGGAGTAGCGTGTGGCGACGACGTCCCCAGCTGGCTCAGAAAGATCGGACACCAGCCTGACTTTGGTAGATACATTGCTTGGAGGGGGCCCTCTGGTGACTCCACAAATGGCTGAAGAAGTCATATAGATGCACACACACATTGGTGTTGAACCGATCTAATCTATGTTCTTGGGTGCACTATGCAGTACTGAGGGGGTGGATGGTGTAACACTGCAATAATGGCTAGGGGCCACAGGTTTCAAGTACATGGACACTATCACTGATCCACTGCCACTACCCCAACTACGGACAGTGAAACAGAAATTTCCCAGTTTGTAGTGTTGTTTTTTGTTGCATTGCAGTGCCGTTGGCCATACACCCGTTGGTGTACCAGCCTGGGAGGGGATGTTTGATGTTGTTCCCAAGGTTTTATATGGAGTTATTTGGTTTTTTATACAATAAGTAATGCTTTTTTCATGCATACTCGCACAGGTATGTAGTTTGCTGGACCCGAGGGGGGGCGGATGGGCTTAGGGGGATGACTAATTAGACATGGGGGAGTGGTGATGAAGATCTGAAGTTGCGTCTCGTCAAATGGCCCCACAAGATGGTAGACACATGGCACAATATTTGTTCCTGACCTGGAATGTTAGGGGACTCGCAGGGTATGTCAAATGGTATTGGGTGTGTCAATACTTGCGTAGATGCAAAACACATGTAGCACTTATACAGGAGACCCACTTCACTGCCCGGAACTCGAGAACATGCACGAGCGATGGAGAGGTAGACTGGTAGGGACTACCTATTCCCGATACGCTAGAGATGGCGTTATATAGGTAGCACCGGGAAGTACCACTGGAGGTGCTGCACACCAAGATGATTTGGAGGGGGAGATATGTGGTTCTAGAAGGGAACCTTGATGGTTTTCCAGTGTTGCTAGTCTCTTTATATGCTCCCAAATCCAATCAAGCCCTTTTCTTGCGATCACTAACCCAGACACTGTTGCATGACGTGCTGGCACTCTGTTATTGGAGCGGGGGTTTCAATTGTGTCCCGGATTTGGACCATGATCGCTTGTGCCCACCAATACCTGTTGCTCAATCCACAGCTCTTACTAAGCACTTGAGGCCCTGGGCTTCCCACACACAGGTCTCAGATGCTTGGCACAGTTTACATTTCACGACTAGAAAGTACTCCTTTTATTCTGGGTTACACGACTTACGCACTAGAATTGACCCTTTTTTACTACAGCCCTGAAGCGCTGTCAAGGAATATGTGACAGAACAACTAGGTCCAAAACAACTATAGCCTAAACCACTACTGCTAAACAACTAAAAAGTCTCTACAACTAAGTACTGAACAACTACTGTGTAAACAACAATTGTGCCTGAATAACAATAGCCTGAACAACTAATATATATATATATATATATATATATATTTATATATATATGTATATATATATATATATTCTAAACAACTAATAAACCATAAAAACCAAAAAGAAAACCTTACCTTAAAATTAGTTGTTCAGGCAATTGTTATTCAGGCACAACTAACTGTTGTTTAGACAGTAGTTGTTCAGTACTTAGTTGTAGAGACTTTTTAGTTGTTTAGCAGTAGTGGTTCAGGCAAGTAGTGGTTTAGATCAAGTTGTTCAGGATGTTTCTCGCTGTCAAGGTTTACTAGCACTGAATACTTTACCTGACCACTGCCCCTTACAACTCCAACTATCATGAGGCTGTGGGGCTCACGTATACCCACATGGTGACTCCCTGCAGCAGCCTGCAGGACGGGGCGGTCCGGGATACCTTTTTAGGTCACATCACTACATACTTCAAGGATTACAAAGACACTGCCTCAAATACTTGCATAGGATGGGATACATTCAAAGCAGTCCTCCGTGAACATGCAATTAAGACAGTATATGGTGCTAAGCTGGTACTGCGCAGGACGCTCCTGTCTTTAGAAACGTATGTAAGGAGGTAATGAACAGATGTTGCCGGAGGACCAGGCAGCCGCCGCTCCCTTGGCACAGACACAGCTCCAATACAGGACGCTGTTAGATGGGTTGGGCAAACTAGACTATACAGAATACCAGAAAAAAAACATGTGGCGGGCGATAAGGCAGGCAAACTTTTAACCTGGCTTCTCCTCTTTGAACTGCCCACGGGTCCCTATTACTGCTATTCGTGGTGAGGCGGGCATACTGTATAACACTCAAGAGACCAATAACACAGCTTTTTGATCATACTATACCAAGAGTCATACAACCCTGACACAAACAGATGCGGACCCCCTTCTGGTCGTTCCTAGACAATATATGCTTACCACAACTACAGGCGTCACAGCGGGCAGACCTTGAGGCACCCCTGTTGGAAACTGAAATTTCAGATGCAATTAAGCAAATGGCACGCGGTAGGACTTCTGGGGCAAACGGCTGGCCGATCGAATTTTACTCCACTTATCTATCGCGGCTCACTCCTAAGTTGCTAAAGATATACATTTCCGCCAGCTCTGCAGGTATACTCCTTGCCACACCATGAAAGGTGGTGCTGGTGGTCCTATCTGAACCAGACACAGACCCCCCGTAGTTGGAGTCTTATCGACCACTTTCTTTATTGGCTAACTGGCTCGTCCTCATAGCACAACATGTAATACATCCAGACCAAAACAGGTTTATACCCAGCAGAAACACATTCCTGAACCTGCAAGACCTGTTGATGTTAATTCATCTGGCGAGATTCCCAGGCACAAATCCCTGGGTAGTATTGTTAGATATAGAAAAGGCGTACAACACCCTGGATTGGGAATACCTAAAAGAAGCCCTTACAAGAATGGGTATAGGTCGACGATTTCTGAAATGGATTGCTTTACTATACAATACACCACTTGCACAGGTAAAAACCGGAAGCATTATCTCCGAAACATTTCGTATTGAATGTGGCACCCGCCAAGGCTGCCCCTGTCCGCTATAATTTTTGCATTGGCAACAGAGCCCCTTGCGTGTGCCCTTCAGGCATGAGCTGCGAAATGGGGAATTAGAGATGGAAATAGCTGGCACATAATCTCGTTATACGCAGACGATGCCTTAGTGTACACCTCAGGGACAATGCAATTGTACTCCACCATTTAATGGAACTTTTAAGACCATTTGGAGAGGCATCTGGGCTGAAGGTGAACTGAAACAAATCCCACTTGTTCCCCATCACAGCCTTGTCAGAGTAGCAGTCAAGAGTACTCCTGCTTACCCCACTCCCCTGGGCGTATGACTCCTTTAAATACTTTGGCATCCAAATATATCACTCTAATAAAGATCTGGTAGATGCAAATGTGGGCAAAGCTCTTACGGAAGGTGCGCTCTTCCCTACTGTCCTGGACAAGGATAAATATAGTACGGAAGTACGTCGCCAACTAAACAATAGGGACCATTATCGTTTGATAATAGAGGATCCTACACCTAGATTGAAAGCCATTATTACAACCATTACTGATGAAGCACTTAGAGAAGGATGGATATGTAAGAAAGAATATGATTTTTTAAATCAAAGTCAGTCACGCATTCCCCTCCTCTACATCCTTCCCAAGACTCATAAAGATGCCAATAACCCCCCGGGGAGACCTATTATCGCCGCTTGTGGATCTCTACTAGAACCTTTGGCCCAATATGTAGATTTCTTTATTAAACCTCTAGTGTACAATACTAAAGCATATGTGCGGGATTCTATGCACATGATCAATAAACTCGAAGGTAGAGCTTTTAATGAAAGAACGCAACTATTAGTCACCTTAGATATAGAGGCACTATACACTAACATCCCTCAAAATGAGGCACTTCAAATAATGAACATCTATTTAGACCAGAGAATTCTCCCACATAAGGTCCCCTCATCTTTTTTGATGACCCTTGCTACGTTATGTTTAAAAAACAATGTATTTACATTTGACAACGAGTTGTACCTGCAAGTTAAGGGTGTAGCAATGGGTTGTAATTTCGCTCCTGAAATCGCGAATTTAGTGTTGGCATTTTTTTTAAGATAAATGGATTTTTGATACCAATAATCCTTTTCAGAACCACATTAAAATGTGGCTACGATATACTGATGACATCTTTATGATCTGGGAAGGTAACCTGCAGGGTCTTACTGACTTCCATCAATGGATTAATCATTTAACACCTGATTTAAATTTCACGTTGTCTTCCGATTGCAAACGGATCAATTTTTTGGGCCTATGGATTCAATCTAATGAAGGCTATATTTCTGTGAGTCTATACAAAAAACCTACCGATAGAAACACTTTACTTCATTTTTCAAGTAACCATCCCCGGTCCCTCAAGGAGAATTTACCTTATGGTCAATTTCTTCGGATCTGGCGAAACTGTACCACCAAAGAAGACTATTTTCAAAATGCAGAGTCTTTGATATCTAGATTGATAAATAGGGGCTACCCTAAGAAAATTGCTAAAGGGGCTTGTAAACGTGCATGGTATCCCCCACGTGAACATCTGTTAGTCCCTAAACCAAAAAATAAGGATTGCCCTCTGACATGCGTACTGACGTATAACCCCAAAGCGAACCGTATTAGAGCTATTATTGAAAAAAACTGGAAGTTACTTCTTCCTGTAGGGTTAGATAAACCCTTGTTTGCATTTAAAAAAGGTCGTAACATCCATGACTCTCTAGTACATGCCTCCTTTAGTTCTAATACCAAGAAAAGTTCTGATTTAAGAAGTATGTTAGCCCTTCCGCCACTTATTGGACACTTCCAATGTAAGAACTGCCTTGCTTGCCACTATACAGAGAAGAGCACACAGTTAGAGTTGAATGGTAAAATACACTATCAACGTTTTTTCTCAAATTGAAATGTGGGCTTTAATTAAGTTGTAATCGGGCCTTAATACCTGCTTGATGTGTATAGCCCCTCGTTAGATGATGGTGGTAGCTGTAATCATTTTGAGAGATGTTTATAATTTTGTTTATTAATTCTGTTGTGTTTGTTTTTTGTTGGTTTTGCGTATTATATTTGTGGCGCTTAAGAGCTGCACCAAGCGTCTATGCATATAAATTTAGTAGGCACTAATGGCTTATGTACTGTTAATAACATGTGTATAGGCCTTTCTAAACTATGTATTTATTATGAATTTTTGCAATTTGCTTTTGTATTATTTTTTTTTTTTTCATGTATTGTTGTTTTTGCATAATTTATTTTCTGTGATTAGGAGTTTTGCCATACTTATTCATTAGTTATCTGAGTAGATCTGTGATTGGCCCACATATGTCTAATAATATGCAAATAAGATGTGTGCATTTAAAGTTTTTTATGTGTCCTGATGTAATGAATGCCTTTTAAAGGTTGTGAGTTACATTGATATCTGCCATTGTGCCCCTGTCTAAGTTTACCAAATGCATGTAAGACATCTCGAAATGGCCCACACAGTACTGTCTTGGCTGTGGATACATGTTAAGTCACCTTTTTCATGTCTAACATTATCGCGTGTAGCGAAAGCGGCTTTCCAACTGCAGGTTTGTTTATTTAAACGCGCTCTCTGTCAGCGCGCATTTTTTAAAAGCTCCTTGCCAGGAATTGTGTTGGCTGGCTTTGCTCCTGCTAAGGTAGGCGCTTCGATGTTCTTTGCGCTTGAGCTCTTTAGCGCATACCTTATTTTCCTTCCTCTTCACATTTAGTTACTACATAGACAAGACACCTGGCATATTTTTGACAGCCTGGTAGATGACTATGGGATACCACTGGGGACCTTCTTTACATAATGTATGGCAAAGAACACATGACGAACCAGAGATGTCGGTATTCTTTCTGATACGGCTGCCACATGGGGGCTGGAAGGGTGAAGGGCAGTTAAATGTCTTTATAGCTCCTTGTCTTCAGATAGAGAGATTCCCCTCCACACACTTAGATCTTTTTGGGATGCGGCCCTTGACGCAACATTCACAGACAAGCAATGGACACAATACATAGCAGTACCGAAACTCATCTCTACAAATGCCAGACTGGAATACACGCAATTCAACTACCTTAATCCCACTTACCTCACCCCAGAGTGTTCGGTGGGTATGTATTCAGGGGCCGCAGACACCTGCCCACGTTGTTAGGCAAATGCAGCGGACTTCACACAAATAGTCTGGAATTGCCCTCAACTAAATCTTATTAGGAGGAAATAACTGGGTTCCTTTCTGAGGCCGTGGGCTTCCCGATTCACAGGGAGGGATTACACTGCCTACTGGGCATTACTACCCACACCACAGTGTGCAAACTTTCCAACAAATTAATCGTTTTAGCTCTAGTTCTAGCCAAATGGGGAATAGCTATGTGCTGGAAAGCCATTTTTCAACCCTCCCATCCGTCTGTGGCTATCAGACCCACACTCTGGGATACTGGTGGAACAGCAGGCACTGCTCACAGCCAGTATGAGGGGGTTCAGTACTAGTCAGGCCCTCCGACTGGCAAAAGTACCTGGAGAAGGTGGACACTATATCTGACACCAGACCACCCTGAAGGTTGCCACACCATCCCCCATACTCAGAATATATGTGGAACATGATCCCCCTCCCCCCCAAAGGAGGGGATGGCTTATACCCTTTTTGATAGTGCAAAACTATCTGCTGCCCTGGCTCCGCCCCACCTTGATATTGGTCATTCACGGGCTACAGAAGGGGGCTCCTCTCAACCCAACGAACCCCCCCCCCCTTCCTTTACCCCCGCCCGCTCCCTACCAGACACTCAATAGGGAGCAAAGACCACACACCAGAGTTCAGTTTATTTCATAATAGTTAGTATTCGTGCTGAAAGTGTGTATAACCAGAGACGAGGACACAGGTTACACCCTCCCCCTACAGCTATTGCGCCGAAATTAACATTGTTAACTGTATCCACTGTTTACCTTGAATGCCTTAACAAATGTACGCATATGTGAATAACTGCTGACTGCTTTTTACAGAGTAAGGCTTTTACTTGCATTGATATCTCCTTACAAACCAATAAAGACATTGACATTTTTTTACTCGTAGGCAGAAAAAAAATTCCAGACTCGGCAGGTCTAGTTCCAGTTCTTGCATTTTATCAGAGAGGCTTGGAAAGGGATTAGCAATTACCCAATCAGCAAAGGGATGCTAATGTGTAACGCCCACCACTCCTGTTCCCAAAATCCTGCTCTCCCCGACGGGCCCGCCTCACCAGTCCTGCTCCCATTCCCTACTCGCTCTTTTGAAGGTCTAATGCTGCGGGCTCCCTTACCCTAGTGCATTTTGTAGATGAGAACTTTATTCACAAGATTTCTTTCCACGTCCCTCTAGGGTATCCCCTAATTTACTCTCTCCAGCTTCACAGCTTTGTAATAAACCTAGAGCAGCGTAAAGTGGTATACAAATACCCAACCTAAAATATTTATTAATTATGAGTGCTATAAAAGACAGCACTCTAAACTGAACCAACTCTTTGCACTTGTTTTTCACAAAACTGTCATACAAAAGAGCTATTGCAGCAACTGATTAGAACCGAGGAGTTTATCATTTTTCTAAAATTTGAGATAGTGGTTACAAAGAATGATGTGCTAGTAAAATACAATCGATCACATGGAGCCACTTTTTACTTTCAAGTGTGCATTGGGTTGTAAACTATACCTAGGGTGCAGAATGGGAACACTGCTGATTCTTCTGTTCAGAAATTAAATTTCTTCCCTGAAGAAGGCATAGGAATGGCGAGGCAGAGAAACAAAAAGGGCACGAGAATGTGAGAGACAGAGGATTTGAGATTGATGGGATGTCAAAGTAGCACATTGTGGTTCCAGGTTCGCCACTTGGCAAATGAGATATGAAAGAATTAACAGATTATTATTGAAAATGCATATATTGATCAGGAAGAAAGGTACAATATCCCTGAGGTACTCAGTTGAAAGCTGTGTTGTAGGGTCACAATGAGGTTTCCAACTGTGGACAACAAGGTTTCTAGTGTCTTTTGTAGAAATGTAATTACATATTTAGTACCCAAAGTATGTGAGAAGGAAGAGGGCAGGGATGCTTCCAATACTTAAGACTTGCAAGGTTGTAACTGGTATTTGGCTGTGGAGCCACTTAATTCTGAAAAGTTGTCTACGATCAAGATTTGAAGCTTTCAATTACTCATCAAGAACAGAGACATTTTAGTAAGTAATGGCAATTTGCGAGTTTATTTTGGGTTCAATGTTGTAAAACAAATACAGTCCGAGAAATCTTCCATTCCGTTCTTTCCGAGTTCATGTGCATATCCACCCCTACTCCTCAACAACTGTTAAGTAATGGATACAGAGCTTGGGTTGGATCACATTCAATGTGGACCTAAGACTCTGCCCTATACACCAGACAAAGCATATGTCAAATATTCTAAAGCAGTAATAGTTCCTGTGAGAAGATGTACTTTCATGCCTTGTGATAGTGTCTGTGAAAGTGGTCCCTTGAAGAGACCAGACATCATGACTATTTCTGATTCTAGGCTGTCTATTCCACCAGACACTGAGGATTTCTTCATCCAGAAAACAGGCTTTCAGTCTCCTACAAGCTAAGATCTTTCGCCATCATTCACTACAATCACCTTAATCAACTGTGAGTACACTACCACTACGCTGGAACTGTGCACCACTCCATGAGCAGATTAACACTGCCTCTTTGCAAATCACCACACCATCACTTTTTAGCACAATCACCTGTCTCCTAAGAGGCACATCAGCGTGTTTAGGAGGTTCCATGACTCAAAAGAAAGACTCTTGGACGAGAAGCTGCGTTCTTCCTAATGTAAGAATGCTTGACTTTGCCCTCTGTTGGACAATATTCGATAAAATATTTCCTTCTTTATTTGACCCTATAGTGGTTGCAGACCTGCTAACCTCCAAAACACGTTCACTGTCAGTGGGTATGGGGGGCTTAGAAGGGGCATGCTTGGTGTCAAGAACTGCCTATGAGGCACTTATGCCCCCTAATACTACCAAGTTCTCCCTCACTAAAAAACAAAAGCAACACATGTAATGGACATCAGATATTCAGAGACTCCAATAACAAGCTAGAAACCCGCTCTGTGCAGGGGTTTCCAGCTCGTCTTCCCTGCCACTGTGTGATGCACTGTGTGATAACGGCTCCTCACCAGGTGACCATGAGAACAGAACTGATACTGTGTGACAGACCGTGGCAGTGTGAGATAGCAGGTGTGTGGCTATGGTCAGTGCTTAATTTGTGCTAGTGTTTGCCAGAGCTCAGCACCAGCACTTATTTCTTAATATGGCACATTTTAATACTCCACCACATAGTCATGCTGTTTGGCTATTTTTAAGCAGATCACAGCAGTAGCTTGTTAACAATTTAAAACACATTAAACATAATACCAGTGGGCCCATGCCATTCTTTCAGATTTGGGTTACTTGGAATAGTCCAAATGGTCACATTTTGAGGGGTGTGATGTTAGCAGGTAGCCTTGGTACTGGAAAGTAGCAGCACAGGCATGGGAAGTGGATGGTGCAAGCTGCATTGGCCACCTGACAAATATCTTGGGACCTGGCAATTTGTTTTATTTTTATGAAGGCTTTGTGCCCGATTTAGAGTGTGGCGGATGTGCTACACCTTCACAAACGTAACTGACATCATGTCCTTGGACTTGTAACACAGCGGACAGGATATCCGTCACGTTTGTGACATAGTAACCCATCCGCCAAACTCTAAATCAGGCCCTTTGTTTTAGTCATGTGACTAAAGACAAACAATAGTTGTTGTACGAGACAACTGAGTTCATGTTGTGTTAGTGCCATCATGGAATGCTGACTTTCTGCTGTAGGAACAAGAAAAAAAAAATCTTCCTCATATCATATTTGTCTTCACTTTGTTACCCAATTCTTATAAGTTTAAAGGAGTAAATGGTTGCCACAGCAAGATGATAACAACTGCGAAATTTTACCCTCAGGGTTCCTACTTCGAAGTCCGCAGCCATCTCACCAAGAAACCAGCAGTCACTCAACAGATTCCTTCAATCCCTGGGCACTGATTGGCTGACATCAGTCAGGTACCAAAGTCATTAAATGTTTAATGGAGCCCGTGTGGATTCTTTAAGAGATTTATCTGTATGATCCTACAGAGCCTTTGTAATCTAGGTGAACTTTACATTTTTGAGGTACTCTGAAGACAAACGGGGTCTATTGAACTTCTCTTTGGTTATGTTTCAAATTCTTTAGAGGAGAGTCAACAACAGCGAACTGCAGTGTGTATGAATAAAAGCATATGGTTTACTGGATGGCATATGAATAGATCCTATTATGGTTCTGTGTTTTTGTTTTTTTCATGAGGAGGTGCAAAGTTGCCAGTTATGTTTTTAGGCCTAACCTCCCATCCACTGGCTTTGACGGAATGCTCTGTGCTTGTGGATATGATAAATGCTAAGTTAAATGTTTCTACATAGCTCATACGCAGATTGGTGACTAACCTTCAGACAACCATATGGTTTCGAAAGGAGTTGTTTGCACTATCGAATGTATATAACTGGCATGGGGCAAGGTGCGAAGAGAAAATGATAAGGCAGTGCCATGGATAATTTTAAACTCCAGACAGAGCCAGAATTTCCCTCTTCTACGGGTTACAGCATTGACAGTATACCTGCGTGTTCTTATCATCACGAGCAGAGAATGTGCTTTAAAAGCACCCCAAAGCCTGGACTGCCGCACTATCCATCAGGCTAAAGGCCTTACTTAGAAAAAATGGTAGGTAACTCTATAAGGCACATTCCTTAGGTTAATCTCGGAGCGCCTTTTGCTGGCACAGTCTGGGCACCAGCTATGAAAAGAATCTGCCACTTGCCCTCGCGGGCAACAGGTGAGGCCAGTATCACTCATTATTTTCCGCCAGAAGCGCTTTCATAAGCGAAATGAAAACGTCAAGCAAACTTATCTTTAGTGCACTGTGGAATGTCACATTACTGTGAATACACAAAGCACCATCAAACGCTGAACCAAACTTCCTGCTTGTAGTCCATTTTTTAGGACAGGAGAGAGCCGCAATCGCGAAAATACTTCAGGATCAGCAAAGACAAGTGAACACAGTGGATTGTGATGAAGACAATTATGTGTTCCAAATTTAACTGACTTTTTCCAAATGACTTTCTTTGGGTTGCCACATAAGATGGCACTGTTTGCACAGGAAGTGAACAATACACCGCGCCAGATAAAGCATGCTTTAACCATCGCATGATTCCACAGCGCTACGACACTTAGGAGCTTGCTTCTGTGCGCTCTATAAAAATATATTCACTCATTCATTTCAGTGTGTTTTTAAGGCTGTTGAATGCCTGCCTCGCACCACCTTCACAGAGACGCCTTCATGATCACCTTGTCTTCAAATGAGCCTTACGATAACATGCACTTTGCGCCCACCTCTTCTTGCAGAAGACTCATCTGTAGGTGGCGGTTGGGTATCAATGGTATGCATGAGGTCTGCGTTCCTAGCAGGGATCTGTAGGTATGAATAGACTCTTTCTTGGGCGCGGAAAATTCTGGAAGTGTTTTTGCAGATTGTGCATGTCCTCTTCTGAAGGGAACACAGTCACTTCCCTAGTATGCAGGATAGCTCCCAAGAAATACAGAAGCCGCAGACAAAGAAGATTTCAAAGGATGCGCAACTAGCCACAGTCAGAGCAGTTGGCAAGTAGCAATGGATGCCACCACTTTGGACTGCAATCTCCTTTTAATGAGGCAATCATCAAGGTAAGGGAATAGTGGATGACCTTGACATCCGAGAAGCACAGCCACAGGAACAATACACTTCGTAAATATGTGGGGTGGGGAGGATTTAAGACCGTAGGGCAAAACTTGAAATTGGTTGTGGCACTCAGCCAATTGAAAACAGAAGTACTTCGTTTTTTTTTGGGATATGGAGGCATGTGTCCTGCATGTCCAATAATGATCTATGTTTTCTCCTCTGCTGGAGCAAGAGGATGAACTGTCCCTCAGTTTGACCATCGAAAATGGTATTTGTTTAAGAGGCCCCAGTCTCAGATTGGTCACTACCCTCCAGATTCTTTCCTTACAAGGAAAAAACTTGATTAGAAACCTTTGTTTCTCTGAGATTTGGAGACAGGTTTGACGGTTCCCAATTATATGATTGGATCTCTGCCTGCAGTTGGAGCAGTTGCGGATGATGTTCCTGCTTGGTTAACTTAACAGTATACCGCCACTCGAATTCAGCAGAATACCCACACTGGATTAGTTCCAGAATCCACAAGTCGGAAGGGTGGAGGGACCATTCCTAGAGCGAGGCAGCGATCTTCTCACCGGTAAGACTGGGACCTCCATGCTTTTTTCGATTGGGTAGAGTAAGACTGTGACTGTCTGGTAGAGCTCTAGACCACTGGAGCAGGGAATAATGTTACCTATAGGAAAACTGCTGTCAGTGGCATGGCTGACAAGATGAATGAAAAGACTGCATTTTGCACCAATGTGGCCCTGGAAAGAGTTAAAGGTTGATGAGCATGAAGGAAGTCTAGGGACCTTGCTGTTTCTATTTGTATTGATATATGCTTGAGGGCATCATCAACGTGACATCCGATCAGAGACTGGCAAATCAATGAAGCAGCTCTGCTTCTTAGGATGAAATTAGCTGCAACTAAACCAGTCATGGTGCAGTAAAATAACAGCTCCAGCTAGTTGATTTAAACCCACACAGGATACATCCATGAAAGCACTGATGATTTTTGCAGATGCTCTTTCGCCTTCTGAGAGGACACCCTTTATTTTCTCCCTTTACCTCTCCGGAATTAGGTTCAAATAAGGGGCTATGTCATTCTACATTTTATGGTCATAATGCCATAAGATTGTGAGATAATTGGCAGTTTGGATGGAAGTGGCTGCGAGGAAGGAGACCAGTTTCCCAAATGCATCTATTGCTCTCTTAAGTAAGGACGGGAATTTAGCAATGCTATCTGGTGATGGCGGGGGTAGGGGAAACTGCAGGTGGAGATTACATCACTGGGGGAGCCACTGAAGAGGGCATAGTCTTCAACAAGGAGATCACTGATGGTGACTTCATTGACTGTGGTCTTGTCAACGAGGAAGTCTTTGTTGACCATGGTGATTGAGCCTTTTCTGTCAATGAGGGATGAAATGACATAGCTGATGACGATGTCGAAAATGGCTTAGTAAGTAAGAAAATTGTTTTAATACTTGCTCAGACCTTGAAAAATCTACTCAGCCACTCGCTATGGCGAGTCATATTTTATCAACCTACTCCTCTATTCTGGCGAGTTGACAAAGAACAGGTGTTCTGTTAAGTCAAAGTGAAGGAGCAGTAGGACACCGCCCGTCATATTATGGGCCATAATACGGCGTGGTGGTGTCCTGCTGGCGGCGCTCTGCCGGCAGTGGAAGCACCCCATCCCGTTCCCTGCCGGACAACCTTCCCCCCGGACCAAGTAAGGTGATCATCCGACAGGGGAGGGGGGTGGAAGGGTGGGGGGTGCTGTGTGTGCGTGTATGGTGTCTACGTGTGTGCGTGGTTGTATGCGTGTCTGAATGTTGAAGTGAGTGCATGTCTGCATGTCAGTGTGTATGCATGTGAGTATGCATGTTTGGATAGGTGTGAGTATGCGTGTATGAATGTAGTTGTGAATGCGTGTATGAATGTAGTTGTGAACGCGTGTATGAATGTAGTTGTGTATGGGTATATGGATGTTGTTGTGAATGTGTGCATGGATGCGTGTATGTAGGGGTAGGTGGTATGCGTGGTGCGTCTGGGTGTCTGTGTATATGTATGTAGGGAGGGAGGAGCTGTGGCTGCCGGGGGTAGAGGATGCTGTGGCTGAATGGGGGGTGGGAGGAGGGGAGGTCTAGTGCTTGCCTGGGGAGGGAGAGGAGCTGTCTACGGGTGACAGGGAAGGAACTCCCTGTCAACGGTAGCCCTTCCTCCATGGTTTTCGTGGCGGTGCTACAGCTCTGGTCCAGCGGTCCCGACCACCATGGCGATATGAGTGGAGATGTGGCAGGTTGGCAGAGGCCAAACCGCCACACTCATAATGTGGCGGTCTGCACTGCCAGCCTGTTGGTGGTGGGTGGGACCGCCACATTTACCCATGAGGTCAGAAGACCGCCAGAGTCAAAATCACCCCATAATGTTGAATACTCAGGAAAAAAAATGTCTTACGTGGCATAGGAATGCCAGACACAAAGATAACCAGATCACTTCGGCCCCGCCCAATGCTGAACTGCCCCAAAACCCTAGGATGGGGAGGACTCTAACATTTTACATCCCCATTTTTCAGAATGGGCCCCGGTGGGAAGGAAAGCCAAGCTGTTCAGCAAGCTGTCTCAGGAAATCGGTAGAAAAGAGGTCCATGACAACCCCGTAGCAGAGTGTTCTTGACCCATCATTGGAGGGAAAGTAGCTCTAATTCCGGGGACTGATGTTAGGATGACAACCTTCTTGATAAAATACATCAAGGACATAATGAAAGGCATAGACTGGATCTGAATTTTTTTTCAGCATACCCCTAGTGCACCAATAGGTGGCGTCACATGGATCTGTGTCAACTTCGCTCTTCCCTGGAAGTAAAAGCTGGAGACACATTTAGACACCACCCAAGCGTTCTGACACCCGTGTTTTTCCATAAACCATCCACACTCTTAGACGTGAACTCTAAAAACAAACTTTTCCTGCCAGTGTGCAGATTTCTAATTTGGGACCTTTTTAGCTGGAAAAGAGCCCATTCCACGGAATAAGGAGGTGGAAGGGAGGTGATTCATTTGTGGCTTGATAAGAGTATCCACCATAAACAGCGCTACCAAAGGTAAGTAACTTCTTCTCCTGATGGATACTTCTAACCAAAGGTTCGTCATCTTCTGAATAGGTACCCACCTGGTGGTGGGTCTGTGCAACTCAGACCAAAAAGTACTACAGAAACTAACAGCCAAAATGCCCTTACCGTCAGGCCTGGCTGTCAAGGAGGCAGTGCTTTTTAAATGTGTGCACTGATGCCCACCTTGCAGCCTGACAAATATCCAGGACAGGTACTCTGTGTGTTAACAGTGATAGCAACCTTAGCTCTGGTGGAATTAGCCCACCATTCTGGAGGCTGCTTGTTGGGCCATTGCAAAGCAGATCTTAATGCATATGCATACCCACCTGGACCAAGTCTGTTTCTGCACTGGTTTGCCTTTCTTTGCCCCAGGAAATCCCACAAACAACTGATAGTACACCCAATCTTCAAAGGTACAATTGTAAAGCTGATTACAATCTTGGGCTTAAAACAATGGAATCTCTCCTCTTCTTTTGAGCTGTGAGGTGGAGCAAAGAACGTCAGAAGGGTGATGGACTGCCCAACATGTAAGCAAGACCGCCTTCAGGGTCAGTGGACGTAGAGAACAGCTGCACAATGGCTCAAAAGGAGTACACATAAGGAAAGTAAGGCCTACTGTGGCATCATAAAAGGTTTAGGAGGAAAAGTGGAGTAAGCCTTTGAGAAAACTCATCACAACAGGTGATTTGAACAAGGACGGTTGGTCCTGTTAATGCAAAAAAGCCAAAAGGGGCCAACACAGAACCTTTAACAATGCCCACTACAAAGTCCCTGCTGGGCCAATGACAGAACAAATGGATCTGTGCTTCAGGTGCCACACCAAACCACAAACGTGTTGCACTGTCCTGCAGTCACAAATTTTGTGGAATGACGCCTGGCCACCAGGATAGCATCCACTACTTCAGGAGGTCGAATGAATGCAGTCAGCTGCTTCTGCTCAATCTCCATGCATGGGAGTATAGTTTGTGCAGACTTAAATGCAAGATCCTGCTCTGCTGCTGTGACTAAAGATCCTCCTTAAGTGGCATCCTGATCAGAGGACAGATGCTCATTGTAGGAAGTTGGCTCTGTATATACTATCTCAAAGTGTGGGATTGTGTGCACAGAGTCCGAGGGTTCCCCTTAGAGGTTGATAGTGGCAAAATTAGATAATACTAATACTCTATTTTGTGGTAGTGTGGTCGAACAGTAGGTTTATCAGAGGGTAATGTTAAGCATTTGTTGTACACACACAGGCAATGAATGAGAAACACACACTCAAAGACTTAACACCAGGCTAATAGTTTTAATATAGAAAAATATTGTTTCTTAATTTATTTTAGAACCACAAGATTCAAGATTTGAGGTAAGTACATAAAATGCAAGGTACTTCACACAGGTAAGTATAGAACTTTGATTTAAAACAGTAGTACACACAGTGTTGGTTAAAATGGCAATAAGCTATTTTAAACGTGGACACTGCAAAAATCAACAGTTCCTAGGGGAGGTAAGTTTGGTTAGTTTTTTGCAGGTAAGTAAAGCACTTACATAGTCAGTCTCCTGGGCATAGGCAGCACACCATTGGGGGTTCAAGGCAACCCCAAAGTCACCGCACCAGCACCACAGGGCCGGTCAGGTGCAGAGGTCAAATGAGGGCCCAAAACACATAGGTGCCTATGAAGAACAGGGGTGCTCCGGTTCCAGTCTGCTAGCAGGTAAGTACCTGCGTCCTCGAGGAGAAGATCAGGGGGGTTTTGTAGAGCACTGGGGGAGGGGGACACACAAGCCCACAAAACACACCCTCAGCGCCCAGCGGCAGCCGGGTGCAGTAGGCAAAGTAGGCGTCGGTTTGCTATAGAAAGCAATGGAGGGACCCGGGGGTCACTTAGGCGATGCAGGCAGGGCACAGGTGGGCTTCTCGGGCCAGCCACCAACTGGGCTAGGATGAGGGCCACCTGCTGGTCACTCCTGCACTGGTAGGTGGTTCCTTCAGTCCTGGGGGCTGCGGGTGCAGTGCTTGGTCCAGAGGTCGGGTTCCTTTGTTACCAGGCAGTCGCAGTCAGGGGGAGCCTCTGGATCCTCTCTGCAGGCGTCGCTGTGGGGGTGCAGGGAGGTCGATTCAGGATGTCCAAATCATTGGAGTCGCCTGGGAGTCCTCTCTGCAGTGTTGGTTCTCCTGAACTCGAGCCAGGGGCAGAGTGTGAGGTTTTAGTCATTTTCTCCCCACCATCACACACAAGCTGTGAGGCAGTGTGCATGTGCTGAGTGAGGGGTCCCCAGGGTGGCATAATACATGCTGCAGCCCTTAGAGACCTTCCCTGGCCACAGGGCCCTTGGTACCAGGGGTACCATTTACAAGGGACTTATCTGTGTGCCAGGGCTGTGCCAATAGTGGGAACAAAGGTACAGTTTAGGGAAAGAACACTGGTGCTGGGACCTGGTTAGCAGGCTCCCATTACACTTTCAATCATAACTGGCATCAACAAAAGGCAAAATGTTAGGGGCTAAACATGCCAAGGGAGGCAATTCCCTATACTCATGTCCTCTAAGTCTGGGGGTACCATACTCTCCTGACCCAGTAGGATGACTTCAGCCCTTTTGTCCCTCATCTTCTTTAGAACTTGGTCCAGAAGAAGCAGCAATGGGAAGGCATACAGAAGTCTAGTGCTTCACTGTAGGTGGAAAGCGTCTGAGAGATAGCCTTCTTGGGAACTCCAACACATCAAAGTGTAGACACTGTAAGTACTCAGCAGTGGCAAAGAGTTCAAGCCAGGGCTCTCCCCATTGCTGGAAGATACCCGTCGCCACCTCCAGGTGTTGCTGCCACTTATGATCCACTAGGCATTGCTGGCTGAATTTGTCTGCCATGGTGTTTAAAGGTCCCCACAGGTGGAGTACAGTCAGAAAGATGTCACAGATTCAGCCAGGTCCAGAGCCGCAGGAACTTCCAATACCACATCAATGGTGTTCTCCTTGACGACCTGGACCAGGCTCCCCTTGATATACAGCAGGAAAGCTTTCAACAGCAAGTGAATGGCCCATACCTCCAGTAGGTTGATACGAAGGCATGTCTCTGCTGGACCCCAGAGTCTTCTGACCACCAGCTCTCCCTGGATAAAATCCTCAACCCTGTAGTGATGCATCTGTCACCACTGTCAGCTCTGGGTGGAGTCTGCCGCTGCTCTAACTGTGGTTGAGCAGCCACCACTGAAAGTCTTTTACTGTCTTGTCACCTCCAAGCCCTTGATGGAATCTAACAGGTTCCCATGATGCTGGGCCCATTGAGACTTCAGCTCCCACTACAAAGCCCACGTGTGACACCTGGCAAGGTTGACCACCAGGATGGAAGAGAACCTCAGATTCGGCCTACCTTAGACACAGGACCGAGGCTGTAACACTGAGATCCTAGCCCGAAAGTCCTGTACTTCTTGTTCCAGAGTAAAGGTCCAAAAATGCATCATACCCAGAATGGCTGCTATGAAAGGGAGCCTCTGCGAAGGAGTCAGGTGTAACTTCAGTACGTTGATTGTGAACCCCAACAATATAAGGTGGCTTGCTGTGTTCGGCAGATGGTCCATGACTGACTGTGGCAAGTCTGTCGCAGAGGTAGGGAAGATTGATACCTTCAACCACCAAAGGTACACTGTAACCATCATATTCCTGAACACCTTTGGAGCACTGGTGAGGACAAAAGGGAGCATGGCAAACTGAAAATGTTTGTGACCCACCTTGAAGCACAGATAACACCTGGGGGTCTCCAAGACGAGGATATGGAAACAGGCATCCTGCAGGTCCAACGCTACCATCCAGTCTCCAGGACCCAAGACAGGTCGAACTTTGAATTTGTCCTTCCGCAAGAAGAAAATGAGAAGTCTAAGATCTAAAATAGCGCAAAGGCCTTCACCCTTTTTTATGCAGTATGAAATAATGTGAGTAACATCCGGTTCTGATCTCCATTGCCGGGAGCCACTCTGTGGCGCCTTCCTCCAAAAGAGCCTGAACTTTCTGTGGCAAAATGGACAAGTGGTTCTCTGAGAGCTACTTGGTGTAGACAGAAGAACCAGCAGGATGGAAAGGAGGCTCACACTGCCTGCAAACCTAGTCCTTTTCTGCAGTATCCACTACTCCAACCCTAAAAGGACTGCGGTGATTGCTCCTGGGGTAATGGACCTTGGTGTTGGCTGTACGTCAAACCACTGGCGATACCTCAAAAAGGGCAAAACTGATGTCAGTACTGCCTTGTGGGTGTGGGAGGACCAAGGGAACCTGCACTGTTTGTTCTCTGTTTGAAGCTCTCAAGGGCAGAGTCTGCCTTCTTGCCACAGTAGCAAGACCTGTCAAAAGGCATATTCATGCGAGATGCCTGATCATCATCTGAGAACCCATGGATTTCAGTTATGCGTGGTGCTGGTACACCATGTTAGTGAAGACCACTCTGCCTAAGCAGTCTATTGTGTCCAAGCCTGCTTTAATGACGTGCCACATCCTAGACATCGAGAATGATCTATGTCAAATTAGCATGGAATTCTTCTGAAACTGATTGTAAGATCTCAGTGACCGAGTCTCATAATGCATGGGAATGCCTTCACAGCAAACAGCTAGCATGGACTGACCAGATGGCAAGGCCTGCAAAAGAAAACAAAATCTTCCCAAATGCCCCAATTCTTTTCAACTGTATGTCCTGGAGAAATTGTTGGAAAAGAAATGGGGTTTACCCTGCTAGAGGAGGATTATACTAACAGGCTCTCAGGAGTAGAGTGTTGTATTAGGAAGACAGAGCCACCTGAAGTGGGCCTGTGTTGATGTGTCAACTGTCTGTTTATAGGTGGACAAGAGCAGGGTTTGGCTCAAAAAGCCCATGAGGTCCATTAGGGCCTCGTTAAAAGACCGTAGGGGGTTCAGGTGACCACTGTCCGGGTTGCAAGACTTCCACAAGGATGTGTGTTTTGATCTCAATAGAAGGCAAATAATAAATCTAAAACTTTGACTGCCTGTCTCGTGACCAGGGTGAATGAAGTACACTCTTCTGTGGCAGGACTGGGGGGAAGCCATCCCCTTGTTAGTGGAAGTGTGCAGGTCCATATAAAACTATCATCATATTCTGGGGAGAAATTGTCTCCATTACCACCGTCATTACCATCATCGCCAAAAGCTGGCTGTATTTCGCCCGAATCTGTTCTGAAAAGTTGCTGGAGCTCTGGAAGTCAGCTCGTAGGCAAAGGTGCTGTTTTGTCTGACTTGGAATGAGCAGGAATTGGTTGTGCTAAAGCTGTTTGAATATGCAACCTCAGATGACGTCAAGATGGATTAAGTTTGGAGTTGGATAGGACAATAGGACTGGCATCCTCCTCTGGCATTGGAGGTGGGTTGATGCAGCAGGAACTGGTGTGGATTGTGGTCCCGGGAGTAGAGTCCAGACCACAACCTGCAGCGGGTTCAGTAGGCACAGATGGACCAAAGGTAGACCCAATGGTGGTAACCTGATTTGAGGCCTCTATGGGGCCCAAAAGGTACATAAGAGGGAGGCGGTAAGGTGCCAAAGATGCAGAGTATGGCCTTATTGAATGCCTCGATTTGTTCTAGCATCACTGACAAGTCTGGGAATTTGGAGTGCATCAGAAACAGCTGATAAATCAAGTCCTCGCCAGCGGACCGGGAGCAAGTCCACAGGAAACCATGACATCCTCAGGATTTTTCAGACGGAGAGTGGTGAGGCTGGGACAAGGCCCCCCTGGATTTCTTGTATTTCTTTTTGGATTTCAACTTACCCAAAGACTTGGACTCTGATGACAACTTGTAGTGGGACTGGCCCGGGAGCAAGAATAGGTCTGTGTCCTTGACTTCGAACAGGAGCGGCCCTTATGTGACTTCCTATTGCACTCAGTGACATACAGCTTGGCTTTGCGGCCCTGGCTTGCCTTTGGGTGAATCAGGGCACACTCTCCTTATCACTTGGTGTCGTGGCCCGACACTAAACACCAGCGACACACCTTGTGGGAATCTGTCACAGACATCTGTTTGCGACAGACCATACAAGCTTAAACTCTGCATTTTAAGGCGTGGACATGAAAACTGACAAAAGAAAGTAGGAGTCACCTCCAAATCCACGTATGAAGGCACAGAATGAAGGACCCAACGTGGAGCTGCACAACACCACCTACTGGCATGCAGGGGCTAGTCTGAAAAATCCTCTGAATCCAGTCTTGTGCTTGGGGATATTTTAAAGGCAAGGAATCTGAGGTTAGAAGTATCCATCAGAAATACAAGACAGAAGAGGAAGCTGAGAAACTGGAGTCCCGGCTCACCCCTGATATGCATTCTAGTTGGGCCCAGAGAGCTGTGATTGTCTTATAAATAACTGTGCCAATTCTAATGCGAGGTGCAGATTGCTACTTTTCAAATTAGATCCAAAATTACAGGATATGGTACCTTTGGAAGCAGTTCCAGCGGAGCAGGGCAGTCTTTTCGAAGACCCGTTCATCAAGGAGCTGGGAAAATGAATATCAACTTTTACCTCACTGGACAAGGTGCATGCCTTTATAAAGAAGATTTTCACCTTTAATGTTTTCTTTGGTACCAGTCAAGGTAGAAGGCACTCAACTGACAATTTCCCCTCCCAAGACCCACATTGAGGGCAAGGCTCCAAACGTGGTCAATGGCAGGGCCACTTAAGGTTTTGAGGGATTCTTTCCCTTCACAGGGAACCATAAGATACAGGGAAATGTTTAGAGTCGGTAATAACCAAGGAAGTTTTTCCATTGAGTTTTACCTCTTCTTTTTTTGGAAGGGTAGGGGGAAGGTTAGCCAAACTCGACCATAACTGGCAGAACCTGACCACAGATTAACCTCAGACTTTTGGGTCCTACAATCCATTTAGGGGTTCCACACTGAAGTCTATGGCTCACCAAGACAATTCAGTGGCTCAGGAGCAGGTACCTTCTTCAGAAGGAAAATAGTACTTCTTCATCAGGAAATAACATAACTGCAGGTGAAGAACAGGGTTTCCAAAACTTAGCTACACCCCATGATGTTCATGAGCAACCTCTTCTGAAAAGAAGGCCAAAGACCTGACAACACCCGTCTTTGGTTTGCACCACAGATTTACCAATTCATCTGGAAACATCAGGTTTACACATTCAAAACACACCAGTTCAACCCATCGTCAGCACCTTGGTGCTTCACTGAAGTGTTCAAGCCTGTGTTGAAATGCTTTGGGTCCAGAGGAATACGTCTCATTGACTGGATGATATTCTTCTGAAGGATCAATGCTCAAATCATTTGTCTTGTTTGTTGGAACATCTTCAAATGACAGAACCTGGGTTCCATCTTCAATAAAGCTAATTAGTTATTGACACCATAACAGAAGATGACCTCTGCTTTGTTATAGATTCAAATGAGACAACACTCAGCCTTCCATCAAGCAAGATGACAAAATCAGGAAGAAACTTTGAAAGACTTTAGCCAGACCTTAGACATCGTTGTGACCAATTACACATCTAGTGGGCTTCTACTGGTCCTCCATTCAGGCCATTTTTCTAGGTCTGCACCACTAAAGAGCATTCCAGGGGCTGAAAGCACACCACCTAAGGAGACGACTGACCGATTCAATGAGAATCTCTTTATCCGCGGCTGCCAAGGAATGGATTCGCTGGCGGCTAACCTACAGGGAGGCTTAAAATGGGAAAGCAATCTTTAGGTCAAGTCCAGACTTGCTATAGAATTAGATACCAGTAGACTGAGTTTGAATTGTCTGGAACTCCTAGTTGGTTCTTTCATGGTCAAATGCTGGACCAAAAACCTGATAAAATGCTATGTTTTACTAGAGTTGGACAACATATCAGCAGTCCATTAGAGCAATCATATGGGAGGACCAAAATCTCAAACCCTGTTTGAATTGGGCAAGGATTTCTGGCGATTTTGTCTGCAGAATGAGATATTAGTGATGGTGAAATACCTTCCAAAGTCCTCGTACAACGTAGCGGATACACGCTCCAGACACACTCAAGATTTGAGCTTATGGAAAGAGGATTCAGTGATGTTCAAGGAGGTCATGAACAAATGGGTCAGTTTTTGGCAGATCATTTTGCTTTACAGCTGGACCATTAGACTAAGATATTTCAAAAGAAGATTAGACCCGAGGGCAGTGCCAGCGGATGACTTCCTAGAAGACTGTAGTTGGGAAACTGGTTTTGCATTCCCTCCAGTTTCAATGATAACATCAGTATCAGCTCAGGTAAGATGTTAAAAAGTGGACTTGGTGCTCATGACGCCAATATGGAAACTGCAAGTCTGGTTCTGGTGGAACTTTACTGGGATTCTCCAATCTGTCTTTATAATTTTCTGGAGTTGCTGTTGGATCTGTCAGGGATACCCACCAACTAATGGAAGAAAGAAGTATACATCTGACGGGGTAGATAATTATACGTAACTCTGGAAACTGATAGGGCTGAAATCCTCATCAGTAAGACTTAGGCTAATGACACAGTCAAACACAAAAGACCAGTTTGGACGAAATTAATTGGTTGGTGTTTTTAATGGAGTGAGGAACCTATGCAATCCTACCAACAGCCCATTTAGATTTTTATGGTTGCACAGAGGATGCCTTAGAGGTCAGTAAATATCTTCCACTTTGTCATTTCACTGGGACATATGACAATCAATGGGTGTCCTGTGGGGGGAACATCTCATGGTAAGAAAATTGTTACAGGGAATCAGACTCTCTTTGCCCCATGAATCAAGACATTCCTACCTTTAGGATGTAAATAAGGTCCTACATTTGTGTTTGTCTTGGCAACGTAATAGATACTTATCCAGGAAAGAATTGTCATTTATTGGGGCTACGCTATTTCGCTTCATATTGTATGGTATTGTAATTGCATTTATATAGTGCTTACTATCCAGATGAGGCACTGAAGTGCTTCATGGCAGAAAGCAGGCTAATCTGTAACAGAAAGTCTGTGGCTAATCCAGTAGTTATTAACTATTATTGAAGAATTTCTGGTTATTTTGCATAGGACGGTTCTGGATGTGAGAGATTTGGGCATTGCAGGTAGAGTTTTCACTCCGGATGGAGCTAAGTTCAATATAACTAGAAGAACTAGATTTAACTCTAACATCATCTCTTGCCCAGGTTACAATGATCACCCAAATCTGTGTGTGGTGAAGTATATTAAGGCATATGGGAGTATGACGGAGGATATTCACCCACTGGCAGACAGACAATTTTTTATTTCACTTACAAAACAGAATAAGGTGATTTCTGCCCCCACCATTGTCAGATGGCTTCGATCGGTGATCCCGGAGGGAGGAATTAATACTAACAAATTTGGGGCTCATTCTGATTTGAGTTTGATGACACCCAAAGCTCTTTTATTCAGCAAGATTGGAGGGCATAATGAATGCATTGTAGTGGTCCTCTGATTTTACCTGTAAGAGGTTTTACTTCAAACCTGTGAATGTAGCCTCGCTGGCAAGTAAGTAAGTTTTGAACCAGCATAGTTCTAGCCTCTGGTCCTGACACAGAAAGCAAAATGTCCTAGCTAATGCAAAGGAAAGTATAAATTCTATAAAACAGAGATTCTTAATATGTGGTCCAGGGACTCCTGGGGGTCCGGGAAGCCTCTCAGGTGATCAGTAACTGCTTAGACAATTAAATAATATTGACAGATCAATGAAGTGTATATACATATGACAAGCATAATGTAAAATTGAACATTTTAAAATGTAAATGTTAAGGAATCTGAAATTAAAGGCAAAAAAATGAATTAGTATTCTTAGACTGATTCGTGGGAGTAGTGAAAGTGCATCAAACAGAATACAGTATGGATGGTGAGTAGCCTCAATTTAAATTAGAAAAGTTCCAACCTTCCCATCAATTAAAGTTTGTTTTTTATATTTGTGAATTGAAAAAAAATATTTAATCATTTATGTATTTGTTTGATGAATGCTTGTTTCTATATTTTTGTGTATTGTTTTGCTGTTAAAATCATAAAAAATGCTTAGGCTGGGAATCCCGGGATTGACTCAGTGGGGATCCCCAGTTTTAGTAAAGATTAAGTGCTGGTCCACAGAAATCAAAAGTTTAAGAACCACTGCCTTAAAGTATTCAGATACATATTCCACTGAAAGAAAAAAATCAAAGATGAAAGTAATGAGTAACATTATAGTTAGGTGAATATGTCAGTGACAAAATGAACATTTTGAACTAAAAAAAACTACTGAAATTCACAGGTTTTAGTTAGCAGAGCTAACTGTAACCTGCCCCTTGCCATGCACTGCTTGTGACCTCACATATTACATCATTCATTACATGTTCTATGACATAATTTAGGACATCACTGATGACATCTCAAATTGCATCATTGAAGAAATCACTGGTGACATCATCAAATGAGTGTGCTAGTTTTGTTTACATAATGGTGGGTAACTACCATATTACTTCTCCACCTAATTTTGTACTGCCTGAGTCCAGCTAATGGGTGTTTACAAAATGCATGTGCTGACAATCCATCATAGGTGTGTAGAGGTAAACACATTATAAATCTCTGTATTGAAGAGTAACACTGTCATGACAGTTGACAGATGACAGCTGACAACTTGTGTCCAGTATTTTCCACACACATGTTTTGGTTCTGCAGAAAAAGTTTAAGAGGGCAAAGATTCTCTGCAGTAGATACTAAGGGGGTCATTACGATCTCGGCGGATCGGCACTGATGGTCAACAGAAGACCACCAGCGCACAGAACCCCCTGCTGGCCACATTTTGAACATCCAGCTGGGCCGGCGGGTGGAAACAGTGTTTCCGCCAGCCGGCCCAGCTGGATGCAGGGCCTGAACATTGACACCAAATGCTCCAAATGCTGCAGATTTGGAGAGATCTTCAACTTCTTGGCCAGAGAGTGAGATTGGTCAAAGTTTAAGAGTTTATGCATTAATAATGTAAGCTCATAAGTGGGTCATAAGTGGGTCTTCTCTCAACAGGGAACCAACGTAAAGTGTGCAAAATGGAAATAATGTGACTGGAGCAGTCAATGCAGAACATCAGGAGCGTTGATGCATACAATGAAGGCTCGGAAGGAATACAATACATGTAGGGAATGCTTGCGAAAGTGGCATTTTTATAATCCATTCAAATAACATCAAAGCTTGTACTACTTCCCGGGCAAGAAAACTTTGATTCCAGATAAGAATGAGCTGTGATTATCATGCTGTTGATAAGTTTACGAAGATAAGGTTATTGTCAAGAATAAAGTTGAGTGACTTGGCTCTGTGAATAATGGTTGTGGTGCATTTTTTCAGTGGAGTCAAGCCACTATTTAAAAGGGGTGGAAAAGGAATGTGGTGAATACGTTGGAACTCAAGTTTTCCAACGTATTTAAAGTGGATAGCTGTCATTCAGGACGGTATAATGTCTAGAGTCAAATTCAGTATGGAGATATCAGCAGAAAAAGAACTCTTCAGACAGAGCTTGGTGTAATCAGCATACTGGTTATGAAGAATGCACACTATTTAATGGTGTCACTCAGAAGTTCAAGATAATGATTATTGGTTGCTCGGGCAAGGAAATATTCTTGGAAAACTCCATGCATAGCTAGAACCATGGTAAAGGCAGACTGTCTATTTTGATCATTTGAGAGTAAGAGCTAAATAGGATTTAAACTAGTTCACTACTTTCCCTTCAATCCCCACATGTTCTTTGGGAGTTTAAATGAGGACATCAAGGTTTACAGAATGGAAATCCTCTGAATGATCAAGTAGTATTAGCCAGAAGAATTCCCTGTTGTTCAAGATGCAAAGAGCTTCATCAATGATTTTCAAAATGGCAGTGTCAGTACTACAACCAGCACTGAAACTTGACTGGAAATCATCTAAAGGATTATTATCACTGACAACCTGTTTGAGTTGGTTATTCATGCAACTTTCAAGGTCTTTGTCAAGGAATAGTACACACGCGCCTGTTATGAAGATGCTGATTTCTCCAGGGTAGAGACACTTCTGCAGCTCTTAGTCAGACTAAGAACAATCCTTGTGAAAGTGAGAATTTGATAAAAATGTTTCATCATCTTTCTGGCTAAGTTGGCTTGGAGGGGATCATAGATGTGAATGGAGGGTTTGAGTTTAGAGAGGAGATGAAGTAGTTCTGGCTGGAAGACATAATTAAAAAGAAATCAAATGTTAGGAGATTTTCTACACAGGGCTGGGCATGGAGAGTCAGAATTAAGATAAAGAGAATCTTCAATCAATTTGATTGCAGTAAAAAAAAGCAACAACATCCTCACATTCCTTATCCCTTTCAGACGAGCTGAACATAACTGTGTTTTTCAAAGCAAATTTTATTATATCAAAGTGTTTCCCAGGCCAATTTTAAGCCAAGTCAATTCGAGCAATAACACTCATGGATTTTGCTTTAAAATATTTGCATACTTTTTTGGCAGCAGGGAAACGTTCAAGGTGAATTCTAGTTGATGGGCACCAGGTACATTTAGTCAACCTGGGGAGATTATTAAGTTCCTTGGTCTACGAGGAGATAGATTTATTTTTAGCCTTTGTTCTTTTTTTCATTCAGTGGACAAAAGTCCTTACAAATATCAGTGAGGACATTAAAGCTGCTGGTACAGTCATTAACATCCTGTCCTTGATAAAAGGCTGCATACAAGCTTTGCACGAAAACTGAGCGTGTTAATTTCACTGTACTCCTTACATTTTTTAGGTTAACCACAAATCATGGTTTTGGAGAAGGTAATTTGATAGTGATCTGACGAATCAACTAGAATCAGATTGTCAACTTGCAGACAACCTTTATTAGTAATAATGAGATCCAGTGCAGCCTATTTTATGTGAGACAGTGTTGAATCATGTGATTTCCAAGTCTAAATAAATAGAAGAGAGCACAGATTAAAGTCCCCAACAAAATGGGGCAACCTCTAAGCACTGATACTGAAGGGCTTCTGTGTTTTACACATGGCCTGCTGCCGGCAGATCGATGTCTGCATGCCAGCGATGTGCCATCATCAACTAGAGGAAGAAACTGGAAACATGGTAAGACTTTGGTCTGTTTCAGAGGAGAAAACCCCTCATGTCTGGCACCTTAAATCACAGCATTGCTGTGTGCTCATTAAATTCATGATAAGATACTTCTATTGTCATGGTCAGTTGGCAGAAGTGCATAAGCTCAACTGTACACTTGATTATAACAAGAACATGAGTAGAGTAGTTAAAACTGACCAACCATACAATCAGGACCATAATACCACACTTGGCACATTAAGTTGAATGTCTAGCTGATGTTCTTGAGAAAGAACAATGCATATGTTGACTATCAACATCCAACTACTACTAGAAGTCATATGTCATTCCTTAACTTTTATCAACCATTATTGGCAGTCCTACTTCTTTAGAATCAGCAGCCTCCACTTTACCTTTTGTGGAGGATGTAGCAAGGCACTTAGCCGACTGCATTCCTACAGCAGAGAAGCTGAGCCAGTCATACTGAAAATGCAATATATACTTGGCAAGAAAGGAGGTGGGTTGGTTGGTACTAAAGTCCACAGTGCCCATCTTAGCCAGGCCTGTGCTTTCTGACTTGCTTTATTTCCTACCACACAAGGTTGAAGTTCTGTGAAACTGACTTGAAGCTGGACTGTCATTTTGAAAGTTAGTATAAGATTTTAAATGGACCTGTATAGATATATATTTTCCATGGACCACTTTCTTCACGCCTATGCTTCCTCTGAAATAGTTACATCCGAATTGTAAAGTCATGGAAAATGTTTTCACCAAGAAGTTATCATAATTTGTTGTCTACACATATGTGGAACCTGTGGCCTCCTTGATAGCATTGTGTTTTACTGGCTACGTCCTACTGGAAATGATCTTTGGGTAATGTAGGAAAGTCTGCCCCAGGATTTCTACCTCAATGTTCAAATGTTACTATGCTCACAGGTTCCAAGAAATGGGTTCAAACCTCAACTTTCTTCCACGTCATGGATGGAATTGGATTTTTCCAAATGTTGACTTGATTTTTGTCAGTCAGAGGCCAGATCAGAAGCCTAATTCCACTCCAGGGAGGGGACATACCAAGCACATTAAGTGTGCTCCAAAAGCGTATTAACTGGACCAAATCAGTGGTCATTCTTTTTGGTGGGCTTTCTGAGAATGCAAAGGATGCACTACCGAATATTAATATGAAATGGGAATTGGATGCACTAGTAGCACATACATGCACACTCCAGTACAAGAACAACATGGGTCAAATTCTCAAGGGCTTACGGAATTCAATTACTTTCTGGAATACCTTCCCCCTAAGTATTATTGGTTGTGTTGCACTTGCAAAGATGGTGTTTTTAACCATGCTGCCTATATCACTTATAAATCACATTATGTGAGATCCTGTGCTCCATTGTTAAAGAAATAGTTTCTATACTGAATCCTTTGGTTTTAGCTGGTAAAATAATCCACCATCAAACTAGGCAGAATGCCAGTAGATTGGGATTTCCCAATCTGGAATTATACTATATTGCTGCACAGCTTCAGCATGGAGCGCAATAGTGTGATGTGGAAGGAAACTGGGAGAAGAGGCTACTGAAAGAAAGTTGGGAGAGAGAGGAGCTTCTTGTATTATTGATGCATGGTTGGAGGTGCCACATTGCTACTCCCATGTGGTTCGTCACACTGCTGTGGTGTGGGACACTACAGTGCATAGAGTGATTAGGCATTCTCCAGGTCCCTGGAAATCTGGTAGTTACAGACATCAGAAGGATGGCCTATGACATGTTTGTGATAAGACCAGATGCACCCCACTAGATGAAGTCTACCTTGGGGACAATTTTCTGACCCTTAAGGAGGAATAACTCCAGTTTGGAGTGGGACCGGAACAGTTCCTACAGTATGCCCGGCTAGCTAGGACAACTAGGGAAGTTTGAGAGAATTTCCCTGAGAACCTCCCCCTCCCGCTCCCCTCACCCCCAACTCAGTTGTCCTTACTGTGCTGTTAGAGATGAACAATTATGTCCATGCGGTGTTACGACTTTAAAAAGTATTTAGAGTTGACAAAAACAACACAGTAATGCCAGACTGACAGATATGGGTGGGGGATCAGGGCACGCAATTAACAGAAGCGGTATAGAACCAGACCTGTGCGCATGTCCAAAAGATCTAGTAGTGTCCTATTAAAGTTGACACATTTTAATTTCCTTCATCACATTTTTGACACCTTTGATATTGCCTAGAATATACCGAGATAGGATGTCTGCATGCCCTAAATGCAGTGAGGAAGGAGCTGATTTCTTACATGTTACCAATTGCAAACAAACTGGCAAACTGTATCTAATAGGTTACGTGACATTGTGAGTTTTTCTAAAGAACTGCTTATTATGCATTGCTTACTTAATCTTATTCATAAATCCAGGAAATCGCTGATTAAATATAAGTTTGCACTGTTGGGCTTGGTGTTGGCAAAACGTTGGATCGCCGTGCACTGGCTTAAACTATGTCGCCCAAACAGAGCATCCTGGGAGAAAGACCTACCAAAATGGTCAAGACAGATGATAAACTAGCAGGCGACTCAGATACTTGTCCACAATGCTTCATACATTGATAGTGGGGACTGAGGGAGAGGACAAGGGCATGGCAGTGGTGTATCTGAGCGATTGGAGCTATGAAAAAATGCTGGTACTAATAAGTTATAATGGTCCGTGCTCTTCAAGTGATTCTTTAAAAACGATCACAATTACTGTTGTTAATGAAAAAACAAAAAAATAAATAAAACGTATTTTTTTTTTAAAAGTGCACTCAACAAAGACAAGCTTTTTAAGCCCGTGAATGCCTCACTGGGGAGGAATTAGTAAAGGTACACCTACCCACACACACACATTTAGTTATGTTGTACAGCAAGAAAAAGGCATGAAAAAATAGAGAATAGCCTAGATTTATTACCAAAGGGTTACAAGGGTAGGCAGAAGGCTGTGGGCCAGGATAGGGATGACACACAGATCAATACATCCAACTCTAACCACACAGGATATACTACAACAATACATCTTTATAACCACTCCACACTAGTGGCAGATGCGCACTGTACAAATGCAAGGCAATGACACACTAAGAAAGTTCCCCAGTGCTAGGCTGGAGAAACCGATGATGAAGCATATATGAGTAATGGTCTATCTTCCTACAAAACGTGCATCAAATAGTCATGACAAGAAACACCACACAATAAAAAAGTTGGGGTTGTTGCACAGTTGAGCCATTGTGGAATTTCTGAATCTCTGTTCTGAACTTTAAATTACCTGCCAATGGGGAATGTTATATCATTCATCCTTCTCACACTTATGACTAAAATTATACCAGATATGTGCCTTCAGTTCAGCAGAGGAAAAGTGTGAAACTACAACCACATGTAGTGAATGCTGATTTTACACAGGATGTAGCTGCATTAATTGGGTACCACTGTGGACTGCACAGAAGGAATCCTACTAAACTGGGACGTTTCTGAGAACTAGAGAACAAGGGTAATCCAGAGTGGTGTTGCTTGTGTGGGCTGAACCCAGGCTCAAATACTGCAGCTGCTCACATCCCAAATATAATTGTATTGCAATTAAAAAATCTTGAAGTTTCCACTGTGCTTTTTGGGGCTTTCCTATTGAGGTTGATAGGCAGCCCACACAAGAGTGGTACTATTTTTATCAGTAGAAGTGTGTGAAAAGCTATGTTGTAAGACCTTTGTTGATCATTACCAATTCTGGAACTTTCCATCACAATACGTGAGGACATTTTGTGATTTTACACTAAATTTGACCTTTGGGGGCACTGTAGGTAAGAAGACATAGGCAGAATATGCCCGTCACATCCCCCTGGTGACTAGTTTTCAGAAATGTATGATGGCGGTGGGGCTACCTCTATGCCAGCCATACCGAGGGCCAACCACCACCACAAAGGACTATCCCGTTGAAACATCTCTCTTCACAAGGTTACAGTGTTTGGCCTTTACTGTTCTGAGTGACAGGCCCACCCACTCATGTGGGATACTATTTCTACTATGAGAAGTGTTGGAGTGCAGAATAGAACAACAATTGTTATTAGCTACTGCATATCTTCATATTTTTGGCTTCCATTTAAGGCAGTATGCACAAAAATCACTTTTTGAAAAAATAACCTGAGAAAACCCTGGTAATAGGGGTAGTACTAAATTCAGAGTGATACTGATAACAACTATCCCTTAACTCAGAATCTTTAGTACATTTCAAAATGCATAGCTTTCATTCACACCCATTTTAATCATTATTTTTTCCTTAGGAATTTATGCATGGTATTTACATAAGAAACAGATCTTCTACACAACTGCACAGGTGTTGGCTCTGGGAGTAATTTTTTTGACAAATGAAACTATGCATCGCTGACACCAGATGATTATGATGGACACAACAAAATATAACTTTAGTAGATATGGTCTTCCATGCAAAAGCTTACAGATGAAAATATTTTTGCCTATTTCTTTTTTTCGTATTTTCAATGTTTCTTGATTTCAACAAAAACTTCAATATCTTGAGGGATGTACAGAAATGACCTCTTGCTCAATTTAGAATTTGGTCTAGTTTTGAGTAATGTATAGATTCTTGGGTCCAACCCTGGATTTCCCACTTTTTCCCCTGTGAACTACAAGTAGGTTGAAATAGAAAAATAGGAAATATCGATCACCACTTAAAAAATAAAATAAAATAAATATTCTGTTAACATGTTTTTTCCACTTTGTTTCTGAAAGTTGAGAAGTGGGTTTGTCTAAAGCAGAAAACTTTTTTCTGCCATTAGTTAGAAAAAAAACATTAACTTTCTTGCACAGCACCCTTCTTCCATTTTCATTAAAAGAATCTTGCTATATTTGGCCATTCTATCAGGTCTTTCAGGGGTAAATCACAAATGTGGGTAACTTTATAATCCCTAAGCAAAAAGGATCCACATATAGCCGGTTAACTTTTGTAGAACAAACACTGGCAAAGCCAATGTGTCTCACCTTTAGACTATTGGGTCTGCCACTGCCTTTTGTTCATGCTGTACAGCATAGGCATTGCAGGCTCTGGCAATGATTTGCAGACATGCTGTGTAGCAGTATGGCTGCTGTGCAGCATGGCTAAAAATAATAATAAAAAAGGACTATGATGTATCCAGAGCTATTGCACTTTAAAATAAAAAGCACATTAGACCTGGCTGTATAACAGTGCTTTTTAAAATTTGTTTTAACCAAGCTACAAAGCATCAGTGCTGCTGTAAATGATGACTACCAAACACTGTCAAAGTCAATTGCTCTCACAGGCGAGTCATATTGGTTTTGCCAATGCCTGTTTTTTAATGGGTGCCCTTTCCCCTGACAAAGCAGATAACTAGAGAAAACCAGGGAGAATATTACTACTGCCTTGGTCTTTCACTGGTTAAATGGAAAATGTTAGGTTAAATAGGCCAAGAAAAACATTTACAGACTCCACCTTTACAATACTATTTCTATATACAGCTCTAGGGGTACTGACAGTGGCAAACTGCTGCAACTATGTGCTTCCTCTTATTCCTGTGCACGGATAATGCTGAAACCCCTGTAAAGCATTGATAAAAAACATAAGTACAATGATACACCAGTACAATGATACAATGATATTTGGTGGCTTCTCCTTTTATATCAAAATTTGTAGAGGATGACATTGGGACTGAAGGCGCTGCCGATAGTGAAATTGGGGTACTCCCTTGACCCTTTTTTTTGTAAAGAATCAATCACCTCTCCCTCCTCTGCCTCAATCCACACAAACATTTTGAGGAAACACGCTATCCCTAACTTCAGAAACGGGCTTTAGAAAGTGTACCTGTTTCATAAAGCTGTAAACAGTGCTTTCAAAACATTTTCTGATTTTTAGTCAAACGAGGAGGAGTGCCTGTGCCAATTACGGACACTGCTTTGAACATTTCCAAAACAGAGAAAAAATCTTCATGATGACACCCTAGCACCTTTAACAAGCTCTGGAAAAGCACCAATTTGAAGGTGTCACTTGAAATGCCTCAGAATTATCTTAAACAGGTGACTTTCAACTCATCCAAACGGCCTAATTTCAGCCCTGGATTGTCAGGGGATTCTTATATACCCTCATCTCCATTACTGGCTCCTTAAAGTGGCCACACCTCAGAAGACATAGCTTACAAAAACAAACAAGTGGTCACTTGAGAGAGATCTGTTTAGTGTTTTCTGTACACATGCCAGATGAAACCATGCATTAATAGTATAAAAAATGAATATATGGGGGGTCATTGTGAGCCTGGCGGTCGGTGTAATAGTGGTGGTAGTACACCGACCGCCACGGTGGTAACGACCACCGGGCTGGAGACTGCCCGGCGGCAGTCACTAGACCACCCATGGAATTTTGACCCTGCCCACCGCCATGGTTTCCCTGGTTTCTGTACCGCCACGAAAACCATGGGGGTAGGCACTATCCCCCCTCTCCCTCCCCAGAGTTCTCACCTCCCCTCCCCCTCCCCACCCCTGACATATACACACATATACGCACACACATACACACACGCATACACACATTCATCCACGCATGCATACATTCACACACACTCACAGCAACACTCACAAACATACAGTCACACACGCAATCACATGACACAGCATGCGCATACACACAGACCCATTCATGCACACACGCATTCAAACACAGTCACACACACAACACCCCCCACCCTCTCTCCTGTCAGAGAACCCGACTTACCTGCTTGCAGGGGGTCCTCCGGCAGGAGACGGGAAGAGGCTGTTGCCAGCAGCAGCGTCTGCCAGCAAAACACCGCCAGGCCATATCATGGTCATGAAATGGTCGGCGGTGTTCTGCTGGCGTGGCAAGCCTGTGGAGAGAGCAGCAGGGAGGGAAAGTGGGTGGGAGGGGGCAAGAAAAAATACCACAGTCATGTCGGGAGCATCAGATGGGCATGGATTAAGTTGAATCAATCTATGCTTGGTCCCTGCTCCACCACCATATAATTTGTGAATTGATATACTCCATATTGCCGGCTTTTGATACTTTTACTACATTTAATGTACTAAAGAAAACTGTACATTACAAATGACTGAATGGCCAATTGCAGCCAATTAATGGGATCCACATGTCCTTACTTCAGAATGGGGTTTACGACAGGCAAGGATAAACTGATAACAAATTCTACACCCTGAGTACCAGTACGCAATTCAGAACATTTATTTCCTCCTTGTACTCCTCTTCTGGAAAACCCCTATCTAAAGCCAGCGCCAACCCTGCAAATGTTCAAAGGGGTACTTCTGAAAATGCCTTCTGCAGACACCGATTATACAGAGGAGGAATGGATTAGATCGATGATCAAAGTAAGGATTAGGGGCATGGGTGGCATGACAATGCCTCCACTGATCCTCGCTGGAGAAGGGCCCTGTTATGTTAAGATTGTGGAGCTAAAATCCCTCAGTAGTCGTTACGAACAAGCCAACCTCCACCAACAGAAAAGGACAGAAAAGTGCTGGACTAAAGAAATCCCAGCAGGCAAAATGAAAACAAATTAAAAGTACCATCCTAAAACACATATGCTTGAAAGGAAATACATTTTGCAAGATTTACAGGCTTTTGACAAGTTGGACATTTACGGAAAAGAAATGAGTCACAACATCTGAGTCATGGCAGTCAAGCAAGACTAATTTCTATATTGTCCTCTGCTGCCACCCTCCTGCTCCAATCCTAATTCCCCTTTTAGGCCAACACTCACAAGGCCTTCTAGGGCGAGCCCATCCAACTGTTGTGAAAATGGCCCATGCCTAGCAGCCATGCCTTTTAGCTACAGAAACCAATGTAGGCCGTGGACAGAGAACCTTTCTGTATAAAATAAAATTCCTTTTTTAGCATACCTTCTCCAACCCCTTCCAGGGTTAATTAGATAAAACAGTTATGTGGTGGCTTCAACATCTGGAGAGGCAGGGAATGTGGGGGTGCCGAGAGTGGGCGAAAGCGAAGCAGATGCACCCCTATAATGTCAGAATTCAGAGCTAGAGAAACAGATGGAGTGTCCGCTAGGGTGCTTTAGGAATTGCACCTTTTTGATCCATTGACTCCCTCAGTCTGTGGTCCCATTAGCCCCACCTCATTCTGTAAATATCATCTTATACAATCACAGGCTCTGGTGCTCACTTTAAGGCCTGATTTATCCTTTGATGGCCATGGCACCATCTATCAGGATGGTGGAGGACATTAAGCCTGCCATCCCAAGAGTATCCATCTGTCAAATATAAAGATGACCGCCAGCCCAGAGGTCATCTTGGTATTTTTGAAAGAACCTGAGATTATAGCAGTTCGCTTCAAGGTATAAAACGTTTGGTGGACAGCTACTGTCGGTTTTGATGGCTGTCCACCAAATATTTGCAAAATTGTTCAATATAAACCCCCAAAGAGGGATTTTGTTTCTAACAAAACAAACAAGTTATGACTCCTACACCCTGGGAGTTCTCTTCCATGCTGTGGGGGGTCATTTGTTTCTGTCTCTCACCACCAAGCTTTACTGGTGTTAATAGACAGAAAAGAATAAGCACACTGGGTGGTGTGAAGGCTTTACTCAGACGGCCCCTATCCTGCCAAAGTAAGCTTTCTGTCAATGGAGCCAATGGGGCATTGCCAATGGAAAATTTACGGTCTGCCCATCTCTAAATTAGGCAGGTGGGCCAAGAGTTTGGAAAGTGTTTGCGCTAGAGTACCCTATCTGCCAAATTCTAAATCCACCTGTACGTAATAAACAAGGAGAATCTACAATTTGCATAATTTCAGCCAGTACCATTGTTATGCATATCCACCTGGTCAGCTCTGCTAGTTTCTAGTAAATTGTTTTACATAAGGCGCTCCACACCTTTACTGACATTAGTGGTGATCATGTGAGGTCAAACTCTGTAAATTTACAACGGAACTGAGCTGACTAGTTTAGGCAGACTGATATCAGGTGCTAACCCCGACAGCATGCTTCCTTGAATACAGACAAACTTCATGGGTTACTGTATTGGTATGCTGCACTCGTATAGCACATAATCTGTCAATAGGATGTCAGAAAATCATCCACTTCACCTAGTCTTGTCAGATGCTTTTGTGAGGCATGGAACAAAAACTTAATGTGGGCCCTCTTGACACTTCCGTTTTTTCAAGGTGCAAAAGCACAAGTTTTTAGCTTTAAAAAATGTACTCCCAGCAAAGAGAAAACTTAGTGGCTGCTGCCATTCATTTATCTGGCCATGTAAGCTACCACTTTATCACTGAAGACGGCAGGCTTTCATTCCATTAAAGTCTCTAAATAACTTTTGCTTCATGTTAGACCTGTCAGCCTTAGGGTGGTCTTCCCCTAAAACTTTTTTTTGCCTCTCCTCCTCCATTTTTGCTGGACCTATTTTTGTGGCTCCAAGAATTGCCCCCAGCCGCCTTCCCCTCTCCCCAGTATGTGGTCATGCTGACCTTCCAGAACCAGATGGCCAAATTCTGGAAGAAAGCTTCAAAGAACTTGCAGGCTAGCCAGGAGGTTATGAAGCAGTGGTATGAACGTAAGGCTACCCCTGTGGAATTTAAACCTGGACAGAAGTTGTGGGTCTGAAGTCACCATGCTGCTGGTGAGAGACAATGGGGGGGAGAGAGAGCCTCTGCCTGATCTCTTGTCATGCAAAGAAAGGGATGGGTTAGTAGAGGTTGTGAACCTCTCCCATACCATGACCCCTGAGCAACAGAGGGATTGTCGACAGTTGCTGGGGTAGTACCCCACACCCCCCTTATGTGACCTCACTCCTGGGATTACACACTTGTGTACCCATGATACAGATATTGGGGACAGCCATCCTGTCAAAATAAAAATGTACAAGCTGTCTGACAAAGTGAGGGCCAACATCAGAGATGAAGTCCCTAAGATGGTGGAATTGGGGGGGTTGCTGAGCCTTTCATTAGTCCATGGACCAACCCAGTGATGCACGTGCCAAAGGTGGCCCCAACAGGCCAAAATAGAGACTATCCTGGCATGGGAGCCCCCAAAAACACAGACAGAAGTGAGGGCCTTCCAGGGCCTGACTGGGTACTACAGGAGGTTTGGCAAGGGGTATGGCACCATTGTTGGCCCCATGACTTAGCTGACTTCCAGGAAGCAGCCCAAGAAGGTGACCTGCATGGAGGCCTGTCAGAAATCCTTGGACTCCCTAAAACAAGTCATGTGCACAGCCCCTGTGCTCAGGGCCCTTGGATTTTCCCAGGAGTTAATTATTCCAATTGATGCCTCAGAGCATGGGATAGGGGCAATTCTATCACAGCTAAATGAGGAGGGACTAGATCAGCATGTAGCATTTATCTCAAGGAGGCTACTTCCCTTGGAACAGAGGTGGAGTGCTACTATGAGAGAAGACTTTGCTGTGGTATGGGCTCTGAAGAAGCTGAGACCATACCTGTCTGGGACACATTTCTGGGTTCAGACAGACCACAGGCCCCTCACGTGGCTAACGCAAATTAGGAGTGAAATTTCATAATTGTCGAAGCGGTTCATTTCTCTACAGGTACTGGACTTTGCGGTGGAATTCTGTCTTGGGTCAGGCCACACCAGTGATGATGGTCTATCCAGGTTTTTTCATCTTAGTGAAGAGAACTCCCAAAGGGTTAGGTAGTTCCCCCCAATTTCAGCTGGAGGGACACGTGTTGGACCTGTTAGCCTTAGGGTGTCTGCCCACAAACATTTGTTTGCCACTCCTCCTCCATTTTTGTTGGACCTATTTTTGTGGCCTTAGGACTCCTGGCACTTTACCACTGCTAACCAATGCTTAAGTGCATGTGCTCACTGATTAAAACATGGACATATTGGCCTACCAGAACTGGAATATGTAATTTACTTATAAGTCCCAGGTAAAGTGTACTACATGTGCCCAGGGCCTGTATATTAAATGCTACTGGTGGGCCTGCAGCACTGATTGTGCCGCTCTCTAGGGTAGCCCTTTAAATATGTATCTGGTCCACCACTGCAGAGCCTATGTGTACAGTTTAAACTGCCATGTTGACCTGGCATTTAAAATGCTTTGCCAAACCTTAAACTCCCCTTTTACTACATATGTCACTCCCCTGGGAGGCCCCAAGTAGCCCATAGGGCAGGGTGGTGTATAACTAAAAGGTAGGACATGTCCTCTTAAATTTTACATGTACTAGTAGTTAAAAACCCTCAAATTTGTTTTTCACTACTGAGAGGCCTACCACTCTCATAGGATAAAACTGGGGATTTCTTATTACATTTAATATGCCGTAATCCCTGATTGGGAAGGGGTTGACCTGTCATATTTTGTACCTATGGAGTTGTAATGATAGATCATCTTTAGTGGTGAAGTTGGATCTACTATTAGAATTTTGAAAAAGCCACTTTTGGAAAATTGGCATTTTGTGCTTCTAAGTCCGGTGTGCTTGCAGCGTGTCTCCAATACACATTAAGAGTGGCTTGACAGCTAGGCTTTTGCATTCTCTCTAGACAGCCATACACACAGGGAGCTTTGGTGTGAACGATGGGCCATCCTGGCCAGGATGGGAGGGAGGAGTTGGCCACAGCCTCAAACTTACACCTGAATACACTGTGCCCTGTCCACACACTGGGCAGGATGGGAGGGAGGAGTTGGCCAGAGGCTCACACTTACACCTGAATAGACTGTGCTCTGTCCACAAGCAACAGGCCTAATGACCCTGTATGTCACTCCAGCCAGCTTGGAGACAGGACATGGGAACAAGGTGATTCTCTGCACTTCAAGGCCCGGCCTAGAAGCATCTCTCACCTTCCAGAACCAGGGCACTAAAATATAAATACTGGACCACAGACACCACCACTTCAGCACACTTCTGGACCTGTGGATCCTCTGTCAGGTGGAAGGGCTGCTGTGCTGCTACAAGGACTGCCACTCTTCTGAGCTGCTACTCTGCTGGACTCCTACTTTGCTGCGCAGACCTGCTGCCCTCTTGCCTGTGGAAGGAGAACTGAACCTGCAACCCTCCATTGTGAACTCAGGGCCCCAGAGTGACTCCAAGGGCTAGTCTGCTGGCCTCCTGATCTGAGCCTTGAGAACATAACAGGCTCTCCACAGCTCCTAGACCCATCTTCAATGAGCTCCTCACCTCTAAGAGGCACCTCTCAGGTCCTGGGCCCTTGGAAGTGTTTTTGGCTCTTGAAATCAAGCGTTTGGGCTCTTCGCGACCGGGAATGGACCCTCTTGCACTGGAACTGTGCCGCTAACCCAAAGAATCAGCACAAGCTTCTGCAAGTTGGTCTCTTCGCACAAGCATCGCCGCTCGCAACGTCTCGCCAACTCTGTGTCAACAGGCCAGCAACGCTCTCCTTCCAGCGAACTTCTTCCCCACGAACTGGACTCCTGGTTCAATTCTTGAGAAGGTAAAACTTCAGCAGGACTTGTCTGAGACTGTATCTGGCCAGAGCTCCATCGCGGTCGGCCTAAAATTTTGTTTTTAACCTGGTCTAGCATGACAGGTAGTTCCAGTTGTCACTTTATGCTTTTAGGCACTACATTTCTGCTTATTCTTTAAAAATTCATATCCAGTGGCCTAATGAAAATTGTGGGGGGACCCTGCAAATTACTTGGAGGAGCCCCCCCTCAGACCTCATTCAGGAGCTTTTCAGGCCAGGGTGCTGTGCTGAGGGGATTTGTTATGCCACTGTTCGTATCTTGATTTCTACTTATTGGATTTTGTTGTTTTGCTCTTGTTTGGTTCATTAAATTAAGATCTATTTTACTAACTAGGTGTGGTATCTTTTTTGTGGTGTTTCCACTGCTTTACTCTTTGAAGTGTTGCACAAATACTTAACACATCGCCCCTTTAAGTTAGGCCTGACTGCTCTGTACCAAGCTACCAGGGGGTGAGCACAGGCTAATTTAGGAGGTGTTTGTGTCTGATCCTGGCTAGAATTGTGCTTCCTGCTTGGACAGGGTGCATACCTCTGCCAACCAGAAACACCAATTTCTAATGCTTAAGCAGTGAAGTACCCTAGAAAGTGGGGGTCCTACAACATAATGTCACATTCTCACCCCTGCCCTCCCCGTGGCACGCCTGCATCAACCTCAAGTAAACGAGGCAATCATAATTCAAAAATAATCACAGGTGAGAAAGTGGAGGGTGAATGATGAAAGATCTCCTAAACACACAGGATACCCTCGAGCCTCATCTTCACCTTGTCACTCGCATGTTAATGATTGATTTGGTAGTGACGAGTATTGCTAAATGTTAGTGGAAAAACATGAGCGACTGGAGGAAGGCAGGCAAAGGTGTTTTTCAAAACCTCTAACATAACAGGTGACATCATTGCACGCTAGCCCACTAAGCAATGTACAGCCTGGTAGGAATTTGGCAGGGCTGTTTTCTTTGCATGCTCTCTCTGGATATCCCGGACACGGACAGGCTGGTTAACGAAAAGCTCAAGGATGTTTGAACATAACACAGCCTAAAACACTTTAAAAAGCATAGATTCTTATGCATGTGCAAAATGAAAAGGCATTTCCTTTGCCACAGACGTTTTATAGTAAAGTTACTTGCAAGTTATAATCACCATTGAACGAAAACTGGTCTCAGAAATGGTTAAGGTCGCCGGCATTTACGGGATATGTGAATGTCAGTTAGCATGTTGCTTTCTTCACAGGACAGACACTGGAGTGCCTTCAATGTATTTTAGCAATGGATCTGATAAACTAATTTTACTAGTGTGAAACCAGTGTTGGCTGGGCTCTGAAAATACTATTTGTGAAGATGTAAATTGGCAACTTTAATCGGATGAATGGATGGAAAGAAAAAACAAAGAGAGAATTGTTTGGGCACACTTATTTGTGAAACTGTAAATTATTTCGAATTTAATGATGAATGTGCACTGCAGCATCATTGCTTGAATTGTGTTTTAGGGTCCCTTTGGGGGGGGGGCCTCTATAAATCCCCGTGCGCAGCAGGTTGCCGGGTTATGCACCACCATGATGTAATGTTTAAGAAGGGGACATTTTGAATATATCTATATATATATATATAAAAAAATATATAGATATATTCCCTGCTTCCTTCACAATGCCGCCAAGCAGTGAGGAAGCTGGCAGCCGTTTTGCAGCGTTTGCTCTACATAAACCAAACCGCGTGATTTGCCAACAGGGCAGCAAATAAACAGATCAAGTAATTCCCACCTGAACGAAGCCCTGCACATGGGACTCTGAAAAACACAGGTTCGGCGGGTGGCCAATGTCCAATTTGCCGCAAGGTTTGCATTTTAAATAACTCGATAACCCACCTGCAAATGACCTACGTCAAACCTTTGCAAACTGGGTTAGGAAATAAAACCTGGCCTCTCGGGTAGGGTTAAAAAATAAACACCTCATTCTGGAAGAACAGAAAAACATTCAGAAACAGAGAATGAAAGGCGTCCCCCAGCTGCTGGTCTTCGGCTCGCAGCCCCCCGCGCCGACCTCTCCTTGGAAGAAGTCCAGTATAATCTGTAATCTAGAGCAGTCGGAAGGGAATAGAGCGGCGCTCTGGTGAGAAACACTGCCTTCTGACCCGGGGAGCCAGGCGCGGCGGAAGTGACCCTGGCTCGAGCAAGCAGTCTGGGGGAGCTGGGCAGACATGTCAATGGAAGGGGAAAAGGGATCTTATCGCAGCCAAGCCGCAATTCCACAGGCCCGTCTGCACATCTCTAGCATCTCCAAATAAAAGTACACGGCTTTCCCTCAGGCGTGTGGGAGCCGGGGCGGATATGTGTGGTGTGGAGCACAGCGCGCTCCTTGATTAGAGCAAGGGGCGCTGTGTGTCACACACCAACCGTAGCTGCTTCCCGGTGAAACGGAGCAGTCACAGAACGGAAAACACTGACCGCACGACGACCCCGTACATTTCATCAAAGGGGGCTAGGACGTCAGCTGTTCAGACAACTGCAGGCTCGTGCAAGGGCTCGTTCCTCTGCCTGGTGTGCAACTGCAGCAAGCGCCTGGTCTTCAGCTTTATTCTGGCTTTCATAGGTCTTTCTTACCCCTCTATCACTGACCCACCACAAAATAAAAACACTCACAGACCAACTTTTTGCAAGGGCTAATGATTTGTTCTTTAGGACTACTGATTTACCCTAGATTGACGGTACTCCAAGAAAGAAGCAGCACATATGTGTATGGTAAACGTAGATAGCTTCTTCCTTTGTCACACTCTCTAAGCACCTAAAAAACTAAATTTCCACCTCACTTAAGAGAACATACCTAATAAGAACTGTGCAATGATTACTTGTCAAAGCCCATTTTAGCAGGCAGCTCTGGGGTCTAGCAAGAATCAAGCCAAACCCCAAATAAGCTTCAAAGTATCTGCCATGGCTACCACCTGGGAGAAGCAGGAGGGCCACTAGGAGAAACTCAGTTTGATGATTTTCGATCAGATGTCTGGCACAGATAAGAACAACGACTTCAAAGGTCTTGTACACAGAGGTACCTCCAACATTATTGTCTTGGAATAAGCATGGGGCTGAAGAATCTTTGCACCTATCAAACTATAAAGTGAGTCTCCCCTCAAATGGGCTAATCAGTGTGCAGGTAGACAGGTGCATACTTGTCTGTTTGCTCTGTTGGAGGAACCAGAGAACAAGTAGGCTTGAGGAAAGAGAACCTTACTTACATTCTTAGAGCTTTGTGGAGTTGTAATTCATCTACCTGACGTTATCCAGCTTATTCCCAAACTACATTATAGTGTAGATGGGTGTTTTGGAGGGTGTGGGCTTCCCTGATTGAAGTGTTATGTAAAGTGGGAAGTGGGCTTCTGACGTTACTAGCCTAATCCACATATTTGTATGCATGTGTTACTTGTATAGGACAAACCTAGCCAAAAGGCACCACATCGCTATACAGAGCCAAAGGTAAGGACGCAATCAAAAAGTGATTGAAGATATAGTTGGTTTACAGAGCAGAAGTATGTTGTTACTGCATCCTGATGCAGTGTTCTTTAAAGAAGTGCATCTTCAATACGTTCTTAAAGTGAAGAAGGCTCAGGGAAGTCTTGATGGATACAGAAATACTGTTCCACCTTCTGGGTGTATAGATAGAACAAAAATGTTATTTTAATTTCGTTTTATACACCTTTGTTTCTAGTCTGATGGAGTGTTGTCTGCTGACATGCCAAGAGCCACCCGAAATGGCAAGCTTCTCAGCCAGATAGGTGGGGGTGATAGTCATGATAGCTTTGTAAATTATATGGGAGGAAAGTTGGATATTGAGTTACTTCTGTGTGGCACCCGAGTGTGGAAACTGCATAATACTGGAGTCACTTTGCATTGGCGGAGGACAGAGGAGTCAATCGGGTCCACCTGAGAGGAGAGCCAGCATTCGAAGATCATCTAACTACCTTAGGATGAAGCTCCTATTCCTAGCCTACAAGGCAGAGTCTGCTCAAAGTATCTTCCATTATATTCAGCAATCCTGCTAAATTGTGTGCGACTCAGAAAACCGCCAGGGCCCTACCCCACAGGTGGAGAGCCACAAAGCAGAGAAGCCTTGTTCAAATAACTCATTTCAGTGATGTTGGCAGTGAGCATTTGAACTGCCTTTCCTGCAAAGGAAGGCAGAAACACTTCTAGGGGCCAATCACCAGCTGCACCAGTATATTGATGTGCAGTTTTTGGTCTGTGGACAAACACACACCCTGAGTTGCCCTGACTCTCAAATGGCCTCAAGCATAGAACGAAGCTTCTGTTACCTCTGTTGCTTGGGCTAGTGGAGGCAGCAAAATGGCTGATTCACCAACTCACTGGAATCCAGCAACCACCATTGGTATTCATGCCACCAGCAGGAAAACAGTTGCCTCTGGCAAAATATCTAATTGAAGCTAAAACCACTGCCATTGAAGGCACCACTGCAACAATTTGGAACCTCATGAGGTATAAGAAAGTTAAAAGAAGTAAACCACAGCAGAAGCCTAATAATCATTAGCACTAAAACAACTGCCATTGGATGAAGCACTCGGATCATAGCTCGTATATATCTGTAAGCTTCTGGTCTATAGGGTGCCCTGCTTAAGGTCTGTATCCAGAAGTGCATCCATGGACAGGTGGCTCCTACAGAACTGCTACTGTAACTTCTGGACATTACTGAAAAGACAAGATGGTGGAAAGATACATATTATGTACCTACTGGGTAAAGATTACTTTCAGCAACAAGTGGTCCAAATAAAGACGGCACTCCGATCTCTGAAAGTGGGCCCCCTCCAGAGTTTTGTCACCTCTTGTGCGAACACAGGATGGGGATTTCATACCATCCAGTGCTGTGGGTCCAACACAATAAGGACCTGTGCTTTACGCTGCCAACTAAGTACGATTAGTGGAGTAGAGTTTGTGAAACTGGCAGACCAGATAGGCAAGCAGACCTAATCATATGTAATATAATGTCAGCAAACCCTGGAGCAGTAGGCAACATGTTGTTGGCCAATAGTAAATACAGGTAGTAGTTAAACACTGGCAAGTCACAACAGTGGGTTATAACCAAGAAGGATCACTAGCTGGTAACAACCAGAGAAAGCCCTTTATTTATATCAAGGTGCACAACTCTTGATTCCTGTTTGACTCAACATGTAGTCACAGGTGCTTGCCATAGTTAAGATGTGAGCTTCACCTTCAGGGCTTACCTGGAATCATCGCTTGCCAACATGTGTGGCAGACAGATGATTTATGGAATAACCCACTAATTAGAGCTCCAATTTGTAATGAAAAGTCAGGCGGTGAGAATGTGGTGACTTACTTGTTAAGATGCTAGTGATTACAAGCATAAAACATCAGTTCGCTGTGATCAGTAAAGCCTTTCAAAATAGACATGATGATGTAAACAGCACAGGATACGAACTACTACCCATGACAGTGATGACAAGCTGAGCATATAATTACCCGACTTTTTTGCCAGTTACAACTCTTGTTGGGATATTTTTCAAAAACAAATATAATGCAGTTGCCTCATGGTCCAGGTTTCTACCTATTGTGGAAACTCATCATGGCCAGCTCCTGCAGTCGCGGCAATGGTAGCATTTAGTTTGAGAGGGAGTCAGCCAAGTGTTCTGGTAGGGATGCAGTGAGAGACACCTTATAGCACTACCTTGCAGAGCACACAGCTCGTGTTCTGTGCAGCTCTGAGGATGGGCAGTGCAGGGGCATAACAAAGGCCCCCACGGTGCGGCAGGGCCCCTCAGCACAGCACCTTGCCGGTGTGAGTTCTAAAGGGGGGCCCCCTCCATGTTCTGTGCAGGGGGGCCCCTTTTAGTTTCGTTATGCCACCGGGCCAGTGTTGGTTCTGAGGCAGGTAAGGACTCACCCCAATCTTTCAGGGTTTAGACGACAGCCAAAGGGAACAAGTTGGCAGGTACAACACTTACAGGAATGGTAAATCAGGACTCAAAGACACTTTAAAAAAGGGAACGGGTTTCGAAAACTACACCAGACATTTGTACGCCAGTGAAAGGCCACCAAGACATGGAAAAGAGAAAAATCATGCAAGCAGCTAGTCAAGAAGGGATGGAGTTGGGTGCAGAAGAAATTGAGCCCACGTGGCCACACATATAACAAGCATTTTCAATGCAATGGCTCTCACGTTTACTCGAGTTAGAACTATTAGCGTTGTAAATTCCTAACTGGACTTTTCTTGCCACATAAATTGAAAATGAAAAGTAAAACAGTTGACATAAGCAAGCCAATTCAAAGCGTCACGGCCGCCACATGCGTGAGAGTGAAGGAGAGACCCAAAAGGAAAAAGAAGTTCATTTCCAGTCAAACATATCGGCAAACGTGCAATTATCCATGTAACAGGGTCGATGGCCAAGGTGGTAACAAAACTGCCCCAAGGAGGGACAAATGTAAAGCATTTATCAATGATAACAAAAGATTTTTGAAAGGCAAGCCCATGAACGAGTGATAGTGATAGGCGTGCGGTGGGCGTGGTTAAAAGTCCACAGATAGATTACAACACGTCAGAGCGCTTGCGGCCTCGACCTAAAAATGGCCCTCCAAATCCTATCACATGAAGATAATGTTCTAGGAGAACTAGACTGACTACCACTTTATCTTTCTTCTGGCACATGGGGGTTAAAAGCATAAGGTGAGGAGTGCAAAGATAGCTTCGGGGAGAGGAGTGGATACAATTAGTCCAATACATATGAAAAACAATCTATCATTATTTATGAGTTTATACTCCATTATTTGCATTCTGCTACGCAGCTCCTCTGAAGATGCTGATTCCTCAACATCTTGGGAAAGTGCACATTAACACTAAAACCCACTAGTAGAAACCGTCAAAAAGTTCCTCATTTTTAACTATCTAGATTTTAAAAGAATTCTACAGATTAGTATTGCTCTACCTGTGTGATACATCTGTGCCGAGAGCCTACCACACATTCCAAGGATTCAAGTGAAGAAGCAGCAGTCCTTGTACAGTCAGACAGCATGTGTTCACTGGTGCAAGGCCAAGGGCGTTTACACATGGCCAGGTCTCATCTGAGATGGCATGGTGGAAAAAAATGATAAATTGGGACATGGACCAAAGTAATTAGAAGTGGCTGAGATAAATTCAAGCATTCTATAGATCACTTTTTTTCATTCTTCGCATGCCGTGCAGAACATTAGGCAACAAGGGTGGCAGAGGGACTACAGACTTCAGGGGTGGGCAGAGGATGTATAACTTGAGCTGCTTGTGTGCTAAACGAACATCAAGAGCTTCAAAGAAAGGGGCATGGATCAGTCTTATCAACTACCCTTTCGAAGGTGGTGGTTTGCCCAGGAAATTCTGAGGTTCCCAATCAAAGATTATGTTGAATCTTCACCTGTGCTGTCAGTTACTGTTTAATCATATATAAGGAGGCATTTACAAGTGATCAGTGAGTCACAATGTTTTATTTTCAATAATTTTGTGACCTATTTGCTACTATTTTTAAATTCGATTTTGTTTTTTTTTGGCTGGAATTTCTACAGGATCTGCATGTCCTTGCCAGGGGCGTAGCTTCAAGGGATGTGTGTGGGGTGCTACACCCCTCTAATAAATTAATTTTCTGATACAGTTGGGTACAGATGCTTTCAGTCGGGGATGGTGAGATGTCTGCCGGATTTCACCAAGCATTTTTACATACATTCAGACAAAAAAACGGACACACACTCTCTCCCTCTCAGTGTTAAAAGTCATCAAAAATATTGTTCATTTGACAAAATATTATGTTTTACCTCACTTATTACCCCTACTAATCCCCATTCCTCTATCTTTCTACTGCCCCTTAGGCCCCTTCTATGCACCTTGCTTGTCATATAATGTATTTAAACATTATATGACAAACTGATTGTCGGGAAATCTGAAGCTCGCACCCCTCCAATCTTATTGACAAAGCTACGCCCCTGGTCCTTGCTTGGCTTTTCCCCTTCCCTGATGTCAGGGATAGCTTGGTGTCTTGCTATTAAGTTCTCTTCTAATGTTCATTGCAAATAAATAGCTACAAGGCTGCCAATGAGGTTTTTTATACTTTGTTTTGTTCTCCTCCTGACAGGGACTCGCTTAACGAGACATTTCACACCTTTCACTTGTACTACTGAGCGTAGAGTGGCACTATGGCTGGTAGTAGGTTTACTTTTTCCTAAGTCAATCGTGAAGGAAACTCAACAGGCTTTCTCTGCATTCCGTCTTGAAACTCTGGGCCACATGTACAAAGATCCGGTTTTGTGACTCGCAATTTGCGACTTGCAAAACTGGATGTACAACAGTGTACTTTACACTGTTTGAGATTCCCAATGGGGCCGCAAATGACCTACCTCATGAATATTCGCGGTCACAAAACAATCATACATACCATTTGGATTCGGTATTAGGAAGGGAAGCCCATGACACGCCCCTTCCTAATACCGAATTGCAAAACCCAAACTGCGATTCGGTAACCAGTTACGGAATCGCAGTTTGGGCTTTGTACATCCCAAAAAAGCATTTTTCAAGTCGCAAACGAGCTGATTCTGTGAATCGGCCCCTTTGCAACTTGAAAAATGCTTCGTACATCTGGCCCTATGTCTCTAATAGGGGTTAATAGTGCAGAGCACTTTCCATTTAAAAATGGGATCTGACCTTACATAAAGAGGCTGTGTATTTAGCCACCAGAAACAATAGGTGTCATCGCCATGGACCATCCTCTCTGTTCTGCTGAATAGTTGAAGACAGCAGAAAAACTGATGGGTTGAATGCTTGAAATAGTCTCACCTAATCGTAATTACTCTGGGTTTTATTCAATTCCACTATTTTATTAAACTCATCTGGAGCACCAGATAAGGACCCACCATATACAAGAGAGTTTTGAAGACTAAGTTAATTATATATTTCTCACTTGTAAGCCAATTTTGTTTGCAACCAATGATGTCCAACTGACAGTAAACTCAGGGGTGACTCAAGAACCCGGCAAACAAGAGGCTAGCGCTAGGGTCGGATTTAGACATCCGTCAGCAGAATGCTCCCTTGAAGTTTAAAAACACAACTTGCCTGGAGCACGGCACTAGGAGATTCGAAGATCAGCACAAATACATAAATAGGAAAAAAAGGCTATCAAATTAAAAGAAATGTTTAAAAAAGTGAGAGTTCTGAAAGGAAAATGTAGATTTTGCAACTGAAGATCAAACCCCTAAAGCAAATCTATATGGTTGAAACACTCTCCAGTTCATGCTCTTGGAGGCAGGTCATAATATCTTCAGCTGAGGAACCAGTGAAGTGGAACAGGAACTGCCAAACAAATCAGTGTTTCCTTCACAAGATGAAATTGTGAACTACTGTGAATTTATTTGCAAAGAGAAACGCTGAAGGACAAACAGTTCTGAGAAGTCATCCAAAACACCTTCACAGTCTGGTGCACTGAGGAACAGAGTACTGGACTGTAGCTCAGGTGAGGAACCAATCCAAGCAAAGGAAAGGGTTCAGAATTGCTGTAACCACTTGCATCTGTTTGCCCAGTAGGGCAGTAAAGGTCATTTATTGGCCTCTGCATGAATAGCTTAAGCCCAATAAGTCTTTTGGGGTGGGAGCAACAATGCGTTTGACTGATTGTTCAAACCATTGTGTAGGACAATGCTTAGTTGGTACAATGACAAACAATGGTTACAGTCCCATTAAATCACAGTGTCAGCACATACCCCATCCCACACTATCAGCTGTGTCAGAGGACGAGAGGAGGGCCCCTCTGCTTACACTTTATCAACACTTCACCAAGCAGCCAGCTTTGTCGTACTGAGTTACCGCCTAGAAACAAGTTTTGGAGTTGTTATGTTCATTAATGTACTTTAACCTGTTTGGATAATGAAGATGTTATGAAGAAGACTGTCATTCCTTCTGCAAAGGTTTTCTAGAAGAGAACACTCTTCATAATATTGGACTGTGGCCAGGATCAACGGCTCAGTGCAATCTGTAATGGACCACAGGTCTATTACGTTTACAGGGTTGTCATGGGTAGTATTTCTTTTATGTTAGCTTTAGAATAGAATTTACACGTAAGAGGGATGAGAACCCTGTGCTGTCTGGTGGTCTGGAAAGGCAGTTGTTCCTAAAGTGAAGCCTGGCAAGGAGCTGTCTGTGGTGCAGTTGAAGGAACTAATGAATCTGTTAAATTCGAGCAACTGGTCAAGTGTGTCCTCCAACATAACAGATGTGTAGATGGAAAGTGTGGAATTCCTAGGATCAGATTGTTGGAAGGTAGAAAGTAGTCTTCAGAAACACGCTATTACCAATGGCCGGTTATTAACTAAGCAAGAACAACTGGAAAACAAATAGAAAGGCCATGTGATTCGGCCCAAGGGTCAGTCCAAAATTAAATAAACGTATGATTAAAATCCCCCAATTAAATAACAGCCACACCTTCTATCTGTCACTGAAATTCAATATCACATATGTTGCTAGTTGAGTTGACACAGACTTCAGTGTGGCTGAGTCAAAAATTAGTGACGTGGAGACCTAGTGTGACATGGTGAAGAGACATCATGCACATACATTCCTAAACGGCGGCAAGAACCTTCTATCACAAAGAAAATGGTTATAAGTGAGATTAGACTCTACTACAACCAAACCAAAGCACAGGCGAAAATGCACTTGAATCTTGCAAAACCAGCTACGGCTCCAATTGCACCAAGAATAAAATTAAGGAAAAAGTAGGGTTGAATACAAAAAAGGACTGCCTCATGTTTAAAGGCTACTATGAGGAGGCAAGAACCAATGAGCCCAAAGTTTATGATGCGTATGCATTGTTTTTGTAAACATTGTTATTCTCCTCCGTGCATTTCAACCCAGAAGCATAGACTTTTCTGGATGGCTGAGCAACAGTGTGATATCCTACAGATAGCTGTGCACAGGTACACGGGATATGCAGATTCGACAAGGGACTGTACTCCGTCCCTGGCGCAGTTCTACTTAAAGTTGCCGCTCCCGACAGAAAGAAAATATGAAATGGTAAACAATATGGCTGAATGATACACCCTGTTACTGTCAGACACTGAATGCAGCGGTTAAAATGCTCCTGCACACCAGATGGTTCACAAGCTTACCTTTAAATAAATGTAACAGAGTGCTCGTTTTAAACGTAGGTGTTTTAAGTTGCCAACTCTGTATCTTCAATTACTAGTATGGAGCACTTGATATATAGATAAGGACCCAATTCGTCCAACTCATCTTGTAGATTTTCAAATTGCCAGTGATGCAAAGCTGTACACACAAAGCACCAAATACATATTTTTATTAAATTTGATGTTCAACAGTAAAGCTCTAAAGAAGTCTAGAACTGAACAAATGTGTTCAAAGTATCTCTCACTTTCAACGAGGTCCTTTCAAAGCTACTTACATTAAGCATTAACTTGATGTCTTTTGATGGGGACAGGTTGCAGAACAGTAAGCTAATTCCCACCACATGTCCCTAGAGGGCCTGTTGAAGTATTGTACAGTCATTGTAACATTTACTAGTCTAGGTTGATTTTTCTAATGGCAGGGAGCCAAACGTTTGTAGAACACCAACAGCCAGCCACAGTGGAACTGGCAGCCACTCTTCTACGTGAAGCAAAGCCTGACAACTACTTAAATGGCCGAGGTGTCAATAATCTAAAGGGGGTAGAACAATGGTCAAAGCATTCCAGAATCAGGATAACTTCCTCCAATTACTGCGACCAGACCCCACTCTGGAAGTTAAAGACTGACTATCTCCTGTTCACTCTGGAGCAACAAAGGAGGTAGGTACAAGCATCAGACAGGTTAGAGAAGACTGTAAAGTGCAGGGTCACCCCTCTCAGCTCTTCAACATAATGAAGAAGCTCTTTGAACCGGTTATATCTTTTGGTTCTATTGGCCAGCTGACCTGCAGCGACTTTGTGATCATGTGGCTCGCAGGTATTCTTGATTCCTTGAAATGTCCTTTTAGCGAGCGGCACCTTAGGCAGTCTTTCTTGGACTCAGAATCAGATCACTCTGATGCTTCAGTTCAGATCACTCTGCGGGAAGGGAGATAGTCCTTCACTTCCAGGCCAAGCAGTGAGGTATTTCTACAGGCTTCAAAGACTTAGGGAAATTATTGAGGAAGAATGGCAAAATCGTTCATGTCTTCCTGCCTCACAAGTGTTTAAGCCACGTCGGTGTCCACCCGAAGAAAACCAACAAAGTATTGTTGTTGTATGGTCTTAACATAGCTCTAGCACACATATGGCTTAAACTGTAATACTAAATACACTAGATTCAGCTCACAGCAGGTCCACGTGATGATCATGACGAAGTAATAAGGGACTCAGGATTCCACAAGTGCACCGCGTTCACCTGCGAACCTATAGCACAGTGTAAATTAAATAGATTTAAAGCAGGCTGATGTCCAATAAGCAAAACATGCTCTTTTTCATTGCAGATAGGAATGCAGGGTTGGAGGAGGATATTGACAAAATACTTCACAAGCCCACCAACAGTAAAAGCAACCAAGGTAATGGGAGCCATTCTTCTGGATTTCAAATGAGTAACGTCCTACTAGGCAAATTGTAATATGTTCTCAACAGGGCAACCAAGGACAGCGATCAATGCAGAGTGATAGCTGCCATCTATCTGGATATCAAAAACCCCTAAAATAACTTTGAGAACAAACACAGTGTAATACATTGAACATCTGTTTGATTGGAGCCACTGTGGCAATTAGGGTCACAAAGTGAGTGGTCTGGTTCCCAGAGAGTTTTAAGAATCAACTTTTGGTTGGTGTCATGCACGACCAAACATGACACTCAAGAAAAACTAGTGGGTAAGGTATGCCTGACTCGGATGACAGAGACAACATTTAAGTGAATGAAAAGAATGAAGCTTGAGACGTGGTCCTCGGGGTGGCAAACGCAGGTCAGGACAGCCATCCACAGATTGTCACAGGATCTAAACCAAGGAAACTGAAGCAAAGTCAAAAGACCCTAGGCACTGGACACCATTTTCTACCTGGTGAGAGCCACAGTAAGTGGGGTGGAGAGACTCACCATGGGGAGAGACAAGCTGCCCGAGAGGTAGACAAAAACTCAATAAACAAGTACTGAGCAAAATATAACTCTGCAAGTCAATAAAGAGGTGCTGAAATCTGGAAGCCAACAGCTAGATTTTTGAGTGGTACAGATAAACCCTCTGAATGTCATATCCACAGAAGTTTGATTCTGACACTTCTAGTCTTTATAGTTTGGTAAAACATTTTCAAAACAATCCCACTCTGGGCAATAACGAAGAGTTTCCAGAGGGGCACCATGAACGAATAGACATAATAGTAAACAAGGGTAAGCCATGGGTTGGCCCAATTCTTAATGTAAGTTTTGGCTGGTCCACAAAATGTGTTTTGACAACAGACAGCTAAAAGGCAATCACACAGACAAGTAAGCACAATAAATGGCTGTCAGGCATGACTTTAAAGAAAGACTGCAACATTTGAGCAGCATTTTTTCTTTATAATGAATACACCAACTTGAGATAGGAAAGATTTTTCAAGTTTTCCTTGACCTAGAAATGATTCATTTATGTTGGGGGAAAAAGAGTGAGTGAGGGTTGTCTGATTCATCCCTACCTGTTTTAACGTTTTATAGATTATCTGTATGAATTTATTGCTGCAAATGAAATGGACTCTTCAATAGTCAAAAATACTAAGGCCCCTTCCCTTCTATGCACAGACGATTCAGTACTGCTGGAGCATACCGAAAATGCTTTATAATAATTGCTAAATAATTGTGAAAACTGTGTGTATGTAAGAAATTAGGTGAGTGCTGTTATAAGTAAAGTCATGACTGAAGGTTGGATTGGGATGCGGCCCAGGCGATTGCCAGTGGCTAAGATTAATTCAAGCATTACACCCATCAATTTGTTGTTTTTGCATTTGCCATCCTAAGTGTGCTGGGTATGTCAATACGTGGTTCCTGAGCTCACTGTGTCACTGGATTCAAGTTATCCAGACTGATGAGAGGTGATACCTTGAAACTGGTCCCAGGATGCTTGTTTCTGGTTCAGAGAGGACCTGGCCTGGCAATTCGGGCAGGACTGTTCCCATCGGGAGCAGGGTCAAGACTGATTTGCATATGGCTGGATCCAAACTAGGGTGGCATGATGGGCAAAAAAAGAGGGATTGGGATACGGCCCGAGCGATTGCCAGTGGCTGAGATTAATTCAACAAAGTTGTTTTTGCATTATGATTGGAGGTAAGGTATACGTATTTTAAAGAGCATTCCACATAACTAACAATGGCGTCGTACTTTAATGTAGGCATTCATTTTGGCAGAAGGGGCTATCCCAAATCCAAGTTAAGTGATAAGAAAACATTCTATACAGTTCTGGAAACATACTCTTGGCCTATAGGTTCAAGGGGGGCCTTGAACCACTGTCAGCTCAACTCAAGGCATACAGAGCTAAAATAACAGCCAGTCCCGTGTATGTCGCTGAACTTTGGAGACCTCTGGATCTAGATTTTCTATTCAGGGCAGGCTCAAGGTTGTTTTTATAAAGAAGGTCTGTTATTACCACAATCAGTAACACTCACACTTTTAAGGCTGGAGTTGCTGTGGGTTCAGATTTGGTTTAATGGTCAAGCTAAAGTGTATCAGTCTATTGAACAGTTGTTCTAAAATCAGATCACACTGTGTTACTACTTTGGTTTAAGGTGTAAAGGACACTTTGATACTCATTGGTTTGACATCTGTTTAGTTCAATGACACTATCACTAAGATTACGAGATTTGTGAAATTGTATGAGATCTAGAGTGGCCAAATTACAGAAACCAGCCACAATCTTTGCATGGATTTACACAATTATAAATTATACCCCACTGAATATGGAATAACTGTGCATAGCTGAATTTATCGGCCAGAGTTCCACACACAATTCACCATTTTGTATGGTAAATGTCTGCAAGAAGGACAGAGTAGAGCAGGTGGTGGGGATAGATGGAGTGGCTTGTGTGTGGGGGGGAGGGGGAGAGGGAGAGGAACATCTCACTTGGCAGTAGGGAGCCTTTTGTGCATCCCTGTACCATGGCTGAGAGTCAGTAGGGTATTAAGAAATTGAGAATGGATCTAAGTTGAAATGCAGCCCTCTCCCAAAGAGATTTGAGCGGCTATTTTTTCCAGCAGGCAGAATCAGGACTGGTGCTCCTGAAGCCGAGAAACAAGGGAGAGATACTAATAATTGTATGGAATGGAATTCCACCTGAGAATTCTGTTCTGCACGCCTTGTAATCAGGGCCTCTATACTTAAGTTTCAACAAGTATATTACCGGTGAGATGTTTTATTCTAAAATGGGCACCTAATAGCAAGCTATGTGACTGAGATCTGGGCCAGGTTGAATCTGAAATAAATTTCCTTTTCTCCAGTTCTTTTTAGAACAAGATTAGGATTAAATGGTTAAAATCTTCACTTAGCATAGAAGTTAATATCTCAAAGCTTATCAGGCAATTGTGACATAGTGGATTATCACAGCCAGTAAGCCAATGTACCTAAACAAAGTCACTAGGACATCTGCCCATCACGAGTATTAGTGTATGATACTTGGGTTAACGAGTATAAAGGGCATGGTACATTTTCATTGTACAAATCACGTGTTAGGCCACATCTGGGGCACTTTGCCCACTTCTGAAGGGCAGATAATCTGGAGCATTGTTTTATTATTACCAGGTCTATAGTTCTCCAAACATCTGAGACCACATTTCCACAAGGATAACAACAGACTGGAGACTTCACATGGGTGCCTGGTGTAAAGCACAGGGCCTTTGAAGAGAAGCACGAGAGGAAGGCAAACAATGGGGATCAGGAGAAACAATAATATATTAAGGGAATAAATGTAATACTATCCAAAAGCATTTTCAGTGGAAGAGGTACCACTGAGATAGATATCACAATAGTAATTTGGAGAGATGAAAACATCTAATACATTAAAAATACAATTACAAAAGACAGAGGTGATCAACAGTATTAAGAAAGCAAAGATAACAAGAGAGAGCAAGCTTGGCTAATAGCAGGAACATAGAAATGGGATAGACAGATGGCTTGGCGTCCCTCACGAATAAACGTACACAAGCAAAAAGACAACGCTGCACAACCAAATCTTGAACTATTGCCCATGAAATGCGTTCCTAAAGCTTCACCAACAACTAGCAGAAGGAGTACAGCCCAAGATCTCAAAAAGTGCCCAATGATGGAGCAGGAAATTCGGAGCCCTGCTCAAAATGGTGACACTTCCCTGCCTACTATATCTTTTCATAGTGCTATTGGTGTGAATCTTGAAAGTGTTCTTTAGGAAACTAGACACATTCATTACAGGGTTGCTGAGGGGTTCGAGCCGTTGAAGAGTGGCACTGTCCACACGCCAGAGGCCAGTGATGGAGGGTGGCTTGGCCATTCCTGATTTTGAATCTTATTATTTGGTGGGCCTGCTCCAATGGTTGACCCAGTGGATAGCAGGTTGGTTGTCACCTGGTAAAGAAGTAGGCCCCTTCATCCCAGACATACATAGCCTGGCTAAAGTACTTTTTGCAGTACTTGGCTACCTCATCGGGAACATTCAAGGCGATCACTCGTTTGTATAGGTGGCTACGGGGGGACCTGATGCTGCCCCTGGCAACCCTTAAAACCTGCTGGAAAGAAGACCTGGAGACCCCCATTTCAGAAGTGGGCTGGGAGCACCTCCTAGAGCGTGTACCCAAGGTGTCCAGAATTTGAACTCATTCGTTTTTACATACTACATAGAGTGTACCTCAACTCCCGGAGGCCTAAATGTCATTTTGGAGCGGAGAACACCAGATGCCCAAGATGTAGGGAGGAAGGTGCTGAGTTCCTTCACATGTTTTGGAGCTGTGGGTTCTTAATAGAATATTGGGGAGATGTTACGAGGACGTTGACTGAGTGAGACATACCATGCACTTCTGGGCGCTTTCTACTAATTTGGTTCCCACACACTGCCAAAAGAAAAATCACAAGCCAGTTCCAAGACCATTGCATTTATCCTAGCCAAAAGAGAAATCTCTATATACTGGAAAGATCTGAGAGGACCAAGACTGCCAAGGTGGAGGTGGGAGGTATTGAGGTGGGGAAGATATGAGTGAGGTAAAACTTCAAGAAGCCAAACACGGATAGGATGGAGCAAGGGCCCTAACCCCAGGTAGACAGACAGTCTTTCCCGTACACACATGAAGCCCACAGTGCAAGATGGACTTTTAGCATGAAAAACACACCTGTACATGTAGTTAAGGAGAAGAACCATTAACAGATACCATAGATATGCGTACTTGTCCAGGACACCCTCTCCATACTACTGGAGACCTTAATCCGGACAGTCAGATTGCTCAAGGCATGACGATGGGTGGGAAGAAGTGATAGATGGGGGATCACGTTGCTATGTTGTTATTGTACATTGATAAGGATGAGTGACTTGGCTGCCCTGCAAGTGAGAGGATGAATCTGCCGTTGTTTTTAGATATCCTCGAGCCACACGTACTTCCTTTATTATGAAATCCTGTATTTCGATGTAGTTTACTGGCTGTGCAAACTTACCTCATGATGGACTGAGGGTGAGGTCCTTAATGTGTTGTTACTTGCAATCTGAAAACCTAATAAAATCTGTTGAGAAAAAATTGATGGAGCAGTAAATTCAACTCGTCCTTATCATTTATTTCAAACTTTTGTTCTACTTATCTGTTTTTTATTATAGCACACTTGTTGAACAGCTGTTTCAGAGCAATTTGTGAGGTGAGTGAGAAGAAAAGGGAAGTAGTGACCAGACAGATTAACGAGTCTGGTAGGTAGAATCCAATACACATGCCTTCCTGAGTAAGTGAATTTCTAATCCCGTCAGTTATCTGAAGAAGTTTACGATGAAGTGAGATGCAGTAACAGGAAGTTCCGATGAGAGAGAGAGATAGCTTGTCAATGAAGAGATGTGTCTCTGCAGATGTAAAGCCTATTTTTGGTAACCCATATTAGGTGGATACCTGACCGGTAAGGCAGCATCTTTTTGGTCAGGTAGTGAGACACCCAACTGTGTAGCAGGAATTAGATAATTTCATGAATGCCACATGTAATCTATCATATTGCTGTCCCAAAGCCCTAAATTCCAGAGCACATCATAATCTAGCTGAATTCGAAAGCCAGGAAGAATATTCTTAGTGACTTCAACCTGCCCTTGCTCGTCCATCGGTAATCTGTGCTTAAGCAGTTTCTTTCAGACAAATGGCAATACAAATATACACACAAGTGAGAAAAGGACTACTCTTTATACCACTCATTGGATTAATGATCTTTCTATCGGTCACTAGCAGGGCCAAATTTCAATGAAATTGCATTTGACTGAAATACAATTGTGGAACGCAAAGAGTGCAAAAGGTTTGGTGTTGACTCCTGATTCACAAGACAATTTTCTTACCACCTGACTGCACATCTCAGCGCAAACAAATATTACTTAGAACTTTGCACAGTTCACTAAAAACCCGTCCTTTGGTCAGGACAAAAAACATGTAAACAGCTTCCTGGCTCCCACAGAATCTGCCAGTAAGGCAAAAGGGAGTCACAGTTGAAAACACACACCGGCGTCTGGCTGGTCCGTCAACCCAGAAACCACGTGTGTGCCCAGCCTGGCATTGCACACCATAGTGCAAGGACATGCAAGGTTATTTCTATATCAGGATATCCAATTGCTACTCTGGGCATTATGTTAGGGTGCAGAAAGTAGCAATTCTCATCTCATGACTATCTGACAAAAGAAAGACAATCTGGGATTGCAATCATGTACTATGCTGTAATAGAACGTGCACTGAGAAAGCACCTTCCCTGCTTTCACTACAATGTGACCAGCTTCAAGCACAAATCGCAAAACTGCTGTAAACTTGGGATGGCCCATGCTCACTGTGAAATTCGCAGAACCCGTGCAACTTATGCGCAAGGGACGTTTTGCTGGAAGATAAAACTAAACATAAAAACAAAAACAGCAACCATTTGCAATGTAATACGTCTCACAGTTTCTTGAGTCCAAGCTAGTGGCATTGTAAATTCATCACTGGACTTTTCTTGCCACATAAATTGGTTAAACCTGCCACATAATTTCGTCTTTTCCTGCCACATAATTCCAGTTGCCCAGCATTTAACCAAAGCACTCCCATTTACCTTCTTCATCTATCTTAAAACATATACAATTATCATATAAATCTTTATCAGAAATAAAATGTTGTTTTGGCATTAGAGTGTAATGCTTAAAACACCATAACAAGAATATCATTTGGGACGGACTGGAGGATGAAAGGAAAGAGGGAGTCGGACTAAAGATGGAGAGGACGAGTGGCGTAGTAACGGTGTCCTGGGCCTGGAGTAAGAAAGGAAAATGGTTGACTGCAACAGTAATTAGAGTTGAGTGAGGTCCATAGGTTTCTGGACCCTGGTGCCACTGCATCTGTTGCTCCGTTGATAACTAGGCCTCAGGAGAGAAAGTGGATTGGGCAGAAAAAGAAGAGCAAAATAAATACAACAGCGAAAAGGGAGATGGAGAAGAGGTCGTAAAGAAATAAAAGGAAGAAGGGAAAGAAAGAACAAGAAAATGAAAACAACTAACAGAAGAAATCAATCAATCGCGTGAGACTAAAAAAAAAGGAGGGAAGCATTAGAAAAAAAAGAGAGATGGTGAGAGAAACAAGCAGCGAAAGAACGAGCGCATGTATGTACTGACACATTTCCCACAAACACAGAATGGAAAAAACACTTTGACACTTTGGGTCCTGACAAGTAACTTGTGGCTTCTACATCAGACGGGAAAAAGAGGTATTTATAGTAAAACGTGAATTGACAGCTAAAGATAAGAAAAACAGCAGAAAAAGAAAGTAAGAAAGATCTAAAAAAAAAAAAGAAAGTGAAAGGATGCATACTGAGTCCAAGGACAGAGAAAATAAAAAAGGTGAAGAAAGAATGAAGGGAAGAAAAAGAAAAGTGAAAAACTGAAAGTTTGATGAAGAAAAAAGACAGGAACTAAACAAGGAAAGAAATAACCACGTTTTTGCAAGTTTGAAAGAGGAAGTAGGAAGAGGGAAATAAAAAAGGGAGAGGAGTAGAAAACAGTTGAAAGAAAGAGCGAAACTGTTAACATGTGGATTTTAAGAGCTGGAAAGAGAAAAGTGGGGGGGAGAAAGAAAACATTGAGAGCAAGCAGAGTAAAGGAAAGAATGGGATAGTGAGATAGGTGAAACAGACCCTCCCAAATAAAAATGACAGCTAAAATAGATTTAATTGGCTATCCCACATCCTCAATCAGAAGTCAAAGTGTGGAACAGGAGGAGGCACTGCAGAACAGAAGGAAGTGCATTAGCAGAGTTGTACGTGAACCCTAATACAGCTATGTTGGGGCACTTCAGATCAGGATTGGGGGTACAGACCCAGTGCTGGAATAACAGAAAGGCAGCAGGTGAGGAATGAGAAACGGAGCACCGTGTAATTCCTGGTATTGGAATAATGGGGTGCTGCAGGCTAGGGTTGAAGGACACTGACAGAATTGTATGTGGGCTGCAGTGCTGGAATAGTAAGGGGCACACAAGGTCAGAAGTGAGGTATGTTAATGGAGCTATGTGTGGAACCTAGTATTGGCATGTCAGTGTTGCTGAGTGTTAGCCTGGAGAAGCTGCAAGTGGGGCCCAGTATGGGAGTGTCATTGCTTCTAAACCACAGAAGCGAGGAGTCCTGAAGGCGTGTGTGTGAGCCTTAGTACTGAGAAGAAATGTGCACTGAATGTTAGAATTGATGGATTCTGGCAGAGCTCTGCTGGTTCCCATCAACAGTGGTGTCGGATATTAGACTTGAGGTGCACTGGCTGAGCTATGTTTTGCTCTTTTGGGGGCCAGTATTGGCTTGGCAGTGGGACTGAAAATTAGAACTGATCTGCTGTAATGGAACTATATGTGAGTGGGGTTCCAGTATAGGAAAGGAAGTGACCTTGCTGGGTTAGAACTGAGGTGAACTGATGGAGCTGTACCTAAGGTCCTAGCACTGGAAAAGCAGAGTGTACTGACTGTAAGAACTGAGGTGCTCTGGCAGGGGAAACATCACTTACATTGCGGTGAATGCAACGAAATGCATTTACCACAATGCATTTACAACGCATATGCGTTTACCACGCATGCCTTTAGACTGATATATATATATATATATATATACATACATATATATATATATACATACATATATATATATATATATGGCCATTTTTACATTTTAGGGTGGCCATTGGTTTTGGGGTGGTAAGGGCATTTTTAGGTTTTTATGGTGGGTATTGATTTTGGGGTGTTAAGGGCACTTTTGGGTTTGGGGTGGGTAAGGGGTTTGGAGTGGTAAGGGCATTTTTAGGTTTTAGGGTGGGTATGGGTTTTGGGGTGGTAAGGGTATTTTTAGGTTTTAGGGTGGGTATGGGTTTTGGGGTGGTAAGGTTATTTTTAGGTTTTGGGGTGGTAAGGGGTGTTTAGTTTTTAGGGTGGGTATGGGGTTGGGGTGGTAAGGGGTGTTCAGTTTTTAGGGTGGGTCCAGGTCTTAGGATGGTAAGGTAATTTGGAGGGTTTAGGGTAGGTAGGGTTTTTGGGTGGAAAGGTGTGTTTGAGTGCGTGTGTGTGTGTGTATATATATATATATATATATATATATATATATATATATATATATATATATATATAAATAAAATGTATGTTATACTTACCTCTAGTTTTACCATGCAGATGCCTTTACCAACTATGTCTTTACTTCTATGCATTGTAAAAACATTTTGTGGTAAGTGCATGCGTGGTAATGACCATGCATTGTACTTACCACATTGTAAAGGCATGTGTTGCAAGTGCGTGCGTTGTTCCATCATACAACCCTCTGGCAGATAGTGTGTGTGAGTTTCTGGCAGTGGCACGGCTGAGGGGCTTGGAGTGTGTGAACTGAGGTGCACTGATGGAGCTGCACCCGAGGCCCCAGTACTGGAACAGCAGTGTGTACTGACAGTAAGAACTGATGTATTCTGGCAGACAGCATGTGTGGGTGTCTGGCACAGCGGAGGGGCTTGGAGTGTGTGAACTGAGGTGCACTGATGGAGCTGCGCCTGAGGTCCCAGTACTGGAACAGCAGGGTGTACTGACTGTAAAAATTGAGATGCTCTGGCAGACATCGTGTGTGGGGTTCTGGCATGGGCACGGCTGAGGGCTTGGAGTGTGTGAACTGAGGTGCACTGATGGAGCTGCGAGTGGGATCCCAGTATGGAGCAGAAGTGGGAACTGTCTCTTAGGATTGCGGAGCTCTGGTAGAGCTGGGTGCCTAAGCTATAAGCAATTATAAGCGATCCTCTGCCCTTGCTCTCAGCATACAGGCAGACACACTTGGTAAAGAAAATCCAGGTCAAGAAAGGGCAGGAGCTGGGCAGCTGATAGAGGGTGCAGCAAGATCACAAAGGTCAAATCTGACGAAGATAACGGCCTGATTTATGACCTTGTTTACAGTTAAACTCAGAGGAATAAGGCTCTGCAAATAAAAAGGGAAGCTTCCCTGGACCAGAGCAGGAAACAAAGTAAAAGAAAGTCCCCTACAGACTAGATAAACAGGACAAAGCGTAATTATACAGTAGTTGGTCCCTGCTCAATCACCGAAGGAGGGACAAAGAGGCATGACTGACCACTAGCAAGCAAGGATTTTTAAATGACACTGAAACTAACAAATGAAATAGCTGGAAGCCCACAGAAGAAGTATACTTAATAGTATATAAGAGGTCATTCGCTTACACTCGACCTAACAAGGAAAAAGTGGGCACTATGTATCGTAGCTATGTTTTTGCACATCATGAACCACATTTCAGTGAATTCTTTACTTTATGCAGGTGAATGAATCTCCGATGAATGAATTCAACTCAAGGCAAGAAGGCAGGGTGTAAAGATTCACAGGAATCCTACTGGAGCAATAGTCATAAGACAAGTGGATACTTACTGGGAGTCCTTTTGAACAAATGCAAAAGCAAGAGTCAGACGAATTCCACTTCTGGACAAACAAAGGGCTATATTGCCACCTGTTTGCTAGAAAAGTGGCAGTTTGTGAAAGGGATATCAGAGGAACAATGCTGCAATCCTTACAACACTCTGCTTCCTTCTGACCCAATGTACTCAGTTGCCGCTTATTGTGGCAGCTGACCCGTATGTACAGCATCCTCTGTGGGAATGGTCACCAACTAAGTCAGTAGATAGATAACCTTTCAGTGTTTTGTGACAGCCTCAGTGGTCACAGAGCATTAATGCATTTATTTGGAAATCGCATGCAAAGGAGATTACCTGCTGGCCACCCCCTTTCCCTATGGATTCCCACGTAACTCCAATATTGATATTTTGAGTGTCTAAGGTATTTGTGAATCGTAGTCTCATTTAATGCATTGCAACTTGGTTTTCAACCCTCGCACAGCTTGACACTTTACACAGCACAGGCACTGCATGGATGAAAAGCCCTTAATACATGAGATCCAATCTTCCTTAAACAGATTCTGCAAGATCTGAAGATGATCTAGTCCAGTATATAAATCCATTACTTAATTAGAACTAGTGGCTGTCAGTTGCCAGCACCAGCACTTATTTCTCCTCACATTTGCTCTTTGAGCTTTCTACCTGCGGCAAATCTGAAAGTGCCTAGTTGCCTGGTTCTGTCCAGTCTAACTGTGCACTGCCTAGTCATAGATCATGTATGTCACATATGAGCATCCTTCAAATGGCTGCGGGCATGGGACCATGTATAACATTATATCATCACCATGAAGCACGTAAAATCAAGAACTGTGCTATCCAGCCTCACAAACAATGAAAACCAAGAGTTTTTTTTATCTTATCCAAGGAAAATTGAACTTGTCACATACTGTACTGGTTACATGGTTAATTTTGTTATAAAAAACAGGCTAGCTTGTGGCTCTGCTGGGGTGGTATAGGTTGAGGTGGCTCGCATGGGCCATGCGCAGCCCAGCAGCATTTTTCAGTTCTGTTTGCTATGGGACTGGACACAAAAGGACGGGCATATATGCTATCTATTATTTGCCTGCACCAGCTGCTGTGTTGGTATTACGCTGCCAATCATTGCTATCCCACGTATGCCCCACTTTGCCAGTAGCCACAAGCCACCCATCTGCTAGCCCAACCCTGCCTGTTTGGCTGTGCCTGTGCCACAGGTAGTGAAGGAGAAGACTGACAATCACTCTGACCCCAGCTCAGTGAGTCTGACAGGCACCACCAACCTGATCCTCAGCAGCCGGCTCAGATCCTTGATGACAGAATCTAGCAAGTGACTCTAGCTAGCCGCTGTGCTCGCTGCAGAGCAGTTCAGCTTTGTGGCTGAGTTGGCATCTTAATGCACAGAAGGACTGACTTGGTGCTGGCGGTAGTAGCAATGCACCCCTAACTCATGCCCCAGGCCAGACGTGACTATTGGAGGAGGCGGCCAAGTGCACGCATCAGTCACAGACTACCAGCAAGGAAAATCCATCCTTTCCTCCCTCTGCTCTTCTGGACTTTCCTGTCCCAATCGTACTGCAGCATACATGGGTCTTGCATCTGGTGTTTTAGTTGAGTCGGTGAGTCGGGAGATGCTATAGCAGCAGTCCTGAGCCACAGGGGTCCCACTGGTGGGATCCAATTTCCACGGATAATAGGGCTAGCCCCACTCCACGCAGCACTGCTCACTGTACCAGAGATGTGGCCAGTACATCTGAGCAGGGAATGTGGGAGCAGGGCAAGGAGGTGCTGCAGCGTAGGCCGCAGCACGCTGTGGCGGGATGGGACCACGCATAACGGCAGTGAAAATGCACCCTAGAAATAACCCCCTTCGCTTCACCTCCAGACCACCCTGACTGAGTGAGAGCCCTAATGGTGCTCTAGAGTAAAGAAGCCTGCAAGAGACTCACCGAGGTTAGTATGAGTCACTGCTTGGGATGACTTGCAAGTTTAAAAATATGGGCAATACGTAACTGTTACAGTATCAGTGCTGTTAAATGTTGCCCAGTACTAGTTGTAATATTTTCAATGCTGCTTTAACTCGTCATTTGAGTAGTGAGAGCATCAAAGGCTTTGGGCAGTTTCTGTGCAGGCAGTGAGCTGCACGACTGGTGGAAGTGAGCAATCTCTAATAAGAAATATTTTGGCCACAATCACCTATTTATATATTTTACAAATAAAGCACTGATTAAATCTGGCATTTAGTAAGAACACAGAGCCGACTGCAGGTGGCCTACTGTTATCAGTTCGGCTGGTAATGGGAGGCACCAGCTTCATCAGCAAATTCAAGATTCGCAGAGAAATAGAACTTCTGACTTTTTCATCCTAACACTTCACTGTCATTTTGTTTTAATTGAGCAAAGGGAGCAGCAAAATTACAAATATAATTCATAAATAAAAAAAGAAATGTACAACCATTTGGTAAAGTGCAGCAGTGCCTAACGTGCAGGGCAATACACAAAACATAATTGCACAGACAGACTATACAGTACAGGGCAAACACAAATAGCAGCAGTCTCCCTATAAAACCCTCAACATATAGTATTGGCAGTTACGTAAATGTCACCATCATAATACATATACAAAAAACACTCAACTGCATCATTTATATAGCATAATTAAATAACCACCTCAAGTCATAAAGTGTCTCAAATTCTGGCTAAGGGGCAACCGAAGCCAGAGATTAAACAAAAATAAATACTGATGTTGAAGTGCAAACAGTATCAATGTTAAACTGTAAACAGTGCCCAAAGAAACAAGAAAAGTTCCGCCTGATCGTCTGTAACCCCAATCGAAAAGGCCCTATCGATAGCTATTAAAGTGCAAACAGTGCCATTGATGGAAACAATCTCTAACAACGGCTTAGCCTATATAGCCTCCCCCTAGGCTGTAGCGACTAAAAGGCCAAAAAAAATGCCTTGATACCCTCAGATTTTCTTACAGCCCCTACCCTTTTGGCGAAAACCCCTTCAAAAGCTTGGGTCCTCTTCATTTTGGTGCACCATTGCCGAAATGAAGGGGCTGCTGATGTTTTCCAGCCCTACAGAATGAGGGAGTGGGCTACTGCAACGGAAACTGATATTTTCGCAAACCACACAGCTCATTCGAAAACCCAAAAAGCACCAACATCGGGTTTGGGAAAATCTCAATCTTGGCACTGTACCTAATTGTATTATGGACTTTACACCAGAATTGCTGAAGGCTAGGGCAATCGAAGAAAACATGGATCCATCCACCACACACTATAGCAGAGCACCTAAAAACTGATCGGGCACCGAAGAATACATCTTATGAAGCCCATGGTGTGTATAACAGGCCAACCATCTTGATAGAAAAGAAATACGCTTGAAATTGGCTGCTCTTAAAAAGATCCATTCCTAACTATTAAATCTACAATTTGTTTCCTGGGAGATTTTCTGCAGTAGTTCAGGAAGTAATTTCTGATTGCCATGGTGACTTAACAAATGGTACCAATGCCCCACGCCTGTCAATTTGGTTACATTGATATGATATGCTATAAGCCTTGCAGCTTTGTTCATTACTACATAATTTTTCTTTAGGAAGCTGCTTAACTAAATTGAAACAAAAACTAAAATGCCCAAATTACCAAACTGCTGTGCCACAGTATCCCATGTTATAAAATTTGCCCTGTTATACATTTCAGCGAGCGTCCTAAATCCAAGTGCTTTTCAAACTTCTAAGACATGCTCAGATAGTGGCAGGCCCCAAACCTTGCGGTCTTGTAATGGAATAAAAGCATGACAGAATGGGAAACACCATGATCTAAAAAAGGCCGATATTCAGCACAACAGAACTGATACTGTCTTATATCAGGTCTTCTTTGGGAGTTTCGCAGTATGTATAAAGACTGGTAACCTAATTTGGATTTTCTTGATCATTAAATTCAGCATAAAGTTATCATAAACTAGGAAGTCTGATGCCAATTGGGCCATGTAATCAACTAACGTTGCCTGATAAAAATGTCTGAAGCTACGGTAAGACTAGACCTCCCTGGGCTACATCGATTTGCAGTAAGGGGAGTTTAACTCTAGGCTGCTTGCCTGTCCATATAAAAGTTCTAAAAACACTTTCCACCACATTAAAATATGAACTAAAAATTCTAGGGGGGACATTGGAGAATAAAAATAAAAATAAAGGGAGGATAGACATCTTAATTAATGCAACCCTGTCAATCAAAGACAGGCATCTCTGCAACAGATTTTTGACTTTCAACAGCATAGCCCCATAGTTTAGCTGGAATAATTGAGAATAATTATTCAACACAGATATTCCTAGGTACTTAATTGGACAGTTCAGAATTGACTGCAGGCTGGCGGGACGTATGGAACTGGCTGCATTAAATAGAAGGAGTTCTGGTTTTGCTTGGTTAACTTTATACCCACCTATCTGCGCAAAGCATACAATTTTGGTAATAACATTCTGACATCTTGCAGCTCAGCCCTTAAATATACAATTGCATCAACAGCAAACAGATTCATCTTCGCCATCCCATCTTTAAGAGGCATAACCAGGGGGATAGCAGGAAACCGAGCCACTAGGGGTTCAACAAAAAGAACAAAAAGCACCCCTGTTGCATGCCACATTTAATCCTTAATACCCCCACTTCATTGGCATTAATAATAATCTTGGCCTTTGCTCAATTATAAAATTCTTAAAGCATAGTGATCAATGAGGGCGGGAACCCAAACTTCCCAAAATGAAAAAGAATGCCTGCCAATTTAAGAGATCAAAAGCTTTTTCGGTGTCCGTCATTAGGATTGCTGCCTTTCCCTTATGAACTGTAAATTAATTGATTGTATGAATCAGAAAATGGGTATGGGCGGCCATCACCCTGTTGGACAGAAAACCATTTTGGCCCTCATGGATTACCTGCTGAGCACAAGGTGCAAGACGCTCAGCTCATAATTTAATAAATAATTTATACTCGACATTCAGCAGGTTTATGGGATGATAGGAATTAGGGTCTAAGGGAGTTTATCCTTTTTCCGGAAGCTTACTAGTACAGATTCTTTAAAAGTCTTTGGAATAGATTCAGATTCCTTTATATTGTCAAAAAGTATTATTAGAAATGGAAGAAGTTCTGCCACAAAAGCCTTATATACTTCGGTGGGTATACCATCACTCCCACTGGCTTTAGCTTTTGCCATACCTTTCAGAGCAGAGGTTATCTCATCAGCCACTATTTGCTTTGACAGAGCATTCTTTTGATTACTAGAGATTTGAGGTAAGCTTACTTAGGAAAAGTAGTCAGACAATTGTTCTTGCGATACCGCCTGACCTTCTTCATACATCTGCCTATAATGATTGAGGAATATCTCCATTATTAATATGGCACTGTCCTCAATCACCCCTATGGCTGGATCTTCTATTTTGTTAATTAACTGCCTACTTTGTTGACTTTTTGTTGATCATGCCAAATACTTTCCCACATGCTGGCTCTCTTCACAGAGCTTCTGTTGAAAAGCTTTGCTCCCGGCAATCACCTCTAAAATAAAGAAATTCCTGAGCTCTTGCTTCCTCTGATGAGTTGATCTTGCGTTGCATGTCTGGCCAATACCCTCATTGACTCTGAGGCTTCCTCATCCCAGTCTCTACAGCTGCCTGAAGATTCTGGATCTTATGCATTCGAGCCCTGGCTAAATTTGCTTTATAAGATATTACCTGTCCTCTAAATGCTGCCCTAAACACCTCCCAAGACCATGAAGATGGGGGTTGTGTTAAGATTTATCTAAACAAATTCCCGAATAAACTGACGCAGTTCATTTAGCCAAATTTGATCAGAAAGTAGTGAAATCAAATTCCCACTGCGACCTCTTTACCTCCCCGCCTTCCCAAAATACCTTCAGGTGTACCAGAGTGGTCTGAGAAGGAATTTGCACAAGTCTCAACCTTCCTACTTTTCAGACATCTTGATAGTAAGAAAAATTATATGCGAGAGGCAGACCAAAACCTGGCAGAGTAACATGTATATTGGGTGAATTTGGGATGTTTAAGGTGCCACGGATCTCCCAATGCCATATCCTGCTTGATTATATTCAGAATTCTAGACGTCTTTGGCTTAAGCTGTCTCTTATCTTTATTGGTGGTGTCTAAGGACAGGTCTTGTATAAAGTTAAAGTCTCCACCAAAAACGAATAATCCCTCACCCTGAAGCGCAAGATTATATTTTTGCTCCAAGGCTTCAGTCTCATCTATAACTGGACCGTAATAATTGCAAAAATTCAGAACCCTTGCAGCTAACCTGGCCTCTATCCATATCCACCTCCTTTTATTGTCCCTATGGACCTCTTATCTCCCAATCCAATGTGTTAGAGAACAATATTGCAACCCCCCCCGCATTGCTATTCCCACTGATGCACTGAATGCCCGTGTGCACTTGGCCGGAATAGAAACCCTTGGCGCGTTTGTTTTAAAATGCATCTCCTGTAAAAAAAAAAGAACTTCCGGGTTAAATAAAGCAATTAGTTTTAACAAAGTGTCACATTTTTATTTTCTTACATTCCCGTTACAGGTAATAATATTTATCTACAGCATTTTAACCCAAAAAATCAGGTTTCACCCCTACATATTCTTGTAAATCCTCCTTGGGCCAGCTAAAACCCCCCTCTAATGTCACCCAGCATACACAAAGACTCGCTGTATTTGTCTGAGTCCGCAGAACCTTACAGAACACCTTGAGCCATATTTGCCACTCTGCCCGTGCTCATTTTAAATTAACGAACTCATTTCAAAAGCGACCTAGCACTGATGTATGCTCAGTAGCAGGAATTTATACTCAAATCTGCTCTATTTATATTGTGTGAGCCCCCCCCCCCGGAATTCCACCCCTTCTCCCAAAAAGGGAGACCTCTCCCCAAAAGTGAAGCACCAACAAAATAAATTAAAAAATGAAACCCTTCACAGGTGGGGAATTGCCTGCATTACCCCTCCTGCCATATAACATCTTACATTGGGTGCCATAACTTTGCACCCTGTGGTGATCCCAATCCTCCTCCCCCACAAACCATAATAACACAGAAATTCATCATTTTTTTTTAGCATTTTCAAGCAATCAAATCGGTAAACTAGCGGGATAGAAACCAAGCTAAATCAGCACGCAAATCTAGACATTTGCCTTACTAAGAGATTTCGTGGTGAAACTGCTGAGCCTCTGCCACATTAGTAAATAGATGAAACTGTCCCTTGGCCAACACTTAATTTTGATTGCTGCACGACTGATGCTTGCAAACCCTGGGCTTTAAACAGATAAATCAGTTTGACAAAGTCTTTCCTCCTACGAGCAGCTAAAGCAATCATATCAGAGAAATGCAGCATTGGGAGATCTCTGGTGTACAAAGGCTTGATAGCCTCTGCCAGCACCCTATCCTTAATCTGATAATCCAGAAAGTTGACCAAGATAGTGCGCGGAAATTTAGCACTAGGAGTGTGATGTGCTGGTACACAATGGGCCCTGGTTATTGATAGATCCCATGAGAATTCTGGAATGATCTGGGATCTGACGACCCATTGAGGGACTTGCTGACCTTCACAGCCTTCTGGGATCCCAAACAATTTGTAAATTGGAACGCCAGGAGTGATTTTCCAACTCCTCAAGTTTGGCCACAAGGGATACATTCTGCTTTTCAAGGTGGGAAACAAGCTTATGAGTCGATAAGTCTGGATCTTTCAATGGTGACAACCTGGCCTCTGCCTCCTTGAGCCTCCCTGGAAGCTGAGTCCTTGCCTATTCAGGTTTACCAAGTATTGCTTGAAGAGCAGCTACCTTGGTGGCCTGTGATGCTTTGAGACCTCTGATCTCATCAAGTATCACATTAAGCATACTTTTGGTATCCATTTGCATAGTCACTCATTCGTCTATGGAAGCTTGCTGCTGTTTCACCTGCTGGTCAGGGTGCTTTACAGAAGAAGAACAAGTTTGAGAGACTTGGCCTTGAGGTTGCATTTGTGATACATGCGGACTAGGGATAGAAACAAGTTCCAATGGATCTGCCTGAAGGATAGTAGGGTGAGTGGATTCTGAGACAGCAGTACCTGATCCACCTTTAACAAACAGGGCATAGTCCTTGGCTTTCCCATGCTTCGCCTCGTAGTTTAAATGTTGATTCTTAGCCAAAGCGTAGCATACTTTAATGCAGAGAACAATCCATCGAGATATGGTCGTTTTCTGCACTTCCCATCCCTTCTTCGCACCCACATAACCAACAAATAGTTGACTGTTCACCTGGAAGTCTTTGGTACGATTGAGGTAGAATGCCAACGCTCTTTTTGGATCCAGACAGTGGAGTCTCTCCTCTTCATGAGAAGGATGTGGAGGTGCATAAAAAGTGGGCAAGGTGATAGATTGCCTTACATGAAAGGGAGTGACCACCTTAGGGAGGAAAGAGGCCCTAGTAGCGCATTACGAATGGGGTAGGTGGAAATGTGTGGGTAAGCCCCATGAGAAACCTCCCAACAATGGGAAATTTAAACAAGGAGGGTTGATCCGGTAGTCTGAGGAAAGCAGAGATGGCATACAGATAACCTTTAAGGATGCCCAAAGCAGAGCCCTGCTGGGCAAGAGAGGACAAACAAAAGAACCTCAGATAGAGGTGCAGAAAGGGGATCAACAGACTTGCCGCAAACTTGTTCCAATGAAAGGCCTATACCGTTTTGGTGAAAGGACGCCTGGCTGCCAAGATAACATCACTTTTGTGAACACCCGAGGGACACTGGTAAGGCCAAAGGGAAGCATGGTAAACTGAAATTGCTTGTGACCTACCACAAACTGCAAGTAGCAGGACGGAAATGTGGAAGTAAGCGTCCTGCAAGTTCAAAGCTACCATCCAGTCTCCAGGGTCCATGGCATATAGGACCTGAGCCAGCATGAGCATTTTGAGCTTCTCCTTTCTGAAGAAGAGATTGTGGGACCAGAGGTCTAGGATACGGCAAAGGCCCTTGCTCTTTCTGGGCACTAGAAAGTAGTGGGAATAACAACCACAACCTACTTCTGGCACAGGGTCCCTCTCTAATGCTCCCTTGGCCAAGAGAGCAGTAACTTCCTCGAAGTGCCAAGTGATTCTCCATCATCCGATCGTAGGATAGTGGCATGGTCAGAGGGGTAGTCTTGAAGGGGAGGGAGTAGCCTCTTCAGACTAATTGCAAAACCCACCTGTCCATTGTGATGGATTCCCAGTGAGTTAGCTGATGGTGAATTCTGCCTCGAACTGTCCTGGGATGGAGCGAAGGACTAGGAAGGTTGGAGACTGCAGCAGGGGTGGTGGTGGACTGGGATTACCGTTGGCTCTCTGATCCAAGCGCACATTGGATCCCGTGTCCATGGCCATGCAGAGGCTAGGTATCATGAGCGGCATAGTGGTTGGAGGAAATGGATGTGTTTGGGCACCCCTTCCGTACCCAGGAAAGGGGCAAAAAGCAGACTAAGGGGAGCGAGGAGCAGCTGAGAGGCCAAGAGACCGAGCCGTAGCTCGGGACTCGTTAAAGCGCTTGCACGCTGAGTCACTTTGTATACAAAGAGATGGGTGCCACTGAAGGGCATGTCCATAAGCAATTGCTGGACATCCCCTGAAAAGCCAGACGTCCTCAACCAAGCGTGGCGCCTCAAGGCTATTGCTGACGCAACCGATCTGCCTAGTGAGTCGGTCGTGTCCAGCTCACAACATATTGTGAACTTGGCTGCATTTCTCCCATCAGCAACAGCTTGGGAGAGAATGGTCCGTGGTCTCCTCCGGGACCTGTGGCATCACATGCGTGAATGTATCCCATATAGTATGGGGAGTAGCGGCCCAAAAGGCATGCAGTGTTCACGGACCGCAACACCAGACTGGAGGAAGAGAGCAACTTCTTCCCAAGTTGGTCCAGTCTTTTAGATTCCCTAACCAGGGGTGCTGAAGGGATTACGCCAGGAGAGGAAGAAGACTGGATGACTAAGCTCTCGGGCGTAGGGTGTTGAGCCAGGAATTTAGGATCGTTAGGCGCAGGCCTATGGCGGCGACTGATCGTCTTGTTGACAGGAGTCCCTGGGCTGGGCTTAGACCACGTACCCAGCAGGACATCAGTGAGGGCTTCATTAAAGGGCAGAAGGGGTTCTGACTTAGAAGCCATGGGCTGAAACATCCCAGTCAGGAAGTTAGTCCTAACTGCCACAGAAGGGAGCTCAAGGCCCAGGACCTCATCCGCTCTTCTCAGCACCTTGGAATAGGAGGGTTCCTCCTCTGTAGCCACGGTAGAGGAAGAAAGCATCAGGAGAGGTGTCTGCACCACTGGCTTTACCCAATTGCTGAGCCCAGTCTATTTCTGGATCATCCAGCTGGAATCATATCTCTCACTGTACCTGTACCCATAAGTATAAAGGTCAAGATCCAACCTGGGGAACATAGGCCCCGTCGAAGATGGAATCAGCATTGAGCAGCGTCGGTCCGGCTCCGGGTCAGAGTCGCTAATGAGAATGGGTTTGACATTGATCGCGGACCTGGCTGATTTCTGAAGCATTAACATCTTTGCCGGCACCGGGGAAGGTCGTGATAGAACAACCGGCATCAGCACGGATCCGATAACGGATCCTGATGTGCCCTCCGGAGCTGAGGCAGAAGCTGCTGGTGCGGAACCCGAAGGGCCCCCTCTGACCCTCCTGGGCAGGAGGGCAACACAGGAGGGTCGGTCGGCTCAAAAATGAGCAGCATGGACTTGTAAAACTCTCTGAGTTGGGCAGGGGTGGCTCTGGATCCCGGAAACTTGGAGAGGTGCGGAGCCGACCCAGAAGCAGGCTCCGAGGATGGTTGCATTGTCCGAGTGACAGGGTGAAGTAGAAGAATGCTTGGTTTTCTTTGACTTCTTTTTCCTTGTGACTCGAATGTCCGGAGGACTTGGAGTGGGACAAAGATGAGTGGTGGTGGCTCCAAGAGCGGTCTCGAAGTGATGCACAGCTGACCACTCCCTCAAAGCCTTTGGGTTCATGGCCCGGCAATCAGAGCACAACTTCGGGTTGTGGTCATGCTCCAGGCACCACAAGCACACAAGGTGCGGATCCGTCACTGACATCATACAGTGACAGGAGTCACACGGCCTGAAACCGGTCTCACGGAAAGACATCTCAATGCACCAAGAGAGTTAAAAACTTCGACAAAAATGTTTAAAAGTCAGTCAAAAAGCAACTGAGGATAGCTCTTCTCCAGGTCTGCGTGTAGGCTAGTGCGGAAAGAAAAGAACTGACGTCAGTGTGTCAGGGTGGCGCCTATATACGACCATAACGTCATCACAGTGACCACAATGCCATCCACGGACGCAGAGTCGACTGACGCCACCTGACCGTGCGCAAGGATACTGCTTGAAGAAAAATCTCCGGAACCAGTCTGACACCTGGGGGAAATTCTAAAGTAAGGAATCTGCAACTAGAAGTATCTGTCAGATGCATCATGACACACATTCAGCCCAAAGACAACATTCAGTTAACTAAGAAGAACAGAGAGCTACATGCTGCCTGACACATTCTGTAGGAGAATTTGCTAGTCAGGTAGCAGATGGACATGTGAGCTTTATAATAATATTTGTCACATACCCATAACCTGCTAAACAATCAATTACGTTTAGTGACCAGTACCTCATCCTCTTTCCCATCTCACTCTTTCCAACGAATGACTCGGATAAGGCCCCAGAGAAGATCTGTTCATACAAGGGCATATCCATGTCCCAGCATCTACAGTTGCCAAAAAAAGTTCACCTTAGTCCTTCTGCGAATGAATGAATGATCACAGTACAAAGAGTAGTCATACAGCAGTTTTAGTTCAGCCTTGTGTTTGGCAATGCACCATTACTAGAAGTTGATACTTTGACATGATATGATTAGTGTATTCGTGGATGGATAAGCATAGTTGGAGGGCAAAGAAATAGAATATGATAAGTTTTCTTCATGCAGATTGAACACTGTGCCTAAGCGTTTTTCTTTACAGTGGAATGTAATTTGGGGGTACGTGATGAGGGTGAGGGTTTTCATTGTTGTTTGAGCGGTATGAGACTCTGTTTGAGTTGTCTGAGAGTTCTATTTAACATGACATTCTCGTGTGTAAAATGTTGTGCTCTAGAAGTGACTGTCACTGAAAAGTCTCTTATTCCAAGAACATTTGCATCTGATGCTGTTACCCCTCCTCAACATGAGCCCCTGACTCCTCATCATTATCATCTGAGTCTTCCTCCGCATCGTCCTCCTCCTGAGCTCATGCCGCCTCCATCAAATGTTGCACAGAATGGAACAGAGGAGAAGAGGTAGGTATGTTGCACATCTTTTCTGGGAAATAAGCCAGTAGCCTTACTGATCGATGAGGATACCTGAAACATGCATTTAGTAAATGAAATGCACTCCAACTGTGTTTAGGTCTGGCTTTGTGCTTTTCTGCTGCAGTTCCAGTATCATGCAGTGGAGTCATGTGCCACGGCCTCAACGGACATCCCGAGTCACCTGAAGAGACAGGCAAAATATTGCTGTGTGTACTCATTTGTGTGTAATCTTAATGGCATACATTTTGACAGTGGTCTTAATGTATATCAATTCTTCAAATGTATGTTTTATGGATGAGAGTTTTGAAATACCACTTTGACTCTCATAATGCGTTGTCATGTTTTTTTAATGTTAAACCTGTACCCTATGATGTCATTGATTTGAGCGACAGATGTGAGGCATCTAATGTTTTACTGCTCAGAACTGAACTGTTTAGAGCTGGGGGTAGGTTCTATGTACTCACACAGTAACCATTCATTCTTGCTAGTAGGTCTCTGTGGAATACAGTATCCAGCTGTTATCAGAGATCACAGTGTAATGTGTTGCTACAGTGAATCAGGGCCTAACGGGGAAACGGGAGATCTGCATCACACACCGTCTGTACATTGATGGTATGCTGCATTTTGTGAGTTCTGCATATTGTTTTCTGTTATCCTTAGTGGTAATAGGGCTATGTGGGTGCAGTCAATAACCAAAATTATATTTGGGAACCATGCAATGAAATATAACTTCACACTGACTGTCTAGGGGTAAGTTGGAACATAATGTTTTGGGGCACTAAATTGAGAGGTGCACTTATGACCTGCCTCAGACCTTTACAAAATGTTGCTGGAACATTGCATGTGGAATGCCAATTGGGTCTAGACTTCACTTGAAATACAGAATATAATGTAGCCAGCGCAATTACTTTATGAGGGGAATGGGGGGGGCTGCTGTGCTTATGTTGATATTCGGGCCAAAGGTATGCCCTATATTACTATTCAGGCCTGTATAGTATGCATAGACAGCTTATAGGCTTTTAATATATAAGACAGTGTCATGTTTAGGGGTGTAGGAAAGTCCTGGGTATCCCCTGGTCCTGCACCTATAGGTTGGCATGCCCCTTTGGTATTGTTGCACTATTTTGCATGTGGGTAGTTGTGGCAAATACTTTGATAATTTCTGTGATGATTTGTGTGTTACAATTGCTTTTTGTTAGCTTGATTCAATTACTTACTGCTCTGAGCAGGAGGAGTTTAGTAGTGTTAATTCCTCATGTAGAAATGGTTACTAAGCAAATCGTAATAATTGTTTGTGACTGGTGATTCTACACAGATTTCTGCGTGTGATTTGTCTGCATGAGAATTTACAATAATTTTGCATGCCGGGGAAAAAACATCACAAACCGAAAACTTGCAATAGAACAGAGAGAAAATAATTATGAAAACATGTGGTAATTTTGCCCCACGCCAATGAGTACCCGCCCATTGAGTACTGAGTGTTTAGTACGTCTTTTACTGTCACTATACATGAAATTAGTGGTACAAATAGAGATCATATAAGTACAGCTGGAGATCTGCAGGGAGGAACTATTGTAGAATCCTTCATTCTCCGCTGAAAGAGATGGATACGCTACACTACGAGTACCCATCTCCCAAGTATAAAGGGTTAGGGTGGCTGAAGCATATCTTGTAAAATGGCGATGTTTCAGCTGTTACCCTTCTCCGGTATGGGGAGGAGCTCATTATGAAGCCATGGTAGGGAGCTATGGGTGTTTAGAGGAACGGTATGTGGCACTGGTCCAAGTGGGTGCCTGAATCTGTCTTACCAGTGTGTGTCGCTGGTCAGAACAGTATGCAACTGACCTAGGCCGCAAGTTGTGAAGGATCAGGTAATTGTTGAGAGCTATTTATTGACATCAATACATGGACACTTGTTTCTGGAAACATTTATGCTATCACCTCCCTTTTGACTTTTAGAGGAGACTTCGTATTTTGGATGGCAAGCCCTTCTAGAGTTCTGCTGCTTGGACTGAACAGGCATATCCTCCTCAATTTCTTTTTGTAAGTGCTATGATAACTGTTGGTGCTAATTTGGAGGAACTATTTTGTGAGTGCTGATTACATTTCAGCTGTAGATATAATGGACTAATTTTTAGTGGTTCTATAGATAATGCAGAATGCCTTCATCACTGATCATATACCTACAGGAAGCAGTTTAAGGGCTTGCTATACTGGTGCCATGGGCTCCCTTGGTCACATCAATACAATCATGATCACATTCTTCAGATGTAAATGAAGAAATATTTTTGCAGTGGCATTCAGAATCCATGATGTGGGAATGAGCAGAGAAACAGCCCTTCTCGTATGTACTCCCCACTTTTCAGGGGCTTATTCATAATTGGCCCATATTCCTGATTCCAAAAGTTCCTATACTCATAATATCTTCAAATGTATATTCCTGTGTACTATTTGAAACTCAACCTCCAAAAAATGAGTTCCTGCTAATTTAACCTGTGAAGGCCAACCTACCAGTGCAATCCTGGACCAACTCACTGTACATCCGAGACTGCCACCCCGGCATTTATAATGACAATCGCTGAGGGTTATCCTCAGCAAGACTTAACCTCCAGTTCTAAACAAATGCCATTGCTAGGAGTGCTTGACATCAACTCAGACTGCCTTGGGGCATTTGTTTGTAACTGAGCAAGATTGAGTCTTAATTCAAGTCCTTGTTCTCTGAACATTCACTCTGCAGGATTACCTAGAACCCACCTCACCCCTCTCAGAGCTGTGTTGTATGCAGCAGCTTCATTCATCAGTGGAGACAAACAATTCGACCATATTATACTAATGCTTATAACGCTCCAGAGGCTTCCAGTAAAGCTGGAGCTCTGTTCAAGGCAATTTGTATCATCCACAAAGCACTGCACACAGCATCCCCACTTACCTTGCAGAAAAGCTGAAATTCTATTAAGGCCAACATCTCCTGTGTAGCCCTTTCCCTCAAACCCCCAGCCTTCAGGAAAGAGGGGATTTAGGGCCTGATTTAAAAGTCAGCGGAGAGAATACTCTGCCACAGACGACGTATATTCCATCCACCGTATTATGATTCCCATAGGATAGAATGGGATCGTAGCATGGCGGACGGGATATCCGTCATGTTATGACAGGGTATTCCCCTCCGCCGACTCCTAAATCAAGTGCTACGTCTTAATCTTTCTCTGGCACTGCAATGAAACTCGGGAACTCACTCCGAAACACTTCCTGTCTAGTTACAGTCTAAAAGGAACTGAAATGGCTATTATTCCTAAGGGATGTGCAAGCTGTTGCTTATTCCTTAACCTGTGGCAATCCTGTTCCCTGGCTTGTGCATCCTTCTAGTCCTCCTCCGTGAGCCAAACTTCCCGCCCCTGGCTCACAAACTATCCACTCTATTCAGTTCCCTGCTTAACCTTCTCTCTGCGTTACAGTTTCGTTCCATAGGCCTAATTGCCCAATCCACCAGCCCTTTCTTCTGCAAATAGCTGTACGCTGTTTATCGGCTTCGCTGATTTCTTTATAGTATCACCTTATAGTGACTATATATTTACAAAGAGGTTTTTAATTTTTGTATTTCCCTGTTACGGTTTGTGTGTGTATTCAAGGTTGCCTTCTATAGGGACATGTTAGCACTATACGATCTGTATTCCTAATACAGAACATTATGTTACTTGTTAGCTGCTCCTTCCGGCTGGAGCCTGTGGGAACGCATTTTGACAAGAAAAAAGGACAAAGTTTCAACGTTTGATAACAATTAACAAGGGAAGTGGTCCTGAACACAGCTCTTTGACAAAGCGGTCAGTGTAATGGCCTCACTGCGTAGGCCGCAAGGCGTAGAAAGCGCGGATCACCCGGTGGGAGCCTCGGAACAATATCCCACGTAAAATTGCACGGGCAGTGGATTTACGCACATACAGAGGCGACTAGGCCGTGGGGACAGGCTCCGCCAGCGCTACGTTCACCAGGGCCTGTGGGGGGGTTTCCTGGCTCGTGGTGACGCTGAGGCTCGGGTCATGTGAAGTGTCAAAGATGCATTTCCTTGAGATGGGAAAAAGCCGCAGATCTGAATAGCTCCGGCCAGGCTGCGCCTGTGAAAAAAGCCACATCAGCGATTTCGGGAGCATTCACAGATAACACGGAAAGCACTTGCAAGCAGCAACGCGAGGTTATGTGCAGGACTGGAGAACGGGATGTTTTTTTGTTTTTTCCAAAACTATGTACGAAGTTCCCTCCCTCAGTCCAAGTCCCCTGCCTCTTCAGAAAGAATGGAGCTCATTATAGTTCGAACGCTGCACCCGAGGGGGCCCCCAGGCCATGGGTGTGCACCCCCAACGTAAAGGCATATTTTGTATGTGAAGTTATTTATTATAGTATGCACTGCAAGTAACACACCGCCTGAAGGAGGTAAGGGAGCGCATAAAACGTGAAGCGGTATAAAAATAAGAAAGGCCCGAGGTGGGGTGGGCCTACCCAAGTTTAAACCAGGTCCACAAGCATGCTAAAGCATGGAGGGAGGGAGTCAAGCCCAGGCGCTAGGTCTTAGACATCTGATCGATTCACTAAAGGACAGGATGTGTGTGTAGTCACAAGTAGTGCAGAATCATATGCCATAGAGAAAAGGTGGGATTTTAAGAATTTTCTGAATCTGGAGTGTTCCCAGCCTGAGGTCATTAGGCAAGGAATTCCGGGTGTAAGTACTCAGTGCAAGAGCCAGGGACTGCCAAAAACCAAGGCTGCATAGTCTTGATTCCACCTTATGCCTCCTTGTTCCACCATCAGACACAGCTTGCCCCATTATTTCACTGTTGTACATCCTGTTTGAATCCCTGGTTTTGCCTTTTGTCATCCTTTCCTCCCTTTGTATTTTTCTCCCTCTGGCATTGGGTCAAAGTCTGATAAGGGGAAGTAAGTGCCAGTTCACAAAAACAAATGAGTGCCAGTAGGCCACACCTGCACCCACCGGCTCAACTGGGGGAATCTTGTTCTTTCCAGGGGAGGGAGCCAATGGAGAGGTATGCAAGTCGGGGTGATATGATCAAAATCCATTTCAATCATCTAGGCTGCTCTGGACCACTGCTCAGAGTGGCCCCATTTTTAGTGAACTTAGTTCTTAATAACAGGTTTTGTTCAGCTCAAAATCATCAAATTAGAGATGCAGACCACATTCACAACTCCGATCTATTAAAAGTGAACAGCAGGTGTATATTTCCAGACCCTGAACCGCAGCATCATTTACACATGGAGCTGGAACACAGTACAGCAAGCAATACACCAGTATGGCATTTTCTCCCTGAAACTAAGTTCACATGTCAGGGAAAGGAGGCATTACAGAGAAAGCCATACAAATTGCAGGTAACAACACCCACAAACTTGTATGTTTATATTCACAACCATATAGAATATTTGTTTTAATAAAAAGGCAGGAGTAAAGGCCTTTCCGAGGTGCAAAGTGAACCGAATAACACACATTCCAAACTGGTGTAAGCAACGAGAAATTTCTGGCATAAAGCATTTCCCTTAGCAGGAAAAATTAAACAACAAAAACTGTCAAATTTAGGATTCTGCCAGGCGTTGTGCAGCACATTCTCTGCCACAATGATACCTTTCAGAAACATGGGTGAGGGAATGCAAGCATGCAAATCTTAGGGCTTTACAATGAGTTTGGTGGTCCCACCACTGGACCGCCAAACTCGTGGGGAGGACGCCACTGCCATGGCACCCCTCCCGAGCATATTACAATGTTCCCACCGGATTGACCTCAAGGAACATTGCAGTACGCGGTTCCTGCCAGGCATGCCCAGTGGGAACAGTGCTACGATATTGGTCTTGGCTCCCGTAAGGGAGCCGAGACCTAATTGAAGCATACAGAACCCTTGGAATGTGCAGTGTCTGAAAAGCAGACTGTACACATTCTGACGATGCTGGGCAGGGGGGCCCCGGCACGGACTTTCCGCCAGCCTTCCTATAGTGGGGACCCCAACATGAGAAGGCAGAAGGACCAGGAGCGCCAGTGAAGTTCTTTTTATTTTTTATTATTATTCCCCTAAAACCCCGCCCTTCCACTTTAGATTGGCGGCAGTCGCCACTGGAACAAGATTCATTTCATCTTTGCCTCTCACTCTTTGATGGCCTTTGGATGCATCAGGGAGCAGCTATAGCAAGACTTCGAGTTATGTTTAGATCCCAGACACTAAAGGAAGATGTCACATGGATCCGTAACTGACATCGGCTTTATGCAGCTAAAGCAAGCATTGAAGCTTGTAGTCTTCATGGGAGAGATATTTCTTAGCATGCTGTTGAACAACACACTGAGAAAAGCCAGGGAGAGAAGCTTTGAATCTGAGCCCAAAGGTATGAAAATAAGGAACCAGTGTCATAATGCTGGAGTAGCGCCTACACATAACTTAATGCCATCAGTTCTGGAGGCAGGATGAGACCAATACCGATTCAGATGGTGCCTCTTTCCGGCACACTAGGTGAGCAAGTGCTGAAAGGTTTCCAGTTCCTGGGGAAATTCAAAAGGTGAGGAACCTATTACTGTTCAATAAAAGATGAGGTGTACTAATAATCAAAAGACAGTTTTTAAAGCCTGGAAAAGGTGTCTTGCGCGCGCTAGCTGTACCTTTCACTTGATCTACAACATGAGTACAAAGATGGTGTACTACCAAAAACTGACAAGTTGCAACTCTTGCGTCTGAAGATGGGACCTGTGCAGTCTAGAAACGAATGTACATCTCGCTCGATGTAAACACGTTTTTTCCCAAATGAACAATGATGTTACTAGTTACTTTATTAAGATTCATCACAGCAATGTCACACTTTCTTGTCTGCACTGTTCTCTGCTAACTCGAGCATTGCTTCTGTTAATAAATATCACAGCTCTATACATTTAGCTCGCACATTAGAGTCGCTGTTAAAGAAACAGGGAGGCCTAGAGAACAGGACCTCACAAATATTACAAATGTATTGACAATACCGCCACACTTAGGTGGCGCACAAAGAAAACCGATTGACTTCCGGCAACTAAATGAAAGCTTTTATAACCAAAGTTACTTCCACTCATGTTATTGGCTTTTCCAATCAAGAAAAGAAGAAAACTCTATCAATGCTGCAGTTTGATTTTTGAAAGGTAACCAGAGTCGGTCAACTTTTCTACTATCCGGTAATACCTGTTAACCACTGAGACAAGAAAAAACAACACTGCAGCAGCAAACGATGCAATACACATAATGTTAGCACCACTAGTCCCTTGAGTACATTTTCACAAGCGTGTACGAGTTCAGATCGAAGGTTTGCATGTTTTCATATGACAAAAAAACTGCTTTACTGTCGTCCATCCAGCCCATGACGAGCGAATAGAGCACATTGGCGCCCCTGCACGGCAGCATCGCGGCGGCATGCCTGCGCACGCACAAAACCAGCGATAACGACATCAATTCAATGAAAGGGAAGTCAAACAAAAATAAATCGCAAGCATTGATTAGTTGGAAACAATCGGATTAATTTAAGGGAAGCTGCAATCGGGGTTATTAGGCAAAGCATGGAACATCGTGTCCTTTCCATCCAGCGCAGGGCAGCGGTCTGCAGCAGCTACCAAAGCGAGACAAAGATGAGAGCGCGTCGCCCTCTAGCGGGTGACACGTGAACCATTTAGATGTGCACCACACACACGTAACATTTTATGCACGCCGCCCTCGAGGTGAAGGGAACGAGACACCTGTGTAAGCCTGCCAATGTGTTGAAAGCCACGCAAATGGTGAGATGGGCGCAGTCATCGCAAAAGGAGCGATGCCATCCAACATTTCTGTTGCCAACGAATATTTCTAGGCTCTATATAATAAAATAGCAGGGGACTAACAGAAGTCTGTTCGGGAAAACAGCGTAACAAACAGTCTGTCCAGGTTCTTCTGCAAAGTGTGTAAGAAGCGGCAGAGATCGCTGTCTTCTCCAAGTAAGATGTCAGAAGCAAGCCTACAAGGATCCGGAAGCAACGGATGAGCTACCCACACCTGCAAAGGGGCAACCAGAGTTATCTTGAGTGCTGGCCCACTTCATCCTTCTCCAGTAAAGGGGCTACAACTTTAGGATGGACTTAAGAACGCAATACATAAGAGGTTTGGGAAATAATGTTGCAAATCGAAGGTGTAGAAACACGGGCTGTAAGGCCAGGCTCCCGGAGACCCACAAGACCTTACACAAAGAATCCTGGTCCAAAGATTCACATGACAGTGGGACCACAAGCAAGTGTGAATCATCTGACCCGGCCCATTGTTGTTTATACTTATTTAAAGCGCTGCTTTACATAAACTGCCACTTCATTCCGCCGATTGCAGTATCAACAGCACTTCTTGGCAACTACTTCTCTCCAAACTGGATGTAAAAAAAATAGCTTTAGGAACAAAAAGAGTTTCACGTTGGAACTTGTGGTCCACCTCAGCGCTCTAACGCATTTAGTGCAATGAGGAGCGCCAGGAACACTGTGAATAAACACCTTGCTTTGGTCTGCCCTCATAGATACATCAATCATGATCTCTAGCAGCATTGTATCTTCTGTAGAGTAACACGCAGTTTTCAACACAATACAATGGCCACACTCTTCTACCTTCTGTTCACTGTGTGGCTTCTCTCTCAGCACGCAGACGCACACACACAGCAACTGTTGAAATATACACAAACAAACCATGTGATATTTTCTGTACTTTGCCAGAAATCATTTAACTCGCTGCTAGTGCTTGAAGGAAGTTTCCCGGTTAGAAGACCTCTGGGTAGGCCCATGGAGGGCTGTGTAGTGTGTCCGTGTTGACTGGTTAGCTGCCAAGGGCCCCAGAATACAGCGAGCTGTTGACCAGAAAGCAATGACTGTCTGAAGAGATCACATAATATAGGGCCACCTGACAAGTATAATTTCAGGGTGAACGTTCGTCGCCCTACTGCACATGAAGGAAAAGTTGTGTTTAAAAGTCTCCATCTATAGATTGTAACACTAAACAAAGCCTTTTCTTAGAACCAATTAAGATAAGATATATTTCTGGAAGAAAACCCTTAGTTGATGGCTGTAGGGTCCGTGAGGTGTGTGAATGATAACTTATCAAAACTTTGGCCACTGCGCAACAAATTGAAACATTCCAGCCTGAACAGAATATACAAATCAGGGCTCTTGCTGCTCTCTGGTATCCGTTTATACATTTCTCCATTTTCGTTTTAAGGCACCACAGTGTCACATTGCTTTCACTTGAAGGCTCAAGAGCAGAGGACATCCCAAGCAATGCTATCAAATGCCAACAATCCACAATAATGAGCCTTACTAGCTACACCTACATGGATCTAATATTACTTTCACCTAGAGCAGAACGTGAGCTCGGGGTCAGCATTCTTCCTCTCACTCAGCTACCCTGGCCTACCAGAGCACAGACTGCTGAACTTCCCGACTCCTGGAATGTTGATTTCAATAATAAACTATGCTTATGGCAATGTCCTGATACTTTCAAATATCTCCTTTCAAACCAAGCCAACAAACACAGAGAAACATTCATTTTTGTCTCTTACTAAAGTATCATTTGATTGCATAATCTGAGTTCAGACTACACATTAACGATACTTTCAAATTTCTACCCTTTTCAATATTTCTGTATTTTAAATTCCTTGTTTTACGTAGGTGACCCTCAACCTGGATCGATGTGAAACAGCATACGCTAAGATCCTTTTCTTTACAGCCCCATTAATTCCTGTTTGCTTAATGCACAACAAAAGGGAGCGACTTTACAATAAAACAACTGCTACCACACAGTTCCACATACCAGCCTGCACACTACAGTACAACCATGCACCAATTTAACTATTTTTTTTCAATGATTTATTTTGTAATGGACAAGTTATTTACCTTTGGTTAATACCTTATCAGGTAGAGACAATATCTAATTGCAGATTCCTTACCTTAAAATTTCCCCCAGGCGCCAGTCTGGATCTGGAGATTTTTCTCAAGCAGTATCCCTGCGTGCCGTTAGGTGGTGTTGATCGTCTCCACATCCGTCGCTGGAGCCAGATATTGCATTGTGGGTCTTATATAGGCACCACTCCGGTGGGCTGATGTCAGTTTCTCTTCACACTTTCCACGCCAGAAGCGCAGAACCGTGAACACCACTGGCCACTAGGGCATCAAAACTAGGGCCCTAAAAAGGAAGTCTCCGTCCCCAGAAATCAGTCCACAGAGGGGGGAGGATGGGTGGGTCAGTAAGGAATCTGCAACTAGGTAATGTCTCTACCAGATAAGACGTTACCAAAGGTAAAGTAACCTATCCATCTGATAGAGACATCTAGGTGTAGATTCCTTACTTTAGAATAGTTACCAAATCAATACTATCCCCATAGGTGGGTCTGCACACCAAGATGACACCAATAAGTGTAGCCATGAAAGGGGCGAAAAGCAGTCAGAGAGGGGTGAGGGCTGGCTGTGAGGTCTAGGGACCAGGCTGTCGCCCGGGACTCCTTAAAGCGCTCGTACGCAGAGTCTGCTTTGTCTCCGAAGAGACGGGTGCCATCAAGGGACATGTTCATCAGAGTGGATTGGGCAGCCCCTGTAAACCCAGATGACAAGAATGTTCTGGGTCTCCACCGGGACCTGTGGCAGCACTCGTGCAACTGTGTCCCATACAGTATGGGTATAATAGCCCAAAAGGCATGCAGTGTTCCCAGACTGGAATGTCAAGCTGGAGGAAGTAAAGAGCTTCTTCCCAAGGTGATCCAGCCTCCTAGATTCCCTATCTGGGGGTGCGGAAAGTAACGCTCCATGGGATGTTTAGGCATGGATAACCAAGCTCTCAGGTGTACGGTGTTGGGTCAGGAACGCTGGGTCATTAGGCGAAAGGCCTATGACGGCGGGCTATTGTCCTGTTCACAGGAGCCCCTGTGCTGGGCTTGGACCAGGTCTCCAGCAGGTCATCAGCAAGGGCTTCACTGGAGGGCAAAAGGGGTTCTGATGTGGATGCCCCAGGCTGAAGCACCTCAGTCAGGAGGTTAGTCCTGAAAGCCTCCGAAGGCAGCTCGAGGCCCAAGACCTTGGCCGCTCTTCACACCACAGTGGAATAAGACGCCCCCTCCTCCGTAGCCACAGTAAGTAGGAGAAAGCATGCCAACATCAGGGGAGGTGTCCAGACTGCTGGATTCACCCAGTTCCTGAGACCAGTCCATAGGGTCTTCAAGCTGGTATCCTAAGGGATCCAACAACCCCTCCATACTCTCACTAAACTTGTACCCATAAGCATAGGGGTCAGGGCCAATTTAGGGAGCAAAGTCCTGGCCAAAGTTGGAATTGGCGTTGAGTGACGCCGGTCCGGCTCCGTGTCAGAGTTGGCAATAAGTATGGGGTCTACGCTACCCGCAGGCCTGGGCAGAGTCAAGAGCGTCAATGCCGAAACCCTCGTCGGGGAAGGTCACAATGGTACGACTGACGCCAGTTCAGATCTGCAAGTGTATTTTTGGGTGCCCCCTGGAGCCAAGGTCGAAGCCGACAGTGTGGAACCCGAGGGGGCCCCTGCTGACCCTGTGGGGCCCACAGGCACTCCAGCAGGGGCGGCCTGCCCAAAGAAGAGGCACATGGCCTCAAAGAATTGCTTCAGTTGGGCAGGGGTGGCTCCAGCTCCCAGAAGCTCGGGGAGGTGTGGAGCCGACCCAGAAGTAGGCTCTGAGGACAGAGGCCTAGAGTGACTACGCTACGTGTCCCACATCACAAATGTCCAGATGACAACGAATGGTGAGGGCTCCCCAAGCAGACTTTAGACCTTCCTCTCGATCAAGACCGGGTGCGATGTGGAGACGGGCGCTGGGCTGCGAGAAGCTTTAGTGACCGCTCACTCAAAGCTTTTGGGTTCATGGCCAGGCACTTGGAGCACGACTTCGGGTCGTGGACGCGTTCCAAACACAACAGACACACGAGGTGCTGATACATCATGGAAATCATCTGCTGACAGGAGCTGCAGGGCTTGAAGCTGGTCTTTCCCTTGTTCACATCCTCAACGCACCAAAAAGTCAAAAGCTTTGACAAAAAGTGGAAAGTCCTGTCAAAAAGAGATGGCAGTGGTAGCTCTCTTTGGATCTGTGCTTAGGCTGGCACGAAATGAAAAGAACTGATGTCAGCATGCCGGAGTGGTGCCTATATGCGACCCAGGACATAATATCGAGCGACCATCATGCCAACGACAGACAGAGAATTGACGGATGCCACCTGATGGCCTGCAGAGGTATTGCTCGAAGAAAAATCTCCAGATCCAGACTGAGGCGTGGGGGTAATTCTAAGGTAAGGAATCTGCAACTAGAAGTGTCTATCAAATAGTACTTTTATTTCTGAAAGAGAAGGGCAGACAGCCTGGCCCTCCCTAAAAAAATAGAAAGAAAACATAGGAAAAAAAATAGGACAGACTAACAGAGGAGCGGGTTGGGTAGCAGGAGTGGGAGAGTAAGTAAAAAGAAGCCCCAGAGGCAGGGAGTAACAAGAGGTCAGGGGAGATGCACATGAGAGACAGAACAACACAGGGGCAAAGAGAAAAGCACATGGGCAAGAACAACAGAGAGCGCAGGGGGAAGCCGATGGATGAAAAAGAGCAACAAGGAGCACAAAGGGGAGAGAAGCACACAAGGGGCATAGTTGGAAAACGCATGTACTCTCCTGGAATGCTTAAGCAAAAATTTGTCTGCATAGATACCTGCAAAACAGCAAACTTTTTTTTACTTATAAAATTAGTCAGATTTATGACTCTGAGGTATACACTAACACAGTCCTTCTTATAGGGGAGGTGCCAATGTAGTACTTCTGTGTCTATGGTTGGTGACATTATTTAGGACAATGTGTATGTCTATGCCTATGCCTATGCCTGTCTAGGTGGGGGCCGGGCAGAATCAGATTGCACATGTTGGTTCGCCAGTTTCATCAGCACTGAACAAGCACAGTGTACTGAAAAAAAAAGAAGAAAAAAAAGTAAAAAAACAACATATTAAACGACGTCGACTGGTTAGATAAACACCTTAAACAAACTGTAGATTTCAATGTAAGGCAACTGCATGCTGGCCACTGAAAAGAGGTTATAGTCCTTTCTTTGCCTCCCTTGCAGTTTGATCTCATGGTCCCTTCTTTGTTTTCCCTTAACTGTAAGTGTAGGAGCATTGACCGGAAGTGATGCGATGTTTCTTTGATACCCCATACACTGCACAAAGTAGGGGGGGTTTAGTAAAGGGATGTAAAGAGGTGAGGTACTATGTACATTTTGGTTTCCTTGCACAGCGAAGTTTATCCCAAAATGTGAAAAGTGAGACCAGCCCTACTGTGCGAGCTTGGCCCAAGAAGTGGGCTCCTTATCATTGCTCCTCAAAAACCACTTCAAAGCTCCATTACATAGGACACCCTGTTAGCACGAAAGAGCCAATTAAAAAAACAAAAGACAGCAGATGTTTGGGGGGAAGACCGGTGGAGCAGGTAGAAGACCTGAACATGGAGGGTGGGAGGGAGAAGCACAAAAAGGAGGAGAACACCACAGAAGCAGTGGGAGAGAGGCACACAGATGAGGGAGAGCAGCAAAGGGGTGGAAGGAGAGAAGCGCACTGTAGAAAGCAACACGAAGCAAGATGCGGAAAGAGTCGCACACTGGGTGTATACGTGGAAAACACATACACTTCAATGAAGTGCTTATTCAAACAGAAACAGCCGATGGGAGAAAAGCACACAGACCAGACAGAGCAACACAGAGTGGGAGGGTGGGGATGAGAGACACACAAGGGAGACACATAGAAAACGCAGACAATCTCATGGAGTTCTTAAGCAAAAAGAAAAAAGTAATCCCTAAACGTGGTGGGACATAACTAAAGGGGTTATAATCTAGGTGAGGGACAAGCACAAGAAGGACAAGGAAAGCTATCAGATACGAAACAAGCCAATGAGAGTGACAACAAAGCCATGGAATCAGGGACGTAACAAAGGCCCCCGCAGTTCCCAGGGAGGTTGGGGGGAGCCCCAGGGAGCTCCCTCAGCACAGTACTTTGGCCTGAGAGCTCCTGCATGAGTCCGGAGGGGGGGCCTCCATGTACTGTGCGTGGAATGGTAAGTAACAGGTGGTTTTGAAGCACACTGTAAGTTCTTGGCAAGTTGGCAACAAGGATTCTTCAATTAGACAGCTGCTGTCTGGTAGATACAACCTAAAAACTACACAGCCTACAGACAAGAGCCCTTTAAGTGAGTACTGTTCATCCCAGAGCAATGAATCTAATCACAAACAGAATTAAAGAACAATTTGCCACCATACCTCTACGACTTTATCAAACCAAAGGAATCCATAAAGAACCCCATCCTTCTCAAACACTCTCTAACAGCCCTCGACAGTTTGCCATTCCCCATTCTCATATATACAGTAGGAGTCCTTCTTCCTTCGAATGCTCCCTCATACCTACACGAGCTTCAGGAAAAGCACCAGAGACCGAGCACTGCTCTTGACCCTAATAATCAACCCCTCACTTAGGAACCATCCCTTTCTTCCTGCTCTCTGCTATTGAAAAAAGCAATTCTAGGCCCCCTGATTCAGAGAGTTCTAGATCCAGAGCTGACTTTAATGTCCCAATGTACTGGAAACAAGTGGTAACAATCAGTAGCGGTACTTTCTGGAAAACAAAGACAGTAATTCTTATCAGCCAGGCTTTCAGCACAACCACAGGCCAGATACTAACCCTTCCCATCAATATAGAGCAATAACCTGGACACCAACAACAATGGACATTTCTTGTTCCATCTTCTACCCAGTGCACAAAAACATTCTTCTCTTCTATCTCACCACTGTGTGATAAAGTGAATAATGATTAACTCAGAACATTGAGCGACTCCATGTTCAAAGGCTCTCGCTATACAAAGAGAGACACCTTCACTTCGGTCCTGATCCTCATTGCGAAGTGCAATAAAAGGGTCCCCAATTACCATCTACTATAAACAATTATTTGGCCCACTGCATCACTCTGAGGTAAACTTAGGGTGGCATACAGCGCTATACAAATCATTAAAATAACATATCAGTTTGTCGTCAGCAAGTTTCAATTGTATGAGAATGGCACTTTGAAATTCAATGAATCGTTGTGGCTCAGCTCACTCTATCAAAGTCTAACATATATATTATGATGATGAGTACACAACACCAATTCCTTCCAAAATTACTTGGCCCTCTTACGTCCTCTTGCGAGCCAATCAAGAACCTCTGCTTTAAAAAAAAAAAAAAACTGAACCCTTTTCCCAAGTCAAATCTGTCTCAAAAGCTGCTGTCTCTTTGCACTATTGACATGGGCGTGCTGAGCAATTCTAGTCTTGATAACAACAATTCACTCTAAATAAGCATGCTATATATACTACTCCCCGCATCTCTGCCAGAAGGTGTAGAATACTGCTGTGTGCCTAGTCAACAGACCCCAAAAAAATAATGATATCTCTGCTGCTTGCTCTACTGATCACAGTTTCTGGATTGGGGCTTGAGTGAAGTACAAGGCTCTACACTCCCTAAAAGAGGTAATTCATGACAAAACATCCCTTGCCTTAATATTAATTTCTCAGCCACCTCAATAAGCAGAAGCACCTTGGTTTCCACTTGTTTCTAAAGCTAGGGGTCTTGTATTAGGATGTGCACTGGTGTTGGAAGTTCCCTTGCGTTACAGTGACCAGCAGGAAGATGCATTTGAATCCCTATTTTGTGCTGTTGTAGTTGCCCTATGCTCACTCAAAAAGACCTGTTGAGCAACAGTATTTTTAACAAGAGGCAATAGACAGGATTTGAAAATTCAAGAATAAGTACAAGTGTAGGCTCATAATGTGGGGATGGTGTCGGACTGGTGAGTAATTCTTATGCATGTCAGAAGACTAGTGTAGCCACACAAGGGTCACAACGGTGCCTCAATTCTGAATGCACCATATCTTGAAAGGGTTATCACTGAAAGAGAAGCCTGTCTATGGAGCGTCTAAGATTTGTGGTAATGAATCTAGAAGATAGCCCTGCGCTCATTCATCTGCACCTAGGGTGTGGAAATGGACCTGTATGTATGGTACTTCTAGGCCATAAACCAAAATAATCGTATCTTCTTCAATTTCACATTCAAGCTCGCTTTGGCTGTGCAGAATGAAAAAAAAACAACTATACACTCTGCTTCTCTTTAAAGAGGAGGGACCCACCAATCCTAAGAACAGCACTATCAGCCCAAAAGTGTCACCCAAGAATGGATGCAGACCGTTCATACAACAAAAACACTGCTACCACATCAAATGTATCTTGGAATTACAATGACACACCAACATTGCTGAGGTTGTTGGATCCGATTAGAGTCATGTATAGACACCAATGGACACAAAAGTAGCAATTAAAAGGTTTTAGCATTAGAAGGACTGTGCCTGGGAATTGCTAACCTAGTCTATTTATCTGAGCACCCCGGTTAGGAGCATTGCAGCACCGGCCTAACGAGGAGCTTTCCCAATGATGAAGCCAGTCATCCATTGTGATGCATGAGGGTTCTTGCTCCTGGAGACATTCCATTCACTCTATAGTTCATTTTCAATAGGAACAGTGTACTCTTTGATTTATAAAACCTAGTCTGACATCACATAAGCCAAATTTAATATTGTCCTACCTCATGTCCCCACGCCAATGCTTGGAATAAATATTACAGAAGTATTTGAACCGAACAGGGACATCAAAGAATAGTGTCAACAAACTTTCTCTAAACACTTTGGTCGAAGGGAAGATCACCTTCACTTAATCCATACCCTCATGAGCACTGTGAACACCATGGGGGTGATTCTCACCCTGGCGGGCGGCGGAGGCCACCCGCCAGAGTTCCCCCCTCCAGAATACCGCACCGCAGTCATTAGACCGCTGCGGGTATTCTGGGTTTTACACTGGGCTGGCGGGCGACCGCCAAAAGGCCGCCCGCCAGCCCAGTGTAAAACAACCTTCCCACGAGGACGCCAGCTCCGAATGGAGCCGGCGGAGTGGGAAGGTGCGACGGGTGCAGTGGCACCCGTCGCGAATTTCACTGTCTGCAATGCAGACAGTGAAATTCATTGTGGGGCCCTCTTACGGGGGCCCCTGCAGTGCCCATGCCATTGGCATGGGCACCTGCAGGGGCCCCCAGGGGCCCCACGACACCCCATACCGCCATCCTGTTCCTGGCGGTGTCTGAATCCCCATGGCGGCGCAGCGAGCTGCGCCGCCATGGAGGATTCAGAAGGGCAGCGGAAAACCGGCGAGAGACCGCCGGTTTTCCACTTCTGACCGCGGCCGAACCGCCGCGGTCAGAATGCCCTGCGGGGCACCGCCAGCCTGTTGGCGGTGCCCCCGTCATTTTAGCCCTGGCGGTCGACGACCGCCAGGGTTAGAATGACCCCCCATGTTTTGTGAAGTCACATCTAGCCCATCACTAGGCTGTTACACTTATGTTGTCGATTTTCTACCTCCTCCAATCAAAAATACTTATTAATTAGGATATGTGAAAAGTATACAAAACCTAGATATCCCTGTAAAATGTCCACGTAGCATTAACCTTCAGCAAGATGACAAGAGACAAGTGACCGATCCAACAACACAGCTCCTGATGGCCACTGTTCTGACTATTTGCTCTCGGCCCCTCCAAATTATAGGGCAAACAAAAGACCAAACTACATAGCACGGACAAAACAAGTATGCACTAAAAAAGGGACAATTATGCAGCATGCTTGGAAAATGGCAACTGCTATGGTGCATTCTGTAACCAATAGAAATGAGTCTTAAGAATGAGCTATACACATCCAATAGGTGCTTTTCAAGATGTTATTAACCAATGTTAGGCACAGAAGCTCATAAACACCATATTAACTATGTCCTCTTTAGCTACAATATGCAAGGAAAGATTCAACAAAACACAACCTACGTGTATCTCTTATAGCACAAGAGAACCAAGTTCACCTTTTAAATGTTGCACACCCAGGCCTGCCTCGTGGAGCTCAGTGATAGATTTATTAAGAGCTGACACTGCAGAGGTAATTAAAGCACCCCATACAGAGCAAGACACGCGCCTGCAGAACAGTACTCTGTATTACATATTTAATATATAAGAGTGCTAAGAGGCACTCTAAGATTCAAAGCGTAAGATCTTAACAATGAGAGGACATGTTTGGGACTCCTCCAATTTCTGAGGACCAAGCTGACATAAAATCTACTTTAACAACATTGGAAGTAAGCCTAAATTGGCATCAAAATACTTGAAATGTGCCCTTTTTGGTTTACTACTCTAGACAAAAGGGCTTCACAGATCACCAGTTAGGGTATTAACACCACCTGAGTGAAATCCTTACTTGACTGAATAAAGCGATCAAGAGGGGAAAGGTGGCCAGCTAACATTTAAGAAGTATAAGGAGCTCCACTGATAGTACCCTTCATTCTGAGCTCACAATAGTGATGTTTAAGTGCGCAGTGGATGATGTGGCAAGATTATAACTATGCAGGCTCACTTCATTTGCGTGGTCACGTAGATACCAGAGCAGCTTCAGTGCTTCTTCTGTAACCGGCCCAGGCTCACTACGGAAGCTGCTGAGCTCAGCATGACTCAGAAGCAGACTGTGAATTTCCTTCCTGATACCTTTCTAACAAATTAATACTTAGAATATGAACAGTTTTTTTAAAAACAACTAGGGAAGACGGAATATACTTCTTCAGGAATGTTCACTACTAATGTCCCTTCTGAAAGAAGCTGCATTTTAGTCTCTTCCAACGAGAGAAACGTTCCATAACCAAGCCAGCAGGGACAATGTGGACTGCAGTTCACTGAGCAAAGTAACATCACAAGAAAGTAAACTAAGTAGGACACGTTTGGCACTAGGATGATTCTGCGGAATTGTTTAGGATGCTAGCAGACAGTGGGGAGCTAACAACAGTAAGGCACAGGAAGGCCTTTAGGATCCGGAGCGGGGAAGAGCAGCTACCTTGGCAAAGTAGTACTTTTAGCAGACTGGAAGTTTTCAATCAAAATACTATTCAAGGATCTGTCACAAATCTTTGGAGTTCTAATTAACAGGCCAAATCCCTGGTGGTTCTCTTAAATATATATGCTATGAAAAGCATTAGTTATATACCACCAAGAAACTCATCCCTCTGAACCTCGGCTTCACAAAAGTTATATGTTAGGCTACGTTACAGTCAAAAGGTGCTTTATGTTGATCTTTTCCGCCATGAACATCAGAGAAAGAAAAAATGGCTTTTCATGTTGCCTCCAGATTGGAACTGAACGTGCAGCAGGTCGTTTTCGTGTACGTCCTAACTTACTATACATTTTCTCAAAAATCCCATTCTAGTCTCTTTAGTGGTTGACAACTAGCGGGGCGAAATTCCGACAACTGCGCTTTACAAATGCCATTTTCACTATATGAAAAAGAGCAAGTTGGCCCAAAATCTTTGAGCACAGAAGTGATGCGTTTAAATACCTTTCTCCAATTTCCCGCACCATTTGCCTCAGCCAACCGGTATGTTTTATTGTCAATACTGCTAATTACTACCCAGAGCTTTAAAAAAATTACACTCTCCAGTTTTGATGTACATGAGCGCTGGGTGACTTAACCACGATATTGGTAGGCACAGTGCTACACAGCATTACAAAGAAATATTAATACATTCTAATACAGAAAATAAAATATGAATATCTGTTAAAATCCCATTTTGCCAGCCATTTCAGGACTTAGTTATGAGGCTCTAAAATCAAACCAGTAAGTTACTACATGACATTTACATAAAAGGAAAACCACTGGCCTAAAATACTTTTTTACCATCTGGTTTGTGTCCATGACTACAGCAATGATAACAAAAGTTGGAAAATAATGTCTCACTTTCTTTGAAGTGACACCACACCTCTCTTGTTCGGAAACTATTTTCTTCAGCCATTTCCTAAATACTGCTGGTGGCTCCTTGAGTGTTCCTGTGATGAAGCCAACATGTTACATGGGGGGATAGCATCTCTTCCTTTCATCTGTGTTCCCATATAAGCAAATAGATCCAATTCCCGGGAACTGGGGAAACGAAGCCTGAAAATATTCAGGCCTCATGCAGACTGTTTATCCAATGCAGGGCAGACTTATTGAAAGAGCACTGGTGGAAACAGACCTTCAAGTCAAAGCACAGGTGTCCAGTACTAGACACCCCTGTGAGGAAAACACTGAGAGAGAAGACGGAACATGAAGCGGGGGAGCCACAGATGAGTTAGTACACAGAATCCATTAGGTAGCAAGGTAAGGACAACATGGACTCCAGGGAGAGGCAAGTTATAGGCAGCTTGGTAGTTACAGGGTGTAACCTGGAAGGCCGAAAGTAACAGACAGAGTTTGGCACTGGGAATGTAGGCAGGTAAAGGGAAGATTAGAGGGTCCTAGCTCAGATGGCTGGAGAACGAATGTAGGTTTAAAAGACGCAGCTTCAGTTATGTAGGAGCACAGTTCTGCAGCATGCTGTTATAATCTGTAGCTGAATATTTTCACCTGACACACTGAGGAGTGTGGCAGTGAATGGTGCCAAACTAAGCCCGTGCCTCTGAAGTTCCACTGAATACAGCATCCTGCCACTGATTTGTGTGAGCAGGGTCCTATCCAATACTCATACATGTATACACGGGACACGAAGACGGCATTTGGGCCTCCATGGCTCACATAGTGCAGAATTCAATCATCACACCTTTGGGCTTGGTGTTCTCCAATTGCTCGCACCACGACTCATGCAGGTAGTTGACTCCATCCATCTGCCACCTCTGCAGACTCCTCCAAGACCGCCAAAGGAGGACAACAAAGCCTGCCTCCAACTCCTGCTAACTCCGTATACCTCGAGGCAGGACAAATGCCTATTGGAAACAACAAGATGAATACTCACCTGTCCTTCATGCCTCTGACCTTAACACTCTTAACACTGACCAAGTGAGGGGAAACGGGTTTACGGTGTGTAAAATGCTCAATAAAACTCAGCAATGAGGTATGAAAAGAGACCAGTTCTCTATTTCAGATCGAAGATTGCACTCCGTGCTGTAATGAAGAGCAAGAAAGTGAGTCTACAGCTCTCACTAGTTCCTGGAACCAGAGATGATTCATGCACAACTTTTGTGAGACTTAAATGATGTTCTCCCCTGTGGACACAAGGCCCTTTGTCCCCTCAGAGGTGAAAGCAGCCTTAGCTCTCGTGTCTAAAAGGAGCACGCCGTACACTGTTTCAGCTCTAGAAGGAAGTTCAAGGTGCAAGATAATGCAAAATTTGCCTACTGCATAGCAGCTTTTCACTTGGTTCACACCCCAGTGTCCTCTGGGCACATCCATGAGTTGCAGCAATTTCAACAAGGATCCCCTTAATAGAAAGATGTGGGTCTCAAATTAACCATCGAGCCATTCTCGTACTTACTCTTGTAAATGTACCTTATGGAGCCACAGAAAAGTGGAATATGATTAGTGTAAGAGTATCCCTGACTTCATACGTTTTCTCCATTCTTCTTTTTGTAATAACCCCCTAATAAAGCAGAGCCTAACGTCTATAATAAAAGTGGAAAACATGAATAAAAGGGAGAAAGGAAACAATGAAGGAGCTACATTCTAATGTAAGTTGATATGCCTCCTACACGTACTCTTCCCCGCACTGACTTTTGTTAAGCTTGTAAGGTGCATGTTGACTGTGAAATCTGCAGCATAAAGATAAAGGAGGCTGAGACATCTAAAGTGACACTTTCCTGGCCTGATAAGCCTATATATACCTAGTGCAATTTATTTTCAAGATCCCTTTGGCGTGCTACAGATGGAGGATTTAAGAATGTAAATTTTAGGAAGGTAAAGGCAAAGAAAGGAGTAATCTAGTTTTTTTCTGGTCCGTGCATGGTCTTCTCTAAAACTTGCTGACAGCTTGTGATCCCCATTGCAGATGTACTTGTGCCCTTTCTATTGAGTGCCTAATACCAGCATTAAGCTTTTCTCTACACTTTCCTGACTTATTTATAAATAAAATTACAAAAATAAATAGCAGCATTGAACTATTTTCTAAACTGTTCCAGTGTTGTAAGATGTGGGTAGTGTGATGCACAAGCAAGTGAACTGAGAACAGAATCTGATCCCGTGGTTCCACAGTAAGCATCTCAGACTCTTACTGACCTCTCCCACTCTCTGAATGCAGGACATGGCTGCAGCGCCAGGTTATTACCATCTGCAAGTCCTCAAGAAATTGTTCAAGTACCCAAGCTTTCCCATAAAGTATAATTGATTGTGGCAGGAGACCTGCTGAATTCGGACAACATGTCGCAGGAGTAAATTTCAAACGAGTGGGTTAATAACCTTCACCATTTATGAAAGGTAGCAAGCAAGAACATCAAATGGTGAGGCCATTTCACGCCAGCTCACTAATCACTTCACATGTTGATGGTTGTCAAATGCATCAGCGTCAAAGCCTTATGTACAGTCCATGGGGTATTCCCTGACAAGGCCCACAAATTCTTTATGCATAGATTCACTGTTTATGAGCCAACTAGGCTTTTTTGTTGGGTAGGAGAAGTGACTCTAGTAGTGAAAACAGGCATGTTAGGGCAGGTTGGCTTTTCTAGCCTAGCCACCCTAAACTTGAATTCCATGCCTCAAGCAATTAGATTACAAGTAAAAATATTTTATTTCCTTGAAGCTTACTCAAACATTTAAACGACCCACCTCTCCCTCCTCTCAGTGCTGCCAAGAGGTTTTCTGCACTCCAAAACCTAGGGGACACTTTAAGCTGTGAATGTTGTATAGTGTAACTCCTCAATAACAGTGAGAGTAGATTCATATGGGATCTGAACACATGACCCTCAGATTAAACTAATACCTTCATTCTCTGCGCTCTTGTACATGACCCACTCATGATCCCAATCTTGAGCCTACTGGGTCAGACAGCAGCTGGGACTAAGAGATTCATTTAGGATGAGGTGGAAGGGTGACCAAACCACTCGTCTCAGTTGAGACAGTGGCAGACTGCTCCACGAATTTTCAGTATGCCGCTGGCGCAGTAGGCATGTTTAACCACACTTATCTCGCTTACAAAGTGGGAGAGCTTTATTGAAAACTATGAATGCTACCCGGCCCACCATGCAATGCCACCATGGCGGATTGGTCAGAATGTTTTACATTTTCCAAGGCAAACCTACAAAACAAATGTTTGTTTTAGGGAAATGTAAAAACAATATCCTTGGAAGGGTTAGTGTTCTCTTCTCAGCACAAAGGGATATGGATCATTTTCTCTAGTGCAGAACGGTCTCAGAAAAGAAAAAAACAGCATAGAAGACTTCGGAGGCCTGCCCTAAATACGAAAGGCTTTCAGATGTAATGTCTACCACTGGGTGCCCCACTGTGAAGATCGTCCAGATGGCAGAGCCACCACTGGCTGCACTGTCAAGAAACCTGCCCCAGGACTCCAAATAATGTTGGGCATACCACAAATTAGCAGATAGAGCATCCACTTATCTGTTGGGGATACCCTGTCATCCCCAAACAGTGTCTAATTTGTAAAAGAATGACTGCTGGTGCCGAAGGTCTGTTCAGGAGCCTGTAACTGATATAATTAAATGTCAGCACATGGAAGAACAAGGCTACGTAGCCCTAAAATCACCTTATGCCGCTTCAATCCGCTACCAGGAACTCCCTGCCACTTTGCCTCATCTCACTCTAGCAGGCTCCTGCTTTCCCCTTTGTGACCGTTTTACCATTTTACTCTTCCTCTGTCTTTCTACTTTGTGTTTTATCTCTCTCTTTGGTTAATGACTGATGTAGAAAAAATAAGTACTGCATCCCAAAACTGAGTGCTAGTGACCACGACAGGCTCACATTAAGCACCACCCCTAGCATCTAAACAAGGATCTACATATTTTTAAAGGGAAGACTGATAGCACACTTCTTAAAAGCTGTGGCAGAATTTCTCTAGTTTTAAAATATTAATTCTAAAATGTTTCCTCCATTGCAGAAAAGAGAAGGTAAAGGTGAAACCGGTACCACTTTAGAAGGATGCCTGGGGCCTCATTGAAACCCACTTCCCATGAAAAGCCCCACACCAAGCAGGGCGCATCCAGGGTGCACAGATGAAGAAACCTTTGAGATATTAGCCCTGGGCACAGACGCAGAACTCGACTTCATTTTACAAACATGCTCCAAACCATTAGATGCGGCAGGACACATGAAATCAGTCCCTCCCAAATACAAAAACTTACTTCTTGTCCTGCGCAATCACCCAAGGATTAAAGAAAAGCAGAGTTGGCCAGCAGAAAGTGCAAAATGGCAGCAAGTGATATGGGACCGCCTGGGCTGTTAAAAGGCTCAGGCCTAAGGCCCTGCCTGACATCAGGCATCACCAGCCTCTGTTAATGGAAGAGCCGGTGAGGCCTGTCTCAGGAAGGCATGAGCAAAGTGAGATATAGAGTGAGACCCAGAGTTGTTTTAAATCGTAATAAGATAGTATTAACCAATTAGTGTCTAGATTCTTAAATCCAAACTAACATCTCCAGTCTCTTTTGATCTTAATTCAAAAAGAAAATATCCGTCTTTTTCTTATCCCACTTAATACTGGTAATGACTCGTTTAAAGGGTTCCTAGTTTTGGCAGATAAGGAAAACTGAGACACGGGGAGGTAAACCACTCTTTCTAAGATAGCACAATTTTAGTCAAATAAGGAAAGTGGGGATAAACCAAGTAATCTATGAGATCAATGAACTTAATTTCCTATTTCACTTGTTTACTTTACTTGCACTGTCCTCACTGTGCTACAAGAAGGAACACAAATATACACTCCCAGTTAAGTAACAAGAGCTGTTTTTTACAAGAGACAGAGCTTAATCAATACGTGAGTGAATATTATTGCCTACTGTACTATAATCTTTTAGGGTTACAGGATAAAAGATTTTCATAATGTTCGTTTATATTTTTTACAAAAATGTTTTACGAATTCAATGTAAAGCATAGTAAGACACACTCCAAATTCATTTGGTGCATTGTTGCAAGTACAGGGCACATCAGAACAATGAGTCCAGTGCTTTACATACGGGTCAGCTAATTTAACAACACAATAATTGAATGGCAAAAATATGATAGGCTGTATTTATTACTTTTAGGTCTTTTTTTCCCTTTATTAACCTTTTTTTGACAAGCATATTCATACTACATATTATTACAGAATTACACTTGATTTTTTAATGTAACTGCGTGTGTCTGCAAACGTTTTGCAAACAGGTTACCGAATCATAATAAATATACGTGAACTCACTTTATTTTTTAAAATATTATTAACAGTTTTTACAACGTTTTTCACATTTTACTTTAGATCTACTTTTTTTATTAGCTCTATGTATTATTACCAGTTATTAACATTCATGACAGTTATATTGAAAGGGTCTTACTGCATGAATGTAGAGTTGACATAACCACAATATAGATTCAGATAAATCTGAGGGTAGTGCGTAGCTAATTACCTTTCTAGAAGTTCCTAAGGCACTACAAAACGTAAGAAAAAGCACCAAACAAAATGGGATGAAGAGAAATTGGTGAAAAGGCTATCAGAAAAGGAAATATAATTAGTAGTCTTACCCAGAAGTACGTCTTAGGCCTTCATTATGAGTGACACATTAAATTCTGGTATAAGTGGTATCTCTAGTTAGTGAATATACTAGAAATATGACTCCTGCAGTTCACGTCGCACCCCAGCATTTCTCACCATGTAAAATTTGGGAGGACAGACCTGCTGAAATTTACACGGGGAAAGATGCCCAGTAATTACCATACTATGCAGATGTTGGTGAGGTAAGCACTAAAGCCTGCATATTCTTCCCCAAAAACTTGGAAAATAAGCTATTTATCGCGCCCACTAAATTCCAAACCCTGCAGTCTAATTTTATTAGATGAGATAAATATTGCATCAAACACTGAACCACTCATAATCAGGTCCTTTGGGGCAGTGGAGTCACAGGGTGGCGGGGGCACCCGAGGTAGGTATCCTAGCTGGCAGCCGGGCCCCCTCCACAGCAATCCAGTCTGGAAGGTATGAGAACACCCTGATGGAGATCCTACCCGTGGGATTTGTAGCAAAAGGAGGGGTAGGGTTTGGGGTATGGGAAAACAGTCATGATCTCATTCACGGCCACCAACACTGGGTACGCAGGAATTTTAGTCAGTGACAGGAATGTGAATGTATTAGCGTACTCTGTTAAGGCTAGGCATCCCTTGAACTCTGTAAATACTTTGTGAACATGATTGTGGTTACTGGGTATAATTTTGATTATGATTAACAATATTTTGTCAATAAAATACGGCCGGGTGTTTACGACCTCTAATCCCAAAGTGAAGTGCATCTAAGGTTTTAATTCAAGTTTATGCGGGGGGGAGGGGGAGTGGTGTTTGGTGGTAGGAGGCCTCAGCGATACCCGGCCATATTTGCACTTGCAAGAAGCAGAGCTCTCTGATGCCAGTAAGGGTGTGATCTAAAGTCTGTATATGCAACGCAGCCACGACTGTGCCATCTCATCTTTTAGCAGAGCAATACTAAGAAACACATTCAACGTAACTTGTCAAAAAGCCTGCCACGGAAGCCTTGCCACCAACACCACACAATAAACTGCGCTGCCTCTGCAAGTTCTCATTGGCTCTGGCACAGCTGCCAGATCCTGAGACTTCCGCCCCTATCCCACTACATTGGTAAACTAGTGTTTACGCCCTCGTATGTACCCAAAGAGACCTCACTCACTATCTGTAGTGATGGACAACAGCCAAGTGACTGCACGCACTGCGCCGAGGCGCCCAGGCTGCAGAAACAGGCAGGGGCTGGCATCTCGGAAAAAGCGTCTATGTGCTATACGGACTCGGGGGTGCGGAGGGAAGATGTCTTAATCAGCTCGGCGCCCAACTGCCCCTTTACTTCACGAGCTGCAATAAAACACGTTCACACCCATCGCCTGATAAAAAGGGGTTCCGCCAGATGAGTAAACGGAACAATTGTTAGGCACTGCCCGAAATAAACCGTAAACATGTTGTTTATCAGCAGAAGACAATGGTTATTTTTTAAGGAGATGCACTCAGCAAACAGAAAAATGTCACCAAGTGAAGCATAACAAGCCGTGGCCGAGCCATCACAGCCCCGCCTTCGTGGCGTCCTGAATTATTTGCCACTTGATTTCCGGTTTCATGATTTTTCCGGTAATTGATGCCTAGAGTGAGAGTTGTTTACTAGTTTCTCAGGGTCTCTTTCCACGCTGCTCTCACTGTAATCGAGGGCTGTGCATTCATACAGGCGGCAGAGGCTCACCGCTGCATGAACAAGCCAGCGAGCCTTCTCTGTACCAGGAGCTGCATATCAGCACCACGGCACAGAATGTATTTACAACAAACATTTCAGCAGGCAAAGGCGGAAATGAGGAACTAGGAATACTTAGCTGACAGATGGATACCTTACAGGGCAGAAAGGAGACGCTTGTCCCTGGTGATACTGTATGTCATAGAAAGTACCATGACCAAAAGATTACTCTCACTCGTTCCAGGGACAGGACGGTCAGGCACTGCTCATGAGGAAGATGACAAAGCTGAAAACTTGGGAGAATATGTGAACGGGGCCCATTATAGTTTTGCAAAATAGAAGTCACGTCCATTATTAGTTTGACACAGGAGCCCCAGAGAATCCTAGATGTCTTTATCTGATCAGGTCATAAGAAGTACAACATTCGCCTGTGTTAACATCTGAACCGTGAAAAGATCATCCCTGTTGGCATTTCTCAACACTGCAGCAAAGCCACTGATGCTGGTTTCAATAAACCACTCAAGTTCAAGAGTTACCATACATCGAACCACGATGAGGCTGGTGTGATTACAATTCTGATACTTGGGATACTAGTGTTCTCCGAGAGCCCCTCAGCTAAGTCAGTGGTGACAGTCCAGAAACAGGGGTTGACGAATCTTTGTTTCTCTATGGATTACAGATTATCCAATGTAGGTAAGAGAACTCACCCCATTCCCAGAACCAAAGAGCTGGTTTATCTTGGAGCTAGTGATGGAGAGTAAATGTGATAATGAACAGAGAGGCTGCCACCACCAAGGCTCATGTACAGGAATTCTTTGAATGTGATGAGTACTACTGGAACTTGGTTCAGCACAGTAGTTGCATGGTCTCACTCCTCACTGAACTGGAGAATGTCAGCAGGCCTTTGACAAGTCAAAGAAAGGTCCCTGTGAGGTAGCCACATAAACGTTGACTGATCTCCAGCCCTTTATTTTAAAGCCCAACAACAACAACAGCATTTGTGTCATAAGAACCCAACTCTCAGTGAAGAGAGAGTAGTATGTAGTGGCTTACATCAGCCGGAAGCTAATCCTACATGCAACTGAAAAACGATGAGCTTCTCAGCGGATTCAATGGCTCGATGGTGGAAGCATCTATTTGTAGTGATGTTTTTTTAGCATAAAACTGTTGTTCACACTTATCACCTGGAATGAATGACAAAATGTGAAACTGCTGTTGTGAATGCAGTGAACAGGTGACAGATGCATGGACAGCTCCAAACAGAGTAGGCAGATAAATAAAATAGGCTGACACCACGGGCAGTGGATGCATGAGCAGCCCCAAGCAGTCAATAGAGAGTAAGGGACCGACATAAGAAACAGACTTTCAGTAAAAGTGACAACCATTGATACAGGTAGTGAATGCACTATACGGACTTCAAAGGAGAGGAAACAGCTTCCCAGCACAGTTGGGGGGTGCAGTGAAAAGACACCAGCAAAAGTGGTGGTTGCACTGTGGTACAAGCATGAAGGAACAGCCCACAGTTAGAATGGTTCATGCAAAAGCAGCTCTAGGTAGAGATGGTAGACGTATGCTACAACCCCCAAGTGAAGACGGCAGATGCATGTAGGAGTGGGTAAGAGTGGAGGATGATGACAGAATCTTCAGCAGAAGGAAAACATAAATAAACAAGACACTCAGCAAAGAGTATGATGCATAATGCAGCTTTCAAGAGAAGGCACATGGATGAAACAGTTCCCAGTACAAGTGGTGACGTGTGTAAGAGTTTTTGACCACTGCACTGTGGAAAGTAATAACCTCAGTATTACCAGTTGGGATACAAGATGAATAGGGATCAAGCAGGGGATTGGTTGGGCCTCCCTGATGTCACTGATCTTAGTGTTTAACCTGAAGTATAAGCATGACCAGGAGCACACTTACTGCACGTACAGCACGAGACACAGAGGAAAAAGAACTATCAGTCAAAACGGTCAAGTTAAACATGTATAAGTCAACATAGTTCGATGCACCATGAAATAGCAAAACAACCCCAAACCACAATTGTTTTGTGACATATCAAACACGTTTGTGAACACTCTTCAAAGGGCTGTCCAATGTCTTTCTAACTAACTGTATTTCTTTGCAGCAGGGCTGTGATGAAGTGATGTCACTTAGGGGATTTGCAGTCACCAACCAATGAAGAAGAGGGAAGGAATCTTGATTCTAAAAGCTAAACATGCCTTGAAAGCAATTTTACATAGCATAACATGCACAAAGTGCTATGCAGCATCTAGCCCACAATAACAGTAATTACATACAGCACTTACCAAAGTGTGCATATACTACTGTATCTGAACAGATGTTGTTACTCAACTAAAAGTTAAACATTCATGCAGTTCCTTTACCTGCTGCACTATCCTTATAAAATCTGTCCCATTCGTTCCAGCTGAGCAGGGTGTCAAAATCGAACTGGTAGATACTACAAAATGGCAAGTTACTTACCTTCAGTAACCCTTTTTCTTGAGGACTTTCTACCCATTTGCAGATTTGCACCTTTAGAATATCCCCAGGTGCAACATTGATCAGGAAAACTTCACACAGCAGTGCTCCTGTGCGCTGGTAGATGGCGCCATGCGGCTCTGCACTGATTTCATTCTGTCCAGAAGTGACAAAAGGAGCCTCATATAGGCGCCATTCCTGCAAGCTGATGTCTGTCCCTTTCTCAACTCTGCCTGCTTCCTCAGAAGCAGAGCCAAAAAAACAGTATGCAGAGTGTCAGAATGAGGATGTCTAGCTTTGGACCTTTTTAGATTTGAAATGAGACCATTCTATAGAACGGGAAGACGGGAAGGCAAAAAGAAATCTGCGGTTACAGTATCCACCAGAAAAAAAAGTTACAAAAGGGAACTTCTAGTAGTTGATTTCTCAGTTTAAAATAGATACCAAAGCAGTACCTCCCCAGGAAGAGGGTTTGTGGAACGGAGTCAGACTGTATAGTCTTACAGGGCAAGTAAAACATCCTTCCCGTTGCACCGGTCTTTCAAGGAAGTAGTACTTTATGAACACCCATGTATGGACGCCCACATTGTGACCTGGCATGTCAAGCACAGGTACTTCGTGTCCTAATGCAGTGATAGCAGCCTTGGCAATGGTGAAATAGGCCCTTATGACTTCTGGAGGCTGATTCTTTGTCAGTCTGTAGCAGATCTTGATGCAGAGGACTACCTCACCTTAATGAGTCCTTTTCCGTAGTACCTTGCCCTTCTGGGCCCCAAAGAACCCCACAAAAAGCTGATTGTTCACAACATGGTCTTTGGTGTAACTGATGTAAAAGCTCTCTTGAGATCCAGCCAATGGAGTATTCCATCCTCCTTTGAGGGGTGAGGTACAGCAAAGAACGTTGGGATGGCGATTGATTCTCCAACATGAAAAGGATTCATGAATTTTGGCCAGAAGGCCACTTTGGTCCTCAACATTTTTGTCTGGGAAAAAGGTAATGCAGGGGCAGCAGCACCAAAAGAATTTGAAGTTCACTCATGCAACAAGCTAAAGTAATCACAAAAATCAACACAGACTTCAGTCTAAAGACACAATGAGCAGCTGTGCATCTGCTCAAAGGGAGTACATATGAGGAAAGTAAGGGCCAAATTGAGATACCATTGTGGCATCACAAAGGGTTTTGGGGAAATGTTTAGAAACCTCATCACAACAGGAGATTTAAACAAGGAAGGATAGTCCATTAAATGGTAACAAGCCCAAAAGGGACGACAAATAACCCTTACTGTTTCCCATTAAAAGTCCTTGTAGAGCTAAAGACAAAACAAAAATAAGATAGCCAACAGTTCAGCTTATAAAATGATTGTGTTACAGAGACCACACACCAGGCCATACATTTTTCCCGAAACCAGCCATAAATGGACCTCAGGAGGGAGAGCAAATACAAACTGCCACTGCTCAACCTCTATGCATGGAGGTGCAGATTGTGCAGACTCTGATGCAGAACCCTGCCCTGCTTCTTCATCAGAAGATCCTCCAGAAGTAGAAGCCTGGTCAGGGAATAGATGCTCAGAAGTTTCAGGTGTCACACCGTCCTGGTCCAATCCAGAGCCACTCTGATGACTTGAGTCCAATCATTCTTGATCTTCTTCAGAACTTGGAGTAGGTCAGGCAAAGGTGGAAAGGCATCCAAAGTCATGTGCTCCACTTTAGCAAGAACGTATCTCCCAAAAAGAACATTCTTGGAAAGTCCAGTATATAGAAGCATTAACATTGCACATTCTTGTGGTGGTGAAATGGCCCAGCCAGGGTTCTCCTGATTGCTGGAAGATGCCCTTTGCCATTTATGTGATTGCCAGGCGTTGCCTTCTTAGTTTTCTGCCATGACATTCAAAGTTCCCACCAGATGATTGCCAAAGAGAGCTCCAGAGGCAAAGAGCCTCTCAGCACAGAACCCAGGACCCCACATTGCCCTGCTTTTTTACACATGGCGGGAACGTTGTCCCTGAGGACATGTTTCCATCTGCCTTTGAACAGACGCTAGGAAAAACTTCAGCACCAGGCACATGGTCCACAACTCCATTCGGTTGATGTGGATTCAGGTTTCCTCCAGAGAACAAAGTCCTGTAAGCTGCAACTCTCCCAGATGGCCTCCTCAACCCAGCAGTGACACATCAATCACCACTATCAGCTCTGGACGGGTAAGGGTGGGGGAAGGGTGGGGGAAGGGTTGGAAATGAGCAGCTACCACTGCAGACCATTTTGCAGTCTCTGACAAAACCTAAATGGAAACCAACAAGCTCCCTTGGTGCTGAGCCTACTGAGACTTCAAGGTTCCATTGCAGAGCCTGTATATGCCACCTAGCATAATCAACAAGAAGGATGCAGGAGGCCAAGAGGTCAAAGTGTCTCTCTCACTTAGTCCCAGGGCTTAGGCACAAACATCAGGATCATAGCCTGAGTGTCCTGGACTTGTAATGGAGGCAAGACCCTGAACTGCAATGTGCCCAGGATGGCGCCAATTAAAGAGAGCCTTTGCGAACGAGTCAGGTAGGACTTCAGCTTGTTGACTGTGAGCCCACACAATGTTAGGAGGTTCATCATCTTCTGGAAGGGGTCTTCAAATGACTGTGGTGAGCCCATGTTCATCTAGGCAGTGAGCAACTGGTATCCCTACACGTTTGTGAACACCCAGAAGGCACAGGTGAGATCAAAGCAAACTGAAAATGCTCATGGCCTACCTTGAACTGCAGGTAATGTCTGTGGGACAGCAGGATGGGTATATGGTCCTGCAGGTCCAGAACTACCATCTAGTCGCCGACATCGAGGGCAGACAGAACCTGGGCCAGTATGAGCATCCTGAATCTGTCCTTAAGCAGTAAGGCGTTCAGAAAGTGGAGATCTAAAATAGGATGAAGGAATCCATCCTCCTTTAGCATGAGGATGTAGAAGAAATAACAACCAGATCATATTTCAGAGGCCAGTACACGCTCTATAGCCTCGGGTACCCCTTCTATTGCCTGCAACTTCTGCAACAAAATGGCAAGGTGCTCCACTGAAAGCCGCTCTGATGCAATTTCACCCTTTTTATGGGCTCATCAGTCAGATATAGCTTGGTTAAAGTGACACAGCATGCACGGGACCCCTGTCTGGGCGTGCCCTTCCCACGCAAGGCCACATAATGAAGTATATACAATGAGATGTATGGAAGTCTTGAATTAATCTCAGCCGCTGATAATTACTTGGGTAGCATCCCAATCCACTATTATTTTGCACATCATGCCACTTCAGTTTGGAACCAGCTATATACAAATCAGTCTTGACTATGCTCCAATGGGAAAAGCCAATCCTGAACTGCCAAGCCAGGTCCTCCCTGAACTGGACCACAAGCAACCCATAATGATGGATTGGGATGCAGACTTGAGTAATTACTGCTGGCTGAGATTCATTCAAGCATTCCATACAACACAGTGCCACTGGAAACAAGCTAAACTGGCTGATGAGCCCATTCTTCAGATGGAGACTTCTCAGATCCAGGTATGTTCTGAAGAGGTGGTGATGGAGGTGCCAGATGTACCCTGAGCACTAGCCAGTGATCAGAGGAATTTGATCATCCAATCCTAAAAATGTTTTCCCTGTCCCCTTTTGCAGCACTTTCTCTTTGCCTTACTGTAAAATTACCCAGGAGCTCCTGTTTCAAAATGTTGGGACCCAGCCAGTGGTCAATTTGTAAATATAATGTGCCCGCACTCAGAGCTTTCCTCCGAAACATGCGGCTTCTGCACTCAAATGTGCGAGCACAGAATACTGAGGCAGCTTAAACCTAAAGACATCTCAGGCATTTTTAATCCATTTACAGCCACTCCCTGCCCCTTTAGCTCACTCTTGCAGCTTTCTACCTTTGTGATGCTTTTCGGTCTTTCTTTGCTGTGTCTCTAAAATAAGTGCTGGTGCTCCCCACCGGCTGCACTGGTGGGGCCGGAGGTGGTAAGCACTGTACCCAGCTGACACTAGGGAATCCTGTCTTCAGCTTCGTGGTCACTCTGTTACTTGAACGGGTCAAAACTGGTTTACCCTTTCCACTCCTAGAAGGCTAAGCCCTACTAAATGGTCAGCATAGGCTCTGCAGCCAATCGCCAAAGGCCGTGCACGATGGTGGTTGGATTAACGTTTGAATTACTATACTTTAAAACAAAAACGTAGAAATTCACACAAAAACAAAGGTTACAGGGGCATTATAGTTAGAAAATAGAATTAAAAAACCCATAGAAATTTGCGTAAAAAAACAAAGGTTACAGGAACGTTATAGTAAGGCTCACATTTTAAACTTACAAAACCACAGAAATTCACCTGTTATAATTATAGTTATCTCACGTAACTATAACTTGTGCTCTAAGGTAACTATAACTCAGGCTCCACCATGCACAGTTTTTTCGTCAAAATATTTACTGCAAATATTACATTGATATTATCAATGATGTTATCAAAGATGTCATGAGTGGCATCATTTTTAGGGTAATTAGCAGTGCAAGGGGAGGGTATGAGTTATAGTTACCTCTTGGTGCGCAGATCGTGCTTTTTGTTATTTGGTGTAAATCTGTTCAGTAGTTTTGGAGTTATTAAAGGAAACAATATAGATATCTGTGTGAAACCTAAGCACTGATATCATGGTGAGATCTGATTGGCTGTCAGCATTTCTACCAGGAAGTGCTGGCAGCCATCTCGCGACCAATATACATGACAGCACCCCACTGAAATGCACTGTAGTGAATGGCAGGTTTTGAGGATCATAAAAAGGAGAACGTATAAAGGGTCATAACAGATGTTAGTTACAATATAAATCATCTGTTGATGGTACTATACTAATTTTAGGAAATGTGGTGTGCTATAGGGTGAAAAGGCCTTCTGTTTGGATTTCATGAATCATGTTTGAGAGAAAATTGTTTTCTCATGATTTTCGCAGAGAGGTTAGTGAATGTGCTCCAGAAGCTAAAATAAGAGCATAATTTCTGTAAATCCACACTATCTTTCTCAACCATATGAGAATGAATTCTGACATTCTCAGTAAAACATGTACTTCCAACAGGAGCCGCCTGTCAGTTGATTCCCTTGTGTTCTACTGCAGACTCTCGAAGTGTTCTAAAGAACAATTAGAGCGCTAACAGTCTTACTTTTGACAAAAGTGTGGCATACCTGAGGTCACCTTGATTGAATCAAACTGGCATAAATTAAAACATTTAATTTGGAAGGGAACAAAATGAGGGGGTTCATTTTGTCATATAAATTATGGTTAGTGCTGTAGAAAGAAAAATCAGGACATTTTAAGTGAGTTCTCAAATATCTTCCGCTTCTATTTCCTTAAAACATTCTGACATGCAGACTGAAACATGTACTTTCAACACCAGCAGCAGACTGCCAGTTAACTCCCTGGTGAGCAGCAGTTTTATTAGAGTGTTCTAATAGCAACTAGAGACTAACATTCTGAATTTATGCCAAAAGTGTGGCACACCTGAATGCCATCCTGATGGAATCGAAGTGGAAAAGTGAAAACATTTTCTACTGAGAATACTGCAGCAAATGAGGAAATTAGGGAGCTTCATAACAGATAAGGCCCCAAGATGGCCACCAGAGAAAAAAGAGCCCAATGTAGCATAGGTATCACCCAAATGTAGCCCAAGTGTAGCCCAAGTGTAGCCCAATGACATAAGGGTGCAAAACACTTAATATTTTTGTTTCTTGCAGTTTTATATAGTGCAGACTTGACCCAAAGGTATTGGAGTGCTTTACATGATCATCAGTTACATTAACAAGGATACATTCATTTTGGTTTTAGGCATGAGGAGGTTAAGTGATTTGCTCAGAAACACAGGATGTCGAGCCGAAGTTGAAACTCAAACCTGGTTCCCCATTTCCAAAGTCTGCAGCTCTGGCCGTAACGCCACATCCTTTCCCCTAAATGTATCATATAATCAAGTGATCAATAGGATAAAAAAACAAAGATAGCAAATAATTTAAAAGTGCGTTGTCACTATTTCATCATTTTAGCTTTTTATAGCACTAACCATAATGTCAGTGGGAAGAAGACCCTCTAATTTTATAACTTCTAAAGGAAATGCTTTAGGTATTACAGTGTTGATTACATCCAGATGACTTCAGTGTGCCACACTTTTGTAACAAATATGGAATGTTAGCAACCTAGTTGTTCATTAGAATACTGTGGGGAGGCAGAGGTCAAGGGCATGGACTCGGATAATTGAGGGTAGGGAGGAGGGTGCAGAGACAACGAGTTGAAAACGCTTGGCTAGTGCAAGGGGCAGTGGCAGCACAACAGACCATGGGGGGGGCAGAGGAAAGGGGGACAGGGGCAACAAACCAACCATGCAAGACAGGCAAGGGAGGCTGTGGCAATATAATAGACCCATGAGTACAACCATACATGCCAACAGACCCGATTCAGGCAGGAGACTCCCAATATTTTTAAGCCCAAAATGGCTTACTTTTATCTCTCTCCAGCCTAAAATGCCCTCTTTTTCAATGTAAGTAAATGGGGAAACTCAATTCCTCAGGTTTCTTTGTTCAAAATCTTCCTCTTACCAAGTTCAAAATGTTGGCAAATATGGTACTTTGGATCATGGAGGGCAGGAGGAACAGGGTAGGGACATGGACTTGGATAACAAAGAGCAGGAAGGAGATGGGCAAGGACACCAAAATGACCTTACAGTGCAGGCGTCAGGGGTTGCAGCAGCACAATACACTACAGAGGGTAAGCTGGACGGCAGTGCAGCACAACGGACCCATGGAAAGCATTAGGGAGGGGACATGGGCATGCACATGGACAACAGAGAGAACAGAGGCAAGGGCTGCAAGCTGATCATACAGGACAGACAGGAGGGTCAGTTGCAGCATAACAGACAGGAGGGAAGGACAGGAGGGAGGATGCAGGGGCATAACAATGGACCAGTCAAGGCAGGAGGAAGGGGATAGAGGCCTTCACATGGAAAACGGTGGGCAGGGGGCAAGGGAGCAGGGCAGAACCAGCAAGCTGACCAAGAGGGAAGGCAGGATGGACGCTGGAAGCACAACACATCATAGAGGACAACAATAAAACTATAATGGTAGACACACAGACAATGGAGGGAAGGTGGGAGGGATTCAGGGGGAGCAAACTGACCACACAGGATAGGTGGGAGGGCTGTGGGAGCACAGAAGTCCATGCATGGCAAGCGCGAGGGTTAGGGGCAGCACAATTGCCACTGTGAGTAAGCCAGAGGGGGGCAGGGACAAGCACAAAAGACCATGGAGGACAGTAGGGAAGGGGCTGGAAAAAGACAAGAGAGGGTAAGGGAAGGGGCTTCACAACAGACCACGCAGGGCAGGCAGGAGGAACAGTTGCAGCACAATAGAGCATGGAAGGCAGAAGGGAGTGGCAGCAAATCAGACAATGGAGGACATGAAGGGGGGATAAGGGCATAGGACTCGGGCAGCGGGGAGGTGGCAGGGACAGTCAGCACCTAACTGACCATTCTAGGTAGGTGGGAGGGGCATTGGCAGCTCAACAGGGCACTCAGAGTAGATAGGAGGGGCAGTGGCAGGTCACTGGAACATGTTGGCCAAAAAGGAGGGAGCAGGAGCATGCACACAGACATCTGAGGGCAGGAGGAGGGAGGGTAGGGGGCGCAAATTAAGCACAGAGATTAACCAAGAGGGCAATGATGGGGTATAGAATTGGGCAGTAGGGGGCAGGAGGAGTGGGGAGGGATATCAAGCTAAATTGTGGGCAGGACTGGAGGAAGGGGGGTGGTGCATGAAGTTGGACAAGAGAGGGTAGAGAGGAGAAGGATGGGGCAGCAAGCTAACTGTTCAGGGCAGGCAGAAATGGCAGTGGCAGAACAACGGTAACACAGGACTGTAATTGGGGAGCAGGGGCATGGACTTGGACAATGGATGGCGGGGGAGGGCAAGAGCTGCAATCTTGGAAAAGGGCAGCACAATGCCAAGCCAGGCCCTGCATCCAACCCACCCGCCATCGTGCATTGTGATAGACACCTTACTTAATTCACATGCTATGCATTATTGCTCTAAGTCTTTTCAGAGTCACAGGATCGAGTGACTCCTCCTCTCGGTCATACTGCGCATGGGCATCAACTCTGTTGTTAGATTGTTTTTCCGCAAAAGGGTGTAGGAAGAAGTGATAGAGTATAATAATATAAATGTTGTATTGAAATAGTAAGTAAGAATGGATTTCCATGCAAATGTAAATGTATCTACATATGTACAAAAGAGAAAAAACTGCAACGACTACAGGCTTTTGGGGAGGAGGGAGGGTGCATGAGAATCTGCAGCACTACATGCCACGGACAGATGTACACTGGGTAAGTGACATTTTCGGTTCAATGGCATGTGTAGCTGCAGATACACATGCTATGCAAAGACTACAGAGCAGTTACCCTCCCCAAAAATTGCGGTGGCTAGTCTGTAGGAGTTGGAGTTTTTTGAAATAATGTTCTTAAGACAGCTTGACCAACATTGGCCTGTTGCTTTGAAAATACATCTACACAATAATGTTTTGTAAAAGTATGTGGAACAGACCTTGTGGCAGCTTTACATATATCTGCCATTGGTACGCTTCCTAAGAATACCTCAGATGCGCCTTTCTTTCTAGTGGAATTTGCTTTAGATGTGATTAAAAGTTGTCTTTTTCCCTTAATGTAACAGGTTTGTATACATTTAACAATCCATCTTGCCAACCCTTGCTTAGAGATAGGATTCCCCTTATATGGTTGTTGAAAGGCCACGAAAAGCTGTTTTGTTTTTCTGAATGCTTTGGTTCTATCTACATAGTATATTAGAGCTCTTTTAAGGTCAAGAGTATGAAGGGCTCTTTCTGCAATTGAATCTGGCTGTGGAAAGAAGACTGGCAATTCCAGTGTTTGGTTTATGTAAAAAGGTGATACCACTTTTGGCAGAAATTTGGGATTTGTTCTAAGTACAACTTTATGTTTGTGTACTTGGAAAACGTTTCTTCAAGAGTGAATGCTTGTATCTCACTAACTCTTCGCAATGAAGTAATGGCTACTAGGAACGCAACTTTCCATGTTAAGAATTTAATCTCACAAGAATGAATGGGTTCAAAAGGTGGCCCAGCAGTCTGGTGAATACAATATTTAGATTCCAAGTAGGAACAGGTGGTGTTCTAGGGGTAATAATTCATTTTAGTCCTTCCACGAAGGCTTTTATGACTGGGACTCTAAAGAGAGAGGTATGTTGAATAGTTTGCAAGTATGCTGATATTGGAGTAAGATGGATTTTAACGGATGAGAAAGCTAGATTTGACTTCTGCAAATGAAGTAGATAGCATACAATATCTTGTATTGATGCTGTAAGTGGATCAGTATTCTTAGATTGACAGTAGTAAACAAATATTTTCCATTTGTTAGCACAGCAATGCCTAGTTGTAGGCTTATGTGCTTGTCATGCATTCTAATGGAAGTTTTAAGGATCCAAACTCTATGACTTAAGAAGCCAAATCGCTAAATTGAGAGCACTGGGATTTGTCCTTTGTTTTGTGTTAACAAATCTGGTCTGTTTGGAAGTTTGGAGTGAGGTACTACTGACAGGTCTAGGAGTGTTGTGTACCAATGTTGTTGTGCCCACGTTGGGGCTATGAGTATCATGGTGAGAGAGGTCTGACATAGTTTGTTGACAAGAACGGGAAGTAGTGGGAGAGAGGGAAAAGCATAAGCAAATATCCCTGTCCAGTTGATCCATAGAACATTACCCTTGGATAGAGGATGTGGGTGTCTGGATGCAACGTTTTGGCATTTTGCGTTTTCGCTTGTTGCGAATCGGTCTATTTCTGGTGTTCCCCACTTTTGAAAGTACTGTTGAAGTACCTATAAGTGAATCTCCCATTCGTGTGTCTGTTGGTGTGTCCTGCTTAGGAGATCTGCTAGCTGGCTGTGTATTCCTGGAATGTATTCTGCCAATAGATGAATGTGATTGTAAATTGCCCATTTCCATATTGTTTGGGCTAGATGAGACAATTGAGATGAATGTGTCCCACCTTGTTTCTTCAGGTAATACATGGTTGTCATATTGTCTGTTTTTATCAGAACAATCTTGTGTTTGAAAAGGGGTTGAAACGCTTTTAGGGCAAGGAACACCGCTAATAATTCTAAATAGTTTATGTGAAAAGTTTGCTGATTTGAATCCCATTCCCCTTGAATGGTAAAGTTGTTGAGATGAGCTTCCCAACCTATCATTGATGCATCTGTTGTTATTGTGGTCTGAGGCACAGGGTCTTGAAATGACCGCCCCTTCATTATATTGCTCAGATTCCACCATTGAAGGGACTTGTGCGTTTGACAGTCTAACACCACTAGATCTTGCAATTGGCCCTGTGCTTGAGACCATTGCTGTGAGAGGCGCTGTTGTAGTGCCCTTGTGTTTAGTCTTGCATGCGGTACTATTGCTATGCAGGATGCCATCATTCATTCCTAAGAGTTTCATGATAAATCTTACAATGTATGGCTAATTTTGTTACATTTGTGGTATGAGATTTTGGAAAGCTTGTATCCTTTGTGTATTTGGAGAGGCTAAGGCTGTTTGCATATTTAAAATAGCACCTAGGTAAGGTTGCACCTGTGCCAGCTGAAAATGGGATTTTTGGTAGCTGAGAGTGAACCCTAGTGTATGTAGGGTCTCTATTACGTATTGAGTGCGTTGTTGGCTTTGTATAAAATTGCTTGATTTTATTAGCCAATCGTCTAGATATGGAAAGAAATGTATGTGTTGCCTTCTTAGGTAGGCTGCTACTACTGCTAGACATTTTGTGAATACCCTTGGAGCTGTTGTTATGCCGAATGGTAGAACTTTGAATTGATCATGTTTTCCTGCTATCACAAACCTTAGGTATTTTCTGTGAGCTGGATGGATAGGTATATGGAAATACGCATCTTTGAGGTCTAATGCAGTCCTGTAATCTTGTTTTTGTAGTAGTGGGATGACGTCCTGCAGAGTTACCATGTGAAAATGTTCTGACAGGATATATAGATTTAGGGATCTGAGGTCTAGGATGGGCCTGAGAGTGCAATCCTTTTAGGGAATGAGGAAGTATAGTGAGTATACTCCTGTTCCTTGTTGAGCATGTGGGACCAATTCTATTGCCTGTTTTAGTAGTAGCAATAATTGTACTTCTTGCTGTATTAGAACATTGTGTTCTGGGGAGAGCTTGTGGTAACGTGGAGGAATGTTTGGAGGGGTAGAAATTAATTCTAGGAAATAACCATTGCGGATAATTGACAATACCCAATGGTTTGTGGTGATATTTTGCCAATGGGAGTGGAATTGCTGCAGTCTGCCCCACATAGGAGATGTGTGGGGTTGAGGGATGGTAAATAAGTCACTGTTTAGATGGGGTAGTGGCTTGTTTTGAAGCCTGGAACTTGCCTCTAGTTCTAAAGTATTGGCCTCTATAAGACCCTCTAAATCCCCCTCTTTGGTACTGCTGTTGCCCTTGTTTTTCTATGGCCATGTCGACTTCAGGGATAAACAGGTGCTTTTTATTAAAAGGCATATTCAGCACTACCTACTATATTTCTGGTATGAAACCAGAGGAACGTAGCCATGCGAGTCTGTGTATAGTGATGGCATTATTCACGCTTCTAGCTGCTGTATCTGCAGACTGTATTTGATTGTTGCTTATGGCCTGACCCTCTTCCACGATCTGTTGTGCCCTTTTTTGGTGTTCCTTTGGGAGGTGTTGTAGGAGTTTCTGCATTTCATCCCAGTGGGCTCTATCATACCTAGCTAGCAAGGCTTGTGAGTTTGCAATTCGCCATTGGTTGGTTGCCTGTGCCGCTACCCTCTTACCAGCAGCATCAAATGTTCTACTCTCCTTGTCAGGGGGAGGTGCATCCCCTGACAACTGGATATTAGCCCTCTTTTTAGCAACACTCACTACCACTGAGTCTGGAGGAACCTAGTGGGTAATATAATCAGGGTCTGTAGGAGAAGGTTTATATTCTTTTTTATCAATGTGTTGTGTTATAACCCTAGCTTTGACTGGCTAACTGAATATTTGATCTGCATGTTTAATCATGCCAGCTAGCATTGGAAGGCATTGGTATTTTGAGTGCGTGGAGGATAATGTGTTAAAGAGAGAATCCTCTTCTATGAGTTCAGTGTGCATAAGCACCCCATCGTACGCTGCTGCCCTGGAAATAACCTGCATTAATGCAGTAGTGTCCTCTGGTGGAGAATGCTTAGAAGGGTATAAGTCTGGGTCATTATCAGAATAGGATCTGGATCGTAGAGATCCCAATGATCTACTGTATCACCATGAGAATATTGTGAATGAATTGGTGAAGGCAAAGGTGGCGGGATAGTGGGTGGTGGCGAAAAAGAAAGTTGTGGTGAATGAGGGGGAGAAGTATGGATAGGTAATGGTTTCTCCTTCTGTTTATAAATCTTTGCTGGTGGTTGAGCAGTGTCTAAATGTTCTTGAAAGGCCAACTTTCTCTTCGTCTGTAGAGGAGGTGCAGTAATTATTCTGCCAGTTTCTTTATGGATGTGAATTCTTGATTGTCTTCCATCCATGATCTCAAGGATAGGTTGGATCTCAGTTTCCTCAGAAACATGATCAGAAGGTCTATAAAACTGTTCATCCAGTGATTTTGTGCTCTGTTTAAGATGGCTCAAAAGTCCTTGCTCTTCTGACTAAGAAGACTTTTTCAGCTTCGAAGATGGTAGTTTTTTCAGGCCCAAAAATACAGCCGGTTGTTTCGGCTTTGAAGCAGGGCGTCGAGGCTTCGACACCAAGGAGGGAGGACACTTGCTTGAGTCGGAAGTTGAACTTTTGACGGACTTACTCGACTCCGATATAGACGGAGGAGTGGCCTTTTTCGACGCCGAACCCGAAGGTCGGTTGACAAGAGTCTTTTTTCAGGTCGAACCATGGCTCTCTGGCAGTGGTGTACCCAAGGCTTTCGAGGACTTTTTATAAGTGGGCGTAGGGGCTGACGTACTCATGTGCTGACCAGCAGTGATAGGCCTATCTTCTTCCGATTCTGTGTCGGTGTCTCTGATGGAAACCACCATCTGCGCCTATTCTTCCTCCATGGTGTTGAGATGTTTTGTACTCTTCAACGCCATTTCCAATTTTCTGGCTCTCCGATCACACAGGGTCTAATTGGATTGAAACGATCTACAGGCCTCGCAATCCTTTTCTTTGTGATCTGGAAAAAGACACAGATTACACACAAGGTGTTCGTCTGTGTATGGAAATTTTGCGAGGCATCGGGGACGAAATCGAAATGGAGTCCGATCCATCAGGCTTCGATGTGGTAGGCCCGAACAGGCCCGAGTCCGGCACACGTGCCCAGAAGGGAGAAATGTACTTTTCGACTGTACTATTGGTTTGAGGCTAAGTGGAAACGCGATTGAAACAATATTGACGATTAAGGGAGTTTTCTAAAATTTCCGATTCGAAATTTCGGAGCGAGAGGAAACAAGTCCGAACCAGACAGGGGAAAGAAAACAATCTAACAACGGAGTCGATGCCCATGCGCAGTATGACCGAGAGGAGGAGTCACTCGATCCCGTGACTCCGAAAAGACTTCTTCGAAGAAAAACAACTTGTAACACTCCGAGCCCAACACTAGATGGCGGAATAATGCATAGCATGTGTATCTGAAGCTACAAATGCCATCAAACATATATAAACAAAGGTAAGTTTATGTGGCATTATGTATGGAAAATCTATACAAACGTACCTGTCGGTATTTTGGCCCTCCAAATTCTACTCACGCTATTGTGACCATTCTATATTCTGTCCTTGATAGTCTTGACCCAATCCTGGGACAACACCAATTGCAGAGGGCCCTACCACTGTAATGCTATCAGCAAAGGGCAATAACAATCACATAGTTATGCACCTAGTGGCAATTCAGTTTGTAGTGCTCACAATTGTTAAAATTATATATGTATACTACTTTATCCTAGGGAAAGAATGAAAGGCTGAATAAGGCACCTTGTAATCATAAATGAACATTATAATGAGGCAAGAGTGATCAAGGCGACGTACTGGTTGACCTACGTTATATAAAAAGGTGAAAAAGTTATTAAAATACATAATAATCACCCATCAACATCAATAGGATGCTTAATTTTCAAATATTAAGGCATGGTCTTATTTCTCAATATACAGAGTAGGAGGGTGGAGAATTAAATGCTGCCCAGAATACACTCAGGGCTGCTTGGAAAAGATATGCCCGGCACAGGAGGAGGGGAAAGTTATTACTAATATACTGTAGATAAACAAGACTGGACTCCCTCTGTAGCACTGCATTGCCTTGGTTTAAAACTGTCTTAATACCACACACACCCATTTTTGTACAGCCAGTCCCTATGGTAAGCATACAACTAGTTTAGAAAAGCACTGAGTATCAGAAAAACTGTTGTATTTCATGAAGTGAGAGCTCTAGAAGTTAAAAAAAATGGAACTGAATTGGAGCTCTTCAAGGTGGTTCAGGCCAGAGAGCTGTACTACATTAGAATATTCATTCATTCATTGCAGGTGTATGCAATCAGACATGTATGTAAACCATCTAGGAGGTACTTACTGTGAATTGGTGAGCCAGAAGGACTGCTGGATAAACCAGGCACTGGGCTGCAGCGCCCTCCTTGCTTTGATGTCAGTTCTTGTTCAATCTCCTCCAAGCCTGCGCTCTTCTGGAAGCGGCTCATGCGGTTCACAACACGAGGAGACATGTGGGTACGAACGCATGGATGTCCACCATAAGGATTGATAGGGAAAACATGAGAGGTGCCGCGCAGAGTGCTTACCACGACCCAACGGCAGTCATGGCTGAAGCATATGTCTTGGACCTGTCAGAAGTAAAGAGGGTAATAAATACAACAAATATAATACAGAAAACAGTACTGATTTAATTGGAAAACACAACTTAATTAATTCATACTTTTTTTTTTAAATCAATCTTAAAATGTTGTTTTTCCTTGACTTGAAACTTGAAACGGTAAAAAGGTGGACAGACCCTGACTGATCTGAACCCCCGTTTTACAGATTATGCTGGAGTGAAAGCTCAAACCACTGAACTATTTTATCAATTTTTAACCTACTCTCAGCTAACAATCTGTAGCTTATCAGAAGAAGTCAGACACTACCCAACGTGTTTTCAAGGTATTCTATCAAGGTACTAAACATGCAACACATGCTACTTAGAAACCTATTGGGAACTTTACACATTGCTTAAACTAAAATGTACATTATATCTTTTTTTAATCCAACTCGAGCATGTTAACCGTGGCATAAAATGCACATGCTAGAACTGTTGGGATGAACTAGACATGCACATAAGAGAAGAAGCAATCGCACTGATCAGCATCACTTACTGGCCCCCTCTGGGCACCTTAAATGTGTGCTTACTAAAAAAAATAAAGGCAGTGAGCATGCCAGTGCACACGGTGCCGTTAACAACCATACAACTGCGCGCTGAGATGTCATGTGACAATAAGCTGCATTCGCGAGTATTAACAGAACTAAAACCTGCCGGTCTTAATGAAATTCCTGGACGTGGTGGATTTTTCACATCTGAAGATCTGCAGAGTAGGTGAGAGAGAGTATCCACCTGAAATAAATATTTGTTATACCTTGTGCCCTCTCCCTACTACAACCACAGCCTAGTCCGTGCCACAAAAAATTGCCTCCGAAAGGAATCTATGCGATTATAATGTGGTTTCACCACAAAGAATGTAACAGCAGCTTACATGTAAAGGTTACACTACATTACACACTGATTTTTCTGAATGCCTAAATCATGTAGACAGTGCATCTATACTAAGGGCTAGTCATTCCCTACGGGATAACAACAGTGCTTAGTTTGTTAAAAAAAAAAAAAACATACACACCTATGACATATGAGTGCAGATTCCCAATTTATTTCTTTGGAGCCAACAGACTACGTTGCTGGACGTTAAGGCTGCCAAAAACTGTCTAGTTTTGATTCCAGTTCATCACTCTGTCTTCCACTACCCTACGCTTGTTACCTCTTTATTGATCTCCTGTCGATACTTTTTCCATTCTGCTGTTTCTCTATAGCTTTGTTTTTTCACATTATTTTTTATATTGTTCCACCTAAAGTTAAGAAATCTCGAGCAAAGTATCTCAAAAAATTTCAAATGCAGTTGGCCATTCTAGACAGTAAGGAGATACAAAACTCATGACCGCTTCCTTGTTAGGAAGGTGCACCATAGCTCAAGTAACTTAGCAATTCACCCTTCATCTCTAGTCGTGATCTTATAGAGTTCCTCCTTCAGCCAGTCTCTTCTCACAACAGTACCACAACCATACATCTCAATCTTTCTAAACAGAGTAGAACACTTAATCAACAGGTCAGCCTGTACATGACTGCTAGCACGACACATACCCTTTGTCACCATTTTCATACTTTTCACTTCCTCATACTTTATTCGTTTTGCGTACTTCATTCTTTCTGTTGCTCTAGGTCAAAGTCTGGTGATGGAAACTAATTCCCTGACCCCAGAAAAACGTGCCTGTGCCAACCACCTGCAATCACCTGCACAAATGAAGCAATAGTATCAAAAAGGCCTTGCAATCCCCTTAGGAATTGTTGGGCCTGATCACCAGTGATATCATTTGCAAACTAGCACACACATTTTTATGGCCACAACAGTGTTGGATAAAAAATACAAACTCGCTTCACCTTGCCAGAAAACTAAGACTGCATGGTATCACCACTCCCTCTAGAAAAAGTGAAATCCTAACTCCTGGAAACAGCCTTCAGACCAACAGTCCAAGCCACTGTAGTCTTTCAACTAGATGGGGATAATGCAGTACTTTGTAGACTCAAACAGGTTTAGGCATATCAGTCCAATCCTGGTGGACTACATTACTACCACCACCTGCTCTGCCACCATACAAGCCTCCATCATCCTCAAAGCTAAGCAGTATCACAATGCAATGTCACCAGAACTAGAAACAAACTAGCTCATGTGGGCAGCGCCACACTAGAAGCCAATAAATTGTTAGAAACGCAACAAAAAACTACACTGAAGAGAAAGTGAGAAGACAAGCCTCCAGCCAGGCAGAATCTGAAAGCACCCCAGACAGGCCTTTTATTCCCCTGTGCATTTCCTTGGTGGACTAGCGCCCCTGGATGCAGTTACTTAAGGCAGAGTGCTGCTTTTGATCAGGGATGTGGAATTCCTATCGCCCGACGCCCGGGACATCTTGTTTGGGGTCAAGGGCAACAAGATTTTATGTTTACTTTGTCCTTGGGACAAGTAGGCCCAACCCTCTGCAGCACAAACCCTTTGGCTGCCTGTTTACAGAGAGTGGAACTCTCTGCAGTTGAGGTAATGTGTTTCCAAAAGAAAATGCTGTTCGAACTTGTATTTATGGTTCATTATTTGAAAACCTTCATTATTAGGGTGAGTGCTGTAAATAAATGTTTTAAGGTCACACTTCACTACTGACGTTGGTTCCAGTACAAAAAAAAAAAAAAACGTGTATACACATGTTTGAAAAGTTTAGGCTATGAGGCTAAGTATAATGCTCCCAGAATGCTCTCCGATTATATGCAAATGAAGTGTCATTTAGTAAAATGTTTTGATGCATGCTAGTATTTCCCAAAAATATTTCTAATGGAAAATCAGTGTAACCATTTTCAATACGATTATGGGAAGCATGAAAATAAACAAACACTGACAAAGCCAACTGATCTGACATATTTTTATAAGTCTTTTAGTTTCATCAATGCGTGTCTTGTTTTGACATGGCTTTTGTAACACTTTATTGTTGTGGGAGCTACCAGGCCCTCAACATTGTAACAAACACTGGCAAAAAAAAAAAAAAAACGTTTTTGAACTCTAAAAGCACATGTTGCCACCAGTGGCATAACAAAGGCCCTGCAGCCGCCCTCCAGGGGGCCCCTTCAGCACAGCACCTGCCCTGAGTGAGTCTGGAGAGGGGGCTACTCCATGTTCTTTGCAAAGGGGCACCCTCCAGTTTCGTTACGTCACTGATTGCCACTGTAGTTCCTGACACTGAACAAAACTACTTTGTGTGCCAATATGCTCCTTGTGGAAGAGAAGAATGCGATCACTCACAGTAAAGCCAGCCGAAAGAGAGAGAAATAGAAGTTTAATAAAAACAAAATGTCTTTGTTAACACCAGACCTAATTAGGGACCAAGACCCACATGTAGGTAGCTTTTTGAATGTCGCAAACAGCGACTTTCGCTGTTTGCGACGTGCAAAAAGCACATTGCGATGCACAAACCCAGTTTTGCGATTCGGTAACCTGGTTACCGAATCGCAAAACGGGTTTGCGACTCGCAATTAGGAAGGGGTGTTCCCTTCCTAATTGCGACTCGCTGTGCAACGTAGGATTGTTTTGCGAATGCGAGCGCAAACCAATCGCAGTTTGCACCCATTTCAAATGGGTGCTAACACTTTCACAAAAGGGAAGGGGTCCCCCTGGGACCCCTTCCCCATTGTGAATGTCACTGTAAACATTTTTTCAGAGCAGGCAGTGGTCCTGCGGACCACTGCCTGCTCTGAAAAAATGAAACGAAAACGTTTCATTTTTCGTTTTTGTAATGCATCTCGTTTTCCTTTAAGGAAAACGGGCTGCATTACAAAAAACTGCTTTATTGAAAAGCAGTCACAGACATGGTGGTCTGCTGTCTCCAGCAGGCCACCATCCCTGTGAGGCCGCCATTCGCAAGGGGGTCGCAAATTACGACCCACCTCCTGATTATTCATGAGGTATGCATTTGCGAAGCCCTTGCGAATCACAGATGGTGTCAGGGACACCATCCTACATTCGGATTTGTGACTCGCAATTTGCGGGTCACAAATCTGAACCTACCTACATGCGGCCCCAAATTCTTAAAGAAAGTCACAGAAGTGCACCCATGGTATATGTCGTACCCCTATAAAATATTTGTGAACTGTATTTTAGCATGGGTAAATACGCATGTGTAGATTTGCTCAGGTGAAAATCTATTGAGCATTTGCAAGTTCATTTTCCCTCCAGCCACTTTCTTCCCAACCCTGGAAGAAGTTCTAATCCTGCCATTGTCAGGAGTAAATGTCCACCCTTTCTTATTATGGGAAAATATTAGAGAGAAGCTGGTGAAAATCTTTAAAACATGCAGGTTAGTAGGTTTGCAGACTCAAAGGCATTCCAGCCCTGGAACTATTGCTTACTGCTTCCTCCAGCCCCAGTATGCAGATCTGCAGAAAGGTGGAAAAATAAGGAAATTGCTACAGTAGGGATTGAAACTGCAAGTATTCAAGCCCTACTATGGTAGTAGCCCTGGCATAATCAGAGAGGCTATTATCAGAGCTCTTACATAATGAGATTGCTGCTATAATTTGGCGCCACACTACATGGCACCAAAGGGACAAGTAGATCTTTTTACAGGACAAGTAGATTTGAGAAGCAACCTGTCCCGTGGACAAGTAGATATTTTAATAAATTCCACACCCCTGTTTTGATGCCTCTGTCACTTTCCGTAGCTCCCGGGGGTTAAGTGGCATGCAGGGAGGGAGAGAGAAGAGAGAGAAGAGCGAGAGAAAAGAGGGAGAAAGCGAACAGAGATGGCAAAGGCTAGAGGAGAGAAGGAATCAATGGATGGGAATAAAAGAGACTGCGCACGGAGATGAAGGAAGCGGGCTGGTTTCAGCATCTTTGCCAGACCTGCAATAGTACCCCAGTCCTGTCTGGATTAATATCAAATTGATGCACCTACCCTTTTACCAATGTGGACGAACCTAAAGGCCAACCTTTTCAGAGATCATTACATTTCCAGGCAAAAGGATTTCCTACCTAAGGACATCCTCCTTCAGTGTAAAAGATTTTGGACAGTACGGCAGGACTTACGTGCTAGCTCAGAGCTATGTTACTCTACAGCAAAGTTCATGCTTTCCAAATGCCTATACATAAATGTGGCAAAGATGAAGGAGTTGACTTTCACTTCTTTTTCCACATATGTAAATATAAAATGGATGCAGCTTGAAAAAAGTGGCTGTTAAGAACTGGGATTGGATGTGAGCAACCTTGTAAGAAACACAATGAATATTTTTTTACTTCACAAAGGTGATGGATATGTAAACCAGTCCCCCAAATGAAGTGGTGGATGCTGACACAACAACACAATCTAAGGTGGTTTGTGCATGATCCCTCGTAGTCTGTGGAAGGGCAGGCTCTCAGTTAAAGCCTTGATGACTCAGTGAGAAGACTCAATAGCAAACTGGCCAAGTTGTTTCGGACTCCAAGGTTGGCTGTGGTCTCTCATGGCTGCATTCATGGAGAGGGCTTCTTCTTGCAAGACGAGTGCATCTTTCTAGAATCGGTTATGAAATGTTTTTGGAGAACCTATTTGATTGGTTGTGCCATCGTACTCGGTAAGGGGACCTTTACTGGGGGGTAAGGCCACATCGTTGGCCGACTACGTGGGCCTGTGGAGGGGCGAGATCATGACTGGGAATACAAATGTCCAACCACCCGCGCATGTGCATAAGTTTTGAAGCGAGCACTGGCCCTTGGGGGGTGGAGTTTGAGGGTGGCAGGGGCACCCGAGGTAGGTATCTTGGCGGGCACACAGGCCCCCTCCACAGTAATACAATTTGGGAAGGGACACGAACTCCCAGATGGAGATCCTACCTCTGGGATTCATAGCGTAGGGAGGGGCAGGGAATGGGGGTACTAGCATAAAAGAGTCATGAGCTCATTCACAACAGCCAACATTGCGGTACGCAGGAACTAACTGTTTTTTAGTCGGTGTCAGAAATTTGGCGGTATTAGCGTACTCTATTAAGGCTAGGCATCCAGCGGAAACTCTGTAAATACTTTGGGAATGTGACTGTGGTTACTGTGTATAATTTTAATGATTATGATCAATTAATGTGTTGTCAACAATAAAAATACGGCAGGGAGTTCACGACCCCTAAACCCAAAAAGAAGTGTGGCTTAATTATAAAGTAGGCTTAAGAAGTGCGTGGGGAGAGGGGGTGAGTGGTGGTTGGTGGGAGGAGGCCTCTGCGATACCTGGCCATATAATTCTTTCCTTAACAAAGGTGATGGATATGTAAACCAGCCCTCCAAATGAAGTGGTGGAAGCTGACACAACAACACATTCTAAGGTGGTCTGTGCAAAACAGAGTGTCCTGGTGGGGGTTAAAACGATGGAAGATCTGGAGAACACAAAGTGACTGTGATAGTGTAATACTTAGGGTAAAGAAAAAGCAGTGAATGGCCTGAAGAGTTGCGCATCTTCTCATGCTCTCTTCTGTTGTGGTATACTCCACTAAAGTAAATGAAATTCAAAAAACTCTTGGGACAGACAGAGGGGAGCAATAACAGTGTAGGAGCAAAGACAGAAGTACAAGGAGGACAGGGGGAACAAAACAGATGGGCCTTGGTATCTTTATTGGCTGCAGATACCAATGTACCCATTTTTGACAGATAAGATGATGATAGGAGTACGACAAACAGATCAACCATTGTTGCCACATGAAACATGCATAACCGCCGCAAGCTTGGCAAAAGGACATAGGAAGGCAGAGGCACATATTTCCGACGTTAACACTGTCCTTAACTGAGCAGTTCTATCTGAATTTGTGCTGCATGTTTGGCAGACATTTGTAAAGATGTAAATATGAGCTGCTGGACATCTGTGAGAAAATGGAATATTGAATTTTGCACATACGTACAGTCTGTAGTATATGTCATCAACATACATCAAACAGTAAATAGTATCCTTAGTACCAAATGCGTTGCCTCACTAACGTGGGGCAAGCGTCTTGTTGTACTGTGGTTACCTATTGGACCTCAGCACCTCCATGGTGAAATATTTTACTGTGTAAACCAAAATATTACTATTCTAAGATCAATGTTTGGATCAACGGTACAGGCGCAGGACTGAACATTAGCAGAGTCGAGTGGCTCCGCGAACCCTCCATGGGCGGGGAGGTCTTTCTATACACACTGTAATGAGGGTGGGGGGTCGTGGAACCTCACCTTGCTGTGACATGACCACAAAACATTTATTTTACAAGCCCTGATCTGATTTACTGCGTCCCCTAATATGTTTACCAGGCAACTGGGTTTAATCCTACTGTAAATAGCAAGTCTTTAACACCTAGCCGGAGAAAGGAGGCACATTTCAGGAGGAGGGCGCAGACTTAATGAGACGGCTTTGTTCGACATGACACGGCAGCAGCCAGGCTGGGCTGAAATGCAGCAAACTGGAAAAGCCTCCTAAAACAAGGGCCAGCAAACACAAGTAAAAGCTGCAGAAAGGAGGCGGCTGTGTGAACGGGGTTTAGCACAACAAACATACTTTCAGGAGAGGGATTAACTTTCATTACTAGCTAACACAGCCGAGCTTTAGAAAAACCCAGCAAGCTTTCACTGGGGCCTGCCTCGCAACCTGCCAGGTACTCAAACAGGAGTAAAGCACAGATACACATCTCAGCAAATATTCCAGTAATGCACGGCAGACAAAGGACAAAAAGTATTCGTCAAGGTGTGCATTTCCAGCTCAGCCCGAAGCCTTCGAGGAGAAGAAAATAAAAGAGGGTTTAAGACTAGGGACGCGTGACAAGTTTGGCGACTGATGGGCTGTGGCTAAACAATATGCCTTAGCGCGAGTTTGGCGATAAAAGAAAAACAAACACAACCACATCTGCTCTTTTCAGTGCTACTGACAATCAAACGTTCAGCTAACGCTGGGATGGTAGCAAAGAGCTGTACAACTCCTAAGAACGCATGGGCTGTCTCGGGGGTGCCAGGCCAGGAGGGAAGGGATCATAGTACCAAGAGGAAGCTTATTCTAGAGTCTGGGGCTAAACATACAGCAGCAAATTACTCTGACAATACAGCACACGTCAGCAACATTACCACAAGGTCCCACTGCCCACTTGCAGTCAGAGTGGGTGGTTGCACACTTATATTGGGTATGATCGTTTATAGAAATACACGTTGTATTGTGTTACACTGAGGAAGGTGTACTGGAATAACACTACTCATGATGCTAGTGTAGATGTGAAACTTTGTTGAAATGGCAATAACCATACTGACATGAGGCACAATTATCCATAGGATGAGGTCTTGTGCGTGCCCTGGTACATCACTGAGCACCTGAGTTCAAACTAGAAGCTTCATAATCGAGAGTGACGCCAGCAAATGTTGCTACTCACTGTTGATACTTCCAGCTGTGCAACAGATCTTCATAGCAACAACACTGACTGATGCAATGAGAACTGAAGGAGAGGGGTAATAGCACCCTAAATTCGTTTGGGTGTGGACAACTAAAGTACCTTAGACTGTATCAATATCAGGGTTAAACCCACAGAGTCAAGGTGTGTTGAATTCTAGCAGTTAACAATATGTTGCATTTGAGGTGCAACTTTTCTAGACCTTAATGCCACCTTAGAAAGCTTTTATGATTCCTTAATTGGGGCTTTTTCACGCAGAGGCTCCACTTGTTGGCACAGTGATCAACCATTGCATTTGCAAGGGAGAAGTGCTACCAACACAAGCACACTTGATTAAATAAACTGCTCAGGATCCCTGGATTAAAAGAGGGCGTTCTGGCCAACAGTTATACCCCCTCCAAATTTCAGATTTTAAGGAACATTTGTTTCAAAGGTTAATCACCTTGCATCTATCTAATTGTTTCAAGGACTCTGCCTTCAGTGCTCTGTTCATATAGCCGTTCGATGGGTTAAACATATTTAGATGATGGAGCTGGCCTATGAGCAAATATTGTGGAAGCAATCCCAAAATGCGTCTTCCCTACAAGCACATTACTACCAGTCTAAATGAGCTACAATGCATTCAAGTGAGGTCTCAAGTCTGACTGAGGGTAGAGACTAACATGCATGCATTGTCTGCCCTTTTCTTCATCACTGTGGCGAAATAAATTTTAAGCCATTCTGAAGTTTGGTATTTGTATGATTTATACTGTATGATTCTTAGGAAATATCTTCTCAGCAGTACTAGAACCCAATAGCCTTCACTTGGTGGACAGTATTCCTAGAGTTCTACTTAGAGTAAAGATCCACTTTTTTTCAGAGATCAGGTGTACTCCAAGTGCTCACCAGTGTAGAAAATTCTACCTCCCCAACTTTTCTATTTGACTTTATTTCATGTTTCCCCTTCTTTAAATACTATTGGTGAAAATTAAACAAGTTTTGTACATGTTGTGTACTGCAATGTACTTATAGGCTCTGTAACTGTATAACCCACATGACCATATATCTATAAATCCTATCACCCAAAGAAAATTTTAAAATGTAGAACTGGGCAGCAAGCAAGTTAGTTGCATAGTTTGCCCTTTGCTACAGCTTGCTAAATACTGCAGATCAGATGATATTTGGCAGCTCCTAACAGGACTGCTTGAGCGATCTTTGTATCAAGCTCATGCCACATTCCTGTAAATAGTAAATAAATAAGTGTATTATGTTTGATTAGTTGAATCATTATATAGGATAAAGCATTCAACCAAACTGTCAAGGTTGACAATTAAACAAAAAAGCATGTATTTGAAGATGCCTTATAAAACATACCCTAATGTACTCACAGAACTCCTTTAAATATTCAGCGAGAGAGAAATCCCCTGCTTGTGTAGAGTTTAATTACACATTTCCCTTACTATATATGACCATTGCTAACATCCAGGCCAACATAACCTCCTCTCAATGCACAGAAATGTGCGGGGCTTTGCTTGAAACAGAATATTCCCGGTCAGACAATTAAAAAATACAACCTTAAAAATTCCTCATATAAATAATTTATAAGGACATTCCCTTGTTACATACAGATTGCACATTTTCATTGGCTAAAACTCCTAACTGATGTGCATAACCACAAACATTAAATGGCACGTTCCCCAAAATAGCGTGGACCTCCTAGAGTCCATAAATTCTTGAGGGACCCGGAAGCCTCGTTTAGACTTCGACAGTCCTAGTTACCTTCAGCATTTCCCATGCTAATCAAGGCCCTCCCTCCCTCACATGAAAAGTGACAGAGGGCTCCCACTCAAGCATGTTAAGAAGTCTGTAAAGTGCTCCATGCTTTATTGTCCTGTGCAATCTGGATCAATTAATGAAGCCAATAAAGAAACACTCTAGTGCAGTGGTTCCCAACCTTTTGATTTCTGTGGACCCCCACTTTAACATTAATGGAACCCAGGGACCCCCACTGAATCATCATGGGAATCCGGGGACCCCCATCTGAGTCACTACTGGAAGCTGGGGACCTAATTTGTCAATATTTGTTAATATTTTTCAATTCTCTAGGCTCTCGCGGACCCCCTGAGAAGGCTTTGCAAACCCCCAGGGGTCCCCGGACCACAGGTTGGGAACCACTGCTCTAGTGCTTCCCACTTAGTACATGTTAGTTAGAAAGGACTGTTGTTGTTGAATGTCTCTATTTTGATTACATGTTGCTCTTCTGTTCTTCAGCCACCACTTTCATAAATTTCAAGATGCGCACCGAGAGGTGGCATGATTCAGCTTTTAGGCAGCATTAGATAGCTTCCTTACAGAATCTAATACTTAGAACGCAGAAAGCGGGTTTAACCAGTACATCCTCAGTGGCTTTAATCTATCACAAGTCTATATCACGTGGGTCAATGATTCTTCCAATTCGTCACACAGCCTGCATTGTTTACTGGTTTCTCCTTTTATACACTCAAACCTGTAACATCTTAAGGAAATCAGGCTGAACCGGCATCTCATGAGGTTCTATTTAACCAAATTTCAGTGAGGGAGACTCAAATAATCAGGCAACCTGCCCATGATGTACAAGTCCACCACCCAACATCCATGGTTTTTAAGACTCTCAAAACTTGGTCAAATGACAAAGATTTTGCGTTCCACATTAGCAGTTTTGTTTTTACTTTGCTGGACAGCAATAACTTAATAGGATCCTCCAACTGCAATATTCTTGCGGCCTCAGACAGAAAGGTCCTCCACAGTGAGTTTGGGTCCTGTATTTTCTTCCAGATGAGTTGTTTCATTTTATTGGTGTTAGCTGATTGTAATTTTAAACAATACAATACTTATCTCATGCGTAACACCAAATCCAATTTAGCCACATTTGTGTATTCGAGTGGGCACCAGTTTGTAGCACCATAAGACACCTTGTGCATGGGTTTGGCGATGACTTAATTTCATCATACTTTAATTGTTTCAGTCTCATGTGGTGAAAATCTGGGCCCACGTGAAAGCATTCAGTCTGAACTTGTGGAACAAGATAAACAATAAGTAGGTTTTCGAATCTTGAATGAAAAATGTTGGCCTTCAAAATGCAACAGAAATGTAGAAATATCAGGTTCATGGTTGGTTGTGCCTTAAAGGCATGTTCAACTCCAAAACCACATCAATGCTAACCACCTCCTAACTCCGACTGACGAAATCCACTGTCACCTGATCACCAACTGGACGCTGCTAACAACCCAGGAAACATCTACAATCATGAGCGCAACACACTCTGGATCTCCCAGCGACCTGTGCCCACACCTCATCTACAACTTGGGACAGAGAGAGGTCCGCAGCACCCTCACTCCCAGGCTCAAGGCCACCCTAGGACAACCCTCTACACCGAAGAACAATGCCTGCAACCTAGGCATCATCGTCAACAGCAAACTCACCTTCAAGGAACAGATCATCCCAGTTGCCACCTCATGGTTCCTACTCATGCTATGAAAGATTTTCAGATGGATCCCTGCCGACACTTGGAGAATGTTAACCCAGGCCTTAATCACCAGAAGACTTGACTACGAGAACGCACTCAACATCGGCACCACCAACCACCTCCTAAACCATCTCCAAACTATACAGAACTCGCAGCAAGACTCGTCCTAGATTTTCCAAGACGCACCAGCATCACCCCACACCTCAGAAATCTACACTGGCTGCCAGTACGCAACAGATGTCAATTCAAGTTCCTGACCCTCATCTTCAAAGCCCTCCACAACATTGGACCCAAACACATCAACCACAAGCTGACTTTTCACCAACCAGCAAGAAAACTCAGATCGACATCCCTCGTCCTCACACATGTCCCACGCATCAACAGGAGTTGCTGCGGAGGCCGCTCCTTCTTGTACCTCATCACCAAAGCCTGGAACTACCTCCCCCTTCACCTTCGAACCACTCACTTCCTCCCCACGTTTAGGAAGACGCTCAAGACCTGGCTTTTCGATGAGGTAGTCAGCATGCAGGATTCACTCCCAACACCTGGATACCCCTTGAGGTGATAAGCCGCAATATACAAATACCGATTGGATTTGATCTCCGCACGACCACCAGTCTGGCTTCAGATTACGCCACAGCATGGAAACCGCTACCTTATACATTGTCGATGATGCACTCTTGAGCACAGATGAAGAGGCCTGATGAAGAGACCTCTTGCCTTCTGACACTCTTGGACCTTTCAGCTGCCTTCCACACAGTTGACCATACCACCCTCATACATACCCTGGAGTCTTGAATAGGAGTCACTGGCAATGTCAATTTTTTGGTTCTCAACTTACCTTTCCAAAAGGCACAAGTTTATTCCCATGAGCACGCCCAGGTCACAAAAGATTCCTATCAACTGTGAAGACCCCCAGAGGTCCATACAGTCTCCTGTCATCTTCCACCTTTATACAGAGTCGCTTGGTACTCTACTCACAGATAACAACATCAAGATTCACTGGTGTGTATCATAAACAACTCTGCTTCAAAGTCTTCTCTGATTCAGACATTCAACTCCTCAAACACTGCTTGTACTTCAACCAGACCTGAATGTCCATTACCTGGTATAAGTCATGAACAATAAACAAGTTACAATACAAACTTGGCTCAATGACATGGTCCTTGAGGGCTTCAAACCCCAAGTTTCAACAAATACCAAGTCACTTGGATTCACCCTGAATATCAACCTCATCCTCAAGTAACACACTGCCAATAAAACAAAGACGGCCTAATACCAGTTCTTCCTTCTTAAGAGAGTCAAACCATTTTTCCAGAAAGCAACTTCAGAGCTGGTGTCCAAGCGCTCATACTCTTGCATTTGGATGATGGTAATGCCTACTTCATGGTCTCCCAGGCTCCACAATGGCACCCCTTAGAGCCATCCTGCATGCTGCTGCATGTTTAATCCAGGGCCTGAAGAAATGTGATCACATCACCCCCATCCTGATGGAAGTCATTTGGCTCTCCTTGCCACCTGCACCATCTTCAGAACCACATGCATCATTTACAAAAGCCATCACAACCTGCATCCTGCTTATCTTGCAAAGAAGCTTACTACCTCTGGTGGATCTCAGCACACCTACAGTCAAGACACCATCCAACTGCAGACTAAGAGGTGTAAAACAGTAAAACAAGAAAGAAGGCATTTTTCACCTATACACCCAGGATATGGACCATCCTGTATCATTGGATCAGGTCCAAAGCAACTCCAATTTAGTAAAGAGTTGCAGGCTTACCTCTTTAAGAACACTACATCACAATGAATTAACCATCCACAACCCAGCTACCTCGCCCCCTTACTTGTTGACTTTATGCTGGTCTTTGACCATGCACACCACTTTGCTGCCTTTTGGCTAGCTTGAATTATAGAAATACCATATAAGTACATACATAGAAAAGGCAGACCAGACTGTGTACTATACCTAATATCAATACCATGACAAAGCTTAAGTATTGGACCGATGCAAGGCCAATACTATACTGATACTGTAACACTTGATAACATCTATGAAACCTGCCTACAGACAGATTACCTGTGTTTCTTTTGTTGATAAACCAATATAAATAATACAGGTTTAGATGTTTGTGGTTTGTTCCAAGCTTAAATGCATTTAGCATTTCTGACACTAGTCAATAAAAATAATGAAAAATAACCGTATTAAAAATGCAGGTAAATATTCTGAAAACAATTTAATTTAAGGAAATATGGTCAAAATTAGGGAGATTATTTGTTTGACAGTTAATTAAAATTCTCAGTGGGCATGAATGGGAAATGCAGAACGAAACCATGGACAATATTTCTCGGAAAATGAGCTTGTGGCCTGGTGTGTGCTCGGGTGCAAAAATGGGTGCTCGAACAAGAAATTATGTTGGAAGGGACAAACACACGAAGAGAAAGAGAAATTGGCATGCACTGAAACGAGAAGCAGGGAAATGAGAGTGATGATGAAGCTAGTCGATGGCCATTAATGGACGGCTCCAAGCGCCATGGATGTAAACAAAACAGTGCATGAGCTGTCTCAGGCAAACCCTAAAGATAAAAACCCATGTCAAAATGGTTGACTAAAACCCTGAATATGTAAAAATTACAAAGTTGCGTTTTGGGCCATAATCTATTGACAGTCTGAACAGACGTTATACCATCACATTTACTTTGCATCCTGAGTGAACACACTCCATTTGGAGTGTATCAATGTACTGTACATTGTTCATTACTTCACACTTTGGTGATGAGTTGCGGACAGATATTTGGGTCTGTCAGGCTCATCCAACTATCAGTTATCTTTCACAATATCTCTTGTGGTGTCACACTGGGGTGAAATTGCAGATTCCAGCAGCAGATTTTCAGAACAAACGTTGAGTAGTTTTATAGAGCCGCAAATTGTTAACTCTTTAATCACGGGGCCAACATTTCACAGGTTCATTAAAACACGTATATAGTAATTTTCCTGTCTCTTGCATGTGAATCGATTACGGAAAATGCCACACACGATGCTGGAAAGCTACATCAAAACCCGAAATCCTTCCTGCCCTCCAAATGTGCCAAAAAGCACAGCAGCAGGTGGAATGTTGCTCAAGTTTTGCTTTTATTTGCCTGCGCTGACCGAGGTCACTTGTAGCGGCAGTTTCTAAGTCAGAACAAGGAAAACGAAGGTGAGCTGTAGCGATAAGAGGGGGTTCCGGGCAGCGACCCACCAGCACCGACCTGACATGTTTGTTCTGAGTCAACACGAAGCTGCTTCCACGGCCGTGTGGCAGTGTTTACAGAACAGGATCAAACGACGGGCACAGCGTCAACCGGACCCATCTTTGGACGAGGCCGGAGTGAGAAATCGAAAAGGATGAAAGCGTCGCCGCCATGGCAAGAGAGATCAGCTGCCCAGCGCCCCGCACTGGGACAGGCTGACCGCGGGAGCAGGCAGACTGCGGGCCCAGCCGCAAAGAGAAGGGGACATTTAACAGGAGAGGCTGGGTTGTATTTTTCAGCGGATGGATTGATGCTGTGTATTTCTCAGGGATCTTTGGCAGTTCCATTTCCATAAGCGTGAGCTGATCAAACCTGGGATGTAGGATGGGGACCAGGCTGATGCTCTAACCTAAGAGGCGGGTGTGAATAAGGAAAAAAAATGTGCAGTAGGAACCCATTGCTTTCAACATCTGTTTAGGTCAATAATCCAATCAGATAAGTTATCAATAGGGATATAATGATCATCCGGACAGGAACAGCTATTTAAGGAACTATATACTTCCTATGGACTGCGGCCACCGCTCTGCCTGCAGAAACATCTGTCACATTAGTTCAGCAACCTGAGCTCTTGAAAGAGAGCAAATAAAGTTTCCAGATGAAACTAAACCAAACCACACCGCACTCCAGCAGGAACGTGGCCTGGTCAGTAAGATTAGGGAGGTGAGGGCGGCCGGGTGAGCTTCAGGTTTTCCAACAATCTCACAGGCACCGAATACTAAACTACATTAAAGGACAAGATCTCCATAGGTTATTATGGGATCGTAATACAACAGACGGGATGGTTGTCACGTTTGCGATGGAGTAAGCCCCTCTGCCAAACTCTAATTCAGGCCCTAAAAGTGCACCAATCAGTGAACTGAATCCCCAAACTACATGCACTTTTTTACACCGATAAAATAGTATATGAGATATTCCGTTTCCAAAGGGGTAATGTCTCCTCTACAAAAGGGCTTTATTATATACTTTCTACACATGTATTAACACTTGTTAGTGTTGTGATTTTAGTGTTAAAAGGTGCCAGGTATACTACTTCAAATCTTTTTGTAATAAAATAGATGTCACTGTGAAAGACTATAATGTAAAAGCCCAAGGTGATTACACATGGATTTAAGACACATATGCAATGTTACCTGCTAGTGTCACATGTTTAAATGTGAAAACCCTCTTTACACTCATATGCGGTGGTACACCAAACTGGCAAATATGCAACCTCTACTGTACAAAGCATATAAGAACGGATATCTACTTTATTAACTTTTTAATTAATGAATGAATGTAGATGTTTTGTAAAGGACTGCATGTTTGCAGCTGCTGCCAATCAAGCTGTCACATAGAAAACCTAGGCACAAAACAGACCAAGGGTAAAAGAGGCCAGTTATTACTTGGGGTGTATAAGGCCACTTTCTAATTCGTGACATCATTATTTTGGAAATGTAAGCAATCTGCGCTGTTTCTAATATATACAAAATGCTGCTAAAGAGAGTCCAGTTAAACGCCAAGGCATCAGCATTCTAAGGTCTCAGTTGTGGGCTGTTCCTGCTTACAAAAGACCTTCTGAATATTGCAGTTTGAAAAAGTTTCCTTCAGTCTCCTGAACGCAGGGAGGCACCCAGAACAGTGAGACTGATTTCCCTAATAACAGCCCATTTGTTTATTCTGTGTCAAGAGATTTGATGTGGCCGAGCTGATATCTCTGGCTGGAATGTAAAGTGGAGTCAGCTTTTTAGGTATTCAAATTCTTGAGGGCAGCAGGTTTTGTACACGATGCAATGTGTCCTCATTTTGATTTCTGACTCTAAAAGGAGTCATTGTTGGTCTTTCAGGGATGGTTTCATGTAATCCTGTTTACCAGATACACTTTGGCAGCCAAGTTTTGGGTTTTAGCAGCATGTCAGTGAGCGTTATTGCTAGGCCCCTGAGTAGACCAAGTTACAAGAACCTACGCACACCTCTGCTAGGCACCTTGTCAGCTATATTAGGTGTGTGGTTTATACGAGCAGAGTATTTTTGTTGGATGTATAGCTGCTTATTAATGCTGTTTACTAGGGTGTTGTTTTGAGGAGAAAAGGAGAGACTTACATAAAATATTATTCAGACGCGTGGCTTTCTGAGCTGGCAAGGGAAGGCCTTCTGCAGGACAGCAAAATGTAGTGGCATCTGCCCTCTCAATGCTAGGATCCAGCTAGGGAGAGGCTCGCCCATCGACCACCTTGTGATGTTCGCCTGGGTCCCTATATCATTCTCAAACCTGATGAAGATTTGGGTGTCATCAATGTATTTCTGTTAATGCACCTGGTATTTCTCTAGCATCTGTGCCAGTAGGTACACACAGCCACTTGTCCATAGAGGAAGATGAAGTATGGAGTGTAGATTCCCTTATATGTAGATTATTCTACGGAGGTAGGATCAGATCCAATTTTATGAGTTTCCAATACTCTTTTCCACTCTTTATATCTGTTTAACAGAAAATGGTGGTCTTTAACAAACATCATGAACTCTGTACCACACTGTCATTATATTCAAGAGCCTCGTCCAGTGCACCTTCTCTTTACTTTGACACATAATTTCTGGGCAATTAGTCGACCCCCTTCCTGGAAAATAATATAAGCAGGTTTGATCTTTCCCAAAACTGCAAACACCAGGTCCATCATTATCAATGCCTCCTTTAAACAGGATCGGACTGCGTGAGAAAATAGGCCTGGATAAAAAAATGAAAGTGTCCCACATTTATGTACTGGCTAATTAAAAAAAATAAAAAATTGAGCAGCTCTGGACTTGATGGTGACTGGATAGTCTCTAAGGGATAGGGAACCACAGGTAAATGTGCTTGATGTGACCAATGTACACAACCCCCAAACTGTCCCACACACAGTCCACACACTGACCTCTCAGACTGGTCCTTTGGCACTGTCAGATTGTCCTATAGGCCAGTCCGACCCTGCCTTTGAAGAAGGGACAGAGCTGGCCAAAATAAAAGTTAAGAAAAACTTTCCTTGGACAATAGCGAAAGTTCAATTACATTGCTGCTTCATTTTAATCAGGATACAGTTCCAGAAAGAGATACTGAATCAGTTCCGGTTAATACCTTGAATAACCTGGAGAACCTTCTCAGAAGAGACAGTATCATCGGGGCTGTGGTCTTATAAGCACACAAGTAGCCACGGACACACTCAATCGCATCATCTTGCTACCAAGGTCAAATACTTTGCCAGCAACAGTTTTCTGTCATTCACATTTCATCGGGTACAGATTTCATCGGGTCAGTCTTTCATTTTATTTCAGCTTCAGTTCAAATCTCTACAGGTTCACATGAATCTGCCTTCAAAGTGTGTGTCTGTGTAAGAAAATGTGTGAGTGTGAAAGTGTGTGAGACTGGGAGAGGTATGAGAGAGCGAGTATGCGTGACTTAGTGTGCATGAGTGTGAGAGAGTGCATGTTTGTGTGCAAGAGAGTGTGTGTATGTCAACGTGTAAGAAATTCAATTATTGGTTAAAAGGGCTGAGAACCCACTTCAAATAATAATCACAGTCCTTGTCAGGGGAACCACAAAAGTCACTAAACACACTTGCGCTAAACCCTTTGGTAACATGACACAAAATTAGTCAGACTTAACTTAGGGGCAATGTTTAAGGTATTTATGCAGCACTCAAACAGTAATAAAGTGAACATGTAACACCAGAAAAGTACATTTTAATATAATAACAATGACAAAAATACAGTCAGTAGAACCGAAGTAATGAGTTTTTAAAGTGTGAGGTAAAAATAGAGCCAAAACGTACAAAATGATTATCTGGTTGCACTGGACCAGACAAAGTCAGAAGCTCAGGCCGACTACAATGGAGCGCAGACCAGGTATGGGACTAGGTTCAGCCGACTGGGAGTTGTACCTTCTGTCCTTGGTGGGGGAGCTGGGCGGTGCTGCAATGCAAGGCTATGCATCAGATCTGGTGAGGCCGGTGATAAGGAGCTGTGCAGTGCTGTGATGCCAGGCCCAAAGCCAGAAGCAGTGAAACTTTCAGCTAAGAAGAGAGAAGTACACTCAGACTCAAGCCAAGAGTCCTGGACCTTGAGGACAGCACTTGGGGGGGTCAAGGATAGCACTTGGGGGGTCAAGAACCACTCCCACAGAGGCCAGCTGAAGGGACCAAGTCAGGTCTAGTTGGGTCTAGTCAGCTGGAAAGCAGAAAATATCTCTGGATGTTTGTTGTGTCTGTATCTCTTTCAGGAGGTCAGCCAACTGACTCTTGGTGTCACTTCAGGGGACCTGAGTTCAAGGCGAGTAGGTCCAACCTTCCTTCTTCAGAAAGCAGGACAGTCCCCTTTTAAAATCTTCTCAGGTCAATGAGTGTTCTTATTTTAGGTGCTGAGGTTGTCACATTTATGCCCAGTGCCAGCCTGTGAGTGAAGGGGAATCCCTCGTCTACGTCCAAACTAGTTTTGTTTTGGTCAGTTCTTCCCTCTTCTTCGGGTTTGACTTCAGCTTGGCTAGTGGACCAAAAGGCAGGAGCAGGTCTGGTGTTAGGTTCCTTTGTGTGTGCTGGGGAAGGTTCCTTTGAAGTGTAATCAGGGCAGCACCACCCCAGTCATCTTGTCAGGAAGACCCACTCTCCTCTACACCCAGCCCCCTTTATCCACTGTCTGGCCTCAATACACATTTCCCAGTGGGGGAGCCATTACCATGCCAAAGGCAACTGGTCACTCACAGAAAGGCCTTAGAAATGTTAGGCAGGGAAATGCCAACTTCCTACAAGTAGCAAAAAAATAATAATTTAAAATCTGACATTACTATTAAAGAGGATTTCAAATGACAGTGAAAATGAGTGGAAGATGTATTTTTCTACTTGGTCTCAACCTGAATTTAGCACTTATTACATGTAATAAGGCAAACCAGTGTTAGTCTACTGACGGTCAGCCTTGTCACAGAGAAGAACGACTCTGGAGGCTTTTCAATGCCAGGACATGTATAAGATTAAAGATGCAAGTCCAACTTTTTAAATACCCTGTCCTAGCACATTTAGGGCAGCCTACCTTAGGTATAACTTATAAGCAGTACTTAATTTGTAAACAGTAAGTGTCAGGGCCCTTGTCAAAGGCCACTACAGCTTGAACCACACATTGCCCCTGCCAGCGCTGCCAATGACATTGCCAACACAACTACTAACCAGCATACTCCTACAAGTATGACAAATCAAACAATTGTAGACCACCCAAAGCTGAAAGAATGGCTTGGGTGGCAGATATCAGTAATTTTTTATGAATACTGAATTATTATACATTCTTTGCTGTCTCAATTAGATAATTAGTGCCACTATGTGGCAGACTGTCATAAGTGCTGGTGTCGGCAATTGAGAGCAGGTGCAGATCACCAGAAACTACCATCTCAAATTAAGCACTGCTTATGAGTATTAAAAAGGCAGGTTTATACTCGGCAAAGGGGATGTTTTGCCAAGTTGAAATGGCAGTTAAAAACTGCACTGCAGGCAACAATGACAGACCAGAGACCTGCTTTAGGGCACTAATTTGGTGAGGGGCAGGGGGCACAAGGAGTACTGGAGCCCACAAATAGTATTACATATACAGGCCCTTGACACAGACAGTACAATATACTAGGGACTTACATGTGAATTAAATTTGCCAACCAGATGGATGCCAGTTTTACCATGTTTAAAGGAAAGAGCCCACACACTCTACAACTGGTTGGCAGGGGTAAAGTGCACACAGTCCTAATGTCAACAAAAACAAGTTCAGATGGCAAAAACCTGGGGGAAAGCCATGCAAAAGATGGTCACTTCTAACAGTGTTTGCGTGTGAGAAAGCATGTGTTTGTGTGTGTGAGTGTGTAATTTGATAATTCATCTTTAATTCATGGACTATGCTGGTGGCACACACATGATCAATGCCAGATGTACAAAATTAGCACTGACTGCATAAATAAACTCCATTTAAGTTCGCTAAGTACACATTTGTTGCATGTGGATGTCCTGAAAATGTGCTTGATTTTGGGCCACTTGCACCTAAGCTTAAAACCCTCAAACAACACAGTAGTGCCTCTTTCCTCTGTCTGCTTTATTGCTTTGGACAATCGGAAGAGCTCACATTTTCTTATGCTTAATATCACACTAAAGAAGATTATGGTCATTGCAATATTCCTTGCAATACTGAAAATCCATGAGCATTTTATCCCAAACCTGCTACAGATGTTCGCAAACTGGGAGCCATTTTAACCATATGTTTATCAATCACTCCCTTAGGTTGCATTGGGATTAAAAATAGCTTTTTGCTTCTCCACCCTGCATCGTTTACTCAGATTATCAGTAGGCCCAAGAAATTATCTTTTTGGTGTGGACAAGGTTAAACAGTCTGCTAGTGTGATGTATCTGGTCCAGATACATATCTAATTAAGACGGGGAAAATTGCTGCTGCACAATTATTATCTCTTACTGTTCACATTAAAACTGTATCAAGGCAACTACACTTCTTGATTACTAAACACATTCCATTCAAAATGCGACACACAGTAAATAGAGCAATGAATGCAAAGGGAGAGCTTCATCCAAGAAACTGACTATTTACAAATGCCAGTCAATCAGTCAATGCTCTGCTCATCAAATGTGAAATTGGTTGTCGTACTTTTACTTTCCCGATATCTTATCAGATGACTATTTTACCTGTGACCTCTGCACTCTTTATTATTATCTGTAATTCCATACATGAATGAAAAGGTTGATTCTATACACAATGGAAAATGTGGATTTACTATCCACGAATAACTCATCAGCAGAAATACTTTGAGGACTACAGACTACTTTGTGGTGACAGAGTGCTTTACTAAATAATTATATACTGCCGAGAAATCTGGGAGATCAAGTCAGTGTGTCAATCTTCTTCAATGGTGACAAATGTATGGTCTCTTACATTTATCAATTAGTATTGTGCTCCTCTGAAGGACCAAAAGTAAAATTTGTGGTGGGAAATCAGGAAACTTTGTGCCACATAGTTTAGCTGCCAGGTGAATAATTATTTTAAAATGTTTTACACACAGTGAAATTGTAATTGTATTTATATAGCTCTGACTACCCCTTATGATGTGTTGAATCGATTTTCAATGATTAACACGCTACTCAGGAACCCAAAATGGATTAATTGTGGATTAGTTTAGGGAAATATAAGTTGTTTTTTGAGCAAAGGCAATGTCAGTCTGTTAGTTGCTTTTAATAGAATAAGGGAGGGAAGAGTGTAGAGCAGTGGTTCCCAACCTTTTGACATCTATGGACCCCCACTTTATCATTACTGGAACCCTGGGACCCCTCACTTAATCATTATTGGAATCCAGGGACCCCCTCACGGAGTCATTACTGGAAAGCGGGGACCAAGGCTTAAACAATGTCTATGAGTTGAACTGCAAAACAATACACAAGCAAGCATTAATAAAACAGACACACAAAAACGCTTTTTTATTTAATTTCCAAACAAATATACATTAAAAAAATAGTAATTTTAATAGGAAAGTTGGAGCCTTTCTAAGTTCAAATGAAACAACACATCGTCCATACGATATTCTGTTTGATGCACCCGCACTGCGCCCACAAATCAATCTGAGGATACTAGTTAAATTTTTAGCCTACAGTGTCAAATTTCTTGACATTTACAGTGTATTTTAAATTATTTAATTGTACATTTAGCTACTTCATTTATATATACTTTAATAATCTGTTAATATTATTTAACTTTCTAAGCAGTTGCAGACCCCTGAGGAGGCTTCGCGGACCCCCAGGGGCCCGCAGACCACAGGTTGGGAACCACTGGTCTAGGGAGTGTTACTTGGGAGAGCATAGTACTAAAATGAGGCTTGGGAAGAGTCAAAGTTGGAATAGAGGAGGGAAGAGTCTAGGACTGGTTATGAGGGAGTTCACAGAAAAATGAGGGTTGGGATGAGTCAAAGGAGGGATGGAGGAAGGAAGAGTCTAGAAAGGATTATTGGGCAATCAAGGTGGTACAATCATGTTTGGGATGAGTCAGAAGGTGGAGGAAGAGGATATAAAGACAGATGAATAGTATGAGACAGAATAGTGCACTGGAGAGAGTTGAAGTTTTTTGTTTTCTATAGTAGGAGTAATAAATATATAGATACATAACTACATAGAAAGGTATACATGTATATGGAAACTAATAAAGACAAATAAGGTTGTATTATATAAATAACCAAAAGTCCCATATGTGCATGTATGGATAAATAGTTAAAAACATAGACTTTCAAGTGTTGCTATAAATAAAACTATTTTTTGTGTATTTTTTATTAATTGTTTTTGGAAATGTTATATTTTATTTAGTTTTCATTTTTGTTTGATTTTATTCAATATTTTCCCAATGTTTCAATAGTGAAGGACTTACAAATACAGTTGTTATGACCACATTTACACCTTGTGATAGATAAAATAAAATAAAACAGAGACCGACAAAACATGCAATAAAATAACTTGTATAATTTGTAACACACTGTGATAGATTAAAATAAATAAAGCATAGGCCTATAAGCATATCATCAAATTGTAAGAAAGGGCCCCTTTTGGCATGGTTACCCACCACTTTGTGGCTGGTATTGAGGCTAACTTGACTGACTGTGTGCTGGGATACTGCAAACCAGGCCACAGCAACAGTATTCTTTCCCAAAACTGTACAATTGTTTCCACAATTGGCACACCCCTGGCACACAGCCAAGTCCCTTGTAAAAGGTACCAGTGGTGCCAAGGGGTCCATGACCAGGGAGGGTCTCTAAGGGCTGCAGCATGCATTGTGCCACCCTAAGGGACCTCCTCACCAAGCACATTCACACTGCCATTGCAGACTGTGTGCTGTTGAGGAGAAAAAGGCAAAGGCGACATGGCACCTCTGCCATGGCGCCATGCCCACAAACCACTGCCTGTGGCATAGGTAAGTCACCCCTCTAGCAGGCCTTACAGCCCTTAGGCAGGGTGCACTATACCACAGGTAAGGGCATAGCTGCATGAGCAATATGCCTATACAGTGTCTAACTCCATGCTTAGATATTGTAAGTGCAGTGTGGCCATATTAAGTACATGGGCAGGGGGTTTGTGATTACGAACATCACAGCTCCACGATGGCTTCACTGAAGACTGGGAAGTTTGGTATCAAACCTCTCGGCACAATAAACCCACACTGATGCCATTGTTGGACTTATTGTACAATGCACAAAGAGTGCATCTTAGAGATGCACCACCCTGTATTTCACCCAACCCTCTAGTCTAAGGCGGACCAGTCTGTGACAGCCTGCCACTAATAGACAAGTTTCTGACCCCATGGGGTGAGAGCCTTTGTGCTCTCAGGGGTCCCCTCCTTGGAAAATCCTCCATCTTGGTTTGGAGGACAGGGACCAATAGGGTTAGGAATGTGCCCCCTCTCCTCAAAGGGAGTGGGCACAGGAAGGGTGTAGCCACCCTCATGGAGAGTAGCCCCTGTAACGCCCCTAAAGCTAGTATTTAGGGGCTCCCTTGAATCTTACTCACTAGATTCCTGGCAATCTCAGAAGAAAGAAGAAGGATTGCTAAGCCAACCCCAGCAGTGAAGAATCCAGACGACAAGTGACTTGGCCCCAGAACTAATGGCCTGTCTGCAGCTTCAAAGACCCCTGCTCCAAGAAGGCGACACATCCTGCAGGACCAACGCCCTCTACAAACCCCCAGAAGACTACCTGCCAAGCATAGGACCAAGAACTCCTGAGGACAGCAGGCCTGACCAGAAGAAATCCCCACCAAAAGGACTCCAGAACCAATAAGGATCCATGAGCCCTGTCCACGCTGCACCCGATGGCCATGGCCTGAGCCCAGGTGGACCATCGGTCCAGAGGAGATCCTCAGGCGATTCCAACCTTGAGTCCACCCTGAGTTGACCCCTCCTGGCCAACACAACAACGCCTGCAGCCTGAATTTAGAGGGTCCACCTGACTGCGACTGGATCAGACAAAGATAACTGACACCAAAGGACACCCCTGCACCCGCAGCCCCCTGGCCTTGGGAAATCCAACCGATGCTCCAGCAACATCCATCGGGCGCCTCTCCTGCCTGTCCAGTCTTTGGTTTCCTAGAACCGACCCCCTGGACCCAGCCTGCAGCATCTTTGGTGACCTCCGGGATCACCCCACTGGGCGCCCAGCTCTGTGTTTGCACCCTGCACCCAGTTGCCCCTGTGCCACTGAAGGTGTGTGTTTGGTGTGAACCTGTGCCCCCCCTGGTGCTGACCTAAACCCCCAGGCCTGTGTCATGGAACTGCGGGTACTTACCTGCAATCTGCTTTCTACCGGGCACCCTCAGTCCTCATAGGATTCCATTACAAACTGGATGTCAACTTTGACCTCTGCGCCTAGCCGACCCCGTGTTGCACTTTTGGGGTCAGCCTAAACTTTGACATGTTGTCATCCTAAATCTCGAAGACTGGAATTGTAAGTTGTGTACTTAACCTTTTTCTGTGCTAACACTTTTTCCCCCTTAGGACTCTATGGACTCCTATGGGAAATTGCTACTTACTTATAAACTGCTTTATTTACAAAGAAACAAACAAAGTAAATTTAGTACATATGCTTGATACCTATTGACAACTGTACTTACCTGCAACAAAGTTCTTCTGGTTCTAGTAATAAAGTAACAAAATATTTTTCCTATATAAAAACCATTGGCCTGTAGTTAGTCATTGAGTGTGTGCCTCATTTCTTGACTGTGTGTGTACAACAAATGCTTTGTACTACCCTCTGATAAGCCTAACTGCTTGACCACAATACCACAAGAGAGCATTTTTTAGTATTATCTACTTTAGCCTCTGTTAAGTTTCTGGGGAACCCCTGGACTATGTACACACTAGACCCCATTTTGGTATAGTATATGTAAAGCCAGCTTCCTACACAAATAATATATGTAAAATATGCAGTGGTATAGATGATATGTGTAAGAAAATAATATATATATATATATATATATATATATATATATATATATATATATTACGTATACCACAAGGTAGTTATAGTTAGGACCTAGTTTCTATAGAAAAATCAATTTTTGATATGCCTATGTCTTTGGCACCTGATGAGGAATCTTTTTGAAATGTTCCTAAAACAATTGACGCTCACTTCAACTGCTGTCTGGAAAGGTGATCCATCAAGCAGGGGCTGAGAAGAAAAACAAAAGGGTGTGTGGGTGGAAACGTTTTTTCCCCATGTTAATTACCATAGGAATTTTGAACATGACTACAGCCCGAACCGCTGGACGGAATTACACCAAATTTGGCAGAAAGGCAGCTCCTAGTCCAGAAAGTACCCTTTTTGCTATTTTGTGTAAATCTGTTCAGTAGTTTTTGAGATATTTAAAGAAAACCAAATTTGTATATTTGGGCGGAGCCTAAACACAGATCTCATGGTGAGATCTGATTGGCTGCCAGCACTTCAACAATTACCATCAAAGGGCATGTCCATAAGGTAAGCCTGGACATCCCCTGAAAAGGCAGATATTCTTAGCCAGGCGTGGTGTCGAACAGTCACGGTTGAGGAAATCACCTAGCAAGTCGGTCATGTCTAAACCACACCTAATGGTGAACTTTGCTACATCTCTCCTGCTCTTAACCGCTTGACCGGGAATGGCCCAGGCCTCCTCTGGGACCTGTGACAGCACTTGCGCAACCGTGTCCCACAAAGTGTGGGAATACTGGCCCAATAAGCATGCAGTGTTCAACGACCGAAACGCAAGGCTGGCGGAAGATAACATCCTCTTTCCCAAGCTATCCAGGCTCTTGGAGTCCCTGTCTGGGGGGTGCACCAGGGAACGTGTAATGGCAGGTAGAGGCTTGGAGTACCAACCTCTCAGGGGTAAGGTGCTGGGTGAGAAACTTTGCGTTCCCCCTTGTGCAGGGCGATGACGTTGGGTGATTGTGCCCACTGTACTGGGCTTGGACCAGGTTCCAAGTAGGATATCGGTCAGTGCTTCATTGAAAGGGAGCAAGGGTTCGGAAGAGGAAGCTCACGGCTGTAGCACTTCTGTCAAGGTGTTCGTCTCGACTGCCACCAAGGGCAACTTGAGGTCCAGGACCTCAGCTGCCCTCTTCACCACCATAACACATGTTGCTCCCTCCTCCGTAGCCCCAGTAGGGGGAGAAAGCATGCCAGCATCTGGACATGTATCCAGTCCGCTGGCATTACCCAGCTCCTCACACCAGTCCATGCTTTGGCCTGCTAACTGGTATTCTAAAGGGTCCAGTGACCCCTTCCATTCTTCCCTAAGGCTTAACCCTTCAGAATAGGGTTCAGGCACCCACCTAGGACACCTGGGTCCTGTCAGCACCAGTTGACTATGTTCTGGCTCTGTGTTGGATTTGGGGATCCAAATGGGGCTGGTCCTGCAGGAGGGCACGGGACAGGAGTCGGAGAAGGTTGTGGTAGCATGACTGCCACCGGTCCGGATCCATGATCGGATCCATGGGAGCCCATCGAAGCTGAGGTGGAACCTGATGGGGCCCCCTCCAACCCTGCGGGCCTGTAGGTGCTCCGGAGAGGTCAGCCGGCTCAAATACAAGGCACATTGCATCATAAAAATCTTTTACCTGAGCGGGGGTCGCTTCGGCTCCTGGAAAAGCAGAGAGGTGCGAAGTTGAACCTGGCAACGGCTCCGCAGAGCAGTGCCTCGAGCGCCAGTGTTCCGTCTTTGTGTTGGCCAACAGACGAGGAGAAGTCAAAGCACGCTTTGACTTCTTGTGCTTCTTGTGTCTCTTTGCCGAATGACCCGATGACTTGGAGTGCAGATAAATGGACCTGTGTCTCCCGGAGCAGTCTCATGGCTTTCCCCTTGATCAAAACTGAGATCTCGTAGGAGTCGCTCAACGAGGCACCTCCTGCTGGGCCAACTTTAAGAATCATTCCCTCAAAGCCGAAGGTGCCATGGCCTGGCAGTCCGAGCACGACATGGAGCCATGGTCATCCTCGAAACACCACCGACCCATGAGGTGTGGGTCTTTAACGGACATGGCGTGATGACAGGTGCCACACGGTCTAAACCCTGTCTTCTTCGATGACATCTGCGACACACCGGGAGGAAAATTTCTTCAAAAACGAAGTTGACAGAATGTTGAAAAACGTCTGTCTAAATACAACAGCAGAGTAGCTTTTCTCCAGATCACTGCTAATTGGCATGGAGAGAAAAGATCCGATGTCAGCGTGCCAAGGTGGTGCCTATATAGGTGACCGAGACGCCACTTTAGGTGCAAGCGCCGCGAACAAGCAGAACCAATTGATGCCACTTACTGGTGCACAGGGGTACAACTCACGAAAAATCTTCCGGATCCAGTCTGATGCCTGGGAAATTCAAAGGTAAGGAATCTGCAACTAGAAGTCTCTATCAGATGTAGCATTTAAGTATATCAAGTTCTAATGACCATAAGTAAAAAATCTTTTTAAAATAATAAAAGCAAACCACTCACATAGAAGTAATAAACTTACACAACTAGTATCTATAGTGTTAAAAACACTAAAAATAAACTGCATTTGTAAATTTTGTTAGAGACTGCAGCGAAGGCGAAAGATGAAATATTCAAGTGGTAAAGTACTTGAGTAGACTTAGACACCCACACCATGGCTGCTGGAAGATATCATTACCAATGGAGTCAATGCTGAAATCAAAAGAATACTTGCTGGTAAACCATAACTCTTAATTTAAGCCACCACTTCCATGTGCAAATGCCAGCAGCAGAACCAGGAGAATTTTCGAATACCCTTTTGGGTTGTGAGGCAACGTTTTCAAGTAATACTGGAATTTACAGTATTATAACGTTCGCAAGTTTTGCATCACATATGATTTATCACTTAGATATTTCAGTCTTTGCTGTATGTCATTTTTTTTCAGATGGTTAAGTTCTTTCAAGCCAAAATACATTCCATCACCAGATGTTGTGGACAGCTTTCTTCCACAAAGTACAAGCATCCGTTTTTGACTTATCGAGCAAGGCTGGTTGAAAATATTATTCCAGCAGCGCTGGACTGTAGAGAGTAGAATGCTGGTGAAAACCATCCATAAAGTATGCTGGGTTATGTCACCTATTCATTGGATACAGATGTACCACCTCTTGGAACCAGGAATAAGGATTCTGTGGTACAGCCTGAGAGACTCCAGAATTTATGGAAAAAATAGTAATGTTTTCAATAGCATTCAAAAAGGCACTACAGCACATCATAACCACTTATCAGCCATATACATCTACCTCGATTTATCGCATGCCGTTTGCACAGTCACCCACTATATTATTATACTTAATACTTACATCTGATTGTTTTGCAGGCACTACACTTGATTCATTCTCTTCCTTTACTGTCTCGTTGTGCTGAGCCCTGTCCAGGTGACTTGAATTATTTTACCCTTTTCACACTTCAGGTCAACCGCCAAAACCTCAAACTATCTCACAACCACACCTCACTGGATGTTCCAACATTCCTCGTGCTCAACTCATCAAAAATGGAAATCATTTATTCTATTCTCTGGAATCATCCCATCCATCTGCATTAACTCCCTTGATCTCTGTATGTGTGTGCATTGAGAAAGAGGCAACCCCTGCATGGCTTGATAGAGAATGCACTCTTTACTAGGGACGGGCAGAATATTCCATTCTGCCAGTGGAATTTGGGGACTCTACATTACTCTTGTATTACAGAGTTCCGGCCTAATTCCGCCAATCGCCGCATGGCAGAATTGTTTCATGTGAGGCTCCAAAATGCAAGTGCGAGCTAAATTAGGTATCCCCTAGCGCCATTTTTAACACGGGCGGTCACGGCCAGAGGGCTGCTTCTCAAGTAGATATGAGGCTGCTCAAGAAGATTTTCTACTCGAATGGCAGCAAAATCAACTTGGATGGCTGCGTGCTCTTGCACACCCCATGGTGCTGCTTGCGCTGATTTTTTAGCTCTGCTTGCGCTATTGACATTAAATTGTTGTGCAAGCAGTACAACATGAATATTTATTTTCTAACCATTGGTGGAACTAAGCAAAATCCTGCAGAGTTTTAATGTAACTCTGCTGAATTCCACAAAGTGAAACTACGCAAGTTCCTCTCACCCCTACCCTTGACTCAACACTCACTGCAGCATGGCTGCTTACGTTTGATTTTCAGCCTCAGCACACATGACGATTGTGTGTGAAATAGGGTGACCACCTGGCATTGAAGCAAATTCTGGACAGGACTGTAAAAAATTCAGGACAAAGGGTCAAAATTCAGGACAAAAATTCAGGACAAAGGGTCAAAATTCAGGACAGAAATTCAAGAACAACCGTCAGTTTTACAGACACACGCAAGAGAGGCCATGCCTCACTATTTTGTCAGTGCATTTATTTACTGTTTTTTAACATAACACTATTTATTAACTGTGGTCTTTTTGTGATTGCCTCCTGGTATGCTACACTCAGGTGTCACATTACGTCCATGTTCAGTAGCGTAGGCCAGTCACCAAGGCCATCACCCCTACCCAAATCTGATTCTTTCTTGAAGAGAAAGTAACAGCAACATTTTGATTATGTTTCTGAACATTTTAAAACCCCTGGCAAACAGTTTGGGAAACATTAAGGTAATAAACCTTATGTTAGTTTAAACAAATTTAACAAAACCATCTGGCTTACCCCAACCGCCCATGGACTTTCAACCTAATTGTTTTTTAAAGAGTCAGGGCAGACGGTGTGTGTGACAGTCTCACACCTAATGTCAGGATGTGAGGTACCCACAACATGTCTGTAGTCTCACAGCACTAGACTGTATATCTGGGACTACATTTATCTCAGAAATGGGAGCTCAGACTGCCAATCAAAGATAATAAAAGAGGAGGATGAAATTGAGATCAAATGGGAGATCCATGGCAAGTTTTTCAAAGGGTTGTTGCTCAGAATTGGATAGATAAGGAAGAGAAGAACAAGGTGGGACAATTCCTAAAATCAGACAAGATGGATCCATCAAGACTATCAGAAGGTATTGGGTACCTAGGGAGTTGTCTCTGCACACAGGAGAGAAACAGAAGAGCCACTGTCAAGTGGTTGAAGAAGCAACACCCATCCACCTTGGCAAACTCTTCTGGTGCAATGGTCTGCTATTCGTGCTGTGAAGTGTGAGCAGGGGCCAGACCCCTTGCAAGGTTGTGCAAGGCAATTGCCCGCTTTGTCCATGTCTTTAAATGGTTTTGAGATTGAGCAAAAGCCAAACTAGTGATCTGGGTTATCCCTAAGTGTCAAGTACACATAGAATCTTCAAGATATTTGGGACGTAAATTGCACAAACAAACTGTAAAATAAATAAATATATAATTTGTGTTTCTTTAACGTATGGCACTGTTTTCCCCTTTATATAGAATTAGATCTCAGATTGAACTGGGAACCAGTTACCTTTCGATACCTAGTGATTAATATTTACCATTCTCCCACTGATTTCCAGGATCGAAATCTCAGCAGAGCATCACGGTCCATCCAAGCCCAGTTTGCTTTTAGGTCTTCTTTTCTTCTTTCTGTAGTGAGCCAAGTGGCACTAGTGAAGATGGTGTGCTACCCCAATGATAGTATTATTTCGCAAACCTTCTTCTGCTCGTCCTTCATTCCTTCTTCAGCTATGCCACACATCTGATTTGGTTGCTGCGGCGCCATCGGGTAGATCTTTCCACTATAAAGCTACCTGTGACTGGGGGTGGATTAGGCCTTCTGCACTTGGAACGCTATTATTCAGCTGCACAGGTCCAATGGGTGGCTCGCTGGCTTTCTGCCCACCTCCCTGCATGAGATGGGGTTTATCAGTAAAGACTTTTAAGGAGGGCTTAATGCACTGCTCATTGTTTCCTACTGACCAATCTACAGATCACCATCCGGGGTTATCATGCACAGCTTTCTCTTGCCTTGCTGGAACCTGTAAACTCACTGACACGATGAAACCCTGTGCTCCTGCACTACCTTTGCTAAGCCTTCCCACTCGCACAGGACGGATGTGCTCAGAGCAACTCCATCAGTGGCATGCTGCAGGTATCTTAAAATTGGGGGATTTGTTTCTGGATGACGAGCTACTAAATTTCCAAACCCTTATGGCAGACTACCATCTTCACCCAGGTCAACTCCTTACTTACGGCCACCTTAAATAATCATTAAAGCCCTATTTCATGTCTGCCACCTAGCACTGACCCTACAAGAGGTGTGCCAGAAGGTCTACACCATAGGAACTGGTGGCAAACTGATAGAATGGATGTGCAGACCTTTGCTGCAACATGGAAACCACTCCAGGTCTTCTCGTCATACTACCTGGGTGATTGATTTGGCCAAACCTCTGCAAGGTATGGACTGGAGTAAAATACTGGACTTTCCCCACAATGTATCCCACGGCTGTCACTTTAAGCACATTCAAAGTGCTTCCTTGGGAATGCACTCTGCCCATTGCTTGCCATTGGCCTTGTGGTTCGTAACTCACATTTTGTTGCTTTCAATTTGCTGGCTTTATTTGTTTTAGGCTATGCAGCTTGAGTTCATTCCTTCCCTTGCGCAAACCTTATTTACAGTATCCTTCCGAGTGCTCCCTTTCGGTAAACAGGCCTGTAAATCTTGTTCTTATCTCATCACATTTGCTGTGCACTCAAAGAACAAAGTCAAATGTCAGGCTCTGATTTCTGTGGGAACTTAGGGCCAGATGTAACAAAAAGAAAATTTGCGAGTTGCAAATTGCGAGTCCATGCGACTCGCAATTTGCAACTCGCAAATTGGTATGCAGTACGGTGTCTCAGACACCGTCTGCGAGTCGCAATGACCCACCTCATTAATATTAATGAGGTGGGTCGCAAATTGCGGCCCCATAGCGAGTCTAGGCACTCGCAAACATGGAGGCCTGCTGTCGTCAGCAGACCTCCATGTTCGTGACTGCTTTCTCAATAAATCAGTTTTTTTTTTTTTTAAGTGTAGCCCGTTTTCCTTAAAGGAAAACGAGCTGCACTTTAAAAAAAAACGAAACCTTTAGTTTCGGTATTTTTTTTAGGGCAGGTAGTGGTCCCTTGGACCACTACCTGCCCTGAAAAAATAGTATTGGGTCCATTCGCAAAGGGGAAGGGGTCCCATGGGGACCCCTTCCAATTTGCGAGTGGGTTACCATCCATTTGAAGTGGATGGTAACTGCGACACCCTTGGTATTGCATGCCACTCCGAATCGCAAATAGGAAGGGAACACCCCTTCCTATTTGCGATTCTGAAATGCATATTGCGAGTCGGTCCCGACTCGCACTATGCATTTCTGCATAGCAAAGAGGCATTTGCGCCTCGCAAACGGCGATTTTCGCCGTTTGCGACGCGCAAATCCTTTGCTACATCTGGCCCTTAGTGTTTACTCTTCTTTCTCTGACTTCAAGGTGAGAGGATTTATGTGACAATCTAGCTGGATACTGGGGATAGAAAAGAGTTTTTTCTATCACATGACAACATTTAAATAAACTTCAGAATATATCAGAATTAGGAGTACAAATGAAGCACATTTTTGTTAATCCTTAACTGTGCTGGAAACAAATACCTTTATATGATTAAAACAAATCATTGCATTAGGTGATGTAATTTCCACACATCATCGTCTGTGCAGAGTATAGTTTGATTTGAAAAACTGTACGTCTGTGCAAATGTAATGATAATTTCAATAAAAAATGTGTTGTCTGAAATGGCAGTGTGTTACTACACTCCACTCTGCACCACTCCACACCACTGCACCCTACTCTGTATCACTCCACTTTACGCCACTCCATGCCACTGCACTGCACTCCTCTCCATTCTGAACCACTCCACATTTTGCCACTGCACTCTGCTACTTCACACTATGCCTCTCTACTCTACTCTGTACCACTCTACTCTATGCCAATGCACTTTCCGCCTCTCTACACCACTGCGCTCTGCTCCTATGCACGCCATACCACTCCAGTCTAGGCAACACCAATCTAGTTCGCACAACTCCACTCTATAACACTGCACTATATGCCACTGCACTCTAAGCTAATACACTCTATGCTAGTGCACTTTGCTCTGTAACACTCAACTCAATGCCCCTTCACTCTACATCAATACACTGTACGTCACTTTAATCTATCTTTTATATATCTTTAATCTATATAGCATCTCTGCACTCTATGCCATGGGACTCTACACCACTTTACTCTATGCCATCACACTCTAAGCCACTCTTTGCAACTCCATTCTACCCTGCACCTCTCCAAGCCACTTCACTCTACTGTGAAACAATCTACTTTACACCACACTGCACTCTGTGCCACTGCATTCTATGCCACTGCACTCTACCCTGAACCTCTACACTCTATGCAACTGCACTCTACTCTGAAACAATCTATTCTACGCCAATGCACTCTATGCCACTCTGACCAGTGCACTCTAGTTCAATACACTCTACACCACTGCACGCTGACACTTTACTCTGCAACACTTCACTGGCCTCTACTATACTCTACACCACTCTACTCTGTACTATTACATTCTGCACCAATACACTCTATTCCACTGCACTCTATGCTACTCTACTCTGCCCCATGTCACTCTATGCCACTGCACTCTGTCAGTGCACCCTAAACAGCTGCACTGTATGTCACTGCCCTCTACTCTGCACCACTGTACTCTGCCACTGCTCTCTGTGCCACTCTACTCCACTTTACATCACTGCACTGACACTCTACTCTGCAACATTGCACTCTCCGCCACTGTACTGTACACCAATCTACTCTGTACTTCTGCATTCTATGCCACTGCAATCTACGCCACTGCAATCTACGCCACTGCACTCTACGCCACTACACTCTACGCCACTACACTCTACGCCACTACACTCTACGCCACTACACTCTACGCCACTACACTCTACGCCACTACACTCTACGCCACTACACTCTATGCCACTACACTCTATGCCACTACACTCAACTCCACTCTACTCTACTCTGCACTGCACCACTCTACACTGCACTCTGCCACTCGAGTCTATTCTGCACTCTATGCCACTGTACCACTCTGCACTACTGCACTCTCTGCCACTCTACTCCACTGCACTCTATGCCACTCTATTCTGTCCCACGCCACTCCATGCCACTGCACTCTAAACCACTGCACTGTACGCCAGTGCACTCTAAACAACTGCACTGTACCCCCCTGCATTGTACTCTGCACCACTGGGCTCTACGCCACTGCTCATAGCCACTCTACTCCACTCCACACCACTATGCCACTAACTTTTAGCCATGTTGAACAGCAGCCACTCTGGTGCATAACATGGCTAAAACACATTGGCAAAGCCAATAACTCTTACGTAAACAAGAGCTATTGGCTTTGCCAATGTTTGTTAGTGGTATGAGGTACCGAGGTTCCAGAAAGTACTGCGAATGTGTAAGTCCTCATTTTAAATATGTATTCGATGCCTCATCAGGGGTAGTAAGCGCTATATAAATACAATTACATCCTAATATAGGCTGCTACAAAATGCGCAAATACAGTTCAGTTAAATAAAAAAAAGTGCTTCTCAAATACAGATGTCAATAATATAAAACATTTTAGTATTAGGTATAAAATGTATTACAGTCCATTAAAACCACACACTCTACAGCTCACCATTACAGTACCTATCTAAAAGAAAATATCTTTGCCATCAGAAAGCTTCAAGCGACTCCTTTGATTAAAGTCAATGCAGGTTTTCAAGCCCCCTTACATTTTCAGATTTACCAGTTATCCACATTTGCATTTCTTTAGGGAAGGAGACACCCTGGCAAGAAGGCCTTTTCTTATCTGTCTGCCCCTCCCTCCCTCAGAGCACAGGAGGCCCCCTGCCCTTCATTCCAGCTGGGGAAACTGATCTGCTGGTAATTTCGCCCTGCCTCCGTTGTCCTTTAGGTGAAAGGCTGAAATTACGGACAAATGCTGTCCGTGAAGACTTTCATCACGGACAACGGACAGCAGGGCAAAATTACGGGCAGTCCGTGAAATTTACGGACTGTGAAACGGCTCAAGACCTAAAGGATTGCTCTCAGGTATGCATCAAGACTACTTCCATCTCACCGCGCTGAGAAGCCCTGCAGTAGTAGCGGCATCGAAAAGGAAAACTACGGTGCAGGTTACAGACTGGCTTTTGCAGCGTGAGCTACATAGGAAGAACAAGAACAGTGACACTTGCATGTTCTGTCCACTAATGATAATTGAAGATACTGTATGATTAGCACGTGAACAGTGTCTTTTAAAACAAATTCTTGTGCTGCAAAACATCGCCATCGGATTGCAGCTGATTGGCTGTGCAATAATCACATGCATTCCGTTGAGAGTGTAATCATTTATGTAATAAGGAATGCTTCTTGGAACTTTGTTACTGGACGCTCCCAACGATTGTTGCTACTTCATTAAATGTTTGATGCTGATACCAGAAGCCCCACTAGACTCTCAGAAGTAAAAGACTATTTACTTCAACAGCAGCACATTATTAAACAGAAGCAGCTGGCCATTTCACCTATTTCCTTTAAAGGAAGAGCTGCCTATCAAATCACTCCTGATTATTAAGGTCTGCCAGTTCTTTTCAACTGAGTCTTACCCTCCATTAATGTAGGATACGGATGTAGAAGGCATGTGGGCTCTGCATGTATGAGCAGTGTGTAAAGTCCGTGCCTGACTGCATGGATCCAGCATTACATTTTCAAATTACTGTGTATGGATGGCTGACATGACAAAGGCAAGCGATTATTCAGCCACGCAGAGTTGAGATTTGCTGGAAGACCACTGGACATTCACAGGCCCCACTTAAGTGAGCCAGGATCCAGTGAACGACGTTGAGGGGCATATGATCCTTTCAAAGTGCATAGAGAGCCACTACCTCCTTGTTTCATTCTTTCCGAGTGCTGTGTTGTATAAACGTTTGTGCAGTAGCCACCCAGGAAATGTCTCTCTCTTTCTGTGACACAGTTTCACATCCCCTGACCTAAAACACCCAGCACCCACCTTTCTTGACACCTCTTGTACCTCAAAAGACATAATTGAGTGGTGAGATATCACCCAAAATATAGAGGAGCTCTGAAATTCACACCTATGTCCGCAAGCCACAAGTGAATACTGGACAGAATCCCCAAGTCAGTGTTCCAAGGACTTCTCAATGGTCAGTGTCCAGGCTCTAAACAGTAGCGTGGGGGAGGTAATGTCTGACTTCTAGGTATGGTTTCTTTGACATCCAAGCTCCACTACTAGGTTGAGGACAGAACCTGAAGTCCTGCTGGAAGTGGTCGTAGACGTTCCTCAAAATAGGAGCCACCATTGCTGCAATGGATGTCCCCCTGCGGAAAGATGCTGCCAGGAACAGGATCTCTATGCAAGAAATACACAATGGTTCACTAAGTATTCAACTGATAATAGGTGAATATTAGTTGATTCAATCACTGAAAAATCTAAATGTGAGGAAAACAAAATAAAATAATAATATTATATTCATAGAGCTTGGCCCACGATAGTGGGAGAAAAAGTAAGTGCTTACAGTCCCCAGTGATCACACAAAAGAAAGGAAAGATGAGACAAACATATAAGCTGTAAATATACACAAGGACACAATTGAAATCTATTGGTTCAACAAGGCTATGTTAAATTGCTGTTAACCTGGGACTTAGTAATAGACATAAATTTAGCTAAGTCTGTGTGCAGCATTAGTGATGTTTCGACCATTTATGAAATACAGAGGTCTCACCCAGACAGACGAAATGTGGGACACCTGGGGATCGGCAATAGAAAAACAGCTCCTGATAGAGCTGATAGGTATGGGTTTATCGAATACCTTAAAAAAACCTCAATAGTATGCTGGGACCTGGAAGTATCGAGGGTCGAGGTCAACACCAAAGTGAAAACAACAAAAACGTATTCACTGAATTGGTTGGAGAATAAGGACCCACAAATTTTAAGCAGTTTCAAAATGTGTAGGTGAGGTAAATCGGAAGCGATCCAGGACCCCTGCCATAGATATTATCATTAAAGTCGAAGGCTATGGCACCGTCCAAACTGCTCTCAAATCAGGAGGGATGGGAGACTTCATCCTACTAAAAAGTTGGGAAATCAACTCCACCGTAAAGGCACTAATATAGAGTGAGAGGCCGTCACGTCTACCCCACAGACCGTATTAAGGAATATACACCAAGACTGTGTGCATCTGGCAAACCACTGCTTCTGTGCATAGGTTTATACCCAGGATCACACCGGCAAAATGGGCTGCTCTTGTATATCTCAAGGAAAAGAATCTCAGCCCTGCTGTTGACAATACAAGTGTTGACCAGAAGAGGCCCAGAATCTACATCATCTGCATTGCGTGGCCCAGAGGAAAGATCAGAACTACACTGAACTGTGGGTGAGCCTCTTCGGTCCATCCCTATCCCAGTCTGTGTCCCCAACTGCCCCCAACGGGGCCCTGAACTTGTTCGGTCTTCGTTCCTGGCCTGGGAGATATCTGCAGGTTTGCCAGTGAGGGCCTTGACTCTAAAAACACTGAAATTTCCTGATGCAGTCAGCAATCACAGTATTATTTGTCTCCAACGCCAAGGTTAGAAATCATTGAAATTCTCAAGGAAACCAGAAACATCAGCAGTATCTGAGCATGAAAAGCATGTTCTAAGACATTAGCCCTTGTATACCCACTGCAAAAGCAAGTATGCAAGTGCCCGATTAGGGTAAAAAGCTTATATTGCATAGGTTGGTTCATTAATACTTTCATGCAGTATTTAGCTGCGTACAGAATAAAGGACGTAATTCTTTTCTTAAAATGAAGACCTTTCTGGACATATAGGGGACTAATGGGTCTAATTACAATATGACACAGTGGTAATGTTGGGCAGAGGGTTGTGGAGCGGGGCTGCGGGCTTCACAGTTACAGTTATGTTATTAGTCTGTGATATAAAACGTAATAAACAGATTTATAAAGAGAAGTGCCTGGACAGTAATTTAATAAATGTTACTGTGGTGTGCTGAGTCTTTAGGTTCTAGCCGACAATACTTTCCTCAATAAGCCATGGACTTCTCTACCCAGATACAAAGAGGGTGAAGAATTACAGGGGTGGACTTGGTGTTCAGTTTCGGGTCCAACAATAAGTTGGGCTCCAGAACAGTTGAGGTAAACGCCCCCAACTGCCACATTTGGACCCCAGTGGCCCACCAACTAGTTTCCGTAGTGTAGTATACTGGATTCTCTGCACCAACCACACACAAAATGTATCTCCACATCAAATGCAAAAATGCAAACCAGAGGAAACAGGGGGGTGTAAAAAGCAGAGGTACATTTAGGGCCTGATTTAGAACTCAGCGGATGGGTTTCTCTGTCACAACAGTGATCGATATGCAGTCTGCCAAAATCTAAATCCCATGGGATAGAATGGCATTTAGAACTCAGCGGACGGGTTACTCCGTCATAACACTGACGGATATCCCGACCGCCAAGTTCTAAATCAGGCCCTTAGTCTTCCAAATATTAATTCCTGAACATTTACACAAACTTGTTTTAGGTACTGCATGTCAGAGGAAAACATGTCTTAGAGTAAACCAACATAATGAAAAGTTACTTCCCTTCGGTAATGTTCTTTCTAATGGATACCCTATATAACCGCAGAGTCCTAATCTTATGAATATTCCCCTGGCATGAGACTGGACCCTGACACTTTAAAGCAGTACTCCTGCATGCCGGTGGGTTGTGCAGCTAAGCATCGATGTTGTTCTGCTCCAGAAGTGACAAGCGGAGCCACATTTAAGCACCACCCAGGCACGGTGATATCAGTTAGTTTCTAGGCTGTCAGCACCCTTAGATGCAGAGCCCCAAGGCAGACTGGCATGCCAGAGTACAGATCTTTAAGTTTGGGAACATTTTAGATGTGAAAAAAGTGCAGATCACAGAATGGGGAGCAGAAGGGTCGGTAAAGAATTCACCAGAAAGATTGCGACCAAAGGTAATTAACTTGTTCTTCTGATGGACACCTCTAACTGTAGATTCCTCAGACAGCAGTACCTCCTAAGTTGGTGGGTCTGTGAATTGGCTCATACCAAAATTTCCTACAAGACTAGCAGGCAAAATGCCCCTCTCATGGGACCTGACTGTAATAGTGCTTCGTGAACGTGTGTACTGATGCTCATGTTGCCACCTGACAGATGCCCCAAGACGCACTCCGCATGCTAACGCACTGGTAGCAGTTTTTGCCCTGGTGGAATGACTCTGCAAGCTTTTGGGCTGTTGTGCACTTCGTAGCCCTTCTTTGCTATATTAAACCCTACAAAGAGCTGATCATTCACTCAGTTTTCCTTGGTATGATCAATATAAAAGCTTAGTGCCATCTCAAGGTCCAAATAATGGAGTTGCTCTCTTTCTCTTTAGAGGGATGAGGTTGCGCAAAGAATGTCGGTAGGATGATAACTTGCCCAACATGAAAAGGAGTGACCACTTTCGGGAGAAAGTAAGCTTGAGTCCTCAATATTGGGGAAAATAAGTGATATAAGGTGGATTGACAAAAAGTCTACAGCTTGCTCACACATCTAGCCGATGTTTGGTGATGATAAAGACTGTCTTCAAAGCCAGAATTCGAATGAATGAATGAAAACCATGTTTGTAAAGAGCAGTCTGTCACTCCTACCGGAGCATCCTGGCACTACAGCAGGAAGTCTTGGCAGTTTACCGGGGTGGTGGCGAGAGGACAGCCAGAGCATCAAATAATTAAATAAGAGTGGCACAGGGTTTGTGGAACATTGAAAATCCAGGTTTTAAGTTGTTTCTGGAAAACAACTTCAGACTCAATAGCTCTAAGAGATCTGGGGAGTTGGTTCCAGGCTTTTGCCACTAAGATAGAAAAGTACTTTCCTCCCTTGATCTTCATCTTGAACTGGGGAGGCTTAAGAAAATTGGCTGAGGCGGATCTTAAGGTACGAGTGGTGGCATAGTAAGAGAGCCTTCCCGCCAGGTATTTGGGACCTTGCAGGGGCGGCTCCTCAACTAAGGCAGAGGTGCGCCGCCGCACTGGTTTTTCCCAAAAGGAAAAATAAAATGATAACGTACATTACATTACTATAATTTTATTTTTCCTTGTACGGAGGGGCGGGTTGGGCTGGAGGGAGGGGACCCGAGGAGGACTATGTGCACACAGTGTGCATGTCTTTATTGGCCGGCCATGTAGCCTCTTGATTGGCTGGGAGCGGAAGAAGGAGAGACAAACACTTCTCCCCTCAAAGGTAAGTGTTTTTTTTCAAAATGTATTTATTTTTTTAACACCGCCACTTTCCCCTCCCCCGTGTCACTTTGCGCCCTGTACTGCCACCTCTGCTCAGTGACAGCTGCCACTGGGACCTTGTCCCCAGTTCTTCCTGAATGTGAACAATAGGATTTTGTAAAGCACCCTCTTACACACTGGTAATCAGTAGAGGGTTTTAAGTGCAGCAGACGCTGAGGAGCAGCAGAGAAGTCTCAACACCAGCCTGACAGTGGCATTTTGTACCAGCTGTAGTTTATGAATTGTTTGTTGGTGGACCCCGCAGACAGACTGTTACAATAGTCAAGTCTGTAAATTATAGTAGCGACGACTAGAGTCTTTCTTGCTGATAAAAGCAGAAGATCAAAGATAATTTTAAGGGCTTTCAATAACTTGAAACGCACGTTCCCACAACCATCAAACTTGGGGGCGGAAAGAAAAAGCAGCATCAAATTTGACTCCTAAATTCTTCACTACATCTACCATAGGAGGTGGAGAGGCAGAGTTTGGCCACCATAACCAGGGGTCAAAGTGGTTATCCTTCCCAAGTAGCATGATCTTGGTCTTATCTGTATCACATTTTAAGTGATTATGGAGCTTCCAGCTAATAACTGCAGTTAAACAAAATTTGGAGTTGGATTGTGCACCTATCGAAGTTTTATCCACAGCTAAAATAAGCTGAGTATCGCCCACATAGCAAGTGGTTTCAATACCGAAAGAACCAATTAACGAAATCAAGGGAGCCATATCACTATTAAACAGTACCGGGCTCAGCGAGGAGCCCTGAGGAGCTCCAGCAGAAATAGACTTTTCAGCCAAAGGACAACTGTGTGGCGGCTCAACAAACACACAAAAGAAGCATTTGCAATGCCACTGCACTCACATTTTCTTGAGTTAGAGCTATTGGCAATGCAAATTCATAACTGAACTTTTCATGCCACATAAATTGGTCAACCTTCCCTCATAATTTGGTCTTTTCCTGCCACATAATTCAGTGGCCCTGCATATAATTAAAGCACTTCCATTTACCTTCTTCCTCTATCTACAGCCAAAAATCAAAATGTTGCCATTTAGCGTCCTACTTTAAATCTGCCATGCTAATTCCAAATGAATACCACTTTCACCATCCCACCATCAGAGTTGCTGTCTGGTTAACACAATTCCCAAACAAAGGACACAAGACAGCCATAGAGGAGTAACGAGACAAATAAACTAGAAGCGTCACCCAAACATATCAAGTGTTCAAACAGTCATAGTGTAATACGTTGGCCTGAATCATGGTCATAATTGCAATAAGGAGAGATTAATAAAACATATATTATTATCATATAAATCCAATAAAAACCTTTATCAGAATAAAGTTTTCGCATTAGACTGTAATGCTCAGAACAGCCCTAGAGGACACCACAGTAAAAAAATAATTTGTAAGAAACATGGCCAGGTAGCCCTATAATTAGCCCCTCGAGGGCATAACCACATAAAAGAATGGCAGAAAGTAATGCAGTGCAACCATGTTGCCAGGGAGCAAGACCTGCTGGACCACCTGGGGATTGTGATTGGTGGCCCTGTTGGTGAGTACAATTCAGAGTAAGGTGCACATTTAGATGCTCTGTAGTGACAGTAGCAGATTTGTTCATATGCTGCAGGCAATGTTTTTGGACATGTGGAATGCAAGTTAAACATACAGTGGCCGTGAGTTATACAATAATTCCTACACATAACCGTCATTTGTTGACACAACAGCTGCACTGAGTTACAAAACACAACTGGAGCCTGTAAATTAGTGCTGCCTTCACATGCGTAACAAGTTATTTCTGACCTCAGGTAGCATCTTAGGCTGATAGCTTGACTTGGTTGTGCCGCAATTAAATTAGGGATGGATGCCAAAAGTAATGCACACAGGTTCATATCTAAATGTTTGGTGCTACTTTCCATAGCTGTGGCACGTAAAATGAAGCAAATGATACAAATTGAGGGGTGACAACTGTCCATGGCCCTCTGTTCATTGTACCTGTGTGTTTTACATTGGTCTTAGTCACAATAGCTGGAACAGAGCTAATGCATTTGCCATCTGTGCTACTGTATTGCCATGAACTTCTCATAAGTTATGGGAACATCATGGGATACCTGACGTTGGGGAATGCATGATCACAATGTATTATGTGCATGATGCGGTGCAAGGGACCCTTGATCAATTCCATCATGATAGATTTAGCCCCTAGAGGGCTTAGTGCTTTACATATTTTCAGAGATAGCAGGCCTACTGCAATGATATTACAAACAAAACCCTTAAAACACAAACTACTGTCAGCTGTAAAACGAGAGTGTCAGCCATAAGAGAGCTTAAAAAAACACTGAATGTTGGGAGGGGTTATTATTTTGGGGTCCCCACTAACCTAGTGTGGGGACCCATAGATGGCGTAATCAGAAAAAGTGTGTTGTGTTGAACATTTTGGTGGTGGTCCCATTGTCCTAGGACCACCACAGGCTGAGTTATGGGCAAAAATGTTTTGAAAAAGAATGCTTGCAAAGCATTTTGGGAGCGAGTTTCCCAAGTGAAATGAACATTGTACTATCGGCTCTTCCGCTGTGTTGGGAGAGCCGCTTTGAGGATTTTTTTTTTTTTTTACATAAAGCATTTATCAATTACAAAATGTTTTTGTGAAAGATATGGGGCACGATGGGGAGAGTCAAAAGAAATACTCTGATTAGGTAACAGTGTGAAAAGTGTGACCAGCGCTTCAATACCGCTGATGGAGTTCGGGCTGTTCTGCACTGTGAGCACCATGGCCTACATGGAGCACGAAGGGTAGAGACAAAAGAAAAAAACAGTTTGCTCACACTGAAGTACATCGGCAATCGTGAAATAAGCCATGCAACAGTTTCAGTCTGCAAGGCAGTATCAAAACCGCCCCAAGGCGGCACAAAAGTAAAGCATTTACCAATGACATCAAGGGATTTTTGAAAGTCAAGCCCAAGAAGGAGTGAAAGTGATGGGCATGAGCTGGGTGTGGTTAAAAGACCACAGAATACTTACAATAGGCCGAAAAGCGCTTGCACGTTCGACTTAAAAACTAATATCCTCTTTGAAAGCATGGCAGGATGGCTCAGTGGGTTGAATGCTTGCCCCCTGGTATACAGTGAGCTGCAGGACAAACTCGCCCTTCCAAAGTTGGTAAATTTAGCACCATTAAAGTTTGTATTTATTAATATCAGATATGTTTATAGTGCTGCTCTGCCAGGGTGGTGCCAGTATGCTTTGTGGTCACAATATAACTGTTATCATAAGAAATACATAGAACATGAGAAGAGCAACTAGTCAGTTTAAAACCTATGAGAAAATCAAAAACAGCTGGAAGAGGCAGTAGCCTCTGAGTGAGGGAAGGAGAGTGAAACACAAGGGAGAGGAACCTCATAGAGCAACGAGGAAAGACTGGAGCAGACACAGCAGGGTCAGTCAGTCAAAAGATGCAGAAATTGTCCTTTAACTGTTTCGATTGCAGGAGAGGTCGATCAATGTTCAGGTGAAGTCAAATAGTTTTGAGGGGCTTTTGGAAGTGACCCAAAGTTTTTCTTGGCTGCCAGATCCCTTTGAGAGCTCCAGAGAGACCAAAAAAAGAGGTAAATGCTGCTGAGTCTAATTTGAATATTTTGGTTTCAAAGCACTAAGGGCCACAAGTACAACAAAGGCTTTATGCAACATGTGGGACAATTCGCAGAATCAGCCTGTTAGTGAATGCAAAAAGGCTTTTTCACATATACCAAGCCCTATTTGCAATTCAGTAACCTATTACCGAATCGCAAATTGGGTTTACAATTTGGTATTAGGAGGGTGTGTGTTGAGGACATCCCTTCCTAATACAGAATCGCAGTGGTTATGTATTAATGTTTTGCGACCAAAATGCAGTTGCAAAACATTTTGATTTTACCACCATCTTCAAGTAAATGGTAACCCATTAGCAAATGGGAAGGGATCTCAAAGGGACCCTTCCCCTTTCTGAATGTTTGTAAAACAAATTTTAGGAGCAGACAGTGGCCCTACGGACCACTGCCTTTTCCTAACAAAATGAAAAGAAAACTTTTTTTTATACACATCCCGTTTTCCCTTAATGAAAACTGGCTGCATTAAAAAAAATTAATATATTATAATAGATTGCTTTATTGAAAGAAAACACAGACACAGTGGTCTTCTGACCCCAGCAAGCCGCCATCCCTATGAATTTAGCAATTCCCAATGCGTCGCAAACTGAGACCTGCCTCATTAATATTCATGAGGTAGGTATATTTCCGACCCACTGGAATTGCAAAATGTGTCAAAGACACACTTGTACATTGGTGTTTGCGATTACCAAAAAGCGTATTGCAAAAAGTCACTATTTGGTAATCCTAAACGATTACATTTTTACATCTGACACTAAGGGCCTGATTCTAACTTTGGAGGACGGTGTTAAACCGTCCCAAAAGTGGCGGATATACCACCTACCGTATTACGAGTTCCATAGGATATAATGGACTCGTAATACGGTAGGTGGTATATCCGCCACTTTTGGGACGGTTTAACACCGTCCTCCAAAGTTAGAATCAGGCCCTAAGTCTCTTTGCTTCTGAGGATGTCTGTCCCTCTGGTAGGTTTAGTGAAAGATTGACAGATGCTGGTTGATATCTGGGGCAGGCAGCTCTTCACCTCTAGAGCAAGTCCTTTAAGATCCCTCCGCAGGACAGGAAGTGATGAGTTCTGGACCCAGCCATCAGTGCAACAGCTGAGTGTAATTTAAGTCTTGTGGTTTCAAGGCACTAGGTCTCTGCTTCGGAGGATGTCTGCCTCTCTGGCAGGATTAGTGTTGGACGGACAGATGATGGTTGATGTCTGGGGCTCTGAGGCAGGCAGTTTCTCACCTCTACAACACATCCTTTAAGAGCCCTCCGCAGGGCAGGAAGTGGTGGGTTCGGGACCCAGCCATCAGTGCAGCAGCTGAGTGTAATTTTAATCAAGGCACTAGATCTCTCTGCTTCTGAGGATGTTTGGTGATGGGCCGACAGATGCTGGTTGATATCTGGGGCTCTGAGGGTGAGCCAGGCTCTACTCACCTCTAGAACAAGCCATTTAAGATCTCTCCTCAGAGCAGGAAGTGGTGAGTTCTGGTGTCAGACATCAATACAGCAGCTGAGAGTAATTTGAATCTTTTGGTTTTGAGGCACCAGGTCTCTGCTTCTGAGGATGTTTGGTAAAGGGTGGACAGATGATGGTTGATGTCTGTGGCTCTGAGGGTGAGCCAGGCAGCTCCTTGTCTGGGGCTCTGAGGCAGGCAGTTCCTCATCTCTAAAACAAGTTCTTTAAGATCCCTTCGCAAGGCACGGAGTGGTGAGTTCTCGAGTCAGACATCAGTGTAGCAGCTGAGTGTACTTTGACTCGTAGTTTCGAGGCACTACATTTCCTTGCTTCTAAGGATGTTGGGTGAAGGGTGGGACCATGCTGGTTGATGGCTAGAGCTCTGAGAGTGCACCGGGCAGCTCCTCACCTCTATAATAAGTCCTTTAAAATACCTCTGCAGGGCCGGAAGCTGTGGGTTCTGGACCCAGCGATCAGGGCAGCAGCTGAGGACAATGGAGTGATCAGAGGGGCAGATGTGTTTGTGGAGGCTCTGATAAGAAGGGCGTATCTAGTCTCTCTGAGATAATAATGGTTTGCATTAAATCACAGAAGTCAGATTGTTTTTAATGAAAGATTCAAGTCTATTTGATCCCAACTGTGCAGCTCTGGCAGATGTCAGCCTCCTTTCATCATGTGTTTTCATCATGAGGTCCTAATCTGTACCCAAAGACTAGAGTTTTGACCTCTTGGGCTAGCTTGTGCGTGGCAGTGCACTGAAGGGTAAAACGTTATTAATATTATTATGGCAGACAGTTCTTCAGACTGCTATCCCATGCAGTGGTGCATGGGGTAGCATCATGGTACGCAGCCTGGCATGTTCAACAGGCTGACAGTGAAACCAACAATGGAGGACCGGGCACATGAGAGACATCCTACCCCTGTGGTTTATCCGCCATTTAGATAGTCTGTAAACACCAGAGCGGAGTCTGGAGCATTGTATTAAAACACAAGTTATTACCTCGTTATTCACATGCCACGGTCCCACGAGGTCTTCAGTGATTCTGAATTCAGAGTAGAGTACTGCGGTAAATAACAGGGTTTACAAGCCCTTTCTTTGTCACAAGGGATGCTTCATGTAAGTGTTCTCGAGTGTGATGGATCCGGTTCCATATATGTGCTAATTACCAACAATGTTGATAGACACATTAAACAAGGAAATTATGGCATTTAAAGATGCCATACAATTTGAAGTTAAATAAAATGGAACGACGTGGGAGGGATGATGGGGATGACAGACACGAACAGGAAAGCGAGGGACGGGCGGGAGGTGCTGTGGATGGCAGTGTGAGACGATTCAAAGCGCCATGGCCGCCATGAGCATGAGCACGAAGGAGAGAAGAAAAAAAGTAGTTCGCTCACAGTAAAACATATCAGCACTCGTGCAGTAATCCATGAAACAGGAGCAGTCTGCAAGGCGGTAACAAAACCACCCCAAGGCGGGACAAACTTAAAGCATTTACCAATGACATCAAGTGATTTTTGAAAGGCAAGCCCACAAACGAGTGAAAGTGATGGACGTGAGGTTGGCGTGGTTAAAAGCCCACAACACTCGCAAAGGTCAAAGCGCTTGTGCGCTCAACCTGAAAATGAGGACTAAGTTCACGTCTCATTGAGGTACATAAAGGGATTTGGTGAAAACAAGTGTTGCAAACTTTTCAAAAAGCCAAAAGTGCCCAACGCAAGTCCTTGTTGGGGTAGGGAAAGAATAAACAACAATAAACAACAAAACCTCAAACAACTTTGCTTGCAATGGGTCAATCTGTTGGGTGCCACACTGATCCACAAATTCGTCCCAACAACTGGTGTTCATCGATTTTGCGGAGGGATGTTTCACTGCTAAAATGACAAACAACCTCAGGTAGCAAGTCAAAGTAAGTTAACTGCTGCCACTCAATCTCCAAGTACGGAGATGCAGATTGCACAGGCCTGGGTGCCATACACTGCCTGCTGCCAGGACAGATCCTCCCACAGTGGCAGCTTGACTGGAGAGGCCAGGGTGCTGTACCCAGCTTGCTTCTGCAACAGAAGATCCTACGTCAGTGGCAGCTTGATTGGAGGAATCATGCTTATGCCCAGGATTTCCAGGTCTACTGGCCCAATCAGGTGCCACTAGGATGTCTTGGACCCAGTCATTCATGATCTTCTTCAGAACGCTCGGCAGGAAAGGCAATGGCAGGAAGGCATACAGGAGTACCAAGCTCCAATGTAGATGGAGGGCATCTCCAAAAGAGTTGATTTAGAAACTCCAATTTTTAAAAGTGCTGACTTTGCATGTTCTTAATGGTGGTGAAAAGATCAAGCCAGGGTTCTCCTCATTGTGGGAAAACACCCTGTGCCACCTCTGGGTTTAACTTCCATTTGTGATCCGCTAAGCACCTACGGCTGATTTCATCCTCTCTGATGTTTAAAGATTGTGCCAGGTGGTGTACCACCAAGGAAATACAAAGTAGTCTAGCCACTTCCAGAGGCATAAAGGCTCCGGACACATCACCAAGAGCCTATTTGGCCTTACTTGTTGTAGTACCAAATGCTGATGTTGTCCGTGAGTGCCTGTCACAGCCTTCCGTTGATGATGGGCCGAAAGGCCTTCAACGCAAGCGAAACACCCTCAACCCCAACAAACTGATCATGATTTGAGTCTCTGCCAGAGACCAGAGACCAGTGCCCTCTGACCTCTACCTTTCCCACATGGCTTCTGCAACCCAGCAGTGATGCATCCATGACCACTGTCAGCTTTGGGCAGGGTAAGGAAAGTGATCTGCCAATGACCCAATCGCAGTCCTGTGGCCACCACTGTAGATCTTTTGCAGTATTCTCTGAAATCAGAATATAATTTGACAGATTCCTCTGATGTTACACTGACTGGAATTTGAGGTCTCACTGCAGTGTGTCTCACCTGGTGTGTTTGACCAGCAGAATGCAGGAGGCCAAAAACCTCAAGGACCTCAGATCCAGGACTGAGGCTTAAATACAGAGATCATAGCCTGATTATCCTGCACTCTCTGATCTGGGAAAAACACAAAACTGTACCCTATTCAGAACAGCTCAAATGAAGGGGAGCTTCTGAGGAGTCAGGTATGAATTTGGCACTTTGATAATGTACCCCTACAATGTTAGGAGGTTTGGTGCTGGAGCTGGTTGACAACTGCCTGGGGTGAGCCCTCCTTCAGAATCCAGTCATCAAGTTACAGAACGACTGACACCCCGATCCCTAAAGGTGTGCTGCGACCACAGCCATAAGTTTTGTGAACACCCAAGGGGCACTGGTGGGCCAAAAAGGGAGCAATGCAAACTGAAAATGATCCTGGAACACTGTGAAACACACAGAGCACCTTGGCCTTGCAGGACAGGGATTATGAAAATAAGCATCCCACATGTCCAACGCCACTATGCAGTCTCCAGGGTCTGGGGCAGACAAGACTTGCGCTAGTGTAAGCATACTCAATATGCCCTTCTGCAGGAAGGCAGTGAAAGTTGTGAAGATCTAAAACAGGTTGAGGGCCCACATCCTTGTTCAACACAAGGAAGTTGCGGGAGCAACACCCAGTTCCTACTTCTGAATCTGGAACTATCGCTATGGCCCCTTTGGCCAAAAGGGCCTGCACTTCGTGTTGCAAGATGGAAAGGTGGCAACTGTCAGTGGTGGAAGATACAGCTGGGTAGAAGGAAAAGAGAGGGTGTAACTCTGATGGGCGATTTAAAAGATCCACTTGTCTTAATGACAGCTGTCATTCTTGGAGGAATTATCAAGTTCTGCCACTGATAGGGAGACTTGTGTACCAGCAAGGACATACTAAAGCAGTTTTGTGGAGGGGATTGAGGATTGACCAGCTGCTGCCCGTAACACCCAGAATATTGTCTCTGATAACCAGCGGGCCAGCAGTTGATGGAGAAGGCAGGGGGCGAGGAGCGCTCTGCCGGCCTAGGCCCTCAATTCCTGACCTGAGAGCGCCCCACATTTGCTCCACACCAGCGGCAGGTCACCCCACATTTGGTCCACACCTGCAGTAAGGCAACAGCATAACCGAAACGCTGTCAATCCTCAGGCCGAATGAGTGTGGCGGAGCGGGGTCACAAGATGAGATGGCGGCTTAGGGAGGCGGCCGTCCAGAAGCAGACATAGCCCCAGTACGCAGGCTCCAACATCGCTGGAACCCGGGCGCATAGGCAGACGGGGTGGAGTGAATGCTCCGCGACATAGTCCCCCCTACCAAGAGTAAAATTTGGAGACGCAGAGGCCCATCACACTAAGTGGAGCCAGGGAACAGCTGGGGAGGCGCCAGGGAACAGCTGGGGAGGCACCGGGGGCCCGGAGGCGAGAGCAGCCACTCAGGTACAGTGGCAGAAGTGTGCTGCCGGAGGGGGCGGCTCAGACAGAGGGATAATCCAGCAGGGGGGTCAGAGTGGCAGACAGGAGCGGACGCCACATCCAGGTGCTGTAGAAGGCCATAACTAGCTGAGGCTCGCGGTCGGTGGGAGGCATCAGGTAGCTCACTGCCCTCGGAGTGATGCCCAGGAGAGGCTCCCATTATTTATCACCAGCGGAGGGGCAGCTTCAACAGCCAGAAGAGCCAAATGGACAGCAAGACTCCGGGGGCTCTGGGGACTACTCGGAGGATGGCCCCAGCAGGAGCAATATTCTCTCCTCACGTCCACAATAGCAGCCACAGTCATCAGCTTGGGCAGGTTTGGGGGAGGTCACCCCCACATCCACCTGTCATAGAAGAATTAAAAATGAGTTCAGCAAGGGGTGGAGATAGTCTGGAAGCCCACTGAAACAGGGCTAACTCTCTGGATGACATTACCTTGAATGACTAGCACCATAAGAGACTGCACTGGAGGGGGTGACCTTTGCATAGCGGCAACTGTTAGAGGATGACCCCCCCCCCCAGACGGTGGGACAGAGCCCACTCCTGGTATTACACACCCAGAGTCCGCTCCCACCAAGGGGTCACCTGGGCAGCCCTTATTCACTTGCATTGAGGGCACCTCCGGGATCGCCCGGTAGGGGGCATCTACCATGGGCAAATCAGGAAAAAAGCGGGACAGGGAGTCCGTGGCACAGGCATTACCGGGTGGGGGACTCAATGGATCCCATACTTGCCTGCACCTACATGGACCCTCGGAACTTCCCGGGGACCCCACGCCCCAGAACATACTGCAGGCCATAACGGCCTCCTGCGAGGCCCTTGAGATGAAAACTGACTCTTTGGGAGCAGACCTGGGCCTACTCAGAGACGACCACTGCCACCTAATGGAAAGGGTCCTACGACCGAGAGAGAACTAGCAGATATAGCCCCGGCTCTGTCCATAATGAGCAAAAAACTTCCCACCATGGAAGCTATGGTGCGCACCTTAGAACTCAGAGCAGAAGACAGAGAAAACTGGTCCCGCTAGAACAATGCATGTGTTGTGGAACTACCAGAAAGAATTGAAGGCACTATCATGGTCCAATATTTGGAGACTTGGATCAAAACGGAGCTGCTGGGAAATGGCTTGTCCCTCTTCTTTACCTTTGAGTACGCCCACAGGGTTCCTGCGCGAGAGCCAATACAGGGGGCACCACCCCAACCAGTGGTAGCCAAGTTGCTATTTTATAAGAACTGAGACCACATTTTTGCCCAGTTACGCAACAGGGGAGATATCTCAGTGAACAACAGTAAAGTGCACATATATCCTGATTTCTCGCACGAAGTGCAGAGGCAACGTGCCACATTCCAGGAGGCTAAGCGGATGCTCCGACAAGTGGTGATGGTATATGGAATGATATTTCTGGCAAGACTGCGAGTGGCTACCACTGAGAGCACCCGATTTTTCAACACCCCGCAGGAAGTCTGGGAATGTCTCTCACATCAAGCTCAGCCGGGTCCGAGCGATGGACCTCGGGTGCGATATCAGCGTAGGCCAAAGAGAGGTCAAAATTAGGGCTCCTGCGGTTCGGTCACCCCTTCCCAAGACAAGGCTCAGCTAGAACGAAGACGGGCGATGGAGGTGGTGGCCTCCTTCACCCGATAAGTAACAGGCCCGTAGTCCCCAATGGTCGAGGGACCAGTAGATGACTCTGAGGTAGATACCATTGCAAGTGACTCTTGTGCCTCCGGCCTGCAGTTGCCACCTGTTACACCGGGCACATCCGATGACATCATTTGATAAGCCAAATGCCTGGCCGCTACTGGCCCGAGTCATGTAAAGATCCGGCTATAGGTCTAAAGTGCCCAAGGTGATAAGAGTGCAATATCTTTGAGGTTGCCCTCATGGATAACGGGACACATTTATTGCTGTGACTGCTGGATGGGAAACCTGGGGCGGGGAGGGAACCCCCTGCTTTAACCTCCCCTGACCATAGTGTAATCAGCGAGTTTAATGAAGGTTGAATTCTTGATTGTTTGGATGAGGGCTGAACCCCTACTTGTCCTGGGGACTGGGAGTTGGGTAGACTGTTGGTTTAATTTTTGCTGGGGTTTAGAGAGTCGCAGAGCCCTATGTGTTACACACATAAATCTGCTAGATGCAGTGGGGAGGTGGAGGAAGGGGGGTACACACAGCAAGGGTTACTACCCATGGCAGCCCTCACATTCTATTAATTCCTCTCATGGAACATCAGAGGAATGCACACTTTTTCCAAGAGATACCAAGTTCTGTTGTATTTACATAGGGGGAATATTCAAGTGGCATTCCTCCAGGAGACCCACCTGACAGCAAAAGAGAGGAAGGCACTTCAGAGGTGAGCTCTATTACACAACCTATTCAGCCTTCGCTCGGGGGTGCTGATTTGGATAACAGCAGGGGTGCCTTTTCAACTGGCAACTAGTAGATCCAGGGGGCCACTATGTCCGGATAACAGGACAACTGGGAGACTGAGATATTGCCTTTGTCAATGTTTAAACCCCCAATTCCCATCAGTGATCGTTCCTAGCTAGCCTCTCCAGCACTCTGGCTCCATAACTTACACTTATAATACTACTAGGGGGAGATTTTAACCGTGTGGCAGACCAAATATGAATAGGTCCCACCCCCATTCCCCTTATCTGACTCCCCAGCAGTTAGGGTGGCCAGGACGTACTCGGAGTGGCAGACAAAATGGGGGCTAGTGGATACCTGGAGAGGAGCACACCCGCACATATGGGATTACCCCTTTTTTCAGGCTTACACGAAATGCACGTGCAATTAGACACATTCCTTGGATCCCCTGCTGTCCATTGCCTAATCTCCCACATTAAGTACCAAACCTGCAAAATTTCTGACCATAACGTGGTTCTTTTACACCTCAACTGGGAACATCTGTGAGCCCGGATCCCTACGTGGCGACTGAAACCTGAATCCTTAGCGGATCAGGCCTTTCAGGAGGATCTATGTTCGAAGGTAGTGCAGTTCTTTGAGGAAAACGCTAGAACAGCCTCCTCCCTCCATGTGGAGTGGGACACTTTCAAGGCGACAATGAGGGGGCATTGTATGACTGTTTCCATAGGATTCAGAGGGACACTTCTGCAAGAAATACAAGAAGCAGAAAAGAGCCTCCAGGAGCTAGAGAAGCGTTGTCCAACTCATCCTGAATCGCATCAGTCCCTTATAGGCCAGAGGGAGGAGGAGGCTCCCCGGGTGGAGAGACTGCGCTGCATTGACCATCGGGCCTACATGGAGAGTACACACGTGGATTGGGACCGAGCGGGCTCTCTGTTGGCCTGGATGACTAACCCTATGAAGAGAGGGACGCCCATATTAGAACTGGAGGGAGATGGAGAGGATAGGCTCTACAGTCAAGAGGAAATTAATGGTTGTTTTCATCAATAATACTCAAAGCTCTAAGAAAGTACTGTCCAGCATGACTGGGAGCAGGTCACAACGTTTCTGTCCAGCCTGTCCCTGCCCAACTTAACACTGGAGGAGGCTGGAACACTAGGGAGTGACATCACAAACCGAGAGACAAGGGTCGCCATTAAATCCCTGGCACAGGGCAAGACACCAGGGAAAGATGGGGTCCCGGCCGAGTTCTATGTTACCTACTCTGAGGAATTGGCCCCTCACCTGAAAACCCTGTATAACGCTGCCAGGGCTTAGAAGGCCTTACTGCCCATGGCCACGGGAGCCATATTTGTCCCTCTATTGAAGCCTGGGAAACCGGCCCATGATCGCAGGGAATACATTCCACTCTCAATGATGAATGTGGATGATAAAATCCTCAGTACAATTCTGTCAACCAGGCTACTCCCCCATATCCCAATCAGGCCGGCTTCATTCCAGGCCGTAACACAGTCTTTAACGTCAGGCAGTTTCTATCCCTCATGAAAATTGGTGATGGCAACTTGGCCACAACAGCAATGTTTGCTGTTGATAATGAGAAGGCCTTCGACAGCCTGGAATGGGAGTATCTATACGAAGTGATGTCCCATAGGCAGCTCGGACACAACTTTCTGAAATAGACCATACTTCTTTACATGAACCCTGTACCTAGGGTTCAAACAGGCCCCATTGTCTAGGATAGCTACAAGGTGGCATGGGGAATGCAGCAGGGGTGCCCACTGTCACCCCTGCTCTTTGCCCTGGCCATGGAGCCTTTGGCTGCCAGGGCACCAGCAGGGACATTCTTTCGAGGCCTACAGATCAGAGGGCAAAGGCACAGAATCTCCCTATACACGGATGACCTCAAACTTTCTTAGAGATGTGCAGGATGAATTGGAGGGGGCTAAAGCAATGCTGGAGCACTTTGTTACCCTATTGAAGCTGCATGTAAACTGGCAGAAATCCCGCTTGTTTCCATTAACCACCGAGGGGCGTCCATGAGAGGAGATACAGCTCTTACAATGGGAACTTAGGTGTCTCACATACTTGGGAGTAAACATTTTCCACAATAGACTGGATATCCTAGAGCGGAATGTGGGGGCAGCCACCCGATCCTTGTGCTCCAGTATAGAATTCTGGAAAACTCTCCCACTATCGGTAATGGGCAGGATCACCCCTATTGAAAATGGTAGCTCTACCTCGGCTATTGTACTTTTTTGGAACAAATGCTCCCCTGAGCTATCACTTACTGCCCTGACGGTGTTTCCCCATGGCGGGGACTGGAGGGGGCTGGAGGAGCAGATGGCAGCCGAGGGTGACCATGGTTTGCGATCTTTATAGAACGCAGGAGCTCCTTTCATTTGAAGGCTTTTGTGCGGAATTTGATCTCGCACAGGTTCACTTCTTGCTTTATAGGGCTGTCATCACAGTACTCTGTAGGAACTGGTGGTCCGGTGCCGCTGAACCCCCATCACACGAGTGCTGTCGAAACATAACCCTTTCATCCGGCACCTTTAAAACAGTCACATGCTTATAGAGAGCTACTGGGACAGGCATACTCTGTCCCATAGAGCGACTGCGAAGCAATTGGGAAGGAGTCTAGGTACCCTGATCAGTGTCAAAGACTGGGATATGACAGTGAGCAGAATTCCCAAAGTAACCAGGAAAACCTGATTCAAACTTATAAACATCTATGTCCTGCACAGGGCACACCGCACCCCGGCACGACTTCACATATACTTTCAGGTGGTAGATGTGGCGTGCCCCAGAGCTGCTCCACGTGCTTTGGGCATGCCCGTAAGTGCGTGGATATTGGGAGGAGATCACACAGTTGCTATCCACTATACTAGAAAGGGAGGTCCCCTGTACCCCAGGCCACTGTCTTCTGAGCTGGTTCCCTCACACTTCTAAAATCCACCAGCAAATTTCATGACCTCGTCTTTACCCTGGCTAAGGGAGAAATTACAAAGAATTGGAAGTCCCCTAGAGGTCCCCCGACGCTAACATGGAGCAGAGAGCTAGAAAAGTGGGCGGGCGGTGAGGGAGGACTATTGTCCAGAGAGACAGCTCACGGGACTGGGACTATAGATATGGCCCATGCCTGTGACACTCTGCTGGAAGCCCTTAAAGATTCAGACACTCCCCAGGCTGCCTCTTCCCAAGAGAATGCCCCCGAACGGACCGTTCCCTGGGTCCTCGGAGGTCCCCCCTCCCACTACAACCTCCACTCCACCCACCACACATGCAAAACATAAAACCATCAACTTCATGCGGAGTTGCCCTCCGACAGAAAGGCACCAAAGAGCAGGCACACACGCTATACACCGAAATTAGACAGCTGAGACTCTCCAAGGGGAGGGTAATGTTTTTATTATGAGTTGGAGGGTTGCTCTCTCAGCATTTGACCGTCTTTGGTTGGATATAACATGATCAATGATACACAATGTGATACCTGACAGCATGGCCTACATGTAACAAGTTGCATTAAAAAAAAACAATAAATTTGTTTTAAAAAAAAAGTTGTTTCTGAGAACCAGTGTCCCAACTGAACAGCCTAAATAAGGAACATTGAAGATTTTCCAGAACAGCCAGCAAAACCTCTGCCGGGGTATCCTGAAGGGCATTAGAATAGCAGCCCACAAGACAGCTGCAATTCACAGATCTGACGGCCAGTCTGGTGGATAGCAAAATTCGTTTGTCAAATATTTTTTCTATTGTCTATTATTTTGGATTCTCAATCAGGGGGAGTAGTAGGGAAAGCACAGGTATTAATTTTGCTGGGGGACACCTATACTACCACACTCTCTGGTGTTGGTTGAGTAAAAAAGGCTAGGTTGCATTTTGCAAAGTGATGGAGATGAGCAACCTGCCTGTTAACAAGTGGACCTCAACAAGGTTTTGACAAAGTGCCCAAAAATGGTAATAGTGGCTCTTTGGGAGTCTGACCAGGGTGCAGTACTACCATCAATAGATGAGTTTTCACTTCCATTAGGGTTATGTGTAAATCTAGAACTTCTGCCACCCTTTGTGTAACAATAGCAAAAGAGGCACTTTCCTCTGCTGCAGGAATGGGGGAGTGGTAGTTGGGGAGTGAATACAGGGAGAGAAGAAGGCCAGTATCTGGGGAAGTATCTAGCCCACTGGCATCCTGAAGTTCTTCACACCAGTTTCCTTCCTCGTCAGTTACCAGGCCCTCCCCTCCCCCCACTTTTTGCTTTCCCACACACTCCTCCATTGCTCCCTATCCCTTGCGGGCATTTCACATTGTTTTTACGTTTTTGTTTAGAGGGACCAGCAGCTTTTACAAAACAACTCCAGGAGAGGTGCCCAAACACCCAGGTAGTGAAAGGGATAAAGTCTACATGGGATGAGAACCAATAAAAAATAAAGGTTGGGAGAGAGAGAAAGCAGCACAAGAGAGAGAGCACCATTGAGGGCGGTGGTGAAGTAGATGATGGAGAGAGTAGCACTCGAGTAGTACTCAAAGGAGAGAGCAACACCTAGTGCAGGGGATCACAAAAAGGCAGCACACAAAGGGGATAGAATGGAGGAGTGGGAGCGAATGGGGGGCACCATCACACAAGAGAAAGCTAGATAGACAACGCAGGCAGGCTCATGGAATGTTGAAAGAAAAAAAGATTTAGTTCCTTAAATTTGAGCAGTGGGAGGAAAAACGCGATCTAATCAAAACACTGGTAAAGAGGCTAAGCTCCAGGGGAGGGACAAACAGAAAAATGGGAGGGCAACTAATTAAATAAGAAGAAAGCAAATGAGAGCTAACCAATGGTTAAGTAATAGGAAGTCCACTGAGAGTTTATTGTAAGTCCATAATACGTCTTTCTCGACCAGACAACTTGCACTGTATGGCAGCCACGATATAAAAATTACATATTTTATATTTCTGTATGACCTCAGAAATCTAATGGTGCAAGCCAAACTTCCCTTGTCCTGACTGGCTGGCCAGTACAAAACTGTGAACATGATGTTTATTACATTTTCAGCAATTTTGTTTCCAAAACATGGTAGTTCCCTTCAGTCTCTCTTGCTATGAGTCAGATCTCTGCCATGACTTGACTGCCCCAGTTTGTTCCTCTGGGCCAACTGAGAGTGGGGATACCAGGCATGTTATGTTGCGCGTCCCAGCGGTGAGGTTGGGTCGCGGCGGGGGCCGCGGTCCATTTTGCATGCCGCGGGGCCCACCACGCCCCCTTTTTCCGGCCTCAAGCTGTCCTTGCCGCTGTGGTGGGACCCCGGAATTGGGCTTCTGTTCTCGCGGCGTAAGGGTTATAGTTAGGCCCTGGGGCACCCCCTTCCCTTCAGCCTCTCTCTTACCTGGGTTTTTTCGTGGATTTCCTTTTTTCTTTTTCTCTTCTTGTGGGAAGCCATCTTATGGCTATCCCATAATACCTTTCTCTTCTCTGGTTCCCTGCATGCACCTGTTCCCTTCATCCTGTGGCGTCTTTCCTATCTGTTCTACAACTTTTTTCCCCATCCATGATGCCGGTCTTTCCTTTTCCTGTTTCTTACTTCCTGTTTTGGGGTATATAAGGGCCTTGCTTTCTTTTCTCCTTGCGTTGCAACACTGCTTTGTGGTGATTACGCTCCTGCTGGTTTTCTCTCAGATATCCAGATTTTTCTCTTGTTTTTTTCTGCGTTTGACCTGGTTCAAGACTTTGATTTTTCTTTGTGTCTTCCTTTCTTCCAGGGAGTCTCCATCTGGAGGTTTTTTCCCCTTTGGGGTTTTTCCTCAGGGGCTCCTTCTGGGAGGCACGGACTGTATTGGCGTATACTGTCAACAGCACCGTGGCTACCGGAAAGGGTCACCCTTACCTTGACCAGAGCCGGACCTGCAAGAACCAAGGTCACACCCCATCTCCCTTTGGTCTGGACTGTAAGCCTAGGCCAAAACTTGACAAGGCATGCATGCATTTTCTATGGGTTTGGGATGCCCACAGGTGATAAACTGGGTGCAGTGCATTTTGGACACTTAGGAAGCAGAGGCTTGAGAGATGAGTACCTCCTTTTTGGTCAGATACGTCACACTGTGGCTGTATGGAACATACTACACCCATGTACTTTTAACATCTGTACATCTCAAGGTTTATGTTGCTGAGTGCCAGACCTCGCTCACCCTCACAGGCTGGCCACAAGAGCACACAGAACATGACATCTGTAAGATATTTAGTATATTTTTTTAAAAACTTGGAAATTCCCTCCAGGGTGCCTGGGCAGGAGCATATCCATGCAAATCTTGATACCCAGCTTTGTTCCTCTGTGTCTCCCGACCTCAGGGGTATCAAGTAAATTGAACATTTGGAAAGCAGCTGCAAGTGAAGTGCTGGTTTCGGGTACCTGCCTTTTGGTTGCAGGTATGGCCCTTGGACTTCTGGAAATCATAGCACTATCATATTTTTAAATATCTATACATCATTATCTTTCTATAGCTGAATGCCAGTTCGTTTTACCATGACTAACTGCCAGGAAACACACTGAATACAATATATGCCAGTTTTTAAGGCGTTTCCCCCAATACCTGGACGCTTCCTTCAACCTTCTCACCAAAGGATATGTCCCTCCTAAGGTATGACCCACATTTCCCTATATCTTCTGACTGTGAGACTATGAGGTATGATTGGAATTAACATGTATCTGAGATGGGATCTACCCACAGGACCCCAGGGATTGTTTTTAATTAGTGAGGTTCTATGCGTATTGAGTATTTGGGTGCAGTGGTGACCAGCACCCAGGAGAACCTATTAGCCCCAAACATTTCTGGAAACTAGAAATACAGGGGAATCTATAGTGATATGTCTTGCATAAAATCCAGCATCTCTCATTTGCCAGAATTCCCTATAAATGTCAAAGTACCAGTAAAAGAATCACAATACCCCAGTTTTCTTATTTATTGTATTTGTTTCAGCTATTAAAAGCTATACAAATAAAACAAATTCAGGTGAAAGTAAAAAAACATTTCAGTATAAAAAATGAAATATTTCAATAAATCACTTAAAAGGATTCAAATTCAGAAAAAATGATACAGTTTACAAAAATGAGGTACACATTTGTCAGACTAGTTTGATAGATTTCCGGGCTCGGAAAGTATATAGAGCGACCTGCTAGTAAAGTACTTCTGAGTCTGACCAGAGTCATAATGACATAGCTTCCCTACAGTTTCTTATGTTGTGTTTTAAAAAGTGAGGATAAAGGATCTGTCTCCTTTCGTGCACAGAATGTGTGCAAAGCAGCATGAAGTGTAGCACAGTCTCTTTTTTTTACTTTTAGAGGTCCAAAGGTCTGTGCAGTTTTTTTGATTATTGGCTTATCTGTTAGTTTAAGCCAAGACTGGCGAAATTATGAGTCTGAATTTAATGTAAAGGCTCCTGTTTTTCTTTGGGAAACAAACGATTCAGATATGGCTCAAAATAGGTTAATGATTTGCCAACAAAATAAAACCTCAGAAGCCGGCCTCCCTTACTGAACTGGGTGGAAATAATATAATCCTTGTGGCACATTTTGATGATCTTCTAGTTCATTCTGGACATTGAGCCTGGGTTCACCAATACTCAGGGCATCCTGTGTCTTTTAGGGTTGTGGCTATAGTTCAGTGGGGCCTTTGATGTTAAGGATGTCCACAAGTGCATTTTGGTAGTTAGCCAGGTGTTTATTTGTCCATAGCCTGGCCCAGTACAAAATCGGCTTAATTGCAGTCTCAGGTTCAATACCGTGGAGTCTCAGATCAGTTCTTAGGGCCTCCACTGGTGAACCAGGGCGGGATGTAAAAGGTGTAGCATAAATCTGTTCTCTTCTTTTTGGAGACCCTTAGCCCACAAGTCCATTTCGTAGGAGTCAGCAGCCATTGCCTTTATTTCATTAGTGAAAACAGCAAACTTGAATCATCTCCTGCTAAAGTTGTTTGCAAAACGTAAAATTACACATGTGCTTCGGTTCATGGATGTCTGCCTTTCTAGCATTTTTTCAGCCCAAGTCAGCATGTCCTTTAAGTGGATTCCGAGGTGAACGAAATGTTTGACTCTCTCCAGGTTGTCTCCCTAGATTTTGACAGTTTTGTTTAGCTTTTTCATTGTGTTAAGTTTCATGAATTTCGCTTTATTGGTGTTGATTGTTAATTTTTAATAGTTACAACAATTTTCGTATTTCTGGAGCAATCTATATATGGACAGCTCGGTCTGTGACATGAGTACTGCGTCAATGGCAAATAATAATTCGGGAAGTTTTATGCCTCCAAACTCTGGAACATCCAAGTTCGTGTTGGTGAGTCACTTGCCAACGTCATTAATAAATAGAATAAACCACACAGGAACAGTTACACACTCTTGTGGCACTCCTACGTCCATGTATAACTCTGTTGTACATTCAGCACTTTTTCCGTATCTACCCTAGTGGTGTTGCCTTGATACAGATGTTGTAATGCAGTTGTTAAATATTCTGGTGTGTCAACTGCTCTTAAAATTGTCCATAATAAGGATCTATCAAACAAATCATATGCCATCTTCGGGTAGATAAATGCCATATATAAAGGGGCTTTCCTAATTGCTGTGTTTTTAATGCATGTTAGGTACAGCCTCTGGGCGGATCTACTGTCCCCACTTCCTTCCTAAAGCCAGCCTTGAGGTCTGATAAAATCTTGTGTTTGTCAGCCCAACCCTAAAGGCAGTTCAGAAGGAGTTTTCCATATTTTTTCTGGTACCACCTAACAAAAAACAATGGTTCATAATTAGCCCTATCACCGGGATTTCCTTTTTTGTGGATGCACATTATGAAGGCTGTTCTGCAGGACGTTGGTACATCTTTATTGGTCCAGATGACGTTGTACACAGTCTTCAGGACTGGGGATAGGTAGATGGGTTAAGTCTGAGAACATCTAAGGGAGCTTTGTCAGGGCCTAGGACTTTTTGAGGTCTTTGGGTCAGTATCGCTTTGCAGACCTATTTTTCTATATATTTAAGGGGTTATGGGGTAAACTTGGATGGACCAACGGTGGCCAGATCTTCCAGTTAGTCATTATCTGAGATCCAAGTTATTTCTAATAGAGAGTTTAGGGCTTTCTGAGGTCTTTGGCTAATTATCACGTTGCAGATATACTTTTCTATAAATTCCAGATATTATGAGGTAGACTTGGATGGAACAACAGTGCACATGTCTTCTGCCTGGTTAAAATCTGAGATCCTAGCTATTTCGAATAGAGAGTTTATGAAATTAATCAACAACTCCTGGGCTGCTCTATTGATGAAAAGTGTGAGTCCACGCTGTGGAGTTAATTCCTAACTCTAGGTTCTTTTCCAGGCCTTCAAATAAATCCCCATCTGATTAGGTCCCAGATTTTTTTGCTATTATTTTTTTTTTTTTATTGCTATCTGAAGTGCCTCCAGTGCATTGTTTTTTAGTTGAACCTTCTGGAATCTGATTATACGTTTGTAGGCTTACCATACACACTTAACAATTTCTTCTCACCCCTAAGTGTTATACCTTGTTCCCAGGGGATGATCTTTTTTGGAATGCTGACATCCAACATTGAACCACTCTAATGCAGTTGCGAGGGATTTATATGGGAGTCTGCAGTTGCCGTAGATTTTCAGATTTTACAGTGATTACGAGTCAGGGCCACTGATGGCCCTGTCTTTTAGTGTTTCTCTTAATTTCTTTTTTTTTTTGAGCTACTGAAGTTTGAGTTTCCGAGTTGGATTATCCAGATAACTCATAATTATAATTATATAATTATGTCTCTCCCATGTTAGTGTCTTTTGATTTGCCTTAAGGGCAAACATTTCAGATTTCGGAGGCCAGATCTTTTTGAAGAGCAAGTTTTTGAGCTGGGCAGAGTTAATTTTGCTAGACTATTTTCATGTCTATTACTAGATGCCATGCTTCCAGGTTGATCATAATATATTCTATAAGAATTCAAAAGCTTCCAGGGCAAAGGACAATTTAGCTGGTGTGTGAGAGATGGAGCATACATTTAGGGTCCAGGTGACATTATATGCCATCATGTTACACTGTTTTTCTTCTAGTTTGGTGTGCTTGAAGGCAGTTAAGACATTGTCAGCGATGTTCATTGTGGCTTCTTTGCTCAGTATTTCCTGATCCAAGGTGTTTAGATGAGGTTTGGGATTGAAGTCAGCACATACCAGCATTCATTTTTATTCTGGGTTACTTTTCTTCATCGATTTGTGTTCAAGCATAACCCTGCTGATGTTCTTCTTCAGGTCATTTATTTAAAAGAATAATCTTCAAATTTCAATTGGCAGGAGGAGGGTACACGTTGCACAACTCCAACAAAAAGAATTCATTTGTTAACTTGAGGTGCTGCATATTGTTATCCGAACCCAGAAACCAGTAGAAAACCAGATTGTTAGACCATCTTTTGGTATTCCCCTACTCAGCTTTATGGCTGGAATACTGCATGCGACAAAGCCACCTAGTTCAACTGTTTCAATGATCCACGTCACTTAGAAACAGTAAAGGTGGTATTTTATGAACGAAGCCCAATCTTAATTCTGTTTTAGCTGCAAGCTCGGCTATCTTCCAACTTACCAATAGGTGTGTGTCATAGCTGGACTCAATATGCCTCGACTCCTATGGCTGGGTCAAGTTGATGCCTTAGTGGCGTTAGGTATGGTCTCTGCCACACTCCACCTAGCATGCGGTCTTGACAGTGAAGGGCTGGAACTGCTGGGCTACGTAATAGGTGCTCTGTTAACCCTAGTGAATGACGGATATGGATTTTTACATTTTGCAGATTTTCTCGTGCTAGATAATATGTTGACAGAACACATGCATGTCTAAAGTCAATCTGATGTTTGGTGATTATATGGATTCACCTTGTTTGTGACTTTCACGATTCTCGGGCATGGCTTGTTCCTGCTTTGTTTTACTGATATTCCCCATTCTCAAACATTTCAGAGTGATTTGGTATTAAGTCAACTACTTTCTGATTTGCCCAGTAGGTTTCTGTCTGCTCTCTTTCTTTTTTCTTCAACGAGCCCAGGAATTTCACCTGTAATAGATCTTTTGTGGTGACAAAGACTAGTCCTGGAAGAGAAGTAGTTAATTTGAGGATGTTTCTCCTGTTCAGAATGATTTTCTCTAGACCAGAATCTTGGAATAAACAGTACGGAATTGCATTCCCTTAGTTTCGAGAGTTTGTTGGTGTCTGTTGCAGGGGGGTGAGGGGAGGATATTACATGAAGCGTTAGGCTCCCCTGACTAAACCAGGGTTGTCTTTGCCTAAGTGTTTGATGTAGAAATAGCCATGAGTGGTAGACTCTCCTGTTGCTTTGATAATTACTATTTGCTTGTGTGTCAGCTGAGTAACCCACTCCTGTGAATTGTGTTTAAGGGTATTACATATGCTTATGTTACATTCTGGAGAATTAGCCATATTTGCCCTCCATTAAATAGGGTTCAAAAGTCTAGTAAGGTTTGGATGGTAATATGTAGGCATGTTTCCTAATGTGGTTTTGATGCCCTAGTTATTAGAACTTGGCAGTGCCTTAATAGGTAAGCCATTGTTGACTGCTAGTGTCTGATGACTCTCTTAGGCAACACTTTTGTAGAAGTGTACATGCTTTGGGATTTTTCATGCTTGACAGTCGATTCTACGACATTGTATTTTGACGTGGATTGCGATAGTTTCCAGAAGGTACTGGACTAACGCAAAGCTTCTTGTTTCGATTGGATTTGTCAGATTGCCAAATGGGACTAGAGGTAATGTGCTTCTTTATTCTCGTGGGTCCTGTTGGTATGCTTGCACATGGGTGTGCTTCGCTCAAAGCATATCACATAGTGGACTTGGGCTTGTAATTGCAGATTTCTTTATCTAATCGTTCTACAGGCCAACTGCGCCAACATCCATTGGCTCCCAGACATGTTGAGGAGCACTATCTCCTTCTTGGTTAGGGGTGAGTATTTTCTTATGTGATGTCTTTCCGTTTGCCTATTAAAAGCCTTTGTAAATCTCTGAGGCTTTGATTTTTTGACAACTTTTCTCACTTCTTTCAATTTCTGGACTCACTCCATATTTGCAGTCGGGGCGTCCTCCACTTCATTTACATGAAGCTGCTACTGTTTACCATAAAAATTATAACTGTAGCAGGAGCCGCTTCCTTGAACAGGATATCCATTACTCCATGGACAATGGTTCCTGCGGGTTAATTTTCTGTAACAGAAGGCCCCTTTTGGAGTCTGATTATATTGACTGAATGACATCAAGGACCTTTCCTGGTTTTTTTTAAATATCGTGGAGCAGTTACAAGAGTCGAAGGGAGCATAACACTTTTTAAATGAGACCTTATACGTACGTTCTCATACCTCCATTCTTTTTTCAATGAGAGCTGCAAGGACCTAAGTTGTTTGAGCATCCAGTTTTGCTGTCTGGGACATCAGGGCCCCGGCTTTTATGTCTATGGTCCTGAACATAGTTCTCATTATTGATAAAATTGGTTGAGGTTTTTGGGGGGTGGTTTGGTATTCACCATATATCTTGTTTTTTTAATAAGGTTCTCTTTCATCAAGCTTGTCTTAAAGGAGGGTTTGGAGTATTAATATGGGAGCCGACAATGGTAGGTGGCACATTTTGTGGTGAGAGGCCAGTTTCCATCAGGCATCTATCCTCCTCTTCTAATTTAGATGAATATACTGCTTTAAGATTACAATCAGAAACTTTCAGATTACGAGGTGATGAGATGGATAAACCATGTTTTTATACCGTCTGCTTATATCGGATTTGAGGAACTACTCAGGACGGAGGCTAGAAACAGAACTGCCTCCACTGGGACCAACTGCAGCTATTGTTAATACAGTTGGAAATACTTGCTTGACCTGCAACTGCCTGCATTTACTATGATGCTTTGGGGTTATACTTTGTTGCTGGAGTGTAGGCAGTGTGCTCCCTTTCTTTGAAACTATCTTATTGACGGCTCCCTTGAGCCACGGCTGACGAACCTTGGGAGGCACCTGTGCGCCATGAGTGGTACTTAAATCCGAGAAGATATTTGGCGGCATTTCAAGCAAGCCACTATACCATGCTGCTCCCTGCTGAAGATGGGCTAAACCCAGAAACACGTGTACAGGGATATACAGTACTTGCTGCCCCTACGGAGGTGAAAGACTATTATTTTTCGAATGGACTACGAATTCGACTGCATTTACTATGATGCTTTGGGGTCATACTTTGTTGCTGGAGTGTAGGCAGTGTGCTCCCTTTCATTGAAAATGTAATTTAACATGTTTATGTGTATGTGGAGGGATTAATAAAGCGCATCTCACGAGTAAGGTAATATATGAAGTCATAAGCTGTGCATGGCAGGGGTGCAATGTATTAGAACTGGTGAATTTGAGAGCTTTTTGGTTTATTATTTTTTTAACATTAGTTTTTACTTTTTTTCAACACCTAAATATATACCATCACTTTAACTTTTGTTAACCAGTGAACTGCTAGGTTCATTTTGTAACATAAGCTGAAATCATATTAGCATACCTAATATAACGTCACTTTAACCTTTGGGTTTAAATACTACCAAATACTTACTATTGCAAAAGTAGAGAGCTGTTAAGATATTGAGCAAATGGGTAGACTGAGGAAATAGAAGTGGAAAGAAGATGCTGTACATATGCACACATCTTGCTCTTCAACTATTTTAACCCCTTTAAAATACATTATGCCCCAAAATACTAAAAACCTATACATCCCCTCAAACTTTTCATGATTACATTAACATCGCAAAGTTAATTTACTTCAGTGGGCTCTCCAGAAAAGGCTTTAAATTTAACAGCTCTTAATCCAACAAAATGGCATCCAGGGGTGCCTCACTTTTATTTTGAATACAAAATGTTAGTGCTCTAGTTGCTCATTACAACTCTGTGGTAAAGCTGCAACTGATCACGGCTGGTGTTTATAGTACATGATTCAGTCTGCATGTCAATGTTTTACTGAAATGGATGAGCAAAATACTTGAGAACTCAAAGAAAATGTGTCCTCATTTCAGCTTTCTACAGCACTAACCAGAATTACTATGACATAAAGAGCCCCATATCTTAAAAAGGTTTAATCAATCAATCAATCAATAAGCATATGCAGCACTATCGCCCCTGAGGGTATCTGGGCACTGAAGTTGCTGTGTCTCCATCGAAAAGCCACGTCTTGAGTCTCCTTCTGAAATCTGCCAGGGAGGGCGCTGTTCTGAGGTGGAGGGGCAGGTTGTTCCAGGACTTGACTGTTCTGTAGGAGAAGGAGTGGCTCTTCTGTGGCAGTGATAGACGGGGGAGGTGCGGGGGGAGGCGCGAGGGTGAGTGAGATGAAGCACAGGTGTCTTGTGGGTAAGTGGAAGCTTAGTCGATAGTTTAATGTAGGGTGGCTCTTGGTTGTGTAGAGCTTTATTCGCAAGCATGAGGATCTTGACCTGGCATCTCTTCTGGATTGGGAGCCAGTGGAGATTTCGGAGGTGGGGGGTGATGCTGTACACTTGGGGAGCCATCAAGATAGCTTCACGTGTGCCACACTTTTGCCATGAATACAGAATTTTAGCACTGTACTTGCTCATTAGAACAGTGCAGGAAACTGTAGTAGCACACTGGTGAGAGAACTGACAGACTGCTGCTGGTGAATACATGTTTCAGTCTTCATGCCAGAAAGTTTTACTAACATGGATGAGAAAGGTATTTGGGAACTCATAGAAAAGGGGTTCCCATTCTACCTTTGTAGAGTACTAACCTTACACGCTATGACAAAACAAACAACCTCATTTTGACCATTTATGTTTTTCAACTTTGATTCCATCAAGGCAGCTTCTGTGTGCTACAGTTTTGTCATGAATATGAATTCAGAGTATTAGGGCTCTAGTTGTTCATTGGAATACCTTTGAAAGATGCAATAGAACAATTGGGTATAAACTGACAGCCTGCTCACTGGAAGTACATGTTTTACTCAGAATATCAGACTTTATTCTAACACGGCTGAGGAAGATAGTGTGAACTTATAAAATAAAATGCGTTCTCATTTTAGCTTCTGGTGCACATTCCAAAACTTCTATGAGAGAGAAAACCAAGGGGGTCATTACAACTCTGGCGGTCTTTGACCGCCAGGGCTGTTTTGACGGAAGCACCGCCAACAGGCTGGCGATGCTTCCAGGGGAATTACGACCGCCACTTTAGTCCCGGCGGTTTAAATCCCCCAGGGCAGCGCTGCTTGCAGCGCTGCCCGGTGGATTACGAGTTCCCCTCCCACCAGCCTTTTCATGGCGGTTTGAACCGCCATGAAAAGGCTGGCGGAAATGGGAGTCGCGGGGCCCCTGCAGGCCCCTGCACTGCCCATGCCACTGGGCAGTGCAGGGGCCCCTTGCCACGGCCCCATGCAGCTTTTCACTGTCTGCATAGCAGACAGTAAAAAGCGTGCCGGGTGCAACTGCACCCGTTGCACAGCCGCAACACCGCCGGCTCCATTTAGAGCCGGCTCCCGTGTTGCGGCCGAGATCCCCGCTGGGCCGGCGGGCGGAAACCAAATTTCCGCCCACCGGCCCAGCAGGGATCTCAAAATAGACCCCGCGGGAGTGCGGCTGCATTGGCGGCCGCCTGGCGGTTCAACCTTGGCGGCCTATCTCTTGGATCTCATTTGGCCAACAGCTGCAATGACTGAATCTGGCTTAGGGTTACCAGTGAAGCACGAAGACACTGAATCTGCTGCTCTGTCTTTTGTTTCCAAGCGTGGTGTAACTACTCGAACGGTAGTAGGCCTATTCTTAAACTGCAGTCCATAGTTCCAAACCAGGAATTGACTGGCTTTCTAGGCTGTTCTTTGACGTCTTAGAGGAAGCACACCATTTGAACTCAGCCTGCAGAGGAGTCTGTTCTCCCAATTTAGGTTGAGTGAAATCTCTTCAGTCAGCATCTTATGATGGCTGCCATCATCATCATCATCATCCGTATCAAAAAATTCCCACTTCTACTTCTTCTGGTTAATCCGCCCTAGTCCCTATCTTGCTGTTTGTCTTGTTCTTCACCATAGTCCTCAGGCATGAGAGATTCTGGGGGGCCTTGTGGATGTGGAAAATACATAGGAGGAGGTGAAGGCTACTGGGGAAATCAAGGCTGCTGAAGGAGCACAGAGCACTGGTGGCTGGGCTGTAGGCAGAATACGTTGCCGAGGAACAGCAACTGGGAAACTGTATTATAAGGAGGCAACTGAAGAATAAGCATTTGGTATCATCTGCTGCAGAGTGTTAGGGAACATCACAGGGGCCTGCTTCATAAGAGGATCTCGTTGGTGCTGGTCGTCATATGTCTGCAGCCCATCAAAAGCCCCTCTAAAGTCTCCACAATAAGGTGCTAGTCTATATTTCTTACCAGTGGAGCTCCTAGTTCAGAAAATATCATACATTCAGTTGGGTTTTACTGTAGGCTGTGTCCCATGCCTTCTCCTGGTTATTCATGTTCACTTCGACTTCTGAGTCCAGAAAAAGGTCTGGCAACTGGTTGGACACTTTCAGTGGTAAAGTATTAAGTCACAGAATTGAAATTGGAACCGTCAGGGAAGGTGGAATATTGATATCTGTGGTACGCAGTTGCAGACAGTGTCACTGTGGGTTGAGTGTGACTGACAAGTGAAACTGTGGTTGTTGTTGTTGGAGTCACCATTAACTACGTAATCATTGTTAACATGGTCTTCATGGTCCTTAACAGGGCAGTTATCAAGAGAATAGTCCTTAACAGGACAGCTGTACACAGCGGAGGCAGGCTTCACAGGTCAGGTGAGCACCACTGAGTACTGCATGCTGCAACAAGAGCATTGTTAATGTTGTCACCTTTTTCAGAAGGTCTCCTTTCACGAACTGTTCAGGCAGGAACACAGACAGAGCCTCTGATGAGCTGGATTTTCACACCAACATGAGTGCTCTGAATCCTTCTGAAACACCTTGTCAGAGCAATATTCATCTTTTTTCCACTTGAAAGGCATATACTGGCACTTACTTAAAGAATTTCAGCTCAGGAATGTCTAATGCTTTCTATTTTCATAGAGCACTGCGTACAAAATTATCCACTAACAAGAGGGCTTAGCCTTTAGAGAGAGAATCCTTCCTCCACAAGAGCTACAAGGCAGGCCTCCTTTCTGAGTCCTCGAGGATTGTTGGGACAGCAATATACCATGCATGGTATACAGGTGTGTTGCCCTGAGTGCCCAAGTGCATGTGTAACTGGTATCCTGACTCGTTTTGGCCCTGGCATAATCAAGCATATATGCAGAGGCCTTGGCCTGCTCCTGGCAATGGAAGGGCCAAGATCTGTTCTTTGACCTGGAGGGGGACACCAAATGTGCTCTCATGGTAGACAGTGGACTATTGTCCCCGTCATGGGTGTAGCATGTAAAGTGATGGTGGCGGCAGAGCACAGTGTTATGACCTGTCATTTTTCTCTGCATCAATGACAGTGTAGACTACAGACCCCCACTCGTGTAAAGTTCTGCTGTTATAAGAGACCCAGAGCCTTGAACTGACATCCCTTGTGCATGTCGAGTGTGTGTACAGTGAGCACCTGACAGCAGATAGTAGGACCTCTGCTCATTTATGCAAATCTCGACATGGAGGACAACGTTCTTCCCTGCTGTGTTCTTTCTAACCAGTGTTCTTCCTAACCTGCTTTTTAGAAAGTAAAAAAGGCTGCAAAAATTACTGACTGTTGAAAAAAAAATGTAAAAATGTTTTGTCATTATTCTCCTAAATTCTTTAATATATAATGCAAATTACAGGAGACCCACCCGAGAGGTGCACCAAATAAAAGAGCTTATCCTTGCAGTTTCAGGTTAAGCACCCCTAAAATGCTACCTATGGAAGATCTGCAGCTAGATTTATCCACTATGACCATCCAACCATCCAAAGTTAGAAAGTAAACAGGTAGGCTTTAAGTATTTCCAAAACGTAAATCATTGCAGGTGAGGTGTATTGTGAGACAGAGTTCTTTCCAACGAACAGCGTTCATGTAAGAACTGAATCATCAACCAAGGCAGGAGCAAATGAAATGAGGAACTATCAGGAGGGCTACCGATGGCGATATGAGAGCTCAAGTATGGGTATGATGCACAAATCTGCCTTGCAGATACAACTGTCCCTAAGCATGGACAGGTGGACTGTGCATACAGATTTTCAAACTATTTTATCTTAGAGAAGCAAGTCAATGGTGGAAAGATAAAGAGAGACAGACTTGAAGTGACTACTACCAAGCAGCAAACAGGCAGGAGTAATCTTTATGAGGTGAAGAATGAATGAACAAAACATGCATAAGTAGGCGGACATACACATTACAACTGTCGAGTAGAGAGGAAATCGCTGCTTTGCTTACCAGGGATTTAGCTTTCTAATGAAATATGGGACAATTTTGCTCAGGGTTTGCTAAATGGGAAGCTTGTACAGAAAAGTGGTATCCAAACCATCTATCTTTCCAATCTCAGGTTCTTCTTGGCCAAGGAAAGGCATGCTCCCCAGAGTACTCGAAGAGATGCTGTGTAATAAGGGCAGGTGTCTGTCTGACAGCCAGTGGCCCAGAGTTGGGGTAAATGACTTCAAGCTCAGTCGCCCTAAAAGTCCATTGGTCAACTCTGTTGGTTTAAGTTACAGAGATTCAATGAGAATTGTACTTGCTTAGGTAAATGTTCACATATATCTGCAATGATTGCTCAATAAAATTAAGCATGGCAAGAAATGTCATCTGAAGTCAACAATATCAAGAAGACCTCAGGATACAGCTGTAGAACCTGGACGCCTACCTGACCATTGAGTAAGGCAAGAAGTGTACCTGGTCCAGCAGGACAAACGACTGTCCAGGAGGAGTTGCTCAGTATGTTCTGAGCACGATCAAGAAGTGACCCCGGCTGTAAAGGGACCACCAGAGTCTCCCTCTGGAGTACTTGAAGTACTGAAGGAAGACTGTTTCAAAGCATGAAGCCTGAGTCTACCAGCTGCCTTCTGTGGGCCAAGCGACTGATGCGACAGCTGCCGACCAGGGGAAGGAGATCAAATCGCCACTAGCAGGAAGCCACAAAATAGCCCAGAGACCACAACCCCTGCCCTCCCACCAAAACCACAAGACTGCTCATCCTGGAGGCTGCAACCCTCTCGATCTTAGTGTTGGCCTGCAGCCAGCCTGAGATAGCCCTGGCTGCCAAGAACCTGTGCTTCTGAGTAAAGGAGTCTGCCCAAGGCCACCCATGAAGATTGTACAGAATACAGCAATCACTGCAGGAACCTGCAATAAAGGAGTCCACCCTGTGAGGGCAGGAACGCAAACAAACACACACCAACTTTCGGATGGCCACCAATCATCAAAGGTAACCTGAGTTGCCACATTGCCAATTGAGACATTCCAGGCAAACTGCACCTGAGTCTACCTTGCCTAGGCCTAGAGAATACAGCGGGCGGCAATAGCTGGGTTCCGACTACAGCAGGAAAGAGTAGGGAATGTCCATCCTCACAATTACCTTGCAACTTAAGTCAATCCATTGAGATGTGTGACATAGGTTCTACAGCATTTAGTTTTGATGTGAGATTAAAAAGTACTTTATTTTTCATAACGATAAACACTGGACTGGACATCACTTCATTGTGTTGCTTGTTTGGGTGTTGAGTTCTGATTTCCATCTTGCAGATTGAATATTTACCCAAGTAAATACAATTCTGATTCGAGCGCATGACTGCAGCGGCAGATATTCAAAATGATTGGTATTGTGACCCGCCTTGAAGTCATTTTTCTCTGACCCCTAAACCATTAGCTGAAAGAAAGCAGGTGCTCTAACACAATGGTATTCTCAATTTCACACGGAGCACAACCTTTTGTGCCACATTCTGAAGGAGAAATGAGCAAGCTCTAGCAATGTCTTGCCTATCATCTAAGCGCACAAATGCCTGCATTGCAATGCACTTCTTTCCCTTGAGATTTACTGCATGTCCCCCTTCTTTGACACTATGAGTATACGAATCCTGTCGGCAGCTTAGCAAGCTTTATGTGCTGTGATGCTAAACACACGACGTGCTGCCAGGTTAAACAGTAATGGGGTCTCATCTGACTTTAGTGCTGTATCTGAATAAATCTGACACCATCTCATTACAGGGTGAAGATTTATGGTTATTTAGTTAAACTCCCCCAACCTTCTGTCTCTTGTACAGTAAGTAAAACGTCTTCTCACTAACACGGAGTTATCATAACACACACAATAGTGTGTTATATAAGTGTAATGCGTTAATTAACCTACCGAAAATATTGTATAACCTAGTGGAGTGGGGTTAGAAGGAGTTCTGCTGGTGCCTCCGGGAAAAAAAAAATCTTAGTTTTACTTCGCTCTCTTGACTGTTGTTAACTAGCCCTACCATCTCACGGTAGCATCATGAGCTTTGCGAGTGGACACATCCAGAGACTGGGGAACACCTGAGTTGTGGGTTCTTTAATGAAGGCTGCTCGGTAGGTTACTTACGGCGTTGTTTGGCAGGTGATCACCAGGTAGGAGGGGCCACAACATGGCCCTGTATAGCAAGGCCTGGGTGATTTGTAGGGCACGCTGGTCATTGGTTATTCCTGGCGCTAGTATTTAGTGGGTTGTCTCTTCCGGGTGGCTTCATGAGCGATGCTGCAGAGTTTAAAGTGGAGTTTTCTGGGTGGAATAAATGACAGGGGTGATGTGGTAGCCCTAGCTCCTCTGCTTTGAATGTGTTTCAGTTTCTTTAGCAGTCTCGCCTAAGCACTTTGTAGATATCAACTTTTATGCAGATGCTTTCTGGATAATTGCAAACAATTACTAGTTGCACAAGGATAGCTTACGGGCTTTCAGTCATAGTAGTAGTGTCCAGGCTTCAAAACGTTCTTTGTCTGTAAATCAGAACAATGCAGATCCTATTTTTACTGTTAGCTACCACTTATGATGAGGCGTTTGTAGTAAGAGGGCATGCTTGGTTTATATTGTCGTTAAGAAACAGATCACATCACTAAAACTAATTTGAGAAGGGTCGCCCAATACTGCTGCAGTCGGTACAGATAAAATATGTCCAGACTTGAAAACTGACTCATCATGTACTTTGAAGTGGGAGACTGGATAGTGCATGGAGGTTTGCAGTGCGACTTACCGAACCACAGCTAGTTCCTAAAGGTCTTCCGTGACCTTTCAGCATTAACCACACAAAAAGGAGTTAAAAAGATGTGAGGTACTGAAGTAGACCATCTGTGCCCTACCCAGATACTAAAGCACTCAAAAGGGCATCCAGAAGCCATGCTGATGCGTTATGAATTCTGCTTCGTAACAGATGCACGTACCTTAGCTTCTGTCTCGCCTCTGTGCAGTGTGTAAAGGTGATGTACTGCACTCTGCGAAGACGACCAGGGGTGAGTGAGGATTTGGAAAACGTGAAAATCATGTCCCAGGGTGTCAGAGGTAACAAGCAGCATTCCTGGAAAAGGGAAGAGAGAAAATACATTTAGCAACACTGCACTCGCTGGAAACTAAAGAACAGATCCAAAATACACACATTCCTATTGTCTAAGAAAATATTATCACAATTTACTTGTGCTGAAAAAATGTGTAAAAAGCTAACAGGGTAGCACTGCTATGGAAGGTGAATGGCCTATCAGTGGTTCAAGTTAAAAAACACTATTGATATATGTGTTAATAGTGTTAGTGGCAATGTGAGGAACTAACCTTTCTCCTCTACAATTTAATCTGAATGATTAAACAAATAAAAATTACATCTGGCTCCACCAGTTCTAAACGGTTCTCTGTGCTCAAGTTCTCACTCCGTAATATACTTCAAAACATCTGTCAGCACCATGTTGGATTTTGTGCCTTCAGCTCTCCAATCGACACTGCCCTATGATATCCAACCCCCCCACTACTGGAACCGAACAGCCAGCTCAACTAACGACAGTTTATACTAGTGCTTTTGCAATTATGTTCCTTACAATAAATTGCCTTCTTATCTTCATTGAACTGAATTCAACTCCTTTATCATTTTTTTTCTTCCTGTTTGGGGCAAGTTAATGCCAAAAAGGCGGACAACCACGCTTGCCCCTTTAAGAAACAGCATTGCATAAAATGAATTAATCCTCACCCAATATGTGACTATATAAGTAGCAAGGCTCACAGGGCCAGGACGCATATGTACTGCCAAGGAAGTACTACAGCCGGGACAAGGTACAGTTGCAACTAGTGGAATGAAAACTACTGTCACTTGAGCCATTAGCACTCATGCCGGGCTCTGTGCCTGGTCTTCGACCAACAAACATATTGTTGCACAAAAACAAAAGAAAGTTTGCATGCTGATAAGCCTACTGCTCGACCACAAGATTCAAGATTTGAAGTAAATACATAAAATACAAGGTACTCCACACAGGTAAGTAAGGAACTTTCAATTAAAGCAGTAGTACACACAGTATAGAATAAAATGGCAATAAGCTATTTTAAAAGTGGATACAGTGCAAAAATCAACATTTCCTGGGGGAGGTAAGTATGGTTAGGTTTCTGAGGTAAGTAAACCACTTACAAGTTCAGTTTCCTGGGCATAGGCAGCCCATCGTTGGGGGTTCAAGGCTACCCCAAAGTCACTGCACCAGCAACACAGGGCCGGTCAGGTGCAGAGGTCAAAGGAGGGTCCAAAACACATAGGTACCTATGGAGGACAGGGGTGCTCTGGTTCCAGTCTGCTGGCAGGTAAGTACCCGCGTCCTCGGGGAGCAGACCAGGGAGGTCTTGTAGAGCACTAGGGGGGGGGGGGGGAAAGGGGACACAAACAGGCATACAAAACACACCCTCAGCGGTGCAGGGGGGGCTGGGTGCAGTGTGCAAAGGGGCTTCTCGGGCCAGCCACTGACTGGGCTAGGCAGAGGGCCACCTGATGGTCACTCCTGCACTGAAGGTTGGTTCCTTTCGGGCCTGGGGGCTGCAGGTGCAGTGCTGGGTCCAGGCGTTGGGTTCTTTGTTTCAGGCAGTCGCGGTCAGGGGGAGCCTCTGGATCCTCTCTGCAGGTGTCGCTGTGAGGGTGCAGGGGGTCGTCTCAGGTTACTCATTAGGTGGCAGTTGCCTGGGAGTCCTCTCTGCAGTGTTGGTTCTCTGAAGCTCGAGCCTGGGGCATCAGGTGTAGAGGGTGAAGTCTCACGCTTCCGGTGGGAAGAATGAGTTCTTTAGAAGTTGTTTCAAAGTTGCAAAAATGTTGCTGTAGGTGAACAGTGCCGCTGTTCTCGGGAGTTTCTTGGTCCTTTGGTTCAGGGCAGTCCTCAGAGGTCGCTGGTCCCTGTCGGATGCGTCACTGTGCAGGTTCTCTGAGTCTGGAGACAGGCCGGTGGGGCTGGGGCCAAGTCAGTTGTCGTCTCTGCGGGGCTTTCAGGTCAGCAGTCCTTCTTTGTGTAGGCTGCAGGAATCTGATTAACTGGGTTCTGGGTCACCCCTAAATACTAAATTTAGGGGTGTGTTTAGGTCAGGAGGGCAGTAGCCAATGGCTACTGTCCTGGAGGGTGGCTACACCCTCTTTGTGCCTCCTCCCTGAGGGGAGGGGGGCACATCCCTAATCCGATTGGGGGAATCCTTCAATCTCAAGATGGAGGATTTCTAAAGGCAGGGGTCACCTCAGCTCAGGACACCTTAGGGGCTCTCCTGACTGGTGGGTGACTCCTCCTTGTTTTCCTCATGATCTCCTCCAGCCTTGGTGCCAAAAGTGGGGTCACTGGCCGGAGGGGGAGGCATCTCCACTAGCTGGGATGCCCTGGGGTGCTGTAACAAAAAGCATGAGCCTTTGAGGCTCACCTCCAGGTGTTACAGTTCCTGCAGGTGGAGGTGAGAAGCACCTCCACCCAGTACAGGCTTTGCTCCTGGCCACAGAGTGGCAAAGGCAGTCACCCCATGTGGCCAGAAACTCGTCTGGCTGTGACAGGCTGGAAGAAACTGGTCAGCCTAGCACTAGGAGTCGAACTGGTATTCATGGGCATCTTTAAGATGCCCTCTGGGTATATTTTACAATAAATCACACACTGGCATCAGTGTGCATTTATTGTGCTGAGAAGTTTGATACCACACTTCCCAGATTTCAATGTAGCCATTATAGAACTGTGGAGTTCGTGTTTGACAAACTCCCAGACCATATACTCTTTATGGCTACTTACAATGTCTAAGGTTTTGCTTAGACACTGTAGGGGCATAGTGCTCATGCACATATGCCCTCACCTGTGGTATAGTGCACCCTGCCTTAGGGCTGTAAGGCCTGCTAGAGGGGTGACTTACCTATGCCATAGGCAGTGTGAGGTGGGCATGGCACTCTGAGGGGAGTGCCATGTCGACCTATTCATTTTCTCCCCACCAGCACACACAAGCTGTGAAGCAGTGTGCATGTGCTGAGTGGGGGGTCCCCAGGGTGGCATAAGACATGCTGCAGCCCTTAGAGAACTTCCCTGGCATCAGGGGCCTTGGTACCAGGGGTACCATTTACAAGGGACTTATCTGTGTGCCAGGGCTGTGCCAATTGTGGGAATAAACGTACAGTTTGGGGAAAGAACACTGGTGCTGGGGCCTCGTTAGCAGGGTCCCAGCACACTTTCAATCATAACTGGCATCAACGTACAGATATTCATTAAAGGCTGATGGGGCTTTGGAGCCCTGCCTTGTAGACGTGCACGATCCAGGGCACCCCGAGTTGGCAATAAACTTTGATGCTTCTCAAACAGGTGTAATTCATAGTGATACGAAACGGTATAATTGTGGAAGCAGACACTAAAGGAATATATTTTTTTCGCCTTGATCCACTTAAAAAATGTTAATGTTCTTGTAGTGGCTGAAGAGATGCCCATGTAGTACATGGAATAAAAACAGAAAATAAATAAAAATCCAAAACAAGGACACACTTCCAAAAACATGAATAGAAACAGTTATAATTTTGACAACCGCAATTATTAGAAGATTAAAAAAAAACAGAAAATACAATGAAAAAGCAATTAACAAATAGAATCATTTGAACCGACGCAGAAAAATGAAAGCGTTGAGACACTTTCACAGCGAGCCTGTTTTTAACACCCGAAGGACTATGTTATGGTCATGGGCAGCAGTTATTCCTCGTGACACATAGACCGTTCACCAAGAGACCCTAAAACAATGGCTTGTCATCCTTTTGAGTTTCTCAAACAACTCTACAGAAAACACACCCTTCAGAGCTCGACGCAGATAACGCTCCACTTGCTTCGGTCATCCTGGTAGTTTGTGACTCTCTGTCCCTATATTGTTACTTCTGGTCTTTACTGTCCGAAAACATCAAGAATTGACTTTCTACCACAAGTGGGGTGAACAGACCTGAAACTGTAAACTGCAAGAGGAGCGCTGTCTATAAATAGCTCAAAGATCGGATGAGATGTGGAGTGGGTTAGTGAGGATGGTAAGACACGTAAATGAAAGAGAATTAACCATGCCAAACACTTCTAGGATGCAATGACTGGTGACTGAATATTTTATTAAAGTAGTGAGATAATTAGTTTAGATGTACAGTGTCTCTTGCTGATATCATTCAACTGGCTAAGTACATTTACAATGTATTTATTTGCAGACAACAGTGCATTTTGACAAGGGATGCTACACATAGCAACACGATGAACAAGTTACTTACTTTTGGTAACAATTTGCCTGGTAGAGACATATTTGAGTTGCACATTCCTCACCTTAGAACTTCCCCCAGGCATCAGACTGGATCCGGAGATTTTTCTTCGAGCAGTAGTCTCGCACACTGTCAGGTGGCGTCGGTCAACTCTGCGTCAGTCGTTGGCGTCGTGGTCTTGGTGAGGACCTCATGGTCGTATATAGGCGCCACCCCGGTGCGCTGACGTCAGTTCTTTTCATGACTTTACATTTCAGTAGTGCAGAGCCATGAAGAACACTGATATTGGTGCAGCAGAACTAGGGCCCTGAAAAGGGAGTCCCTTTCCCTAGAAATCAGTTTGCAGTGCGGGGAGGATGGGCGGGTCGGTAAGGAATCTGCAACTACAACAAGTCTCTACCAGATAAATCATTACCAAAGTAACTTATTCTAGTTGCAGATTCCTTACCTTAGAATAGATATCCAAGCAGAACCACTCTCAGAGGTGCGCTGTGAACCAAGATCATACTAGAATGTCCTGCAGGACCTAACGACCAAAGAGGCCATCTCTGCAGACCTGACTGTCCAGGCAGTAATGTTTAGTGAACGTGTGCAGGGATGCCCACGTCGCTGCCTGACAGATATCCAGGACAGGAACTCCGTGTACTAACGCTGTGGAGTCAGCAGTTGCTGTGGTGGAGTGAGCATGCAAGCCCTCAGGGGGTTGCTTCTTCGCCTAAGCATAGCACATTTTGATGCAGAGCACCAGCTAACACAAGATGGTGCGCTTTTGCACCGCCCACTCTTTCTTTGCATCCACATATCCCATAAAGAGTTGATCGTCCACCTGGAAATCTTTAGTACGATTGAGGTAGAATGCCAATGCTCTTTTTGGTTCTAGACAGTAGAGTCTCTCTTCTTTGTGAGAGAAATGTGGAGGTGCGTAAAAAGTAGGCAAGGTGATGGACCGGCCTACATGAAAAGTTGCAACAAACTTAGGAAGAAAGAAGGCCCAGATATGAAGCACCACTTTGTCAGGATGGACAGAGAAAAATGGTGGCTTGGAATAAAGAGCTTGAAGCTCACTCACTCTGCGAGCAGAGGTGATGGCAATCTGAAAAGCGTTTTTTAATGTGAGGAGTCGCAAAGGACAATTGTGAAGTGGCTCAAAAGGGGCATACATAAGGTAGGTAAGGACAAGGTTTAAGTCCCATTGGCGCTTAATGAACAGGGCCGGAGGAAACAAATGGGTGAGTCCTTTAAGGAACCTCCAAACAATGGGAGACTTGAAGAGGGAGGGCTCGTTTGGCAGTTTGAGAAAGGCAGAGAGGGCAGATAAATAGCCTTTAAGAGTGCCCAAAGCAGAACCCTGCTGGGCAACAAAAAGGATGAATAGGAGAACTTCAGACAGAGGTGCGGAAAAGAGATCAACAGACTTGCTGGTACACCATGCAACAAATTTGTGCCAATGACAGGCATATACCGATTTGGTGGAGGGACGCCTGGCTGCCAAGATAAAGTTGCAGACTTCGGGTGGAAGATCAAAAGCTGTCAACTGCCGCATGCTTCCATGCTCAACAGCTCTGGACACCAGACTCTTCGTGCCCAGTCCGGAGCCACAAATATTACTTGGGCCCGGTTGTTCTTGATCTTCTTTAGAACTCTGGCCAGAAGTGGTACTGGCGGGAAGGCGTAAAGGAGGCTTGAGCTCCACCCGAGACGAAAAGTGTCAGTGAGTGAGTGCGCCTTGGAAACTCCAATGCACAAATCAGCTGACATTGCGCATTCTCTGCGGAGCCGAACAGGTCTAACCAAGGCTCTCCTCACCACTGAAAGAGACCTTTTTGCTACCTCCGGACTGAGACGCCATTCGTGATTGACTATGCATCAACTGCTGAGTTTGTCTGCTCTGGCATTGAGAGAGCCCAGCAGATGTTGAACCACCAGGGTTATGCCCTAGTGTTCCAGCCATGTCCAGAGGTGTAGAACCTCTTGGCAAAGGTTCCATGACCCCGCTCTGCCCTGCTTGTTGCAGTACCACATGGCGGTGGTGTTGTCCGTGAACCCATGCACCACTTTCCCTTTTAGATAAGGAAGGAATGCTTTCAATGCAAGCCGGATCGCCCAGAGCTCTAAAAGGTTGATGAGAAATCCGGACTTCGCCGGATAACAGAGACCTCTGATCTCTGCCTCTCCCATGCGGCTGCTCCATTCCAGAAGTGACGCATCGTCATCATTGAAAGATTTTGCTGGAAAAAGGAGTGTGATCTGCCGTTGACTCAATCGAGATTTGAAAGCCACCACTGCACATCTTGCGCAGTTCCCTCCGAGATCTGGACCATGTCGAAGAGATTTCCCTGATGCTGCGCACAGGGAACTTCAGGTACCACTGCACAGCCCACATATGCCATTTGGCATGTGTCACCAGCAGGATATAGGAGGCCATGAGTCCCAGCAGCCTCAGAGTAATTCTCACCAAAATCCAGAGATTGAGGCTGAAACATCGGAATCATAGCATGAATATCCTGGACTCACTTTTCGGGAGGATATGCCTGAAACCGCACTGTGTCCAGAACAGCTCAGATGAAGGGGAGCTTCTGAGAAGGAGTCAGGTGTGACTTTGGCATGTTTATGGTGAACCCCAGCGAGTGCAGAAGGTTCACCGTAGTCTGAAGATGGGAGGTGACCGTCTGGGCGTGCTTGCCTTCAACAGCCAGTCATCGAGGTAGGGGAAACCCCTAACCTGCACAAATGAGCTGCAACCTCCACCATCACTTTTGTGAACACTGAGGGGTCCTGCTAAGGCTGAAGGGGAGCACGGTAAACTGAAAGTGCTCATGGGCTACCACAAATCACCAGTACCTTTGGGCAGGCAAGACAGGAATATGAAGTATGCATCCTGCAAGTCTAATGTTACCATCGTCTCCAGAGTCCAAGGCAGACACGATCTAAGCCAGGGTGAGCATTTTGAAATTCTCCTTCCCGAGGAAGAGATTGAGGGCCCAGAGGTCTAGAATAGGGCAGAGGCCCTTTTCCTTCTTGGGAACCAGAAAGTAGCGGGAATAACAACCACAGCCTACTTCTGGTGCAGGAACCCTCCCTATGGCTCTCTTGGCCAAGAGAGCCATGTCTTCCTCATGGAGGAGTGCCAAATGATCCTCCGAGAAACGCAGCATGTAAGAAGGCAGCATGGTCAGAGGTGCAGTCTCAAAGGGGAGGGAGTGGCCCCCTTGGACTATTTGCAAAACGCACCTGTCCATCGTGATGGATTCCCAGTGCTGTAGGTGATGGTGGATCCTGCCTCCCACTGGTATGGGATGGGACAACTGACTAGGAGGGTTTGGAGGCTGAAGCAGGAGTGGGGGTGGACTGGGCTGACCTCTGGCTCTCTGACCCACAAGCCCATGGGTTTTCCCATCCAAAGGGCTGCAAAGTGGCTGAATAGTATGCATGGCCCGGTGGCTGGAAGGGAAAGGACATGGAAGGGAACCCTGAATAGGGCGAAAAGCAGACTGTGCTGGGCAAGGGGCTGCTGCAAGGCCAAGAAACCGAGCCGTAGCCCGAGACTCCTTAAAACAGTTGAGCTCAGAGTCCGCTTTGTCTCTGAACGCCATGAGCTTCAGGGACCGCTCCTTCAAAGCCTTTGGGTTTATGGCCCGACACTTGGAGCATGACTTTAGGTCGTGATCGCACTCCAGACACCACAAGCACACGAGGTGCGGATCGTCACTGACATCATGCGGTGACAGGAGTCACTCGATTTGAACCTAGTCTTCCGTGACATCCCGTGACGCACCAAAAAGTAAAAAATGATGACAAAAAAGTCAAAGTAGTCAAAAGGTGACTAAGTGTAGCCCTTCTCTGAATCTGCGAGTGGCGTGGAAAGGAAAAGATTGACGTCAGTGCACCGAGATGGCGCCTATATACGACCTCAACGAAGGACGTGGAGGCGACCGACACCACCTTATGGTGCCCTAGGGTACTGCTCAAAGAAAAAACTCCGGATCTAGTCTGACACCTGGGAGAAATTCTAAGGTAAGGAATCTGCAACTAAAAGTCTCTATCAGAGACACACATTTTAATAGTTTTGGGTGGAAGCATACAAATGGGGGTTCCATAAGGTGAACGATCGATGACTAACAAAAGAGGACAGTACTATATTGAAATTATAGTGACAAATGAATAGACATGCCTTTTAAGGCAATTCTTGTAAAATTAGGTGCTTCTTGGGAGGTGTTTTAAATTATGGGAGCAATGTGACTGAGCAAATTAAAACTGAAAGAGTGCTTCAGTGTAGTGGTTATATTTACTCTAACTAATAGACCGTGATTCTTCACATGCAAGTAAGACAGGAGAACTTGGTTGTCTAAGCGAAGGTTGCATGTAGGCAAGTATTACGTTAGGATTACAGAGAGGTTTTGTGAGATCAGCCATTTAGCGTATTGTAAACCAAGATCACCAGATTGTATAGAGTTTTGTACTGTGTCTGGGGAAAGTAAAGAGTGTGTAGCAAAATGTACAACTGTATTGAGGGAAAAATAAAGGGTGCTTGTGTAGCAAAACGTAGAACTTTACTGAGGGTGATGAGAGAATAAAGGGGGAAGCACCAGTAGAGAATAACAGAAATGAAGTTCACTAAAGACAAGCAAAGAGATGAGTGTCCTGGCTGTCTGAAAGGAAATGTTAGAACATATTTCCTTCAATTCTATATTTGAAACTTGGCTGCTATGGTTTTGTTGCATATACGTATCCAACTTCAATGAAAGGGTGAAATGTTCACCTAGGATTCTCTCTAAGGATGCTGAGGGCATGATGTCTGGGGGTAAATGGATAGGTTAGGGGGAGGAGGTAGATGCTGAGATGACAAGAACAAGTTACTTACGTTTGGTAACACTTTTTCTGGTGGATACAGTATCTACCTGTGGATTCCCCACCTTTGAATATCCTAATGTGCCAGCATTCCACAGAAACGGTTTTTTTTCACAGCTCTCCACGTCAACGTCACAATGCCACGGCTTTGCATGCGACTCAGTGTGACGTCATTGGAGCAGTAAGAAGTCCTCGTCAGTGCACTGACGTCAGTTTCCACCCACCTTTTTCAAACGCAACCACATGTTGCTATCCACACATATATACATAGACAGATATTTATATGAAATAAAAACATAAATAATATAAAAAGAGATTTATTTTTGGCATATGCAGACAAACAACGGGAAGGCGGATTGTCCCGCTCAATCTCCAGGCATGAAGGTGCAGGCTCTGAAGGTGGGAGGGTAGAACCTGCCCCCCCTCCAACTGCAAGAGGTCTGCCCTGTGGGGGAGACAGAGTCAGGGCAAAGTCAGAGGTGAAGAAGGTCTTCACGCCCTTTTTGACCAATCCGAGGCTATTAATACGACATGGGTCCGGTAATGGCGAATCTTCCTCAAAACTCGAGAAATCAAGTGTATGGGGGAAAACGCTTAAACCAGCTGGGAACTCCAGTTCAATTGAAATGTGCCCTAATGCTGCCTGCATCGCATATGGGAAGCGGCAGAACGAAGGCAGTGTACATTCTCATGAGTGGCAAATAGGTCTACCTGAGGGGTCCCCCATACCCAGAAGATCTGAAGAACCACCTCCGGATGAAGACACCACTTGTGATTGGCTGAAAAATGCTGACTGAGACTGTTCGCACATACGTTCAGAACTCCGGCCAAGTGATCTCCTATGATGCCAATCCCATGGTCCAGAGCCAAGCTCATAGTCGTAGAGCTTCTCTGCAGAGAAGATTTCACCCTACACCTCCATATTTGTTCACGTACCACATTGCGGTTGTATTTTCTGTCAAGACCTGTACTGACTGACCACAAATGGAAGGGAGGAAGGCCTTGAGAGCCAGACGTATTGTACGCAATTACACAAGGTTGCTGTGCAACACCTGTTTCTCTGGAGACCAAAGTCTTTTGATCTCCAGATATGTGCTCCTCACCCTAGAGTAGAGGCTTCCATGATCACTGTGGCCACTGGAGGTGGAGGACAAAACAGCTTCCCTTCAGATAGATTGCCATCCACACTTCACCATTGAATATTCACTGCAGTGTCTCTGGAGATATTGACTGACTCTCTGAGATCTCCACTGTGTTGAAACCACTGCCTGTGGAGGCACTACTGGAGGGCCTCATGTCCAGCATGCATGGGTGACCAACAGAATGCAGGAGGCTATCAGACTGAGCAGGTGCAGGACCTTCAGGACTGGAACCATTGGTCCATTATGAAACACTGGAATCATAGCCTGAATGACCTGAATCCTCTGAGGAAGAGGGTAGGCATGATTCACTGTAGTGTCCAGTATTGCCCCTATGAACAGAGTGCACTCAGAGGGCTCTAGGTGAGATTTGGACACGTTGATGAAAAGCCCAGGTGTACAACAACTGAGTTGTCAACTCCAAGTGAAGCAACACCATCTCTGCAGACTTGGCTTTGAGCAGCCGATCATCCAGGTAAGCGAATACCAGTACTTCCCACCTTCTGACACTTCACAGCCATACTTCCTGAAGAGAACTCCTCCTTCGCAGATTGCTCCATCTCCTTAGACTCCCTGTCTGCTGCAGCAGTTGCAAGGATCCTGGAGTTAACTCTGAGGTACAGAAAGCCTGCACCACCAAACCTTCGGGTGATGGATTACTGCTCAAAAACACCGGATCCCCTGGAGCAGTCCTGTACCTTCTAGCAATGGGAAGAGATACTACAGGGGCTGACAAAGGTTTCTGCCAAATGTCAAAAAAAGGCTATGTTAAGGCCTCATTATAAGGCAATAACACTTCTGACATATAGGAAGCAGATTGAAGTACTTCTGGCAACAGATCAGACTGAAGTTCTGCTGTAGGAAGGGCCAACTCCAACAAGTCTGCAGCCTTCCTTATCCCAGCATGATATGACATGACCTCAGGAGGAGGCATATCCTTTGATTGCAGTAATTCCTACTCTGGGAAGTGTCCAAACCACTTGCAAAGTCCAGTCCCTCAAAATCTGGATCATGTCAATGAATTTCACCTTCTTCGAAGTCAGGAACTTGCTAGGTATACAAATATTTTATAAGATGCTGAGATTCCCTATGGGATCTGTGTCTCGACTCAAGTAGCAGTGCCGGAGGAGAGTGAATCGGTGCCTTCCAACTCCAGTGAAGGCACAATTGGCACTGCTGACTCCTGCCGAGTTTCAATCGGTGAAGGAGTCATTTTACTCGGCACCTGAGAAGGTGCAGGGTACCGGGGCCATTGCTATGAACGGCGCTTGATGGTACTGCGCCGGGAAGCTTCTCAGCGAATACGACATCTGACCCATAGGGCCCAAAGGCACACCAGATGGAGTTATGGCCCTGCTAAAAATGCTGTACATTACATTTAGAAAGCTGGAGGGATCTGTTCCAGGAGCAGGAAAAACTTGGTACTCTAGCTCTTGTTGAGGAGGTGGATGACGAACTGGAGGACCCACCTCCGGCTCCAGATCAGGACGCCCAGGCTTAGTCAGAGGCATCGTTGGACTTGAAGGTGACTTCGGGTAGGCTACAGGAGATAGAGCCTGAGAGCTTTCAGTCCACCTCGGATGTGGAGACACCGACATCAGAGATACATCTCTCGAAGATCGGTGTTGGGAACTGTGATGCTGCTTCGTTTTGTGCTTTCTCTTTGATGACTTTGAGGAGAGAGGAGATGGCAACCCTGAACAAGGCTGAGACTTCCTGCAACTTCTTTTCTCCTTCCTTGCCTTGGCCATGAAGAGCTCACCTCTCTCTCTTTCAAAGCCTTTGGGTTCATCTTTTGTCACGAAGAACAGGCGTCAACTTCATGGTACGAACTGAGACCCCAGAGACAACCATCATGAGAGTCAGTGATTGACATCTGATCCTCACACTCCCAACAGGGCTTCAAGCCAGACTTTCTTAATGGAGACACTGTAGCAGAACCTTGTAGCAGGTTTCTAACCTGAAACACTGTCGCCAACTGTAACCTAAAGAAGAGATGAGAAAAGATGTTACAGGTCGAAGGTGTGGAAAAACAGGAACTGATGTGAGTATGCAGACGAGGACTTATTTTAGCTCTGTTGACGTCACACAGAAATGCGGATGGCGCACGTGGCATTGTGACATTCTCGTCGATGTGGAGTTATGAAAAAAAACTTCTGTGGAATGCTGGTGCATTGGGATATTCAAAAGATGAGGAATCCACAGGTAAATGGATCCATCAGAAAGTTATATCATTTCTAGGTGAATTAAACATTAGTGAGTGAACTACCTTCTAGTGGAGCATGGATGAGAGACAATTTGAGATATGTGTATGGATGTGAGCAGTATATATGGGAAAAGTGAGATGGATTTGCGTAAAGTCTGAGTAGCAATCATATGGAAGGCAAAAGGAAGTGATGCTATTACCAAGTAAACTCAACGGTCCAAAATGCACTGCTGATGATAATATGAACCCTTAGTAAGAGAAGTGATAGAAATGATGACCAACCTCTCTTGTGAATGATAGAATACTTACAGCAGTACAGGAGAGCAGTTTCAGTCACAGAGACGCATGCTGTGTCTGCAGTAGATATATTAAATAGGATGAGGTGGAGAGGGATACAATGTAAGGAGGAACAAGGCCCAAGGGAATTCACCTAATGGAGAAGGAAGCAAGCCAGGGACTAGAACAATGTCAATAAAGGGTCTCATTAGCTAAGAAGTCAAGGGCAGAAAGGTAGGGGCCCAGCTGGGCAACAGGAACTGTACAGTAGGCAGTCTCTCACACTGAGAAAGATGATGAGACACCACTCTACGGTAGCTGTGCTCTTATATATGTCTATTCCTGATTCCTAACTGATTTCAGGTTAAGTTGGCTTTGGGTGCTAAAGAGCAAGGTGAGACTACACCACAGTGAGCTGAGCATAAATGCAGTAATTGAGTGGCAGCTTCTACCAGCTCTACATGGTATCGGTAACATTCTCAATTGCTGCATTCTCTTGCTGCCGCATCCTCCTCTGTAGGTCACTATATACATGCTGCCTCCAAAAGAGTGGTGAGAAGGAAGGTCGGTTAATGGGCGACATATATAATGGAATGATCAGATGAAGATGGGCCAGTACGGAGTGATTGTTTCACTGATTAAGAAAGCTAGCAGTTGTTTGATTTACGATTGATGTCACCTTGAATGAGGAATGACAGAGAAGGGGTACAGTGATTTCTACATATCAACATGGCACTGAAAGAAGGTGCTGTAAATTGTTGCAATATGAACAATGAATGGTGCAGTTATTAAGGATAGGGTAATGTTGGTGTGGATGCAATCAATGCGATCTGACAAGGCTGAGGCCCACATCTCAACCTTTGTTATCACTGTATGGAAAGAGTGAGAATGTTGTAATCCAGGTTTAAGGGCTGATGGCATTGCTGTATTCAGGTCCGGCTTTAGCGCTGGTGGTGCCCGGTGCGACAGTCTTTTTTGTCACCTTCTCCCCTATGACTTCCTCCTCAGATTTACACCGGGCAAAAGTGCCACCCATCTCTCCATAGCCCCTCTTTCACATCCATTTAATTTCTTATAAAAGTGCTGGTAACGGTTGGCTTTACTAATAAGAATTTATATCTACCCAAACACACCCTTTTTAGCAACATTAGGAATAGATAATGAAAGGTTAGGGAGAAAAACAACAAGGCCCTAACCTATCTTGTGCAGTTTGCATGCTGCTGTTTGATGACCGTTTGTAACAGTTACTGTTCTATATTAGGATTGTATCTTATGAACTGCAGTAACAAAAGAATCTCTGTGACAAAAACAGTAAACCACTCAGCAATCCAAAGAAAATACCGATCTGTGATCTCCATGGTATGCATTCTTTGCAGCAGGCAGATTAACCCTCTATGCTACTTTATGGTGAGTCAAAACTCCACTGGACAAAACTATAATCTCCCTCGCTCTAGAAGGAACATTAATCACAAGCGTTATCTTGACATTTGTATTGCTGTCTGAAAGCTGCTGAACACACAATGAACTCTGCAGCAGGTGCTGGTAAACTGTAAATTATTGCTAAACTTAGCACCCCGGCTGATATCAGTGCCCCCCCCACCCCACCCCTTTCCAGGACAGCGCCCAGAGTGGCTGCACCAGCTGCACTACCCTAAAGCTGGCCCTGCTATATTTTTTGGACTGAGCTATTCATCTCTACTAGCTGAAAATGCAAAGAGGGTTGTGAGAGTCAAAGTGGTCAGTGATGTAATAGTCGATCAAGCATTCCACAGACAGAATGATATAGGTTTGGGTATTGAGTTGGTTTTTACACACACACATCTACTTTGTATTTAATTGGGGAGTGTGATGATTGTGGAGTATTATATGGTAAGGGTGTGTGACCTTTCCATGTAAAAGACTGTCTTGGGTCCAGCCGGGTTACTTTGTAAAACCTTTCACTCACCTCTAGGTAGCTGAGGCTTCGAGTAGAAAGGCTTAAACTAGGAAACTAGTGTAAAGGATTTTCAAAGCACCAAACAATGAAATAACAAAAGTCACACTACATGAAAGAAGATAAAAAATTAGATTATATTTTTATGAATTGTTAAACACTGAAATGAGGAAAATCCGATGGAGGGGTCTGAAGATATAGCAAGCCTCGAGAAACCACAAAAATGTTACTAGACCTGCAGATTGAGTAACTTGAATAATCTACTCAACCTAACTGTAATATACTTGACCAGGAAAAGGATCTAAAATATTTTATTTTACAGAGTCACCTTTATCTTTATTCTCACGTATGAGTGCACCTTCAAATATGCGAGCTGAGCATTTCTGCTGTGAAAAAAAAAATATTTTGTTTGATTAAATAGACTAAACATTTGCTCTCTGTATAATAAATCTAGCCCACATATAGAGTACACATAATCCATAACTTGCCTCTTAGTTTACTAATAGCTTTACCATCAGGACAGGAGTGTTTCTCAGTTTATGTTTAAACACTCACTTTTAATAAATATATTACTAAAGCATAACATGGTAGTGCACTATCATCTATAGACAGTAAATGTCCAAGAAATGTCCAAAAACCTTCCCACTAACTTGTAGCTTTACTAAAAAACCTACAGAGTGTATTAACAATAATCTGTGAACATTGGGTTTTAGAAAACATATTTATCATTTACACATCGCCAAGTAAAGTGTTCTGATTTGTTTTCATCCTATTAATTTTTTTCCTCACTCAAACAAAAACATAAATTGGCCTTTCACATAAATATATTTTGAAATGTTTGTACAGTTGACTTAGGGCCTGATTTAGATCTTGGCGGTAGCAGCGCCAAACTGCGTCGGCAGCAGACCCGAGAAGGCGGTCAAGTCAACGTGTTCGGCCCGCCGTAGTAAGATGTTACAACTCTGCAGGCAGTGGACTTGTGGCAGCTTGCTGACGAAGGGAGGACATCGATGGACCCAGTGGGCATCGTACAACTGCAGGGGCTATGGAATAGAGGTAAGTCTCTCACACACATGCACACTGTACCTTAGCCATATGTGTTCCCCTGCACTACACACACAACACACCACATACACATCCATTTCCATTGCGATTCCGAATCCATCCAACACATACATGCTGCAAACAAACATTAACAGACATCCACAACACAACATACATTCACCATTGATACTGCACGACACAACACAACCACAACCAACACAACACTCCTCTACACAAACACACTAACACACAACTACATACATCACTACAACCACAGAACACAACTCACCTGCATGTTGCCTGCAGCAACACAACACACAATACAACATACAAAACATCATCAAAGTCATACGCAGGAGGAACACATTCTGACACAACCACAGTACCCACTCCAGTTCCCTTCCTCTCACCCAACTAATCGTATTGCATACACACATACTGACTCACACACAACTCGCAGCAGAACATGACAGGTACAGGTCCCCTGGCAATATGTACACATGGACACAGTTGACAGGTGTGAATGTACCGTCACTGTGGTGCCAGCATTAATTTGCCAATGAATACTGGCACCATAATGACAGTTGTGTATATGTGCGATATGTGTTGCGTATCAGTGTGTCCCCATCCATGTCTGACCCACTCATGTCCCCCCACATATGCATGTCACTGTGAATTAAAAAAACTACTGTGACATGTATGTGTCCACAGTGGTCCCGACCTCCTGTGCAGTTCCCACCCACCGTAGCCTGGCAATGTGGCATCCCTCCCTTCGAGTTTGGCAATGGGGATGGCGGGGCGTTGGGTTGTGTTTTCTCTGTGGGCTGGTGGCAGCAGTGACAGCAGGTGCTGTCCCGTCGAAGACACAGGTGGAAGGGGAAATACAGGTGAATTTTCACCCCCTCCCCCCCAAATCCACTAACTCAGACATGGAGGTTGGACTGCCACTTTTTTCTTGGCAGTAAGGCACATATAAAAATCTGCAAAGCGGGAAAGGTAGCTAGGGTCACACTGGCAGCCACTTTTCCCTCTCCTGCTGTCAATGCATGCGGTGCTTCTTGGTGGAGACGGTGGTTCGAATGTGAGCTTTCGTCTACGGGACCACCAATATCTAAATACGGCTGGTGGACTGTCATGACGGCAGATGGGTTTCCAGTCAAAAAGTCGATAGTAGGAATGTTACCACCAACATCTAAATCAGGCCCATAGTTATTTAAATGTGTGTTAGGGAAAAACCTGACATGCTACAGCCTTTCATTTCACACTCTTTGTACGGCAGGTGAGACAGTTCACCTTAGAAAATCCTGGAACTCTGCAGTCAGAAGGACAAGTAATTGAGAAGACAAACTGACTTTTGACTTTAAAAATGTGACAAGAACAAGATTTAAAGAGTCTTTATTGTTCCTTCACTTTCTTACTGAACAGAATAACTGCTCTTTGTCAACTTGCCAGGAGGGGCGACTAGGTTCTAAAAACAGCTCGATCTCATAAAACATGACCAGATTTTTTGACGCCTGTATAGATTTTTATGTATAACATAAAACTGAGCTTTTCAGCTTAATGTGCAAACATGCATTGATAACCGTAAAGTTCAGAAATGTTTGAAAAGGCTGAAACTGTTGTGTTCTGCTACTCTGGCCTGAGTGGGATATCCAAATTCAACAGGGAGAAGGTCAGGTGGGGCACTGAGGAGTATATGGACAGCTACCTGGTCATCAAAGCAGTCTCATGTCCAGTTCCACAATGTATACCAAGACTACCAAATACTTCGATGGAGTGGTTCTGATGCTGGGGACGCAGGATGTTGAAAGATTCCCTGGGTGCTGTGCGGTCAAAGGGTGTGTGCTTGCAGTTATTCCTCGGTCCACGGGTAAGGAGGGGCGACTTTGACCACAAGGGTTGTGTCCCCTGAAGTCCTCTTTCAACCAGTAGAAGGCCAGATGCAGCTGGGCAACCAATCTCAGTATACAGAGCGTACAGCTGTATCCTTTGGTAAAGGCTGGTGTTCCGTTCTGGCGACTAATTTGGACTCAGACGTCACTCTGATGAGAGGGGTACAGAAAGTCTTTAAATGATTCTTCACTGAGAACACAAGATCACCAATATTTGATGGCATGAAAAATGCTAATATAGCGCTATTTTATACCCTGTCAACAGTACGGAGTCAAAGAAAAAGCTATAGCAACTGAAACACAAGACACAATATAGGGGTACATCTGGACCCAAATATTCTGATCGAGCCCTGCAATTTGTCCAGTTGTCAATAAGGAAAGTACCGAAATAAATAAAGCATTTATAACATAAGATAAGGTATAGAGGACAAGTCCGAAACACATCATTTTTGTCTTGTATGTCCTCACAGGGTCATGAAGAAAACAAAATAATAAAGAAGGGACATAGCTGGCAATCTTAGTTCAGTCATATATGCCCTACGAATAATACAGAGGGTCTTCAAGAGATACGGTAGGTGGAGGTAACCAAGAGTGGACAAGACCGAAAAAACAATCACCCACTTAGCCCCTGGCACCATGCATCTAGAAGAGTAGAGTTGCTGTCATCAACAGGTGGTGACTATTAATAGGGTCCAGCCTGGAGGCAATTATGACATGTTTTAGTACAGTGCTGCGACAGTGGGGTAGGTTTTGGATGATCTCACATAGAACTTTAGAAAAGTCAAAACATACGCCTGTCATTCACATGCCAGCCTGTCTTGTCTCAATGCCCGAACGTAGGTGTTTCTCACAAGTAGTTGCTGTTTAGTAGAAGGTAGATGAGGACATGCCAAAAGACAATCTCAGAGAATTCTGAAATAACAGTGAAACGTGAATATTTTTAATATTTTCTTCTTCTGTCTTCGGTATGTTTTTAAATCAATCTGAACACATTTTATTAAGAGATTTCATGGGACAAGGAGATTCGGCAATATTTTGGGGAGAAAAACGGCTTGGTTTTTTTGGGCTGTCATGTGAAATCTGCATACTATTTTTTAAATAACCACGTATTCTACAATCTTATTTAAATTATACACTAATAAATAAGTAACATCTTACTGAAACTGCATTGGTAGAACCTTCTTTTCCTCACAAGCAGCAAAGTTTGGTTTTTTTCTCAGGATAAGAAACATCTAAGACCACCAGGAATTCAGAAAGTCAGTGAAGATTTGGTGCTTCCCTAGGAATTGACAGTGCTGTTTGCCAATGCTAGGAAGTTTGACAACACAGAACTCAAGATCACACCCACTTAAAACTAAAACAAATCACTAAGGTGTAATCACTTGCCCAGCTCTTACTGAATCTCCTAATTGCTCCACTCACATTCACAGTTGCAGCCACAACAACATATGAGCAAACTTCTGCCATAAATTAAGGCATGACATCACAACATTTCCCACATAGACAATAACGTATTTACATACTTTATATCTGTTCATTGTCTAAGTGCCCTATGCCCAACTCCTTTCACTGCGCTAGACGCTAAGGCACAGGAATAAAAGCATAATAAGTGCACAACTCTGATCCTCACACACATAGAAACTCTGTTTGATTAGGCCATATGGCACACACTCTTCCATCCAAGGATTCCCACAGTGTAACTTGCTACCGATCTACAAACGCATATTAATGCCTCTTCAGTTGGGGTCAGTCCTTAATTTGAGCCAATGGTTTCCAGTACTCAGCATCACCACATGATATTCAGAACCGGCATTTATGACAGTCTGCCACATGGCGGCGCTGTCTGCCTAATTTAAGTATGAGCACAGCTGTTTGTGAATTCAATATACATTAACAATGACTATTACCTGCCACACAGACCATTCTTAAAGTGTTGGGGGCTTGAATAGTATGACTTGTCACAACTGTAAGAGTGTGATGGTTAGTGGTTGTGTTGGTACTGTCACTGGCAGGAGCAATGGATGGTGCAAGTTACACTGCCCTCCTCAGGAGGGCCCTGTCGCTTATTTGTTTATTTATTTACAAATTTTGCTCTAGCTGGGATGAAGTGCCATATAAAAACAACTACAATATAGTATACGACTATGCACCGTGAATGAACTAGGCACAGAAGTCCCCTGGCATTACCTGTCAATGAAGGAAGCTCTCTGCAGGCCCAGGCAGCCACACTGCTGCTGGCAGCATGACCGCACCGGCTGCTGGGTACCCATCCGTGGGAAGTGGCCCGTTAGGGAAGTCTGTGATCTCATATATTTCTAAAATTACCTTTTGCATATAATACCAGATCCAAAGAATTGGAGGAAATTCTTCTGCAAAGATATAGAGGCGTTTCATATACAGTGAACTTGTAACTTGTCTAGAGAGCGCTTTGAGACTCTTCCAAGGATGTGCGTGTATACTACAATGCTCGACAGGGTGTCTGCATCTCATATCATCCACAGACAGACTTCAAGTGTCGCAAGGAAGAGGTGAAGTCTGACACCTTCTACTCCTGAGTATACACAGTGGCTGATCAATGTACAGCCCCTTGAGCAATATTATGGTTACAGTCAGGGTCAGGAACAGAACTACACACGCTCGTACTTAATGTTAAAGGCACAGGACTATACATGCTCCTACTTAACGTTAAAGGAACGTGATAACTATTTATGAGCAGTGCTTACTTCAAAACCTGGACATTGCATAGTGTTCTATAAAGAAATTGTGGGCTAGGACTCGCCCAACACACACATACACTCCCTTTTAGTTCCCATCACCCCCTTCCGCAACACACTTGGGTTCGAATTCACTAAGCTTTCTTCTATGAGTAGGAGTGATTTACTTATGGAAATTTAGAAGTAAGTTGAGAGTAAAACCCAAATGCCTACAGAAAATATTTCAGAATTAGACCTTAAATCTCCTTGCACCTTATATCCACAACAGCAGTTCAAGAAGCTCCACAGTGTCTACTTCTTCTATACACTAGAGATTCTGTGCGCCTTTTTAAAACTTAATCCTGGAAAAAATGTGCACAAAAATCCTATGTAGGCTTTAGCACTGTGAGGAACTGCATTTTTACGGGTTTTTAAAACATACAGGCTTTCATTCTGTAAGCTTTCAGTTCAAAGTTTAACCATTTCGCACATCTAAAGAAAAAAAAATTTGAATCTTGCAAATTATCTTCAATCACTTGAGTTAATAGCTTCCTTCAAGGAATACAGATTTTTTTTTTAAATGGCACGATATTATGCACACAGTGGGGCATATTTAAGAGCCCCAAGCGTCACTTTTCGTGACGGTCTGGTGGCGCTATGCACTGCATCATATTTACAAGGTGGCGTTAAGCCACTTTTTGTGGCGTAACACCACCTTGTAAATACAGCCCCTTCACACACAGCACTTTGCGTGGAAGGTGCGTGCCTTGGGGGTTGCTGTGGGAGTGCCACAGCAACACCCATTGCATTTTGATGCTGGCTCAGATTTATGAGTTTTTGTAAAACTGAGGCAGTGCGCCGTATTCTAGTAAATACGGCATATACCTGCGTTTTGAAAATGACTGTGCACAATGCTGCCAAATTTGGCGCAGCGCCGCACACCGTCATTTTTTTTATTAAATCTGGCCCAATATTTTTTACGGGCAAGGCATCATCGGGGACACGACGGAAACTAAGAGGTCATTCCAAAATACCTGGAGGGTCCCCTTTCACACCCAGTTTTTCAGAATAAAGTTGGCGATGACTGAGGTAGAGGGGTGGGGAGACAGGGGGGTATAAGTAGAGGGACAAACTTATGAGACTAGGGCCCCCTCCACCGCTGGGGATGCAGGGCCCTGTGTTACACCCCTAACCGATATAGACTTACTCTGCGCACAGCAGATTCAAAGGCAAATCCCATGTCAGAAAACTTAAGTTGTTCCGTATCAGGAGTGAATTTTGTATCCAGTGCCATTTCATTCTTGGGAATCTAGTACTACAGCAGCGCTACAAACACCAGGATATGAAGAAAAACAGAGTAATCCGCTGATTGTATAGCTATGAAATGGCTCTTAGCCAGGCCAGAATTTTCAATCAACAGTACTAAGTATGCTGGGACTTATAGGCCAATGCATTCAAGCACTTGCAAACCCAATAGTTCTCGCCTTCAGGACTTATAGGCTTCGGCAATTGTTCCAAAAATGTTGTGTAGCATGCCTAAAAGAAATCATTTTTACAAAAGTTGATGACATCTGGACGCATCATTTTGTCGATGTACACACCACACATGTGCGCACCTACCAAATGGCATGGGTGCTTCCGTTTAATTTTGTTCTCGGATCCAGGTTGGATCAGTAAATAAAAAGAAATAAGGTGCTAAAGCTTTTTTTTTTTTAAAGCAACTGGAGTGAAAGCAACATGGAGGCAAGGGGCACATGCAACACAGGAGTAAGGGGCGGAAGCAACATAAAGGGGGCAGGCAGTGGAAGCAACACACTGGGCGGCGGGAGGGGGTAGAAGGGAGAACAGCAAATGGGTGAGAGAGAAATGTGGAGCTGGAGGGGAGAAGAACATGGGTAAGAAAATAACATGAGGGGGAAGCACACGAGGGCGGGCACATCACGAAGAGGGGCGGGGAGGAAGAGTGTGCGAAAGAGCAACACAGAGCATGGCAGAGTGGGTAAGAGAAGTACAAAAGGGAGACTGCTGGAAAACACATGCACTCTCATGGAGTGCTTAATCAAAAGAAAATGTGGTGCCTGGAACGTAAGCAGTGGAAGGATACAAGTAATGAGGCTATGCTCTAGGGGATTACCAAACACAAGAAGCAGAAGGAAAGCCCCCACAAGCTAATGGAAAATAACCAAGCAAATGAGAGTAACAATAAAGCCAACCAATGGTAAGCAATAGGTGGGCTCTTAAGTCCACTGCAAGCTGACAACAGGACTTTTTTTTTTAACAAACAGACAGCTTGCGCAGTCTGATAGGCGAGACCTAGTAATGAGAAAAAATTAGACTGAAAGTACTATCATGCTTAGTGCATTTGGTTAAAAGACTCCCATCCTGGTGGTTTTTTAAACACCATTTATCAGCTGTGACATTGGACAACATGGGCTATACATATATTTTATTTAGTTTTGCAGTTTTACATAGCACAAACAGGACCAAGGGCATTGTAGTGCTTTACAAGAGAATAGCTATTTGTAACAAAAAACATTCAAACATTAGAAACAAAAACTCTGTCAGACCTGGCATCCTTGGCATGGTTTATCCTAAACTTTTTGTCTACTGAACTGTTTACTAACTTTGTTTTTGCTGGCTTTAGGACTCTGAGCACCTTACCTCTGATGACCAGTGCTGAAGTGCATGTGCTCTGTCCCTAAAACATGTGCCATTGGCCTATCCACAACTGCCATATTTTATTTACTTTTAAGTCCTTAATTAAGTGCACTACATGTGCCCAGGACCTATAAATGAAATGCTATTAGTGGGTCTGCGGCACTGATTGTGCCTCCCACATTAGTAGCCCTTTAAACATGACTCAGGCCTGCCATTGCAGAGTCTGTGTGTAGAGTTTTAAACTGCCCTGTCGACCTGGAAAGTTAATTCACTTGCCAGGCCCAAACCTTCCTTTTTAATACATATGTAATCCCCCTAAGGTAGGCCCTGTAAAGCCCCTAGGGCAGGGTGCAGTCTATTGAAAAAGCTGGGCGTTCACTTTTAAATTTTACATGTCCAGGTAGTGAAAAACTCTTAAATTAATTTTTCACTACTGAAGGGCCTATCTCTCCCATAGGTTGATTGGGATTGTTTTATTACATTTTATAAATGTAATTTCCAATTGGAACCAGGCAGATATTTCAAGTTTGGTGTCTGGACTCATAATAAATTTGAAATCACAACTGATGGTAAAGTTGGATTTTAGTTTCCAAATCTGAAAATGCCACTTTTAAAAAGTTGGCATATTCTTACTTTAACCATACTGTGCATCTGCCTGTCTCTGAATACACATCTGGGTAGGTGACAGCTGGGCTCTTGTGCAATCCCTCTAGACAGCCACAAAAAAAGAGAGCTAGGTGTGCCTGATGAGCTATCCACATCCTGATGGGCCTTTAACATTTTGATAGGTCATTCTGGGCAGCATGGGAGGAAGGCGCTAACACACCTGAATAGGCTGGGTCCTGAACCCTCACCAAAGGCTGCATAGCCCCCTGTAGTGTATTTAGAGCCAAGGAAGGAAAGAGAGGGGCTCTGTGCACTTCAAATGCCTCTCCTTGAAATCTCCCCCACTTCAAAGGCACAACTGGGTATAAGTACAGGACCACAAACACCACCAACTCAGTATACTTCTGGACTTCAGGAATTTCAGCCAGGATGAAAGACTGCTGTGCTGGAAAAGGGATTGTCACTCTGCTGGAACTCTGCTGGACTTTGCTGAACTCTTGCTTTGCTGTCTCTGTCCTCCTGCCCTCCTTGGTTGAGAGTGAGAACGACTGGACCTGCATCTCTACATCCCCAGAACCAAAGTGACTCCAAAGGCTTGCTGGCTTGCCTCCTGTTCTGCAGTCTCAGAGAAATCAAAGACTTCATTCAACTCTGCTACAGCTTCTGCACTCTGCCAACTGTAAGTCCTACCCTGTCAATTGGTGCCAATCCAGTCCTGATCCCTTGAAAGTGGGTTGTGCAGCTGTCTTCTACCGAAATCCACACACTGTCATCACTGAGCCTATCGGAACTGTCACATCTCTCCTCAATGACGATGTGTTGCTGCTCCCGCTTAGGACAAGGAGATCGCAGCACCAACTGTGCGGCTCAGAATCGATGCAACACTCTCGGCCTCAAAGTATCACCTTCACATCACTGGCTGCATGGCTCGACAACAACGTATCGCCTTCATCATGAAGGGTTTGACGCCGCAACTATAGGACATCGCATCAACAACTGCGTGGCCTGGTGACGATGCATCCCTGTCTGTGCGGACCGGAACCGACGTATTGCCTTCGCATTGTCTCCTCTGCTTCTTGTATCGGATCTTCAATGTTGATGCAACCCTCCACACAAGGTACTGTTTTAGATGGACAAGATTGGTCCCTGTGGACAGTCTGTGTTCCATCGCGGTCAGCCTGAACTTTTGGATTTACCCCTGCCTAGCACAACCGGATAGCCCCAGTTGGTGCTTTATGTTTTTAAGTACTACAACTGCAAATATATTTTTTTTAATTGACATCTCGAATTCTACTTATTGGAATTTTGTTGTTCTGGTCTTGTTTTGTTCATTAAATTAAGCTCTATTTTTCTAACCCAGCTTGGATTATTTTTGTATGTATTTTCACTGCTTTACTGTTTTAAATGTTGCACAAATATGTTACACATTGCCTGTTAAGTTAGGCTAGCCTGCTCTGGGCCAAGCTACAAGTGTGAGCACAGGTTAATTTATGGTGTGTATCAGACTTACCCTGACGTAAACCGTTGTTTCTGCTTGGAAAGGGTGCATACCTGTGCCAACCAGAAACCCAATTTCTAACAAGAACCACATCACTACACTCAGTGGGATGAAGTCAAGACTAGGAAATAAGGTTAGGTAGATACATTTATTTATGTATTTAAAGCATTTATAAAACGCCCTGCCACTTAACAGGCATCCTGGCGCTGAAATGCTTGTATATGGACAAAGTGCATAATGTTTTAGTACTTTTTTTTTTTTTTTTTAATAGAAGGTGGGTAGCAGCAGGCCTAGGGTTATACTTGGAATAGCCAAGTTTTCAGGCCCTTTCTACAGTAATATGAAGTAATTCCCTAGAGTACCTTAGAGCAGCAGGGAGCTGATTCCACAGTTGGGCTGCTCTGATCATGAAAGCTCGACCACCCTGTCTTCTCTAACAGAATTTTACAACACAAATTAAGTTTGCCAATGCAGAGTGGAGACACCTTCCTGGGACATACCTTTTCAGTCTTTTTTGTAGAGGTAATGGACCCTTTCCCTGGAATGCCTGCTTTAAAAACTATGCACAGGGATTTAAAGGCTATTCTCTGTCTAACTGAAAGCCAGTGCACTTCACTCATGAAACTGGAAGCAGATGATCTCCTTGGCCAGTTCAGAGCCAACTTTGCTGTTTAAGCCTAAACTCACTGCAGCATCTTTAATAGAAACTCTGGTACTCTGAGTAGCAGTGTGTTACAATAGTCAAGCCTGCTAAGAATCATACTTCTCACAAACAGGGTCTTTGCATGTGGTGGAAGCAATGGTAGCAGTTGACTTAACACTCGAAGAAGGGCAAAACTGGTGCCCACCACTTTATTAACGTGATTGGCCTAGGGTAAGCTTGTTAGAAAAAGTGACTCCTAAATTGCAGACTGATCTTGGTTGTTCCACTTCAGTTTCCTTGGTCAGTGGCCAGAAATTAAGGGGGGTTTCATGGGGATTTTTGGGGCTGAGCAGCATAAAAGTTTGGTTTTATCCCCATTAAGTTTGAGAGAATTACAGTCCATCTTGCATTATCACTTATACAATAGTGAACAGTGATCAAAGCATCCAGTTTGTTACTTTCAATCGACAGGATCGACTGGGTATCATCAGCGTAATTGAACAGCCTGAAATATGACCTGATGAGACTTATCAAGGGTCTCGTGTAGATGTTAAAGAAGATCAGACTAAGTTCCTTGTGGAACTTCATGCTCAATGATATTAAAGTTAAAGCAATAAGGGGACATAGAGACCGCTTGAGAGCGGTCCGACAAACAGGAGCTCATCCAGATGAGTAATGTCCCACTGACTCCAGTCTTGGCAAGTCTTACCAATAAAGTTTTGTGATTCGCTGTCAAAAGCGGCTGATAAATCGGGCATTATCAGCACCGCTGAGTGCCTGCTGTCCACCCTCATCTGGAGCTCGTCCATGTCTAGGAGCAAAGCAGATTCCATATCATGACCTGGTCTGGACCCAAATTGCTCCTCCTCCAGGAGGTTTTGCTCCAGACTGCACTATCGAATAGGAAGGATTTAAGTTCCTTACTCCATTCTAGTTGCACTAAAAGAGAAAGACTGCTTCCTATTTCCTATATTGTTCATGCATGAATGTAAGAGGCTCTAGAAGGAGATATCGTGTATTCCTCAACCACCAAATGGCAGCAGAGATTTTCAGTTTTCAGCCACATAGGCAGGTGTGTATATTGGGCAGGGTCATGTGGTTGGTATATGTAGTCTTATACTGCACTCTTGCCTCAATGGGGAGCCATTAAAAGGAAGTAAAGGGGAGATGTTGTCACAATTTTTCTATGCAGAAACATAGCAGACAACTGCCCGGAGCAGAGCTCTATGGGGGTCAGGTGAACTTTCGTGAGTCCAGGTAGAAGAAGGTTTTTATAATCCAGCCTGGAAAGAACAAGAGCCTGGACTTCAGATTAACTCTTGATCAGGAATGAACCGCCTGACGCACCAATAAATCTGAGCTGGTATCTTGCCTTCTTCCCCAAACTAGAGACTTTCCTTCGTAGGATAAGCCTAATATCAAGGATAAAACCCACAGATTTGGCATTTTCAACACCACATAGTTTTAAATCTAGGGGAGTGCATGAGTCGACCCACGCTTGGATGGGAAGGCTGATTTTTTGGGGCAGATCAGTACGAGTTCAGTTTTATTCGGTTTTACATTTAGGTGTTGGTTTGACATTCATGTTTGGATTTTGTTCAATCTGTTATTGAGGTGGCAGATGTCATTTGATGGGGAAGCCTGCATTCAAATATGGATATTACGCAAATATTAATGATAAGGTATATCCGAGTCTATAAGTTTCCCTCCAGCTGGTTCAAATTAGATGTTAAAAAGTGTAGGAGACAAAATGGAGCTTGGGGAACCCCCTTGCAGTAGCCTTGCAGAAGGCTGACCTTGCATAATCTGAAGTTTCCTATCTTAAACACTTGGCAACTGTTTGAAAGATAAGGAAAGAACCAGCTTAGAAATGTTCACCCAATAAACAGGCGATCCTTCAAAATGTTAACCAGAAAGCTGTGGTTAGCTTTAGGTAGGAGTTACTAGAGTTGAGGAAGCGGTGAACATCATCAGTCACTTCAAAAAGGGCAGTCTCAGTCCTGTAACCCTGTCTGAACCCAGACTGGGGATTGTCAAGGAGGTTATCCGCCTGGATATGAAGAGAGAGTTGGGAGGCTACACGGGTTTCAATCACCTACCATAAGAAAGTTAGGTAGGAGGCCCTTTGGAAACCGTTTAGGTCACTGAAGTCAGCTGATGATTTTTTCAAGAGGGAAAAAACGTGCAAGATTTTCAGACTCTCGGGGAAGGAACTTTACATAAGTGATACATTCACAAAAGCGAAGAAGGAAGCAGAATCTCCTCAAAGAAGCTCCTCAGAACTCACATGATGCAGAATATACGGGTACATGCAGAGACAGCTGTCTAATCCCACATGCCCAGGCATTTGCATGGGGGTACAAATAAAATGAGCAGTTAAATCCTTTCTTTCGAGGAAACCACTTCACTCGGCACAATTGTTTTATTGCCAAAGCCTCTACTGCGCATTTTATCTAGTGAAGGATAGTGAAAAGGACATTTTAAAAGTGCCAACAAAGGTAATATGTAATTTTGTTTTAACGTATCTTCACTTAGTGAATTTTAGGTTCAATTATTTATTTATGTGTGAAAGGGACACTTGTGAATTATTACAGGTGAAAATATGAATATTTTTCCCACATTTATATGAGTGATACTAGTTATCAGATCTGTAGCTTCCATGTAGCATAAGGCACGAAAGACAACATAATCATAAATCCCATACACCTTGTCACAGGAGTTCTATATAAATACCTAGCACTATGCTAATAAGTCTGAAATATAAATGATAATACACGGTGCACAGCAGTTATTATCAGGTGCCCAGTGCCAGCACTTCTCTTCTTTGGGAGGGATAGTGCCAGCACTCAGCACTGCTCCGATGCTTTTAATGGGAGAGCACCCGCGCTTCTCAGCAGCAAACAGGTACTCTAGGACAAGGAGTACTGGGCTTCTGTATTTCCATGTCGAGCACTGAGTTTTATGCAAAAAAATACCTCCTTCTGTCTCAATCGGCCGCTCAGGGTTTTAAAAAAAATAGGAGGTTCTAAAGATCATGCGGAGGACCTCACTTTTTGGGCTTCCTAAACATTCGTTTGATTACTTATTTTGGCGTTTTACAAAGCTTCGGTGCCCGTTCAATTCCTTCGGAAAGCTGAAAAAGCCTACTTCGAGCATTGATGTGGGAAGTTAGAGTATGATGGGGTGAGGTGGAACAGTGCCTGATTTTCTTCAATTGATACAAAATGTCTGCTTTAACACAGCGGTGGAAAGAATATGGGATTATTACGTAAATAAATATTTCCTCTCTGCCCTACTAAGTAAGGGAAAGTAAATGGGGGTCATTTTATTTTCATACATTCTGATTCTTTCCCCTCTTTTCTAGCGAGGTCTACTCTAAGGTGAACAATCATGACCAAGCAAGAAATCTTTGTAACGAGTCATACCAAGTGCAGAGGCTGAAGAACGTCACTGGAAGTGAATAATCCTGCAACATTTCCTGCAAGTTTGGAAAAAAAAAACTGAGGAAAGAAAAACTGGCAACCCGCCCACACTCAAAAATTCACATCTGAAACCTATTCTGATTCTTGAATATGAAATACCAGTGGGAGCTGCTGGGCACTGCAGCTAATACTGCACAAGAGTTACTTCCCATTCTCCAGACAAAATGACCACAATGTAGGTAACATTTCATCACAGAGAGGTTTATGCTAGGACATTTGGCGCATTGCAAGGGACCTGAGTCCCATAAGGAAAAAAAGTCAAACTGTATATGCATCAACAGGGAGCGAAGAGATACAGATGCATTATTTAATGTATGGTTTCCTACTTTGTATGCACATTCCTTGGGAAACAACAGGCAGCTTTCAGGAAACAAGCGAGCGGTGTGTAGAGAACTGTACATAAAACGGAAAACTGGCAGGGCCGAAGACTGCGGGTTTCAGAGCTATTTGTGCAATATCAGAAGACTAAACCGAACTCTGGACTGCCTATAAACTAAACCCACGCCCCAAGAGAGGTGCCAAGCCACAAAGAGCATTTGCGTCAACTGGGAATACAAGGAAAAGGCGGACTTCTAATTATAGGGCCTGGAAGCGGAAGCCCGCAGTGATTAGAAGTTTAGGCGCTGCGGTATGTTTATCTGGCAGCTTCCCCCACCCTCGCGCTCGCTCGCAGCCCGGGTTTGACAGATGAGGGCGTGGGCCGGGGCTGCTGGTCGCACACCGCGCGCTCCGAGCGGGGCCTTCCGCGACCGTGCCAAAATACGCGTCTGACACAGGCGTCAGCTGGTTAGCCCCAGAAAGGGCCAAATTAAAGAGTAGCACATCTCTGGCGGGGCACCCACCACGAATTCGAGGAAACGCTCCCACCACATCCTATTTATAACACCTCTCTCGCCGCTCCGAGGAGCGTGTGTGCGTAAGAGAACCGAGCAATTTCACCTTTGGTGTGAGCTGCGTGACCTGGCTGCTGTGTAAATACTGCTGTCTCCGTGTAAGAAACACGATTTGCTCGTGACACGTTCTTGCCCTTCTCTCACCTTTTTTTTTGAGCGGTAAAGAGAACGGGCCACGTAACCGGCTCTTGCGCCGGGCAGAGCAGCATGGTTGTGCTATCATAACACCCTCCTTCCTGACCTGAATACCCTTCACGTACCCGAGATCGATGTAGCCGCGACTAAACTGTATAACATAAAGGGCCAGATGTGTCATTTTTTTTATAATAGCGATTACCTAATTGCGATCTTTAGCGAATCGCAATTAAGTAATTGCTATTGGAATGTATGAAACTCCAGGAGTTTCATACTGCGATTCGCAAGGGCTCGCAAATGGACCTACCTCATCAATATTCATGAGGTAGGTCGCAATTTGCCAGCCACTGTGAATGGCTGCAATCACAGGGATGGTGGCCTGCTAGCTTTTTTAAATGCAGCCTTTTTTCCTTTAAGGAAAACGGGATGCGTTTAAAAGTGAAAAATTAAAAGTTTATTTTTCATTTTTTAAGAGTAGGCAGTGGTCCGTAGGACCACTGCCTGCTCTTAAAAAATGTTTTCACATGCATTCGGGAAAGGGTCCCCTGAGGACCCCTTCCCCTATGCCAATGGGTTTCCACCTACTTGAAGTAGGTTGTAACTGCGATTGTTTTGCGACTGCATTCATGGTCATAAAACAATCATACATACCTCTGCGATTCGGTATTGGGAAGGGACTCCCTTGACACGCCCCTTCCTAATACTGAATCGGTATGTAGTCGCAAATCCAATTTGTGATTCAGTAACAAGTTACCAAATCGCAAAGTGGACTTGTTACATACCAAAACGCATTACTGCGATCGCAAAAGGACCTTTGGGCCGTTTGCAATCGCAAAAATGTTTGACACATCTGGCCCATAGTGTTTTAAATGGGCAGGTGCTGTCCGGTAGTGAGTATCAGCATTCCTTCAATTTGTAAGCAAGAGTACCTGCACTTCTCAGGAGTGTGACTATACATTTAATGGACTGTGAGTATAAATTTAATGGGAGAGCAGCTGCACTTCTCAGGCAGACACAGGTACTCTAAACAGCGAGTACTTGCACGTCTATATTTTCACTTAAAGCACTGATAACATATAAGCATCAACGATTCTGACATTTTCAGCGTAATATAAAGCAAGAAAAATAAACTATATTCTCAGGTTTGCACTCACGGCTCCAACACGCCCTTTTTTCCAAAAGAACTAAAGCATTGAAGTTTCGCCATCAAAATATTACTCCAGTTTTACAAACCTGCTGGGGTGTGTCCTTGGGACCAACGGTTAAGTATAAGCAATAGTTGGCTTCTACGAAAGCACTCACTCGCGACACACCCCTGGATCACCAGGCACAGACACAAGTCACTGCAAAGTGCAAGGAAGAGATGAATGAGGGGCGTTCCGCGTTGACAACTCGGGTTATGCGGACTATGAAAAAAACTTCATATTATGGGCCACAAATTATATTTTGCATGCAGCCCACTTTATATCATATTTACATTCTACAGTGGGGCATTTTAATTCACCCACTGCATCCATTGCCTTAATTCCTATGCTGTGATTCTTGCCCTTCTCTCTTTTTACTTTCTCCTTTCTATTCAGGGCCTTACAGTGATTTTGTTTGCAGTGAGCACTCAACTCTGTAAAGTCCTGCCTATGCTTCCCTAACATGTAATTGGTGATGAGCCTGGATATTTGGAAGTGCGCAATTACATGTAAATATGGTATTGTAATTTAGCTTCCTACCAATCAATTGTTGTGATAAGTAATCAAAGAATATTAGAACATTGGAATGCTGGGGGCTCCATTGAAAACAATTGAGTGCTGCGGGCTTTTACTGGCCGGTAAAAGCCCGCAGCGCCAACATTCCAATGTTTGCTTTGTTCACAGCAACAGCTTTGAACAAAGCCTCACGGAGCCCGAGGGGATTTAAATCCCCTCGGGCTCCGTGAACCTTTTTTTTTTTAATAGAACATTCTGCCCTGTGTGGCACAATGTTCTAATAACCTTAGAACCCGCCGTAGCGTGCTCTACCGGCTATTAAAGTCCCTCTCCCTTGTTAAATGGGGCCTTTAATAGCCGGTAGAGCCCGCTACGGCGGGTTCTAAGGCTATATTGGTACATTTGTCCAATACAAAAAATGTTCCCTATGATTAGCACAAACTTCTTCTAGACACATTAAGAATGTTGACCCAAAACTAAGATGTTAGCAGAAAATATCGTCATGTCAATTATTAGAGGTGAACGTGGCCTTCTTTATTAAAAACGTGCATAATCAGACCTTCTAGTGTTCCGATTCTGGGGCAGAAACATTTTAAGGCTGTTTCAGTCCATTACAACATTTTATTTCTAAGTTGTGCCACTAGCCTGTAAACGCTTCAATATTCAAAGAATTTTTGTCTTTTGTAGTGGACTGCCGTGAAATACTGTAATAGGGCCATTTTAAAACAGTATTAAGATTATGAATTTAATGTTGGATTAAAGCAGCCAAACAGCATGCAAGATAAACATCTACATTCCTTGCAGTCTTAATGCATTTAAGGGCGAACATCTTTACTGTTTTATTTTCACTTTGTGCAATCAATGTCACAGTTTTGTTTTGCTAAAGTGACACTTCTAACGTGGGAGAAAGCCCACGTAGATGGCCAATGAGGAGATTGTTTGGCACACAAACCTGAATTAGCCCGCACCCCTCCGCACTGGAATCCTGCCCAACCATCCTAAAATCAGCATAAAAGCTGGGGCTTCTCCATAAATTCAAAGACTGTAGTGACTTGCCACACAGCTCGCCCGGTAGCATTCTAGTTATCAGCCCCCAGAGACAGAGGCCATCTGTCCCAAGGTGACCAAATGCAGTTGAACTGAATGCAGGAATGTAACTCAGGATGGAAAGCATGCTCGCCTGCACCTTCACTCGCCTTTGATCATAAAAAAGAACTCCCATTCTGATCATCCCAGGTACTCGTCTATGTTGTGCAACGACCATCCAACAGCCTTCGGCCTGGACGGCAGAAGAGTGTCCCAGTGCACACAAAAGGTACCCTGTATTAAGCAAATCTATGACGGGTTCCAGGAGATGGGTGGCACCTGGGTTAGAGTTTATTTTAGAGGACCCCTGGTTCTGTTTGCATCTTTAGTCTATAGAGGCATGGATTACAAATTTCTTGTTTGAGACCAGAGTTCATTTCACAGGACCTCAGTCTCTGTCTGAAACGTTAGTCTATTGAGGCATGGATTATACATCCAGTCAGAGTCAGTTCTAGACCCTTTCATCCTTAAGAAGTCTCCTCAGGAAAACAAAGGCTAGTTCGGCAGGGCTCATGCCTTTGGAACTCTGTCTACACAGCAGAATCCCTACCCCAACACCTAAAGGAAACCGTCAGCTTACACTGCAGCACACATCTATTGGCATTTCCTGACTGTGACCAGCATTTACTGAAATACTGCAGTTTGTAGTTTTGGAGTGCTATACCTCTAAAGGGAGGCTAACCAAGTGCCTACAGGGCATTGGAATTTGTTTTACGTGAACTAGTGGAACCTAAAGACATTAGGACCTGGCACATGTGCTGATCACTGACCCAACCTACAATGTTCAAGGCAAGTGAAGTAGGTGGTCCTGCTACCACAGGGGGACTACAAAACTGACTGAAATATCTGGTATCTGGACTTTTAGCAAAATTAGATTATACTCCTATTTGACTTTGGCTAATATAATGAAAAACAATAATAACGTATTTGGAGAAGTTCTGATGTGAGTATCATGGTAGTGGTTCAACCTTTAGCTACTATATTCAGGGACAACCCTAGAGACGTCATGTCAAAAAACTTTAAAGACTGTATACTTCTTGAGAGCTATGCATGGTGCTCATACCTCAGAAGATAACACTGGCGTACTGATCTTTAAGAAGGGTGTTCCGCTGAAATGAATCACAGGACAGTCCATGAAACAGTCCCAGCATCTGGAAGTTGTATGCAAGGTAGTGAAAATGTGGTATTGGTGTACAGCATAAACGTATCTGAAAGGCAGCAGCAGTTTTACAGAGTCAAAGATAAAGGCAGCAAGTGATTGGAGAGGTAGCCGAGTTCAAGAAGGAAAGTGGACTATTTTTATTTCGATATATTCAGTGTTTAAGTCTAGAAGTTTATTACCACTGCCGGTGTTTCTCACTTTTACTATATTATAATTCTACGTCAACTGTATTATTATTGTTCGTAAAATCTGTGTTCCACTATGTGTGCCTCAACATTCACAGCACCTCCCATGAGGTAGACTTTGACTGCTCTATAATGCTACGCAGTAGAGTCAAACAGGCCAAACTACCCATCTTACACCAAGTGTCTAACATCTCGCTCAGATGAAAATGTACAGTGTCACAGTTGGTACTTCTAGGGTAAAGGAGTGGCATATCCCTCACCTTTCCACTCTTGTGAGCCTTTGGAGGAGTGCTGTATGCTTAGCTTTAAGCAGATCCACAGCCACAGAACCCAGGTTCAGAAAGGCAAGGGGCCCCATGTCCTATTTCAAACAGGTCTAGATTTTTAGCCACAGCCATTGTGCATTCTGGGGAGGGGGGATGGAATGATGAAAGACAAATGAGAAGAAGCAGGAAGGGAAGAAAACTATCACACAAGATAACAGACATGAGAAGGCGTACAATCAGGAACAAAAATGAAAGGCAGTAGGTGAATGAAGTAAGAGATGAAGCAGTGAGAGCAAAATAAAGAAAGTAGGGGGGTGGAAGAAACAAGTGCAAGATCAGGAGATGGTTGAAAGAAAGGTAAAAGATAGGGACTGGAACATATTTAGATAGAAAATGTGTAACAGAGACAACAAAAAAAAAAATATGTTAAGAGAAAGGACATGATGAGCTGAAAGGACAGAGACAGTAGCCCAAAACTTGAACCATGGAAAAAAAGAGCATGACAGGGACACCATGACAGGGAGATCAAGTGAGAGCAGGAGGCAATTTGAGGGAGAGAGCTATTTACTGCTCGGTGGATGAGAGACTGACAGGTTGGCCAGAGATGCAAAAGGATGAGTGCGTGATGGATAGGAAAGAGAGAGGACTGAGGGAAGAACCAGAAACTCGAGTGAGCTGATTGGAAAATTGTGAAAATACCATGAAGAGAAAAATGGGGATATATAAAAGTGTTAGTTTGATAAAGAAGCTGTAAGATGCATGTGAGAATGAGAATGATAGAGCACAGGAATTCAAAGATACAGTGACTTGTAAAAAGGAAAAGAAGAGGAAAACCAAAGTGATCAATGTAATTCTTCAATAACATCTCAGTAGACGAAACGGCCAAAGCATCACTCATTAGGCCTGAACTACCTGCTCCCTCCACCCCCACTGGTCTGGACTTTTTGACGACGGCGTTGAGGGCAGGGGGCAGCTACTGCCACCTCTGTCACTTTTTCCAGCATCCCCAGGTAACTACAGCAGGCAAGGGGCCCCAGGAGAAAGAGAGAGAGAGGAAACAGAAAGGAGAGATAAGAGAGTGAGGAGGAAGGGTTTAGGGCTGGTTTGAACATTTTTACCAGGGTGTCTTTTTGATTTTCAGGCGAGTGCTGGTGTTAGCATAGAAATTAAAAACCAGAGAATAGTGTTTGATTGTTAAGTTATCATAATACGAGTAAAGTCTATGACTTTCTACATGCCAAAACAACCTCACTGTAACTAAATATGCGTGTTTTTGAGATAGAACCCTTGACCAGAGGATCTAATTTAATTTCTAATAGTGATTAAATTAGGTTTTCTGAATGTACTATCGATGATGTTCAGGTAAGTACTGCACTGGAGACTGAAAACTAAATAAACCTATTTAAAAAACTCTGCTATGTGACCTTCACTCTGAGGGCTGGATGCCAGTGATGAAGGACCTCTAACCTCCCTACAGTACTGGACACCATTCACCATCCAGGTAAAGGCGACAGGCCAAGTGTTGCCTGTTTGGGTCTTTTAGGCTTTGGAAAGGGCATATAGCCAGAAACTCTGCATTCCCACCATAAGAATTACAGACAAACAACATCTCACTTACAAAATCTTTATTAACTAATAATCCCAAAACCTCAGCCTACTGTACAACACACCCTACCATGCAAACAGAGAGTAGTTTTAACTATTAACAACTCCCTCCATCAACATCTAACTTTTCCAAAACAAAAACAATCACAACACCAGACAACCTATCACAAACAATACAACAATTTACTAACCACAATTCAAATAATATACATCACATGGCCAGAAACTAAACTCAAAATCAAGGGAAGGTGCGAACATATGATCACAAGGTTCCTTAAACGTACCTTCTCACCACAATCCCCCACACTCTACACAAAGCGACAGACAACACAGAAGTTACAACTGCATGACCCAACACAAAAAAGCTCCCTCACACACAAACATATCTTAAAGTTCAAATTTTTCTAACCAAACAACCTACCTTCCACCTCCAACAACAGTCACAAACACGTTTCACCCCAAAGCAGTCACATCAAAATACCCTCTTCCCTCTCCAACTCCACCCTTATTACAGGGCATATAAAAGAAAAATACACAACTAAAAAGCATGCTCTTCAACGCAAGATCAATGAACCATAATCACTCTAATATCTTTGATGTACTTTCAGAAACAACGCCGAACCTCACCTTCTTTACAGAAGCATGGCTCTTCGAAGAGTACGCACCCATGTGCCATGCAGCCATCACTCTTAATTTTCACATCATTAATGAAAATCATTTTAGCAATACAGCAGGAGGCCAACTGTCCATAAAAACACTACAAATAACAATTACTGAAAATCTTACCAAGGGCCGCTGTGATTCCTTGAAGATAAGATGTCACCCCACTCCAACTATTACTTATTACTTTGTCATAATACATGTACCACCATGCGCCAATGGCAACATTAAAGATGCACTACTTCATACAGTAACCAGGACAAATCTGGACCACCCAAATCTATAGATTCTAGGATGCCGCAACATATGGTTTGCCAGGAAGAATTCAACAACAAAGGCAACTATCACTACCAACCTTGAAGCCTTCAAACTGCAGCAAATCATTTGTGGACCAACTTACTGCACAGGACACACACTAGATGTCATATTTGCACACTTATCAAAATCCACAGTTACAGACAACTTCCCGTAAGCTGAACCGATCACAACATCATCACCTTCAAGTTCAACACACACATCAATAACAACACATTGAAGACAACAAAAAGCAACAACAAATTTGCGTGCAGGCAATGGGAAAAAAACCTAGACATCCAGCAACTCAACACCTACCTTGAACAAAATCCAGAACACTTCTGGCTAAAATACATACACCCCTTCTACAACTGGATTTCCACTGCAATGGACAAATAAATACCAACAAAAACCACACCCAGAGCTGACCACAATTAGAACACCACATGGGCTAATGACAACATCAAAAGAATGAAAACACAACTCAATAGACTACAAAACAAATGGAGAATACCAGGAGATGAAACAGACATCAGGACACTTTGGCACTATAACAGAGCCTACAAAAGAGCCATCAGAACTACAAAAATATACCACTACGTCCTTCCACAGAACTCCATTAAATTCTATCAGAATCCCACAATCTAGAGTGTCTGAAACAGAAACACTACAATCACAACATTTCTGTGGCAAAACCTCCAATGAATTAATCTAAAACATTACAAAGATTGAAACTTATCTGAAGGAGAATGCAGATAACACCACAACAATGTATGACCGAACCAATACAGTCAGGGACACCAATTATCAATGATTAATACACATCTTCAATACTCTGTCACAAGATTTCCTTAATATTATTATTTCATCCAGACTGTTATGATCACCATCAGTTTTAGCAGCACAAAGAATCTTAAAAGATCACCTTTGCTCAACCTGTGCAAGAGAGGTAGCTAGATGTCTACTCTACAAGTTCTTAGAACTAGATTAATTCCCACCTGTGCTCAAGATCATCTACACATCTACATCAGACTTCTCCTCAAAAATAAAAACCTTGACACACTTTTCATCTCACTCCAGGGACTACCTGTACAAACACTCAAAGGGGGCTGAAGGAGGAGGCCTCAAGGGGCTATTTGTCCCAGGATTCAGAGAGGCTGAAGGAGGAGGCGCCTAGGGACCAACAAGCCCTATAAAGCACATTCAGGCCTCCACACCTCTTGATGTGCCTGGTCAAAGCCGAAAATGAGGTTGGACTCATCCTCGCCCATCATGGGCTGGCAGAGGCTGGGCCATCCCTCTTGGCCGACATGCTCTTGGGTCATTTGCCCCTCATAAACCAGGTACTTTAATCATGAGGGATCTATTTTCCTTGTTTGTTGAAATGAGTAGACAACTTAAGTCCAATGTTTTTACGTACAACTTGGCTCCTCTTGACTTTATTGAACCTCAACATATTTTAATTAGATTGTTTTGTTATGACATTTTGTCTTTAGTAGTTCTCTTAATTCCTTTAAATGTGTGCCTATTTTCTGGTTTTATCTGTTTTCTCTAACTAGCTCTAATTTCGATTTAATTCAGTAGAAGTCTCTTACTACACTATATAGCTCCTTCATAGTACAGCCACTAATAACCATTGTTTTATTGAAAAGGGGAAAGAAAAAGGCAGAGCAGGTGCCACACAGTTCCCGTAAGATAAAAAAACAAAACTCTGTGGCATGTAGCAGATAATTGTGATAATCCTATGTTAAAGGTAATAGACACCCTTATTGAAGAGGTACAGACATTTATTAATGTTGAGAAGACTCAGAAGAGTTCAGCTGATGCTCCTAAGATCATTATTTTTCTCAGTACGTCAGAGAAGCTGCCTCTGCTCAAAACTAATAAATCCTTCATTCAAGTGCCTCCCTTTAGCTTACCCATAGTTCATAAGACTACCCCGCTTCACTGGTACACAAGAACGCTAAAATTTCATTACCCTGCAGCAAGAGGTTTGCCCCATTAGATAACCTTAATCATATTTAGAACGACCAAGTTCCTCTTCTTCCCCTACTAACTGTATTTCTGTGTGTGATTATTTGATTCTAGGGGCCAGATGTACCAAAAAAGCAATTTGCGACTTGCAAATTGCGAGTCCCTGCGACTCGCAATTTGCAAGTCGCAAATTGCTATGCAGTACGGTGTCTCAGACACCGACTGCAACTCGCAATGGGGTCGCAATGACCCACCTCATGAATATTCATGAGGTGGGTCGCAAATTGCGGCCCCATTGCGAGTATGGGCACTCGCTAACATGGAGGCCTGCTGACGTCAGCAGGCCTCCATGTTAGCGACCTGCTTGTCAATAAAGCAGGTTTTTTTTTTTTTTAAGTGTAGCCCGTTTTCCCTAAGGGAAAACGAGCTGCACTACAAAAAAAAACCGAAACCTTTAGTTTCGGATTTTTCAGGGCAGGGAGTGGTCCCTTGGACCACTCCCTGCCCTGAAAAAATATTTTGGGGTGCAATCACAAACTGGAAGGGGTCCCATGGGGACCCCTTCCAATTTGCGATTGGGTTACCATCCACTTGAAGTGGATGGTAACTGCGATGCCATTTGCGACCGCATATGCGGTCGCAAATGGTATTGCATCCCAATGCGACTCGCAAATAGGAAGGGAACACCCTTTCCTATTTGCGAGTCTGAAATGCATTTTGCGAGTCGGTAACGACTCGCAAAATGCATTTCTGCATTGGGATACGCGTTTTGCGACTCGCAAACGGCAAATTTTGCCGTTTGCGAGTCGCAAAACGTTTGCTACATCTGGCCCCAAATGGTAGCAACCTACCCATTCCTAAACAGTATAAAGAGGAGATAGGCCATTTGAAATCTATGGTTTATAAGCTGACTCAAATGGTTCAAAAGTTGCTAGCCTTGGTCATTACATGCAAAAACTGTAATCTTACTTCTAGCCATCAAGCTGGGACTACTAACAAAATGGACAACATGCAATATCTAGGGTCATGAAATCTGGTTTGTCTAAAGAGCCACTTATCAACTGTGTGCCCTCCAGATATATTTAGACTCCCAAAATGGCGGACGACTTGATGACAACTGGCACCCAATTAGGCACGTGGTGTTGACTCCCACTTGGGAGGGTCTATTTCCAGTAAAATGATGAAGACTTCTAGCCCCTCCCAATTTACATGGGCCATTTTGCCATGCAGGAAATGTCTGTATGCTGGAAATGGTATTACAGAGAGGGTGTTGTAACAAGGTTTTCCTTGCCCAAATCCCATTTCTTCTCATTCTTCACAAATTAGTAAGGTAAGTACAATTTACATGGTCAAATTTCTGAAATACAGAGAAAAAGGTTAGGAGGGCATGGAATCCCTCAACAATAAAGTAATCCATTGGATTAGATACCATAGGTGCTGTCTCCATATCATTCCTTCCGGAAGGAAGCCAGAAGCCGTCCGACACAGCAGTGCTCATGTGCGCTGCATGGCTCCTAGCCGTCCACGCACATGAAATCCCTCTGGTGAGCCCTACAATGTCTAAGCCAAATATTAGACATTGTAAGTGCAGGGTAGCCATAAAAAGTATATGGTCTGGGAGTTTGTCAAACACAAACTCTACAGTTCAATAATGGCTACATTGACTACTGGGACGTTTGGTATCACACTTCTCAGCACAATAAATCCACACTGATGCCAGTATGGGATTTATTGAGAAATGCACACAGAGGGCATCTCAGAGATGCCCCCTGTATACCAGTCCAACTACTAGTGCTAGGCTGACCAGTTTCTGCCAGCCTGCCACATCTAAACAGGTTGCTGGCCACATGGGGTGAGTGCCTTTGTTACTCTGTGGCCAGGAACAAAGCCTGTACTGGGGAGGTGCTTCACACCTCCCCCTGCGGGAACTGTAACACCTGGCGGTGACCCTCAAAGGCTCAAGCCTGGTGTTACAGCGCCCCAGGGCACTCCAGCTAGTGGAGATGCCCGCCCCTCCGGACACAGCCCCCACTTTTGGCGGCAAGTCCAGAGGAGATAATGAGAAAAACAAGGAGGAGTCACCCACCAGTCAGGACAGCCCCTAAGATGTCCTGAGCTGAGGTGACCCCTTCCTTAGGAAATCCTCCATCTTGTTTTGGAGGATTCCCCCCAATAGGATTAGGGATGTGACCCCCTCCCCACAGGGAAGAGGCACAAAGAGGGTGTAGCCATCCTCCAGGACAGTAGCTATTGGCTACTGCCCCCGGACCTAAACACACCCCTAGATTTAGTATTTAGGGGCGACCCTGAACCCAGGAACTCAGATTCCTGACAACCTACAACAACAAGAAGGACTGCAGACCTGAAAGCCCCACAGAGATGACAACTGACTTGGCCCCAGCCCTACTGGCCTGTCTCCAGACTCAAAAGAACCTGCACAGCTACGCATCCAGTGGGACCAGTGACCTCTGAGGACTGACCTGCACCCAAACGACCAAGAAACTCCTGTGGATAGCGGCTTTGTCCGAACAACAACAAAGAAACTATGTTTAAAGAGACTCCAGCCTCACTCTGAAAGCGTGAGTCCCCAACACTCTGCACCCAACGCCCCCGGCTCGTGTCCAGGAGAACCAACATTGCAGAGAGGACCCGCAGGCGACTCCAATGATGTGGACACCCTGGGACAACCTCCCTGCATCCCCACAGTGAAGCCTGTAGAGAGGATCCAGAGGCTCCCCCTGACCGCGACTCACCTGTAACAAAGGGACCCGATGCCTGGAAGAAGCACTGCACCCGCAGCCCCCAGGACAGAGAGAAACCAACTACTGGTGCAGGAGTGACCAGCAGGCGGCCCTCCTCCTTGCCCAGCTGGTGGCTGGCCGGAGAAGCCCCCCTATGCCCTGCTTGCATCGTCAGTGACTCCCGGGTCTCTCCATTGATTCCTATCTAAAACCCGACACCTACTTCACACACTGCACCCAGCTGCCCCTGTGTCACTGAGGGTGTATTTTGTGTGCCTGTTTGTGACCCCCCCAGTGCTCTACAAAAAAAACCTGGTCTGCTCCCCGAGGTCGCAGTTACTTTCCTGCCAGCAGACTGGAACCGGAGCACCCCTGATCTCCATAGGCGCCTATGCTATTTGTTGGGAAGAGAAGTGCAGGGTACACATCTGGGTCATTGCTCAATATGGGGTCAGGGTCATATGTGTACCATGGATCTGGGTCCTGCTGTGTCCCAACCAAATCTTCCGCAGTATATACAGGGAGATGGAGAAGGTAGATCAGGAAGAGGAGGAAGTGGTGGAGAAGGCTGTGAGGTGTGCTGGAACCCTTGTCCTTGGTACCCTCCTTTGACGGTGGAGAAGTGTCCAAAGCCACTTGGAAGCACAGTTTCCTCTTCAAAAGAAAACGCTCTGTACCCTCCAGGATAGCAGGCGTCCATAATCTCCAGAATGGATTCCACAGGTGAAGGCATAGCTGAAGACTGGCTGGAGTCCTTGTGCTCCGATGTTCTCTGTTCTATGGTTTTCGGCACCAAAGGTTTCGGTCGGTGCAATTTGCTCAGCAGCGAAGCCGATGTGGTAGCTGGTTGGCTCGAAACCACAGTACTCGGAGCTGAAGTTCGGACAGAGATGACAACGATGTCTCGGACTGAGGTGCCGAACGTAAAAGCTGAAGACGTTGTTTTGGTCTTGGCTATTTGCGGAGCCGAGTGTAGGGCAGCCAAAACATTTTTTCGGATCTGGCCACAACCCTGGTGGGCAGTGGTGGTCCAGTGACCTCAGCAAGGGGTTTTTAATAACCTTGGGAGGATAAGGGGGGGCAGGAGGGACCACGGTACTCATGAGCTGCGCGGATGTCATCTCGTGGCTTTCGATATTTGACTGCACGTCAGAATCGGAGTCCTTGTTCCGGCTTCTCCTGGGCGTGTTACTACCTAAAGATGATTGGTGTGTCGCCTGGAGTCTTGTGCACCATCTCCAACCAATGAGCTCTTTGGTCCCAGAGGGACTTCTTCAACTGGAACGGTTTGCAGACGTCGCAGGTAGCTTCCTGATGATAGGGGGAGATGCACAAGTTGCACATGAGATGCTGGTCGATATGGAGAAATGTTGCGTGTCACAGAGGACAGAAATGAAACAGCGTCTGTTTCATCAGCTTAGCACAATGGTCGACGTCGCGTGGTGCGTTAGGCCTGATATGGGCAAGAATGCCCCAGAGGGCGCAGGGTCGATGCCCGGACTAATGAGTGGAGACAAACGGGAAGATGGAAATTCCTGATTGAGAAGCAATACCATTGATAAAGAGAAAAATAAAAAGATTTTGAACCAGAGCAAATTGAAAGACAGAGCGAAGACACATATGTCCAAGGAGTCGATGCCCATACACAGTACCACAAAGAGGGAGGAGTCACTAGATCCAGTGATTAGAGAATGCTTCCTTGAAGAAAAACAATTTGCAACACTCCAGACCCCCAACACTAGATGGCAGGAATATGCAGAACATGTGTATCACAGCCACATATGCCAACATGTGTTTTTTTTGTTTTGTTTTTTAAAACATTTTTGAAGTTTGCAATGGATTCTGAGTAATATAACCTGGTGAGAGCCACACAAGTCACTTCATCCTTGATGTCTAGTTTTAAAAAATGTACAGGTTTGCTAGGTTTCCTAAGGTGCCGGCTAAGCTCGGACCCAAAATTCACTGATAGGCACATTGTAAAAAAAGGGCAGTTTTGGGTGGAAAAATGTGATGTGTCCATGTTGCGTTTTGGGCCATTTCTGCTCGTTGGCACTAGGCCTACCCACACAAGTGAGGTACCATTTTTATTGGGAGACTTAGGGGAATGCTGGGTGGAAGGAAGTTTGGGATTCCAGAATGTTCCATCACAGAAATATGAGGAAAACGTGTTTTAAAGACACATTTTAAGGTTTGCATGGAATTCTGGGTAACAGAACCTGGTGAGATCCACACAAGTCACCGCATCCTAGACGCCCTTGGGTGTCTCATTTTAAAAAATGTACAGATTTGCTAGGTTTCCCTAGGTGCTGAGCTACAGCCCAAGATCCACAGCTAGGTATATTGCAAAAAAGGGTCAGTTATCAGTGGAAATATTTTCAGTGTCCATGTTGCTTTTTGGGCCGTTTGCTGTCACGGGCACTAGGCCTACCCACATAAGTGAGGTTCTATTTTTATCCGGAGATTTAGGGAAACACAGAATAGTAGAACAAGTGCCATTATCAATTGTCTCTCTCTGCATTTGTGCCTTCCAAATGTAAGACAGTGTGCAAGAAAGAAGTAATTTTGAGAAATGTCCTCTAATTCACAAGCTAGTATGGGCATCCAAAAGTTCAGAAATGTGTAAATAACCACTGCTTCTAAACTCCACATCTTGTGTTTCCTTGATACCTATTTTTCACTCTTTATATTTAACAAAATAAATTATTGTATACCCGCTACACAATGAAAATGAAAAAACAATGCAAGGTGCAGCTCAGTTATTGGCTCTGGGAACATAGGGTTCTTGGTGAACCTACAAGCCCTATACATCCCTGCAACAAGAAGGGTCTAGCAGACGCAACAGTATATTGCTTTAGAAAATCTGCCATAGTTAGAAGAAGTTACAGATGAAACACAAATGGCTGGGTTTTTTTCAACTCAATTTACGTATTTATTTTATTTCAACTTAGTTTCTATAGGAAAACCTTGAAGGATCTACACAAATTTCCCCCTTGCTGAATTCAGAATTCTATCTACTTTTTAGAAATGTATAGCTATCTGCGGTCCACCACTGGTTTCACACCCACTTCTACCACTAACGTCAAGGAGGTTGAAAGCACAAAAAATAGGAAAAATGGATTATGTCCCAGTAAAATGCCAAAACTGTGTTGAAATTTTTTTTTTTTTGATTCAAGTCTGACAGGTTCTGAAAGCTGGAAAGAAGGTGATTTTAGCTCTGCAAACCCTTTGTGGATGCCATTTGCAGGGAAAAAACAGATACTTTCTTCTGCAGCACTTGTTTCCCACTTTTCCCAAAAAAGCCAAAATGTACCTATATTTAGGCAAAGTTCTCGGTCCCCTCCAGGGGAATCCCCAAACCCTGAAATCCCCAAAATGTTGTGAAAAAATGACTCAAATTTGGCACGGGCACCTCATGTGGACAAAAAGCTACGAGGGCCTAAGCACAAACAACCCCAAATAGCCAGAAGAGGCTTAGCACTTTGGGGGTGGGGTTGGAAACGGGGGTGGGGAGAAGGTATAGCAGCAAAAGTTTTTTTTTAGACCAGAAGCTTGTGAGGGTTTTGCAGGTCTGGACCCAAGACCATTACCTATGAAAGGTTCCATTATACAATTAAAATATAATGTCACCTAGTTTCCACTTCCAGGGGTATTCTAGCTGTTACTCCCACAGCCTGCTGTGATCCGTTCGGAAATGGCAGAGAGGGACTTGTATCCATAAACTCAATCCAGCAGCATTATAAGCAAAGTAGACTGAATCCATCCATTTGGGGCTCCATTTGTAGATATCAATATTACCTCTAGAGAACATGCACTCCCTTCTATCCAAGCACTAGCTAATGATTAGGATACATAATCATCAGGTCTCTTGTTTAAAACTGCCAACAGTGTTACAGCTATCATTCTTTTCAGTGGCCTTCTCAATTAGAACAATGACAACTGCCATGCTAGTAATCACCATCTTTCATGGACTGTAGCTGGCCTATGCCAAAAAATATCTGAACATGTCTGGAATAAATTCATGCACACCTACCATTTCTGCTTGATGCAGGAATCTTGGGCTATGTCCCAACTGCATAGGCCAAGTAACGAGTCCCATAGCATGTCAAATTCTGGCTGATTCTCTGGTGGGTTAATCATTTGTCTTAAAATGTGTTTAAATTGTTCTGTTAAGCAATTAGGTGTATCTTCCCCAGGTATTTTAGGCCTTAATATAAAGGCCACAAATGGGTTTTGTGTCAACATTTTCAATACGTACAATTGCACGGTCCCCAAAAACAAAGTCACCTATGTCTAAAGTCCTAGATGATTATATCTCCTGTGCTAAGAATCACCCACCAATAATCCTTGTAGGAAATTTTAACTCTACTTACGAGCCACTTGAATGCATGCTCAATTTAACACAATGAGAGGATGAGACCCTAGGCGTTCCTGTCCTGGAGGCAGAAACAATCAAAACCTGGTCCACAGCTGCATTACAATTAGCTTCATTAACTCTGACCCATGGTTTGCAAGCATGCAACGGGAGGGCTATTTCAGATAGGGCCAGAGCTCATACATTTCTAAGAGGCAATTAGAAAAGCAGACTTAACTACTGTATTATTTATACTAAGATTTGGGGGAAGCACCTTGACTTCAAGATTGTCCCCAGGTGGGACAAAGACCATAATACCCTTGATTTCTTCTTAAACGAGGATGCATTTGAAGATCTAGCTAAATTGAACCCCTATAATTCCATGGAGCCTACCATTTCTAATAACAGAAGAGGAGTTAATGGGCAAGTGTAAGGTGGAACCCTGATTTTTAGCTAATATATATGACACTAGCTTGTCACAATTTTGTCTCCAGAAGTAAATTTACCTAAACAAAATACTGATAACGAACCTTCACACAAAATTGTTAACTTTTCTAAAGGGATGCTTTCCTAAATCTAATATCCAATCTTCCTTTTGGAATTGTAAAGTTTTGCCTTGGTTTTACAATGAGTTTCGTCAGGCTAAATCCCATCTCATTTCAGCTATTAAATCCCACAACCAAGCTGCTTTAAGAAAAGCTTGGTCAAGTACATTTTGGCCACTAAGAAATGAGACTGGGACAATGGTAATTGGCAGGACTTATTAGAAGCTGCCCAGAACAACAATTATACTGCATTTTGGTAAAAAAAAAAAAAAAAAGCTCATGGCAGCCTAGTCACAAGTACATTAACAGACAACGTTTTGCAACCTAATCTGTGGATTGAGCATTTCTCTGACCTCTATTCAAATTGTGATTTTTGTATAACTGAATTGTTGAACACTATATTGACCTTGCCGCTAAGGGAAATCATCAAGGCTGACCAAATTGTATTCGACTATCAGAAACCAGGAGGGCTATAGGGTCTGTACACATGAGGATAGCACCAGGTCCTGACATGGTCCTAGAGACTTTATACAAATCTAAGATTGAAATGTAGGCCCCTTATAACAATCTGTTATCAAACACAATACTTGGAGGAGCTGCTATACCAGTCTTTTGGGCAGGGGCACAAATTATACCAATGTACAAGAAGGGTGAAGGGAGCAAGCCCGGGGAACTACAGACCCATAAGCCTCCTTAACAATTTACGGTAAACGTTTAGTAAGCAACTTTTGGATAAACTGCATGAATGGATGGATGATGAGTCCGATTTTAGCTCCTTTTCAGGGAGGGTTTCACACCAAGATCAGCACTGTTGATAACATTTTCAGCCTTGTCCAAGGAACATTTGTATGCAGCCTTTACCTATCTAACAGTTGTGTTCAATCTGGTCCCAGAAATAGATTATGGGAGGTCCTTAGATCAATGAGTGCACCTCTCCCCGTACAAGACACCATAATTAGGCTCCATCACTTAAATTAAGCCTAAGTTAGATGGGGCACGTCAGGAAATCTAACTGATCTGACACTAATATGCAGGGGGGTTTGCCAGGGCTGTTTTGTGGCACCCACCCTATTTTCTCTATACATTAATGGAATTGAAGAGTATCTTAATGGTTGTATCAATGATTCTCCAAAATTGACCATCAAAAAGACTCCAGCATTACATTTTGCCGATGATGCTCTATTGCTATCCAGAACTCCCTCTGGCCTACAAACGTCTTAAACAAGTTCACTGACTTCTGTAATTATAGAGGGCTGGATATAAATAGCCAAAAGACTAGAATTCATGGTATACAATCCAAATAAAGCCAGGAAGGGCAAACCCTTTTTGGGCAACATCTTTCTTGAGTCTGTTTAGACTTTTGATAATTGGGCCAAAGGGTGTCCAATTCATTAATATGGGGACCTCAAATACAGAACAGCATTCTTTAACTACAAAACAAGGTGGCAGCAATCATTAAGATCCACAGATCCACAGATCCACACAATCTAGAGAAGTATCTCTGGCTATTCAAGTGTATAAGTTTAAGGAACAATCCACAAAATCATCAATGTGAAAAGCCCGACAATAAAGCAGATTTAAAAATAAAAATCTTTATTAAATATTCCCCATAGTTCACCAAATGTACCTTTGATCTTTTACACTGGGCTAAAAAGTATTGACTATTTAGCTGGCCTGAAACCTCTTTTTTACTGCTTAAGGTGGAACTCCCTACATGAACTGGAGCCTTACAGGAGCAAATTAAAAGAGGCCATGGGACTTAATACCAATCTAAATGTAAGGTAGCTATCTTATGTGAAACCTTGGTTCTTCAAACTGCGACTGCTGGCATTGTGGCAACATCCATTACCCATCCGGAAACATATCCAAGTACTTTAATCAACTAATTGGAACTTTGTAATTGAACAGGGGCATCGATCTGCCAAAATTCAAAACCTTACTGGTCACTTCCTGAGCAACAAGCCTACTCCTAAGTTTAAAATCTCTTCAGATGAGATTTATCCACCCCTTGCAAAAACCCTCTACAACAAATTTAGATTTGGTACTTTACCTGTAAACACGTTTTCTTCTAAATGCCATACAAATATTGCACTAATACAGATGAAAATACTGAACAGTGGTGGGAGTATTAGGTTTCTCCTTAAGCCCCCAAAGATCATTTATTTCCTATGGAGCTGTGCAATGTTTTTATGCTAATGTGCATATAAGTTTAATAATTGCTTTTGTTCACATTGTGTATAATGAACTGTATTTATTAACTATGCGTCTGATGGGGTTATACCCCAAAATAAATTTAATTAGATAATGATACCTCAAACCCATCTGATCCAGCAAACTACAGGTCCATCTGAAATGGACCATTCTTAGGAAAACGTTTTGAGAAAGAAATGTTTACTCAGCTCTCTAACTTTACTGCATATTACGGCTTAGTGACACACCAATTGTCAGATTTCAGACCAGGCAGACACACAGAGTCAGCCACTGGTCATGCCACGGGTTGCAGCACGACCTGGGGCTCACTCTGTGCCTCCCTGGCGTCACACATTATACAGCGGGGATGCACTAAACATGAACCAGCAGCCTGGGGAATCCTGCAAGAGGCTGCAGACGGCCATTCTTTGCCTTGGTTGTCTTTTGGGCTGAAGGCATTCCTCTCCCTGGGGGCTATATTCTTGTTCTCTGTAGTTTCTTCTTCCCAGAATTCCTGATGAATGTTTTTTACTTAACCAATCCATCATGGAGGTTTTATCAGGGTCTGGTCAAGATGGCGGCCATGACGGGCACTTTGTGAGAAGCTCCGTGTCTAGCCCTACAAATATACTGGTTAAATATACCCATCAAGTTCCATCTACTTCAAATTGTTGCCTGGCATCCCCTCCTATATCAAGCCAACCCTCCTGTGCGTGACTAAACCGACTCGCTGCTGCATTGTGGAAAAGATAGGACTGAAAAGAGAGCCGGTGAGGCAGGCCTGCGGCGTGGCTTGGGAGGTTGGACTGATCCCTGCGTGGGTTTGCCTGGCTGGGGGACTGCCCCGAGCAGAGCACCCAGCTAAATACAGAAATTCAGTGTTGGGACTGCACTGACTGTTGCTGCAGATCCCCGTGCCAAGGAAAACTGCCCGGGACATTGCCTTGCTGGGCGGGTCTGAAACACATTGCTTCCTGCTTCAGCGGTGCAGGGGGCCTGTCCATATGTGCCGGATTAAACTTTTGCCCACGGCGGCATATGTCATGGACTTGGAGAACTGCCACAACATAACTGGGAAGAGGACTGGAGGATGTGCTCACACGCTGCGGGGCTGGTCTGACTCAACGAGGCCTTCACCGTGCAGCAACGAAGGATGACGCAGGCTGCCCCCTGAAGGTCCGGAGGTGTGGCGCATCAAGGGAGCTGCAGAGCCTGAGGGAGGAGACATTTGCGGATCACAGAGGTGCATGGAAGCACGGTGCTGCAGAGTAGAGGCGGCGGCTACCGCCAGACACTGGATAGACAGGAGGCACTGCTGCGTCCAGTGTGCGCTGGGGGAGTTTTGGCCTGGACCGCTTGAGTACCACCTGGACCCATTTTACAAGTGGGCCAACAAAAGATCTGATTACCACTAGCAAGAACTTACACCTAAAGACCCTGATGCTGGCTGTGCAATGTGAATTATATGGTTCAATATGTGCACCTTGTCCAATAATTATCTACATGTAATGGCTGCGATCTGAGCTCCTGCTTGGGCACAGTGGGCAACAAACCCCTTAGATCGTGCGATTGGGACACCAGCACGTTGACAACTACTGGGGCACTTAAACAGCGATGTAAACTTGCACATCCAGAGGGTATCTCGATAGGCCTGGAGGTGACGCCGACTGTGCACCTTGAATTATAACATAGGCTTTAAAGCTTGCTGCCTGATTAAGACCGTGAGACATCCTCACTGAAAGCGTTATACCCACTAAGACACTCAAAGGGACGCGCGGAGATCTGTAATATTGTCCTAGCCTGTTGAAGCCCTTGACCCCACATCAACATAGAGATGTAGAAACTCTGGAGCAACAGATGCACCCGCTGAAGACAGCGATTGCAAACCAGCTGGCCCATTCAGCTCGCCTTCGCAAACTCCGCAAACAACACAGTGAGGCCGAAGCACTCCTGCGAAAACATGACTATAAATTCTACCTGGTGAGAGAGCACCCACAGGGTGATCGTGCAAGGAAATTATTAGCATGGCTCGTGCACGATGAACATCAAAATCCACCCATAGGAACCATCAAAATACATAATAGCACACTGGCCGTCACACAATCTGCCATTAACGATGCCTTCCAGGACTATTATCATACGTTATATGGGGTGCCTCCAGCCCCTACCCACATGCAACTAGAGGCGTTTATGACTGAAGCCCCGGTGTCCCGACTTTCCCCTGCACAGACAGCTGCCCTAGAAGAACCTATTCGGATCGAGGAATTACACGCAGCTATAGCCTAAATAGCCTGAAATAAAACACTGGGTACAGATGACCTGCTGATTTAACACTATGCAGCATACTCCATACATCTTGCCGACCACTATTAGAAGTTTTCAAGAGGCATGGACAAAGGAAGAACTATCAGCCTCACAACGTGAAGCGATGATTGTAGTTTTCCCCAAACACAGAAGAGATCCTACAGACGTACAGTCATATCGACCTTTACCTCTACTTAACCTTGATTGTAAAATATTGGGTAAAATACTAGCAATTAGACTCCTTCTGCTTGTCAAGATGTTGGTCCATGAAGACCAAGCTGGGTTCATACCTGGATGCAGCACAGTTAACATTAGGTGTTTCCTGGGTATAATACATGAAACTCCTCCTGAGGAGTATGATCGTGTGGGGTGTCATTAGACATCGAGAAGGCGTTCGACACCCCTGGTTGGGAATTCTTATTCACGGTCCTGAAACATATGGGCTTTGGCTGCAGTTTCCAGAGGTGGGTCCAGACACTAAACACTAGACCTATGGCCAGGGTGAAGACATGTCAACTCATATCTGACTGCTTCCCGGCTTCCAGAGGCACCAGGCAGAGTTGCCCACTCTCGCCACTGCTTTTCACCCTGGCCATGGAACCCGTGGCCTGTCACCTAAGCTTGCGGGCAGAGGACTGGGGGATCTTGAACAGAGATATTTATCAAGTTATCTCCCTCTATGCGGATGACACTTTGATATATGTTACAGATGTACACACCTTCTTACCAAGTGTAATGAATCGGTTGAAGTCCTGTTTATTTCCCTTGACTCCAATTCTTTCACATATGAGCAACGCATATCTGGAGCATCGTTTGCCCTGGTGTCATGAATCCATTAAATACTTGGGCATAAAAATATACCACACAATAGAGGTTCTTAAAGACGGTAATTTGGCCCTTGCCCTCCACTTGATTTGTGGATCCCTTCCTTTCTGGACCTCCTTACCACTCTCACCACTAGGAAGGGTGGCAGTAGCTAATATGTTAATACTGCCTAGATTGCTTTATTATTTTGCAGCCCTCCCCATTTTTCTCCCTAAGAGCTACTTTTGAGAATTAAATGCCTTATTACAAGAATTAATATGGGGACAGGGCAGACGGCGAGTAGCATTAACTACTTTTCAACGTCCACTTGTAGAAGGGGGCCTGGGTGCCCCAAATTTCGAGCTCCACTATGCAGCAGCACAGTTGCCCCTGCGATGGCTTAGAGCAGCCCCTAGTGTGGAACAAAAATTGGTGCGAGAAAGATTGGGTGTACTCCCGCTTATCTATGGCTAAATGAATGCGCATGCCAGTTCCAGGATGAGATTAGCCTGATGTGGCTTGCCCGAAACTGCTAGGTCCGATTCGTGCGAGGCACATCTCGCTATCCTCCATACTCACCGCAGATTCCCATATCACAGATGCCAGGTGTGCCCAACTTAATTACAAAACATGACTTGGCCTCCTAGACTGAAGGGGCGATCACCATAGTAGGGGATCTCTTTAATGATGGAACTAATACGCCTTACCAGGAGATCATGGAGCGTGTCTCCATGGGACCAGGCCACTTCTTGACTTACTATGTTATCTGCTGATGCTTACAGAACACATGGGGAGCTGAAGCAGCAGAACCACCACAATTGCCTATCCTGTACATATTGCTCTCGGATATACGCCAGAAAAAAATCATATCACCACTGTACATGGCACTGAATACTAACACAGGGGTGCCCATGGAGGGAGGACTCGCTAAGTGGAATGCTGTTCTACCACACCAACTGACCTTACCAACAGGAGCTTTGTGACACGTATGTGAGGTCTCCCGCAACCCTCGAATTAGATTCACACAGTTTAATTACATTCATCAAGCCTGTTTATCCCCTCACCGCATCAATTGCATGTATCCCAACTCCACACCCCAGTGCCCAAGATGCGGGTTGGCAAAGGCGGGGTTTTATCATATGGTATGGAGTATCCCCCACTGCTAAGTGCATGGCACCTTATTGCCGCCCAGATTGCAGGGATCATGGAGTACCCACTAACTCCTAGTCCTGAATCATGTCTATTGGGAGTACGACCCAGAGCCAAAAAAGACAAATATCTCCACAGATTCATTGATCTGGTGTTCGCTTTATTCAAAAGACAAATAGCCATGCAGTGGAAAGCACATACGTTGCTGGACATTACTAAATGGTCTCACACGGTACTGAAATGGGTAAAAATGGAGGCGAGAGAGTTACGAGCGATGCAGGATAAAGGCCAGCTATGAACGGCTAGTGGAAACAGGGACATGCTTGTGACGAAACGAGAAGCTAAGGACGACACCTACGCACCGTTACTTTATACTGAGACATCTTTTTAACTGCATGCTTTCACATATCAACACATATTACAAGGGTGAACTCTAACTACGTTATTACCTACACTGCAGAATACTGCATGAAGAATTACCTGGAATTACCAGTGAACTGTGGTGGGAACTGTAAGATACTCACGCACTTTGATGTGTCCTGCGGATGTAACTCTTATTCCTCCTCCATGATATTGTGTCTAAATCTGAGATTGTTAAAGTTTGTTGTTTGATAAATCAATAAAAATATATATATTTTTTTTATGGAGGTTCTATAATTTATTCCTGCCAGCATGTCCCAATCCATCCTGGCGGCCTCACTTCTTTCTTTATGTGACTTCCTTTTTTTGGGTATATAAGGAGCAGATTTGTCTTTCTCCTTTGCGTTGCAACACTCCTCGCTCCTGCTGGTGTATGCTAAGCTCCTGCTGGTGTGTCATCTCCCCAAAAGTCAAAGGATAGCGGAAGTGGCATCACACACCATTTGACCTTTACATTCGCTCACACACACACATGCTTACAGATACACACATACAATGTCTCACATAAACACACTCTCACCTGCATGCATGCACACAACATATATTTAAAAGCATTTTATACTTCCTTCAACTGCTACAGATGGTCATTTTTCACCTAACTGTACTTCATTTTTAACATACTAAAAGTGAAGATAATGCTATTATTCACTATTAGTGTAATACAAATTGACAAAAAGCAAGTAGATTGCAGCCAAAACTGATGTTCATTAGGACATGCTGCTCCTTTGTTCTGGCTCTGATTTTGGCACATCTGAGGCTATGGGGTCGCAAATGCAGTACCAGGGATTGCAAGGGGAAACCAGGGATTGCAGCTGCAGCCCATGGCAACCCCTAAATGATGTCCATGGGTGTCTCTTTTTTCTGTTGGTGGTTCTTACTACTGTTGCTTTCTTTCTGTACCTTTCTTTTCTCCTGATTCTGCCATTTCCACTAGGCTTATCTGCATCTTCTGAGCCTTGCAGCAGCCCTGGTCTTCTACCATCAGTACCAGTCCTCATCAGCCTCCCAGGAGTTTTCAATCACCATCAGAGGTTTTTTCCCTTTGGGGTTGTTTCTCCTGGGGGTTTATTCTGGAGGGCACTATCTGCTTAGGCAGCATTGTGGCTACCTGAAGGGGCCACCCCTACCTTTGGCAGACAAGGAAAGTCAAAAACTGGACTCAATGATTTTCCCATTGCTCCAAAGCTGCAAACAGAAGTCCATCCACTGAGGGATGTGACAGTCATCACATTCATCTGGGATGATCTAAAACTCAAGTGGACAAAAACAGAGTAGATGCCTTATTATTTCTGGATTTATCAGCTGCACTTGACACTGTCCACCACCACACACTACTGCAAAGACTTCACAATGTTGAAATCCATGAAAATGCTTTATAATGGATTGCTTCTTATCTCACAGACAGAAAAACGTAAGTCTACCTATCCCTCTTCACATCACCTCCTCATACACAACACTGTGGCATTCATCAGGGGACCAACATATCCTCTCTATTACTCAGCATCTGCGTAACTCCCTTACCAAACTAATTAAATCATACAACCTCACCTGTTACAATTAAGCAGATGACACGCAAATAATTTTAGAAATTGATAGCTCTGGAAACCTCTACAATTCAAAACTTGATGACTGCCTTTGTGCCGTAATACACACATGGATGATGAGGAAGGCGTGATACCAGAAAGACAGATTATGACACACTGACAACACAAAACATTCAACGTACTGCCATATGGGCTAAGTAACTTGATGCCCCTCCCACAACATCAAGAGAAGTTAGAAACCTAGGAGTAAACATGGATTTAGACTTATCTTTGATACCTCATGCTAATAATATCACAAAGAGTGCCTTCTACACAATTAAAACACTACATCATATGTTCCCATACCCTGTATACCAACATAAAGTGCAAGTCATCCTCAAGTTCATAATCTCCAAGCTTGACTATGCGAAGAGCCTAAACCTTGGTGCACACACATTCATTATAGGCAAAATACAACTCATCCAAATTTATGCTGCAAGGCTTCTTCTCTGCCTTCACCAAAGAGCATGTATAACTCCAGTACAGCAATCACTCTACAGGCAACCAATATCTAGAAGGGTAATGTTCAAGGCACTCTGCACTTTCCACCGAGCCTCCCAAGGAAAAGAACCACTATACCTACAGGTTAAACTGAAGCAATACAAACGAAACCAAACACTGTGCTACAGATTTGCACCGCTTATCATGATAGCACTTTACAATACTTTCTCAGTACAGGCTGCCAAGCTCACTACTAGTCTGCATTAGACTGACCTAGGTGTATACACACATTCAAACGTGGCTAGCAACAGAGCCCAGAAAACAGTCACACCCTCAAGCGCAATCCTCAGCTTACAACCCTTGAATTCAAGAAATCATGTTAATTCATGAAATCAAGAGCACGTGCTGTTGCCTAGTGTTCAGTTCTACTCAAGTTAGTTGATTAATGCACCCACTGCAGAAGTCTTGACAGAAAGAGAATGTCACAGATTACAATCATGACATAGCTTTTTCACCTCTTCATCTCTGCAGGATCGATGCAAATGAATTATAGCAATTTTTTTTAAGAATGGCACCTGCTTTGCAGCGCTGTGAAATGGCACAACCTGTATTACCAAGCGTTATATTAAAAAAACGAGTTATTCGCAGACTGTCTCAACACGCTCCAGACAAAGAGGCCTAGAGGAGAGGATGTGGTATAATGGCCAGAGCCCCTGATTTTGGAGCTGGGGAACACAGTTCAAGTCTCTGCACCGGCTCAACAACCTGTGATTCTGGGCAAATCATTTAATCTCCCCTTGCTACCAAAAATGAATGTTTTCTTGTGTAAAGCTACCGGTGATCATGTAAAGCTCTGTAATACCTTTTATATTGAGTTTGCGGTATATAAAACTGCAAAAAAAATAAAGTACTCCGATACCTTTGAGTCAAGTTTGCGCTACTTAAAACTGCAAAAAAATTAAAAAGACCCCGCAGACATCACAAAGAAACAGCAAGATGCCCGAAAACAAGGAAGAGTAAGAAATAACATACCGCCATAAGCATGAAGCGGCGCGGCAAAAGAAAAAATAGTGCCCCACACTACGGTACATGCCCAATCATGCAGTAATCCATGTAACAGGGTCAGTCTCCAAGGCGGTAAGAAAACAGCCTCAAGGCGGGACAAACGTAAAGCATTTACCAACGACATGAGGGGAACGAAAGTGACGGGCTTAAGATGGGTGTGGTTAAAGCCCACAGAACAGATTATAACATGCCGAGAAGAGTAGCGCTTCCGCGCTGCTATGCTCGACCTAAAAAAGGAAACAGCTTCTATGTGGAGAAAATTTGTCTTCCTAATGATAATCAATCTAGTTTTCACCCTCATCGCAGGATCCAAAGCACCTCTATGAACAATTAGGGAGGGGTTCAGGCCACCCATGTGCCAAGTTCCTTCCTAGTCTTACACCAATAAGCATAATGGACTTCAACTCATCACAGCTTCCTCTACACGATAAATTGGCCTGAATTTGCATACCTTCAGTTAAAACTGGCATCTTTCTAACTTAATCAAAAACAAATGGCAACTCATTAATTGAAATCAATGCACATTCTAATTATGTAAGAAGAAACTTGTTGGTGCTCATACACAGAGACACATCGTTGCCCTGATGTGTAAAACCGGGTTTATAAATAAACCCGTTCTAGTAATAAGGAGACAAACCAGTGGGGCACACCAACAAAACAATATCTATACTTTAGAGATAATATAATATCTTGATGAGACAAAATGACGTATCGTAATAAATTCCACTAGAATGCTTGTTTGGTCCTCTCTCTTCCTTAAACAAAGTAAACAATCACAAATCTGACCAGAAAATAATAAACACAAATGTGAAACTAACCAAGAGAAGAGTATCTCCATGCAAGTAGAAATTTTAATACAAAAGGAATATAACTTCTTATATACATAAACATATACATATATATACAAAACATATAGAAAACGAATGAATAGCCATCAGCCGACACGTGTTTCGTCCTGACTGGACTTCTTCAAGGCTTTGCTCATTTCTATGTCCGATATGCTCATATCACATCTACCACACTCTGTTTCAAAACCACAGTTAATCACATCTTTTCCTTCTTCGTAATCAATTTAAATACTGGGCATTGCTAGTTTCATCTATTGATGAGTCAACTATCCACCCCTCTTTCTGTTCTTTTATTTACTTCTCAGTCCCGTTTGCTAATAAATCTCGGCAAAAACGTCGAGGGAAATATATGCCTCCTGTCAGTCTTCCGGCTTTTTTTCCAAAAATCAATGCGAGCCCCTCGCCGGCATTATTAAATGCCGCGTTTATCTTCAAAAAGAGCTGGTTTACAGCAAAGACTGAGGGAATTGCGCGTCTAAAATAGCCGGAAGACCGACGGGAGGTGCGCAATTCCCTCCGTCTTTGCTGTAAACCAGCTCTTTTTGAAGATAAACGCAGCATTTAATAATGCCGGCGAGGGGCTCGCATTGATTTTTGGAAAAAAAGCCGGAAGACTGACAGGAGGCATATATTTCCCTCGACGTTTTTGCCGAGATTTATTAGCAAACGGGACTGAGAAGTAAATAAAAGAACAGAAAGAGGGGTGGATAGTTGACTCATCAATAGATGAAACTAGCAATGCCCAGTATTTAAATTGATTACGAAGAAGGAAAAGATGTGATTAACTGTGGTTTTGAAACAGAGTGTGGTAGATGTGATATGAGCATATCGGACATAGAAATGAGCAAAGCCTTGAAGAAGTCCAGTCAGGACGAAACACGTGTCGGCTGATGGCTATTCGTTCGTTTTCTATATGTTTTGTATATATATGTTTATGTATATAAGAAGTTATATTCCTTTTGTATTAAAATTTCTACTTGCATGGAGATACTCTTCTCTTGGTTAGTTTCACATTTGTGTTTATTATTTTCTGGTCAGATTTGTGATTGTTTACTTTGTTTAAGGAAGAGAGAGGACCAAACAAGCATTCTAGTGGAATTTATTACGATACGTCATTTTGTCTCATCAAGATATTATATTATCTCTAAAGTATAGATATTGTTTTGTTGGTGTGCCCCACTGGTTTGTCTCCTTATCTTTCTAAGTTACTTCTGTCAATAGCTGTTGATATTCAACAAGACTGACGCCCACCCTCCTCATCTATATAATGATGAGGACAAGTAACCTGAAAACACATAGTCCAACTCAAATTATTGGGAGGGACTGGATACTGCTTGCAAATTGGCCTTTTAGCACAAACAAAGATGTGGATTCATCAAAAGAGGGTCTGTCACACCTTCAGTAAGAAGGGTTCTACTCTTATGCCAAAGAAATCACACCGTCCTACCATTCAACGTGCATCCTACCATTCAACTTCCCATTTTCCATGTCCCGCTTCCACCTCACATAGGGACTAACATTGCTTACGCATATGCCATGTATTCTACAAAAATAGTGTTACCCTTTTCAACTACCAAAATGTGAGTAAAGTTTATTTTCAAGAACAGTGTACTTGTTTGCATGAGCCAGAATTGACGTGATACCTAAGATACTGACTGCCGAGCACAGGTCAAACCTTTATTTTCTGAAGGATTTTAAATACCTAGGCAAGAAGGTGAGTGCGTTGGCCTACAATGATTTGCATGTGAGATAACGTACCTTAACTCTGATATCTGCATATGAGATAAAACACATTAACTTAGGTATCTTTTGAATGGATAACGCAAAGAATGATTTTAAGGGCTGGGCAAATGAGCTCCCATTGACCCAGGCATCACATAAGTTTGTTGCAGTTTAGTAAAGTAAGCAGGTTTCAAAAGGCATGCGAGTTAGTCCTGCATGTAGACCACCATAGATGTTAAGGCCAGGCGTCAATGGAGCTAGGACTGCTATACTGTGGGTGATTAGACATGCCAGGAACTTTCTTTATGTTGTATTGAAGGCAATGACAGTGGCTGGCACTTTAATGGTGTTGGTGGTAAGAACTGGCTCAGAGTCAAGTTTTATAGAAGGGTTCCAGAATTTGCTAACCAATGATAAAGGAAGACCAAAGACATCATGAGTAATCCTGATTACGAAGGGTCTAGCAAAACGATTTTGCTGATGAGATGTGTCCGCTGTCTTGACAAATAGCTAACTGCAGCACGTTCTGCTCTCAGTCTCTTGAAGGCATGGGTTTAAATGACGGGGTTACTCTCATCCTCTCTTTCTCCACCTCCCTCCTCCAACTTTTTACACTCCCAGCTAAAGAGATAATTATATTGATGTGCGGAGGGGATATGTAAATAATAAATTTAGTGCTATAACAAAATCTGAACATTTTGGAGCAACAGGGCAAGAAACGAGCCCATTGGTAAGTGAAAACATTCATTTTTGACTGTATTGTATATAGAAACATCAATGACGATGTATTGGAACGCTACCCCTTCTGGAAACAATGTTGATTGGATAGTAACCATATATGTTTGGATAGAAAGCAGACACTTAACAACTGACAGCTTTGAAAGATAATTACTAACTTGAGGAAGTGTTTAAAAATAAACTTCAAACCTACAATTTTATATAAAGCAAAGTTTACGCTTCTTAACCAGGCATTTGACATGCATAAATGGTAAGAGGGTTTAGCACGGTCTTAGTTAACTAATCCAGCTGTCAAATCAAAATGAATAACTGGAAGTCGAGGCTTCTTAAAGTATTTTACAACGTTAACAAAGTTTAATCTTAAGGTTCTGTGCAAGAAATACTACTGTGAAATGATGACAAATCAAGCCATTAGTGGAGCCTCCTCCTTGCGGAGCAGTAGCTATTGTCTCACAGGTTTCTCCTTACTCAGGTCTAATCAGTGGTAGACAAACATGAATTAATCCATGAACATCAGAGTAAGGGAATAGAGGGCTCTACCGCGCAGAATCTTCCCCCCAAGGCCTACAAACTGTTGAACCACCTGAAGATGAGAAATCTTTGCAGTGTCACAAGCCATATCAGTGTGCTTCAAGCAGGAACTTGCTAGTATTATTCAAAAAGCCATTTTCCAAATGGAAACACTCTCCTACTTCCAGCACTCAATATTTTCCTTCACACAAAATGGGACCTTGTCCGGACACTAGACTCTAAGCATATTACATAGGTCTTAAATGACTTAAGTACTAAAATGGTAGGTTTAAATATATGGTTTGCCAATAGTGTAATATTAAGTTTAACTATGAAAATAATAAGCATTGGCAAGGCCAATGATTCAGGCTTTAATATGCTAATACATGCAAACACAGACATGCAAAAATGCTATTCTGGCCAGGCCAATTGGTTTTGCAGATAGTTGTGGGGGGGGGGGGGGAGTAGCAAACATGGATTGCTTTTTGTATAGAATGCATACAGTAGATAAAGACATGAATGGGATACTTTTTGGATGTAATGTAGGTTGCATTGCAACGCAAGCACTTCTAAGGAAACAGAATGATACATCAAACTGTCAATAGCATGAGGTAAGAGATCCACTTCTCTGGGAAAAGCCAAAGTGCACCTGAGGTATATTTTAAACACTTGGTATCAATAGGTAATTAGACAGCTGCTACATCAAGCGATACCTAAAATGGTCTCAGGAAAAAGTGAGTATGCAACAGAGGCCATCCCTTTAAGAGGTAAGCAATAAAGAAAGAGAAAGGTAGGCCATGGGAGATGGCAGGTGTCCAGCACCTGAAAAAGGTAGAGAAAATGCTCCCTCTCACGCCTCACCTCTGACAACTTAAAGGACAAAATCAATCATCAACAGTCATAGGCTTTCATTTATTTAACAAATGACTGCATTACCATTATAATGGTTGTAGTCTTGGTTAATTTCAAGTGAAGCAACTGGACTACTGTACCAGATTACAGTTGTTTGGGAACGGAGGCCCATGAACGCAAATAGGGTGCCCCCTTCCACCCATGACGCTGTGCCATATGGTTAGGCTTGGCAAGGAGAAAGTAATGAATTTTTTGGGAAAATATGGAACAAGGGGTGAGAAGCGAGGGAGAAAACTGGAATGTGTGATTGATGGCAGGTTATAAGACATGGAGACTGGGAAAACTGAATAAGAATGCCTGTTAAGATTAGAGAACAGAGGAGTGAAAAATATGTGGGGGGTGAGGTGATCAAATATCAGCTTTTTTCAGCATCACTAAGAACAGTTGTCAATAAACCCCATCCCCCGGGCCCTCCCCAACTTACTGTGATTTTGTACTTCTGAAAAATGTGTAATCTTTAAATGTGTCACAACATTTCGGAAACGTTGACAAAGACAGAAATTGCTACCTTTAGCTTGGATTGCATAGTAACAAGCCTGAAGGGCAAAAGCAAGAGTAATTTTAATTAGCAACTGACAACAGCAGCATGGTCCTCCTGGCATCACTTGTAACTGAGAAATTGACTGTGCCATAATGTATTTTGAATCATCAGGGTCTAGTGAAAACAACAGCACTGGAATTCTACAAGTATAATGTGTGTAAGAAGTAACTGTATATTCATATTCAATGGCACCACATTTAACGTTTTGCAGCACTTGTTTCTACAACAAAAAAATTTAAACTGATATCACGATTTGCTGGTATTTTAAAGGCCTGAGGACTATTGTGCAGTGAGTTTTGATAAAGTAGCCCAAACTGGTGGAACAGAGAAGCATTTGGCTACTTTCTTCTCTGGTTCTATGCTATTCTCTTTAGAAATCGGTATAGAAAGAGAATCAAAGGCTACCTCAATTCTCTTTATTTTAATGTGCTTTAATTAATCTTGGTGTGCGGGATTTGATAATAACAATGATTCAAATCTTAGGAATCAATAAGTAACAGAAATGAGCGCACAGTGCGGCAGATGTGGAGCTTTGAAATATATTTCTCGAACATCTAGTGATCACCAATCACTAACCCAAAGAATAAATTATCGTTGGTCCAGTTTAGGGTGACTTGTTAATGTTGAACAGCATCGTTTTCAATGAACTTTCTAATGGGGATACCACTGAGACAGAACACGAATGGTAGTGTACCACAGTTTGGCACATAGTTGCAGACATGCAACTCAGAAGCAGCAACCTCCTTAGGAGTTGAGACCTATTCTGACGCCTAAGGATGGGACAGAGGTGAAACAGAAAGCACAAAGCGTATACTGTAGTACCTGGTCTTGTCTTTGATGCATGATGGGGGATTTTCTTTAACACAAGCATTTCTGTGAAAGTCAGTCTTACCTCAATTGTTAAGTAAATTTGTTTCCAAATGAGGGATGTCAGAGTAGCAGTGGTGAGTTTCCTGGTGCTGAAGGGCTTTAAAGATTTGTTAAGGTAAGTTATTTTAGCAGAAAGTCAGTCCTCGAGGAACTTATATGCTATAGTTTACAACTTTCAGCAACTCTACAGCTGGTAACAGGAATTAAAGGTTTGTGCCTTTGACATTTTGGTTGAGAACTAAGGATTTCAGCCACGCCTTGCCCCACTTATTTAATGTGGGCACTATATCAATGGAAGTTTCATCATCTGCATCAAAAGACACCCGCACCCATTCCAGATGTGGGAAAGAACCGAGGCATCTATGACATGGTTCTCTGATATAGAAAGTGTGACGTCCTCTTCACACAGGTTGCGATGAGCATTGCTCTATAGGCACCCATAAGAATTGGGGGTGCCACGACTTTGGAGGCTCTCATAAGTGTCAAGAGTAACTACAGTTAAAATGTAATTTAGATATTACCGCACTTTGTCAGAGTTATTGCATGAGAGGTGGTGGCAGTGGTTGGGGTGTGGCCTATTCGCCTTAAAGGTGAATGTGCAGGGCAGTGTGGCCTCTGTTGATATCAGCTCACAGCCCTGCTCTGAATTTTTTCCTGTTTGTCCGCCTGAAGATGATCACTGCATTATTCTGCTTTTCTCACTGCAAACTTGAGAACTAATACGATTAAGATGATGGGTGGGGCAGCGGCAGACCCTTTGATCCTCACGTTTCACCTAGTGTAGTTGAAAGTAGCATTCTTTGTTGACTATCACATGGGAGCTGGCGGCCCTGCCAAGGGGTGAGGCCGAGCCACCTTGAAGATGAGGGTGCAGAGCAGCGTGACCTCTGCTGCAGCAGCGCCCGACGTTTACTGTGCGTTTTTTTTCCTTTGTCCGCCTATGAAGGGCCAAAGCATTTTGCTTTTTACCACACAGCCAGCCCTCTGTTTTCAGATTCAATGGGTGAGTTTCGTTTAATGATGTTGCTTATTTAATAATGTGCTTTGACCTGCCATGTTTTGCTGGGGTGGGCTTATGGTTGGTAGTGATACTTTTCGATATTTGGGCCTGAACAAGAGAATAAGAAACACAACTGGCAATTGTCATTTGGACCTCAAAGGGGGTGCTGGAGCTTTTACATTTTTTAACAGGAGTTTGGGAACAGACAATGCAGCGGTTGTTACTAAGCCTCCATTCAACTGGTGCTCAATTCCTAGGTAGATTTCTGGGGTGGTGTGAAATGAGCCCTGCACACGGGACCAGGTTATGGGCTGGTTGATCATCCCATCTCTACAAGTGCTATAGGGGCTTCCAGGGGTGTACTGAGGGTTACACTCGGGTGTGGAGTGCCAGCTTCGCATCTAAGCAGGCCATTTGCTTCCATGTTCAGGGGACTCCTTTATAGCAACTGAACTTAGCTGGAAGCTCCCTCAGTACTGGGCTCGAAGAAAACTAGGTGAAAGGTTAGAAGGATACAGGTGAACCACAGGAACTGTCGAACAATGAGCTCACAAAATGTGTAAAGGTACAAGGGAGGAATGGAGATGGCTAGTTATGAATTTCTTGAATAAATTACTTTATGTGGGGTTTTCAAAGAATAGCAAAGACTTGTAACACTCAATGTCTTATTTCTTTCAGTTGTTATTTGCTGAATTGTTTTAATGGATGTCACAGTTTTTCTCATGCAGTATGGCCAGATAAGTTGTTCTCTAAAAAAAACAGATATTGACCTCAGGCTTTTATTTGACTGTTGAGGCGAGTCACAGCACTCATGGGGTTCTCGCCAAACAATATGGACTGATCAGCTTCACCAAGCACTTTCAACCTGGAGTATGGTCGTCTAGGTGCCAGCTATGAAGAAATGCTCCAGCGTTAGATAACTGGGTATTGTTGGCCTATGTGCTATACAGAAGCCAAAAGCTGGTCATCAGTTTACAGAATGGTTTCAAGGGAATACTTTTAAAAAATGCACAATCACCTCTATTTAACCAATAGCAGCAACAACTTGTTAAGCTATTCTGGGACCCTTTTCTCAACTTTTTAAGTATCATAGAGGAGATAATTTTTGCATAATACTGGTAATCATCATTTGCGCTGGAATGCCATTGCTGCAGCACCATCAGCCACCAAACACCAACTAAGCACCTCCCACATATAAAAATAGGAAAGAGATTGGGTTGGAAGGGTGATGAGTTGCCCTCGCCACCCTTGAATATAATGACCCAAGAGTAGTATGTGGAGTGCAAATAGCGATTAGCGCTGCTGCGTCTGTAGCTTATAGCTGGCGCAGCAGAGCAATGGCAGCTTGCAGCTGGTGGCGCTTCTGTGTTCACTAGCTACTGGCCACAAAATGTTTCATTGATATCACGATTTGCTGGTATTTTAAAGGCCTGAGGACTATTGTGCAGTGAGTTTTGATAAAGTAGCCCAAACTGGTGGAACAGAGAAGCATTTGGCTAAAGCTTCTCTGGTTCTATTTAAAAAAAAAAGAAAACTGGCATAAATATTTCGGGGAAGGTGATCAGATGGAGGTACAGACTGGTTGAAAAAAGGTGAAACTTGCAGCTTAAAGGATATGGTGATGCAGTGTGTATAAGGTCCTGCATTAACGACTCGTAGCGTGCAGGGAGAATTTAGTGACTGTCAGAGGTGAAACAATGCATACAAAATAACTAGACTTAGTACAGTACCTTCCCCCACACAAAAATCAAAACATTATTAGAAAAAATGGGGGCATACTAGGAAAAGCTCACGCTGGAACAAGAGCAGACCACCTTGGTTTCTCTATCTGCAACAAACAGGATTTGATGCAATGTATGAGCTTCCACACCCCAAGACTCAATTTGTTAACAATGTCTCCAAGACGTTGACAACGTATGCAGTCCACCACCTTAGTATAACCTGTTCTGTCAGATTCTTACAGTTATTTTTTTTTTTCATTTTATGACTGGACTAACACATTGTCACGCTCCAGGTACTATAATCCTTCAAAAATCACCTCAAGTACGTGCTGGAGTTCAGATGGTGTAAGACTGTGGGGCCTTTCCGATGGGAAGGATCTCAATGATTAACCCGAGACCACCATCACATTTCAATAACAAGCATTTAATGGAGCACCGGGATTTCAGGTCGGTTGGCGGTGCAGCGAGGCAAGGCTACACGGTTTAATCCCTTTTACTGCAGGCCCAACATCAATGCCCTTGTTATGAATGGCTGCAGAAAGGGTGGCCCCGGCCGAGGCGGGGTAATTAATTAACGTATGGACGTGTCGCACTTCACAGCTTTCTGACGCTCAGTGGGAGCAGCGGCGCCTTCGGAGAACGAATCAATCATCTGCTACATCAGGAACAGAAAACAAGTGTTTACCGGAGGCCTGCTTGGTAAACGCCTCGAATCTCGATATCAGGCGAAGAACAAAACGGCGGCAAGAATGCATTTCAGAATGAGTCTTTAAATTGGTTCATATTCATTTCTGTATGCATTTTAACAAAGTTTCTATTGAATTCAAGTAACCTGAACATTTACCGGTGCTCCGGTTAACTTCTATGATTTATAATGAAAATGTATTGCATTATGTAGGAGGCTGGCCTGGCTTGTAGTGGGTACCAAGGGGTACTTACACTTTGTACCAGGTCCAGTTATCCCTTATTAGTGTAGAAGAGGTGTCTAGCAGCTTAGGCTGATAGAAAAGGGTAGTTTAGCAGAGCAGCTTAGGCTGAACTAGGAGACATGCAAAGCTCCTACTATACCACTGGTGTCATATGCACAATATCATAAGAAAACACAATACACAGATATACTAAAAATAAAGGTACTTTATTTTTATGACAATATGCCAAAAGTATCTCAGTGAGTACCCTCAGTATGAGGATAGCAAATATACACAAGATATATGTACACAATACCAAAAATATGCAGTAATAGCAATAGAAAACAGTGCAAGCAATGTATAGTCACAGTAGATTGCAATGGGAGCACATAGGTATAGGGGCAACACAAACCATATACTCCAAAAGTGGAATGCGAACCACGAATGGACCCCAAACCTATGTGAGCTTGTAGAGGGTCGCTGGGACTGTAAGAAAACAGTGAGGGTTAGAAAAATAGCCCACCCCAAGACCCTGAAAAGTGGGTGCAAAGTGCACCTAAGTTCCCCAGAGAGCACAGAAGTTGTGATCGGGGAATTCTGCAAGGAAGACCAACACCAGCAATGCAACAACGATGGATTTCCAGACGAGAGTACCTGTGGAACAAGGGGACCAAGTCCAAGAGTCACACTCAAGTCGGGAGTGGGCAGATGCCCAGGAAATGCCAGCTGTGGGTGCAAAGAAGCAGCCACCGGATGGTAGAAGCTGTGGATTCTGCAAGAACGAAGAGGACTAGGAACTTCCCCTTTGGAGGATGGATGTCCCACGTCGTGAAGAAGCTTGCAGAGGTGTTCCCGTGCAGAAAGACCGCAAACAAGCCTTGCTAGCTGCAAGGGTCGCGGTTAGGGTTTTTGGATGCTGCTGTGGCCCAGAAGGGACCAGGATGTCGCCAATTGCGTGAGGAGACAGAGGGGGCGTCCAGCAAGACAAAGAGCCCACTCAGAAGCAAGCAGCACCTGCAGAAGTGCCGGAACAGGCACTACGAAGAAGAGTGAACCGGAGCTCACCCGAAGTCACAAAAGAAGGTCCCACGACGCCGGAGGACAACTCAGGAGGTCGTGCACTGCAGGTTAGAGTGTCGGGACCCAGGCTTGGCTGTGCACAAAGGAAATCCTGGAAGAGTGCACAGGAGCCGGAGCAGCTTCAAATCACGTGGTACCCAGCAATGCAGTCTAGCGTGGAGAGGCAAGGACTTACCTCCACCAAACTTGGACTGAAGAGTCACTGGACTGTGGGAGTCACTTGGACAGAGTTGCTGAGTTCCAGGGACCACGCTCGTCGTGCTGAGAGGGGACCCAGAGGACCGGTGAAGCAGTTCTTTGGTGCCTGCGGTTGCAGGGGGAAGATTCCGTCGACCCACGGGAGATTTCTTCGGAGCTTCTAGTGCAGAGAGGAGGCAGACTACCCCCACAGCATGCACCACCAGGAAAACAGTCGAGAAGGCGGCAGGATCAGCGATACAAGGTTGCAGTAGTCGTCTTTGCTACTTAGTTGCGGTTTTGCAGGCTTCCAGCGCAGTCAGCGGTCGATTCCTTGGCAGAAGGTGAAGAGAGAGATGCAGAGGAACTCTGATGAGCTCTTGCATTCGTTATCTAAAGAATTCCCCAAAGCAGAGACCCTAAATAGCCAGAAAAGGAGGTTTGGCTACTTAGGAAGGAGGATAGGCTAGCAACACAGGTAAGAGCCTATCAGAAGGAGTCTCTGACGTCACCTGCTGGCCCTGGCCACTAAGAGCAGTCCAGTGTGCCAGCAGCACCTCTGTTTCCAAGATGGCAGAGGTCTGGAGCACACTGGAGGAGCTCTGGGCACCTCCCAGGGGAGGTGCAGGTCAGGGCAGTGGTCACTCCCCTTTCCTTTGTCCAGTTTCGCGCCAGAGCAGGGCTGGGGGATCCCTGAACCAGTGTAGACTGGCTTATGCAGAGATGGGCACCATCTGTGCCCATCAAAGCATTTCCAGAGGCTGGGGGAGGCTACTCCTCCCCAGCCCTGACACCTTTTTCCAAAGAGAGAGGGTGTAACACCCTCTCTCTGAGGAAGTCCTTTGTTCTGCCTTCCTGGGCCAAGCCTGGCTGGACCCCAGGAGGGCAGAAACCTGTCTGAGGGGTTGGCAGCAGCAGAAGCTGCAGTGAAACCCCAGGAAAGGCAGTTTGGCAGTACCCGGGTTCTGTGCTAGAGACCCGGGGGATCATGGAATTGTCTCCCCAATGCCATAATGGCATTGGGGTGACAATTCCATGATCTTAGACATGTTACATGGCTATGTTCGGAGTTACCATTGTGACGCTATACATATATATTGACATATGTATAGTGCACGCGTGTAATGGTGTCCCCGCACTCACAAAGTCCGGGAAATTTGCCCTGAACAATGTGGGGGCGCCTTGGCTAGTGCAAGGGTGCCCACATACTAAGTAACTTAGCACCCAACCTTTACCAGGTAAAGGTTAGACATATAGGTGACTTATAAGTTACTTAAGTGCAGTGGTAAATGGCTGTGAAATAATGTGGACGTTATTTCACTCAGGCTGCAGTGGCAGGCCTGTGTAAGAATTGTCAGAGCTCCCTATGGGTGGCAAAAGAAATGCTGCAGTCCCTAGGGATCTCCTGGAACCCCAATACCCTGGGTACCTCAGTACCATATACTAGGGAATTATAAGGGTGTTCCAGTATGCCAATGTAAATTGGTGAAATTGGTCACTAGCCTGTTAGTGACAATTGGAAAGAAATGAGAGAGCATAACCACTGAGGTTCTGGTTAGCAGAGCCTCAGTGAGACAGTTAGTCATCACACAGGGAACACATACAGGGCACACTTATGAGCACTGGGGCCCTGGCTGGCAGGGTCCCAGTGACACATACAACTAAAACAACATATACACAGTGAAATATGGGGGTAACATGCCAGGCAAGATGGTATTTTCCTACACATTATAGTTGCCTATCCCGGATGAGGCTCCGCCCTGTTTAACGGGCAGTTATCAGTTTGAAATGTGTACGTGGGGAAGAGCAGCGATCATGGGCGGTTGAGGAGTAGCAGAATGCATGTATCACTCAAGCTGTCATGGCCTACTGGACAAGGTAAAAAGATGTTCATTAGGTAGTTATGACATTGTCATTGAAAGGCGTGTAGCGCAGTATAGATATAAGTCTATAGATTTAGGTATTCCATATATTGTGTGAGCTTGCCATAAAGCTTTGGTTATGTTTTAACATGGAATGGTCATGGACGGGCATTTTTGCTAAGAAATGACAAGTCAACTAGATCAACACCATCTGATGGAAAAATAGTTTAGAGACAATTAAGCAAGATTTGAACATGGATGCGGAAATGAATAAATCTACGACGCAATATAAGTGGTTGTCCAGAGAAGGGGAGAAAGGCCTAAAACGGAAAGGGGACAGGAGGCGGAGCCTGCAAGTAAGCCACCTGCATCTGGGGGGAGTGTAGGGTTTGATTTTGTCGACCAACTGAGGGATCTGGCATTTTGATCAGCACAAATGATAATGTTTTAAAAGGGATCAAATGTATACTCGAGCCACACACTTATCTTCCTTAACATCATAACTACAATTATCATTAAAATCATAAGGGGTTTGTACCGAAGGTCTCTATAATAATAAAGTATTCTCCTTCTACTCCATTGATATCATTCTCTAACTGAACACAGTGTCATAAATGACAAACATTAATAGAAAGAATAAACATGAGAGTAATGTGTTTCCAGCTCTGTTTGCCATCAATCGGAAGTTCATTAATGTCCTTCAATAAAGTTGCTGAATATATGCACAAAACGCCCAAAGTTTAATTTAGCTAACTAGTAGTATATTATGTAAACGTAGCACATCAATAAAGGGAGAATTCTTTTAACTAAATGGCATCGCCTCACCTCCTTTCTCCACTCGGTTCTCAAAAGAAAGAGAAGCACCTTATTTATGCATTATGGGTAGATAGTAATTTCAAGACAAAAGTGTGCTTTATTTTCTGCTCCCTAGTCGGTACAAGAGCAATTTAGGACTCCGATTAATCTTCCCTACAATCAGGACCTCATTAAGAGTTGGGCAGGCGTAAAAAGCCGCCTGCCCAACTCCCGCGTTCAGGAGATCGCTAATGCGGTCTCCTTCCTGCTAGCCTTATTATAAGTTTCCCACTGGGTCAGCAGGTGGAAACACAGTTTCCGCCCGCTGGCCCAGCGGGAAACACACAACAACATTGATGCTGGCTCGTAATACGACTGTCGCGCAAATCACTGTTTGCAAAGCAGCCAGTGATTTGCGTGATGGGTCTGGCCAGGGGGACCCCCGCACTGCCCATGCCAAGTGCATGGGCAGTGGGGGGCCCTCTGGATCCGATGCTATTAAATATCCCCACGCTGAATAGCAAGGATGTCTAGTCCAGAATTTACCTCATGCCTCGTTCATCCACTGCCAGACGCTCTCTGTCCCTTTATCTCGCTTTTGTAGGCTCCTGCAATCCCCGTCTTCCTTCTTCTTACCCATTTGTGTACTTTCCCTTTTGTTGCTCTTGGGGAATGTCTGTTAAGGAAAAATGAGTACCAGTGGGCCCCACCAGCAGCCACCACCTCAAATTAAGCAATGCCTACACCACAATGGCAGAACTTCTGGTTTAACCATGTAGTACGAGGTCTTCACTCTTACTGGGTTTAACCATTCCAGCTCTCTCAATGCAGACTATCAATTTGTCTTCTCAATGTTTGCACCATTCATTTCTTATGATTTCGCACTTCCAACAAATGTACACAATTTAATGTTAATATGCAACTAGAGAATATACTTTTAATAACAGCTTTAAAGCTTCAGCCTACCAGGATAAATAACTGGGAAAGAACAGCAGTTTTATGAGATGAAAACAAATAAAACATACTACTCCTTTAATTAAGGAGAAGCCAACCAGGACAATAAAATGAAATGTGTTTAATTCTTTAAAAACCTTAAAGAAAACATCACTTCATCATATTTCTCGTAAGAACGACACAAGTGTGTAGTTCAGGAATCTTGAACAACTTCTACCAAACTGGTTTCAAATAAACCAATGAAACCCAAGAACTTGATAGTTCAAATGCAAGATTAGCCTGGTCTGAAGCATATGGCCAGGTAGCACCGAGGCCTCCCGCCTCAAGCTCCCACACCACTCCCCCAAGGATACCCCAAACCGATCTTAGCTTGTTTGGCAGTTAACTACACGTCTGTATTTTATGGACAAAACACATAAATCAAACAAACCATTAAAACCCCATCATATTTACACGATATTTACAGCATTTTAGATGCCTAGCCTTAACAGAGTATGATAAAACATCCAAATTCCTAACAGTGACTAAAACAGTTCATTCCTGCATACCCCAGTGTTGGTGGTTGTGAATGAGATAATGACTGTTTGCCTAGCGCTCCCAATCCCTGCCCCTCCTCCCGCTATGAGGCCCAGGGTTAGGATCTCCATAGGGGATTCCTGTCCCTTTCAAATCCCACTTACGGGTACACCACTCTGTGGAGGGGGCCTACCTGCCCGCCAGGATACCAACCTTGGACGCCCCCTGCCACCCTCCAGCTCCATCCCCCTCCAAGGGCCAGTGCTCGCTTCAGGCCTTTGCGCATGGGCGGGTGGCTGGCCCTAGGGGACAGATGCCAGCAACCACCCGCGACGCCACAGACACCTGGATGTCGTCCTCACTTCTCAGCCAGCACCCCTTGAAGGATCCAATTACCTTGCCATCCTGCTCCTGTAAGAAAAAGGTACCCAATTGTCTTCCCAGTCATGATCTCACCCTGCCACCATCCTAACACCTTAAAACACGACAATCTACCCCCATCACTATCACGACAAATGAAATCACTTGTCAAAAAGGAAAAAAACAGTTAAAGGGCAAAATACCGGATCTATAAAATCAGAAGCTACATGTGACCCGTCATCACACTGCCTTCCCAGAGGAGACTGCTGCTGAAAGTGGGTATTTCACTTCGATATTTGGGCCGTTCAGAGGCAGCTGGCACGGCCGGCGAGCAAGAGACCCGCTCACCGACCACCCCTGCCTTATAGAGGCAGGGCCTGCCGTGTCATAGTTGCGCATGACCCCGGAAGCACTAGAAGTGCCGGGGGCTACGGCAATGAAACACCCAATGGCCTGTGGCCTTGTTCAAGGGGCGGTGGTCGGAGGCACCTCGCACCCTCCTCCTTTGCACTTCCAGCCGGGCGCCGCCACCATAAGTGGGACCCCCCCCCCCCCCATTGGGATGGCCCACATGCAGGATACGATTTTATTCTGGACTTGAAAAGAACAGATCATCAAGATTTAAAACTATTGTGCACTGAAATAAATTACGACAACTGTGCTTATGTGTTGTTGGCAAGGCAGAATCAACAAATGATCCAAAGCAGCAAAAACAACAATAATTTAAAAACAAAGATAGATGACTAGCTCCAAGTATGACGTCGAAAAGAATTAAAAGATCTGTGCCACGGAGTCAACCACAATGAAACAAAAGTAGCACCATTTTAAAAAACAAGACAGGCCACTATGTACAAGTGTGGGTCTGATTATGGCCTAAATGTCCTCCTACATTTCCAATAATCCACACAATTGCAAGCATAACAAAAGAATACAGTGAGTGTTAAAGGTGCTAACAATCAACTATTAAGGTATATACAAGAGAGCAATAGTAGCTAAAACACAAGCATAAAGCTGGAGACCAACTATAGATTGTGGTGTTAAGAACCAACTGTGAAATATGTATCAGTCGTGGTTCAAATGCTATAAGCTCATTGCATTGTTCATATGTCACATCATCCTTGAATCAGTACTTTGCCCATTTATGAGGCTATTTTTCCAAAATGCTCCTTCGGTTCAAGAACACGCTAATCAAGTAGAAGTCAACTAAGGTAGATTCAGTGCCAAATTTGTGTAATATTGAGTGCTGGTGCCCGAAGAGCTGCTTAAAAGTCCACTGCCGGAGCTACTGAATGTCAGTGCATCGAACACCAAGACTTCATAGCTTGGAAACCACCTCAGACCTCTTTAATCAACTACCAGACACTCTTGTCTCCTTTATCTCACTTTTGCAGGTTCCTTCCTTGTACTTTCGTTAATGTTTTTATTTCTCTCACTCCTTCTTTCCCATTTGTGTGTGCTACCCTTTCTTGCACTTAGGAAATGTCTGATGAGATAAAATAAGCGCAGGTCCCCATAAATGAGTGCTGATGGCCCCCACTGACTCAAATTCAGTACTGGTTAGATTACAGAAAGTAATCAAGCTGCTATAAAAGTAGCAGTAAACCCTGGCTGTCCAGCTCATTATTTTGCAATGTTTTTGTATCACCAGAAATCCTTCAAGGCAGAATAAGTAGCCATGTGCATTGTCGGTGAAGAATTGTACCTTTTATGTAAAATGTGCAGAGCAATGGTACTAGCAAAGAAAAAAAAATTCTCTAACTTACACCACCCTTGCATAACTTTCGCACTCACCTTAAATTCCCCTGTAAAAGTCTCTGCAAGCATAGTACCCGCTCTCTGCCTCATGGTCTCAATTGAAACAATACAGTGTGACATATGCAGACATTGTATCTGGGAAAGATAGAGGACTGCACTGGGTACCACTGTGCCTCATTTTTTCCCAAGGTTTTGAGGTTTGCAGAGTAGTGAACTTACAAGGGTTATGGGGAAGTGCTTCCAATGTTCCGATGCATACATGGGGCACTCCCCCATCTAAGGCTGCTGAGAGAAAGCTGTCAGAGGTCCACAATCTCATTCACTCTCTCTCACCAGGTGTTTTGTCCAGGAAGTTGCACAGTTAATGCTATGTTCAGATAGAACTGTGTTACAGAAAGGCACCCAGCTGCCACTTAAAAGGTGATCAGGACAGTGCAGACTCTACATTGAGAGGTCCCAGACTTTGTCACAGCCCAAAGATTTGGAGACCACCTCTTGTGACCAAAGCAGAATCCAACAAAATCCAGCAGGCGGTTGAGGTAATAAAGTGTCAGAAGACAATAACTTCACAGTTTAGGCCTGCTCGTAGGCCTCATGGCCAGATCAAACAATTTACATTGGCAAGAAAAGACCTAACAAACAGAAGGATGTTAAGTCCATCTGCAACATCTCTAACATCTCCAAATGGAAGTCTCCTTACCCCACTGAGGGCTTACTGCCTAGCATGATGCTGTCTTCGTCTGAAATTCACCAGGCACTCAGCCATCCCAAAAATAGGGCTACAAGACATGCAAGGTAAAACTGCTATGCTGCAAGAGTTACTTTACAGGCCAATTCTTAATCAGGTGCACCAATCACTAGAGGAAGCAGAAGGTACTACACACCATAACTCGTGGCAGCTGAATAAATCTATTTGGACCTCGAGGACAATGCAAACTTAATGATGTTTTTAGTAAAAAATTGCCCTGATGAGGGGAAGGAAGTGAATTCTGACCTGGAAACAAATGCTCCAGGGATCGTCATTTAGACTTGAAAGGGCTTACAGTGCGTCATTTGTAAAAAATAAATACATAAGAAGTCCAGGGGCTTTATTGTTTCTAAGGAGTCAGCCTGAAGAGTTGCTACATACCTGACTCACGGAATGCAAAAGCTACCCAGTCTTGATTCCGCCTGATGTAGTTTTGTTCTACAACTCTTCCCCACTTTCATTCTCTTACTTTCACTTATTCTGGCCAGTCTGATGACGGAAACTAAGCTTCAGTTCTCAAAAAAGTGCTGGTGTCACCATCTGCAACCAACAGCATGAATCTGCTTACTCAATAGGTGATTTCATCATTGGAAGTAATACTCAGATTACTTACTGGTAACCTTCATTACTCAGATTCTTTCTTATGACCCTCCCCCTTCTCTCCCTGTTCTTTTATCAGTCATGTTACTGGACATGGTGTTAAACAGAAGTGCAGGGGGTAAGAGGCAGGGTTTTATGGATATTCTACTTTGACCATTTCATAGAAAGGGAAAACAGCTTTGCAGTAGTGAGGACAAGAGCTAGGGAGACGAAGTGTCCCGGATTTGCTGGGACAGTCCTGATTTTTCAACAACTGACCCGGGAGATTTTGGGAGACTTAGTACATGTCCCGGTTTTTAGAGGGTCGCCTGAAAATGGTGGGGGGTAATTGTTTTTTGTTTTCCAAAGGATTGATAGCAGGTGTTCTCAGAAAGTAATTTAATTAACAGGTATTATAATGGCTTTAAAAAATGCATTCAATGTATGTTCTTAGTGCCTCTGCTGTAAGTCTATGCTGATGAGTGCTGTCAATCTGTGAGCTTGGTTGAACTGAAATTGTAGTCCTTCTATTTTTTGTGAAATGTCCAGGTTTTTGGCTTTGACAATCTGGCCATCCTAACAAGAGAGTGATTGGGCATACTCACTCCATCAAGTAGGGAAAGGGGCGAGGAACGGAGGAAGACAGGGTAATGAAGGTTTTGAGAAGTTAACTCGGTCTCTATACTTCCAAAAGAAACCACGAGCTATGGTCTGAACTAGGTATTTGGGAGAAGGCACCAGAGACCCAGGGCCCTGAGGGGTTCACTGCATCTTACTACCTAACACAGGAGGGTAGGCCCATATTCCTCGCTTGAATTAGCGCCAGTGGGAAGGTGGGGAATTCTCCATGGGATGCCACCGCTATGGGGGTCTCTTGGTCTTCTAGGCTGAGTCTTAGAAGCTGCTGTTTCTACTCTGAAGGTACACAAAAGGTACAGGAGCAAATATGATCACATAACATGCGCAGCGTGGGACCCCAGCGCCGCGCGGTGCTAAAACACAAACTTAAATAGACAGTAAAAGCAAAATGAAGCAGTTTTCCCTACAAGCATTCTTAAACTGCACGTCCACCCTCACTGCCCCACCTCCATACACAGAACACTCCCTCACACCGTGACTGCGGAGGACGGATTCCACGATGCTTATCAGCGCATGGTTTACACGCGGGCGGCCTTCTTGGAGCTCCGACCACCTCACGCCACCCATAGCGAGTCCTGTCCAGATCACAGGCCGCGCCTCGTCGGCTTCATAAAGCCTGCCATTAAAATATTTGTTTAAATCCTGACCTCGGAGTCACAGCTAATAAACAAGAAAGGCATTGAGAAGTTGAAACACAAACTGGATGCAGCTGCTAGAGGAGGCGTTTCTGCGCAATGTTTAACAGCATCCTTTAATTTGGAGTCTATGAATAGAGCCCCCACACCACAGATTGCGTGCCAGGCAGGCACCCAAGCAGCACCGCTCCATTCTCTCTGCCCTGTTCTTCCATCACGTCCATTTCACTGTATTATTAACATTTCCCCTCGGTGGCTGTTCGGCTCGCTCGCCTCGGAAGAAGCGTTTCCACGCCTCAGAGTGTTAGTACCAGCCAGATATTTGTTTTACTGCCAGTTCTTTTCATTATTTCATTCCTATCACCTTCCACTTCTAAAAGCCAGAAAGAAAAAACGGCTCAAATACTTTGTCGGTATGTGATAATCGAAAACAGGAAGGCTGGCATTAAAGTAAGTTGCAGAGCATGTGAGGGCTCTTTGAGGCAGGCAGCTCAAACGGGGTCCGCTTGGCTCCGGCCTGGTAACATCACCCCGACAAGTTTTATGAACTTCCAAGAGCCTGTAAAACAGTGGTTCCCCCAAGAATGGCTATCGTTACTACTAATGGCCCTAATAGGCGGTCCCATAAAAGCATCCAGCCAGACTGTTGTGATTAGGAGAGCAGAGCACAAGGGCTAGCGCTTTATGTAAAAGAGCCTTCTCCCTACCGCCGCCCCAGTGCCCTCACCTAAAAGGAAGGAGTCTTCGATGATGTATTCCAAAACTAGACGCTACTCTTCCGGCGCCCTGCTCAGTTGTACACGAAGCTCTCCATATGATGTAGGCATTAAAAAAAAGTTGGGTCAATTTAATTCTATTCGATGTACAGGGACCCTGAACCTGTTTGCATACATAAAGTGTCAACCCTAAAACTGAAGTGGTGGTATCTGCATGATAAATAATTTCGTGCAATACTTCTTACTGAAAATTTCACCTGATCAGCGACTGGGAGTCAATGTAAACTGCTTAATGCAGGGCTGATATGCTCCCATCTAACTGCAGCAGGGTTCTTAGACAGTCCAAGGAATAAGGAGCAGCAGCAATTCGGCCTATCTCCCCAAAAAAAAAAATCCCAACCCAGTGTTCCACAGATGCTTTCAGTCACATACAGTTGAAGTTTGGTGTGAATGAAATAGCCACAATTTTTTGCAAGATAGTTGACTTTGTCTTGGTATCTAAAATACGGCCAGGGATTTCACTTTTTCGGGAAGCACAATTTGTGCAATCCTTATCGGTATCACTTTATGGGTAAGAAGCGGTTTCTTTCATAGAACCTTGAACGCACTGGTTACAGTTAGGATTCGCTGGCGTTAAAAGCCAGCAACTCTCCTTCATCCACTTAGAAATGTACTGAAATATCTTAGTCAGATGCTTAATACTAGCAGCTCCAGTCAAAGGAAGTATGAGCTGCATGTCATCGGCGTATATGCAGAAACCAAAACCCCCAGGAAGCTAAGAGAGCATTTAAGGGGTTCATAGGTATGCTAAAAAGTATAGGGGAGAGTCTTGCTGGGCACCACTAGAAGCTCAGACCATTGGGGAACATTCAGCATATCGTGTGACCTAGAAAGATCTATCTGAAAACAAGCACTGGCGAAGCCAATAGGCCTTGCCTATCTGAGATTTATTGGGTTTGCTAATGTTTTTAGCTGTGTTGCTAATGGCTGAAAGTAATGTAAAAAAGCTGTACGACACAGCCAATGTTGTTCACGTTATACCACTTTTTATTTTATTTACAGTTATGCTGCACTGAAACACTGCGGTGGAATGTTTAAAAAACATTGACAAAGCCAACAGATCTCGCACAGGCAAGACCTCTTGGCTTTGCCAATGCTTGGTATGGAATGCCATATGGCAATCTAGTATTTATATAGTGTTTACAACGGCTGAAGTGCTGATGTTATAAAAGTACAAGTTACTTACCTTCGGTAACGAAATATCTGGTAGAGACATATTCTAGTTGCAGATTCCTTAACTTAGAATTTCCCCCCAGGGGTCAGACTGGATCCGGAGATTTTCTCTTCAAGCAATACCCTTGCACGTCGGTATGTGGTGTTGATCGACTCTGCAGGCGTCATTGGCGTCGTAGTCACCGCGATGACGTTGGGAGTAGTACATAGACGCCGCTTCAGCGCAGTGACATCAGTTTTTTTTTTAACGACTTTCCAGGCTAAAGCGCAGAGCTGCTAAGATCACTGAGATTGGTGTGCCAGAGCTAACGACCTGAAGGGGGAATCCCTGTCCCTAGAAATCAGTTTGCAAGCGGGGAGGATGGGTGGGTCAGTAAGGAATCTCCACATATTTAGTTACCGAAGGTAAGTAACTTGTACATCTGATAGAGACGTCTAGTTGCAGATTCCTTACCTTAGAATAGATACCCAAAGAATGCCATCCGAGGAGGTGGACTGTGAAGCAAGATCATACTAGAAAGTCCTGCAGGACCGAATGACCAAAGTAGCCGTCCCGACGGACCTGAATGTCCAGGCAGTAATGTTTAGAAAACGTGTGCAGGGATGCCCACGTAGCCGCCTGTCAGATATCCAGGACAGGAACTCCATGTGCTAACGCAGTGGAAGCAGCGGGTGCTCTGGTGAAATGAGAGCACAAGCCCTCAGGGGGCAGCTTTTTGGCCAAAGCGTAACACATCTTGATGCAAAGAATTACGCATCGAGAGATGGTACATTTTTGCACCGCCTTCCCTTTCTCTGGAGCTGATGATGCCGGTGCAGAACCCAAAGCCCCCCCGACCGAACGCCTTGGGCCCGAAGGCGCCAAATCGGGGTTGGCCTGACCAAAAATAAGGCACATGGCCCCATAAAACTCCTTTAATTGGGCAGGGATCGCTCCGGCTTCTGGAAATTCGGGGAAGCGCAGAGCAGACCCAGAAGGAGGCTCCAAAGACAGAGGCCACGAGCGTCAATGCTCCTTCCGCATCCCATCACCCAAGTGACAAGGTGAAGTTAAAGGGTGATGGGACCGCTTCGACTTCTTATTCTTCTTACCTGTGCCCGAAGATCTGGAGGAAGAAGAATGGTGGTGGCTCCGCGAGCGGTCTCAAGACCTTCCCCTCGAGCAAGACCGGGACCTACGCGGAGTCAAGCGCCGGGCCACCATGAGCTTGAGGGACTGCTCCCTCAAGGGCTTTGGGTTCATGGCCCAGCACTCGGAGCACGACTTCGGGTCATGGTCGTGCTCCAAGCACCACAAACAGACCCAATGCGGACCCGTCACCGACATCATGCGGTGACAGTCCTCACACGGCTTGAAACCGGTCTTCAGGGACATCTTGACGCACCAAAAATTCACCAAAAACCTAAAAAAAAATGGTCGACCTAGGTAAAAAAAGAGACCAGGATAGCTCTCTCCGGATCAGCGCGTGGTGCAGAAAGAAAAGAACGGACGTCACTGCGCTGAGGCGGCGTCTATGCACTACTCCTGACGTCATCACGGCGACCACAACACCAGCGACGCCCGTGGAGTCGACCAATGCCACCTACGAACGCACAAGGGTATTGCTCGAAGAGGAAATTTCCAGATACAATTTGACGCCTGGTGTAAAATTCTAAGGTAAGGAATCTGCAACTAGAAGTCTCTATCAGAGTAGCGAATGCCCTTTCCAAGGGGTACTGTGTCCAGATTCAGTAGCATCTTAGGACCATACAAAAACTGTAAAAATGTGCCATATAAATGTGGCATATGTGACATAAGTTGCAGGTGGACAGAAAAGTCCAATAACTTACAGCTTTTATTACAGTGATGCTTCTATGAGTTACTTTTGGTGCAATGGCTACAAAAGAATAAAAAAAGCACTCCTGACTCCTTGTTTAGTAGTAAAATATAGCAAAAATCGGTGCTCGTGGGTTTCCTAAAGCTTTTTGCCCCTGGGCCACTGCACCTGCTGCACCATTCAAATCATGGCCCTAGTGCCTGCAAGGTAACTGCACTTGTGACTGCTTGCTCACTAGTAAAATATAGCAATAATCAGTGGGAACTGAATTTGGGACTGCTTGTTTTGTGGTAACATATAACAATAAGCCGTGCTCGGTGGATTTCCAAGAGCTTCTAGACCCCCGTGTCACTGAACCTCCTGTACCATCCAAATAATGGCCTTAGTGCCAGCAGGGTAACATGAGAAAATCGTTTATATCCAGTGATGTATGAGTTCTGAAAAAGGCACAGTTGCAGATGGAATACATAAATTATTTTGTAGGTAAACAAACACAAAACCTCAAAAGCTTTCATAAAAAAATGCCTTTAAACGTATCTAACTCTCCAAAACGAGTTGCCACACGTCATAAAGGATATGCTTCACACATCAAAGTGAAAACCCAGCATTGTTAAATAGTGTTACAATGTGGCCGGCTGTTTTCTGTGAAAAGATCTTATCCTGTGCTTCACAGCGAGGGCCTTAAACAGTGTAAATTGCGCAAGATCACCATATGTTAGGCTGACACAAACTGAAATGCAGTTTTGTACTTTGTTCCTGAAAAGGCAGTTTCACAAATTAAATGTACTAAAAGAAGAAGAATTCAGCTAAATATGTGCAGTTGAAGTACAAGATACCTTTTGATATGGCTACGTCTAAAATACAAATTTTAAAAAGGGCACAAGCAGGCTCCATGGAGAAAGGTTGCAATCCTCTTTCCTATAAAGGCTGTCAGTTTGAAGTCAGCAGAAAGCAAAACAAAATAACCAGGCTCCCACGAAAACACAGCTTAACATTTGACCTCGGTCTTTGAATGCCCAGCAAACGTGACATATAAGAGCAAGATTTAAAGTCCTGTTGACACAAAAGAAGAGGAAGTATTCAGTGGACACAGCTTTCTCTTCGGGCGCACAAATTGAACCTGGACAGCCTAAAGCAAATAAAGCCAGCAAATCAGAAACCAGAAAATGTAATTTACAAAGCACAAAGACAATGATATGCGATGGACAGAATGCCTTCTTAGGTCAGATTTCGGAAACTCCGCAAGATGTCTTTACAACCTAAAAAGGCTTCAAATCATTTAAGAAATGTATGGGTAGCCCCAGCCACTTCCTGGAGAGGGGAAGAAGGATCATATGATTAAGGTGTGTCAAAGGCAGCATAGAGGTCGAGGAGCACTGAAAGCCTGCTTGACACCCAAATTGCTGCACTGAGTCTCCTTTCCCTTATATCCAGCACAGTAGGTTCAGTGCTCATATTGGGTCTAAACCAGAATAAAACTTCCTCAGCAGGCCATGTTGTTCTAAATATAAAGAAAGTTACAGGGACACTACTTTTCCAAGGTGTGGCACACGGAAAGGGTGTCAACAACTGCCCTGTAAATTGCAGAGTTTGAAGGATCCACTTTTGGCTTTTGTAATAGTAGTTACCCATAACTGTTTTAGGCAAATGGGGATAAAACATTCAGTAAAGGCTATATAGCTGTTTGTTGATTGTCCAAAAATACACAATACCCACAGCCAACTACTGAGCTGCAGATTCTAATATTCCACTGTGCAGTGACCTTGCAGCATTTCATGTGGCAACATCTAATAAAAATGGATATGAAGGAAATGTAAGCATTTTCTAACAGTACCCAAGTAACTGAGTTTAGGAATAGTGGTTATTTGTACAACTATGAATTCAGGATTACCCATACTATTATTTAATTCAGCGGGTGTAGGAAAGTGGCCGTTTGTATGGTCACCCCCACATTCTTTGCCCCAGTGCTGTTGGTTATGACTCTGAAAGTGCATTGGAGCCTGAAAACCATGCCCCAGTGTCAGTGCTCTCTTCCTAAATTTGATATGTGTAAACTGGTATCCCCGATTGGCAAGAACTTTATCCTCCTTATAAGTCCCTAGTATATGATACCAGTGGTAGTCAGGGCATTGGTGTTAAAGGGGGTCACCAGGGCCTGAAGCACTGATTGTGCCACCCTGAGTGATCCAAGCAAACAGATGTCAGTAGGCTTGCCATTGCAGACAGGAGGAGCAGAGTAAACCACTAAACCTTGCCCACACCATGTATGGCAAGGTCCTGGCACTGTATTTGATATATAGTGTCACACCTAAGGTAAGCCTACCGAGCCCTGGAAGGAGATGCATTATATTAAGAGTGTGGACATGTATGTGCAAGCCTCTATGCCCCTATAGTAGCCTTTTCCATTAAAGGCTACTATAAGTGGTCAGGGGTCCAAAAGATAACATGGGTTGGCACCCAGGCAACCCCAAGAATGCCGACTCCATTATGGTCCCGCTGAAGTATTTCATGTTCGGTATGAAATAATTATTCTCAATAAACTTGACCCAAATCCAAAGTCAGAGCTAATGTGACATGCACCCTGGTGGCCAGCTATGAGGTTGCCCACTTGGCTGCCCCAGCATTTTCTGTGCTCCAGCGGGTAGCCTGCAGGTGCTACCGTCAAGACAGGATTCCAGCCCGGTACAAGGTGGTGTGAACACTTTCAGGAGTCAGAAATAAAGGCCTGCCTGGGAGGGAGGTGTCACCTTCCTTTCTGGCAGAAAGGCTGGTAAAGCGGCACATCAAGGCGGTGAGCTTCAAAGGGCGCAACACAGTGATATGCAAGTAGGCTGTCCCCCAGGTGAGGACAAATACATCCCCTTGCCCCCAGGCACATTTGCACCCGGATAGGTGGGAAAATTAGATAGTCGGAAGGCATACACCGCCAGAAGGCCAGTAACACCCCTACGGTGGGCTACCTGGTCTATACAACCAAGGATGGGTTTTACCATCTTGAAAAGTGGCAAGATAGAAGGCTCTGGATAGCAAAGGTGATGCCCGCCCACGGATGTGGTCAGCTCAGGGTGGATTAGCCGCAGAGACTAATAACCCATTGGCCACTTGTCCCCACACCCATAACACTACTTAATCTAGGATAAAAAGGGACACAACTGACACCAGAACCTCAGATCTGTTCTGGACTGCAACCAAGGACCAAGAGACCCATGCCTGCATCTCCAGGACTCCACAAAAAAAAAAGGTGCAAAACTCTGCACCTGTGGCAGCCACCCTGCATGACTACAACTCGTCTCGGACCAGAGACTATTTCCAAAAGGAAGGCGAAACCCACTGCAAATGAAAGGCATCACCAGAACTCCCTTGGACTAGAAGTACTTGTTGCCCACAGGTAGAAACTGCATTCCCAGATCCAAGAAGTTACTGGCCATTCAGCCTGCCAAGTGTTCGCTCTAATGTAAATGAAATGATCTAGTGGCTTCAGGGAAACGCAATCCTGACTTCTAGCAAATTTCAGTCATCTAGCGCTTTCCTGCAGGCTACAAGACGTCCAAGTGTCCAAATGCTGTACTTGCCGTTGCCAAGGTTTGTTGGTGGCCAGTCTGCCTACTGACCTCATTGTTCAACGCTGCACCATGAGGGAACACCCTTGCAACTTCAACCATCCACCTCACTGTTTTTCTCCAGCACGGGCTCAGTGGTAAAACCACTACTAGCAGCCCCCATTCAGCACCAAGGATAGACAAGTTCACCTCTGCACTCAAGACGCCCGAGGTAGGTAGAGTTGTTCTGCCTGGTGAATCCTGGTCCAGGGGCCCACACTAGCTTAACCCCCCAGTGGGCTCTCCCAAACTCAACATGCAAGAGACTGAGGGCCTCATTATGACCCTGGCGGGCGGCGGAGGCCGCCCGCCAGGATCCCGCCCTCCAAATTACCGCGCCGCGGTCAAAAGACCGCGGCGGGTATTACGAGTTTTCCCCTGGGCTGGCGGGCGGTTCCAGTAAAACCGCCCGCCAGCCCAGGGGAAAACGACCTTCCCACGAGGATGCCGGCTCGTAATCGAGCCGGCGGAGTGGGAAGGTGCGACGGGTGCAGTGGCACCCGTCGCGTATTTCAGTGTCTGCAAGGCAGACACTGAAATACTTTTCGGGGCCCTCTTACGGGGGCCCCTGCCGTGCCCATGCCATTGGCATGGGCACGGCAGGGGCCCCAGGGGCCCCGCGACCCCCCTACCGCCATCCTGTTCATGGCGGCTTTCCCGCCATGAACTGGATGGCGGTAGGGGGGGTCAGAATCCTCATGGCTGCGGAGCGCGCTCCGCAGCCATGGAGGATTCCAAAGAGCAGCGGAAAGTCAGCGGGAGACCGCTGACTTTCCGCTTCTGACCGCGGCTGAACCGCCGCGGTCAGAATGCTCATTGGAGCACCGCCAGCCTGTTGGCGGTGCTCCCGTGGTCGGTGGCCCTGGCGGCCACCGGCCGCCAGGGTCAGAATGACCCTCTGAGTGTCACAAGTGTGATTTTTCAGCATCCATGGCTCCTGAGATCAGTGCCAAGGACAGCCAGGACACCTCTGCACAGTACAATTGTTCTGACTGTTGAAGCTTGGTCCCCTTAACCCCAAGTGGGTTCCCCTGACCACACTATACAAGTGACCGGTTGTCACTAGTGATTTTTCCCATTGACTGCATTGATAAAGTTTGACAGTTTATAAAGTACTAATTTATATTTCACTCTAAAAGGACAAGTTACCATTGATAATGCCTCATCTGTTAAAGACTATGGGCCTGATTTAGATATTGGCGGAGGGCTTACTCTGTAACATCAGTGACGGATATTTCATCCACCAAAATCTAAATCCCATAGGAAATAATGGGATTTAGTTTTTGGCAAATGGAATATCCGTCACCATTGTGATGGAGTACCCCATCAGCCAATATCTAAATCAGGCCCTATATCTAGCTGCAAATTCCCTTACCTTTGAATTCTCCCCAGGCATCACACTGGATCTGGAAGAGTTTCGTAAGCAGTACCCCCAGCATGCTGGTAGGTGGTGTCGAGCGGCTCCATGTCCGTCATGGGCATCATCCGTGCCGGACAGGACATCATGGGTCCTGTATAGGTGCCACCCAGGCATGCCAACATCAGTTTCTTTTCACAACATTCCTTGCTAGAAGCGCAGAGCCACAAAGAACATCGACTACAGCTGTGTCAGAGAGATGGTTTGCTTCTGCACTGACCAACTTTTGTTTGCACCTACATACCCTAAAAAGAGTTGGTCATCCATTCCAACACTCTCTTTGGGTCCAGGTGGCGGAGTCTCTCCTCTTCTTCAGAAGGATGTGGGGGTGCGTAAAAAATTAGGCAAGGTGATGGATTGGGCAACATGAAAGGAATTGACCACTTTTGGCAGCAAAGAGGACGGAGTACGAAGCAACACTTGGTCAGAATTGATAGAAAAGGAGGACGGCTTAGATGAAAATGCCTGCAGCCCACTCACTCTGCAGGCAGATGTAAATGCCCTAAGAAATCTGTTTTCAAGGTGAAAATCCTGAGAGGACAATTGTGGAGAGGCTCAAAAGGAGCACACATCAGAGGTGAGAACCAAATTCAGATCCCATTGGGCATGATGAATGGGGAAGGAGGCAAAAGATATGCAAGACCTTTGAGGAACCTATGTACAATAGGAGACCTAAACAATGAAGGTCGATCAGGCAACTGCAAAAAAGCAGAAATAGCATACAAGTTTCCCCTAAGAGTGCCCAGGACAGGGCCCTCCAGAGCAAGGGAAAGGATGAACAACAGAACCTCAGAGAGAGGGGCAGAAATGGGGGGGGAGGCAACAGACTTGTCTGTGCACCATGCCACAATATCTCTTCCAACGACAGGCTTATACTGATTTGTTGGAGGGATGCCTGGCTGCCAAGATTACATTACAGACTACAGGAAGAAGATCAAAGGCTGTCAACTGCTGCAAGTCAATGTCCATGCAAGAAGGCAGTGAGTGAAAGGCGTGGTCAGCTAAGATTGCTGGCTAGATGTGCATCCCAATGGCTCCCGCCGTGAAGGGAAAGATCCTTACTCATTCTATGTAACTTGAACTTTGACGGTCAGATTCAGAGCTGTTGCAGTTGTCCTTAAGTAGAGGGGCATTGGTGGAGACCCATTTTTTGGCTACACGAGGGGGGACGGGCCTAGTGTTTACCCGCTGCCACATCCGCAGGTGCTGAATATCTGTAGCTGCCAAAGCGGCCCAGGAGCACCTGCGTTATCTCCGTGGCAATGGGCCATGCCGACAGGTAGTAGGCCCACAGGAGAAAGGTATTGCATGGCCCCATTGAGGCACGTCTGACCCATAATCAATGTGCCGGCCCCAGGCCCCCTGCACGGAGTGGAGTGCTGGCCTCTGAGGCACCGGAGGTTCTATAGGAGAAAAACTGGTGGTGGGAAAGGAGTGGTGCTCTTGCTCGAGTGTGGAAGGAGCTTGAACGGCGGAGTGAAGACGCCTGCTGCAGTGACTGACTGAGTATCGCGGGCCACTTTGAGACTATACCCTGTGGTGTGCTGGGCCGCAGCCCGGGAACCTGTTGATAGGGGCTGGACCAATGCAGAGAGATGACTGATGCTACCTGAGGATAATTGGAGAGTGGCCTGGCAGGTAGCTTGCAAGTCGTCAGGTTTCAGGTTGGACTACAAACTAATCAAAGCTGAGACGGCTAATTTACCACAGTGTGCCAGGTGAGTGATGGTGCAGGTGCTAAATCACATGGGTCTGGCTGGCCGCCGAGCCATACATCAGAGGTATTGGCTGGACCTTACTTCCCTGGAGCCTGAACGAGAATCATCATCTGGCAGTCCTTGGCCATGCGCATCTCAGTGGAAATGAAGGGCTGCGGGGGATGCACTGTGTGCCTGCTTGAGAGGGCCTGAACACTGGTGGTGAGAAAAGAGGCCCTAGAAGACCCCCGACTCCCCCTGTGACAAGTGCTGGAAGACTACCTGACCTTGAGGTGAGAGCTGAGCAAAGCTTGCTGTGCTGCAGGGAAGAGGCCGGCCTCCTCAGGCCTGGTGCATAAGTGAAGGCGGAGGACTGTGGCAAAGTCTTGGTGCATAAAACTTGGAGGCAGTGATACCCTAGAGTGTCTGGCTGCCATGAAGGGTGGCTGCAATCAAGGGTGTCTCCCTGGAAAGTCTGACAGTTGATGGGCTGCTGTGCCTCCCCCTAAAGGAAACCCTTGACAGACTGCCTGAATAAGGTGTCTTGAATGAACATTTGCAGGGCGAGAGAGGAGACCATTGTCATCTGCTCGTTCAGCACTTGACATACAAGGTAGGGCCTACTCGGCACAGCCCACTACTCTCTTAACCTGTTTTGTAACTACTATTTAATTGTGTTAGAGGGTGTGCACACTGTGGAGACAAAGCATGGATGCACCCTGTGTGCAATAGGAAATGTTAGGGACTCTAAGATGGCACAGACATATAAAATAGACCAGCTGGGCTCGAAGCAGACGGCGCAGACAAGTAAAATAGACCAGTTGGGCTCGAAGCAGAAAGAGAGGTCTGGCCTGGGCTCTGGGTCACAGTCGCTGGTGACTACTGAAATTTTAACAGCCATACGAGGTACCAGGAAGCCCTGGAAACCAAGATAGACAATATGACTATGGATGTCAACCGCGTCCAGATGGACCTACGCAATGTGGCAGAACGAGTGACTGGCACCGAAGACAATATCTCCACAATGCAGCAAGAAATTAAAATATCCCAGGCCATGGTAGCTTCTCAAATGCAGCGCCTCCCAGATGGAAGCCCGACTTGAAGATGCAGAAGGCCGCTCGCGGCACAATAATATACACCTTGTTTGTTTCCCAGAGTGGGCAGAGGGACCTTCTGCTGAACTATTCTTAGAAGGCTGCATAGTTAATACGCTGAGACCAAAGCGCTTAACCTACTTTTTCAAAATTGAGCATGCACATTGTGCTTTGGTGGCAATGCTGCGCCTAGGGGAACCCCCTAGAGCTCTCATTGCTCGATTATTTAATTACAGGGATCGAGATGTAATCCTTCAAAATGTGTGCACAAACAGACCCTGAGGTTTGACGATAAGCAAATTCTTATCTTTCCGGGCTACACTAGTCATGTTCAAGACCTTTGTAAAAGTTTCCTACCAATGAAGAGACAGCTGTGTGACCACAACATAAAGTACAGTCTACTGTACCAGGCCAAGCTCAGGATCCAACACAATGGTAAGGTCCAGTTCTTTGAATTGGCCTGGGATCCACAGACTGGCTAGATGCACTAGTCAGTAGGGAAAGACAACGATCCCCAGAGTGGAAGGAACAGAGATGTAGGGTACTGTGTCAATCAGACAGACACAAAGACAAAGTACAGAACTTCTCTAAACAACTAAATGAGGAAATGATCGATGTAGGAAGCTGGCTCTGTATATACTATATCAAAATGAGATATAGTGTGCAAAGAGTCCAGGGGTTCCCCAGAGGTTTAACAGAGTCTAAAGTGGATAATACTAATGCTCTTTTTTTGTGGTAGTGTGATCGAGCAATTGGGCTTATCAGAGGGTAGTGCAAAGCATTTGTTGTACACACGCAGGCAATAAAGGAAGAGCACACTCAATGACGAACTCCAGATAAATTGTTTTTATATAGCAAAAATATATTTTGTTACTTTATTTCTAGAACCACAAGATTCAAGTTGCAGGTAAGTAAATTTGCAAGTAAGTATCCAACACATGTATCAATGACACTTTGTTTCAAATTGGCAAGTTAAACGTTTTTGAATAAATAGCAATAATCTGTTTTAAAAGTTGACAGTGCAATTTTCAGTAACAGTTCCTGGGGGAGGAAGGAAAGTTAGTACAGTTTCAAGGTAAGTATAAGACTTACAGTTCCAGTCTCCGGGGGTTAGGGTGCCCACAGGTTGGGGTTCAAGTTAACCACAAACACCTACCACCAGCAACACAGGGCCGGTCGGGTGTAGAGGTAAAAATTGAGGCCGATTTAACATGGGCTCCTATGGAGGATTAGGAATCAGGCCTGCTTGCAGGTAAGTACCCGCATCTTCGGAGGGCAGACCTGAGGAGTTTAGAGGAGCACTGAGGGGGCCACAGGTCAGCACCAAACATACACCCTCAGCGGCGCAGAGGCGGCCGGGCACACGGTGCAAACACAGCATCGGGCTCCTAATGCTTTCCTATAGGGGAACCCCAGGGGTCACCAAGATGCTGCAGGGGGTCAGTTCCGGGAAAACAAAGGCTGGACAAGGAGGGGGGCCGCCTGCTGGATGTTGCTGCACTGAAGGTTGGATTCCCCAAGGCCTGGGGGCTGCGGGTGCCGGGGTACCTTTTGGTGTCAGGAATCTTTGTCCGGCTCTGTCGCGGTGAGGGTGGTCCTCCGGATTCAGGCTGCAGGCGTCATCATGTTGGACAGGAGAGGTCTACCCAGGGTGGGCACTTGCTCAGAATCGCCTGGGGACAAGCTCTAGTCGGTTGGGCCACCTCGACATGGACTGTGGGCATTGGGTGCAGAGTGGACAGGACTTGCAGATCCGGGGAGGCTCTGGAATCCTTGGATGGAGTTTCTTCTTGGACAGGGCCACTGTCCACTGGAGTTCTTGGTCAACTGAGGAGCAGGCAGTCCTCTGGAGGCTCTTCAGAGATTGCTGGTCCTGCAGGGTGTGTCGCCTTCTTGCAGGAGGGTTTTAGAAGCTGGAGACAGGCAAGTGGGGCTGGAGATAAGTCAGTTTGCGTCTTCAGTCTTCTCTGCGGGGGGGGTGTCAGCTTAGCAGTCCTTCTTCTTGTGAGGTCGCCAGGAACCTGATGAGCTAGGTTCAGGGGAGCCCTTAAATCCTGGATTAAGGGGTGTTACAGGGTTCAGAGGGTAGTAGCCAATAGCTACTGTCCCTGAGGGTGGCTAAACCCTTCCTGTGTCCACTCCCTTTGGGGAGGGGGATACAGAACTAACCCTATTGGCCCCCAAACCAAGATGGAGGATTTTGCAAGGAGGTGGTCACTTCAGCTCTGGACACCTTAGGGGTGGTCCCAGCTGAAGTGGTCACACCTCCTTGTTTTCCCTAATCTTCCTGCCAGACTTGCCACCAAAAGTGGGGCTTTGTCCGGGGGATGGGCATTTCCACTAGCTGGAGTGCCCTGGGGCCCTGTAACAAGAGACCTGAGCCTTTGAGGGTCACAGCCAGGCGTTACAGTTCCAGCAGAGGGGAGGTGTGAAGCTCCTCCACCCAGTGCAGGCTTTGTTTCTGACCACAGAAAGCACAAAGGCTCTCACCCCATGCAGTCAGAAACTCATCTGGAAGTGGAAGGCTGGCACAGACTGGGAAGCCTTGCACTAGACATTTGGGTAAAATACAGGAGGCATATCTAAGATGCCCTATGGGTGCATTTCTCAATAAATCCAACACTGGCATCAGTGTGGGTTTCTTGTGCTAGTAAGTTTGATGCCAGACATCAGAGAAGCCACTATAGAGCTGTGGAGTTCGTAATGACAAACTCCCAGCCCATATACTTTATCTGGCCACACTGCACTTACAGTGTCTAAGAATGGACTTAGACACTTTAGGGGCATATTGTTCATGCAACTATGCCCTCACCTGTGGTATAGTGCACACTGCTGTAGGGCTATAAGGCCTGCTAGAGGGGTGGCTTACCTATGCCACAGGCAGTGGTTTGTGGATGTGGCACCCTGAGAGGGGCGTCATGTCGACTTTGCATTTTTCTCCCCACCAGCACACACAAGCAGCAAAGGCACTGTGCATGTCTTTGGTGAAGGGTCCCCCAGGGTGGCATAATACATGCTGCAACCCTTGGAGACCTTCCCTGGCCACAGGGCCCTTGGTACCAGGGGTACCTTTTACAAGGGACTTATCTGTGTGCCAGAGGTGTGCCAATTGTGGAAGCAATTATACATGTTTAGGTGAAGAACACTGGCCTAGGGCTGGATCCAAGCACAATTTGTCAGGTCAGCATCAATATCAAGCAAAAAGTGGGGGGGAGGGAGGATAACCATGCCAAAAGGGGCATTTTCCTACAAGTGTACGCAACTTTTTCACTCTACAAACTGAAGTTGAGACAGCACCAATCCAGAAATCCTTTCCTCAGCTTCGGGATGTGGTAGATGCTCTAAGTGACAGCACAGATGCAGAGTGACTTAGGGCCTGATTACGACCTTGCCTGAGGGGATTACTCCATCCCAAAAGTGACGGATATCCCGTCCGCTGTTTTACAAGTTCCTAGGATATAATGGCACTAATAATACGGCGGGCGGGATAGCCTCACATTTGGGACGGAGTAATCCCTTCCGCCAAGGTTGTAATGAGGCCCTTAATGTGCATGGCCCCGCACCGCTGGTCTTGCACAACTTACATGGTAAAGGTTGTGAACTATGAGACTGGCACCACCCAGGGCCACGCAACTTTACTTATGCTAGGGCTGTGGATAGTGATGTGAAAGAACGTTCTGATTGCCTGTTCCTGACAGTTTTTCACTGACCAAATTATGCTTAAGTGCCCCTGTTACTAAATGTTTCTTCGCAGTGGGGAGTGGCTAAGAGCTCTGACCCCCTCTCTTCGAGGGTTGCACAATCCAAGGAGCCCAGGTGATTTGGATAGAGATTACAATCAAACTCGTTTTTTAAGGTTTAGTTTGAGGTTCTTGGGGTGGGCCTCTGGTGCGGGAGCCGGGGTGGTATTTGCCGAGGGTTATGTCATGGGACTCGGTCTAATCTGCCTGTGGGAGAGGTTCTGGGCAGGACTGGGGTGGGAAATTTTGCTTTATGGTTTCATCTGGTGGATTACAGTTACATGTTGCTCCCCTGGTGTCCTCAACTGAACACTCAAACACATAATGAGCACCAAAGACGTTTCGTATAAATTCATTATTTGGAATGTTAGAGGCTTAAATAATCCCACCGAGAAATAGGGTGCATGCTTACCTTAAGACGTTCGGGGCACATGTGGCTTTTTTTTTTTATTTTATTTTTTTACAAGAAACGCATATTTGGTGTTTCTGCATTCCAGCACTATGGTAATGGTGGAGTGGACAGATCTACGCCATGCCATATTCTGGCTATGCACATGGGAACAACAGACTCCACCACCAGGGACTCCATTTAAACCGACTAGAGTACAGGTAGAGGGGGGGAGACAGTATGTCATTCTTGAGGGGGCCCTTCATTGGGCACAACCTCTGCCTTATCAATGTATATGCACCCAACATAGCTTATAGGTAATTTTTCAGAAACGTATTAGCAGTTGTGGGTTATCACTGGTGGATGAGGTGTTGCTAACAGGAGACTTCAACTGTGTTCTTGACGGGGAATTAGATAGATCCCCCCACCCCTATAGCTTGCTATTAAACCCAATATGTGAATGGTGCTGGCCCAGTTGAGGGAAGGGCTGAGGCTGGTTGACATTTTGTGTGTCAAACACCAAAGCGTTCGGGAATAGTCCTGTTGTACACCAGTGTCTGGCACACGCAATAGAAGTGATTACTTTTTGGTTTAATCCATAGCCACGCAGCGCATACATGATGCAACCTATTTGTGACACTATATTTCAGGTCATTCCCCACTCTTACTCGAGCAGTCGGACCTTGCCTAGAATACCACTGTAGTGGCTCCAGGTGGAGGCACTGACTGACTCAGTGTTTCTTGCTGCCCTGAGAGATTCTCTAGACCAATATACTATTACTAAATGGAACAGTGCAAACAGTCGAGCGATAAAGTGGGAAGCACTGATGATGGTCCTTAGAGGGGTTTGCATATCAATTATACTCAGCATACAACACATTGCAAAGGGAACTGACAAGAGAGGAGGTGGAGCTGGCTAGACTAGAACGGCCGTTATCCAACATGCAAGCCAACATAGCTGACTGGGATAGACATAGATACCGGGTGAGTGAAATATGGGACTGACCAGAGAAACATGTATGAACTGTTATTTGTTGGAACCTATACATGGAGAGGTTCCCTATTGGCTTGCCTAATGCAATCTGAGACCCTGGCACAGCCAGTCATTGGCATTACATACATGCGAGGGAAGGGTTGTTACAACCCAGCCAGCGATAAAAAGGGTTTTTGAAGGCCACCTGAACCAGGTATACACCTCACTGTTCCCTATTGGCATGGCCCTGCTCCCCGACTATATGTACGGACTGTCACTCCCTACACTGACAGACTAGGTCAGAGAGGCACTCTGAGCCCCACTAACTGAACAAGAGATTAGAAGGGCGATATATTCCATGAAAACAGCTAATGCACCTGTTGGGGATGTATTCTGGGAGTCTTGGTGGATAAATGTTTGACAGTCTATCAAGAAGTCTTCACCAAAGGGATACTTCCTGAAAACAAGAGAGAGGCCCTTATAGTCTTAATGAACACGTTACTTACCTTCTGCAATGATTTATTTGGAAGAGACATATTCTAGTTGCACATTCCTTACCTATGAATTTCCCCTAGGCGTCAGACTGGATGCAGAGATTTTTTCTTCGAGCAGTACACTCCGCTGAAGTTGTTGGCGTCGTGACGACGTCGGGAGTCGTATATAGGCGCCGCCTCAGAGTGGTGACGTCAGTTTCTTTTCACGACTTTCCACGCCAAAGCGCAGAGCCATGAAGAACACTGAAAATGGTGCGAAAGAGCTAAGGCCCTGAATGGGGAATCCCTGTCCCTAGAAATCTGTTCACAAGCGGGGAGGATGGGTGGTTTGGTAAGGAATCTGCAACTAGAATATGTCTCTACCAGATAAATCGTTACAGAAAGTAAGCAACTTGTTCATCTGATAGAGTCTTTTAGTTGCAGGTTCCTTACCTTAAAATAGATAACCAAGCAATGCCATCCTCGGTGGTGGGCTGCAAACCAAGATCATACTAGAAAGTCCTGCAGCAACAAAGTAACCATCCCTGCGGACCTGACTGTCCAGGCAGTAATGTTTAGTAAACGTGTGCAGGGATGCCCACGTTGCTGCCTGGCAGATATCCAGGACACAAACTCTGCATACTAATGCTGTTGTAGCAGCAGTTGCTCCGGTGAAAAGAGCGTGCAAGCCCTCAGGGGGTTGCTACTTTGCCAAAACATAGCACATTTTGATGCACAGTAGTACCCATGGTGAGAGGGCATGCTTTTGCACCGCCTTCCCTTTCTTCGCACCCACATATCCAACAAAGAGTTGATCATCCACCCGTAAATCTGTAGTACGATTGAGGTAGAATGCCAATGCTCTTTTTGGATCGAGGTGGCTCCCTTGGCCAAAAGAGCCGCGACTTCCTCGCAGCCAAGTGCCAGATGATCTTCCGGTAGTTGGCTGTAGGATGGAGGCATGGCCAGAGGGGCAGTCTAGAAGGGGAGGGAGTAGCCCCTTCTTATGATCTGCAAAACCCACCTGTCCGTAGGGATGGATTACCAGTGGGGCAGGTTATGGGGAATCCTGCCACCAATCGATCTGGAGTGGGGGGAGGAACGGACTAGGAAGGCTTATAGGCTGCAGCAGGAGAGGGGGTGGACTGGGCAGACCTCTGGTTCTCTGTCCCACGAGCCCGTGGGATTCCGCATTCCTGGCCAAGCAGCTGCTGAACACATGGGTGGTACTGTGGCTGGGAAAGTGACGCTACAAGGAGCCCTTACCATGGCCAGAAAAGGGGCTAAAGGTGGACTGTCTGTTGGGGATGAGGGGCACTTAAAGAGGCCAAGGGACCAAGTCGTAGCCCAGGAGTCTTTGAACCTCTCAAGCGCCGAGTCTGCCTTGTCTCCAAAGAGGCGGGTGTCATCAAAGGGCATGTCCACAAGAGTATGTTGAGTCCCCTGAGAGGCCAGATGTCCTCAACCAGGCGTGGTGCATCAAGGTCACCGTTGACACAACCGATCTACCCAGAGAGTCGGTTGTGTCCAGCACACATTGAATAGTGAACTTCACCGCGTCTCTCCCATCAGCAACTGCTTGGGAGATGATAGTCCAGGCCTTCTCCGGTATTTGCAGCAAGACGTGAGTGATGGTATCCCAAAAGGAGTGAGTATAACGGACCGAAAGGCATGCAGTGTTTACTAACCGCAACACCAGACTGGAGGAAAACAACTTCTTCCCAAGTTGGTCCAATCTCTTTGATTCCCGATCTGGAGGTGCGGAAGAGAATGCACCGGATGAAGAGGATGCCTGGATAACAAGACTCTCTCATGTGTGGGGTGTTGGGACAGGAATTTAGGGTCATTTGTGGCGGGCCGATGGTGGCGAGCAATTGGCCTGTTCACAGGAACCCCAGGAGTCTTTGAACCTCTCAAGTGCCGAGTCTGCCTTGTCTCCAAAGAGACGGGTGTCATCAAAGGGCATGTCCACAAGAGTATGTTGAGTCCCCTGAGAGGCCAGATGTCCTCAACCAGGCGTGGTGCATCAAGGTCACCGTCGACACAACCGATCTACCCAGAGAGTCGGTTGTGTCCAGCACACATTGAATAGTGAACTTCACCGTGTCTCTCCCATCAGCAACTGCTTGGGAGATGATAGTCCAGGCCTTCTCCGGTATTTGCAGCAAGAAGTGAGTGATGGTATCCCAAAAGGAGTGAGTATAATGGACCGAAAGGCATGCAGTGTTTACTAACCGCAACACCAGACTGGAGGAAAACAACTTCTTCCCAAGTTGGTCCAATCTCTTTGATTCCCGATCTGGAGGTGCGGAAGAGAATGCACCGGATGAAGAGGATGCCTGGATAACAAGACTCTCTCATGTGTGGGGTGTTGGGACAGGAATTTAGGGTCATTTGTGGGGGGCCAATGGTGGCGAGCAATTGTCCTGTTCACAGGAACCCCAGTGTTGTGTCTGGACCAGGTACCCAGAAGGACATCAGTGAGGGCTTCAGTGAAAGGAAGGAGAGGCTCAGATGTGGAAGCCCCTGGTTGAAGCACCTCCGTCAGGAGATTAGACCTGACTTCAACAGTAGGCAGCTCGAGTCCAAGGACCTCAGCCGCCTGAATGACCACCATAGAATAAGTGGCTCCCTCCGCCGTAGCCACAGTAGGAAGAGAAAGCATGCCAGCGTCAGACCACTGGTGTCGCCCAATCCCTGTGCCCAGTCCATATTTGGGTTGTCCTGGTATTCATAAGGGCCCAGGGCCCCCTCCAATCCTTTCCCTTATTCATACCCACAAGAATAAGGGTCTGAATCCAACCTGGGGTGAAGTGACCCCACTGAAGACAACGCCGAGTCATCGGGGATTAGAATCGGGTCAACATCGATTGTGGGTACAAACGACCTCGGGAGCATCGACAGTCAAACCGGCGCCAGGGAAGGTCTCGAAGGTATGACCGGTGTTGGTACGGATCGGGTAGCGGATCCTGGAGGGGACCTCGGTGGCCGTGGCCGGAGTGACCAGCCGAACCCCTAGGGCCTGAAGGTGCCAAAGAGGGGTTGGACTGCCCAAAAATGAGACGCATGGCCTCACAGAATTCTTTCAAATAGGCAGGGGTTGCTCCAGCTCCCGGAAAGTCGGAGATGCGTGGAGCGGACCCAGAAGTAGGCTCTGAGGACGGAAGCCTACAGCGTAGACACTCCTCCCATGTCGCATCAGCCGAGCAACGGGGTGAAGTCAAAGGATGCCTACCCTTCTTCGACTTCTTCTCCTTCTTACCTGAGTGAACCAACGGGGAGGGCGACTAGTGGTGGTGAATCTGTGAGCGGTCTCGAGACCTTCCTCTCGAGCGAGACCGGGAACAATGCTGAGTCGAGCACCGGGCCGCCATAAGCTTGAAGGAGCGCTCCCTCAAGGCCTTTGGGTGCATGGCCCGGCACTCGGAGCACAACTTCAGGTCGTGCTCCAGGCACAACAAATAGACCCGGTGTGGATCCGTCACCGACATCATGCAGTGACAGACCTTGCAAGGCTTGAACCCGGTCTTCGGGGACATCCTCGACGCACCAAAAACTTGACCAAAAAACTCGACAAAAATGTCGAAGTTGGTTAAAAATTGACCTAGGGTAGCTCTCTCCAGATCAGCGCGTGTCACGGAAAGAAAATAACTGATGTCACCGCACTGAGGCAGCATCTATATACGACTCCCGACGTCGTCAAGGCGACCACGACGCCAACAACACCCATGGAATCAACAGACGATGCACAAGGGTACTGCTTGAAGAAAAATCTCCAGATCCAGTCTGACGCCTGGGGGGAATTCCGAGGTAAGGAATCTGCAACTAGAAGTCTATCAGATCAAGAAACCCAGAAGGGACCAGATGTCAGAGAGTTCCTATTACCTTGCTAAATGTTGAGCAGAAGATCCTAAGTCATGTGCTGGTGGCGAGGCTCTTACCTTGCAACCCACGACTTGTACATGTTGACCACTCTGGTTTTATCCCCCACAGGAGCGCATTACGAAATATCAGAAGGTAAATGAACAAGTTACTTCCCTTCGGTAACGCATTATCCGGTAGAGACTCTATCTAGCTGCATATTCCTTACCTTTGAATTTTCTGGCGTCAGCTTGGAATCCGGAATTTTTCGCTGCGAGAGCAGACGGGTGAAGTTGTTCGGATCAGGGTGCGTCGTTTGGCTCTGTGTGGCATTGTCAGCGTCGGAGACGTCTGTGACATCACGGTAGCCTAAAAAGGTACCACCCCCAGCGTGCGTATGTCAGTTCTTTTACCCACGAACTTCCATGCCAGAAGTGCAGAGTCATGGATAGAATCAACAGTTCATTTGTGCAAAACTAGGGCCCTAAAAGGGATAAACTTTAACCCTCCTAGACATATCCACAGAGAGGGAAGGCATGGGTGGGTATAAGCAATCTGCACTTAGCTAGAGTTTCTATTAGATAATGTGTTACCAAAGGTAAATAACTCGTTCATTTGATAGAGACTTCTAGCTGCAGATTTCTTACCTTTGAATAGATACCCAAGTCATAACCTCCTGGGCTGCAGATACCTCTACTTGCACTAAAAAGTCCTGTAGGACTGAACAGGCAAAGTGTCAGTCTTTCCATACCTGACGGTCCAGGCAGTAATGTTTTGCAAACGTGTGCGAGGATGCCCACGTCGCTACCTGACAGATATCCAGGGCTGGAACGCCCTGAGCTAGCGCAGTGGTAGCAGCTTTGCCCCTGGTATAATGAGCCCTCAAGCCATCAGGAGGATGCTTCCTGGCCAATGCGTAGCAGATTTTGATGCAGAGAACGACCCAGTGCAAAATGGTTTGCTTCTGCACTGCCCAATCCTTCTTTGCTCCCACGTACCCCACAAAGAGTTGGTCATCCACCTGGAACTCTTTTGTGCAGCCAAGGTAGAATGACAACGCTCTTTTTGGGTCCAGCCGGTGGAGTCGCTCCTCTTTTTTAAAGGAATGCGGCTGAGCAAAAAATGTGGGCAGGGCGATATTCGAACCCAGATGGAATGGGGTCACCACCTTAGGGAGGAAAGTGGCACGAGTTCTGAGAACCACCTTGTCTGGGAATAAAGTGAGATACGGTGGCTTGGGTAAAAGAGTTTGCATTTTACTCACCCTCCTGGCAGATGTTATTGCCACTAAGAAGGCTGGTTTGATGGTGAGCAGCCGGAGGGGACAGTTGTGTAAGGACTTAGAAGGAGCACACATAAGAAATGTGAGGACCAGAGTTAAGTCCCATTGGGGCATAACAAAGGGCGCAGGGGGAAACATATGTACAAGCCCTTTGAGGAATCTATGTGCAATGGGAGATTTGAAAAGTGAAGGCTGATCAGGGAGCTGAAGAAATGCCGATAAGGCAGAACGATAGCCCTTGAGAGTACCCAAGGCAGAACTCGGCTGGGCAAGGGATAGTTTCAAGAGAAGGATATCAGAAAGAGAAGCAGAAAGAGGATCAATACATCTTTCTGTACAACAATACACAAAGCATTTGTATACCGTTTTAGTGGAGGGACGTCTGGCTGCCAAAATAACTTTACAGACTTCGGAAGGAAGATCAAAAGCCATAAACTGTCTCCACTGAATCTCCACACATATAGACGCAGAGTTGACAGGTTTGGGTGGAGAACTTTCCCCTGCTGCTGTGACAGAAGATCCGCCCAAAAGGGCAACCTGATTGGAGGCCTGATGCTCATTTTCAGAAGCTCTGGATACCAAACTCTCCTTGCCCAATCCAAAGCCACTAGGATTACTTGGGCCTAGTGGTTCTTGATCTTCTTCAGAACTCTGGGCAGAAGTGGTATGGGCGGAAAGGCATACAGGAGGCCTGAAATCCACTAGAGATGAAAAGCATCTCTGAGCTATTGAGGGCTTGGAAATGCCAATGCACCAAACTGCTGACACTGCGTGTTCTCTGCAGAGGCAAACAGATCTAACCAAGGCTTTCCCACTGCTGAAAGAGACCTTGTGCCACCTTGGGATGGAAATGCTATTTGTGATCCGCTAGGCATTTTTGACTGAGTTCATCCACTCTGGCGTTCAGAGATCCCACCAGACATTGAACCAGAAGGGATATGCTTTGATGTTCCAGCCACATCAAGAGGCGCAGAGCCTCTTGACACAGGGTGAACTACCCCACTCGGCACTGCTTGTCGCAGTGCCACATGGCAGTGGTGTCCTCAAACACCCTCACCATCTTTCCCTTGATAGAAGGAAGAAAAGCTTTCAATGCCAGCTGGATCACATGGAATTCCGGCATGTGAATGTGGAGTCCCGTTTTTGCAGGAGACTAGATGTCTCTGATCTTCACCTCTCCCAGGTGGCCATCCCATCCCAGGAGTGAGGCATCTGTCACTGTAGTCTGGAGGTAGACGATGACAGCGTGGGGTGAGCTCATCTTGAACAGTCAGTCGTCGAGAAAGGAGGAAGACTGAGGTGGTCATTATGACCCTGGCGGTATTACAACCGCAGGGCCAAAACGACGGGAGCACCGCCAACAGGCTGGCGGTGCCTCCCGGCGTATTTTGACCGCGGCGGTAGCGCCGCGGTCGCACCGCTGGGGCCGGCGGTTTTCCGCCACAATGGCCCCAGCGGATGTAACCCGCCAGGGCAGCGCTGCCCAGGGGATTACGAGTCCCCGACCGCCAGCCTTTCCCTGGTGGTCTGAACCGCCAGGAAAAGGCTGGCGGTACGGGGAGTCGTGGGACCACTGCACTGGCATGGGCAGTGCAGGGGCCCCCTGACAGGGCCCCATGCGGCTTTTCACTGTCTGCTGTGCAGACAGTGAAAAGCGCGACGGGTGCAACTGCACCCGTCGCACGGCCGCAACACCGCCGGCTCCATTTGGAGCCGGCTCCCATGTTGCGGCCCACATCCCCGCTGGGCCGGCGGGCGGAAAGCGGGGATCTCCAAATGGCCGCGGCGGGGGTGCGGCCGCATTGGCGGCCTCATGGCAGTCAGATCTTGGCGGGCGGCAAGGTCGTAATGACCCCCTGAAACCCCTGATCTCCGCAGATGAGCTGCAAACCTCCATAACCATGCTGAACACCAGAGGAGCACTGGTAAAGTCAAAGGGGAGCAGGGTGAACTGAAAGTGCTTCTGGTGTACCATGAACCGCAAGTAACATATGTGGACTGACAGGAGGATGTGAAAATAAGCGCCATGAAAGTCCAACACTACCATCCATTCTCCTGGGTCCAGGGCAGATAGGATCTGAGCCAAAGTGAGCATCTTGAACTCCTCCTTCTTGAGGAAGATATTAAGGGACCAAGGTCTAGGACAGAGCAGAGACCCTTGTCCTTTTTAGGGGCCAGAAAGTAGCAGGAATAGCAGCCTACTTCTGTCACAGGAACCATCTCTTTGGCTTCCTTGGCCAAGCAAGCTGTGACCTACTTGTGGATAACAGACAAATGAACCTCTGTCATCCAATTGTAGGATGGTAGCATGGATGGAGGGGCAGTCCTGAAGAGGAGGGAGTAGCCCCTTCGGACTATCTGCAAAAAACAACCTGTGTGCCGTAATGGATTGCCAGCGGAGCCGTGTTGGCGAATCCTGCTGCCAACTGGCCCATGTTCTGCAGAACAAGGCCTGGAGTGTTGACGCTCTGTCTTCTCGTCCTCCAATGGACGAGGAGAAATCGAAGAGCGCTTCGACTTTTTGGATTTTTTCTTGTGCCTCAACTTACCCCATCGATTCGAGGATTTGGAGTGGGACGACGACAGCTTCGGACTCCGTGACGGGTCCTGGGACCTTCCTCTCAACTGGAACTTTGATTTCCATGGAGTTGAGCACCTGGCTGCCATCAGCTTTAGGGACCGCTCCCTCAAAGCCTTTGGATGCATGGCCTGGCACTTGGAGCATGGCTTCGGGTCGTAGTCACTTTCTAGACACCATAGACACATGAGATGTGGCTCTGTCACGGACTTCGCCTGATGACAGGATCCGCAAGGCTTGAATCCTATCTTCCTAGAAGACATCCTTCACGCACCAGGAGTGAACTTGAAAAAGACTACACAAAAAGTTGAAAAAAGCCAATTAAAAAGTTACTGAGGGGTAGCTTGCTTCAGATCAGCGCTTACCTGGTGCAGAAAGAAAAGAACTGATTCCGGCACGCCAAGGTAGCACCTATATACTATGTCCTATCTGGTGCAGACAATGACAGACGCAGAGCAGGTAAATGCCACCTACCGGCACACAGGGGTACTGCTCACGAAAATCTTCGGAATCCAGTCTGACAACTAGGGAGAATGTAAAGGTAAGGAAACTGCAGCTAGAAGTATCTATCAGATTGCATAACTCCGGTTATATGTATCTGATTGATTTTGTTTTGGTGTCTACAGTAATATAAAAATCTGCTCTATTTGTATAAATTGGCATCAGATTTCTTTTGAGTGGTGCCATTTACTTATCGTCCATGTTGGTACTCTGAAAAGCTTAACACATGTTCCTCTAGTAAAACCTGACTGCTGTTTTCCACACTAACAGCACTGAGCTAGGGATTTATTAGTGTGAGTCCAAAGGGCCCAGTTTGGGGTATTGTGAGAGTACTGCATAGCGAGACTTACCCAACCTCACTACATAATACTCCACTTTCCTATAGAGGGCAGTTTGCAAAATGTTCTTTCTTGCACACTGGGTAACATTTAGAAGCCAATATGAAGAGAAATTCAGTTGATAATTCTACTATTCTGCATTCCCATTTTGTGTGGCTGGGCATATCAATCACAATAGGAAAAGCCCAAGAATGCAACATGGCAAGATCAACGTGTTTGCCTTGCAAACTCACCCATTTTGGGAAAGTGGGTAACTACAGTATTTGAGCTCACACTCAGTCACCACCAAGGGTAAACTACTGAACCTAGACATTTCTGAAAACTAGACACTCATGGGAGTCCAGAGTGGTGCTACTTGCTTGCATCACACTGTGTCTTCTTACTGAGAATACTCTGCAAACCTCAAACTTTAGCTGAAAGTACACAATTTTTTATACTTTTGTGAGGCAATGTTCCAAAATCTGCAGGGATGCACAAAACGGCTACCACTTTTCATTTCCATGATAAAAATGTAACCCCATTTGCAGGACCATTATGGGGTGAGGGCACAGGGGTTTGAAAGAATGTTAGATTTTCAATAGTTTGTTTCAATTGAAAAGGTGATGCAACCTATGAAAGTGATTGTGGATGTGTACGTCCAGACTAGTTTGCACCTGTAGATTTGAAAGAAAGGCTTCTTCACTGCCATCACTTGTAGCTAGCCAACTCTGTAGAATTAATTGACTGCTATCAGAAAAAAATTACATTTTAAGGCTTGAAGTTAACATGAATGAAGTAGGTCAAAATACATGCCCATCAATCATGTTAAAACAACACTGAGATTCCAATTACGCACACAGGCTATCCTAAGTGGAATAAACCCTAAACATTTCCAACATAACCCTTCCATGGAGGATTTATTAATAAGCGGTTTCCAAAGTGACAGTAGTTACCGGTATTGTACGTTGTTGACTAATGGTGACAAATGTACTCGATTAGAAATGTAGGCCATGTCTGTTTCTTTAAGGAATAAAAGGTATTCCACTATCTGGGATGGAATTGTAGTGATTCGAAGTAGAGAGGTAGGCTCACAATTGTGAGCAAAATGTTTGCACTTAGCTGGATAGCACAGTCATGTAGAGAAGCAGGTCCTTCTGTAAGAAGACTCATATACTTTGATGATAAGTTAAGAAAATACTAGGACTTCAGGAGTCAAGTTACTAGAATGAGTGACTGAGGATCGGGATGAAAAATCTGCTAGTTCGCTTTGTCAGTACGTCTGGACACACACTGAGCTTGAGGTGCAAATCTAGGGATATCTGGGAGTCTTTATGGTCCCCTTTGGTGCAACTAAAATCAATGTAGTGGTGCATCAGCCACTTTTTTCACACCCATGACAGAATAAGAAGAAGAGGTGGAAAGGCGTACTCAAATATAATTTAAGATATTAGTAACAAATGAATCCACCCTTGTTTCCAAATGTAATACATGGCTATCATGTTGACTCAGCGAATTTGCACATTTTTACCAAGCAAGTTGAGTCTGTAAAGCCCTTAGGGCAACAAACACTGCTTTTTACTGTAATACACTGAAATAATGTTCTAGGTTGTTGCATTTTCCATGAATTATGAAATGAGACAGGTGTACCCGCCCAACCCTGATGGAGGTTTTCTTTAGAGTTGTGATCGTCTTCAAAGTGTTGACCTAACATTAGATTGTGTATGTTCCACCATAGCAGTGTGTGCTTAACTGGAGGTAACAACACTAGATCCTTCCAATTCCTAAACACTTCTGCTATGCACACATATGTGGATGTGCACCAGGACCCAATCATATGCATGAGGCCATAATACCTGGCAATCTCATCACTATTTCTCAGATATTGTGTTGTTGAAGAACATGGCCGCAGTCCGTGGAATGCCTATACTCTCTCCAGTGTTCAGAACGTGTGATCCATCAGGGTAGTCATTCTTTCTCTCAAATATATTTGCGTCGGCCATGGCAGTATATTGATTGATTTACTTCACTTACGAAATTGGGAATTTGTTTTTGCGACTGCCATTACGGACTTGTTTTCAATTTTACTAGCCATTCGTCCAGATAAGGGCAACAGAGGTTAGCTGCTCCCATGGCAAGACGTTTGGTAAACACACTCAGTACAGATTTCATGCTGAAGGTAAAAGTGAATTGATAAACGTTTGCACCAATATCAATTGAAGATACTTGTGATGACAGTTGCATCTGAATATGAAAACAGATTTCCTTGAAGTCGAGGGCTGCTAGTTATCCACCTTCTTGTATGAGCTGGATTACCCCCTTTAAAGCTGTAATCATGGAATAGATGGCCTGCAGAAAGTTGAGAATCCATAGTCAGTGCTTAATTTGTAAATAAAAACGTGCCAGTGCCAAAAGCTCCCCTCTGAAACACGCGGCTGCTGCAATTAAATGTACAAGCACAGAATACTGAGGCACCGGTAAACCTCAAGCCATCTCGGACCTCCTTAGTCCATTTACACTCACTACCTGCCCCTTCAGCTCACTCCTGAACCTTTTTGCTGTCTTCTTTGTGACGCTTTTCCGTCCTTCGTATTCTCTGTCTCTCATGAGTGTCTTTTGTTCGCAGTAAATGTCTGATGCAGAAAAATAAGTACAGTCCCCCAAAACTAAGTGCTGGTGTTCCCCAACGGCAACCACCAGCTCAAATTAAGCACTGCCATAGATCCAAGAAAGGATGCAGTGTGCAGTCTTTCACTGGTGTCGGGTAGTGAATATGGTAGAGTCCCTGTCCTCTTTGATTTAATGGCACTTCCCGTAGCGCTCCTTTCCTTAAGAGTGGTCAAATCTTTATACAGCAATAATGGAATATGGTTGCTTGCAGGTATATTTTGGGGCACGTGTGAATTCGATAGAGTAGAGGAGCGTAATGCCTTAGCCTTCTCCCAACAGGTGTCTTCTGACTGGGAAAGGTGCTCAGAGTCACTCACCGGTTACATTAGAAGCTCCTTTGAACTGAAGCCTCTGCTATGACTGTTTTCTATCCCCTTCTGCCTCAAAGGGCTGGTTTTGTGAGGTTTGCTGCTGTTGGCCTTGTTGCTGAAAGAGCTGATGGCCTTCATAAGTATATCTATTGGGAGCTATTCATTGCTGGCAGAGTTTTTTTTTCCAGTGGTCTCATTTACCTGAGCCATGATGTATGCCAAAAGAAGCTGATTTAGGTCATGATGATCTAATACTGGACTCATGACCACCGTTTCCTTGCGGTCAAGTACATACCTGTGTCTTTTTACGGTCTGGCTTGACAAAGCAGCTGTCATCAGAGCATTACTGTGATTGTGAGCATTACTAGAAAAGGGAATTTGACTGGGCCTACATATTGGGAGTCAGGTGTACAAGTTTTGATTGGCCAGACGTTGTGTGCATCCACAAAAACGCGCTTGCCCCCCACACAGCTATGATCATTTTCTTTATCTACTCAGCTGAATGAGCTTGAGCTTTCAGGGGCACACACAGCATTGTAATGCTGTAAAAGTGTCTTAGATAACTAGATACTTTATGGTGTTTGTCTGTCTTTCTCTGGCACAGAGTAGAGGATGGCAGCCTTGAAGAATGTATACTATACCTCTTTATATTTTGTTGAATTTATGTGTATTTTGTTGTGATTGTATCAGAGGGTGAACACAAGAATGAGGCAGTGGATGTTCTCTGCACGGAGATGCACATTTTCTTCCGCAATTAAAATATAAGGCCAGATGTACCAAATGATTTTACCCATTCTGTGTCTATGGGAAAATGCTTTAGTACATATGGCCCATAATCCTTCATTTTTTAGATCAGTAAACTCTTCGCACCCATTATGCCACCATCACTACTACTGCCTGATTCAGCCGTATGTAGGCAGATGATGCCACCAGACCGCATACATAAATACAAACCCAGAGCACCTTCGTGTTACTTGACACCTATGCATGACATGCGAGAGAAAAAAGTGAGGCATCTGAATACATATTTACATGTATAGTTATATACACACTATAAAATTAAACAAACAGCTACCCGTTGGCACGTATTGTTTTGTTAGTATATTCTCTTGCTATGTGTTTCATTTCATTCTGATTTTTGTAGATTCGATTAATGTATGATCCTGCTGTAAGAGTAATGGGACAGATGTACAAAAAATGACATACATGGGGAATCAAATTCTGTTAGCTTCATGATCTTCTTCATTCACAGTCTGATTGGAGTCCCTGCTATCAGCACAATGACTGAAGACTTTTGTTAAAAGGTAGCTTAAAAGAGCATGTTGAACAAACCCTGATGGTACATTCTGCCATTGAGGGACTCCACTCACTCCTTATATAACTATTTTCTTCAAATGCCTTTTAAAGGAAGCTTAAAAGAGCATGGTGAACCAGCCCTGCAAGTATAGCCTGCCATGCATGGACCCCGCCCACTTGTTATATAACTATTTTCTTTAAATGCCTTTTATGAACCTTAGGGCAACCAGAAATAGGCCACAGGGAAGGCTGGGAGTGTGTAGAGAAGAAATGAAAACAAAGACGAAAAACCCTAAACCCCCATGAAGGTTATATCACTTTCCTCAATCGCTCGGTTTATAGAAAAACCATGGTCTAGGCGAGGAGACTATCTTACTTTGTGTTGTATTACAGATATTTTAATGGTGTACATTCTGCCACTGATCACATAAAGACTCCTGACCAGGAAAAGCCTTGAGACTCGAGAAAACATCCACGGAAAACATCTTCAAAATGCAGTACAAGAATCCCACGAGTGTATCATACATATTTCTCAACATTTCCCATGAGGGCCACTGATACAGATCTAGAAATGGTGGACTGTACCTGAAGTCTTTTTTTCCACAGGTTTCGTAAGAACAAAAAACAAGCTTACTACTGATCTACTAATATGTTAAATACAGGTCTTGAGATTTCCAAAGTGAGTTGTTGATCTACACTTGGGCGAACTCCCAAGACACCCGAGTCCCCACAGTGTCAAATACTTTAATGAATTAAAAAACTGGAAGTTGTATGATGCCTCCAATCTGTTAATTGATCTGAAAATAACTGCCTTTAAGAACAAGTTACTTACCTTTGGTAACAATTTATCTGGTAGAGACATACTCTAGTTGCAGATTCCTTACCTTAGAATTTCCCCCAGGCATCAGACAGGATCCTGAGATTTTTCTTTGAGCAGTACCCTTGCGTGCCGTCAGGTGGTGTAGATCGACCCTGTGTGCGTCTTTGGTATTGTGGGCACTGTGATGGCAACATGGTTGTATATAGGCACCACCCCAGCGTGCTGACGTCAATTTCTTTTCATGACTTTCCATGCCGGTTGAGCAGAGCCATGAAGAACACTGATGATGGTGTGCCAGAACTAGGGCCCTGAAAAGGGAATCCCTGCCCCTAGAAATCAGTTTGCAGTGTGGGGAGGATGGGTGGGTCAGTAAGGAATCTGTAACTAGAATATGACTCTACCAGATAAATCATTACCGAAGGTAAGTAACTTTTTCATCTGATAGAGACTTCTAATTGCAGATTCCTTACCATAGAACAGATACCCAAGCAATACAATCCTCGGCGGTGGGCTGCAAACCAAGATCATACTAGAAAGACCTGCAGGACCAAACGTCCAAAGTGGCGGCCTCTGCAGACCTTACTGTTCAGGCAGTAATGTCTTGTGAACGTGTGCAGGGATGTCCACATTGCTGCCTGGCATATGTCCAGGACAGGAACTCTGTGTGCTAACGCTGTGGTGGCAGCAGTTGCTCTGGTGGAGTGAGCATGCAAGTCCTCAGGTGACTGCTTCTTTGCCAAAGCGTAGCACATTTTGATGCAGAGCACCACCCATCGTGAGACAGTTTGCTTATGCACTGCCCGTCCTTTCTTCGCACCCACATATCCCACAATGTGTTGATCGTTCACCCAGAAATCTTTAGTACGATTGAGGTAGAACGCCAATGCTCATTTTGGATCCAGACAGGGGAGTCTCTCCTCTTCCTGACAGGGATGTGGGGGTGCATAAAAAGTAGGCAAAGTGATGGATTGGTCTACATGAAAAGGCGTAACAACGTTGGGAAGGAAGGAAGCCCTGGTACAAAGCACCACTTGGTCAGGATGGACAGATAAAAATGGTGACTTTGGCGAAAGAGCTTGAAGCTCACTCACTCTGAGAGCAGAGGCAATGGCAATCAAGAAAGCAGTTTTTAGTATGAGGAGCCACAAGGGAAAATTATGGAGTGGCTCAAAAGGGGATCATATAAGGTAGGTAAGGACCAGGTTCTAATCCCACTGGGGCATAATGAACGGGGTAGGTGGGTACAAATGGGTAAGTCCCTTAAGGAACCTCCCGACAATGGGAGACTTGAATAGAGAAGGTTGATCTGGCAATCTGAGAAAGGCCGAGATGGCAGATAAGTAGCCTTTAAGGATGCCTAAAGCAGAGCCCTGCTGGGCAAGAGAGGGGATGAACAGGGGACCCTCAGAGATGTGCAGAAAGGGGATGAATAGATTTGTTGGTACACCATGCCACAAATCTTTGCCAACTACAGGCGTATACCATTTTGGCGGACGGGCGCCTGGCTCGCAAGATAACATTACAGAGTTCAGGTGGAAGGTCGAAAGCTGTCAACTGCCACCTCTCAATCTCCACACAAGAAGGCAGAGACTGCACAGGTTCGGGTGGAGAAACGTCGCCTGCTGCTGCGACGGAAGATCCTCCTGAAGAGGCAGTCTAATCGGAGGATCCATGGCCATGCTCAGGAGCTCGGGATACCATACTCTTCGTGCCTAATCCAGAGCCACAAGGATTACCTGGGCCCAGTTGTTCCTGATCTTCTTCAGAACTCTGAGAAGTGGTATTAGTAGGAAGGAATAGAGGAGGCCTGAGTTCCACTCGAGATAAAAAGCGTTGCCGAGCGAGTGCCGCCTTGGAAACTCCAATTCGTTCTCTGTGGAGGTGAACAGATCTAACCAAGGACCCCCCACTGCTGAAAGAGACCTTGCACCACCCCAGATGGAGACGCTATTTGTGATCAACCATGCATCGACAGCAGCGTTTGTCTGCTCTGGCGTTCAGAAAGCCCGCCAGAAATTGAACCATCAGAGTTATGCCCTGGTGTTTCAGTCATGTCCAGAGGCACATAGTCTCTCGACAAAGGGTCCACGACCCCACTCTGCCCTGCATGTTGCAGTACCACATGGAGGTGGTGTTGTCTGTGAACACCTGCACCACTTTTCCTTTGAGAGAGGGAAGGAATGCTTTCAATGCAAGCCTGATCGCTCTGGGCTTCAAATATTGATGTGGAGTCCGGACTCCACCAGAGACCTCTGATCGCCGGCTCCCCCATGTGGCTGCCCCATCCCAGGAGTGATGCATCTGTCACTACAGAGAGATCTGGCTGGGGAAGGAACGGGATCTGCCGGTCCCCCAATCCAAGCCACCACTGCAGATCTAGCTCAATTCCCTCTGAGATCTGGACCATGTTGGAGACATTCCCCTGATGCGGTGCCCATTGGAACTTCAGACCCCACTGCAGAGCCTGCATATTCCATCTGGCATGTGTCACTAGCAGGATGCAGGAGGCCATGAGGCCCAACAGCCTCACTGTCATTCTCATCAAAATCCAGGATAGAGGCTGAAACATCGGTATCATAGTCTGAATATCCTGGCCATGCTTTTCGGGAGGATAAGCCCAAAACGACACTGTGTCCAGAACAGCTCTGATGAAGTGGAGCATCTGAGAGGGAGTTAGGTGTGACTTTGGCACGTTTATAGTGAACCCCAGTGAATGCAGAAGTTTCACCATAGTCTGAAGGTGGGAGACGACAGTCTGGGGAGTTCTTGCTTTAAACAGCCAGTCATCGAGGTAGGGGAAGACTGGAACCCCTAACCTGAGCAGATGAGCTGCGACCACCGCCGTCACTTTTGTGACCACCCGAGGGGTGCTGGTAAGGCTGAAGGGGAGCACGGTAAATTGAAAGTGCTTGTGATCTACCATGAATTGCAAGTATCGTTTGTGGGTAGGCAGGATGGGTATGTGGAAGTAGGTGTCCTGCAAGTCCAACGCTACCATCCAGTCTCCCAAGTCCAAGGCAGACAAAACCTGAGCCAGAGTGAGCATTTTGAACTTCTCCTTCCTTAGGAAGAGATTTGGGGCCCAGGGGTGTAGGATAGGGTGTATGTTGGTGTGTTCACGGACCGCAATGCCAGACTGGAGGAAGAAATCATCTTCTTCCCAAGCTGATCCAGTGTTTTTGAATCCCGATCTGGATGGGTGGATGGGAATGTGCCAGAAGAGGGAGAAGCCTGGATGACAAGGCTCTCAGACGTAGGGTGTTGGGACAGGAATTTAGGGTTGTTCAGCACAGGCCGATGGCAGAGTGCGATTGTCCTATTCACAGGAGCCCCTGTGTTGGACCTGGACCAAGTATCCAACAGGATATCCGGGAGGGCTTCATTGAAAGATAACAGGGGTTCCGAAGTGGTACACCCAGGCTTAAGCACCTCAGTCAGGAGGTTAGTCCTGACAGCCACAGAGGGAAGCTAGTAGCCACAGTAGGGAGAGAAAGCATGCCAGCGTCTGGAGAAGTATCCATACCACTAGTCTTGCCCAATGCCTGTGTCCAGTCCAAATCAGGATTGTCTAGCTGGTATTCTAGAGGGTCCCACACCCCCTCCAACCCTTCTTCGTATCCGTACCCATAGTAAAGAGGGTCAGGATCCAACCTGGGGTGAACAGACCCCATCGAAGATGGATGCGGCGTCAAACCACACCGTTCCGACTCCGGGTCATCGGGGATAAGGATTGGGTGGACCTTGATTATGGGCCCCAACCGATGTCGGGAGCATCAACGTCTTTACCGGGGAAGGTCGCATTGCCATGACCGGCGTCGGCATGGCTCAGACAATGGATCCGGAGGGGCCCTCAGTGGCCGGCGCTGAAGCCGCCGGCATGGAACACAAGAGATCCCCACCCGACCCCACAGGGCCCAAAGGCGCCGGAGGGGGGTTGGTCTGCCCAACGGTGAGGGGCATGGCCTCGTAAAACTCTCACAGCTGGGAAGGGGTGGCTCCAGCTGCCGGAAACTCAGAGAGGTGCAGAGTCGACCCAGAAACAGGCTTCGCAGACAGAGGCCTAGCGCGTCAACGCTCTTCCCGTGTCGCATCGGCCGAGGGATGGGGCAAAGTTGAAGAACGTTTGGCCTTCTTCTACTTCTTTTTCTTGTGACCCGAGTGTCCCGAGGATTTAGAGTGAGACGACGAAGAGTGGTTGTGACTCCGCAAGCGGCCTCGTGACCTTCTTCTCAAACGAGACCGGAAGCAATGTGGAGTCGATTGCTGGGCCGCCATTAGCTTCTGGGACTATTCCCAGAAAGCCTTTGGATTCATGGCCCGCACTAGGAGCACAACTTCGGGTCGTGGTCGCACTCCAGGCACCACAAGCATACGAGGTGTGGATTAGTCACTGACATCATTCAGTGACAGGAGTCGCATGGCTTAAAACCGATCTTTCGTGACATCCTTGACACACCAAAAAGTCAAAAATATTGACAAAATGGTTGCAGTTAATCAAAAAATGACTAAGGGTGCCTCTCTCTGGATCTGCACATAGGTGGGTGTGGAAAAAAAGAACTAACGTTAGCGTGCCGGGTGGCGCCTTTATACGACCGCGGTGTCATCACGGTGACCACAACGTCAACGACGCACACAGAGTCGATCGATGACACCTGATGGCACAGAAGGGTACTGGCTCGAAGAAAAATCCCCGGATCCAGTCTGCTGCCTGAGGGAAACTCTAAGGAAAGGAATCTGCAATTAGAAGTCTCTATCAGTTAGTTTTTATACTAGGTGATAAGTTGCAAGTGGCAAATAGTAGTCTGGTTTTGTAAAAGGGTTGGTTCTTTCAAAATAGAATTCATTAGCCCTAGCAAAATAAATACTATGAAAATCCTCCTAACCAGGAGATGAATGAGGTATTTGTTGGAATATTGAAAGTAAAACTTCCTGTGAGGTGTGAAATACTGACAAAACCTTGACAGTCAATGAATGTATTTTGAAATATAAGTGCCAGGTGTATGCCCAGACATGGGTCCCATGCTCACTGTGCCATGGGATTCAAGCTGCACCCTACTGAGGAAGCCTGAATAGCTGAAACTCACCTTGGGTTGCTTGGTTTCCCTTCTTGAGGGTACCTAGGTTGGCAGTTCAGGATGGAACACTCCATGATGAGCAGGGTTAGGACTAATTTGGAAAAGGCAGGCCTCTATCTGGAGTAGCTTGGTTGGCAAAAAATGATGGACTGGAATGTGGCCTGAGCGATTTCCAGTGGCTGATATTAATTCAAGTGTCCCATCCATCACCTTGTTGTTGCAGCCGGCCAACTCATTTCTATGCTTAACATAAACTAAAGGTCTTGATTTGATGGGAAATGCTAAGCATTTGTCTATTCCATTCCATATAAAAACAATGATCCTGGCCATACCAACAACTTAATTTATATGTCTTAGAGCACTGATCCTCAAAGTACGGCCCAATGGCCGCATGCGGCCCTCATGGCCTTTACATGAGGCCCTCTAGTCAACAGCAGCAGTGGACTGCTATTCACTCGATTCAGCACTAACAATAAAAATGTTAAATACACAGGTAAGCAATTATTTGAATGTCAATTGGTGTTAAGGAGAGGAAGCAACTAGGTAGTCTTGCTCTGCTTAACTTTATGAACACCTTTGTTTTTAAACCCATCTTGCAGCAAAAGTGTGAAAATATGATAGTGTCTCCAAAATTCTAAAAGTGTATTTAATTAGCATGCAGTACCTTTTCACCTTAGTACATCAGATTATATTGGTGCATTGAGATGTATTAATTTCAAATTGATAATTTTCAAACATGAATTTAGAAACATTAATACTTCCCCTCACTCTGAGAACAATGCCAACAGTGGACTACAGAGGCAAGCCAAAGGTTATATGCACTATTTAGGTGACCTGGGTTCCTATTATATATAAACAACATTATAGTCTATTAAATCCAACACAGGAGAAGGTTTTGTACAGTGCACAACCTGAAGTCATGTATTTCAAGGTCTTCTTATGTGTAATTATGAAGAAAAAGAAGGGAAAGTGAAATGAAACTGTTGTCTACTATCGCACAATTTGGTTCAGTGGGGGCACCTGGATTAATCCTAGGTTTTCTGGTTTCACATTGGCCAATTCAGGCACTAGCTGTTTCCCTTCCCCTCACCTTACGACCAGTTCCCATGCCCCCTCCACTTCAGCCTCCCGACCGCCACCCCGCTGGCATCAATGTGGTCCTCAGTCACACCACAGACCAAACTTTTTGGCCTCTGGAAAAATGTTTCAGAGTACCCATGTCTTAAAGCAAAACCAACACTTTTTCACTGAGCATTCCAGTCATGTATTTCAAGGTCCTCTTATGTGTAATAATGAAGAAAAAGGGAAAGTGAAATGAAACAGTTGTCTATCACACACTCTGGTAAAATGGGGGATTCCTGGATTAACCCTAGTTTTCTGGTTTCAAATTGAGCAATTCAGGCACTAGATGTAAATGTTTCCCTTCCCTTACACCCACCTTCTGACCAGTTTCCAACCCCCCTCCACCCCCATCTCACGACCGCCACCCCGCTGGCATCAATGCGGCCCTCAGTCACACCACAGACCAAACTTTTTGGCCCGTGAAATAATATTTCAGAGTACCCATGTCTTAAAGAAAAACCAACACTTTTTCACTGAGCATTTCAGGCCTTAAATTATTTGCATTAAACTAAAGTAGACGTTGGGCAAGACTGTAAGGGTTATTAACTGCCATAGGAGGCCTGTTAATTGCCATAGTTATTAATGTAGATTCCATGAAAAATTGTTAAGTTACAGCTCTCGGGATACCTCGCTTAAATAATGAATACTATAGCAACAGGAGTTACCTTTTGGGTGGAAAGCAGGGGAAAATGACAATTTAGGCAAAAACCAAGGCTTCCTAAGCTGTAGTTGGTGTACAGACGAATTTACAGGACATGTCAATCAAAATCTTTGTGAAGTTACTTCAAGCATTTCATCTCTACTGAGATAGGTATATTTGATCTGGAGAGACCAATCTGATGAGGTTTTCTTGACAAAGAGATTAATTTATAATAAAAATCTGAACGGGGCCCAAAGGTTTTTCTTAGGCACCCACTGAAGCACTGCAGCGTTCCAGGACTGCAGAATATTTAAGTTTCTTAGGGCCATATGTACGAACACATTTTCCCATACACACTGAATAGGTAAAACGGTTTGCTACATCTGGCCCTTAGTCTTGATTCAATGTCATGTTCCTTTCTTCCAAATCCCTACACTTTCTGTCTATTTCACTCTCCAGACTTTCCCGCTTGACAGTGGTTCCCAATTTTTCTCTCCCCACCCCCGCCCCTTTCTGTTTTGCTCGGGGACAAATTATGAAGATGAAAAAGATGTTCCTGTCAGCAAAATAAGTGCTGGCACTTACCACTGGCAACCTCCAAAATTAATGATGCAACATATGAAAAATATAATGGATGACTCAGGTGCTGCTCTTAAGAGACTAAGCAGAGCTACTAGAGAGCGATAATTATGACAATTTTTTGATTTTCTTCATTTTTTTTTTCAATCATATGATTCTTGCACCTGGAAAAGAAAGGCATGAAACTGCCTCAGTCTTGGCTCTTGTGCCTGCTGTGAACCGCTGCTCTTTAAAAGCAGATTATACATTATGTAGACAGCTGAACTGTATTTGTTTTAATAAATCCCAGAAACAACCACAGCCGTAGAGAGATCAGGATCCCAACAGGAGTTACTAGACTTAACTCCCAAGATAGACTCAAGAAGGTCAGAACCCACCTACTTGAAAAATTTAGCACAGATCTGATTAACTCCTGTGCTCCCCGTGACCTTGTTATGCAGCACCAAAATATGGGCACCTCTACACCGTACAGTAACAATGCTGTTAGGATTCAAAAGAGATGCAGGTAGCACAGGACACTAAACCTTGGGCTAACAACTCATTCACCGGGACGTACTTTCAACTTCTTAAGTATGGAGGAGCTTCTGTTTGAAAAAGAAAGAGAAGGTACCTTTAACAGCAGGAAGCACACTCCACAGCTGGGACGGTTTCCCTGCTGGGGAAGAAGTCCACAGTCTGCTGTGGCCCCGTAGTTCTTTATTTTTCAGCATATAGTGGGTACACAAACAATGAGGTGTTGGGTGAATTCTAGTACACTCTCTGAAGGTAGGTTTCCAAGGCAGGTGGTACAAGCAGGTGCGAGGTAGTAGTGAAGAACTGTCTGCAGCATTTGATGTAAGCCCTGAAGACTAAAGCACAGTTGGAACAAATAGCAGAGGCAGGAACAGTGAGAGGAAGGACACTGTCAATGAGATGGAATCCTGTCACTGAACATAAAAGGAGGACAAGGGGCAAACTTACCAAGCAACAACAAAAAATACTTTTCTCAGGAATTAACAACAGGAACTGGGGATGAGGATAATGGTGACCGTTACAGAAGAATGAATGGGGCTGGTAAAACAAGAGACAAAAGTACATAGAAACATTTTATAGACATTTTGGAATCTCATCCAAATTGGATAAGAAGCAGAGTAGAGAAACATGAAGAGAACTAGATGGATCTTCAGAAATACTACCCGGCTCAATATCTTGCCCTTTACATATTTATTTTATTTACTTTTTGTTTATGGAGTTAAGGCTTCACCCGTGAGCAAGAGAGCACTATACAGGGCTTGTGCAAAGAACAGCACTGTAATTTTACTGAATAAATGGTTAAAATAAATCACAAATGAGGAATGAAATAAAATACACAATTGAAACAAGTAAGGGATTATAAACTCGGAATCAGGTCACACAAAAATGTATATGTTTTGAACCAAAATTCCTATGGAGCATGAACGCTTTACCTTCTAATGCCCTTTCACAGCTTCTGTAACAAATGTTATTTATTCCTTTTAGATTAGCACTTCACAAGAGTGCATGTTTTCCAGCTGGCTTTATCACATTCCTCTCTTTCCCCATTTGTTTCCCTCCTCCACACTCTGTTTTACTTTCACCGTCTTCCCCCAGGTGCCCTTGGTTGTTGTTTTATACTCCACATGCTCTCTGTGTTGCTTCTGTCCCCCCTCCACCACCACCGACCACGTCCATGTGACTTCTGCCCGTCCATGTGCTTTCTCCCTGCCCATCTTTGGTTGTCCGTGTACTTTCCCATCCTTGCCCACCCTCGGCTGTCCGTGTGGTGCCCACCCTCCGTTGTCCTCTCCCCCAACACTTCTCACATGTTGTGCCCCACCCTCTCTGTTGCCTCGTCCTCAACTCACGCCAATGCTTTTTTTTCTTAAAAAAAAAAAAAAAAAAGCATATTAGCATTGGCCATGTCCTACCACTTAAACAAACGTGCATTAGCGGTGACCAAATTATAGTGTTTCTTTAAAAAAAATACTAGCCATTACAGCATCGCAAAAATCATTGGCAACGTCAAAAGGTCACAAAGGCAAGACCTATGGGTTTTGCCAATGTTTGTTGGCTTTGTTCCTGTTCTCTTGAGGTTTCACTAATAATGTTAACAATTATTATATGTGATATCCAGCAACCACATTTGCTTCGGTCTGTCAGCATTCCTTACTAGAAGTCTTCAAAGAAGCCAGAATGTGGTAGCCCATGCTGCAACATAGCATCAATGACAGAAGAGCAATTGCCAATGTCTAAACTCTTCAAGCCGTGCATGAATGACGGAAGAACAGAAAAACAAAGCCATTGTTCAAGGTTGTATTTCTCAAGGATAGGTAAGGAAACAGCACAGAGTGAGAGGCATGAGCTGCAGCCAGAGGACACACAGCGCCACAAAATCACCTCCGACCCGAATCTACGAGCGAGCAGCATCCTGACTTAGAAGAGAAAGAACCTTGCAAGAATAGGGACTGCTGTGTTCTAAAATGTACAAAATGTATCCCCGGGTCAGAAGTCTCAGCCTCTAATCTTCTACAGCGTCTTTAGTATTCACAGCACTGGTGGTTCTTTAGGCCCTGGAGTTGAGACTGAATAGCTCTTCCATTAAGTTGCAGTAGGCAGGAGCCTTTAAGGCTTTCTCTGGTAATGGTCGTTTTTCCTGTGTACGAGTAGATGAAGCAAAACAATTTTGCCTGCAGTGCTGAAAACCTTGCACCATCACATGAAACTGGCACACTTTTCGGCATTGCTTCATTTTAGACATCTTTTATGGCAGTATGAGTTAGACGACTGTTGAAGAAATACACTTGTGTGGCCTTAATTTTAAAAAACGCTCATGTCACGGCTGCAAGTAGCATATTTTATATCAAGGGGTCCTGCTACGATACTAGGTCCTGCAGCATCTCTTGGGCACAGTCTGACATCATTGAAGGATATTTTCTTGAGCTTCAATCCAGCCTGGAACTTGGGGATATTTGACACCAAAGGCATCCCTGGAAAGCTTCGCCTAATTAAAATTACATTGTTTGGGACAGATGTGAAGAATTATAAAATGTAAAACGTCCTCTGGTGAGATCTGGGGGTAAGTTAATACGCCAGGAAGCGGAGCTCCACTGGAGGCGAACACACATTTTGAAGAAGTCCACAGTGACACTTACAGGACTCCCTTCCTGACAAATAGTTATACGGTGCATCCATTTGGAGATACAGCTGGATATTTAAGGAAATTGGCAGAATTTCTCAAACACTCGGTTTCAGCATTCTTTACTAGTTCTCTAAAAGATTTGGTACTTGCTCAAAAGGCGGAAATGCCACATGTGCGTAAGAAACCCTATGCGGACCTCTGACTGCATCACAGTGTATCAACCCTCAGGCTGCTGGTAAATGTTTCTAAAGAAGCTTTGCTCATCAGCAAGAAACCACAAAGCGTCTCCTCGGGAGAGTTCATTAGAAGGTTTCTTTTGAATTCACAGTGCAAGACAGCTTTCTTGTCTACTGAATAACTGTGCGCGATGACTCCATGCCACAGTCCAAACAATCGTCATCATGAAGTACTTACTGTGAAAAAACATGTAGTCGGTTCAGAGTTCAAGTGTCCAAGCGGAAATCACAGTGAGGGCAGCAGCTGCTATCAAAGTTACACATCCCTCCGATCTTACAATAATACAGATATGAATATTTTAGTGGCTGTTTCTGCTCCGTGTACAGGAAGCAATAAAAGCATCGTCTTGTGTTAAGTAAACACCAGAGCCGCAAAGAGCCATTTAATATAGACATGAAAGAAATGTTTGGCGTGGATTCGATGAAGGGAGGGACACCGGCACAGGCTATTCCAGGGAAAAGGGGGCAACATTCATTATTTTTACACCACTACAACTGCGACAGCGTGTGCTTGTAGGTGTAGATTTTTTTCGGCTGAACTTCTAGAAGGACTGTAATATGCAAGCGTGGGTTTTTGTGATTCACCAAATGAAAACAATGCGCTCAGTCAAGGTTTCACGCAGATCTATCGAAATCTCCCAAAAGTGATACGATCCTGTGGGCGGGCTGAGAAGAACATGCCCTTTCAAGGAGAAAGCTGGAAGGGAGGCAATGCCCCAGGCAAGTGTTACCAATTATGCTAGAGAGAGGGTCCTGGTGAGTCAATCATACCAGGTGCTGAAGCCTTCCTGATAGCTACACCGTGTTGATATGTTCGCAAGCAGAGCTTTGGCATTTCTCCGGCAGTTGTAAGAGGAGGCACTGCCAATCAATCACCACATCTGTAGGTCTGAGCACAATCCACAATGCATACTGAAGAAGGGCTTAGAGTACCTCCAACAAGCTGCCTCCTGGCTACATTAAACCCCACAACCAGAACCCTTAGTTAAGTACTGCTGGCACTAGCAGGCGTACGACAAATATAATACAACATGAACGAACATTAAGGTGGATCCTTTTGATTATAAGGCACACAGCTGTGAGTATGAGACACACAGGTTTCGATTGACCTTGATACAAACCTGGGTTCAGGAAAAACACCTGCACTCCAGAGGAGTATTTCAAACTTCACCATGCAAGCAATCACTTGGCCCTACCTGCATAATCACAGAGCACTTTGTGTAGGAATGTCGTTTTTCTTTGGGACAACATTCAACAATCTTTGGGACAAGTATAGGCCTTTTAATGTTGCTCTGTCCAGTGTGGAAGCCAAAGACTCTTTGCCAGGCTGTGTATAGCGCAGTATTCCTGCCGCAGTGATAGATTCCACGTCACCCAGAGCTAGTCTTCACAACTACTTCAATGTGGGCGAGTGTCTCCCTGTCCCAATGCACCTACCCATGTCTCCTTGTCCTTCTCAGGTTATCTTTGTTTTACTGTTCTAGTGTTCCATTCTCCCTATCCAACTCAGACGTTCTCACCTGCCCAGTAACCGCCGAACATAGACTGTCCTGTTGAATTATAAGTGCACTGCCTGTCTATCACTATTTTATGTCTCACTGACTTGGAATTGTCATATCTTAGCACTTCCTATCTTTATTTATATATATTACTTGCGTTAGCACATGTGCCTGAGTCAGTTATCCCGGACACAATATACTTGTCAACCTGCCCCATTGCCAAAGTCGTTCGATCACATTTACTGCAATACTGGAGCTTGTTTCAGAAAATGTATGTGTTGTACAAATTACCATTGTACGAATCTCCCTGACCCAAATTGAAGTGCTGATCACTGCTTAATTTGAGCTTGTGGTTGCCAGTGGGGGCCACCGGCATTATTTTTGGGGACCATCACTTATTTTTCTGAATCAGGGTAAAAACAGACAGATTGGGAAGACGGAAGATGAGAAAGATGGCAAACTCAGAACAAAAGTAGAAAGCAGGGACCCACAAGAGTGAGGTAGGTGGGCAAGGAGCATCTGGTAGTTAATTAAAGAGACATGAAGTAGATTTAAGACTACCAGCCGTGGTATAAAGCACTCCCACATTTAATAGCACCGGCTGTGGGCTTCTGAGAAGATCTCCAGGCACTGGCACTCTTTCTTTTACGAACTAAGTACTGGTGTGGGCATATTTCAACAAGTCTCCTAGTCCTTGTTCCTGTGGTAGTGTCCTCAGAAACAAAATGACTTAATGTGCCTCCTACATGTACCGCATGAACATTTGAAGCTAAATGTCATAATAGGGAGTGACAACATTTTGTGTTACCATAATGTTGTGGCTCGAATATCGACTACTAACTAATCTAACTAACTAATCTTGATTTGTACAGTGCCGCTAATCTCCCATTAGGGTATCCAGGTGCTGAGAGTGTAGCTGCAGAGGGCTCAGTTGAATAGCCGGGTCTTTGGTCCTTTTCTGAATTCAAGCAGAAATGATGAGGTCTGTCTATGAAGTGGGTGGTTATTCCAGGACTTCGCAGCAAAGTGGGAGAAGGAGCGTCTTCCACTGTTGCTGCAGCGGATGCGGGGCGTATGGGCAAGGCAGATGAAGGGGGAGAGCAGGTGTCTGGAGGGAAGGTGGAAGTTTAGTCGGTAGATGATGTACATTGGCCCCTGATTGTGGAGGGCTTTGAAGGTGTGGATCAACATCTTGAACTTGCATCTCTTCCATATGGGGAGCTAGTGGAGCTTTTTGAGGTGGGGGGAGATGCAGGTCCATTTAGGGAGGTCTAGGATCAGTATGACGCTGAGTTCTGTATAGTTTGCAGTCTATGAGGAGATGCAGAGTGATTCCTACATAGAGAGCATTGCTGTAGTCCAGTCAGCTGGTGATCAGGGCTTGTGTGATGGAACATCTGGAGTTAATGGGGAGCCACTTGAAAATCTTGCGGAGCATGCAAAGGTTGAGGAAGAAGGCAAATGAGACTGTGCTGATCTGTCTCTTCATGGTGAGCTTACTGTCCAGGATGATGCCACGGTTAGGGGGGTGGTTGTTCGGAGTGGGTCCTAGTTTGGGGGTCCACCAGGCGCCGTTTCATGGGGAGGTGCTCCCAAAGATCAGCACTTCAGTCCTGTCTGTACTGAGCTGTAGGCAGCAGTCTCTCATCCAGTCGGTGATGCATGTCATGCACCTGCGGATGTTGGTCAGTGTGGCAGAGGGATCTTCTGACAGTGAGAGGAAGAGCTGGGTATCGTCAGCGTAGGATATGATGTCCAGTCCATGCCATCTGACGACACTGGCCAAGGGAGTCATGTAGGTGTTTAACAGGGTAGGACTGAGGAGAAAACCATGAGGGACGCCCCAAATGGTGTTCTTGGCTTCAGAGGTGAGTGGAGGAAGGCTTGATTTTCTGGGTTCTTCCAGTGAGGAAGGAGACAATCCACTTGAAGGCGTCTCCTTTGTTTGCAATGTTGTGAAGCCTTTTGATCAGGGTGTGGTGCGATGCTGTGTTGAATGCTGCTGAGATGTTGAGGAAGATCAGGGCGGATGTTTTTCCTTGGTCAAGGGTCTGATGTCAAAAATGGCTGGAATCAGGGAGGTTTTGGTGCTGTGGTTGGTGCAGAATCCAGATTGGGAAGTGTCCAGAAGATTGTTGTCCTCTAGGTGTTCTGTGAGTTGGCGGTTGATGGCCTTCTTGAAGACCTCTGCAGGAAAGGGAAGCAGAGAGATGGGGCGATATTTCTTCACTTTGTTAGAGTCAGGGGATGGTTTCCTGAGTAGAGGCCTGACTTCTGCAAGTTTCTATTCTTTGGGGATGGTGGCCGTGGTAATGGATGAGTTCAACATGTGGTCGGAGCTTGCTTTGAGGCAGTCAGCCAGGGAGCTTGTTTTTATCTTTTTCAGGAGTTGGTGATATTGGTTGAAGGCTGTTTTGAATGTTGTTTGGTCCGTGGGCTCTATTCAGGTGCAACACTTCCTTTTGAGTCGTTTGCATGATTCTTAGTTCCGTAGTGTACCAGCTGACTTGCTTTGGAGGACCTTTTGAGCTTGGTGGGTTTGCTGGGGGTGACTTTCTCTGCATAGTCTGTGATCCACTAGAAGAAGTTCATGACCGCGTTTCTAGGTTGGTAGTAGTGCGAGTGCGGGAGGTGTTGAAGGCGTTGGTCCACTTGTTCGAGCTGCAGTGTGAAGTAATGGGCGGCTTGGGTGTGATGTCGGGGATCCAGAGATGGTGAAGTTGACACTGGCGTGGTCAGTCCAGGTGAGCTCGAGGACATGACTGTACTTGATTCTGTCAATTTCCATGAAAATGGGGTCGAGTGTATGTCCTGCAATATGAGTTGGATTGGTGACAAGCTGGGTGAGGCCAGTGCTGCTCATGCTTTTCAGGAGGTTGGCAGTGTTGGTATCATTGGGGTCATCGAGGAGAAAATTGAGGTCATTGAGGTAGATGTCGATTTCGGAGTCGATGGAGAGCAGAAGGATTAAATCAGGAATGGCGTTGCAGAAACTGGGGCAAGGGCCTGGAGGTCTGTAGGTGAGAGTGCCTCTGATGGTGGTTTTGCTGTCGGTTCGGTGAGGGAAGTTGAGGTGTTCCAAAATCGGGGTGACGTCTGTTCGGTGGTGCAGTAGATGTTTTCCTTGGGGATGATGGCGATTTCACCTCTGTGTTTGTTGATGCGGTCTCGGTATGCAATCTTGTACTTGTTGGGCATGGCTGAGGTGATGTCAGGCGTGGATGGGGGGTTGAGTCAGGTCTTAGTGAGGAAGATGACTTCTGGGTGAAGGAGGTGATATTGTCCAAAATCTCAGCGGCATGCTTGCAGAGAGATCATGTGTTGAGCACAAGGCAGTGGAGATGGTCTGGGGTGGTTGTGGTTGGTGTGATGGTGGTCGCCGTAAGTACTACCAAAATACGATCAATATAAGCATATATATGTCCAGGATTTATAAAGCGTAGAAAATCACCTGTGAGGGTCTCAAGACAGCTGAATTGTAGGCACAGGGAGATTAAGTGATTTCCCCAGATTCACAGAATGTTGAGCTGACGCCGAGACTCAAACCTGGTTCCTCAGCTCCTAAGTCAGCAGCACAAGCCGTTATGCCACACCCTGTCCCCTCTGTGCAAGTACAGATTTACTATTTGTAAATCAACATCTCCCTACATTAAAGAACTGAACATTTATATCTATAAACATTACTTCTCATTAAATGAACACAAACACAAAAAAGTCCATCAAAGTGGCTGCTTATGGTAATGCATGCCATTAGTCATACTCCCAACATGTTTTGCCCTTTGTAAGAAGACTTTTTAAAGGCTGGCGTCAGCCAAGATTTTTTGATATTACTAACAAAAATTAAATGTAAATAATTACATGTATAATATACTTCCTTATTAGGGCCTTCAGCCAGCCCTTTTCATAAATTGCTCCGTTATTGTAATTCGTGTTTTTCTTCCACCCACTACAGCATGGAGCAATTGGGTCAAACCACTTCAATCAGTGGTTAACTTTCACTTTGAGTGATGGTATTCTGCCCTCTCACAAAAAGCCCAGATTAATGAAGACACAGCGACTTCCAAAACACAAAGTTTTGCAGAAAACTGGACAAATGACAACAAGCATCAACAAAGCCAAAAGGCTGGCAGCCAACACCAGATATATTCACTATGCCAATGCTTGCTTTGACATGCAGTCAGCTAAGGGGTATACTGAGCATGGAAGGGTCATGACTTTTGGTGTGTAAGAAAACATATTTATTTGGAGGAGAGGTGACCACCCACCTCAGGAATAATCACAAGTCTTGACAGGGTAAACCCTCAAAGTGACTAAACTAACCTAAGCTCAACCCTCTGGTAGCTATGGCACAGAAACAGACTTAACTTAGGGCAGTGTGTAATGTATATATACAGTATTAAAAAAGTAAAAAAGTTGAAATGCAGAACAAGAAAATCCCAAACTGAATTTGAAAGACAGAGTAAAATGTAAAACAAATTGACAAAAATCAAAAAAGGAAACCAGATGACAAGCCAATGATAGTCAATGGATGTGATGACTGGGGCCTAGACACAGTTTGAGGGTAGCCGTGATGGAGGGTGGGTCAGATACACCAACCAGGTTCGTCCCGGTCAATGATTTTACCTTCTAACTTAGTTCTTTAAATCCCAATTTATCACAACAAACAGCCCAAAAATCCTACTAATTCTGAGTTCTGGAGCAGCGTGCTGCACGATGTAAAGCTCTACAATAGCTCTTCAGGGGTATGAAGTACTATATAAATGCAGTTAAAATAAAATATTATATAAAAAGAACACTAATACCATAACATTCTGTGGTTGGGCAGTCAACTGTAGGTTATACAGATGTTATAATAATTTCCTTATATTGCTTGACACAATCAAACAGACATACGACAAAACTGCTGTGGGTCATGTCTCCCGGTACTGTACCAGTACACATCAATAAACCACCCATCATAACCAAAACAGAAATGGAATAACTGAAGAGATCTGCCACGTGCCGCTGGCCACGGACGGCATTATATACTGCGGGTCCCAAGTAGTTTGATGCTATAACCTTCTTTTGACATCTCACAATAGCAATCAGAAACTGGATGATAGTAACTAAGTCCATCCCAGCAGATCTCTAATCCATGTATTTCTAAAACCTACCCCTGCTCAGGACCTAAAACTTTAAACAAAATATCTCAGAAATGACAACCCAGTGAAGTAACCAGCCAGTGGCCTATGAAAATAAAAAATGCCATAAAGGGACCAGCTTACTGAAAACCATAAACTGTGTGCCTTTCTCTCATACTTCCTCATCCATCACACTTCAAAGAGCTGTATCCCATAGCATGATAACTGCACATCAGTGGTCCTCATGCGCAACATGGAAACCCTTCCCACACAGGATCAAAACAAAAACGTCTTTCCAACCACACACCCAGCACAGTCTAGCATGTGACCCAGGTAGGCATGGAGGAGTAGTATATGCTATTTAAGTTTTGCAATATAATACAATACAGGAGTATACTTCTAAAGCCAGGGTAGACACCTAAAGAATTAGAGGGTGTCAGCCTGTGGCAAACAGCAAGGTCCAGTCCGAATCTAGTTGTCAATAGTTAGCGTTGTCACTGGTCAGCTGGCCAGTTGCAGGAAAGGCCTCTCATTGTTTGTTGTATCTTTGTACCTTGAACAGGAGGTCGGCCTTTTCACCCCTGCAGTCCACCCCTTTGTCCTTTGCACAAAAGGGAGCAGGTCCAGTACTTGAGAGCTTCTCTGAGGTCACGGACAGCAGGCTCAGCCTTCTTCTTTTCTTCCTCAGGTCCAGGAGTATTCTGAAGTGAAGTGAAGTGAAGTGGTCCCTCCCCCATTTATACAAGGGGGAGGGAGCACATTGCCTCGCGTACTAGCACTTAATTCACCCAGATGCAGTGCATATTTAACATTCACTTTAATTTAAAGTCTTTAGTATTCACCATTGTTAGTGCAGCCAGTGCTGGGTATCTCTAAACATGTGTTTCAGAATATTTGTCGTTCCTCAGTGGGAGATTAGGATCTGACAATGTAATGTCAAAAAGGATGTTGACAGCCCCCACTCTGCATATTTTCTGAGGTTCGTAGGAGTCATCACCACCCATTCAGGTCAGCCTATTGTTTGCTTCAATGAGGCATTTAACACCTTTTTCCACACATATTCAAATGATTACCTCTGGCTACGAGAAGTTGGAGAGCAAATGCATATTAGCCTCCAGGAACATCAGGCCAGGAAAAGGTTAACCATCAAAAAGTTACTTTTTCCTTAATATTTATTAAAAATCCAACTTCACCATCAAATTGGATTTTTTAACAGCTATTAAAATGTTGTTTCCTTATTTTTCCACTAGTGCCACTCCTGAGATACAGTATTAGGATTTTAATCTGTGCTCTGGTTTGCCACAAAACCTGCCAAAGTATCTTACAGCTTCTGGGGGCTGGTCACTGTAGGGCCATGTTGAATAACATTTCTAAATGTCCATTTATATACCATGCATCTTGCCTTGTGTACTAAAAAGCATACATAGGGGGGACTTGCTACTATTTAAAACAGAGGTTTTGACCTGTAAAAAGAGTTTATTTTGACAGTTCATACTGCAGTGTTCACACTGCCACAGTTAATCTACAATGGTAGTACTGAAGCCATGTTTTACACTGTCACTGTAGTGGATGACACAATAGATACTGTAGTCCACTAGTGACATTTAATGTATTGATGATGGGTACATTTTGTACCATATTCTAGGGACGCTTATGTAATGTAAATATACCAATTAGGAATTTGCCAATTCAACCATGTTTAAAGGTGAAGGAGAGGCACTTTACCACTGGTTAGCAGGGTTGCACAGTGGTCTACTGCCAACATAAATATAGAGTCCAGCAAAAAATTAAAAATATGGGGTGACCACACACACAAGGCAGGTTTCTTAAAGTGTGCATTGTGTATTGTTCACCATAGCTGACAAATATCATGCTGAGTCATCAAACAGCGCCATGAAATTGAGCAAACCAAGAGTGAGCTAAACAAGCTAAGTCTCTGCCATGCAGATCCATGAAACTGTGCCAAAGTGAACAGAAAATAGAGAGATGATATCCATCTTACGCCCCCCAATTGGATCAGTAAAAAACCTGATATACCTGCACTGGATATAACCTGGCGACATCCTCCCACTTTTATGGCAATTGTTTCAGAACCATCAAGGTCATAAGCAAATGAAAATGTTACTTAGCCCTCTCCATTTAACTTTGCCTCCCCCTCAATTATGGTTTGATACAAAACATGCCATACCAATAGAAAACTAATCATTTAAAGCTTAAGCCAATTTGTTGCAGATTCATCACACAGCGTCAAACTTACTAGCAAATGAATACTTGTTTGTCCCACTTATTAACTGGCACCTTCTTGATGGATCTGCACTAACTAGGAAATACGAAGTGTAATGTCAGCATACAAAGTGTGTGACAAATTTCAAGCATATTCGTCAAACAGTACTGAAGTTATAAGAAAATCTACCAATGGCTTTTCAGCTGACAAGATAAGCTGAAAAGATAGCACTTTCAAGCCCATTTGGCTCCTTTTACAAACATATCTCAAAAATACTAAAAGGAATTACACCAAACCAACAAAAGCAGGCTTACTGCATAAAATTCTATATTCTTGCTGGGGGTGGTGTAAATCAATTCAGTTGTGTAAGGTTTAGGCAGGAGCAATATTTGTATATACTGTGGGAGCTAAAATGACCTCCTCCTAATTTTTCTTCCCCAGCATGGAACTGCGTGAAAATTGGCATGCCCGACTTTAGTTGAAAACAGTTAAGCAGGTCCCAAATTTGGTGCTGACATGATTATAAAGGACAAAGTTATAGGTAAATCAAAAACACCTTTTCAAAGGAAGGTGTGGCTTAATCCTAACTACATAACTACACAGTGGCAATGAACAAAGATTAAAGTGATCTTAGAGTTAGGTAAAAATGTTAGGTAAAATATAACATTTTAAATTATAAAAATTACTGAAATTTACCAGTGCAATACCTGTAACCCCGTCCCCAAACATGAAAGCACATTTTTGGTTATGCCCCCGCCACTTCCAGGGGCGCGAGGAGGATAAAAATATTAAAATATATAGGATTCACATGATATTATGGGGTGCTTCCTGGAACAGCACTGAATGTGACTTGAGCCCTACACCTCTCATTACATGTTTCCTGTCCTTCTCTTGTTTAAAAAAATATTTATATTTGAGTGCACTGGTGTCACCCAGGGCACCCAACAACTCAGAAACGTTGGAGGCCAAGGGAGGCCCATGGTCCCTGCAGAATCCCTGCCAAATATATATTAAAAGAGGCTTAGAGCCCACCCATTACTTACCTTCTATTACCATTGGCTGACTCGCATGTAACTCTCCTTTCCTTGCTTCCTAATTGTAAGCTCCCCCTGCTCACGTCCATCTTCCTCCTGGGCTTGTAGTCTTCATCCTCCTGTGGAGCCTGGACCAAGTACTGTTTCCAGTGGACAGTGACCCTCTACTACAGGCTCCTGCAGGTACTTATTAAAATTATTATTTTCAGCCTCCTATTTCCCTTATTTACAAAACCCACTTGCTGTTGTTATTGAAGAACTCTTCCCATTTTCCCTGTTAAAATAACCATTTTGTTTTCATCCACTAAGGTAAATAGTCAGGCATTTTAATTTATTATTTTTAAACACAAATCACCTTTAAATTTTTCTTGGGGTGTATTGTGAAATTAACACAGTCAAGTGCTTCAAAACAAAACATTCTGAATTCTGGTAAAATGTTCAGTTTTAATTTATTAAATGTGGGCCTTACTACAATTTCTCAAGTGTACTTTACATAGTTATTCTCCTAGAGCAGTGAAGTACATCGAAGGTAACATGTACGTTTCATAAAATTCATGAATGTACACTCCCATCAAATGTCAGAAATGTGGTCTTCTGTGGATTGGCAATTAAATTGATTTGCCATATTTTGTGGCCAGCTCTCCTGTGTTCCTTCCCATTTGTTTTAGAATTGAAGTTATCTGAATCTCCAGTGAAATCCAACACATTAGCCGCCCTCAGATGCATCTGTTAGAATGGAAAGCTGATATCGATCACTTTAAACAAATGCCCAAGCAGATCCTCCAGGCCTGTGTTCTGCTCTCTTAGCTTTGTACTTTGCTATCAAGTTTTCTGTCCCCCACAAGCCTGACTGCTTTGTGGTATTTCGGTAGCTGTACGATGTGCAATGGCCCTTTTAAAAATTATTTATGAAAGTTTATATAGTGCAGACCATGCTAAGTCGATGTCAAAGCACTTTCCATTTGGCCCCCTCCCACTTTCCTTTATTTATGAACGCCCCTCTCCCTTCTGTCTTCCTAATGTTTTTAATCCAACCTCTGTTTCTCACACCCCACTCTCCTGATATCTATTGTGTTTCCCAACCTCTTCTTTCGTGTTCCAACTTCGCACTGTTTTTTACATGCTGCACTGCAGCGCGGGCTGTGCAACATGGCTTGATCGCTATGATGGGGTCAGTGCTAGCCGTGTCATAGTGCTTTTATTTATTTTTTCTTTATGCCATATTGCACGTATTGCTCGCATTGCAGTACAACATCTAAAAAAAACACTGACAAAACCAATAAAGGTTGCTCACACGCAACGTACTGGCTTTGCAAATGCTTGTTTTCCCCCCATAGGTGATCCTGTCCTACCTTGGGCACCCACATTGCCCACTATGGTGAGAGGATCATGTTCCCTGAAACCCCACTGCGTCTACATCCAGAACCAACCTGGGTGCTGGGGGAAGCCGGCTTCATTACTTTGCACCCGCCTGCCTGGGATCAGCTATTCTTTGTGCTTCCACCATGTTCTAGTTTTTTGCTCCCACCATGTTCTAGTGTTTTGCTCCCACCCAGTTTGTCTCGGAGGACAGTTTCCTCATGGTACTGTTCTCCATCAGGGCACTGTTCTACAATGAGCGCTGGGGTAACAGGGTTCCCGGGATCATAAGATGGCTCGGGATGGGGAGGCCCACACCCCCTTATACAAGTACCACATGAGGCCCCTAGAATGGGGCTCCAGGGGCCATTCTATGGCCCAGAGAGGGAGGCCCCACAGACATGTTCCCCCAAAAAATTACATCAGCCACGGGGGTGGCGTTACCAGGGTCCTTTCAATGGCTCAGGGAGGGAGGTGGAATGCGAGGCAGCATGCCTCCTTCCCAAAATTATATCACCCCGGCGGATGGGGTCCCTGGGGCCGTAAAATTACTCAGGGAGAGGAGGCCACAGTCACCCCTCCCAAAAAAAACGATGATCCGGCCCCTGGGCACTAGCCTCCCCCAAGGAGGCTTTAATTGAAGTGGGAGCCCGCTGTGGGGTGGTGGGGAGGTGCAGGAGGAATTCTCACCCTATCCTTCTGTGCTTTATTTTTATTTCAGGGCTCGGTGACTGAGACCCCGAGTCCTAAAATGGCTGCTATCTTTGTTGATAAGAGGCAGACAATCAGATCTTATGTTTTGATCACCCAGAGCTGCTTTACTACTGTCTCTCCATATATACATACATTTTAAACCTTAATTTCTCAAAAACTACTGAACGGCTTTACACCAAAACACAAAAAAGCTAATTTTCAGGTTAAAGATCTAGCTTTCTGCCAAATGTGGTGTAATTCCGTTCAGCAGTTTTTGCTGTATTACTGATCAATTGTCCTATGGAAAATTGAATGGGAAATGCGCTTTGGGACCCAACTTTTTCTCTGCCCCAGCTTGACAGGCCGCCTCGAAAATTTCCAGGAAGCAGCTGAGTTGGTTTAACTGTTTTTGTGGAAAGTTTCACGAAGATCTGTCAAACAGTGGCAATGTTGTTAGTGAACAAAGAAAACAATTTCCTATGAAAACTTGGTCCTAAATACAAGTACAACCGCCCAAGTAATGTATCTACTATGCCTAAATATACTCACTTAAAAAAAAACACAAAGGTTACATGGATGTTATAGTTAGGTTCACATTTTACTAGCACCAAACTCTAGAAATTTAGCAGTTATAGTTATGGTTATCCCAAGTAACTATAACTCTTGCCCAAAGGTAACTATAACTCACACCCTCGCCGCACCCAGTGTGCATTGATGGGAACCACAGGGGAGTCTGAATACCCCTGCGATTCCAGCTGGCTCCCCGCCTCCTGTGAGAGCCAGCATTGCTCCCACAAGAAATGCAGCTCCCTGCATGCAATAGCAATCCTTTCATCTATTTCCCTGTTCGCATGACAGTGGGCAGGGAAACAGATAAAAACTCTGCTCCCACCAAGCAGGAGCAGTTTTCCTGCTACCTGGGAGACGAGTTACTGTTTGCTTTCGCTGGGCAGGAGCTGTCAAAGTTCCGGCTATGAGAAAGCAAACTGTTATCTTGCAAGGGTGACCCTGGGGGTGGTGGTCCTATGGACAATAATGGCTCCAGAAGAGGGGGGTTGCTCTTTTGATATCACAGGGCCTGCCCTGGGGCAGTGGTGGTCCCCTGGGGCCAGATATGGCAGGGGCAAGGGGTCATGCAGCCATTCTCCCACTTCTCTTTTAATTTTAGGCCCCAGGGAGGTGGTGGTCCATGCGGTTCAGAACAGCCTTAGAAGGGAGGCCCTGTGTGCCTTTTTTTTAATGCCTCATGCCCCTGGGACCTGGCCCACCCGGGAGCTAAACTGTGAACAAGCATGGGAGACCAAGCTATTTTTTCAAATGTTCGCCGGATTCACAGATCCGCGTGAGTTTCAGCATTTATACGAGCTAATTCCAGGAAATGTGAATGTTGGTGCAGACCTCCACTACAGCAACCAAGTCCCCCCAGGAGAGAAGGGCCTGAGAGAGTCAGATGACACTAGTAGTGCTGGGATTTGGCACTGGGTGGGGAGCATTTATAGACCGTAGAAAGCAGGAACTGGGACTGCGAATAAACACAGATATACTTGCTCTCACAGTAGGGGCAGTGCAGTGATACTACAGAAAAAGACAATGGAGGAAGAAGAGACTGCAGCTCGACTAAAGGCAGCAGATGAATTGTGTATGGAGAGTAATTTTGTGAACAGAGAAGGAAGTGGTTGCACAAATAATGGGGAAATCAATAATATGTAAACGCTATGTTATAAATTGGAGAAACTTACCAAGTGCAACATTTCAAAATGGTGGGAACTAGTGTCCCTAAAATATGCATTGAGTTGAGAAGAATCCCCAGAGGACTAAGTACAATAATAACACCGAGTTATGAGAACTTGCATTCTAATTTGATAAAGGAATGGGCAGAACTTAATACAGAAAGTTCTATGAACATGATCAAACTTTTATTTAAATATGCTGAAATAGAAAGAGGATCTATCATGGAACAAATAAAGTTTATAAATGAGCAACTAAATAAAGAGGGGGAAAGGAAAATGAGAACCATTTTAGTGAAGAAATGAAAGCAAGAATGGTCAAGCATGAAAAGGCAATAAAATCCAAAAAGGCACAAACATTTCAGAGAGCTAGAATTGACTAAGCAAGAGGTGAGATTTAAACTTTTGCAAGAAGATTTGAAAATATGCACAGACAGAGATTAGGGGACATCAACAAATTAAGACAAGACATCTCATTAAATGATTTCAGATCAGAAAAGTCTCAGAAGTAGAGGAGAAAATTTAATGGCAGGTGGTTGTTCATCAATTCAGGAAGAATTTTGCTTTTTACGGATGGACAGACTCTCCAATCACAGACCAAGACGAGGTCAACAAAAACAAAAAGAAGTAGGAGGCAAAGGCAAGAAAGCAGACAGGAGGAGAAATAGAGGCATACAAAGGGATAAAGATACTCAGCAACAAGAAGCAATAATGAATGTCAATATGGTAATAAATTTAACTGAAGACACAATAACCCAGGAAGAGACAGAAATCTTATCCCTTGGTCTATCCTTTTTTTCAAACTCACATTTTAATTACATACAATCTAGAATTGATTTACGTTTGTACAGAAGTTGAAATTATTTAATTTTTGCAATGGTAGAAAAACAAATGATGTGAGGTGTTAAGCATCTATACAGTAATTTAAAGGTTTCCGATGGTGATCTTACGAGGGAACTAATGCAATTGGAGAAAGAAATTGTCAATGAAAAAATGAAAATGGATGATTTAGAAATGTTGAGGTTAATGCATGTTTTTGTTGATGAGGAAAGAAATATAGCTTTTAGAACAAATCTACATTTATACCACCTTCTGTTCCTGATAATATTGATCAGTTTTGTGAAGCAATGGTGACAGAATTAAGAAAGATGTAATTGTTGATGCACCATAGGAAGAGACACATAACATTACAGAAAAGGAGATACAAACAAGTAATTCAAAAGTGGAGTTAAAAGGAGAATTGTGTATTCTGAGGTTCTGGCATGGGAAGCAATGTAGTGTTGTGGCCTAGAGATATGTATATGGAAGAAGCATATGCACAACTAAATGATAAAAAGTGTTACAAAAAAACTACAAGAACAGAGTATCTGTGTGTTAAAGAAACTTTCTTTTGTGATTTAGTAGAATGGTGAAAAACAGGGTTGTTGAGTCTGGATGAATAGAACTTTACAAAGGTAGATCACCCAAGCGTACCAGTTTTCTATCTTTTCCCAAAGAGAAGATTAGTCATAAACCACAGGCAGACCTATTATTGTAGCCATTGACAGTCTATTTGAAAATGTGTCTGCAGCCACTGGTAGTAAACCTTCTCTCTTACAATAAAGGCACATTGTCTTTTTGAAAAGAGTATTTGATGTCCAATGGGAAGATGATATGTTAATGATGTGTTTGGATGCATTCTCCTTGTATACAAGTATTTGCCACGAGGATGGGATGAGGACAGTTACACATTTTTTTTTTTAAGAGTGAGACTGAAAAGGTTCTTCAGTCACAATCAAACGTTACTGACTAACATCTTCTTCTTCAATGGTGAGTTGTTCCAACAACAAAGGGAAAGATTGATGGCTACCTGCTTCGCCCTCAGCTTTGATGGATGGAGGAGTGGGTACTCAATGGGCCAGGTAGAGAGGAATGGTCGACTAACATTTTGATGTGGATCAGCCAGATTGATGATCTGTTTGCATTATGTAAAGGGGATATAGATATGGTAAAACATCTTGCAGACAGGATTAACAACAATAATTTAAACTTGTCATTTAAGCATCAAATACCAAGCACCATTGTTTTTTGAAGGTGAGGGTTGAAGTGAGGAATTCTAAACTCACCACTACAAAGTACAGAAAAAGCACAGCAGGAAACAGCACGCTGCATGCAAGAAGCTTTCACCCTTTGCCATTGAAAAATAGTATACCACATGAAGAACTTATGAGTTTAAAAATGATTTGCAATGCTGAAGCAAGTTTTGAAAAAGTACAGAATGAAATGGTAACTAGATTGAAAGCAAGAGGTCTTATCCACAGGAAAAAAAACTGAATAGCCAAAACTCAAATGGAAGATTTTCTCTTTCAGAAGGACAAAGTCAAGAAAAGAGATGATCATGACAAATTAGGGGGTGCTTTACAAAAACACTGATATTTCATTAGAAATTACCAGATTGTTGGCAAAGAGGTAGGTAAGAAACCACAGATTACTTTCAGGAAGGCGCCATCTATAAGAGATAGGTTAGCAAAAAGTGAGATAGTAAAAAGGGAAGAACAGTGGCTAAAACAGCAGAATGGGTTTACAAAATGCAGAGCATTTGTCAATGGTGTAAATACAACAGAGACAGTTACAAATTTCAACTGAAAGTGTAAGATAGAATTAGCAGTTTATGCCTTGCTCTGCCTTTGTCCCAAAACGTATGTGGGCAGCACCATACTGCGGGCGCACAAAAGAGTCCTCTGGCATCCCTTGACAATCAAGAACAAAGATACTTATAATCAAATAGCATGCAACTTCCAAGACGTCCTTTGGGGAGACCATAGCAGACTTAAGTACAGTATGACAGACTGTGTACTGACGACAGTGAGAGGGTGAGACAGAGAAAAATAACTCAAAAGGTTTGACTCCAGTTAAATATATTGGAAATAGATACTAGAAACCCCATGGGGTGAACACTGATGAAGAGTTGTATATGCATTTATAAATGTTGCCTTAGGTGTAGTTGTCTGTAGTAATATGATTGACTGAAATATTCTAGAGTACTTTTTATTCTTTGTTTATATTTTAGGAACACAGCTTGAGAGAAGAAAGCAGGCAGGACTTCATTTGGATGAGAAATCGTCAAACGGGATGGCAGGAGCTGAGTCAGAATACGTTTTGGATTAATTTCTATATGGAATATGTCTACTTGGGCTTAATGAAAGACAAAATCTGTATTTTATTTATATTAAAGAAATGTGTAAAGATGGACATGAGGATTGCAATCCAATGAAAGAATACTTTAGTTAAGTTGTATTAATTTTTTTTTGGCAAAATATTTTTATTTTGGTTTTAAATATATGACAAAAGAGGCACGAACATGTGCCAACAACAGGAAAATAAACAGTGCAGAAGGGCAGCAGTGCCATGATAGTCCTGACAGATATCACTGAATTTTGTATATAACTTGCTAGTGTTCAGTGTTTATGCATTGTTTTCATTTCTAGTTATATCTCTCTGAAGAATTCTTTTTTTCTAAATATTCATCTTTGTTTGGAACTTGTATGAGGCAATTCCAACAATGGTAGTGATTTTTAATTATGATACAGTCCATTTAAAGATGGAGCTGTAATACTGAGAAACCGGCTTGTCCATTGTTTATGTCAATGCTAATATTGTATACAAAAAGAATGAGAGTAGTGGCGGTCAGTGTTATGAACAAGACGATTTTGCCGGAACGCATCGACTCATTTATTTCCATATTGCCATAATAAAGTGAATTCAATCACTGCCCTGGGGTTCCTTGTTCATCCTATATAACAGGAGAAAGGAGTTGGAGCTATTGATGCTTGGGTGCGAGAGTCCTCACGCACACCACCGGTAATCTAGAGTAGGCCAATATACATGCTAAGCAGGAAATATATATATATATATATATATATATATATATATATACATATATATATATATTTCTTTTTTTTTAAACTAGTGGCGGTTGGCACTAGGTAGTTATGCTTAGGACCTAGTTTCTATAGGAAAAGCACTTTTTTACTTGCCAATATCTTTGGTGCCGGTTGAGGAATCTTCACAAACTGTTCAAAAAAATGAGACACTCACATCAGCTACTGTTTGGAAAGTTTCCGGTGATCATTCAAGTTGGGACTAAGAAAATGTGGGGTCCCAATACATGTTTTCTCCATGTTAATTTCCATAGGGATGTTGAACAGGAATATCAACCGAACCAATGGACGAATTTACACCAAATTTGGCAGACAGCTAGCTCTCTGTCCAGAAAGAGACCTTTTTGTGATTTGGTATAAATCCGTTCATAAGTTTTCTAGTTATTAAATGAAAATCAAATTTGTATATATAGTTACGTGGATCTTCCTTGGATCCTCCTCAAATCCTCTGCAGAGTCGAAAGAAAAGTAAGGCCCTGATTGGCTGGCCGCAACCTGACAGAAAAGTTGCAGTCACCATTTTGTTTCTTGCATTGCCTGGGGGTGGGAAGAAAACACTGTAAAAACATAAGGGGTCAGGATACAGGTATCCTGACCCCAGAGGACACATGGAGGGGTCGGTTAGGGACTCCTCATGGGCAAAAAATCTAACTCAAATTTCAGTTGTCTGACCAGATTGAGCCAGAACCATAATTTTATAACTTTAATTTTAAATGTTTTTTAGAGTGTGTGTGTGTATATATATATATATACACACACACACACATACATATGAACACACACACTGAAAAAACTAGTTAAAAGAAAGTTATAAAATTATGGTATTGGCTCAAACTCGTTGAATTACTGAAATTAGATAGTTCTGGTTAGCAGTGCACACCACCTATCATGTTAACTTGATTGCTCTTTTATTTGTTTCTGTACCACTGTCAAACTGTTTTTTGTTTCAGCACGGAACCCAGCGCACCACCTGCCTTACCTTCATGTTGACGGGTTTCAGCAGGTTGGGTGCCCAAGAATGGACACAGAAATACCACATCAAGTTGTTTTTTTCTACAGTTATCAGCATAGAATATGCAATAAACATCCAGGAGCCTACTGACTGACAGGTGGTGTAGTAATTAGTGAGCAGGGCCGAGGTCTTTGGGTTCCTGGGCCAAACAGGGTTAGTCATGTTGTAGTCTTTAGCTCTCCATTAGCAAGCCAAGGTTTAATGCCCTCTGAGGTACCTACACAAGTGATCACTGGGTGAGTGCGGTAGTACACAAGACTTTGCATTAACCAATCTTGAATGCACTCTCAAAGCAGGCAGTGCTGGTGCCCATCTGAGTGTACGGTAGAGGTGATAGTTCCCAACAAGCCCAAAACTGACTAACTTAAAATCAACTGCAAGCCCAGACTGCAGTGAAGCCCTTTTTCAATGAACACACATGTAAGGACACAACGTAAAGATTTTCTGCTCATACAGTATTATTTTATTGTGCTATCTCAACTTCACAAAAACGACTTGCATTTGCATCTAAACATAAAACTTTTACACCTGCAGTCAGTCTCACTGGGAAGTAGGTGTGATCAACAGGCCCTGCATCAGAAAAGCGGAAAGCAGCAGCTTTTTCACGTGCTCTCTCTCTCTTGGAAAGGCCTAATGTTTAGACCTACCTGTTTTGCCCAGTACCGCAAGCAGGTGTCACTATATAATATACGGAGAGGATCTACCTGTTTTGCTCAGTACGGCAAGCAGGTGTCAGTATGTCCATAGCAGCCTTGAAGGTTTCCTACTGGCAGCAGGCTGTTCTGCACGCGGTACAGGACACCAGGTTGAGGTGTCAGTAAAAGAAGACTGAGGGGATGGAAGGTCAGACACCAAATGATTCAATGACAGGAAATCAAACATAATTGTATCTAACATGCAGGAAGACATGAGAAGGTGGGCCTGTTTCGTTCTAGATCTACTCCAAACCCCGATGGCGGTCCCTTCAATGTGCATTGCCATATCTTCCCTGTTTAAGATGAAATGATCCCAATCATTTTCCTATGATGTCATTTCGGGCCTATTAATCATTTGTGTCCCTGATGTTCGCTCTTTTTTCTGGAGTATTTTTTTCAAGTTGGATTCTTCTGCAGGAAGATAAAAGGATAGACTCCCTGTCTACCTTCTCTCGAGGAGGTTTTGGTGTCTTGCTTTCCAACTCCTCTAAAACTCTTCTCTTTCAATTAGAACTTCCAAAATCTCCAAGGAGTGTTTTTACTGCTCTTTGTGGATTGTTCCTCTTAATTGGACCCTCATAAGGAGACATGTGATACTTTCTGTATAGTAAGTGCAGTGAGGGGCCGTGGGCTCTGGGAGGAGTTACTACTACTACTACTACTCATAAACAAGGAGCAAGAGTGTCCTTCACAGCATTCAGTCCTGAACACAAACATACACATAGTTCTGCAGAGCAGATGTTAGCTTAAACAAAAATTAGAGAATAATGAGCCTCAGTTATATTTTCAAGTCTGATAGGATGCCAACAGGTGGATAAAGGAGTCTAGTGGTGTGATGGGATCTGCAACTAGCTGCTTTACCATACAGTCCAATAAATGGCTTCAATTTAATTGGTGTGCCCTATACATCGGTTTGTGAGCCCGATCCATCTATGTATGTATTTGGTAAAAGCTTTAAGGCTGTCTTGCTGGCCTGTCAGAATGATATAATTCAAATACATAAATCATGTAATTAACAAAAGTATCCGATCACTACAGAGAGGGAGATGATTAGATCTAGAATAATAACGTTATAAGCAAAAGTTTTGAACATACATTTTACTTCGTTATGTCTAAGGGATACAATCATTTCCCAAGAAAAAGCTCCAAAATTGCTAACAGCGTGACACTGGGCCAGGTGAATGTGGTGCGGAAGCAGTACTTTCTCTCAAGAAACAGTAAAGTATTTGTTATTATCCCCTTGCTTAACAATGTAATAAGGCAGAAGGACTGGAATGGAGAAATGAAACATGTCATGTACCTCTAACTACAGCTGCCCAGCATTAATATCTTTCATAGATTTTCATGTTTGAATTATTCGCTGTTGTCAAGCAGAATTGACCTAAGACTTTAAAAGTCTCTGTGGTTAAACGTGATGATGTTCCCACTCTTGACGCTTGAAGAGGGCTCGGCTGAAGGTATCTGTTGGATCATTGTTTAGTCTATGCAGGTGTTCTACTGTGAGGGCTGGCACTGTTGGATATCATCGAGTCCCAAAGTTGTTGAACCTAAGACAAAATTCACAATTTTGTTCCACTGGACTTCAACATGTAATGGATCGACATTCCGTTTATATCAGGAGCAATGTGCTCTACGGGCATACTAGAACGATCTGTAGGACCAAGCATATGCCACAGAGCTGAGTTTCTTTTGACTTCCAACTGTAAGCCCCTTAGTATCAGGGGTGACTCCCCATCCTTTCATTAAGGCATTTCCAGTCATTATCCTCTTGTGAGTGGGATGCAGAAACGGAACCCTTTTTGAGAGGGTGTGTGACACTCTAAACCATAACAGTGCTTCCTTTGGTCAGTGGGTGACAGTCACTTTTTCATCCATGAATCACTGGCTTGTCACTTGTGCTGTAACTCCTGTTGGAAGGGGCTCATGCAAACCATCCAGCATGGAATAGTAGAATGCACAAGGACGAGTTCTAGCAGCGACCTGTACAGTCTGAGTGGCACTGAAGTGCAGAGTAATATAGCTGTGGATACACACATCAGCTTTGCCAACTGACCTGGTGGAGGAAAGGCCTTTACTTTAGTAGTATCAAGGCTGGTCTTAAGTAGGTTAAGGTGCGGCCTCGTTTAAAGTGAGCTCCAACTGATTAAAGAATGCCAGACAGAGAGTGCTGACTTCTCCATCACTGTAGCAGCCTTTTTAAAATCAATCGTCTACATAAGAAATACCCGACAGCTTTTTTTCCATTGGTGTGCTGACACTGGTGCCATATTGTAACCTGGTCTACCTCCTCTTCTGAGTCCAACACATGAGTAGGCAGGTGATTTGTTACACTAAGTGGGGAAGGTTGTTGTGCAAAACATAGAGGCACTTTCAGTAACGAAATATGCCAAATCCCAAGCTTTTATCGGTTGACTGTATTGTCGCCAGTGGAGGGTCCTACTTTGCCTGATCGGATGATAATGAGATGCCAACTGACACAGTATGGTGGTCGATGACAAAGTGGTCATCAGTAAGGCGAATAAACAAGTTGGGTTGGTGAAGACTGGACTGTCAGCAAGGTGATGGTCGGAGTGGATGATAAAAAATCTGCAGACCAAGTCCTCAACAGTTTCTCTCCTGATTGCACCGTTCTCAACATTGATGGAATTATTAACCATGATAGATTTGGAAGGATAGGTGACAGGATGTCTGTAGAGGCAGATATTCACACCCATTTGTCAGGCAGTGGGCCAGAATGATGATCAGAGACGTTACCAAAAGAGGCAAAAAAAATTAAACTGTTGAAGCCATTTGCAGGTGCTTCTATGGTAAACACCTCAGGCATTTGCCTGTGTTTTTTTTAAAGCCCTAGAATGGGCACTTCTCCATAATATTCCTTAGATAGTGGACATACCGAGTGGCACATGTCACAAAGTGTTTTGGAAGAAGAGGTTTTGCAGATGTCACGTTTGGATGCTTTCCGTTTTGGTTAAAGACAACAAATGCAGCTGAGGTGTAGGCCATCTGCAAATATTTTTTTGGGCACAAGCCAAACGGGCTTTGAAGAAATATTTCTTCTCCTTGTGCGGAGAGATTAGCATGATGTTTGAAATCTCTCCTGGCCCATATAAACATTTTTAAAAACTCAGAAACAACTCACTTAAGGCCACAGTGTGAAGGTGGTTGACCCTGGCATGATCTTGAAGGGATCAAAAACTGAAATTCGTGCAATTCTGAGCTCTGTCCTGGAACTCTTTAACACACAATTAACATCCGGTAGCAAAATAAGCAACTGTGGCATCTTGGGGTGTGAGCGTGCTGAGCACGTTCACCTAACTGCAAGACATGCGGATGCTTTTCAAAGAAGTGAATGGGCAAACCACTGCTATTTGGGACTGTGGCCATTTTAATAATGTTGACAACACAGAATAATTCAAGTATGGGGACCTATGGAAGATCAAATGCTGGACAAGTGACGTTTACTTCAAGGCAGGAAGTCTTCCTCAGAGATAGCTGGTTCCTGATAAAATACGTTGATGGTGGTCAGACGCAATGTGAGAATGTATTTTAGGGTAACATACATCATTACACATTAAAAATAAGAAAACAAACGTTTTTGTGCTAGACTTGAACTCAATGGGCAAAAATAAAGAACAACATATTTAAAAAAGATCCTTTCTATGGATACATGCTTTACTATCATCCAGAGTTAGAAAGCTGTATCCCTAACAATACATACAAGTCCATGATAACCATGTGCCACTGGTGGCCGATGCCAAGTTGTCAACAGTGGCTTCTATCAACCTTAGATCTCTGAAATCATTAAGATTGTTCTTTACTCACAAAACTGCCTTTGCCAACTGAGTTTTGTGATGTTAACAGGTTTATGTCAATAGTCTCTACCAGACCAGCCAACATCCAAAATCAGGTCTTCTGTTTGTTTCCTGGAGCATGTGCCTAAACGTTAATACAATGGATATCGTTCTTTTGGGGTCTGTCAACTCTGTACCACTGACTGAGTCTTAAACAACCAATCAAATAATTTCTTAAGCGCACTATTCACCCGGTGGGAGGGGGGGGAGGGTGGTCCGGGTCTGCTCGAAAAGCCATGTTTTAGGTGCTTTCTGAAGGTTAGGCGGTCCTGGGTCTTGTGTAGGTTGGTGGGGAGGGAGTTCCAGGTCTTGGCGGCGAGGTGGGAGAAACATCTGCCGCCGGAGATGGTGCGTTTGATGCGGGGGACTGTAGTGAGGGCGAGGTCTGCGGAGGAGAGCTGTCGAGTTGGTATGTGGAAGTTGACTCGTTCGTTGAGGTTGGCCGGACCAGTGTCGTGGAGGGCTTTGTGAGCGTGGACAAGGATTTTGAAAATTATCCTTTTGTTGATGGGAAGCCGGTGTAGGGATCTGAGGTGGGTGGATATGTGTTTGTGATGAGGGAGGTTGAGGATGAGACGTGTGGCTCCGTTCTGGATTTGCTGGAGTTTTCTTTGAAGCTTGGCTGTGGTCCCTGCATAGAGGGCGTTGCCGTAGTCCAGGCTGCTGCTTATGAGGGCATGGGTCACTGTTCTTCTTGTTTCTAAAGGGATCCATTTAAAAGTCTTGCGTAGCATGCAAAGTGTGTTGAAGCAGGAGGATGATATGGCGTTTATTTTCAGGGTCATGGAGAGAGACGAGTCCAGTATGATGCCAAGGTTGTGTGCGTGGGTGGTCGGTTTTGGGGGTGGTCTGAGGGTGGTGGGCCACCAAGAGTTGTTCCATGCTGCCTTGTTGGGGCCGAAGATGATGATCTCTGTTTTGTCTGAGTTCAATTTGAGGTGGCTTGCTGACATCCAGTTGGCGATGTCGAGGAGTCCGGCAGGCAGGTTAATCTTGGTGGTGGCTGGGTTCCTAGTGAGGGAGATGATGAGCTGGGTGTCGTTAGCATATGAAATGATGGTGATGCCGTGTGGGCGAAGGATGTTTTGCGAGAGGAGCCTTAGCCTGAATGGTTGGTATTACGTCCACTCTGAGAGGCACTGACTTATGGCTAGTCCTATCCTGTTGCTATTTATTTAAGCCCAAGGCATCTCACCACAGGGGTAGTGTACGTTAAGTGTACATTTCAGTTAAAAGGAGGTCTTCAAGTCTGACATTTCTTCTTGCCATATGCTTCCTCACATAAGCAATTACAAAGTCCTTAGTTTATAGTGTACAGGCTTAACCAATCTACATCAGTAATAATAGTGAAAACGTCCTTGAAATACAGAACAAAGATAAGAATATCTCCACATCTGGCCAGGGAAATGAATCCACACTTTGAACAAACAGAATAAAAAACTGTAATTGCAACAACTTTGCCAAAATGAATGGAAGAAAAAGTATCAGCGAGACCCACCCAGAAGAATATTCACGGCAATTGCGAACAATGTATCATAAAATGCTGTAACGACTGCCTTGCCCAGTGACATATTGGTATGGACCTCAAAATCCAAATCTTCCAAGGGTTAACACACAAACCTAGCATTATTCACAGATCATTTTAAAATTATTACAAATATCACACAAACATCCTGCAGAGGGTTTACGTTTTTCAGAGCAAACCAAATACAACAAGCATTTGCAAAACAATGGGCCTCGCGTTTGCTCGAGTTAGAGATATTAGCGTTGTAAATTCCTAACTGGACTTTTCTTGCCACTTAAATAAAAAATGAAGAATAAAACAGTTGACAAAAGCAAACCGATTCAAAGCACCATTGCCACCATGAGCATGAGCGGGAAGGACAGACACAAATAGGAAAATAAGTTTGCTTGCCGTCAAACGTATTGGCAATCGTGCAATTATCCATGTAACAGGAGCAGTCTGCAAGGCAGCAACAAAACCGCCACAAGGAGGGACAAACTTAAAGCATTTACCAATGATAGCAAAGGATTTTTGAAAGGCAAGCCCAGGAACAAGTGAAAGTGATGGGTGTGTGGTGGGCGTGGTTAAAAGCCCACAATATTTACAACAGGTCGAAGTGTTTGTGCACTTGTCATAAAAATAAGCACACAGATAAAACAAAGGAGCACTGCAAGCAACTTAGAGTCCAAATTAAAAGTGTAGGATCTTCTCAAAGTAGTCCCATGGATTTCAAAGCACTATCTGTCACCTGAAAACATACATCTGCAAACACCATAAAATAACAACACCATCCCCCATAAAAACAGCATCGCATGGACTACACGGGTCAAGCAATGTCAGAGAAGGGTGCAATCTCATGCATAACCAGCTCATTTTGGCTCACATCCATTCTACACTTCAATAGGTAGTGAGCGCAGGAAGAAAATGTTCAAACTGAGACATTATTACAGGACTGCACTGTCTATGAGTCATACAGATATTGAGACACGTCAATGACCTCCCACTCATTACATTCAAGAAGTACACACCTCCCAGCATTACTGTGGAGATGAAGCTCGTGTTTTCACTACAAGATTATGTCACAGAGTCTCTACCAAGAGCCACCAGACACATAAATGGCATCTCATAGCCACCCATATGCAAGGCTGGTGGACTGATGCACTCAAATCATGATGAAATAAACATTCTTGCACATATGCTCCATAGGGTTTAATAATGTTCACCGAAAGAGAACAGGCCTCTGCTGGCTAGTGGTGCACCAAAGGGATATCACCCGACTCTAGGCGAGAGAGACTACTGCCACCTCACACCAGACTACAGATAAAATAGATAGTAGGAGCTTATTTAAGTTCAGGGGTGCAGGCATTTTTACCTGTACCCCTGGAAGAGGCGAGGCCTACTAGCATTTCACTCCATAAAATTCCGAAACCCTCTTCCCCTATATGTAGGGCCATTACTGTCTTCAAAAAGGTTCATGGGGTGATTCTGCCAGTCTTGCCTTGGCAAGGATACAAATAAATCAGAAATGTCTCATACAAGGTAATTTATTCATAAAACCAAATATGAGACTGTTTCACTACAATATAGTCGGACAGCACAATTCTCTTTGAACCTCTACAGGTGATACGAAACACCATAAGGCATGTGCCTTAAACACTTTACTCCAAATCTGCAACTGGAACTGGGTAGGGACAACCAGGGAGATGTGTGGATATGAGGCACCATTGGGCATGCAAGTGGGAAGCTCAAATAATGACTCATACAAATGCCGCCACTGCCTCAAGACTATCCTTATTTTCCCTAGTGAGCTCGATTCAAGCAAAGCTTCTCTACATGTCTGTTCCCCTGCTACCCTTGGCAGTCAACTACATTCTCTGTCGCAACACTCAGGATATAGGGTTCCCTTTTGGGGTTGACTAAGAGAGGAGGGGGGCTTGGAACACCTCACCCAATAAAGGGGAAGATTTACACCTAAGAGGAAAGGGTCCCAGGGAAAGAACCAATCCAAACTTAGCATCGCTCTCTGGGAGATAAAGAATTCAAAGTGAGGCCCAGAGACATTCGGGAGAAGCTGCCTTGTCGAAGGATTGATTGCTGATGCCCCTCTTTTCTTCTTCCCAGCAAAGCAATCTTCAGGGTTGTGGGATGTTCTGGAGTTGGGGATGGATCTGAAGTAAGGAGGAAGTTGGCTTGTAGGGGGATGGATCCTTGATGTCATCCTTTTCTTTTACCCAGGGATCCAACCCCTATCAGAAGGCTGGCCCTCTATGCAGTGTGCGAAGCTAGGCACAATGTGCAGGGGGTCCAGGCAACCACACCTTGGTTTACAGGGGTAATAACACAACCACCTAATGTTCTAATCTTTGTGGTAGCTTGGTCGAGCAGTTAGGCCAATATTGGAGAAGTGCAAAGCATTTGTTTACTCACAGCATCAATCTTGCAACTCACACACTCAAAGGAATAACTCAAGACCAATTTTTTTAAATGGTTCAGATATTTATGGAACGTTTAAGACCAAGATCATCAATATTGGTTAAGTACTTTTCGACATATGAATTTTTGAAGTTTAATAAAAAATAGTCTTTTTGTGTGTAATTACGCACCATAGGAATCAAAGGAGGATAACCTTTAAAAATACATATAAAATCACACAGTATGTTTACCAAGTTCTTCTTTTGTAGGTTGGTTGAGACCATTGGTGGGTATACTGTGCAAGCTGGAGAAGTTCGAGCAGCTCCCGGTCTGGTGGGAGCAGCGGGAAACAGTCTCTGTAGCTGGTGCAGGACCACTGCGTGGGACCACTTGGAAAAGCACTGCACAGGTAAGTTTAAAGGTGAATCCTGGGGTTCACTATGGAGTGTCGATGTCGCAAGTGGTGGAGCACCCTTAGGGCATAGCTATTTTTTCAGTACAAGGAACAGGGCAGCTGGGTGCTGAGCGAATCAGTGAGCCAGGAGCTGTGAGCAAGGACGCCCACAGAAGCAGGAGGTAAGTCAGTTCAAGGGTTGTTTGCAGGACAACAAGGGCACTCTGGCAGGAGGAGTAGGTTGTTTCTGAAGTCCCTCGACTGGGGCTTCCCCCTGGTCCTTTTTTAGTCCCAGGAGGACTGTTTTTCTTGGTGTCTGAAGACAGATGACCACTACCCAAGGTATTGGTACGATACAGCCGTTACGGGGCGCATTGCCACCACAATTGGCACACTGGCTGGGTTTGTCCTCACGGTTGTTGGTGTGACGTTTGGTCCAGCTGTGGCATCCAGTTCCGGAGTTAGTGTCCAGTAGGTGAAGTGGACCTCAATGGCTTGTTGGTTCCTTGTGGACTTAGAGTGGTACCTCCACCCGGGAGGGAGTTATCTGGCAATTTTTGGAGGTCCTCTGGGGTTCTTTAGAGTTTTTCCAGCTGTCCAGCAGCTCCTCAGCGGCGATTGTCGGGTTATGGGTGCAGCAGACAGGGTTTGGCACATCTTCTTTGATGAAGCAGGTCCACAGTTCTCGTGCCCTGGATCTTCTTGGTGCTGGTCTTCTCCTGTCCGTCGCATCTGATTTCTTGGTCTAGGTATGTCCACTAAATACTATATTTAGTGGGTGTTTTAGGGGGAACCTGGTAGCGACCAATGGGTCATCTACCTTAGGGTGGCTACACCCACTAAGTGACCACTTCCGGTGGGCAGAGGTCACTTCCCTACACCTGATTGGCTATTTTTCTTCCATCCAAAACGGAGAGTCCACCTCGCATGCAACACCTTAAGGGTGGTGCATGCCACGTAGGGCCATTCCTCCTGTCCTTTGTCTGAGCTTCCCACCGTTGCTCCCGCCAAAAGTGGGGTTTGCAGTGAGGGCGATCATCTGCTGATAGCAGCAGGCATGGAGGTCAAGTTTCAAAGGTGGTAAGCTCTTTGAAGCTCACCAACAGGGCAATGCACATTCCTGAGGGACGAAGTGTTAGCACCTCCACCCAGGAAGGACTTTGTTCTACATCCCAGAGGGCAGAGGCACTCACCCCAGGAGTGCAGATTTGTGTCAGGAGGTGGCAGGCTGCATGTGACCGGCCAGCAACCATGCCAGGGTAGTTAGTTTTTGCAGGGACCGCTCTAAGGTGACCCCTGTGTACATTTGGTAATAAATCCAATAAGGGTATCAGTTTGGATTGATCATTCCGAGTTGTTTGATACCAAACAACCCAGGGTTCAGAGTGGCCATCATGCAGCTGTGAAACTCGTATTGACCAGTGTCCAGCACATGTATAAAAACGGCTGCTCTGTTTGCTCACTATGTCCCAGGCTTGGCAAGGATACAGTGGGGGCATATTGATCGTGCAGCTCTGCTCTCATATGCAGTATAGTGCACCCTGCCTTCGGGCTGGAAGGCCTGCCAGAGGGATGTCTTACCCATAGTGTATGCAGTGTATAGTGGACAGTAAGTGTGCCATGTTGAGTTTGCATTTTAGGTTTGCATCAGGACACTCAGCCTGCAATGGCACCTGAATGCATGGCCCAAGAGGGTGGCACAATCAGTGCTGCTGCCCTCAGGAGCCTACCCCTAGTACCTCCTGCCCGGGGTACCTAAGTGCCATTTACAAGGGGCTTATTGGGTCAGCTAAAGGTGTCTCCAATTGTATTGTGCCAATGCATCACAACAGTTTAGGGAAAGACCTCAAACCCAAAGAACCTGGTTAGTAGGGGCCATGGGTACAAACAACTTCTAGGGTACATCATATACCATGCAAAAAGTGGGGGCTAACCATGTCAAAAAGAGGCCTTTTCTCACAACCCCTATCAGAAACTATAATACTCCGGATCATCAACTTCCATGAGGTGGACATACTGAAAACCCATTCTTGTAGACTGCAGAAACGCTGTGGGAAAGGGCATAGTTTTCTAGAATTATGGCTATTGGCTGTATAGATATGAAATAATTCTTGAACTGGATTCTGGTTATTATTCTTCTAGGAGTATACTGGGATATTCGAACTGGGATGGGATTAGAATGGATAAAGTAAAAGGAAAAGAAGAATGCCGGCCAACTCTTAAGGGTAACACATGCAGTATAGTCCCTAAGTACACTAGTAGTCTCTAAAGAATTCTAGAGGGGGGTCGTGTTTCACACGCCTCCTAAAAAAATGACAGCGAAGTACATGTCCATCACGTCCACTGCCTGACTGAGTCCAGTGAAAGTGCTACATCGCCCCAGCCCCATTGGTCCTGTGGACATCAAGCACTGGATTCTGCATGCCCACTCCTAAGGCAATGCCTTCTTAAAAGACAGATCCAGCTACAAATCTGTAATCAGGCATGGACATCTGTGCCTCTCTTCACCAAGAATATTGATGTCTGATTGTACAGTCATTTACTGTGCCAGGTGTGAGTCTGTGGTTGCAGGAGGGGGTGACAAGATGTTCATAAGTCAGAGGGATATTGTAAACATGAACTACAGCAGAATTGTTGGGGGCTGGTAGGTGCCTATATGACTAGAAATATAGCTGTGTGGTGCTCAGTACTTGGTAACAGATAGTTGTTGCATGTGGGGCATTGAGGAACAAATCATATTTATAAGCAACTGCGCTGTGGAGTTTAGCAAATAGGTTGTATTATATCACTAATGCCATAATAAGAAATGGGAGGGTATATAGGTGATGACGAGCTCCAGATGCAGACAAACATGATATGCAAGTGGCATACTTGGGAGTCGTCATAGAAGTTATACGAGTCTACAGTATTTTTCTGGAGCTTCACCTCTATCAAGTGTACCAGGACAGGTCTATTATCATCGCTGATGGATGTATCAAAAAGCAGATAAACAAAGCATCATGCTTTAGCAGACCGTTCCACCCTAAATCATATTAAGTCAAGATTTACCAGTGATGGTGCCCAAATTTTAGGGACCTTCTGACAAAATGGAATGCCATCACAACAGGTGCACTGCTCGTAAGGCATTGACGGTGCAGGAACGTACCTTCTCATAGTCTTATGACTATGGATTCCCTTTCAATAGAGCAAGATCTATATATAACAGAGTCATTAAACTCATCAACCTCCACCCTACCCCATTGAGTATATGCAGTATTTGCCCTCCCATATGTCAATAACTCCCATATGTCAATTCAATGTCCCGGTATTTTGCCATGGGTGCCCCATATGCCAAGAACTTCCTCCAGTTATCAGCACCAACATTTGCTTTCGGCATCCCATATATATATCACGCATTATCTCTGGTATGCCACTGCCAGCGTTTAGTCAAAGGTGCTCATTATGCTAAAAAAATATGTTTACTATGCCAGTGCCATGTGTACCTCTGCAAAACATGAATTAAGTTCAGGGTGCCACAGCCAATGGCAGGCTCACAAATATAACACACCACATATAACACATCACATTCTCACTCACTCATGCTCACTTAAATCCACTCACTCACTGTCATTGTCGCTCACAAGCATTCTCACACTCACTCTTTTACTGCTTATTCTTGCTCAGTCACACTTGCTCTCACCAACTCATTCTCGTTTAATTACACTCACTCTCATTGACTCATTCATTCTCATTATCCTCACTCTCACCTACTTGCACTCACCTTTTACTCCCTCATACTCAATCCCTATTACTAAGTCTCACTTATGCATGCTCTTTCGCAGACTCAACCTCTCACCTGCATACACAACGTATTGCAGCATTTTTCTTTACTTACCTTGCGGACTCCTTATGTCCCCTTTCAGCTTTCGGTGCTCCACTGACTCTCAGGGCAGGCACACATCTCCTTCCCGCCTCATGCAGCAATGGAGCATAAACCTGGAAGCGGAAATATGCAGAGTAGCAAGTTCCAGCAGTCAGCCTCTTGCATTTTCACCCCATCCTTTCCGAACCCTGTTACGAGTTCGGGCAGAGTAGGGTGACAGGCTGATTGTCGTGAAGCCTAAGGCACCTGAAACTACCTTTAGCAGTGATGATGCTGTGTATCAAAACTGGAGAGGCACTGAAGTGTGCCAGGCCCCTGAGGACAAAGCTGGGACTTCACCACCTTAGACAAACTGTCTCACTTCTGGTGCAGGCACCTTTTATACGCATGCATCAAACTTCCCATGGATGTCGCTGCCTCGGCCTGCAGCTCAACCGGAAGATAATCTTTTTTTTTTATTATACTCATGGAATAATAGAGTATGCACTATTGGCAGAGTAAGAAAAAAAGACCCAGAAAAAGGAAGGGTGTAGTCCTTACACCCACAAGGTCAAGACACCAATGTAGTGGTCATCACCAAGACTTTAATCTGGTGGTATTTACTTTTTACCAGTGTGACAGTTTGGCTATGTTTGTCTAAGAGCAGAATCGTAATTTCTTGCATATGCTGTCCAATGTGGCTTTCTGGTAAGGTCTTTGTTTTTGGCATTGTGCTTTGTGACAACTGTGTGCTCTTTGAGGCCTTTTTTGATCCAGTTACTTGTTGGCCACCACTTGTTGAGTTGGTGTCACAGCAATTATCTTCAGTAGTTGTAGTGTTTGCAATGTTGTTCATGTGCAGTGCATAGTGGGAAGCCATGGATTATTGCTTTGTTGGAAGGTTCCATGACGCCTCCTCTGAGAACTGTGGTCCAACAGACTATGATGTTGGTCTAGGCTGTCATATTAGTGCTGATGATTTTTTACTGGTCCTGAAGATGTCTGCACTTAACATTGTGAGCCAATTCAAGGTAATAATGCACTTGGAATCACTGACAAGAGTGCCTCCATCTGAGCTGCCCAGAAGTGGGTCCCGGGTTCACTGTGCCACTGGAACCAAGTTATTCCTGCCTGAATAAGGGTGAAATCCATCATGGGTTGCTTGTATTCCAGCTCAGGGAAGACCTGGCCTGGCAGTTCAGGCTTGACTGTTCCCACTAAGTGCAGGCTAAAGACTGATTTGCATATGGCTGGGTCCAAACTGAGGTGGCATGGTGGGTGAAAAATGATGGATTGGGATGTGGCCCGAGGGACTGCCAGTGGATGAAATTAATTCAAGCATTCCCTCCATCACGTTTTTTTTCTTTTTCATTTTTCATCTGAGCTTGGCATACAGGCATACAGGCATACAGGGAGCCTGAGACCAAGCACTCATTTTGAGATCATGGGGAAGAGTGGTACTAGCTGTGACACGCAGGTTTTCAAGGTTAGGATTACAAAGATGTCCCTCTTGGCCCAACTTCCTAGTTTGTGACTGCCAGAGTTATTGGTAAACCCTTCCATTAGTCACAATGCTGCTGACTCTAGGAAGCATCGGGCAGCAGTGGTCAACAAGAATTAGCCATTATGATCAAAAAGAGATCGGAAACATATAAACTGGAGTGAAAGAGCTGGAGCTGAGGACTGAGGCGGTTGAACTGGAGATGAGGACTAGAGCGAGGAACTGGACCTACGAACTGGAGCTAAAGACCGGATTTCAATCCAAGGAAAGAAGCTGGAAAAACCAGAGTGCAAACCATAAAACGACGACAACAAAAAACTTATGATGCATTGTCGCACCAGGAAGTGACAGAAAACGTCTCTTTATACACGGAAGGAACAGAAAGTTATCTCAGAATTCTTTTTGCCACCATCTTAGATTCAGATGAAAGATCTTCCTTTAATCTTCCTTCTACCATCTTCCATTAGGACGCACAAAACATCCCCTTCCGGCCACTCCCAGTGCCTGCTGGGAGTAGGAAGATGCCATGACTATAGCACTGGGTGAGATGTGAGTTGCCTCGCCTCCAGGGAAAGGAGAAACTTCAGAGACACTCACATTAGTGGACTGGTCATCGTCATGCGAGTCTCCTGTCGAGGAATTTGCTGCCATGACAGCACTGTCCGCTCCACTCTCTTTCGCACATGCTAGAAATGCAAGATCCAAAGGAGATTATTAGCACCAGTTTACTTCTAGGGTGCACTGTATTCTTGCACTGATGCTGTAGTGTTGTTTTCCATTTGAACTTTGACGTCCGTTGTAATAAGTTTCCTGGAGGCCATGTCCCTTCCTTACTGTATTCAGAAGGGTGTGTCATGGGTGTGCCAATGGGTCGTAATAACAGACACTTTGGTCCTCTATTGGGACACATTCTCTATATCACATGAACTTGATGCCCTCATAATTTCAGTTCCCGGTTGACAAATAACTGTTTCTGTCCTTTGCTTGACTGGCAAAGATTGTGTTAGAGGCAGTTCCTAATGGTCGTAGTCTCCGTTTCATGGCTTTCATCAATTAGACTCTACATGTCTAACTGGATTACGCATATCATAAAAACTGTAGTCATAAAATAAACTCAATGAATTAGCTCTAGGAGTGCTTCTTTCAGGCCTTTCAAACCAATGCTACTAACCTTTCATATTTTGCAAAATGTCTCATTACAGAAAGAGACCTCAGAAGGGACAGTACATTACTGAGGTTTTTTGGATTTCACCCCTCTAAGCGAGAAATGTTTTCAAGGAGTAAAATGTTTGCAGTGAACATCTGATGTGATTTGCAGTTTGAATCCCAGCAAGCCTCAGCTGCTTTCCAACCTTATTACCAGTGGTTGAAATGGTATTCAAGAAGTATGTACTCACTGTCCCAGAGTGCATGTGTGCTACTGAGAACCACCAGTACTCTCCCACTAAATGTAATGAACCCCCGCTGAGAAGTCCAGGTACCCTCCCTGTAAAACTAAAGAAGTGCAGGTACTCAGTGTAGGAGGCTGGCCTGGTTTGTAGTGGGTACCTTGGGTACTTACACCTTATACCAGTTATCCCTTATTAGTGAAGTAGTAGTGTTCTAGCAGCTTAGGCTGATAGAGGTAGCTATAGCAGAGCAGCTTAGGCTGAACTAGGAGACATGCAAAGCTCATGCAATACCACTTATAGTTACACAGTACTTATACACAAGTAAAGACAATACTCAGTGTTAGCAAAAATAAAGGTATTTATTTGGGTGACACAGTACCAAAAATATCTTAGAGACAATACTCCTTCTGGAGGTAAGTATTATACACATATATACACTAGACACCAAAATTAGACAAGTAAATAGTCATAGAACAATGCAAACAGAAGGAAATCCTATAGAATGCAATGGGAGAAAATAGGTCTAGGGGCAACACAAACCATATACTAAAAAAGTGGAATGTGAATCACGAATTCCCCCCAGACAAGTGAAGTGTGTGCAGAATCCCCGGGAGTGTAAGAATACAGTAAAGGTGAGTAAATTACCCCATCCCAGAGCCAAGAAAAGCAGGAGTAAATTACTGCAAGTTTCCTTAGGACACACTACACCTCGTTTTGGGGATTTTGCAGCAGCCAACCAAGTCTGCAAAGAACAACTGCTGGATTATTGGACCTGAAGACCTGCAAAGGAAGGGGACCAAGTCCAGAAGTCGAAAGAAGTTCCAGGAAGGACAGGAGCCCCTGCCAACCCAGAAGAGGGTGCAAAAGAAGAGTCCCCTGTTAGTTGAAGACTGCAGAAATGCAACCTAGGAAGATGCCAGCGGGTTCCTGCATGATGTAAAAGATGTCCCACGGCGTGAAGATCGTTGCAGACAAGATTTCGTGTTGGAAGTCGCCAACAAGCCTTGGCTACGACAAAAGTGCATTTTTCGTCAAAATGGCGCTGGATGGACCCAGGAGGGACCTGGGGGCCTCAACTCTGTGTGAGGAGGAAGAGGGGGCTCTTAGCACTTTAAAGTGCCCTCAGGATGACAGCCAGCACCCCCATGAGCCGCAGGACCCGGGTTCAAAGGAGGTGCAAAACATGGTTGATGCAGCAGAACAAAAGAAGGTCCCACGCCGCCGGAGAACAACTCAGCGAGTTGAGCGTCGCAGGATGGAGTGCTGGGGACCTGGGCAAGGCTGTGCACAAAGGAATTTTGCAAAGAGTGCACAGAGGCCTCAGGAGGCGAAGAAGACGCAGTACCCAGGGGTACCGTTGCTCTCAGGGAAGGCAAGGTCTTACCTCCTCCAAATTGCATCAGCGGGGCCTCTGGACAATCTATGTCGATGATGTCCACCCTCTGTGTCCTTAGGAGCACGCTTGTCACTGTGAGAGGAGTCCCAGGGTACCGGTCGTCGCCTTGGAAGGTGCCTGCTTGGAGCAGGGGAGTGACTCTGTCCCTCCACTGGAGATTTCTTCAGTCCTTCTGGTGCAGGATGAAGACAGGGAGCATGCACACCGTGGAAACTGTTGCAGTTGCTGACTTGGAGCTGAGGTTGCTGAAGAAAAGTGTCTCTGTAGACACTTTGTTGCAGTTAGAGCATTTCTTGGAGCAGGCTGCGGTTGGTCCGAGGGCAGAAGAGTCTGAAGTTGTTGCAGAGGATTCCTGAAGGAAACTTGCAAGCAGAATCTGAAGAGAACCCACAGGAGAGACCCTAAATAGCCCTGAGAGGGGGATTGGCTAGCTTATAAGGTATGGACCTAGCAGGAGGGGTCTCTGACGTCACCTGCTGGCACTGGCCACTCAGAGCCTCCAGAGTGCCCCCACACCTTGCAAAGCAAGATGGCTGAAGTCTGGGACACACTGGAGGAGCTCTGGGCACCACTCCTGGGGTGGTGATGGACAGGGGAGTGGACAGGGGACCCTGAACTGGTGTAGACTGGTTTATGCAAGGAGGGCACCATCTGTGCCCTTCAAAGCATTCCCAGAGGCTGGGGGAGGCTACCCCTCCCCAGCCTGTAACACCTATTTCCAAAGGGAGAGGGTGTAACACCCTGCTCTCAGAGGAATTGCTTTGTTCTGCCTTCCTCGGACGGGTCTGCACAGACCCCAGGAGGGCAGAACCTGTCTGTGAGGTGGCAGCAGCTGTAGCTGCAGGGCAAGCCTCAGAGAGCTGGTTTGGCAGTACTGGGGGTCCATGGTAAAGCCCCCAGGATGCATGGAATTGGCTCCCCAATACCGTATTTGGAATGGGGGGGCAATTCCATGATCTTAGACATGTTACATGGCCATAATCGGAGTTACCATTGTGAAGCTACATATAGGTATTGACCTATATGTAGTGCATGCGTGTAATGGCGTCCCCGCACTCACAAATTCTGGGGAAATGGCCCTCAACTATGTGGGGGCACCTTTGCTAGTGCAAGGGTGCCCTCACACTTAGTAACTTTGCACCTAACCTTCAGCAAGGGAAGGTTAGACATATAGGTGACTTATAAGTTACTTAAGTGCAGTGAAAATGGCTGTGAAATAGTGTGTGCACTATTTCACGCAGGCTGCAATGGCAGTCCTGTGTAAGGGTTTGTCTGAGCTCCTTATGGGTGGCAAAAGAAATGCTGCAGCCCATATGGATCTCCTGGAACCCCAATGCCCTGGGTACCTAGGTACCATATACTAGGGACTTATAAGTGGGGTCCAGTGTGCCAACTGAAATTGGTAAATGAAGTCACTGGCCTACAGTGACAAATTTTAATCAGAGAGAGCATAAGCACGGAGGTTCTGATTAGCAGAGCCTCGGTGACACAGTTGGGCACCACACAGGCATACATATTAGGCCACAAACTATGAGCACTGGGGTCCTGGCTAGCAGGATCTCAGTGAGATAGGCAAAATACACTGACATATAGGTTTTTATCTATGAGCACTGGGATCTGGCTAGCAGGATCCAAGTGACACAGTAAAAACAGGGAACTCGCATCTGTGCAACAAATCACTGTGGAATAAATGGCTCCTTATAGAACAAGGACGAAAAACATCCCCACATATGTAAAAGAGCAGCGCAGGCCAATTTGGTTGTGGGCGAACACTTAAACAAGCGCTGGCTCCATCAGTGAAATGCAAGACGGCTAGAGAGCTGGCGGAGGCCCCGATTCAGCAAGAGAGACGGCTTTTAGCTCAAATAAGTATTTGGCGGTGTACTGCTTCGAGTTCCATTTAGCAGGGCATGTTGAAAGCTTGTTCTTATTTCCTTAATTGAGCGGCCTCGGTGAATCCTAAGTGCCCCTAAAGAGAACGGAGCGAGGGCACCTCGAAGCTTCCTGTCAAGGCCAGCCTCTCCCACCAGAGACGAACTGGCTTGTACAGAAACCGGAAGTTACAAACCTGGGCTAAGACACCCTCAGTCGAACTCCACTGTATTAGCCCCTTAGCGGGGTCAGCTTCACAAAGGCCTTTTAAAACCGGTTCAAATTATGCACCTCGTTTTTACATTATTTGTTCGGCCCAGTCAAACATACACACTGAGCGTGTGAACCTAAAGACAGCATGACATGAACAATGACCGTCAGCTTCAAATGAGACACACAGGGCTGGAAAACATGGTTTACCATTTCTATAATTGCTACACAAAGCCATATCAGCAAAAAATTCTGATAATGACACTCAAATATCCGAGTATTACATTTTAGCACTCTACTACGTTGGGACCCAGTGTTCAGAGTCGAGTCTATACAAATCTGGCACCCTTTCGTACTTTTCTGCTGGATATTAACCACTTTTCGAAGCACACGTCGTATTTTTCCTATTAAAGTATGCGTTGTGCGTCATTAACGCACTTGCAGTCCGGTGCGCAAATAATACCAAAATGAGGTGCGTGGATGTCAACAATCAATTGAAGCAGTAACGCCGTGTTTGAAACGTCCATCATTACGACACCGTCCAAGGAAGCTTTGATGATACCGACTGTCAAAATAAGTACCTTTTTAAAGACCCCTCTCAGTAGGCTGTTCTTCCCCTTAACCTCGCGCCCGGTAATCTGACCCGTTGCTCAAGGCGCATCCGACGTCACCTTAAGACTCATTAGTTGGGACCAAGCAAACAGTGGCCTGCAGAGTCACTAAATCAGACTGTCGTCTCTTCGACACAAAGGCTCCACTGTGTCACCACACAATGGCTGACGAGGAGCTTCCTGTCAGCGGGACGGGTCAATAAATAGGCTGCACTTCACCTGCCCACGAGCGCTGCGCGGTGACGTGAACGGAGACATTGTTTACGAGATGCTCCAGGTGCAAAAGTCATGGCCTGCAGCCCTCTAATGAGTGGGAAAGGGCAGACCCCTGCGCCATCGATGAAGCATCTGACAGCGACCGAGGGGCTTCCCTCTGGTCTCAAGTATGCATCTCTCACTACCTCAACTCACTGATCTGGACAAGAGATTACATTGTAGAGGTAAATCATCTACAAGCAGAAAATCATTTCCAATACAGCAGCAAAGGAAGTCGTTTGCTTATTTTATTAATGTGTGGTGGTCTGAAGGTACACAATGCAGCAGGGAGCCTGCTTCGGGATCGGGTGGTGTGCTCTGCACTCCACAACACAGAGACCTGACCACATACAAATCACGTCATAGCACCAAGCTTCATGTTTGATTCCATAAGCACTGTGAGGAGTGGGTCAGAATGATGATCCAGGGCAGTCAGGTTGCTTGAAGATCTGGCAGTTGCAATGTCTTAAGGCTCAAGCACCTCGTTGGTGCGCTGCAGGTTAAGAGGAGCAGAGAATCATATGTTGCAGGGAAAAGAGCACGTGGACCAAGGATGCTCGGCAAGACCGATTTCACCCACACTTCCCCCACCATTGCCACAGGATGTGTAAATGGCACCTGAGACTGAACATAAAAAGACACAGCGGCAGAGGTGTCCTGCAACCTCTTCTCCATACTGCAGTATTATACTGCTTGAGCAGAAAAAGCGTGATTTCTCAGCAACATGTGCAAGCACCCAGCTAGATGATGATGGCGCCGGCACTGCCAAAGGTGATTTTTGCAAAAGACACCGTCTCAGAACAGGTATAACCAAAGCGGTGGTCCAGAGGTGCAATGCTTTCGCTGTTGAGCAACAGGGACTGCCCCTTGTTCCAGTCTCTGGCCCTCAAGCAACTTAGAATTGCTCTGCACGAGCCAATGTCACTTCACAGCCTACCATGAGGGGACAACAGATGTGGCCCACAACAGAAAACCTTAACAGCTCTCAAAAAAACAAGCAGTATCAATACTTCACCTGCTGTAAGTAATCACTCTACCTGCACACATTTCCAACGAAAGAGTCACAGACTGTACTTTCTCACTACTGACAGTGCCTCCTCTGTAGGGATCCATCCTGTGCCTTGCATCCTCTGCATTTCTACATAGTGCAGAGGCGCTCCATCCTGCAGTTTGTCCTCACCGAGCCTCTACCACTTGCACCACATACACAACAGCTACTCAAAATAATGCATTGGCACAGCTAATAGGTCTCGCCTATTCAAGAGCTATTGGCTTTGCCAATGTGTTTTAGCAATGTTGTACAGCAGCATGGCTGCTGCTCAGCATAGCTAAAAGTGGCATTGAGGAGAGTGACGTGGAGTGTCGCGAGTGGAATGTTGAAAAGTGGAGTACAGTATTGTGGAGTGGCAGAGAATGTCGTGTATTGGAATATCATAGTGTGGAGTCTGGTAGAGTGGCATACACTGGAGTGGCATAGAGTAGAGTTGGCTGGTGTAGAGTGTTGCAGAATACTATGGATTAGAGTGCAGTGACATTGAATTCAGTGGCTCACAAAGCAGCATCTTAGAATGCAGAGGCACAGATTAGAGTGGTGCAAAGTAGTGTGCAGTAGTGCAGAGTGGAGTGGCACAGAGAGTGGCGCAGAATTAGAGTGGTGCAGAGTAGAATGCATTGGCGTAGACTGGTGCAGAGTGGGGTGGTGTAGATTTGAATGATGCAGAGGACAGTGGCGCAGAGCAGAGTCAAGTGGCATAGAGTGCAGTGACAGAGTGCAGGGAGAGTTGAATGGTGGCATAGAGTGCAGTGGGGTAGAGTGGTGTAGAGTAGCACAGAGTGGTGCAGAGTAGAGTGCCATAGAGTGCATTGGAATATAGTGCAGTGGCATAGAGTGGAGTAGTGCAGAGTGGAGTGCCGTAGAGCTCAGTGGCAGAGAGCGCAGTAGTGACCGAGTGCAGTAGTGACAGAGTGCAGTGGTGTGGAGTAGAGTGGTGTAGAGAGCAGTGGGTTAGAGTATAGTGATGCCAAGTAGAGGGCAGTGGTGAAGAGTGCAGTGACAGGGTGCATTTGTGTAGACTGCAGTGGTTAAGAGTAGAGTGGCACAGAGTGGCGTGGCACAGAGTGGAGCAGAGTGGCGTAGAGTGCAGTGGTGCAGGGTAGATTGTTTCAGAGTAGAGTGAAGTGGTGCAGAGTGGAGTGGTGCATAGTAGAGTGCAATTGTGTAGAGCGGCTTAGAGTGTAATGGCGTAGAGTAAAGTGGTGTAGAGTGTAATGGCGTAGAGTAAAGTGGTGTAGAGTGCAGTGGCATAGAGTGCAGTGGAGTAGAGTAGATTAGAGTGGCATATAGTGAACTGGCATAGAGTGCAGGGGCATACAATTGAGTGTTACAGAGTAAAGTGCATTGGCGTAGAGTTTACTGACACATAGTGCAGTGGTGCTGACTGCAATGTTGCAGTGTGGCATAAAGTACAGTGACTTAGAATGAAGCTGTGCAGAGTAATTTGGTGTAGCCTACACTGGAGTAGTGTAGAGTGCAGTGATGTAGAGTAGAGTGGTAAAGAGTGCATTGGCACAGAGTAGAGTGGTACTGGGTAGAGAAGAGATGAGTAGCGTGAAGTGGCGTAGTGTGCTGTGGTGTAGAGTGGAGTGGTGCAGAGTGCAGTGGCATGGCATGGTGTACAATGGAGTGGTGCAGAGTAGAGTGCAATGGTGTGGAGTAGAGTGGAGTATTCAGAAAAAACATTTTCTATTGGAATGGCCATTACATTTGCATAGACATACAGTTTTACTAATAAAACTATACAGTGCACAGACGGAAATTTGTGGATATTGCATCATCTAGTATAATGACTTGCTTTGATCACAGTAAAGTATTTCTTTCCAACACAATTCAGAAACAACAAAAAATGTGCTTCATTTCCGTTACTAATTCTGTGAAATACTTGCACAGTTTATTCAAACGCTGTTGTTTCCTATTAAAAAAAAATAAAAAAATAATAATAATTTTCTACCCCCCAGAATGCCACAAGATTGTCACAAAGTCAGAGAAAGAAAAGCAAACAAGCGCCCGCATAAGACAGTGCCTGACATTTGACCTAGGTTTTTGAATGCACAGCAAATATGACGAGATAACAAGATTTACAGGCTTGTTTACAGAAAGGGAGAACTCAGAAGTATACTGTATATAAAGTTTGGGTAAGGAAAGCTGCAAACGTGGGCTGGACAGCCTAAAACAAATATAGCCAGAAAATGTGAGTTACAAACCACAAAGCCAATGGCAAGCAATGGGCAAAATGCATTCCTAGGTCAGCTTTCGGATTGTCCCCAAGATATATTTAGCAAAGTAGACAGCTGTGCTGTGTGGTAGGCTGCAACCTAACTGCTGCTAGGATCCGGATGCCTCCAGACAGCCCCCACTCCCCCCACCAGCTATACGCAGACCGACAATCTTATTTGTTGGAAGAGGTGCCTACTGGTCTAAACCTTCATCCACCAATTATGCTTAGATTGCAATCATCTGAGTCCCAGCTCCTTTCCCATTTCAGCCACCATACACACCAAGTCGATTTACCTTATTAATTAGCGCCCTCCCATGTCACTCTGTCTAAAATAGTAAGCAAATGAGTCAAGCATCATCGGGGTAGTTACCTGTATGCTTATTCTGTAGCCCTAATGGACACTTCAGAAACTATCTCAAAGGATCTTTCACGAATAACCCCAACCCTAACCATCAACTTCACTTTTTCCTAGTCAAAATCTGTAACCTCAGCCTCTAACTAACCCCTAACTTCTCCAACACGAGGTGGGAGAGACCAGATATGAAAAAGCTGACAGTGGCCTGAAGTACAAGAACAACATTAGCACCACTGAACCATGCCTCTCACACTCGATAAGGAAGCCTACAGCCTCAACATCAGGGGTGTAGTGAACCGCTTGGTTTTAGCACCTACAGCGGGGGTGGGCTTTTCATGGGCCCCTTATCTGCAACTCAACAAATAACAGATCATAATGAACTAAAACGAAAAAAGGTGGTTTGCTAGAAAAGAGAGAAGAATGGAAGAGTAGATGCATGAAAGGGTGAAAGGATTGCTGAGTAGGTGAAAGTATGGATGAATGTGTGAAAAATATGGGTGGATGAAAGGATGAATGGGTGAGTGAAAGGAAGGATGAATGGGTGAAAGGATGAGTGGGTGAAAGGATGAATGGCTGGGTGGGTGGATGAATGGCTGGGTGGGTGGATGAGTGGGTGAAACGATGTGGAGATGGGTGGATTAAAGGATGGCACAGTAAATGGAACTCTGAGAGGATGGATGACAGAGTAAACTGAAATCTGAAAGGATCAATGTGTGGGGAAAAGTACGACAATAAATGAAAATCTAAGAGGATGGGTGGGTGGGAGTATGGCACAGTAAATAGAAATCCGAGAGGATGGATGAATGAAGAATGGGCAAAAGGAACAATTGATGGCTGAAAGGCTTTACTGATTGATGGGTAAGTCAAATGATGGCTGCATGGATGGATGGATGCATAGATATTGGATGTGTGGACAGATGGACAGATGTATAGACTGGCCAGGGGATGGATGGAATGGGGAAGATAGAATGAGTGATGGATGAAATAATGAAGAGATGACAAAATGTAAAGGTGAAATGGTGGATATGATCAAGTAGATGAAGTGTAAAAGGATAGATGCTTGAATGGAAGTCACAATGGAGTTCTAGGGAGGTCTGGACCCACTTACAAAACATGATTGGTGCTCTCAAGGCTTTGGTCGAAGTGGGGGGTATTTTAAACTTCTGGCTACTCCCTTGCTCAACATTAATGTCTAAATCACATCCAACGTAATAGCCTTGTGTGTTGCCATATGCCAGGAAGCTAATGAAGAGTCATATTATCCTCTGCAAACTATATGGGCTCTCACAGCAGAGCAATAAGTAATTCTTAAAGACTTCACATTTTAGACATAACTCCCAAAAACCCACCCGCTTGTAGTCACAGGCACCATCCTCTCACATTACCTCAAACATCTCGCCTCAGCACCCTCCCGTAATTAATGACACAATACGGGCTTAATATTGTACAGAACCATAATACTACATCTCCTACATTCCTTCGACATGTCAAAAACAAATTACTCATTCCTATTCTTATGTGCGTTTCATTCCATGCAATGTCCAAAGGTAGGTAATACACATAAAAAGTAAATTCAGACCCAAGTCCAAACTGCTCTGGGAAAGATGCGAAGGTGTTCCACCCTCTGATAATGCTTTTGCCAACAACCTCCTTTGCAAACCACCGAAACTACACTGAACAAGGTCCTCAATGCAGCAACCTCGGAGAAAGCTTTGCTCAAATCTCTCTATTCACCCTCAGTATTAAAGGTCTGAAACAAGCACAAAAAGTAAACAAGCCAACACACCCCAATGAAATAGTGGCTCTTAGCCAATAAAGCTACATTTTAGATATTCTCTTCTCAAAAGGTAATAGGTCTAGGAGAATAGGTTTTTCAGAGCGGTTCTATCTACCACAGAGTCAGCTCTTGTGTAACAAGCAAGATAACAATGCTTAATAAAGGTATGAACAGACTTACACGTGGCAGACTTACAAATTTCAGTAAATGGACTATTTTGTCATAATGCTACAGTGGCTAATTTACTTCTGGTGGAATGTGCTTTGGGCTTAACAAGAAGAGGTTTGTTAGCCAGTAGATAGCATAAAGACAAACAAAGAGATGATTTATCTGGAGATAAATTGCTTCAAATTGGCGAAACCTGTTTTTAATAGGACCGTAATTTAAGAATATTTTATTAGGATTTCCTTATTGGTTTGGTCCGTCCAAATAAAATCTCAAAATTCACCTGCCATCTGCAAATGTAGGTAACAATCTGCTAGAGTGCATGGATTAGAGCAATATATAGGCAGTGCTACAGTTTGATTCATATGGAAATCAGAAACACAGAAGTACCATGTAAATGGGTTCGTTATCTGACATGTGCAAGATATTGGAAGAATACGACAGGCACTGCTATTTGAGGGAATATTATTGTTTTATTTATATCTTGGCCAGTCCTCTCTTGTTCCTCTTCACAAGATCAGCCCTAGTTTCTATTTCCTCAAAGCCCCTTTTCTTTTCTCTTTCCAGGCTCTGGTGGTGTCTTGGCTCCATCTTGAGGCGGTCTGGTTTCCCGTCCTCCGGTCGCCGTATTCCCCAAAAGAAAGGAAAATAAAAATAATCAGGTAAGTGAAAAATGAAGTAGGGCTAAGGTAAGGGGTCAGATAGGGGTTAGTAGGGGTGGTGAAACAGGTAGGGCGGCGGTGCTGGTTGTGGTGGGTTTCTCTATTTATATATTGTGCCTTCTCTCCCCTGTGTCCCGGTCAACCCCTTCTCTTCTTTCTAGGGTTTCTCCGGAGGTGTCCCAGTCCGTGGGTTAAGTAAACGGGTTTCCCCTCTCTCTGCAGGTCTATGCCCTTCCTTTGAAGAAACCTCCCCGTCCTCCCTTTTCTCCCCCCCACCTCCCTCTTTTCCCTGTGAGCCAACCTGACAGAGTCTGCCAGGCAGGGTATAGTCGTACCTGGGAGGGCCACGTCCCTCCAGGGGCGCGGCCGGCAAGTAGATGGTCCCCCGATTTCTCTTCGGTCGGGTTGGGGGTCGCCCACTGGTTCCTCCTGTCCTCGAGGCGTCCCGCCTTCCGGGTCTCTCCCTCCGTCTCGATCACGTTGCTGGCGGTGTCTTCCTCTCCCTTTAGCTCCTGGGTGAAGGTGGGTTCTCTTTTCGTGCTCTGCTCTCCTGCCCCGGTGTTCTCTCGCTCTTCCTCCGGCTCCTGGATGGTGGTGGTTTCCTCTCCTCGGCTCTTCTGCGTTCTTGGCTCCTCCTTTTCCTCCGACCTCTCTCCTCGTCCGTCTTCTCTTTTCCTCTTTATGACGCCCTCCGCGTCATACGTCATTCTAGGGGAATCCTCCTCCGTGCCCCGGGGGTAGCGATTTTCTTCCCCGACGGGAGCTTCGGACCCGGGATCGGCACCTCGCCCGTTACACATCCCCTCCCTTGGATGGGGCTGTTCGAGCCCCCCAGGTCCCGGAAATCGAGACAGATAGTCCGCTTGCCCCATAAGGTCCCCAGGGAGATGACAAACCTGGAAGGAGAAAGGTTGAAGCTCCATAAACCATCTTAAAATGCGAGCGTTGGTATCTTTATACCTCGAGAGCCAGGTAAGAGGTGCGTGGTCGGTGTATAAAAGGAAGGACCTCCCTAGGAGATAATACTGAAGACTTTCCACAGCCCATTTAATGGCCAGGCACTCACGCTCTATTATGGGATAGTTCTGTTCCCGTGGAAATAGCTTGCGACTAATGAAGACCACTGGATGGCTTATCTCATTTTCATCTTTTTGAAAAAGTACTGCACCCAGGCCTACGTCCGATGCGTCCGTTTGGAGGTGGAAGGGACGGCTGAACTCAGGACATTTTAATACCGGTTGCGTGGTTAGACATCGTTGTAAGGTACGATAGCTATGGGATTGTAGAATAGATAAACTTGTGATGTTCTTAGGTTGACCTTTCCTCAACAGGTCAGTGAGAGGGGCGGCTACTGTAGAGTAGTGGGGTATGAATCTACGATAATATCCCACTAGTCCGAGGAAGGAACGGATCTCTTTTTTTGTACTGGGTGCTCTTATGCGTAAAATGGCTTCAATTTTACTCATTTGTGGTCTGATATTCCCGTTTCCAATATGATACCCCAGATAAGGAATTTCATTGAAAGCCAGTCGGCTCTTGGAAGGATTGGCGGTCAATCCGGCCGCCGCCAGTGCTTTAATGATCAGTTCTAAATGGGATAAATGGTCTTCCCAGGTTTCGCTATGAATAACGATGTCATCCAGATAGGCGGCTGCGTATCTGGTATGTGGTCGCAATATAGTATCGATCAGTCTCTGAAAAGTGGCGGGGGCCCCATGTAGTCCAAAGGGAAGTACGTTAAAGTGATATAAACCGGAAGAGGTGGAGAACGCCGTTTTTTCTTTATCTGCTTTAGCTAAAGGAATCTGCCAGTACCCCTTGGTTAGGTCCAGGGTAGACATGTATTTAGCTTTACCCAGCCGTTCTAGAAGTTCGTCTACCCTGGGAAGAGGATACGTGTCAAATTGGGACACGGCATTGACTTGTCTAAAGTCGATACAGAACCGTATAGATCCGTCCGGTTTTGGCACTAATACAACCGGGGAGCACCAGGGACTTTGGGACGGCTCTATAATACCCATGTCTAACATCCTTTTTACCTCCTCTTCAACTATGACCTTCCTTGCTTCGGGAATGCGATAGTGGCGTAACCGGATTATTTTTCCCGGTTGGGTTATAATCTGGTGGTGGATTAGATCTGTTTTACCTGGCATCGGGGAAAACATGTGGGGCTGCTTATTAAGGAGTTGGTTTAGTTGTTGGTTCTGTTGCACTGTTAACTCTGCATTTCGGAGGGGTACCTCGCCCCTTGGGGGGGGGTCCGTGGGGCACCACCCTATTTCTAGCTCTTTTACTGTATTAATTAAACAGTTCATATTTTGATCCACCTGTGATTCCTCCCATCTTTTTAGTAAGTTAACATGAAAGATCTGAAATCGGTTGGGATTAGTTGTTAGTTGTAGCTTATAGGTAACGGGAGTTACTGCTGCTATTACTTTATAGGGTCCTTGCCATTTTGCCAAGAGTTTATTGTCTGAACTGGGTAAAAGCACTAATACTCGGTCTCCCTCTACAAAAGATCGCACTTGCGTGTTCCTATCATAGTATCGTTTCTGTTTCTCCTGGGCTTTTTCCATATGCCCTCTCACATCTTCCCATATTGTTTGTAGTCGAGACTTTAACTCGCTAGTGTACTCTAGGAGAGGCTTTTCCCCGTTTTCGTCTTCCTCCCATAGTTCAGCTGCCATGTCCAATAGGGTTCTAGGCTGTCGCCCAAACAGCAGTTCGAATGGACTATGCCCTGTAGAGGCTTGTTCATGGGTTCTGACCGCATATAACACTAGAGGAAGTTTCTTGTCCCAATCTTTACCTGACTCGGAAATCGTCTTTCTCAGGAGGGTCTTCAGGGTGCGATTATACCTCTCTACTAATCCGTCTGTCTGGGGATGATAAACCGCTGTCCTTAGCTGTCGTATCCCTAATATTTGACAGATCTGAGCCATTAGGTTGGACATAAACTGGGTCCCTTGGTCCGTCAATATTTCTCGGGGAAACCCTATTCGTGAGAAGAAACTTATCATGGCGTTGGCGACACTTTTGGTGCTAATACTGTTCAGGGGGATAGCTTCCGGATATCTAGAGGCGTAGTCGACCAATACTAGGATATATCGGTATCCCTTGGAAGACGGTAGAAGTGGTCCGACTAAATCCATTCCTATTCTAGAGAAAGGTACGTCAATAATGGGCAGGGGATGTAGGGGGGCTTTTTTCTGGGGTCCGGGATCGATTAACTGACATCTAGGGCATTGTTGACAGAACTTTCTGATATGAGAAAAAACCCCAGGCCAATAGAACTTCCTTAATAGGTACTCCTCGGTTTTCTCTCTCCCATAATGACCACCCCCCGGCTGACTATGGGCTAGGTGCAACACCTGCTGCCTATAGGGTTCGGGAACCAATAATTGTTTCTTTTCCCCTCTCTCGTTACTGGTGACCCGATATAGCAGATTTCTATTTATTATAAAGGAGGGACCCTTATCCTCTATGGTTCGAGGTTTGGCACTTTTCCAGGCATGGATCAGACTGGGATCGTCTCTTTGACTACAGCGGAAGGGTGGAAGACCAACGAGGGCGAGTACCTGTGCATTAAGACTATCGTGGTTCATATCTCCTCTTTCATAGGACTTCCTGGCTTCTCGTTTCTCTCTTTTAGTGGGTTTATAGCGGATCACCGGGGTTGGTATGTTTAGTTCAGAAAAAGGGGCACTTCCCAACCAGGCATCCAGGTCATTCTTACTCTGTGTGCTGTCTAAGAGGATCGGAAAGTCTTTAAAGTCTGTTCCTATGATGGCTTCTTCCACCAAACCTTCAACTACCCCCAGCCGTATGGGGGTCTCTTTTCCTTCCCAAAAAAGGGTAGTCCATATTAGGGGGTATTCCCTTGTTTCCCCATGAATGCAGCATATGGATACCGTGAAATCCGGATCAAGGTTATGCTCAGTAATTAGGTCCGCTCTAATTACGGACTGGCTACATCCGGAGTCGATGAGCGCCAACGTATCCCTTCCATTAATGGACACTATTTTTTTGTATTGAGTTTCTTTCCCCCCGGTGTAGAATACCCGGCCTCTCGTAATCCCTATTTCCATGGGTTCGGGTTTCCCGGCCTTCAAAGGACAAAAGCGGGCAATGTGTCCCCACTCCCCACAACTAAAACATTGGGGCTGCTGCCCATATGGTTTTTCCATCCCTCGTAATCTTCCCGGTTCCTCTATTAGCCTTTTCCCTGTGGCTGCGGATTGTCCTGGGTTTTGCCTAACGGGTTGAGGTAACAACCGCGGGAGTGGTGTTTTGAATTCGAGGGAGCGGTGGAAAGCGCAGGCCAGCTCAATAGTAGTATTCGTGTCGGGGTTTGGGTGTTGCTTGATCCAATGGCGAGTATTGGTGGGTAGGGCATCTAAATATTGTTCTAGGAGGACGGCCTCGATAACGTCTTCCCTATTCGTCCCTATGGGTCCAAGCCATTTGAGCCCTAGGTCTTTGACCCGGAAATATAAGGCTCGAGGGTTCTCAGTGGGGCCCCACTTGGCCTTCCGGAAGCGAACCCGATAATGTTCTGTATCAAAACCAACCCTTTCTAGGATACTCTTCTTGATGTCCGGATAGGGCGTTGTTCCTCCTGGGTTAACCGCTTGATATGCTGCTTGAAGTGTCCCGGTTAACAAGCGAGCGATATATTGACCCCATCTGTCCTGCGGCCAGGTGGCTGAAAGGGCAACGCGTTCAAAGTTAGTAAAGAAGGCGTCGGGATCTTCGCCTTCCTGATATCTCTGCAAAACGGAACTCGGTACATTTGGATGTACCCTAGTTGCGGCAATGGTATCAGTCAAAGTTTTTATGGCGTTGTCATGTACCAACTGATTGTTGGCCATGATAGTGGCCTGACTTTTAAGTGCATTTTGCAGAGCCTCCCTTTCCACCTTGGCAGCCTTCTGTTGTTCCTCCCATACAATTTGCAGATGGCGTTGGCCCTCAGCCAGTTGCTGCATCATGTCGGCCATTGTGGGTGCACCCTCCATCTTCTAGAATTCTCCTGTCGCTTGTTCCAATATCCCACTTCTGACACCACTGTAAATGGGTTCGTTATCTGACATGTGCAAGATATTGGAAGAATACGACAGGCACTGCTATTTGAGGGAATATTATTGTTTTATTTATATCTTGGCCAGTCCTCTCTTGTTCCTCTTCACAAGATCAGCCCTAGTTTCTATTTCCTCAAAGCCCCTTTTCTTTTCTCTTTCCAGGCTCTGGTGGTGTCTTGGCTCCATCTTGAGGCGGTCTGGTTTCCCGTCCTCTGGTCGCCGTATTCCCCAAAAGAAAGGAAAATAAAAATAATCAGGTAAGTGAAAAATGAAGTAGGGCTAAGGTAAGGGGTCAGATAGGGGTTAGTAGGGGTGGTGAAACAGGTAGGGCGGCGGTGCTGGTTGTGGTGGGTTTCTCTATTTATTTATTGTGCCTTCTCTCCCCTGTGTCCCGGTCAACCCCTTCTCTTCTTTCTAGGGTTTCTCCGGAGGTGTCCCAGTCCGTGGGTTAAGTAAACGGGTTTCCCCTCTCTCTGCAGGTCTATGCCCTTCCTTTGAAGAAACCTCCCCGTCCTCCCTTTTCTCCCCCCCACCTCCCTCTTTTCCCTGTGAGCCAACCTGACAGAGTCTGCCAGGCAGGGTATAGTCGTACCTGGGAGGGCCACGTCCCTCCAGGGGCGCGGCCGGCAAGTAGATGGTCCCCCGATTTCTCTTCGGTCGGGTTGGGGGTCGCCCACTGGTTCCTCCTGTCCTCGAGGCGTCCCGCCTTCCGGGTCTCTCCCTCCGTCTCGATCACGTTGCTGGCGGTGTCTTCCTCTCCCTTTAGCTCCTGGGTGAAGGTGGGTTCTCTTTTCGTGCTCTGCTCTCCTGCCCCGGTGTTCTCTCGCTCTTCCTCCGGCTCCTGGATGGTGGTGGTTTCCTCTCCTCGGCTCTTCCGCGTTCTCGGCTCCTCCTTTTCCTCCGACCTCTCTCCTTGTCCGTCTTCTCTTTTCCTCTTTATGACGCCCTCCGCGTCATACGTCATTCTAGGGGAATCCTCCTCCGTGCCCCGGGGGTAGCGATTTTCTTCCCCGACGGGAGCTTCGGACCCGGGATCGGCACCTCGCCCGTTACATACCATTTAAATGAGATCTAACTAGACGAAGAAGATATGGTAAAACTGTCTCTTTTTGGCATTAAACAGGGTCAGACCTTTTCATGAACACAATATACATAATCTTTTCCATTTGAAAAACTACAATGGCCTTGTTGAAGGTCATTTTGCTGTCAGATCAACGTTCATGCTTTTCTGATGCAACTTCAGATGTCCCTATTGAGTGACTTCAAGAGCAATGCTGGCGAATGCAATGATGTCAGATTTTAACAACATACTTAGTCATCTGTTTCACCAGTGGCGTTGGTTTGCACAGCAGCCTCTTGTGTGGTTGTAGAGACATTTGCAGGATGTCTGTGAACCAGCACTGCCTGAGCAACTCGGAAATGATCAAGATTAGTATTGCCTTGGACTTCCTTAATTTCAGAATCACTGCTGGAATGAGAGGGTTGGGAAGAAAGGTGTTAAGTAATATTTCTGACTAGGTGATCAAAAGTTCATTGCAGAGACAACCTGGTTCCTATCTCCTTGGGGGCAAACCTTTGTATTTTTGAATTTAAAGCTGTGGTGAACCTCTGGAAATTCCCAGGTGGAAAAGGAGTCTTTCAAGACTCTATCCTCTAATTAACTATTTGTGATTTCCTTGGAACTATCTTTTCAGAAAATCTGCAGTTTGATTTTGTTGGCATGGGAGGTGAACTACACTTATCAACAGGTTTCTTGATAGCAGCCACTGTCTGTGCCTTAAGGTGTCTCAATTTAGTGATCAATTTGTTTGTCTAGGTAGTGTATCGTGGTAGCATTGTCTGTTTGAACCACCATTCGATCCACTGTCAGAGACAGGAGGAATGTCTTGAGAACTACATGGGTTGCTCAGCTCCACGAAGATGATGCAGTACGTTGTTTCTTTCTGAGTCCATAGTCCCTGAACACATAGTTGCTCTAGATGAGCACCTCATCTCAGTAATGAGGGGTCCATCATAACTGCCTGGGAGGGAAGATACTGATGAAATTGAATTCACTGTATTAGATTATTCTTTTGCACCACCACACAAGAGAGTGCCTTGCTGATTGGGACAAATGAAGCTTGTCTTCCCAGCTGTCTTCCAATGTGTCTACTAACCTTGTATGTATTGTTGTAAAGGCCTCATGTGCAGCCCTGCATTTGTAATAATGGCTATACACGCTAACATCAAGTCTGAAAGGGAAGAGATCTGTCAAGCTGCCATTGAAGAGTTGGATTTGAATATTCATAGGCAGAAGACTTTTCTGACAAAGGAAACCATTTTCCTCGTTTAGTGTCTAATGTCACTACTAAGTAATTCAGAATTTGAACAAAGCATACAATTTCTGGTAATTGATGAAAGGTCTACTCAATGAAGAAGAGAAAATGTGGTCTGGGAAGTTTTTGTCAGTTTGGCAGTACTGTTGGCTTTCAGAATCTAGTCCTCCAGATAGTGGAAGATGTAAAGTTTCTGGAGAACTAGGTGGTCAGCAACTACTGACCTACATTTGCAGAAAGTCTGAGGAGCAGACTTCTGAACACAGGTTTATAGCTTTTTTCTCTAATTGTATGTTTCCTTGTGCAGATCAGAAAGATGATGACTCTTTGCATACACTTTGGAATGGGTAGAGGAGTTTTTCTTTTTTTAACTAAACCAAATAACCCTCCTGCACAAATTATGAGACCCACTTGTTTGTTATGATCTTCCAATGTTGTACGTATTGATAAATACAATCCATACCCTAAAGGGTGAAAAACAGACGGGGAAGGACTGACAAGTCACTGTCTTGTGTTAGATGACTGCCCTTCAGAAGAGGTGGAAAGCTACTGGTTTAAAGACTTTCATTTGGCCCCTCACTTCTGATGGTAAAAATACCTCTGATATGGTTAGTGAGACTGTTGGTGTTCCTGGTAGGAAGAGCAAGGGGAGTGAATACTCCAATGCTGGTAAAGCTTGTTCTGGCAAAACTGTTTAAAGAAGCACCTGTCTCTCTTCAAGACCGACCACCTTTAACATCTCCTCCTCATTCCTAATACGATCCCATCTCTTCCTCACTGTGTTGGCTGATGAGGGCAGAACCAGGGAATGGCAGGTTCAGTATTTTTAACTGGGAGTTAGGTTTTAATGACATGAGACGAAACCAGGATGATCTACTCTGGGTGATTCCATGGCAATACTGTGAAAAGGAATAGTCGCTGAATCAGCAAAGGCACTTATGGTTTGATTAGAAATTAGCAGGCCCTCTTGGACGAGCTTGTTAAATTGTTGCTGTCTCTCCTTAGGCAAATCACCTGTGAAATCTTGCAGAGACTCAAAGAGTGCTTGGTCACACTTCCTTATGAGGGATGTAGCAATTGCTGCCTTGAGATAAGTAGCAGCGGAACTAAAGATCTTCTGTGCTGCTGCATCTCTCATTTTAAACTCTCAGGAGGTGCAAAATTGAATTTCCTGATTACTGATACAATGGCTCAATCTGGTTTAGGATCAAACTGCAGGACCACCACATTTTTGTCATGAGTTTTAAACTTCAAAAGATGTGAGTCCTTGGTCGTCACAGGTGTGAGGAATTTCTACTCTCTAATTCTAAATCAGGCACTAGCAGCAGTAATGGCCTTGAGCGAATGGGGGGTTTTAAGGTCTCCATGGTCACGAAGATGGCAGTTCAGGGAGTATCCAAGGGCATGTTCAACTTTGCTGTGCCTCTGGCCAGGACGCCTTGAAACCTTGAGATGTCATCTTTTGGAAAGACTCGAGCTGGCAATCCAGCGAAGGTGGTTGGAGTGAAAGATGTTGAAGTGTCTGGATTGTACCCAGATATTGTTGATGGAGATCATGAATGAGAACTGTGTCACAGACTACACTACGAGTGTGATGGAGTTGAAGCCAGACCCTCTCTCCTATTCTCCCTAGAGGTTGACTCCCCCTCTTGTATTAGGTCAAGGATGATAAGGAAGACCCAAGCTAAGGGGAAAAGGGGATGAGGGAGCAGAAAGTGAAAAAAGAGAGAGCGTGCAAGAGAGAGACACTCCTGCAGGCTGGTAGTTGGGAAGATCCAGACTGAATTCCTAGGTACAGCATCTCAAGAAAAACGTTTCAAGGTTAGGTCCGAGAGAACACAAACCACTAGAAAGCCTACACACAGAAGGGAAGAGTAGGAAAACTATATCACAGCCTGTGGCTTGCCCAGTGCTAGCAGGTGGTATGCTGTAATTAGACCTAAGTGTTCCATAAAACCACCAATAGACCCGAGGATAAAGACCACTGCAGTACCAGGAAGGAAGGAGACTGAATGGGAAAAACTTGACAAAAGTGTCAGAGAGAGGACAACAAGGGATATCAGGAGAGGGAACAAGGAAACCAGACAGGGGAAAAACACAACAGTGGGGGAACAAATCAGGCCAGGTGCGAACTAATGAGTAGCAAGCAGTCACAACAACCACTGATGTTAAACAAGTAGACTCAGTGTGAGTAAGGCCTAAACACTCTAGCTGCCACTACTATCCTGGAAGCATGTCTACTTGTGCTGGCCCTCTAGTGGCCGGGGTTGCAACTATGACCTTGGGAAATATGTTTTTATGTGTCAAACAGTGTAATTTCCATTGTACGGGGTGCCATGTCTTCTATATGTGCCTCTTCCTGTGCCCCATTGCGTCCTGTGACCTAATAATCTGACTCTTCTGCATTTCAGGGGATGTTGGTTGTCCTGCGGAGGGGCAGGTGAAAACTGCAGCTGAGGTGATTGCCTTGGAGTAAGGTGTCTCTTTCTAACCACAGGCCTGGATATCTATCTAGAGAACCTCAGCCTTAGTGGAATAAGTTGAAGCAGATTCAGAGGTCAAAAGGCATTTGTACAGGGTCCTCAGGTGGGAGAGTGAAAGATACAGGCATAAGATGAGCTGCTCTCATGTCCGTTGTCAGTCTGATCTGGTGCCTGGGAGAAAGAACCTCAATTAGCAGAAGTTAACCAAAACACTCTTGACACTGATCTATAAAGCTCCAATGTTGAGTGTCTTGACTGCAAGAAACAATGGGGCAAAAGTTGATTGGAATTCGATAGTATCTTTGGTGGTAGTGGTCTCAAAATTAAGTTATTCAGCATAGAACAGCAAGAGAGTTTATAAGTTGATCTTTCTGATGTAGAATGATAGTGCCTCTGCAACAAGGGAGCCAACACTGAACAGCGATTACATCAGCGCCATACATATGGCTGACATTTATCTCCTTAACGATAAGTGGGATCGATGGCGACAGGTGTACCAATGTCTTTACCTTTCTTCTTTTCTTTCTGGATCTCCCTCTCCCACAGTACTTAGAGACAGAAGACTTAGGCACAAAAGTGGAGGACCCTCAATTGAATCCTTTTTTTGTTTTTGTTTTACCTTTCCTTTGGTCATCTCCACCTCCAGCTTGCCAGGCACTCTCATCCCCTCGCAATTCTTTAATATCCTTCTGGACAAAGGAAATGTCTAGACCTTTTAAAGACCCAAGGGACCTTTGAATATAACTTTCACTATTGTAAGTGTATTATGTCTCATTTCACAGGATGCTGCAACATAGTTTTGTATTGGTTTTTACAGTTTTCAGGGATGCAAATTCAAACTATATAAGCTATGTAGAGGGTGTCCTTTTTACTTTGGGCATACTAAATTCACTCCTTACTTGCATTTCATTGTGGAAAAAAGTATTTTGAGTTCCCCCCGTGTGGCTGGCAATTATTCTAATGTTTATGACCATCACTAAAGATCCTGCAGATGCAGAGTCCAAAGAATGACGATGGTGCCCATGGCATGCGCAACAGTATCTGTAGCATCCAGTCCAGAAGGTAGAGCATACTTTGCAACTGCATGAGAATCACGTACTGTCTGAGTCAAGGCATTGTGCATGTTCCCTGGCAACCTGCAACAATTTGCATGTCAAATTCAAAAGGCATATGTGTAATAACCTAGGAGACAAACGGAAATTTGGGGATCATAATGCCAAACTGGTAGATGAAAAAACTGTCTTCCTTACAGTGTTGATTCTTTTTGACTCTCTACTTTGACTCTTTTTCCGGTCGAGACGCAGGAAATAATTTGGGTTTGCTCATGGAGACTTGAATTACAAGGGTTTCGAAGGCTCGACTTTGCACCAAAAATGTTAGCTAACCAGGTGCTAGACTTGACATCTTGCAAATGAAGCAACTCCCGGTTGATGCTGAAAATGGTTTTGACCATGCAGCCAGTTAAGTGTCAGCCAGGCTATTGTTAAAAGGCAACAAGGACTCAAAGGTCTCCGGTCGAAGTTGTAAAATTTCCGTCATGTTAACTTTTGTCTCTTCTGTGGGGAATGGCAATTCCAGGATGTTAGGACCCCTACTGCAAAAGAGAACGTTCTACTGTAAAAGGCCCTAAAGTTGAATCTAGGGCAGACTTAAAAAAGGTATACATAAATGGGAGTTTTGCAAATCCAAATAGTCAGCATTGCATGATGAGGGGGGAAGCACATCATCTCCCTACGCACTGTCATCATTATGCGGGACACATTGGAGGTCTTGAATGCCAACTATATCTGACTGAAAATATGTCCCCCCCCCTTCTCTGAAAGTATTGTTCCCTAAATAGAGGGAATAGAGGAGAACCCTCATTTCCCAGACAGAGCTTTACTAATACTGCAACCTTGGGTGGGCTCTAGATGAAAATGGTTCTGATCTGAAGTTCAAGCAACTGGCAGACCAGAAATGGATCCTTCCTAAATTGTTAGCTGTGCCGTCGGCTGACCAGATGGTGGTGCTAACAGCCCAGGGGGGATGGCACAGCATGGTTGATAGAGCAGGTTGACTTTGGTGCAGAAAACAGCTCGCCTGGATGCTCCGACAGGTTCATGAGGCCAAAAGGCACACCAGAGGAAGCCAGGATGAACGTAACTATGTGCAGTAAGGCCTCCTTGAAATCCACAATCTGCTATACAGTTGACGTTGGCATGTCGAACTTGGGTCACACCAGCTCCAAGTTTGGCTTTCGACTGGGGTCACATCAACTATGGAGTCTGGTGCAGAGACCACCAAATATACAATTTCTCCCTGAATTGGAGGAGTACCTGGATGTCGAGGAGCTTAGGATGCACTTCTTGTGTTTCTTTTAACTTTGTCTAAGACCTAGCTGATAAGAGTAATCCTGATTGAGACTTGGCATCGCTGTACCTGATGGCCTTTAGGTGCATCATGAAACACTTGAAGTGTCATTTGGAGTCATAATTTGTCTTGAGACACCATAGGCAAACATTAAGTGGGCTTATCATTGACATCCTATGCTGACATGCAAGGCATGGAATGAAAACTGCCATCTTTGGAGCAACATACCAGCACAATTCCAAAGTTTAAGAATTTGAGATTGTTGGAGGCGGCGTGGCTTGCGCCCAAGTGAGATGTCAGCCTGAGTCGGCTGCTCCTCTCCCGATCCTCGATGAAAGGCTTTTGGATGCACTGATCTTGCAAAATGGTGCTGCAGAACATGTGTGGGGACAGACAGATATGATACCTACACTTATAGGGATCAGCCTGCACAACGGTGTGACAGATGTGAGCAGATTCTTAATTTTTCACTGCAAAGCCAGACAAAAACAACATGCCGGTTGTGATCGGAGCGGCGCGCCTAACTGTTACTGATGACTGGCACTGGTGAGGCTCCACCATCGAAAGTAAGACCTTTGCCTGCCTGAATGCAAGCTCTATTGTAGGGTCTTTTCCCCATTTGTTGCCCGCTGTGACTGGAATACATGCCCTCATTGATGCTTTGATTGCTTCATACCTGTGCAACTAACACAGCTTCCAAACTCCTGCCACACCACATTTCCAGGTTTCGCTCTGTTGTTTTCAGATTGGCCGCATTTCTGCCTGCAATCTGCCTCCATCATGGGCTGCCTTGTTTATGCTGTGAGCGTCAAGTCGACAAAGCAATTACGGAGACAGAGAATTTACAAAATGGCAGCTGACAATTTGTTTCAAGACTCGGTCTCCAAGGGGGTCTCTTAATTTCTACATTACTGTGAAATTATTATCTCACTGCATTTCTACCTTCTTCCACACCTTCTGGTGGTACCTTATCCCCTTGCCTAAGTAAACTGTCTGTTCCAGATCAATCTGAGATGACTTACTATTATCTATGCACATGATACTACTACTCAAGACCTTAATATATGATATTGATACACGGAAATATTTAAATATATCTTTCATGCTGAGAACATATTGTGTGGATGAAAGAGTGACAATGTATGGAAACGACAGAAGAGGCTCCTTGTAATTACTGCCTCACCCATCCAGATGTGGTCTATTGCCTGATAGAATAGAATTAGGAGTTTACACCACTTCTTTAGAGCAGGTTACCCTTTAAATCATATTTCTGGTGATTTAAAGCATCTCTGCTTTTGCTGCATGTCATGAGATCAATGGCACCTTACCAATTGAGAATTTTATATACGCTTTGTGTCATCTTGCTCACTCAAAATGGCTGACCATGAGCCCAAAGATTTAAAAGACAAAAAAGATAGTAAAGATCCCAAAGATGTTAAGGCAAATTTAAAACTGCCAAAAGCGAACCACCTCTCCCTGACTCTCCGATTAAGACAACAACAGATAAGAGTGCTAGTCTTGACATTATCTTTCAGCGACTTGGTGCCCTTTACAACTTGGCTCAAGACACCAAAACAAGCACACGCACTATGCATCAGGGCATACAGGTAATGCGATCAGACTTCAGGAATCTTGCTAGCAGGCTGACGGATGCGGAATCTGGGACTGGGTTGCTGGAAGGCTCCTCTACCTCAGAAAAGAAGCTGTGTGGTGTCATTAACAAGAAAGTCAAAATACTATCCAGAGAATTTGACCATTGTAATAGGAGGGGAAATTTGTGTATTTTTGGTCTTCCAGAAAACGCAGAGTGAGGCAAACTCTTGCGCTGAATTTGCTGAACCCTGGATACATCACACCTTAGGGATCTCGTTTCATAGGGACTTTGAAACAAAAAGGGCACATAGAGTTCCCATGGGTAAACCATGCTTACAAGCTACTACTGGAAATTCCAATCCATTTACTATGCTCTTTCGACTGGTACTTCAGGAGACACACCTGAACACTATACAAGATGCTAAATTTTATAGCCTGTGGATTGAGGACATTGGTATATGTCCTGCACTGAAAAAGAAGAATGGGGTTATCACTCTCATATCTAGGAAATTTGACCTTACGGTACCATCACACATTCGATCAAAATGGTAGACGGCTTATCTCTAGGGTTATGAAAATAAACCTTGAGTTTTTTATTGTCAATGTTTACACGCCCAATGATAATGCAACAATCATCTGGAAAGAGTTAGACAAACAATTAGTGGGACTTAGTGACAATCTTGGGATAGTTCTCGGGGTGACTTTTATATCCCAATGGGTAGTAACCTTGACAGAATCTCAGCTTGTAAATTCATGACTACCAACTCTCATAAATAGATGAAAATTTGTTGTAATAATAATGATTTAATTGACATACGGCGGTTACATAATAATGTACATTTGATACACCATTTCTTCTCCCCCACATCACTCTTTTTCCAGAATATATTAATTATTCGTTAGTAAACGCCAACTTAACTCAGCTCACTCCCCAACCATTGAGCCTATTATAATTTCAGATCATGGATGCATATCTCTGGAACTTGATGTGAGTGACCCCACACCCCCTCCTCGACAGTAGAGACTAAATGATGCATTGCTTGAGGACAAAGATACTAGGAAAGAGATAGCACAGGCGACTGACCACTTTCTTGTAGCAAACTGAATTTCAGATACCTTATCCTCAACTAAATGGGATGCCCTCAAATCTACACTGAGAGAGGTCACAATACAGCAAATGTCACTTAAGAACAAGTTGTCTTCTGCTCACCTCGTGGAGTTGGAAGCAGAAATAGATAAGTTAGACAAACAGCTTAGTCACACAAGGGGATCAGAGATTTCACCACAATTATGCGCCCTACAATATGAGCACAATCAAATCTTGAGCAAGAGAGCCAAGAAATGGGTTTATGTGGCCAAAGCAAGTAAAGTTTGCAACAGGAATAAGGCAGGGAAGATTTTGGCAAATTCCCTAAAATATATTAAATCTAAGTTCCTTATCTTGGCAATGAGGAACTCAGAAGGGATGGTAGTCTGTGCAACACAAGATATCCTTGACCCTTTTAAAGCTTTCTATGAAGAATTATATGACTCTAATGAAAAGGATCCTCCTGCTGTTATAAAGGATTATGATGACTTGCAATCCCCTACACCTTTCCCAAGAGGATGCTCTTAATCCTATCAGTCCAATCAGGAAAGATAAAATTATTGCTGCTATACATGCTCTCATAACTGGGAAGGCTCCGAGCCTGGATGGTTACACTGCCAAATTTTATGAACACTTTGTAGATAGAGTGACTGAACCTCTACTTGCCGTTTTTCATCAATTTGCTACTTCAGGCTCCATAGTTGGTTCTGATACAATCATTGGTATTCCAAAGGAAGGGAAAGATCACTTAAATGTTAAGAACTATAGACCGATCTCTCTGATTTATCTTATTGCAAAGTATTTGCAAATATTATGGCACGTCAGTTGAAGTCGGTAATATTGCACGTAACGGTCACATCACAAACTGGCTTTCTAAAAGGGAGGTTTACTTCAGTTAATATTAGGTTATTTTGTCATGTTTTAGAAAAAGCCAAACTAACACCAATGCTGAAGGCGAGATAAAGTCTCTTGGCCCTTTCTACGAACAGTTTTACAAAATTTAAATTGGGGGATGAATTCATACGGATGGTTATGGCTCTATATTCAACCCAACGGCCAAGATTAGAGTTAATTGTCATCTTTCACAGGCATTCTCACTATCTCTGGGTACTCATCAGGGTTGCTCACTGTCTCCTCTCCTTTTCCTTTTGTTTATCGAACCTCTGGTTGCATCTTTTAGAGATAATCTTGATATACCTGGAATTTCTTTCCAGTCAGGAAGACGAGTAATGGCAGCTTACGTCGATAATGTGCTCTCATTTACGGAGGATGCTCCTCAAGCTCTCCCTGCCATCATGATGGAGATTGAAAGATATTCAGAAGTGGTAGGATACTCTTTAAATTGAGATAAAACGGAAGTCTTCCCTTTAAATGTTAATTGCACATTGGAATTCACTGGTAATCTAGGTTTGAAGTGGCAGTAAGATTCTATCAAAAATTTGAAAATCTGGTTTGGTAAGGATCTTAAAAAATAGTGTCTATTAATGAACAAAACACTCTTGCCAAAATTAGAGAGTTACGTAATACTATGTCCTCTAAGCTTATTACCTGGTGGGGTCAAACATATACTATAAAAATGATGCTAGCCCCCTAATTAACTTTATAGCTGGCATGCTTCTGGTTTTTCTTTTGACATCCTTTTATAAATCTGTAGATAATAGTATTTCAGAGTTTCTTTGGCAAGGAAAAAAGCAAGAATTGCTATGCCTATGCTGAAGTTAAACAAATCCCTTGGTGATATAAATCTCCCTGATTATCTACTTCACCAATTGGCTTTTCTCATCCCTCAGGGCTTTTGGCGGTTCCGTGTGGATGATAGGTGTCCTCCCATGTGGCTTTTGACAGAAACACATTTGGTATACCCTTCACCTCCTAGTGCCATTCTTTCAATACATAATTTGGCATGGCTTCCTTTGGAACATTCTAAGCCCATTATATTAGATACAGTTGTGGCCTTGGTACAATTTGAAAAGCGACTTGAACATCAGATGGCTGGGCCCACTATGGCTTCCTTGTGGTACAACTTCAAGATTAAACTGGATGGTAAATCTTTATTTTAGAAATCACGGGCACTGAAGGGAATTAACTTAATAGGAGACCTTGGCACCCAACTGTGTCCTATCCAGTTTTCATCTCTTAGACAAACATTAATATTGAGGATACTGAATTCTATCAGTTTCTGAGGCTTAAAGGCCCGATTGGTAAAATGAAATTGCCACATACATCTGAGCTACCTGGCCTGCTGGGTGATGTCAATAAAAAAGGATATGCTACAGCTCGTATTTATAAACTTTTGGATTCACCCAAGAAATACGTGCTCCGATCACTCACCCTGAAATGGGAGCCTTACTGTGACTCCTTGTAATACAGTTAAGCCAGATATTAACTGGGGAAGGATTTAGCAATCTCCTTTCTGCTCTAAAATTACACCGTCTTTGGAACAATCCAGATTTTGGTCTACACACAAAAGGCATTTTGGACATATTCCAGACTTCATAAAATTGGTTTAATTGCAACAAATGTATGTTAGCGATGTAAGGAGGAGGTTGGGGATTTACAACACATTTTTTCACCTGTAGGCTGGTCAAACCATTATGGTCTAAGAGGCATTCATTAATCTATGATATACCTGGCATGCACATTAAGATCGATTTGCTCACTGTTGCTTTGGGAGTACATGCTAATCCTTTGTCCTTGGGTTGGACGGACCATATTTCAATGGTGATTGACCTTCTCCTAGCACTGGGTACTAAGGTGATACTTTCTGATTGGAAGCTCACCACTGTTACTTCTATTGAGAAATGGTTATCTTTCATCCGAGGAGCACACAATGTGCTATATGTTGAAATATATTTTGCCTCCTGCTCTAGACATATATGGGACAACTTTGATGTATACTGGCAAATTAGCAAACCTCCTTAGATGTCCCATCTCCTCCTTCTCTTTATCTGGCTGTCCCCCTTTTAAAGGGTTTCGCCACCTGGGGGCGGTGGAGCTCCAAGTCTCATTGGGTAATGCTTACGCTAGATATTATGGACCGTGTGAACCCTGAATTTCTTTCTTTCTTCGCTATTTCTTTTCATCCCTATCCTAACAGGGGCTTTTCTATCTTTTCCCTCAATCTTTTTTGTCTTTTAAACCATGCCACGTTTTACAATAGACTTTTGATTGTCTGACATTATGGAATAACACTGTTACATTGCATTTGTTTATGCATCTTTCATCTTTGTTTATTACCACTGTTGTATGTATCTTTAATTTAGCGTTTGCTGCTTATCGTTTTTATTTCTGATCTTTAGCATGGTACCCTTATATTTTATATTCCTTTAGATTGTATGGTGTATTCCATCTCTATCTTTCCATTTTGAAATACAATAAAATCTCTGAACAGAAAAAAAAGAATTTGAAAATTTAGTGAAAAACAAAATCTACAGGAGCGGAGCTCTGGATCCGCATCTTTGGGAACAGAAAATGAGAAAATGATATCAGCATGCATGGATGGATGGTGCATTTATGTCAGAGGTCTCCAAACTGGGTTCTGGGTCCTCTTGGAGGGCCTTAATTTATCCCTGGGAAGTGCCAGGCAATCACCAAGAGAAGCATCATGCTGATAACAGTCCTTTGTTTTTAGTGAAAAAAACGGGTGGCTTAATGCCAAATAATCTTCACACTGCCCCTCCATTTCTGATACAGAATCCCACTGGGATAGTTTTACATGTTAGGAACATCGGGCTGCCCAGAATAGTATGCTGGCATTTATGTATTTGATTGTGTTGTAAAAGGTAATAACTGAACATAGCTGCAGTGTTTAAATATGTTTAGGCAGTTGTAAAATTGCCAATTTCCTAGCATAATTGTGACAAATATATTTTCATTCTGGGGGCCCGATTTTTTTTTTTTTTTAACATGGGGGCAGAATTAAAAGGTTTGAAAGACTGCTGCTTCTGATGTGGCACTGTACCGTCAGGTGAGGTCACATCACAAGTATATGGCGCGTTCTATCAGTGGCGCAGGAGCTACTGCAGGAATTTCTGGATCCATCCTAGCGCCTGTGGAGAGTCATAAGTCGAGAAATCAGTGTTTCGAATTATTCATCAGAAATTTTTGCCTTGTCCACTGTATTTGTAGCCCCATCAGGGCGAAACATTTCTACCGTACACCTGTCCATGTATACAACAGTCTGATGGCTCTCCAGTCGTTTTTTATATTTTAATCTTTCTGAAAATATGTTCTCCATAACTTGGCATATTATCTAGATGAGACGTGTTCCATGATGAGTTATAGAGGAAAGGCAGCTTTTCATCCTGTGTTATTGGTATCTCCTGCTACGAGCAGCAACATCACCCAGGGCTCTTTGAGGGTGGTATGTGACAATCTCTAGGATATTCTACTGCTAACCCAGTAATGCATTTATGTAATAACTGTGCTGGATCATGGTTCACGGCTTGGGAAAGTTTTCAGAAGGGCTCCAGGAAGAACCAGACAAGGTGGGTAAATACCATCAATCTCCACTTCATAATTTTTCATCCATGAACAAATGTAGAGCCACTTGGCCTTCGTAGTTTTAGGAAGAGAAAGGTGCTTCGGCATTCTCATTCTGACTCGAGGACGTGCAGTTCACCCTGTTCTATGAATCGGGTCGCTGGTTCCAGGATGCAATATACCGGTGGCTAAAGAAGCAGGTGTCACATAATTCACTACTGTGTTATGTTTTCCACGCAGGGCATGTAGAGGTGATGCAAAGGGGCACATGTTATTGTGGCTTCATTTTTTTAAGGTTTATTAAATGACTATTTGGTCGCAGTACTCCGTTTTCATTTTGCAACCAGTGTATTTTGGTAGCCGCTGTTCTGGTTAACTTCAATCGGACACGTTTAACTTGAGTTTTAGCTCACAATAGCTCGTAGACAGAAAACTGGACTGGAATACAGTTATCCGACGTCATTTGTAGCCGGTTCTAGAAACAGAGAGGCCACATCGCATTCGACCATTTTACACAAATAATCAAACCAAAGCGCCGCGTTCCTGGCGCCTTCGCTGCTATTAATTTCTGTCCCCCATTAGAGGCGCGCATTTTGCCATTCGGAGTGCCCGTGGGAGCCGAGCTGGGTAAGTACTAGGTTTGAGAAAAGGAACACTGCGAGTTAGAACAAAATATTAAACACTCTGTTCTTCTAACGATTTTGGAATTGAAAACATATTCCGCCCTCCTCTCTCCACCACCCCCTCCTGGGTCGTATGAAATCTCCAAAACAGAAAAAAAAAGTCGGTGAGGTGGGGACAGATCGCTGGCTGAGCCGTCATCGAAAAGGCCCAGAACAAAGTGCGTGTGCACGGTGCCGTTTCCCCCTGACAGGAAACCAGGCCGAGCGATCGCTCCCCTGGCGAGCGGCGGAGCAGCCGGGCCGAGCGATGACTTTTGCGCTTCATGTTGAGGAAATTACACCCATTAGCACCAGGTGGTTAAAATTACCCTGGAAACGGGACACCATGTAAGAAGCGGACTCTGCACATCACAGCCCGTTTCAAGGAGCTAAAAATAAAAAAAGGCTCTCATTCCAGATTTCAAAAGCAAACAAGGCTTTCATTTCGGATTTCAAATAGGTTTCACAAGCAAAACATAGTTAGGCAGTTCAAAGACTACTTAAGCTCTGTCGAAGTTCAAGTTCCTTATAATTGTGACAATTTGTGCAGTTTCCAAGTGGAGATCGCATGGATGGCAAAGCAACACCCTGTGGAAACTGAAGCGCTTTTTACCTCGAAGAACAAAAAAAAAAAAAAAATCTTAACCCAAATATGAAGTTTGAACCCAACCCAGCAGGAGGCCTACCGAACCCTTTCCAAACTATGCGCGTCCACCAACGCTTTGCATTGCTCTCCACGTAGTTTTGATATATTGATAGCGGCTACATTGTGTGGTAGATGCCAATTTGATAATACGTCAGACGATCAACTTCCTTTATATCCCACCGCACCCCTGAGCAGCGCCGCCATGTGGAAAACCCCTTTTCTCGGGTCATGTGGAAGGCTGGACTGTCCTCATTTCCCCCAAGCGGCCTCCCACAAATCACTCACCTTGCTCAGTACTTTCAAGACTCTAACAGCACCAAGAGGAATTGGAGGACACAGCCCTATAAAAACTGTGCAACACAAAAGCAAGCACTGACAAGACTAAAGGTATAGGCTTAATTTCCTAACACATGCAGCGTGGTTAGACCAAGACACTTGAGAGGGAGCCAGGAGGAGCGGACAGAGGGCTGTAGTTGTAAGGTCAGCCTCATCCAGTTCAATACAAGCACTGGCGTAGATGAGGATATACTCACATAACCAGTAGCATTACGTGGGTGATTAATACCCCCCTACGCGGACCAAATAAATAATTGATTAAGTCTCCAGCCAAGGATTAAAAGAGTCTGGTCAAGGAAGGCCTATGGTTGAAAGGGCTGAACACAAACCCCACTCTATATTATTGGCAACAGATCATTTTGATAGGTTTGCTATCAAAAGGAAAACCTAAAAAGAATTCTTATTGGCAGTGCCTGAATCACTTTCCAGACTACAAACGTGACAGAAGAGTGATTTTACAGTAACCCATTTGAGTCCTCTTCATCGGATAACAGAATACACCACAATCATTCCAAATTCACGCATCCCTAAAAATAACACCCCTGCAGATAAGAAGTGTTATATTAGCTGGTAGAGATTCATCCTGTGTAGCTTCAATAACTGTAGTCAATGCACCCATATGCTGGTCAAGGATCAGTGTACAATCGCTACATCAAACCTCAACTGAAGAGAAATTTACTTTGAGGGCATAGTGTCTCTAGATGCATTCTAATAAGCATAATTAGGCTGCTACAAATGTTATGTATTCCCTATCGGGAACAGTGTTCACTCTCATGGGTTAATAAATTGCCATGTTTCAAATCTGCTTAGTCCAGATGACGATAATGTAGCCGTGACCTCTGAGACCCAATGGGACATGACAGAGAGAAAGGCATGGGACACAACTGTGAAATATATGAAACGTGGGAACAAAAGCATCAGCATGTAGGGTGGTTGCTTATCAGGAAATCATCGTTTCTAAATGAGCCACACTACACTGAACAATCACAAAAAAATCTTGGTTCAAATTACCAACTCTCTTTTGATTAGCTTTAATTTCAGCTAACTGACCCACATCAAGGTATTGATAACCTGCTGGTAGGGACTAAACTTGGCCACTGGCCCTGACCTATCTTATAACACAACAATTACAAATTGTCCACAAGTCTGCAGTAGCCTCTAGTCAAGAGCTTTTCATTGGGGGTGAATATATGCTCGTACATTTATACTGTGAGAAAGAAACAACAATGGTGAATTTAAAGCACATTCAGGGAATGGATGTTTTTCATAGGTACCACAAAATACAGGTCTTTGTCACAGTTGAATGTCAAGTCGAGGATAGCACTGTGCCATCACTTGGCATTTATCTTCCATGGCTGGGTGAGATAGTTGCTGGGTTGTAGGCTGGTGTGAATGGCTTTTTCAAAGCTCCTTTCAGTACATGCGTGCTAAACACAGGTAGTCTGGCAAGGCAGGTGGCCACCTCAGAAGGGCCATTTCGTCTTCAGGCTTCTTGGTTCCATACTCGGGATACACCCAACAAGCAGTTCAATATTCAGAAAATATTAAATATGCACACTTGTCAGGCATTTAGAAAGAGAAAGTCTTCATTTATGTTTAAACAAATAGTACTGTGTGCCAACTTTAGGTTACTTCAGAATACGCATGGTGTTGAAAGAAATCAAGCTTCATGTAAGGAATGGAAATCACATTGGATATATATTTCGATCAAGATTCCTGTTGTTGACAGAATTTAACAGAAAGTGGGTCTAAATAACTGCTTCAAAGGGGCCTGTGTATAATTGTTTTCTTCCCGTGAGCTGGTTAGGATTAGCAGTAATGTAGGACTGTACCTCGTTAAAAGTTTAGGGCACCAGTCTTTAAGGAGAGGAGGTCACTTCACAGGCATTTCCACAGGCTGAGTGTTAGAAACCAGACTGGACTTAGTCTGCTTGTTTATTTGAGCAACTGAACCAGATATCAGAAAGGGCTGTCCCATTCAAACTTATGATGCATGCAAGCACCGGTCATTGTGGGGATATGACATTAGCTTCGAAAGGACACATTCATACAGCATACTCGCTCTCACCATGCTCCATTTCAGGAAGATGGTCAGATCTCGTCCAAGGGTACCGCTGCAGCATATTCCCCAAAAATCTACACATTGCTGCAAGTAACTTCCTCAAACCCACCCAGCGTATACAACGACCCCCAGAAGCTTTTATTAGCTTGTTTAGGATTCATATTCCATACAAAATTTGGAAGGAATCTTTTTGATAGCCAGGATATCATTGACTTCATGCCACACCAAGGGATTGCCCGGTAGTCACTGCCATGCAGCCTAACAATGACATTGTACACTTCCTGTTTTCAAAATATTTGGGCCATTTGTTTGTTTAATTTCTGTTTGTTTAATTGGCTAAGGACAAAAGGACAAACGTGGGAGGGGCTATTTACCTCCTTCAAAGGATCTGAACTGTTGTGTGATTAAAAGAGCAAATCCTGTATTAGTGCAACTCTGCAAAGGATGAATTTACAAGCCTCCTGTTTAAATATACTTTCCACGAAAGTGGCTATCAGCTTTCATGGAAAACTGAAAAGAGCAAGGGAGGATGCTTCATTTCTTTTGATCCGGGACGCAGGAATTAATCACACAGGAGGAGATAGCTCTGCCGAAGAAGCACGGGTGTGCAGCAGGCCTTCCTTATCAGCCCTGTTTATTCATCCAGTAATTTAGTTCTTCGTGCATCACAGATTAATAAATCACCAGCTCAAATCTGTAGATGAAAGGCCGAGAACTGGTTCCAAATAGTGTTACTTTCTGTCAGACGGCGGCTGAATTCACAGACTTCCCATTAAGAGCAAACTGAGGAGGTACTAACAGTAAATCTTTATTGTGGTGGCCCACATGATGCAGACATTTCTTGCCCTTTAAATGACAGATGTGAGCCGCTGTGTTTATTTTTCATGCTGCTAAATTTCACAATTAGTGCCTGTCCCTCGTCGTACACCCCGGTTTTGGAGAGTTCACCTATTGCATGACTCCACGGAGGGGTCAGAATATGCCATATTTAAAGGGGCAATGAAGATGCACTTAGTGGCAGCAAAGCACAAGGCAGCTCTTTAAAATGGCGCCATTTATGGTTCCCAAAGGGGCCGCTCCTGACCCACAACATCTCTTAGGCCCTGCTTCCTATACAGAAGCAGATGAGGAGGGTCAAATACACTTAACCTTTAACCCCTGACCCTAACCCGCACAGTGTTGCAGACACAGCAAGGGCGAATTCTAAGCGCTTCTCTGTTCAATAAGAAGGCCTAATAATATACTGCCATTATCTTTTGTGAAACACACAGAATGCAAAAGACTACTGTGGGCGAGCTATTTGTGCTAAACACAAACAATATTTTTACAGAAAGAATATCGCTAACACAAGTATCACGTATCATAAGAGCCCTTCTACTTTTGAAGCGGCATAACAATACAACAGGTTTAACCTTAACACACAGAACCTATGACTAATTGGAGTTATTCAACTTAGGTAAATGCGAAATGCATGAGGCTGTATGACACCCCACTTGCATAACACACAAGACTGTGGTAAGCATTAAAAACACTCACTAACATGCAACTCAAGCCCATAACAGGCATGTACAAGAGAACTGCTGAAAAGTGGCTACACTGGTGGCAAAAACAGAATACAGAAACATGACCTAGTTATAATATACTACGAGTTACACCAGGGATTAAGGGACCCTTGTGTAACAACATAAATTGGTCCACTTTTCCAAGCTTTCAAGTATTTGTTTTAACGCCTTTCCAATGTTCCCATACAAAATAACCTATGTACAGATGTTCCTTTCTTTTGCAAGGACATGCATAATTCTTTGAAAAATAAACCTGCAACTTGGTTATCTATGCCCCTTAAACAATATTTGAACAGGGGCGTAGCTTGGGGGTGGGGAGGGGGCATTAGATGGGGGCAGAAGGGGTATTACACCTTCCTAATAAATATATTTTGTGGTAAATAGTTGGGTGCAGGTGCTATCAGTCGGGTACAGTGAGGCTTCTGTCAGACTTCGCAAAGAAGTTTTAAACACATGGACAAAAATGCACACACACTCTTTTCCCCTCTGTTTGAAAAGATTAAAAAAATGTTGGTTATTTCACAAAATAATGCGCTTTCTCTCACTTAGTACACCCACCAATCCCCATTCCTCTCTCTTTCCACTGCTTCTTAAGCCCCTCTCGTGCGCCTTGCTTGTCGTATAATGCGTCCATTACATACCGATAATTGCATTACTCCTAGTCCTACTTCCTCGCCTTCCTTCTAAACTAGTGAGGCCCCTTGTCTCCAAAAGACCCCTTCCATGTCTAAATAAAAACTTCCTCCGCTCCCCCCGTCCTGTACGTAAACATGCCAACCCATCCACTTAGTTGGTCCATACTGGGAGGGCGGGAGGGAACTAGAAGGAAGGCGAGGGAGTAGGACTACGAGTAATGCCATTATCGGTAAGTAATGGACGCATTACCTCCTGTCCATCCCTTGCCTTCCTTCGGAAACAGTGAGACATAACAAGCTTGAAAGAAACAGACAACTGAGTCCGAAAGAAACCAAAGGAAAGAGAGAGGCCCCAAACAGCATGGACAGCCAAAAAGATAGAAGGGGAAGCCCAAGGCGCAGCCCAACAAATCCCAACCACAGAGGCCCCCTCTGCAAGGCAGCCACCACAGGGGCCAATCGAAACCAAGGACGAAAAGCCAAAAGCAACCAAACAACCTGAACAAAAGGCCGCAAAACAGAGGACCAGCTAAGGCCACCAACACCGATCGCAAAGCCCAACCAGAGAAAGGGCACACCAAAGCAGGAAATCAAAGGCAAGCTCCCGAACTCACCAGAGGAAGGGCCTGAAAGAAGAGAGGAGACTGGAGAACGGAAGAGCCCATACCATACTACCACCCAACAAGCCAGAATCGGAAAGAAAGCTGCCCGGGGCCACGGTGGGGCAAAACAAAAGCACTGAACCACACCAACTGCCTTGCACCAGAAAAGCCCGAACAACAGAGAAGGCGGAAAGGGAAAACTGACCTACAGGCCAACGACAAGGCAACCAGCCAGCACCCAAGCTGGAGGAAAACAGCCCCACAAACAAACAGAAGCCGCGCAACAAACACAGTAGGTGCAAGCAGGTCCAACACCACAACATCCCATCACTGACCAAACAAAACGAACTGGCAGGAGAGCAGGAAGAAATATACAAAAGAGCTGGAAGTCGTCCCCCAAAAGACCTGCCAGGACAGGCCCCACCCTCTGAAGGCCAACAGCAATCAGAGACAGAATCAAGCCTAGCGGGCAGGCACAACAAGCCCAGAGCAAGCACACACAGGGAGGCTGAATCAGCCCCCACTGTGTTAAAAGGAAGAAAGAACGCGGCACCAGACCGTCCATCTGAACCAGCACCACTGAACCTTACAGGCCTATCCACAAATGAACCAGAGTCAGTAGAACAGACACAAACCCCCAGCGAGTGGCCCGAGGTACCCGGAACACCAGGACTGGCATCAAACCCGGATAAGCTACCAAATGCTCATGTAGTCCATACATTGGGCCACCAACGTGTAGAAGTACACGTTATTGGCAACACTGTGGCTGATGAAGCAGTCAAGTTTGCAGTATCTACGGCTGCTGTTGCTGCAGTGACTTGTTCCCTGACAAGGTTGGATAATGACATTTTGGTTGCCGTGAAAGCCTCGTCTGAAGGCAAGCCTCTCCCAAAAGCATACTCTACAAAATATTCATATCACATCAATGTACAGAATGTTGCCTACGCAACACTTCCTGGGGTCGGAGATCAAGTGATTCCTAACCAAGACCAGAGATTAGAACTAATCAAGTCAGCACAGGAGGGTGCCGCCTCTGCACATGCTGGAGTTGCGGCCACAAAAACACTATTACAGAAACGCTTCTCGTAGCCAGGTCTATACAAACAGACCAAGCAATATGTTCTTTGTTGTGACATTTGCCAGCAGATAAAGGGCTCAAACATCAAATGCCCACCGCAGACATCCCTCTTAGTGTCTAATAGGCCACTATAATGTGTGTACCTGGACCATTGTGGTCCCCATTCAACCAGATGGTGCATACAAATACATCTTAGTCGCTGTTGATTCTTGTTCTAGATTCCTGTGGGGATGGCCTCAGCGGTCGGCTGATGCTCAAACTGTTATAAAAGACTAATCTTTATCCGTACATATGCAGTTGTAGCATTCCATTCGGACCAGGGCCCTGCCTTTGCCTCTAAGGCATTCAGGGACACCATTAGGGTGACAGGTGTTGAACTCCATTACTCCTCACCCTACGATCCCGGGGGAAATTCGGTTGTGGAGAGGAGAAATCGAAATCTAAAGCAGTCCTTAACAGAAAGAGTACGAGGTTCTGGACGCAATTGGCTTCATCACCTATATGGGATCGAGAGAGCACTGAATAATCTGCCAAGACGGTCCTTGGGAGGACGCACTCCTTATGAGGTTCTCTTTGGGATACCTATGTATGTCCCAGATCTAGATGGCTTTGGTTTTGTGGCAGCAGATACACATTTTGACATAAATGAACGTCTCACTGTCTTACAGGAGCTTCAGTAATTTTGTGATGATAATTCATCCACCTGTGCTGCCACCTTAAGAATGAGGGATTTGCCAACAACTTCTACTGGTTGGATTCCTAAAATTGGGGATCTAGTTCGTGAGAAGATTGCTGTGAAGAAGGAATTCAGCCCATTCGTTCAGAGCACCGGTCGACGTCTTGAGAATACAGGGTACCAGATCTGTCATCCTATCACAGCTGCCTGGTTTCAAAGCAAACAGATTCCTCTCCATTGACAACATCAAACTACACCATTTGGCCGATCCTGCACAGTAGACCCAGAGGTCCCCTGGGTAGTTCCTGGTCCCCTCTCACTACCCAAAAGGACATTTCTCTTCAAAGAAGAAACAACAACACTTCTGACTACAACAGCATGTACAACGATGCTACGAATGCCTCCTTGAGCATGGGGAGGGTAGAAAATGAGCTTTTGCTGATTCCTGTTACCACTTCACCGACAACAACTGTCCAAGGTGTGGCTGTCTTCTACTCCAACTCAACACAAACAGGCAACACTGTCTACTATGAACCTCCTCACAAAGTGGATCATCCACCAGTAATGCACTGGTTACTGTGTTTCAGGAGGCTGCTTCTGGTTATTTCATTGAGCTTAATGACTTCAATTCAAATTCATCTGCACCTGCAATTGAAACTGTTTTAAACACATGTAGGCTGTACATATGGCTTAAAAATAACTATTTAATTTATCCATGGAATTATCTGTCGATATTTTTGACATAACTTGCATTTCAATTATGGATTGGTTTCTTTCTCCTTATGAATGGTCATTATCTTCCTGAATTCTCCTCTGTCGAGCCAGTGGATGAAGTCTTAAGTCCATATCCATAAGGTCTGAAGAGACTTGTGACTTGTGAACATTTTAGCTGTACCAATTCCTGATGGGATTGTTTGGGATAACGTTTCATTTGATATATACGGACCTATTGAGGTCATTTAAATTCCATATGTTTTCAAAATTCCAATGACTGATGTAATTACACCTGGTGTTGTTTCTTATGACTGGGATGATCAAACAGTTGATTCCATACTTGCTGAATTGAAGGATTATACTGTAACTGAAAGTGATGATGTGTACACTAACACAAATAGTTATGGGGAAATGCTCTGTTATAATAACTGGGGATATTACTCCTGCACCGAGCAACTAGACACAGATCAGTATTTAATTCCACACAGTAGGAACCGTGTTCAACTCCGCCTGTGGGGAGGCCAAAGCACTATTCAGATAAATGCATATATTTTTCTGGGCATGACATTAAGAATGCAGAATCATACTGTTTAAAGTTACCACCATCTAAAATTAGGAAAATGTTGCTAACAAACACAAAATTGATTTATTCAGATTCCTTTGTTTCCCGACTTGCAGTTGAAGGATAAGAATACTGGAAGAACACTATAGATGTAAAGAGTGTATGGGGAACACAAGATTGGCAAATTCACGGTAGGAAAGCTTTATCTAGAGCGTGCCTTATCCCTGTCCAGATTATCTTTTTAAATGACACAATTCAACAGACATCATGTCTAGTATTAGCAAAAATAAAGGAGATGAATGCGCCCAATATCCCCACACCTGCAAAATTCACCAATTGGCAGTCCCTTCCGGAATGCCACTGAGGAAAAACTAGATGCAAAGGTTCAGGCTGGAACCTATAATTCTTTACTTTCTAGTCCCCGTGGGTGGTCGTTATTGTGGCCAATAGACACAAATGGGTGACAGGCACGTTTTGTAAATTCCTCAGGGGGTTTCAGGATTAGCCAGCCGGACCCTTGCTTTGTCTCGGGTCAACACTCGGGTATAGTTACTACATACAGTGTGGGTAAAATGTGCCAACAATGGTTGCAGACTAACACCTTAACAGCAGTTAAAGAACATCTTAATAAATCTGAAGACATAGACTTACAAGATTTCTTGTTAGATCCCAGAAAGCCTCCTTCTAAAAGATTAATCTATGGCGTATATAATCTGATCTGGAAGCTTTCTCAGATAGAAGCAGCTGCGCATTTAAGGCAGAAAGATCAGGAAAATTTGAAAAAGGCTTTAGCTGTTGTCTATAACGGCATGAACACTCTGTCCAAAAGGATATACTCTCTTAATAACATAGTGCCATCTGCGATTGATATTCAGAATTACATGTCCTTTTTACACCATAGACAAAGTCAACTGCATTCCATCATGCAGTTAGGTTGGACACTACAGATTCTGAAAATTGGCTGTGTTCCATGAAAAAACATTAACAGTAGTGACTTGTCGACTGCATTTAATTTATACAGGGAACAACAAATGATGGCTAAAAGGGAAGCAAGTTTTCACAACGCTTCATATAGAAAAGTTGCCTTTCACAGTGGCAGAAACTACATCAACAGTATGGCTTGTACATGGCTTTATAAATCTGCCCATTTCCACCTTTAATTTTTCGAAATGCTTGAAACATCTTGCCATGGGCAGATACGAGCGGCTAGGCGATAGCTATTTTAAAGAAGAGTGGGAGTTGCCTTTGAATATAAATGTCTGAATGGCGAAACAGAGGTCTGTCTCAGAGGAAGCGAATGTGAGACTACTGTTAGTCATTCAATTAATTTGCAAGCACGTATACCTTCATGGCCTTTGCAATGCAGGGGTCGCAAACTTGGTTTTCTGAAGGGTACTCCAGTCCCCTTGATTCGTTCAGCATTTCATATACTTTCGAATGGAAGTTATGTGGTCCTGAACGAACAAAGCTGTTGCGGTATGAGACCAGGAAAACCCTACGTAATTTCAGACTCAAACACTGTAACTGGTTGTGCCCACAGAAGAGATAAGAGTAGCAGAAATGTGGCCTCACATTGATACTACTAATGTAAATTATGACAAGCTGAGTAGACTAAAGGCGCTACTGTTCCAGAAACAAGTTGCGTTGACATCGGCTAGAGAGACATATGCTCTCCAGATAGCAAGATCATCAGCCGAGATAAAATCCCTATTAAATACCAACTTCCCCAAGCACTTTGGAGAGCTGATATCCAGAATATTCAACGCTTTGAACACTAACGGGATTGTGCACTTCTTTGTGTCCATCTTCCAGACTGTCTCCAGAGTCATTCTTTCAGCCACCCATTCACTCTTTTCAAGTGTGTTTGACGGCTTTCCTGTGACTTTGGCATTGATCAGCGGGATACTGCTGCTGTTGTTCCTGGTAGGCAGTGGTTGTACCTTTCCAGCTAAACGGAGTGATGGAGCTACTACCACCAGCCCAGCTGCGCCGTGATCGCATGGTGCAGTTCTTTGGTGCTCAACTGCTGGAAGAATCGGAGCATGATTGGTCACTGTCATTCCAACCAGTTTTATGGTGTGTGTAACCAGTCTTTCATTGCACCTAGTGCTTCTTCGAACATCTACCTTCGGTGTGCCTTGCGGTTCAGTCAGTGCCTCCTGTGGACAAAGAACTGCTGATGTTCCGGATGAGGGTTTATTCATGGTTGTGCCCCATGAGACTGAGGCTGATTTGCGAGGCCACTTGCGAGCCACGCTTGGTGAACTATCTGGCTCCTTTCGGCACTTTGAATGGTGCTGCCCTCACCGATGATCCTGTGCCTGAAGCTGCTGCGCACTACTGCTCCGTGGATCTGTCTGCCAATCCTGTCATTGATCTGACATCTGACAATGTGGTTTCTTTTCCTGTATACCCTTCCTTTTGATGGCTTCACAGACATTCTTCAAGATCATGACTACTGTTCAATGAATCTGACCACTGGCTTATTCTAAAGTTTCACAGTTTTGCCAATATTGATTTTAACTTTGGCCTGCTGTGCTTGTCATGGTCTACATTTTGTCTGTTTGTACGTTTTAGCTATTTTTAAATGGTTTTTAATTAGAATTTAATAGTAGTTTTATAATATTTTAGCTTGTTTTAGTCCAGATCATTTGTAGCTTGGGTTCATGCACCTTCTTTGGTGCCATTATTATGGTATCATACTTGTTTCGGCAATGGGGAGGGTGTAGTGGATCCTATTTGGCTTTAATGGGAATCAGGAGATAGCTTAGCCTTCTGGCTTGCAGGCGTCTGCCCTCATCACCTAGTGACTTTTAACCTACTTAGCCTGTTCTGTTTTAGAGCATTTATTTAATTATTTCTTCGAAGATGGCTGCTATGTTTATAGTTAGGAAGATGTTTCTATTTCACGTTATCAGTGCCACTTTGTGAAGGCGTCACTATCATCGTCAAAGACAAGTGAGATATGTAGGTATTCACATCCTGTACTTTCCCACTTACGTGTGACAGTAACATAATGTACTTTTCACGGAATTGTTTATATAATTGCCACACCAAGCATGCCTTCTTATCTATTGTTTGGGAACATACCTGCGTCAGGGATCCTACAAGATCTGTATAAATGCATCTCACGCAGACAAGGTTATCAGAGGGATTCCTACCAGATGCCATTGACGCTGTCTATGCTACACGTCGCCTTGATGTGACCCAGCCTTCGTGTCCCCACAGAGTCTGATCTAGAGACATCATTCCAAGGTAACAAGGGTTGGGGGGCTCTTCTCATGGACATGGTACTGGCAGATTAAGTTTAACACACCTAGCTCTTTTTAGGTTAGAGATCAGGTTCATCATGCTAGGTCTATTAGGGCCTATTTCACATCTTATATTATTGCAAGATGGTGGGGGTCTTTGTATTCATGACTCACGTTTTTACAATTCTGTTTCTTGCATTGGTCATTATCCTAATAATTGCAGCCCATGCATTTTACAGTAGCTTGCAGTCTTGTTAATAAAACCTATTGAAAACTTTACTGCATCTCTTTCATTGCCTGTTTGTGACTGAGACTTGTTGCTCATGTGAGAAAAGGGTAATCTTTGTTCAACCATGACTGTCCTGAGATGTCGCACTCTAGAGTCCATGTGTAAAGGCTGACAAAAATCACCTTTTACTATTTGGGCTTTTGGTGAGGTACTGCTTGTGAGCCGGGAGGGTTGGGCCGACAGTTGCAACTTGGTGTAGGATTGGCCTAGTCGCCTACAAACAAAAGTGCTGTCATCCCTAAACCAGCAGTCTTGCCTACAGCAAGAGTCCAACTACGACACCCCCGTCACGGAGGGAAAAGCCAGCACCAACACAACATAAGGATGATAAGTCTAGGCCAAACGGAAGAACCCAAAAACACCCCTCCCCCCAATCGCCAACCGGAGATCCCGCAGAAAAAGAACAGCGAAAGGCAGGGGCAGAGAGGGCAGAGACCCACAGATGCAAAAACACCCAGACATAAAAATAAGTGGCATGCATATAGCACATACTACCCCACAGAGACAGCAACAGAACATCCCCAGGACCAGACACAAGCGACAACCTGGGCTGGCAAAAACATCTCCAATCCCAACAGAAACGCGAGGGAAGAAGCCCTTACCACAAGACCAGGAACTGGCCACATGCAGAAGGCCACAAATGCCAACAAACCCTCTGAATGCCAACCAAAGGAGCCAACCAGTCCCCCACAGCCGCAGGAACCAGAGGCAGTAGGATGCCAGCAGAAGGGGGAACTGGAACGAAGCCCACAGCATAGCCCTGAGCTACAAAGACCAGGACGAGGGAATCGCCCACCAACAAGCACCAGACCCAAAAACAGAAGAGACAACAAGGCAGCAACCACAGGGTAGCGGCCAACAAGCCAAAGAAAAAAAGAACACTCCCTGGCCACAGCCAGAGCACCAGTTAAGAATGAAGCTGTCCAACAAAATGACTGCAAACAACCCTTCCCACTGCACCATTGCAGCCAACAGAGCACAGCACACCCCAGCCACCCAAAGGCCACAGGCAGCATAACGAATCCCAGCATCAAGGGGCATGTCAAAGTGACAGAGAAACCAACATTTCAGCAGTACCAGCCCTGAAAACCAGAGGCCAACAGCACAACAGGGGCAGCAGAGAGAGCACAGCATACTGGAGCAAAGGCAGCCAAGCCGAGCAGGGGAGACAAAAACAGAGTCCAGAAGAACAACCGCACCCACCCCCAAAAGAAGGGCACAACAACCGCAGAGCAAGAGGAAGCAGAGCAACAACCTGCCCCATGAACAGAACCAGGACCGAACAGGAACCTAAAAAGCATGGTAAACCAGAAAGCAGAGCCTATTGGGGAAACATAGCACCCTTAAGCAGTGCACCCAGAAAGAAATGAACCCCCACCAGAGAACCCGCACAGGTGCCAGAAAAGGCCACCACTCCACATGGGAAACTAACTCCCACACAAAAGAAGTAGAGGGCGCCCCAAAACTGCAGCTGAAGAAGCATTTACCGGCACACCGCTGTAGGGAGGGCCATCTCAACAGGATGCAATAGGAGCACAATTGTATAGGGGCAACACAAACCATATACTCCAAAAGTGGAATGCGAACCACGAATGGACCCCAGACCTATGTGAGCTTGTAGAGGGTTGCTGGGACTGTAAGAAAACAGTGAGGGTTAGAAAAATACCCCACCCCAAGACCCTGAAAAGTAGGAGTAAAGTGCACCTACTACCCCCAGAGAGCACAGAAGTCGTGATAGGGGGATTCTGCAGGAAGAACAAACACCAGCACTGCAACAACAGTGGATTTCCGGACCTGAGTACCTGTAAGACAAGGGGACCAAGTGCAATAGTCGCGACAGTGTCGAGAGTGGGCAGGAGCCCAGTAAATGCCAGCTGAAGGTGCAAGGAAACTGCCACCGGGTGGAAGAAGCTTGGAGTTCTGCAAGAAAGAAGAGGACTAGGGACTTCTCCTTTGGAAGACAGATGTCCTACGTCGCGATGAAGCTTGCAGAGGTGTTCCCATGCAGAAAGACCGCAAACAAGCCTTGCTAGCTGCAAGGGTTGCGGTAGAGGTTTTTGGGTGCTGCTGTGGCCCAGGAGGGACCAGGATGTCACCACTTGGAGGAGGAGACAGAGGGGGCGCTCAGCAAACCAGAGAGCCCTCACAGAAGCAGGCAGCACCCGCAGAAGTACCTGAACAGGCACTTAGAAGAAAAGTGAACCGGAGTCCACGCGAAGTCACAAAAGGGAGTCCCACGACGCCAGAGGGCAACTCAGAAGGTTGTGCACTGCAGGACGGAGTGCTGGGGACCCAGGCTTGGCTGTGCACGAAGGAAATCCTGGAAGAGTGCACAGGAGCCGGAGCAGCTGCAAATCACGCGGTAAACAGCTTTGCAGACTAGCGTGGGGAGGCAAGGACTTACCTCCACCAAACTTGGACTGAAGAGTCACTGGACTGTGGGAGTCACTTGGACAGAGTTGCTGGGTTCCAGGGACCACGCTCGTCAGGATGAGAAGGGACCCAGAGGACCAGTGTTGCAGTCTTTTGGTGCCTGCGTTAGCAGGGGGAAGATTCCGTCGACCCATGGGAGATTTCTTCGGAGCTTCTGGTGCAGGGTGAAGGCAGGCTACCCCCAGAGCATGAACCACCTGGAAACAGTAGAGAAAGCCAGCAGGATTAGGCGATACAATGTTGCTGGTAATCGTCTTGCTACTTTGTTGCGGTTTTGCAGGTGTCCTGGAGCAGTCAGCGGTCGATCCTTTGGTAGAAGGTGAAGAGGGAGATGCAGAGGAACTCTGGTGAGCTCTTGCATTCATTATCTAAAGAATTCCCCAAAGCAGAGACCCTAAATAGCCAGAAAAGGAGGTTTGGCTACCAAGGAAGGAGGATTGGCTAGCAAGAGAGGTAAGAGCCTATCAGAAGGAGCCTCTGACGTCACCTGCTGGCACTGGCCACTCAGAGCAGTCCAGTGTGCCCCCAACACCTCTGTTTCCAAGATGGCAGAGGTCTGGGACACACTGGAGGAGCTCTTGGCACCTCCCCTGGGAGGTACTGGTCAGGGGAGTGGTCACTCCCCTTTCCTTTGTCCAGTTTTGCGCCAGAGCAAGGCTGGGGGATCCCTGAACCGGTGTAGACTGGCTTATGCAGAGATGGGCACCATCTGTGCCCATCAAAGCATTTCCAGAGGCTGGGGGAGGCTACTCCTCCCCAGCCCTTCACACCTATTTCCAAAGGGAGAGGGTGTAACACCCTCTCTCAGAGGAAATCCTTTGTTCTGCCTTCCTGGGCCAGGGCTGCCTGGACCCAGGAGGGCAGAAACCTCTCTGAGGGGTCGGCAGCAGCTGCAGTGGAGACCCCGGAAAGGCAGTTTGGCAGTACCCGGGTTCTGTGCTAGAGACCCGGGGGATCATGGAATTGTCCCCCCAATACCAGAATGGTATTGGGGTGACAATTCCATGATCTTAGACATGTTACATGGCCATGTTCGGAGTTACCATTGTGACGCTATACATAGGTAGTGACCTATGTATAGTGCACGTGTGTAATGGTGTCCCCGCACTCACAAAGTCTGGGGAATTTGCCCTGAACGATGTGGGGGCACCTTGGCTAGTGCCAGGGTGCCCACACACTAAGTAACTTTGCACCCAACCTTCACCAGGTGAAGGTTAGACATATAAGTGACTTATAAGTTACTTAAGTGCAGTGGTATATGGCTGTGAAATAACGTGATCAAAGCACAGAGTACACTGTTCCAAAAGGATAAATCCAGATAGGACGCCGGATAACGGTAAAGTGATAGGAGAGCCCTCATGCGTCAATGAAGACGCTAAGCATCATCATCTGGCTTACTCCACGTCAGACCGGCACTGCAATATCTGACGGGTCACCACTCAGATGGTAGTGGCTCTATACCGAAAATTGGTAGCGCAGATCCATTGGTATCTGCAGTACGTGCTGACAAAAAAAGAGAGAAGAGTGCAATGTAGGGTAAAATTGGCTCTGTACATCCAAAAACTAAATTTAATAATTCAAAGCGGCTGTCAGGCCAAGATTAAAACCAGTGGAGGAGTATTCGGAGGAGATAATGACCACGTCACTCCTATATGGGGGAAGGAAGAGAAATACTCTAACCTTACACTCAGGGGTCGACATGTTTCGCGCTCATGCGCTTCTTCAGAACCAAGATTCGTCACTTCTCCTACAGAAAAGGGTGCAGTATGTGCTAAAAAGTCACTTACTGTACGTAGGTAAGTCGTCAAAGTCAGACACCCACTAGGTCGCTCATCCCAAGTTGAAATTAGGCATCTTAGGGACGCTTAGCCCTCAGACAAACGGAGAATGCATTCAATTCTTCCTGTCGTCCAGCCGTTAGACCTACCCGGGGACGCGTGCCTGGAAAAACGTGGACGTTATTTCACGCAGGCTGCAGTGGCAGGCCTGTGTAAGAATTGTCAGAGCTCCCTATGGGTGGCAAAAGAAATGCTGCAGCCCATAGGGATCTCCTGGAACCCCATTTCCCTGGGTACCTCAGTACCATATACAAGGGAATTATATGGGTGTACCAGTATGCCCATGTGAATTGGTAAATTTAGTCACTAGCCTGTTAGTGACAAATTTGGAAAGCAGAGAGAGCATGACCACTGAGGTTCTGGTTAGCAGAGCCTCAGTGAGACAGTTGGGCACCACACAGGGAACACATATAGGCCACAAACATATGAGCACTGGGGTCCTGGCTAGCAGGGTCCCAGTGACACATAACAAACATACTGACAACATAGGGATTTCACTATGAGCACTGGGCCCTGGCTAGCAGGATCCCAGTGAGACAGTGAAAACACCCTGACATATACTCACAAACAGGCCAAAAGTGGGGGTAACAAGGCTAGAAAGAGGCTACTTTCCTACATTCCCCAGCCAGGAAATAGCCACCAAGAGCTCCGCACATGGCAGGGATCCAAAAAACAAATCCCCCCAGGCCACACTGTGAAGGGAGAAAGAAGATAAGTCCACAAGGAGACAAACAAGAACAGGACGAGAAGGGGGCAGAGGAAGTTTTTATTTAGAGGAGGGAGGGGCCTAGTGGAGGCAAGGGGCCTCAGTTCAGAATAAAGGCGTGGGACGGAGGGGAGGTAATGTACTTTAACATCCTCTGCCAGCGTGATTGTTGGGAAATCTGAAGCCAACACCCCCAAATCATACTGACTAAGCTATGCCCCAGTATTTGAGTTGTGCATGTAAACGGGTCCAATACAATATTCAACAGTGATACCGGATGCAACAAAGCATAATTAAATTCAAACAAATAGGAGTGGTGGCCAGGGAAATGTGAATTCCATATGTTTCAAATCGGATAGCTCCAAAATGTTTCAAATCGGATAGCTCCAAAGATGATCTCCCTTCATGATACTTGTAGGCGACCTTCGGAAAGTCTGTTATAAAATGTGACCACTGCTAATATCACTGAAGCACACAAACAAGTGATGAATGGAATGGTTGAATTAAATTAAAACACTGGTTTTTAACTCGGGCTGCATCCCAGTACATTGTTATTATGTACTCTATGCCACATCAGTTTGGACCCAGCCACCGCAAATAAGTCTTGGCCCTGCCTCAATGGCAACACCACAGGCCAAACTGACAGGCCAGGTCCTCCCCAGGCTGGAACACAAGCAACCCAAGAACAGTTTTGCCCCTATTATACCACTTATCAGTCAGGTATGGCTTGGTTAGAATGGCATATTATCCATGGGACCCATTAATTCGGCATACCCGTCCCACTTAGGGTGTCACATGGAAGTATACAAAAAAATGCTGTATAGAATGCTTGACGCAGGGCTGGCTTTAGGGCAGTGTGATGGGTGTGGCCGCACGCGGGGCTGATCTGGGAAGCGGGGCGCTGACCTTGTGGGGGAGGAGGGGGCTGTGTTTAGCAATAATGTACAAATTAAAAACACCTGCTGCAGAGTTTCTTGTGCATCCAGTTTTCAGGCAGTAATTAAGTGTCAATGTAGATCTAGTGATCATTGTTCCTGCTAGCGAGAGAGATCAGAGTTTTGACTAGTGGAAGTATTGACTTGGCATAAAGTAGCACAGAGGGTGTCTGCCTCAAAGAACAAGTTTTATGCAACTCACAGATCTGTATCTTATGTGGATAGTGCTTTGGTCACTGAGATCCTTTTGTTATAGCACTTCCTAAGATACAACTCTAGTATAGGACAGTGAGTTATGTACTGTCATCAAAGAGCTGCATGCTATCTGTGTAATGTTGTTAGGATGTTATATTTTGTTTCCCCAGTATTTTATTATCCTGTCCTAATGTCACTAAAAAAGGGTTCCTCTGGGTAGATATAGATTTTTATGGATAAAGCTTAACTTTACTAGGGCTTTAAATCAAATGAAACGCATGTGAGAGGGGCTATGGAGAGATGAGGGGCACCTTTACCTGGTGTTAGTGAGGGAATCTGAGAAAGAGGTCATGGGCAGGGGTGCCAAAAAACGGCTGTCAACCGGGTGCCACCAGCACTAAAGCCACAGCTTGATGTAATGTCAGCCACAGGTAATTACTCAGGTCGCAACCCAGCCCATTTTTTTGCACACCTTGCCACCTCAGTTTGGCCTTGAAGTTCGGATTGGTCTGTCCCCATTGAAGCAGGGTCAAGACTCATTGGCATATAGTTTGGTCCAAACCGACGTGGCGTGCTGTGCAAAATATAATGGAATGGGATGCTGCCCAAGTAATTACCATTCAAGCATTCCATCCAACAATTTTCTTTGTAGAATCAGTTTTTCATTTATGCTTTCCTGCTCAGCATATGCTGGTCTGTTTAGGACCTTATGGTGAAGTCAGCTACAAGACATTTATTGGTATTCTATAAAAATGTATCACAAACAGCCTGTGTCTACGTTGATCTCCAGTTTCTTGTGTTTTCCTGGAACATTCTGGAATAAACACTTGAGATCTGGAACTTTATCTGGTATTTAATTGATAACTAAAGTTTGTTTTCTTTAACACAATATTGCACTTAAATTGGCTTTAACGGGTATCCTAAAGATACTTTAGTGCTCTAGTATTGGCCCAAAATATGAAGTTACCTTCCTCTTAAACATATCTTAAAGACTTTACAGAGCAGATCTACATATATAGTCAAAGAACTTTAAGTTTAAATGGGGCATCATGTAATAGTCAAGACTGTTTGTACTGTATTTATGGATAATTGAATGTATGTACTCTAATACCAATTTTATGGGCAAAACCAAAAAGAATGCCATTATGATGAAGACTGTGAAGATGAAAAGCAGAGTACTTTCTGTTTCTCACCAAAGACTGCTACATGGATCACCACATCTCACTAAACTTTTTTTAGGTGACGGGAAGTAAATGAACCAATATGGTTCCTTTCATTAACTCCACGTTACAGAACCCAATATGGTATCAAATGGCCAAGGAACAGATGCTACCTGCCCAAGGCATGTTCAAGATCAGGATGCACACAGGAGACTATGGGCCTTATTACGACCTTGACAGAGGGGTTTCCTCCATCACAATTGTGGCGGATATCCTGTCTGCCGTATTATGATCTCATTATATTCAATGGAGATCCTAATACGGCAGACAAGAGTTACGTCACATTTGTGATGGAGAGAACTCGTTTCTCAATGTTGTAATAATAGCCCTATGTCTGATGTACCACTGCTGAAGCAATATGTTACCCTCACAATCAAGTCTGCAGCGAACTTACATCTGGCAGATGCACATGCACATTGTTTCTAATGTCAATGCACAGCTAAGCATTTGATTTACTGGACGATGAATTTTAGACTTTTAACATGCGTTTAAGATCTGCTGTAGTATAAATTAAAACGGAGTAAGGGTACACCTATCTTGTGCCAGAAAGAATGCAAAATACCTATTAGGCTTTCTAAAGATTGGCTTTGTTTTATAAGTGATTTATTAGTGTAGGAAACAAAACAATGTGTCACTAAAATAAAAGAGCAACGAATCAGACAGTAATTTATTTGTTTTCATATTACTGTAAATCCAACAAACTAGTAATAAAGTAATTTATGACAAACACCATGTACTGTCCAACAAATTATTCATGCACAAAACAGGAGGATCATTGACAAACAAAATGATAAACAGGGATGTGCATCCCAACAAAGAAACTGGGTTGTTTTTTTAGCCTGCACTTCAATCCCAAACATAATCTATTGTGGGGCCATACAATTATGATGATAATCATGAATTATTTACTGTCTGAGCTATCAAAATATCGGATGTAGGGGGCATCAGATAACACATGAAAAATACATTAATAAGAACAAAAGTTACTGGGAAAACAAAAGCATTTCTAAGATAAAGGGATACAGAAACAGTAGGTTGAGGGGCATAGCTGAAAATCAGCAGTGCACAATGCTCATGTAAGATCTGGTGGGAGAGCGCAAGTTTCATTCCGGGGAAGCATAATCACTTAGTACTGTAAATAGTGCCTGGATCTGAACATATAAGCATCAATGAGGAACTTAGGCTGAGTCCCAATACTCTGATGTATCAAATGTGACAAGAGTACTTAGGTCTAGATCATTCGCTTAATAAGGTTGTTGACATCATTATGGCACACATTCAGAAGACTAGTGTTCCAATGCAACACACTGGGGAAAGCTTCAAATGTGCAAACTGTACACTACATGTATTACAAACACAGAAAAGGGGCTTTGTATAACGACCTACTACATAAAATAACTGTGTGACCTGTGCTAATTACTTATCACAGCTCAAAATTAAAAACGGCTTAAATTATATGTACATATGTCTTCAAATCAGAATTTTACATGTTGCTAGTCTACTGGGCCCTACATTAAATAGATACGTTCAAATTGATTTAATACATAAACAACACCAGTGATCTGCTACATTTAGCAAAAACTGCATTATTGTGATATGCTTTGAAGAACGTACACAGCAGTAGATCTTGGTATCGTAATTACACACCAAGCCTATACAATCACTGACCAACCTATACCCAGTTCAAATTAGAGCACTTGAACCACAAGTCAAACAAGAGACACTTCATGAAAACTGCTGGGGCTATGGCTGCCATACGTTGTGTATATTATGATAAGAATACAAAAATAATAAACTGAGTACTCTTTTGAGTAAAGAAATTGACTGAAAAGAAAAGACATCCGCAAATATGCATAAGTCAAACACCCAAAGGCACTTACCGCTGGGGTTAAAAGCCATGCAGCAAATTGGTTTTTCGTGTGCAGGAAAATGTGCTACAATCCCTTCTCCATTCGAGTCCTCGCTAACAAGTACCTGTGGAGTAATAACATATTATTTTGTTCAAATTACAGTTGTACAATATGCCCTCTTCAAGAGTCCAGACAAAAGATCCTACATCACTATGTGCAACACAATATTTCATACTGCATCCCATACCATATCACTCAGTCCAGACAGTGCCCGGGAATTGAGTGTTTCATTCTTAGGGAATTCCCCGTTTCAGAACTCTGGCTATCATGGACAAATTCTTATAAGTAAATCTCTTTTCAGACAGGATAAATTTGCCGGCATAGTTACTGTAGCTTTGATCTTGACACTTGTACACACCATGCACCAAGCTTATCGCACGGTGTACAACTGGGGGAAACTTTGTGATATGGCTAACAGTTTACTCGCAAGAAAACGGAGTAGACGTCGTATTTGATAATATGTGATAGCACACAATGTTGAATAAATGATTCCTTCATCCTGCTTTGAGTGATCAATAAACTCGAGAGTACAAGTGTATCTTTTTTTGCAAGTCTGGTCGTAACGTGAATATGGTTAGAATGATTCACCCCTAAGCATGGTACAAAGGTTGGCAATATCAATAGGGAGGAGGTGATGTTTGTACTCAAGGTGAAGTCAGCAATCGGGTAGAGTTAGATAGCGACCATTGTAACCAGTGTCAAAATTTGGTAAAATGACTAGACAGAACTAAATACAAGAAGAGGAGATTTGTCCCAACCACAAATCAAGCTAAATTAGAAGCTTCAAACATGGGCTTTGAAGCCACATTCCTGACATTATGAGCTATGTAAAGAAAAATAGTGGCAGAAGGGATGATGGACAAACAGGTGCAAAGTCCACAAAGCCAAATACCACAATCATTCTTGTTTGAGAAACTTGAACAGCAAGAATAAGAAGATCTGATCTAATGGTTAAGTTGTCAGTTCTGAAACCAAGACGTTAGTTCTTACTGCAAATTCCCCACCTGGCCTCTTTGTGGGATCATAAGCACATCCCTATAGAATGATTCAAACAAAATTTGGAAAATAACTGATAATCTAGGCATCATAGATTTACACATACTGTTGTGGTTTGTTTTCTGATCACTAGGGATTTACTAAATCCCAAAGAGTTCACATGCAAATACACATCAGATTTATATGCATGATCCTCCTGTGCTATAACTACTCCAACAGACTATTCGCAATGTGCAAACTCTTAAGTACTTTTTGAGAATTTGTGCAACAATATGCTTGTTTTTCTTCCCCAGAGGTAAAAGGAAACTGTTGTTTACCCTGCAAGCATCTGTTTATAGAGTATAGTGCTGTAGACTTCCATGCGCTGAATACTCCTACCATCTTGTGCTGGGCTCGGATGTTTGAATGTTGTTTTTATGCAAAGTCTTTTGAGTCACAGAAAGCACTGTTGCACCACTCTTAGTTGGCAATGCATATGGGCACCAACTCCATGTTACACTGTATTACGCACAGTGGCGGAGAGTATTATGGAGTGGCAAGTGAACGCAAAATGGTACAGGTTTCAATTGTGAAAAGGGAATTAATAAGTAAATACAAGAACTACAGGGAGAAGGTTGGGCACGTGTGAATCTAATGCACTACACACTATGAACATATGCTTACAAAGTAACATTTTCCAGTTGTACGAAGTGCTGCTATAGATACACATGCTATACATAGACTGCAAAACAGTACCACCCTACAAGCTATGACCAGCGTGTGGATGATGCAGATATCTGAAATAAGAGCTTTAAGACTGTCTGGCCAACCAATATTTGCTGTCTGACTAATGTTACCACATAATAATGCCTGGTAAAAGTGTGTGGGGTTGACAAAGTAGCCAATTTACCTATACCAATTAGCAGGATATTGCTATGAAAAGCTATGGTTGCTAACTTTTTGCTCATATATTGTGCACTGGAGGCAGCAGGGAGTGCTATTTTGACTTTGTGATAGCAGGGCTGGATGCATTTGATGATCCATCTTGCAATACCAACCCTTAGAAATAGGTTTGCTCGTATTAGGTTTAGCAAAGGATGCGGAGCAGCTGGTCAGATTTGTGAAGGGCTTGGTCCTGTCAATGTAATGAGATCTTGTTTGACATTTAGTGTGTGGAAGATTTTTCTGCTACTCAGTCTGGTTAAGGGAAGAAGAAGAAGAATATGAGCTTTAAGATTTGGTTGAGTTGAAAGTGGTGGAACTTCGGGCTGGTTCTGAGCACAGCCCTGTCCATGTGTACCTAAAAGAAGGGTTCCTGCAGCGTTATGGGTCTCTAACTCACTGATGTATCTGAGGGATGTTACAGCTACAAGGAAAGCCACTTTTCAAGAATGGAATTGAGAGGGCACGAGTGTAGGGACTCAAAGCGGTGACCAATGAGATGTGGGTGGGATGATCCACTTGAGGCTCTTCATGAACGCTTTAATTAAAGAGATGCGAAAAGGCAAGGAGCATTCCCTGCTTTGTATGTAAGCAGCTCTGGCTGATAAATGGAACTCGACTGAACTTTATGCAAGGCCAGATTTTTGTACAAGGAGCGGGTGTAACAGAGAACACCCTGGATTACAGGTTTTAGAGTGTCAGGGTGTTTTGTGATACAATAATGGACAAATCCCTGTGTGGCAGGCTTGTGCGGTAGGCCTGTGGGACTTGAGCACTATGTCCATGCACTTGAAGTGTTCCAGTGTTGCACAGCACTTGCATTTCTTGTGTGAATCATGCTGCAGAGTCACACATTCTTACAGTCACCATGAGTGCTTATGTTTATTTTAGTATTTGCAGCAATAGTGGCTAGATGTACTAAGCATTTTAATGATTGCCAGCACTCTAGTTTGGCAGTTGCGAACGCTAGAATGCTTTTTCTTACCTACTAATCCTGTTTTAGGAGTCTGAAACGTTTATTCAACTCCTAAAATGTATTCCATTTAGATGCTGATTCTGTATCTGGAAGAGGCATGTTGAAGGCGGTCCTTTCAAGTACCGAATCAGTATTTTACATATCAATGTTTTCTGACTGAAATCCGGTTGCAAAATATTAAAATTTTACCAACACCTCAAAGAGGTGGTGATGAGTTTTTATAGACCGACTGGACTAGGGTGAGGGCTGCAGGTCAGGTTTAATGGTTGTGTATGCTGTTCTAACAAGCATATATCCGTTGTTAGAGAAACATATTTTTTGTAATTACTGCATTATCTCAAAGCGTGACATTTGTCACGATAATCAGTTGATTTCAGTACACAGCATGTAAGTTTTGGACTAAGTACAGATAAGTTATATGCCACACTCTGGCTGGCTTAGCCATTCCCTATTGCTCCCACACACAGATGCCTATCCTTATCACCAAGAGCTTGCCTCTGCATCTGCAGCTCTAACATTAGTTCACAGTATTAATCCATCCTTACCAGTCCGCTTGTGCTGCCTTGTGCATGGCTAGGCTCACCGGTCTGTAAATCAGAGTCGGCGTCTGCGTACCATGGCAGTGCCAAAGGGCATTTAAACAGACAGCTCAGCTGCCCACATCTGTAAAAAAAAGCAAGATGATGTCTGACAGGCCAGCTAGTTAAAGCACCTTAAAAGACCAGGCCTCCTTAGCAGAGGTGATCCGCCCTACCTACCCTGCGTCATGAAGCACTGTAACCTCAGCTGTGTGGCCGGTACAGGCTGAGCCGTCCATCTTCACACAAACGGCAAAAGCTGTAAAGAGCTTGCAGGCCAGACCAGTTCAGGCAAGTGCTTAATTTGTTTTGGAGGGTTCAGGTGCTGGGCACTAGCACTTATTTCTGAGGGCCAGCACTTATTTTTCTGCCTCAAGCATTTACTGTGAGTAAAAGAGAAATATGGGAAAGATTGAGAAAGAAAAACGAAAAGGCGTTGCAAAGGGAGAAAGCTGCAAAAGTGAGCTGAAGGGGCAGGGAGTGGCTGTAAATGGATTAAAGAGGCCAGAGATGGTTTCAGGATTACGCTGCCTCAGTATTCCGTGTTGGCACATTTAATTGCAACAGTCGCGTGTTCCAGAGGAGAGCTTTGGGCACCGGCACCTTTTTATTTACAAATTAAGCACTTGGTCAGGCTCGTGTTTGGATCTTGCCAGGTACAACATACTTCTTCGAGCAGGACAGCAACTTGTGTTACAGCCACTTTGTAAAGAAAGCAGTTCTCTCAAGCCCTTCTGTGCGGGGTTGAAAGAAAACATCCATGTGGGCTCCTAGAGGCTTCCCATTCCGCCACTGCTATTCCTACCATCATGTGAAGAAGCCATAAAGATCGAAGTGACACAGCCACCGTTATGTGGCAACAGGTCACAAGTGGCCTGTCAAAAGTCACGTGTTGAGAGTTTCTCCCCGACACTGGAGTGTTTGAATAGTACAACATTTTTATTCAGCTCATATGAATATGAAGGACGTCATATAAGTGTCACCAAGGGTTACAGCGATGGCCCCTGGTTTGCCGCTTGCTACCCCTGGCACTACACTTGTGACCCCAGGCATCAGTTTGCAAAGCTTGAGGCATTTTGTAAGAAAATAAAAACAGCTCTGGCACGTTTTAACAGCTTCGGGCACTGTTTGCTAGGGGCATGACAGTTGAAACTTGAAATAACTTCAGTTTGTCACTTCAGCTAATGAGTTCCCTAGAAGCACACCCATCAAGAGCTCCCCCAAGCAGGAAAAGATTTCACCTGCAGGTTCTGGGTTTTGGTGTGTGTCTGAACTAGTCACCACTGAGAAGCAGTTGCAAACACCTGAAATCCGCACTGGTCTGCTGGTGCCTCGGGTCCACAGCTGTCCTTTAAGGCCCGTAACCTGTTTTATTTTCACGTAAATATATGAGAACATTCTGCTAACAAAAAGAAGCAGCATTGTAAGATATTTCACACTGGAAAGTACATATATCAAGGTTTTGTACCGCTTCGCATTACTTTGCATGGCTTTGAGGTAGTCTTGACAAATCTGTTTGTAAGTGCTGTGTCCCTCACTGTTAAGTGCTGCATGGTAAGTGCTGTATTGTGTGCGCTGTACAAAGAGGGCACCATGACTGGTGTGTTACATTAAAAAAATTCTAAAGTATTGTGTGCTCTTCATGGTGGGCCAGTCTTGAAAAGTGGTGCAACGCAATTCAAAGACTTGAAATTATTATTAGTTTTCATTGAAAAAGGTGGAAGTATGCCCATTTCTTTTTAGTGAAAATAGCTCTTTGCTTTGTGCTGCTTTGCATCACAGAGGCATCCTACAGGTGGTAGTTGAGCATTCCAGCACAACCACCCATGGTTTTGATGCAAAATTGTTAGACTGTGCTGTGCGTTAAAAAGGTACGCCTCCTTGAGGAAGGCATAATCCTTTTTATTTCTCCTAATATTTTACACAGAGTACGTATGTGCTCCACTATACAGTACGTATGTGCTCCACTATACAGCACGCATCCATTTGATAAAATATGTTAATATGTGTCTAGGCACAGATTTTTTCTCCTGGAAAGTTACCCTTTTCCGTGCAAAACCCATGCCAGACAAGTGCGTGCGTGGCCCAGGCAGCCTATTTGTGCGCCAGCGCGAGGAAAGAGTACCAGCAAGCCATACTAAGCTGTTGCCCCTTCCCCAGTATGATGCAGTGCAACAACTTTGGTAGCAACATTGCGCTATCATTTAGTTAATCTGCCCCTCAGTGTACGCAACCTGATAGCACCAGATAGAAGGTTATGTGACGCCACTTCTTATGACATCATCACAGGTCAAAGGGCATGTGATGTCACTTCCGCCACCCCCTGGTGAAGCGAGGTCTATGCTGGAAGGGTATAGTGAAGATAGACTGTCCTGGTTTGAGAGATCCGCTTCCCTTGTATAGTTGTGTAGAAGACAAATCACATTCTGGGAACTGAAAACATAGCAGCCTGCACAAAGAACTGAGCATCGCAATTGTTGCATGTGAAAACTTACATTCCGGCCCGGCTGGAAAGTGGTGTTGAGAAAGCACGTAAGCAACTGCACGAACAGTAACAAGGCATAGAGGAAAAGCGTGGTGCATTATCTTATCTGTCCTAACAGTGCGTGGCTGCAAAGTCGTGGTTCAAAACTTAGGGACAGAGCTCTCCCAACCCACATGAGGGTTGGGGGGGATGATAACAGCATTTAGGACCTGGGACCACCGTGGCCCAGACCCTATCGGAATCTGGCAATGTGCTGGCCGTATTCAGCTTCCTGTCACCTCACCAAGCGAGATGCAGAGGGTGGGTGAGTCGTAGTGTCGCTGAAAATGAGCATCATTTCCGCTCCGCTGCCGCAACGGCTGAGGGCTATAAATGTTAACAGCACAAAAGGATGATGGACAGAGCGCTGAAACTTTTCAAACACTCACCCCCAGGCACAGATCTGGGTTAAATAAATTGTTCTTTTGCTCACCATGCCACCCCAGTTTGGACCCAGCCATATGCAAATCAGTCTTGACCCTGCTCCCCATGGGAACAGTCCAGTCCGAACTGCCAGGCCAGGTCCTTGATGGAAACAAGCATCCTGGGACCAGTTTTGGGGTATCACCCCTCATCAACCAGGCTAGCTTGAAAACAGTGGCACAGTGAGCAATGTACCCATGTCTGGGTATGCCCTGGCTAATTCGGGTGACTTTAGCAACACAAAAAGATGATGGACGGAGAGTTGAAACTTTTCAAACACTCACCCCCAGTCACAGGTCTGGGTTAAATCCATTGTTCTTTTGCTCATCATGCCTCCTGAGTTTGGACCCAGCCATATGCAAATCAGTCTTGACCCTGCTCCCCATGGGAACAGTCCAGCATGATGTTCCAGGCCAGTTGGGTATAAATGTTACCCTGCACTCAGCCTCTGCCTTTCGAAGAAGAGCACCGTGGCGGGCGGATCGGCTGCATTTTTTTCCCTCCCCCCAACCCTACGTTTAGGCGGTGGACCTCGAATACTAAACTCAGCCCCAGTTTGCAGAGGGGTCCTCCAAAGCAGACTCCCCAGGATACCACTAAGGGTAGGGTCTAGCAGTCCCGAGCCAACCAGAGAATGTCCACACCGGCTTTGGGGCTAGGGCGCACAGATCACCGGGGTTGGCAGGGGTCTACCGCTCCTGGCCACCTTCCTCGCAGTCCCTCAGGCAGCATGGTATTTGGGGAGGGAGGTACCTGGAAATGAGGACAAGGGTTTAGTAAGGTGGGACCGCACTTCAAGAGTGCAGGTGGTTACACCTATGTGGTTCAATGGCATTTGGGTTTGAGGAAGGGCGCTGGTGATGTTGAAAACCAGAGATCATGTAATTCACTGCTTAATCATGTGATGTTTTGATTTCTCTTGTGACTTAGGGCCAGATGAATCAAAGGGTTTTACCCATTCTGTGTCTATGGGAAATAGTGTTCATACATATGGCCCTTAATTCTTTGAGCTGTTGCACTTGAATTTGACACAAGGATAATTTAACAAAGTGTGTTTTCTGCATTTAAACTTGATGATGTACTTGTCTGTAATAAAACCTGATCTACTAACTTCACTAGAACTCTCCTAATTTCTGGTGGTGCCTCGTTTGGGTTGTGTTGGGGTACGAGCAAGACTGGGGGTATCCGTAACTGGCAATATGAGTAAATAGGCTCAACTAGCAGATATAAAACCCCATACCTTTTCCATGAGTATAGGAAGCTGGCTCTGTATATACTATATCAAAATGAGATATAGTGCGCACAGAGTCCAGGGGTTCCTGAAGAGGCTTGACAGAGGCAATAACAGATAATACTAATGCTCTATTTGTGGTAGTGTGGTTGAGCAGTTAGGCTTATCAGAGGGTAGTGTAAAGCACTTGTTGTACACACACAAGCAATAAGTGAAAACACACACTCAATGACAACTCCAGGCCAATAGGTTTTTCTTTAGAAAAATATCCTTTGGTTAATTTATTTCTAGAACCACAAGATTAATTTAGCAGGTAAGTACATCAAATGAAAGGTACTTTGCATGGTAATACTTAGGACTTTGAATAGAATCAACGTTGTACACAGTTTTCTTTAAAATGGCATAAAGCTATTTTAAAAGTGGCCACTGCAATTTTCAACAGTTCCCGGGGGAGGTAAGTAAAGTACAGTTTCTGAGGTAAGTACCACACTTATGGGTTCAGTCTCTGAGGCATAGGTAGCCCACCATTGAGGGTTCAAGGTAACCCCAAACACCCAGAACCAGCAACAAAGGGCCGGTTATGTGCAGAGGTTAAACAGGAGCCAAAATAACGTGGGCCCCTATGGAGAAAGGGGGTAATCCCGTTCCAGTCTGCTTGCAGGTAAGTACCCGCAGTGTCAGAGCGCAGACCAGGGGGTTTGGAGGAGTAGTGGAGAGGCCCTGAGTAGGGACAAAAACCACACCCTCAGCAGCACGGGGCAGCCGGGTGCATTGTGCAAACAGGGCGTCGGGTTCTCAATAGAACTCTATGGAGGGACCTGGGGGTCACTTAGGCGCTGCAGGCAGGGCACAGGGGGGCCTTTCGGACAAGCCACTGACTGGGCAAGGGTGAGGGCCGCCTGCTGGTCGTTGCTGCCTCGGTGGTCGGTCTCTCTCAGGCCTGGGGGCTGCAGGTGCAGTGCTTCTCCAGGCATCGGATATCTTCGTCCCGGGCAGTCGCGGTCACTGGGGGTCCTCGGGATTCCCTCTGCAGGCGTCGTCGTGGGGGTGCAGAGAGGTCAGCCCAGGGTGGACACATTGTCGGTGTCGCCTGGGGGTCCTCTCTGAATAGTTGGTTTCTCTGGACACGGGCCGGGGGCATCAGGTGCAGAGTAGCTGGATTCACGCTTCTGGTGTGAGGTGAGAGTCCCTTTAAAGTTGGTTTCTTGGCCTTCTTTTTGGACAGGTCCGCTGGCCACAGGACTTTCTTGGTCTTCGGTGATGCAAGCAGTCCCCTGGAGGCTTTTCAGGGGTCGCTGGTCCTACAGAACGCAATGCTTCTTTTCTTGCAGCTTTTCGAAGCAGGAGATGGGTCCGTACGGCTGGGCAGAGTCAGTTGTTGTCTCCTTCTCTTCTCTGCGGGGTTTTCAGCTCAGCAGTCCTTCTTTCTTGCGGTCATTAGGAATCTCACTAGCATGGTTCAGGGAGCCCTTAAATACAAGATTTAGGGGCATGTTAGGGTCAGGGGGCAGTAGCCAATGGCTACTGTCCCTGAGGGTGGCTACACCCTCCTTATGCCCACTCCCTCTGGGGAGGGGGGCACATCCCTATCCCCAATGGTGCTAATCCTCCAAAGCAAGATGGCAGATTTCTCAAGGAGGGGGTCACTTCAGCTCTGGACACCTTAGGGGTGGTCCTGGCTGAGGGGGTGATTCCTCCTTGTTTTTCTCATTATCCCTCTGGACTTGCCGCCAAAAGTGGGGGCTTATCCAGGGGGCTGGCATCTCTACTGGCTGGAGGGCTCGGGGGCATTGTAACACCAGGCCTGAGCCTTTGAGGCTCACTGCCAGGTGTTACAGTTCCTGCAGGGGGGTAGGTATGAAGCACCTCCACCCAGTGCAGGCTTTGTTTCTGGCCCCAGAGAGCCCAAAGGCTCTGTAGGAAGTTGGCTCTGTATGTACTATTTCAAAGTAAGAAATAGCATGCAAAGAGTCCAAGGGTTCCCCTTAGAGGTAAGATAGTGGCAAAAAGAGATAATTCTAATGCTCTATTTTGTGGTAGTGTGGTCGAGCAGTAGGCTTATCAGAGGGTAGTGTTAAGCATTTGTTGTACACACACAGGCAATAAATGAGGAACACACACACTCAAAAACAATTCCAGGCCAATTGAATTTTATATAGGAAAATATATTTTCTTAGTTTATTTTAAGAACCACAGGTTCAAGATTTACAAGTAATACTTCCAATGAAAGGTATTTCACTCAGGTACCTTAGGAACTTTAAATCAACACAATATCATGTACAGTTTTAGCAAAAATGGCAATAAGCTATTTTAAAACTAGACACAGAGCAATTTTCAACAGTTCTTGGGGGAGGTAAGATTTGGTTAGTTTTGCAGGTAAGTAAAACACCTACAGGGTTCAAAGTTGGGTCCAAGGTAGCCCACCGTTGGGGGTTCAGGGCAACCCCAAAGTTACCACATCAGCAGCTCAGGGCCGGTCAGGTGCAGAGGTCAAAGTGGTGCCCAAAACGCATAGGCTTCAATGGAAATAGGGGTGCCTGGTTCCAGTCTGCCAGCAGGTAAGTACCCGCGACTTCGGAGGGCAGACCAGGGGGGTTTTGTAGGGCACTGGATGGGGACACAAGTCAGCACAGAAAGTACACCCTCAGCGGCACGGGGGCAGCCGGGTGCAGTGTGCAAACAGGCGTCGGGTTCGCAATAGGTTTCAATGGGAGACCCAGGGGTTTCTTCAGCGATGCAGGCAGGCAAGGGGGGGGGGGGTGGCTCCTCGGGGTAGCCACCACCTGGGCTAGGAAGAGGGCCTCCTGGGGGTCACTCCTGCACTGGAAGTCGGATCCTTCAGGTCCTGGGGGCTGCGGGTGCAGTGTGTTTACCAGGCGTCGGGTTCTTTGAAGCAGGCAGTCGCGGTCAGGGGGAGCCTCTGGATTCCCTCTGCAGGCGTCACTGTGGGGGCTCAACTCTGGCTACTCACGGGCTCGCAGTCGCCGGGGAGTCCTCCCTGTAGAGTTAGTTTTCCGCAGGTCGAGCCGGGGGCTTCGGGTGCAGAGTGGAAAGTCCTACACTTCCGGCGGGAAACGTGTGGTCTTTAAAAGTTGCTTCTTTGTTGCAAAGTTGGAGTTTCTTTGGAACAGGGCTGCTGTCCTAGGGAGTTCTTGGTCCTTTTAGATGCAGGGTAGTCCTCTGAGGCTTCAGAGGTCGCTGGACCCTGGGGGACGCGGCGCTGTTGCAGTTTTTCTTGAAGTGGGGAGACAGGCCGGTAGGGCTGGGGCCAAAGCAGTTGGTGTCTCTGTCTTCTCTGCAGGGCTTCAGGTCAGCAGGTCTTCTTCATCTTCAGGTTGCAGGAATCTATCTTCCTCGGTTCTGGGAGCCCCTAAATACTGAATTTAGGGGTGTGTTTAGGTCTGGGAGGGCAGTAGCCAATGGCTACTGTCCTTGAGGGTGGCTACACCCTCTTTGTGCTTCCTCCCTGAGGGGAGGGGGGCACATCCCTATTCCTATTGGGGAAATCCTCCAAAATCAAGATGGAGAATTTCTAAAGGCAGGGGTCATCTCAGCTCAGGACACCTTAGGGGCTGTCCTGACTGGTGAGTGACTCCTTCTTGTTTTTCTCATTATCTCCCCTGGACTTGCCGCCAAAAGTGGGGGCTGTGCCAGGGGGCGGGCATCTCCACTAGCTGGAGTGCCCTGGGGCATTGTAACATGAAGCCTGGGCCTTTGAGGTTCACTGCTAGGTGTTATAGTTCCTGCAGGGGGGAGGTGTGAAGCACCTCCACCCAGAGCAGGCTTTTGTTTCTGTCCTCAGAGAGCACAACGGCCCTCACCACATGGGGTCAGAAACTTGTCTCTCAGCAGCAGGCTGGCACAGACCAGTCAGTCCTGCACTGAACAAATGGGTAAAATACAGGGGGCATCTCTAAGATGCCCTCTGTGTGCATTTTTTAAAATAAATCCAACACTGGCATCAGTGTGGGTTTATTAATCTGAGAAGTTTGATACCAAACTTCCCAGTATTCAGTGTAGCCATTATGGAGCTGTGGAGTTCGTTTTGACAAACTCCCAGACCATATACTTAATATGGCCACAACTGTACTTACAATGTCTAAGAATAGACTTAGACACTGTAGGGGCATATTGCTCATGCAGCTATGCCCTCACCTGTGGTATAGTGCACCCTGCCTTAGGGCTGTAAGGCCTGCTAGAGGGGTGACTTACCTATGCCACAGGCAGTATTTTGTGCGCATGGCATCCTGAGGGGGATGCCATGTCGACTTTGCCTTTTTCTCCCCACCAACAAACACAATCTGCAATGGCAGTGTGCATGTGTTAGGTGAGGGGTCCCTTAGGGTGGCACAACATATGCTGCAGCCCTTAGGGACCTTCCCTGGTCACAGGGTCCTTGGTACCACTGGTACCTTTTACAAGGGACTTCTCTGTGTGCCAGGGGTGTGCCAATTGTGGAAACAATGGTACATTTTAGGTGAAAGAACACTGGTGCTGGGGCCTGGTTAGCAGGGTCTCAGCACACTTCTCAGTCAAGTCAGTATCAGGTCAAAAGTGGGTGGTAACTGCAACAGGGAGCCATTTCCTTACAGGCTCTCGCCCCAGGAGGTCAGAAACCAGTCTCTCAGTGGCAGGCTGGCACAGACCAGTCAGTCCTGCACTGGGATTGGGTAATGCCCTCTGTGTGCATTTTTTAATAAATCCAACATTGGCATCAGTGTGGTTTTATTATTCTGAGAAGTTTGATCCCAAACTTCCCAGTATTCAGTGTAGCCATTATAGAACTGTGGAGTTCGTTTTGATAAACTCCCAGACCATATACTTAATATGGCCACACTGTACTTACAATATCTAAGAATTGATTTAGACACTGTAGGGGCATATTGCTCATGCAGCTATGCCCTCACCTGTGCTATAGTGCACCCTGCCTTAGGGCTTTAAGGCCTGGTAGAGGGGTGACTTACCTATGCCACAGGCAGTGTTTTGTGTGCATGGCACCCTGAGGGGGATACCACATCGACTTTGCCTTTTTCTCCCCACCAACACACACAAACTTCAATGGCAGTGTGTAAGTGTGGGAGGGCCCCTAGGGTGGCACAACACAAGCTGCAGCCCTTAGGGACCTTCCCTGGTCACAGGGCCCTTGGTACCACTGGTACCTTTTACAAGGGACTTACATATGTGCCAGTGGTGTGCCAATTGTGGAAACAATGGTATATTTTTAGTGAAAGAAGACTGGTGCTGGGGCCTGGTTAGCAGGGTCCCAGCACACTCTCAGTCAAGTCAGCATCAATATCAGGCAAAAAGTGTGGTGGTTGCGTTACTGCAACAAGGAGCCATTTTCCTACAATGAGCGCAACCGTTGCTTTATTGTTGCCCAGGCTATACCTTTCCTGTTTGGGCTCTGACTTACATCAATCCTTGACACTCATATTGCCTAGTTTTCTCCATTAACTTTCATTTTCTGTGCCCACCTATGTTTCAGGCTGTTTCATTGAACCTCGTCATCTTTAGCTATATATAGTTTTTGCTTTCTTGTTCCAACTCTAGCTTCATGCTCCTCATTTTTTAACCCACCTTATGGCGTTCGTCTCCCCATTCTTCCATCCCTTACAATCCTGCTAAACCAACTAGTGACTGGCTGTCAGGATCATGTAACAGTGACCCTCCTGACTATAGTGTGATTGGTGGGGCTCAAAGTTCTGTACCTTGGCAGTTGTTTTTATTGGCGATGTATCTATTAGGGAGTCCATTGCCTGGGCTTCCTCTGGTTAAGGGTATCATAGGTGAAGGGCAACCCCTGCTTCTGTCATGGCCTTCTACAAACCATCCAGCAAGAAGGGCTTATGAATGCGTAGGCAACTTTCCTCCTCTGTCCTTTGCAAATGTGAACGGGATAGTAACATATTCACCTAACAAATTATCACATTAATCGACATATGCTATATTGCAATACATTTTGTTTACATTTTTAACTACATCAATATAGTAATTCTAAAACTAAAGATCCTCTTCCCAAATATAACACAGGCAGTTTAGAAAAGTAGGTAGCTTGACTAACACTTTTCCCAATGTAATACACCTAGATATATACTATGGGGCAGTTTTTCCTTGTAATGCTGCATTGATGGAGCTTGATTTATTTCCTTTACTACAAAATCTCCTGGCCACATATGTCCTGTGATAAAACAAACCAGAGGAATCCTCAAAGTCATAAGCGCTAAATTGCCCTTCCTACACATAGGACCCCAGAGCAACTTTTATTTTTTTAAATATGACAATCACGATTTTCTACACAAAATGGACCTCAGTCCTCTTTTATTGACCACTAAACGGTGACTGCATTATCGAGATTTCCTGTAAATCCTGATTTTATTTCAACAAACTTATTTTTTGTGTGATCTTCTATGCCTGAATGCCCTTAGCATCCACTCTGAAGTGAAACACCTCTTGTGGTTCCCCCCCTACTGTGGTAAAAAAAAATTGTTCATCTCATTGTGAAATCACAATTTTCAAGACGATGGAATGAAAAACTTTTAATGAGCCAACCACACTGGCCAAAAAAAAAAAAAACCTAAATGTGATTGACAGGATTTACAAAATTTATAATCAACAGCAGAGATATACAGAAGTGCTGACCCTTTAAAGCCCATCTGGCACCTTTTTTAAGAGCTTAAATCTCCAAATATACTGAACGGATTTATACCAAACCAACGAGAGGATGTCTTCTTTGTAAATTCTACTTTCAATGCTTGGTAGATGTCTGTTCATTCATTTTGAATGTAGGTGTGAGTACAATTACAGATGGAAGCTAAAATGGCAAAACACATCTGTTTTGCACACCCACCCTTTTAACTTTTTTCCTCTAAACAGAACTCACAAAATCAGTCCACAGAGTTCGAAGTTATTTAGAAATCAAAAAAATGACTTTTCAATGAAAAAAAAGTGCCTGAATCATAACTATAGTGTGCAGACTGCAACAATATTATTATTGCGAGACATTTTGTTCACTTAAAAGGGGCTTACAGCCCAACAATTGCTTATCACTGATTGGCTTCATCATCACTCTTTCCTTGCTTCTCTTTGGTCAGCACATGCCACCTTCACTTACTTTTTGTGTACTTGTCCCTCCTCTGGAGCATTGCACAAGGACAACTTCCTTGCGGTAGCAGTGTCCTTCCACTGATCAAGTGCTTTCAGTGGTATTTTTTTTTTATTGTAGTTCCAGCACTCCTTCAGTGTACATGTGTTTGTGGGTGCAGGTACCATGCCGCCTTCCCGTCCCATTCCATGTTGTTGCTTGCTCCCTTCCATCATCCCATCCCTCTCTGGTTATACAAAAAGGAGTGTGGTAAAAAAGTCACAGAGTTTAATCGACCGAGGTTAATAATATTTTACATACAACACATTATGTAAGTTTTGTGTCAAACAAGCTTTCACATAATGTAAGTTTGTCATTGTTTGGGGGTCAGACAGAAGAGGAACATTTATGGTGACCATGGGCCCCTGAGTCACCTATGAAAGTTCTAAAGCAGTCCATCAGCTCACAGCCTAATAACTCATCTGTACAATTTCAGAAACCCCAAAGGCATTATGTATCCCTGAATATATTCATGTGCCCCTTCCCATGGCTGCCAGCAGTACTTTATTCTCTGCAAATGCAGCAATAATCACTGATAAAGTACAAGCAAGACTACAAGTCCCACAATGCAATGTGCTGCTGATGCATGCTGGAGGTTGGGCTGGCAAAGTAAATGTGGTGTGAGATTAAAGCTCTCTTGCGTCACTACGGTGGATAAAAAGCAGCACACTGTTTCTGGTAGCGCAATACGTCTAGGAGGAGCACTTAAAAATCAAATCAAATCAAATCATTAACATTTATAAAGTGCGCTACTCACCCGTGCGGGTCTCAAGGCGCTAGGGGGAAGGGGTTACTGCTGCTCGAAGAGCCAGGTCTTGAGGAGTCTCCGGAATACGGAGTGGTCCTGGGTGGTCCTGAGGATGGTGGGGAGGGTGTTCCAAGTCTTGGCCGCCAGGTAGGAGAAGGACCTCCCAACCGCTGTGGAGCGGCGGATGCGAGGGACGGCGGCGAGAGCGAGGCTGGTGGAGCGGAGAAGACGGGTGGGGGCGTAGAAGCTGAGGCGGCGGTTGAGGTATTCTGGTCCCTTGTTGTGGAGGGCTTTGTGTGCGTGGGTGAGGAGTCGGAAGGTGATCCTTTTGCTGACGGGAAGCCAATGCATGCGTCTCAGGTGGGCGGAGATGTGGCTGTTGCGGGGTATGTCGAGGATGAGGCAGGCGGAGGCGTTTTGAGTTTGTTGCAGACGTTTCTGGAGTTTTGCAGTGGTCCCAGCGTAAAGGGTGTTGCCGTAGTCCAGGCGGCTAGTGACGAGGGCGTGGGTAACTGTCTTTCTGGTGTCGGCGGGGATCCAGCGGAAGATCTTCCGGAGCATGCGGAGGGTGAGGAAGCAGGAGGAGGACATGGCGTTGACTTGTTTGGTCATGGTGAGAAGTGGGTCCAAGATGAAGCAGAAGTTGCGAGCGTGGTCTGAGGGGGTCGGTGCGGTGCCAAGGGCCGTGGGCCCGCAGGAGTCGTCCCAGGCGGTCGGGGTGTTACCGAGGATGAGGACTTCCGTTTTGTCTGAGTTCAGTTTCAGACGGCTGAATCTCATCCAATCTGCGACGTCCTTCATACCATCTTGCAGGTTGGTCTATGCGCTGGTGGGGTCTTTGGTGAGGGAGAGTATAAGTTGAGTGTCGTCGGCGTAGGAGGTGATGATGATGCTGTGCTTGCGTACGATGTCGGCGAGGGGGCTCATGTAGACATTGAAGAGTGTCGGGCTGAGCGAGGAGCCTTGTGGGACGCCGCAGATGGTCTCGGTGGGGTCTGAGCGAAAAGGTGGGAGGTAGACTCTTTGAGAGCGGTTGGAGAGGAAGGAGGCGATCCAGTCCAGGGCCTGGCCTTGGATCCCGGTGGAGCGGAGGCGGGTTATTAGGGTGCGGTGACAGACGGTGTCGAAGGCAGCCGAGAGGTCGAGGAGGATGAGGGCGACTGATTCACCGTTGTCCATCAGGGTTCTGATGTCGTCTGTGACTGAGATGAGGGCGGTTTCAGTGCTGTGGTTGGCTCGGAATTGGGATTGAGAGGGGTCGAGAAGGTTGTTGTCTTCAAGGAAGTTGGTAAGCTGCTTGTTGACGGTCTTCTCTATGACTTTGGCAGGGAAGGGGAGGAGCGAGATGGCACGGAAGTTCTTCAGGTCGCTTGGGTCAGCCGTAGGTTTCTTCAGTAGGGCGTTGACTTCAGCGTGTTTCCAGCTTTCGGGGAAGGTAGCAGACGAAAACGAGGAGTTGATGATGGTCTGGAGGTGCGGGGCGATGATGTCGTCGGCTTTATTGAAGATGAAGTGTGGGCAAGGGCTTGAGGGGGCACCGGAGTGGATTGAGTTCATGGTGGTTTTGGTTTCTTCTGTGTTGATGTGGGTCCAGGCGTTAAGGGTGATGGCTGGGGGTGTGGGTTCAGTGTTGGTCGGCTGGGTCTGGTGTCCGAAGCTGTCGTGTAGGTCGGTAATCTTACGATGGAAGAAGGTGGCAAGGGAGTTGCACAGGTCTTGTGAGGGCGTGATGGCGTTGGCGTTGGGGTTGGAGAACTCTTTTACGATGCTGAAGAGTTCTCAGCTGTTGTGGCTGTTTTTGTCCAGTCTGTCTGTGAAGAAATTCCTTTTGGCTGCGCGGATCAGGTGGTGGTGTTCGCGGGTAGCGTTCTTGAGGGCGGTCATGTTGTCTGCGGTGTGGTCCTTACGCCAGGCTTTCTCGAGGGCGCGACAGGTTTTCTTTGATTCTTTAAGGGTGTCAGAGAACCAGAGAGGTTTTTTGGTGTTGGCCTGTCTTGGAAGGCGTCTGAGGGGAGCGAGGTTGTCTGCGCAGTTGGTGATCCAGTTCGTGAGGCTGAGGGCTGCGTTGTTGGGGTCGCCGTTGAAGGTAGGTTGGTTGTCGATGAGCGTGGAGAAAAGCTGTTCTTCGGGGATTTTGTTCCACTATCGACGAGGGATGGGTTGAGTGCGGAGGTGGCGGGTCTCGCGTCGGAAGGTGAAGTGGACACAACTGTGGTCGGTCCAGTGTAGAGCGGAGGCGTGGCTGAAGGAAACGTGTTTGCTGGCGGAGAAGATGGGGTCAAGCGTGTGTCCGGCGATGTGGGTGGGGGTGTTCACCAGTTGCTTGAGGCCAAGGTTGTCGAGGTTGTCGAGCAGGGCGGTGGTGTTGGGGTCGTTGTTCTGTTCTAGATGGAAGTTGAGGTCGCCGAGGAGGATGTAGTCTGGCGAGGCGAGGGCGTGCGGGGAGATGAAGTCGGTGATGGAGTCGGTAGATGAGGGATCCTCTGAGGGTGGTCCTGGGGTCAGTGCGGATCTGGAAGTGCAGGTGCTCGGCGGCGAGGGGGGTGTCTTCGGTGGAGGTGGTGACGCTGATGGAGTCTTTGAAGACGATGGCGATTCCTCCTCCTACTTGGTTCGTGCGGTTTTTCCTGGAAATCTTGTAGCCTTCGGGGATGGCTATGGCGATGTCGGGGGCCGAAGAAGCGTTCATCCAGGTCTCAGTGATGAAGGCGACGTCTGGTGCTGTGGAGTCCAGGAGGTCCCAGAGTTCAACGGCGTGCTTGTGGACGGATCGAGCGTTGACCAGGATGCATTTGAGGTGGTTGATGGCGTGTGGGCTGGTGGTCGTGGTAGTTTCGTGGTGGAAGGTAAGTTTGCAGGTGTGACATGCGAAGGGTCCATGGGTACGTTTCGGGTTAGCTTGGAAGCAGGTGCTGGAGTCATAGCGGTGCAGCGGGGTTTGGGAGTGCTGAGGACCAGGGGTCGTGGCGCTGGGCGCGGGCCAGGCGCAGACGGGCTTGCCTTTGGCGCGCCAGCGGCGCGGACGCACAGTGGCCGCCATAAGAGGGAGGAGGGGGGGAGGGGTCAGCTGGGGGCGGGAGTGGGGCGACGAATGGGAGCTGGGGGGGCGGGGGCGTGCAGGAGGTGGCGGCGGGAAAGCGGAGGGAGGAGGGACAGGTAGAGGGGAGAAGAGATGGGGGCGGGGGGTGAGTTTAGGAAGAGAGTTAGGAGGTAGGTTAGGAAGATAGGGGAGGGGGGGTTGTAGAGGTGGAGGTGGGTGAGAGATAGAAGATAGGGGGTTGCAGCGGTGGAGGTGAGTGAGGGTGAGAGGTAGAGTGAAAGGATAGGAAGATTGGGGGGGTTACAGAGGAGGTGGCGAGTGAGGGGGAAAGATAGAGAGATAGGTAGATAGGTGTGTTACAGAGGGGGAGGCGAGTGAGGGAGAGAGACGAGACAGGAGCAGGAGGACAGGCGCAGGAAGAACCAAGAAGCAGGTAAAAAGAAGAAGAGGAGCAGAAGAGGAGCCGAAGATCAGAAGACAGAAGAGCACCGAAGAAGGTAAAGAAGAAGAGGAGCCGAAGAACAGAAGACAGAAGAACACAGAAGAAGGTAAAGAAGAAGAGGAGCCGAAGAACAGAAGGCAGAAGAACACAGAAGAAGGTAAAGAAGAAGAGGAGCCGAAGAACAGAAGACAGAAGAACACAGAAGAAGGTAGAGAAGAAGAGGAGCGCAGGAGACAGAAGAACACAGAAGACGGTAAAGAAGAAGAGGAGCGCAGAATACAGAAGAAGGTAAAGAAGGAGAGGAGCGCAGAAGACAGAAGAAGGTAAAGAAGAAGAGGAGCGATGAGCAGCAGAGGGAAGAGCCAAGAAGAGGGACAGAGAAGAAGAAAGCACACGCAGGTTGCGCTGCAAAGAGAGAGAGAGAAGCACACAGAAGAAGAACACAGATGAAGACAGAAGACGGGGAGCAGGAGAGAAAGAAGAGTACAGATGAAGACTACAGAAGAAGAGCACAGAGGAAGAACAGAGAAGAAGAAAAGAGGCAGGAGAGGAGGTGAGTAGCGCGGGGCAGGGCGAGGGGCTGGGCGGTGGGGGGGTACTTACTGTGAGTTCGCTGGGCTTGCTAGGAGGTCTCAGGAGCCTGGGCTGGTGGAGCTGCAGCGGCAGCGGCAGGAGGGGCGACCTACCCATTTACACAAATCTCTCTCAATGTAACTCGTTTTTATATTATTTATTCTTCTATATTGCACATTTGCTATTAACAGGGCCTTTCAGTGTTTTATGGTTAATTGTTCACATTTTACGAGAAATTACATCATCTGCGAATTATCCCATCTTGTAGACAGCCTTTTTCCAATATTTTTTTTTGCCTGTTTAAAATGATATTTCCTTTAGGCTTTTGAGAAAATATTGTTGGGTTTATATTTCATTGAGGAAAAAAGGCATGATAACCATCCTCCTACCACACCACCCCATTACATAATACAACAACCACTACCACCTTCAAGACCACCACCACCCTTTATGACCAGCATCACCCTAACCAGCCTACTAACACCACTACCCTACAAACACCACACCACCTACCTACCCTTGCCACCCTACCCACCACCAAAACCATTCAAAGCACCACCATCCTAGCTTAACCACCATCACTCTAACCACCGCCACTGCCCTTACCACTACCACCCTAACCACTACTTTCACCACAACCACACCCTACCACCACCTTAACCATTCACACTACCACTAGCACTGCCATCCAAACCACCAGCTCACCACCCTATCCATTACCACCCTAATAACCACAACAATCACCCTAACCACTCTCCAGGAGCCAGACTGGATCCAAAAACTTTTAAAGCGATTCCCTCATGCGTTGCTAAATGGTGCTATGCGGCTCGATGTTGGATCCGTCCCACCTCGAATGTGCTGTTTGGGCCACTATATCTATGCCACCTCCGTGCGCTGTCAATTTCCTTCTGATCTTGGTTCCGCCTTCAGACATGGAGCAAACAGAAATTAGAATACCAATGTGCAGATCTGTAAGTTGGCATCTTATTATCTGTCTGTCAGCCCATTTAAGAGAACAGTGAGGAAGTGGGAAGGTTAGAAATCTGCTTGTAGATAGAGTCTCTACAGGAAACAGCGTAGACTTCCAACTGCAAATTCCTCATCTTCTGATAGATACCAAAGCAGTACCTCTCCAGGTAGTGAGTCTGCTGAATGGCTAAGACCAGGAAATCCTGCAGGGCAGATCGGGTGAAGTGCCTGGCCTGCCAATCCAGGCTGTCCAGGCAATAGTGTCTTGTGACTGTACGGTAGGATGCCCATATAGCAGCTTGGCAAATGTCCAAAACTGGCAATACTGTGTGCCAGCGTAGTGGTGGCAGCCTCTGCTCCCGTGGAATGAGCGCACAATCTTCTTGCGGGCTGCTTTATCGCTAGCCCATAACAGGTCTTAATACATAACACAATCCACTGAGAGATGGTTCTTTTCTGCACTGCTTTGCCATTTGGCTCTAGAAAAGAAGACAAAGAGTTGGTCGTCCAACCAGTGAACCCTGGTCTGATCCATATAGAAGCTAAGGGCTCTCTTGGGGATCAGGGGGTGGAGCCATGTTTTTGTTTAGAGGGGACAAGTGAAGTGTATAAAGCCAGCAAGGTAATGGACTGACCTATGTGAAAGGGCATGACTACCTTTAGCAGAAATGCCGCGTGCATCAGGAGGATACGTTTGTCCTGGAAGAATGAAGTGTATGGCTGCTATACAGACAAAGCCTGTAGTTTGCTCACTTGTCTAGCAGATGTTATGATGATGAGGAATGCCAACTTGATGACAGTAGATGGAGCAGACTGCTATGCATCTGTTTAAAGAGAGTGCACATCAGGTAATTGAGAACAAAATTACCAATAACCCTTAACTGTTGTCACAACAAGGCCTTGCTGGGCTAATGAACAAGTTACTTACCTTTGGTAACTTACCTTAGAATTTTCCCCAGTCGTCAGTCTGGATCCAGAGATTTTCTTCGCGAAGTACCCCTGTGCCCCGTCAGGTGGTGGCGGTTGACTCTGCGTTCGTCGTTGGTGTTGTGGTCGCCAGATATGACGTTGTGGGTTGTACATAGGCGCCTCCCTGGCATGCTGTTGTCAGTTTCTTTTAATGAGTTTCCACACCAGAAGCTTGGAGCCATGACCCTGGTGCACCAGAACTAAGGCCCTAAAAGGAAAGGATGGGTGGATCGATAAGAAATCTGCAACAAGAATATATCTCTACCAGATAGTTTGTTACAGAAGGTAAGCAACCGCTCATCTGATAGAGACTTCTAGCTGCAGATTCATTACTTTAGAATCACCCAAGCAGTACCATCCCTGGAGGAGGGTCCGCGAGCCAAGATCATACTAGGAAATCCTGCAGGACTGAACGGGAAAAGTACCCATCCTTTCGGACCCGACTGTCCAGTTAGTAGTGTTTGGTAAATGTGTTCAAGGATGCCCATGTTGCTGCCTGGAACTCCACATGCTAACACAGTGGTAGCAGCTGTTGCTCTGGTAGAGTGAGGGCGCAAACCCACCGGGTGTTGCTTTTTTGCCAATGCGTTAATGCAGAGAACAACCCATTTAAAAATGTTTCTCTTCTGCACTGCCAACCTTTCTTTGCACCGACATAATCCACAAAGTGGTGATAATCCACCCGGAACTCTTTGGTACAATCAAGAAAGAATGGCAAAACTCTTTTTGGATGCAGGCGGTGTAGTCTCTCCTCTTCCTTAGAAGGATGTGATGACGCATAAAAGTAGGCAAACTGATAGACTAGCCAACATGAAAAGGTGTGACCACTTTAGGTAGAAAGGAAGCCCTGGTAGGAAGCACCAGCTTGTCAGGATGGATAGAGATAAAAGGTGGCTTTGAGGAAAGGGCCTGCAGCTCATTCACTCTGCGGGCAGAGGTGATGGCTACAAGGAAGGCTATCTTCAGAGTAAGAAGCTGAAATGGGAAGTTGTGAAGTGTCTCAAAAGGAACAAGCATCAAAAAGGTAAGAACTAAGCTCAAATCCCACTGGGGCATTATGAATGGAGAAGGAGGGAACTGATGGGTAAGACCCTTTAGAAATATTTCAACAATGGGAGATTTAAACAAGGAGGGTTGGTCAGGCAATCTGAGGAAAGCCAAGATGGCAGACAAATAACCCTTGAAGGTGCCCAGAGCAGAGCACTGCAGGGCCAGAGAAAGAACAAACAAAAGAACCTCAGAAAGAGGGACAGAGATGGGGTCAACAGACTGGTCTGTACACCATGCCACATATTTGTTCAGACAACAGGCGTATACGTTTTTTCTGAAGGGAAGCTAGGATGCCAAGTTAACATTACAGACTTTGGGCAGAAGGTTGAAAGCTATCAAGTGCCACCACTCAATCTCCACGCAAGAAGGCCGAGACTGGACATGTTCAGGTGGAGAACCATCCCCTGCTGCTGCAACAGAAGAGCCTCCTGAAAGGGCAGTCTGATTGGAGGATCGATGGCCAAGTTCAATAGCTCAGGATATCAGACTCTTCGTGCCCAGTCCAGAGGCAGAAGAAGGACCTGGGCCTGGTCGTTGCTGATCTTCTTGAGAACTCTAGGCAGAAGTGATATTGGTGGAAAGGTGTAAGGAGGCTTGAGCTCCACTCGAGACAAAAAGCAACGCTGAGGGAGTGCCACCTTGTAAACTCCAGGGCACAAAACAGCAGACACTGCGTGTTCTCTGAGGAGGTGAACAGATCAAACCAAGGGTCTCCCCACTGCTGAAAGAGACCTTGCGCCACCCTCCGGATTGAGACACCATTCGTGATCGACCAGACATTGACAGCTGAGTTTGTCCGCTCTGGTGTTCAGAGAGAACACCAGGTGTTGAACCACCAGGGATATGCCCTGATTTTCCAGCCATGTTCAGAGGCACAGAGCCTCCTGACAAAGGGCCCAAGAGCCCACACTGCCCTGCTTGTTGCATTACCATATTGTAGTGGTGTTGCTTGTGAACACCTGCACTATCTTCCCTTTTACAACAGGAAGAAATGCTTTTAATTTCAGTCGTATTGGTGGGAGCTCCAGTAAGTGGATATGGAGTCCGGATTCTGCAGGAGACCAGAGACCTATGATCTCCACCTCTCCCAGATGGCCACCCCATCCCAGAAGTGACACATCTGTCACTACTGTAAGATCTGGCTGGGGAAGGGAGAGGCACCAATCGCAGTTCACTAACCACCACTGCATGTCTTTTGCAGTTCCCTCCGAGATCTGAACCATGTCTGTAAGATTCCCCTGATGCTGCACCCATTGGAACTTCATGTCCCACTGCAGAGCCTTCATATGCCATCTGGCATGCTTGACTAACAGGATGCAGAAAGCCCTGAGTCCTGACAGCCTTAAAGTCTGTCTCACTGAAATACAAGATACAGGCTGAAATACTGGTATCATAACGTGAATATCCTGGACTCGCTGCTCGGGAGGATAAGCCTGAAACAGCACTGTGTCCAGAACAGCTCAGATTAAAGGGAGCTTCTGAGAGGGATTCAGGTGTGACTTCAGCACGTTTATAGTGAACCCAGCAAATGCAGGAGGTTTGCCGTAGTCTGAAGGTGGGTGACAAGAGCCTGGGGCATAGGAGCCTTCAACAGCCAGTCGTCAAGGTAGGGGAAGACTGAAATCCCTAACCTGTTCAGATGAGCTGCTACTATCGCCATCACTTTGGGGAATACCCGAGGGGCACTGGTGCGACCGAAGGGGAGCACGGTAAACTGAAAGAGCTTGTGGTCCAACGTGAAAAACCGCAGTAGCGCCTGTGGGCAGGCAGGATGGGGATGTGAAATTATGCATCCTGCAAGTCCAAAGCTACCATCCAGTCTTCTTGGTCTAGGGCAGACAAGACCTGAGCAAGAGTGAGCATCTTGAATTTCTCCTTTTTGAGGACGAGATTGACGTCCCTGAAATCCAAGACAGGGCAAGGACCCTTGTTCTTTTTTGGAATCAGAAGGTAGGGGGAATAACAACCACTGCCTACTTCTGACATCAGGACACTTTCTATGGCTACCTTGGCCAAGGCAGCCGTAACTTCCTCGCGGAGCAAGATTAAATGATCCCCCATGAGACGTTCTTTTATTGGAGGCATAGATGACGGGAAAGACTGGAAGGGAAGGGAACAGCACTTCTGTATAATCTGCAAGACCCATTTGTCCGATGTTATGGACCGCCAGTGAGGGCTATGAAATTGAAAATTGCCTCCAAATGAACGCGTGTGGTCTTGCAGAACCATACTAGGAGGACTTGGCGCTGTGGAGGAGGGGGGCTGGGTGGTGGCCGACCTCAAACTCGTCCTAGCACTGGGTGCTGAGATATTGGAGGACGGTGGCTGATTTGAGGATGACGTGGTACCCCAACCCTTCCGAAGCCTCGAAAGGGGCAAAAGGCAGACTGTTGACGCGATGATGCTGAGAGGCCCAAGGCTCTGGCTGTAGCCTGAGAGTCCTTGAACTGCTCAAGTGCCGAGTCTGACTTTTCTCCAAAAAGGCGTGAGCCATCGAAGGGCATGTCCATAAGGTTTGTCTGGACATCCCCCGAAAAAGCAGAAGTACGAAGCAGGCGTGACATCAGAGGGCCCCTGTCGATGAAATCGCCCTGCCCAGTGAGTCAGTCGTGTCCAAACCAAGCCGAAGCATAAAATTGGCTGCGTCTCTCCCATCTTTGATGCTTGAGTGAGAGTGTCCTGTACGCCCTCCAGAATCTGGGGCAGCACCGGTGCCACCATATCCCATAAAGTATGAGAAGAATGACCCAATAGGTATGAGGTGTTTACGAACCTCAAAGCCAGGCTGGAGGAAGAAAACATTTTCTTACCTAGCTGATCCAGCCTCTTGGATTCCCCATCCGAGGGAGCGGAAGGGAAGGCCCCACAGGAAGATGAGACCTGGACCACCAAGCACTCCAGGGTGAGGTGTTGGGTGAGGAAACTAGGGTCAGAAGGAGCTAGCCGATTGTCCCATGTACAGAAGCGCTTGTACTGGGTTTGGACCACATCTTCAGCAGGACATTAGTGAGGGCTTCGTTGTAGGGTAACATTGGTTCCGATGTGGAAACTCCCGGCTGCCCTCTGTCAGGATGTTAGTCTTGACCAGCACCTTAGACAACTCTAGGTCCATTACCTCTGCTGCTCTGTGCACCACCATGGCATATGAAGTTCCCTCCTCCGCAGCCACAGAAAGAGGTGAGAGCATGCCAGTATCTGGAGAAGTATCCACTAGTTCACATGCTCCAATCCATATTCTAAAGGGTACTCAGGCCCCTCTCATTCCTCACCTGTGCGTGGCTGTTTGAAATAAGCCGTGGGCACTCATCTGGACCTTGTCAGTGCTGCCAAAATTGGAATCGGCGTTGTACGATGTTTTTCTGGCTCAGCCGGAATGAGGATAGTGCTCGCACCACTGGTGGATGTCGGTGGTGGGGGGAGCATCGATGTCACGACGGATGCCGGAGGAGGTCGACTGTGTGCAAACGGTGTCGATCAGGATCCGATATCGGATCCAGGAGTCCCCAACGGCACAGAGACCGAAGCCGCCAGTGTGGAATCTGACGGGGCCCCTGCCAACCCCACAGGCCCCAAAGGGTCACCAGCGGGGGCAGCCCAATCAATTACGAGGCGCATGGCTTTGTAAAATTCTATAAATTGAGCAGGGGTTGTTCCGGCTCCCGGACAGGGGGCGAGACACGAAATTGGCCCTAGCAACGGCTTAGCAGAACCGTGCATGGAACGTCGATGTTTCCGAGTTCCCTCGTCAACCAACAGGCATGGCGAAGTCGAAGTCCTCTTGGACTTCTTCTTCTAGTGCCTCTTCCCCGAGTGCCCCCGAGAAGAGGACTTTTAGCTCCTGGAGCATTCCTGCGACCTCCTCCTCAAGAGGGACCGTGACCTCCTAGGAGTCACATCAACCGATATTGACTGCCAGGCTGCCATAAGCTTCAGAGACCGCTCTACCAAAGCTTTTGGAGTCATGGCCCAGCAGTTGGAACACGTCTTCGAGTTGTGGTCTCTGTCGAGCACCAGAGACATAGCTGGTGGTGGTCTGTCACCGACATGGTGCGATGGCATGCACCACACGGCTTAAACCCGATCTTCCACGATGACATCTTGCACTGGTTTTAGAAAAAATGCAACAAAAAAGTCAAAAAAAGGCCTGCCAAAAAAGGCAAAGGGTAGCTTGATCCCAGACCTGTGCTTAACCGGCGTGGAAGGAAAAGAACTAACATATACGCGCCAGGGTGGTGGGGTCAACAACCCCATGTGGAGCCGAAAGACGCACACAGATCCGAATGACGTCACCAGACGCCTCGCGCAGGGTACTGCTCAGCAACAAAATTCTGGATTCGAGGCTGCCATCAGGACATTCTAAGGTAAGGATCATGTTTTCAAGTGGCACACAATAAAAAGGTTTTTCTTCATAATCCTCATTTGGAGGTAACAGGATGACACAACTGCAACAGCAGGATGACACAGGTGGAAATATCATTGTAACCTTGTCTGGCATCATTCAGGACAGCCATTGAGGGGACCAGAACTAGGTCTTAAACTTATCCAACTACCATCTGAAAACTGGTGCTGTTTAAGATATTTAGAGATAAGCAGAAAGCTGGTGAACCAGAACCTCTCACAAATGTTAGTGACTGGTGGCAAAAGAAAGATAGGCCTATAGTTAGCTTCTGCCCGAGGGTCCAATTTGACTTCTTTAAAAGTGGTTTGACAACTCCTTTTTTAAATTCACTGAGGACAGTGTCAGATGAAAACAGATGTTAAGGATGAAAGTAAAAGCAGGTGCTACTACAGCAGGTATAAATTTTAGAGTAGACTGGGCATACTATGGGGAGACTAACTTTGGGGACGAGAGTAAGGAGGAAACTTCATCCTCTTCCTTTATCATTAGAAGTGTTGTTAAAGGAATGGTAAAAAAGGGCAAAGGCTTGTAATCATTCTGCGTGAGACAGGATGAATATGGAAGCTGGACAATACAATCCTGAATGGCCTTAATGGCTCGATCAACGAAGAACCCTACTGGTGACAGTACAGACTAAAACTAATGGTTTTCGGCCCCCCCCTTAGTGGTTAAATGTTGATGGTCGCTTACACGCTAACAACACTTTGAACTAAGGGCAATAGCAACTCAACTTTTGGAGGTGTGCCACGCTCAGTTGTTCCACAAGGGATGCATGCCAGACCTTAATATACACAATGCATCAGGAATTCAACACCTGGACAGTGAAAAATGGTAGTCTCCCTGAGACCCTAAATGCACCCTCCTCGTCACCGTAGCCCATCCCCCACCCCGGCAATACTGGGTCATGCACACAGTCTGTTTTTGGCCATAAATGGGAATACACAAAACCCACTGAAACAAGTGATATGCACTATGTAACAATTGTTAGAATGTATGACAGAATGATTTGTATACTATGATACGAGATGGATTGTTATACAAGGATTTCAATTATCCTTGAAGTATATAACAATTGTGATCTGGTTAATAAAACATTTAGAAAAATGAATGGCATTGTTCTTCTCCTAGAAAAAGAGCCTACATAATTACAAACTTGGGAGGTGGGTCAGTAATTTTGACAGAGCAGATTGGCAATATGGGAGATTGCCTGGAAAAGAGCTTGTGAGGATTTGGAAACCTTAAAAATAGAATTTGAAATTAAAGTGGCCTTAGTAAAAATAAGATACCATTTGTATTGCATGAGTTGCTGACATTTATGTGGTGCTTTCAATGTCTGATGTGTGTGAGTGTGCATACAAATTTATTGCGCTTAACGCCAAAATTTAAATTTTTTAAATGCGCAGAGGGATGAGGCTGCAGTCCTATTTCTCTTCCCTTGACCTCAACTGAATACGCCTAAACATATATCCTGTTCTACATTTTAAAGACTAATGCTTTGCGGTTTATCAGATCATGTTGGGTGTTTTCTATAGCACTATATTTAACACACTGGCAGCTTCAATGCACCAGGACTGAAACTAAGGTCCTCATCTGGAGTTTAGTGGAGGATGTGCAGCACAATAACTCTGAGTTCATTCAGCCTTGCAAAACTCGCTGTTCCACCATCGGCTGAAAAGCCGACTTTACATAGTTGCGCCTCTGCTGGTCGTCCTAACCTATTTAGGACCGGTCTACCAACACTCAATATCCCTGCCCAAAATGGTGGATATGCGTAGGGAAAATGTAGAATGGCTGCCACACAGAGAGATAAAACTCCCTGCCCCTCAGGCCATCTGTGTTTTACATTGATAAAACGAACTCCGCCTGGTAGCTTATGGCACAGAGCAGAAAGGCTTAACTTAGGACAATGTGGAAGGGGGTACCAAATCAATAATAAAGGTGAAATCCTAAACTATAAATATGTCAAACCGAATTAGAAAAATAGAGTAAAATTGAAAGCAACATTGTGGGTGTAAAGCCTGCAATTTGCAAAATTCACATTCAAATCACAAAGTGTTTTGGCAGTGGTCCAGAAAACCACAGCTAACTCACAAACAAACACAAAAGGCAAATCGTTGTTTCTAAATGCAGTCACAATTGCAACCTAGCTCATGAATGTACAAGTTACTTACCTTCGGGAACAATATATCTGGAAGAAACATGGGCCCTCATTACAACTTTGGCGGGCGGCAGTTGTAACCGCCGCGCGGCCGCCAATGCGGCCGCACTCCCACGATGGCCATTTCGACATCCCCGCTGGGCCGGCGGGTGGAAACAGAGTTTCCGCCCGCCGGCCCAGTGGGGATGACGGCCGCAACATGGGAGCCGGCTCCACATGGAGCCGGCGGTGTTGCGGTGGTGCGACGGGTGCAGTTGCACCCGTTGCGCTTTTCACTGTCTGCTATGCAGACGGTGAAAAGCTTCATGGGGCTGTGCCAGGGGGCCCCCAAGGCATGGGCATTGCAGGGGCCCCCAGGGGCCCCGCAACTCCCCTTTCCGCCAGCCTTTTCATGGCAGTTCCTACCGCCATGAAAAGGCTGGCGGGAGGGGGACTCGTAATCCCCTCGGCAGCGCTACAAGCAGAGCTGCCCTGGAGGATTAAATCCGCCGGGACCAACGTGGCGGGAATCTGCCGGGACCAACGTGGTGGGAAACCGCCGGTCCCGGCGGTACAACCGCGCGGTCCTAATTCCCAAGATTGCACCGCCAGCCTGTTGGCGGTGCAATCGACAAAACAGTCCTGACGGTCTTTGACCGCCAGGGTTGTAATGAGGGCCATAATCTAGTTGCAGATTCCTTACCTTTAAATTTCCCCAGGCATCAGACTGGATCCGGAGATTTTTCGTACCTCTTCGTGCTGTCAGGTGGCGTCGGTCGACTCCGTGGGCGTCGTTGGTGTTGTGTTCACCGTGATGACTTTGCGGTCGTATATAAGCGCACCCTGGCATGCTGAAGTAAGTTTCTTTTCACGACTTTCCACGCTAGTAGAGCAGAGCCATGAAGAACACAGAGTGGTGCGCCAAAACTAGGGCCCTTAAGGGGAAGTTCCTGTCCCTAGAAATCAGTTTGCAGCGTGGGGAGGATGGGCGGGTCGATAAGGAATCTGCAACTAGAATATGTATCTACCAGATATATCGTTACCGAAGATAAGTAACTTGTACATCTGATAGAGACTTCCAGTTGCAGATTCCTTACCTTTGAATAGATACATGAGCAATACCATCCCCTAGGTGGGCTGCGAACCAAGATCACACCAATAAGTCCTGTAAGACCGAACGACCAAATTAGCCGTCCTTTCGGACCTGACTGTCCAGGCAGTAATGTTTGGTAACAGTGTGCAGAGATGCCCACACTGGTGCCTGACAGATGTCCAGGATTGGAACGCCCTGTGGTAGAGCAGTGGTAGCAGCAGTAGCTCTGGTGGAGTGAGCATGCAAACCTTCAGGAGGTTGCTTCTTAGCCAGAGCGTAGAATATTTTGATGCATAAGAGCACCCATTGTGAAATGGTCCTCATCTGCACCTCCTTCCCCTTCTTTGCACCCACATATCCCACAAAGAGTTGATCATCCACACAAAGTCCTTGGTACGATCAAGGTAGAACGCCAGCGCTCTTTTTGGATCCAGACGGTGGAGTCTCTCTTCTTCATGAGAGGGATGTGGTGGTGCATAAAAGGTAGGCAAGGTGATGGACTGTCCGACATGGAAGGGCTTCACTACTTTAGGTAGGAAAGGAGCCCTTGTGCGAAGCACCACTTTGTCAGAATGTATGGCCAGGAATGGTGGCTTAGATGACAGAGCCAGGAGCACACTTACTCTGCGGGCAGAGGTAATGGCAACTAAAAAGACAGTTAAGAGCTTTAAAGGGCAGTTGTGAAGCAACTCGAAAAGGGCACACATATAGTATGGTAATACCAGGTTTAGATCCCATTGGAGCATGATGAATGGGATAGGAGGAAAGACATGTGTGAGGCCTTTAAGAAACCTCCCAACTATAGGAGATTTAAGTAAGGAATGCTGATCTGGTAACTTCAAGAAACCAGAGATAGCAGAAATATATCCCTTAAGAGTGCCCAGGGTGGAACCCTGCTGGGCAAGGGAAAGAATAAAGAGGAGGACTTGAGAAACAGGAGCAGAGAGAGGATTGACAGATTTGTCGATGCACCATGCCACAAATTTCCTTCAACAACAGGCATATACAGTTTTGGTTGAGGGATGCCTGGCTGCCAAGATAACATTACAGACTTCAGGCGGCAGGTCAAAAGATGTCAACTGTCGCTGCTCAATCTCCACGCAAGGAGGCGTAGGGTGGACAGGTTTGGATCGAGGACCCTTCCTTGCTGCTGTGACAGAAGATCCTTCTGAAGAGGCAGTCTGATCGGAGGAGCTATGGCCATGCTCAACAGCTCTGGATACCAGACTCTTCGTGCCCAGTCCGGAGCCCCCAGTATAACTTGGGCCCAGTCTTGCCTGATCTTCTTCAGAACTCTGGGCAGAAGTGGTATGGGCAGAAGGCATACGAGAGGCCTGAATTCCACTCGTGACGAAAGGCATTGCCGAGAGTACTGCCTTGGAAACTCTGACGCGCCAAACAGCTGACATTGCACGTTCTCTACGGAGGCGAACAAGTCTAACCAAGGTTCTCCCTACTGAAGGAAAAGACCTTGCGCCACCTCCGGATAGAGACATCATTCATGATCGACCATGCATCGTCGGTTGAGTTTGTCTGCTCTGGCATTCAAGGAGCCTGCCAGGTGTTGAACCACCAGGGAAATGCCCTGATGTTCCAGCCAAGTCGAGAGGCGAAGAGCCTCTTGACAAAGGGTCCACAACCCCACTCTGCCTTGTTTGTTGCACTACCACAGGGTGGTGGTGTTGTCCGTGAACACGTGCACTGCTTTCCCCTTGAGAGAGAGAAGGAATGCTTTCAATGCTAGTCGAATCGCTCGAAGCTCCAGATGGTTGATATGGAGCCTGCTTTCCACAGGAGACCAGAGGCCTCTGATCTCCGCCTCTCCCATCCAAGGAGTGACGCATCCGTCACGACTGTAAGATCTGGTTGGGGAAAGTAAAGGGATCTGTCCTTGACCCAATCCTGATTCGTTAGCCACCACTGCAGGTCTCTCACAGTACTTTCCGAGATCTGGACCTTGTCGCAGAGATTCCCCTGATGCTGCGTCTACTGGAACTTCAGGTCCCACTGCAGAGCCCGCATATCCCATCTGGCCTTTTGAACTAGCAGGAGGCCAGGAGGCCCACCAGCCTCAGAGTCATTCTCACCGAAATCCAGGACAGAGGCTGAAACATCGGTATCATAGCCCGAATATCCTGGACTCACTTTTCGGGAAGATATGCCCGAAACTGCCCTGTATCCAGAACAGCTCCGATGAAAGGGAGCGTCTAAGAAGGAGTCAGTGTGACTTTGGCACATTGATAATGAACCCCAGCGAATGCAAAAAGTGCACCGTAGCCTGGAGGTGGGAGAAGACTGTCTGGGGAGATTTCACCTTCAACAGCCAATCGTCGAGGTAGGGGAAGATTGGGACCCCTAACCTGCGCAGATGAGCTGTTACCACTACCATCACTTTCGTGAACACCAGAGGGGCCCTGGTAAGGCCAAAGGGGAGCACGGTAAACTGAAAGTGCTTGTGACCTACCACGAATCGTAGGTAATGTCTGTGGGCTGGCAAGACAGGAATGTGGAAGTATGTGTCTTGCAAGTCCAACGCTACCATCCAGTCTCCGGGATCCAGGGCAGATAGGACCTGAGCCAATGTCAACATTTTTAACTTCTCCTTTTTGAGGAAGAGGTTGAGGAACCAAAGATCTAATATAGGCCGAAGACCCTTGTCCTTTTTCGGCACCAGAAAGTAGCGGGAATAGCAACCACGACCTACCTCTGACAACGGAACCCACTCTATAGCTCCTTTGGCTAAAAAGGCTTGGACTTCCTCGCGGAGAAGCGCCATATGATCCTCCGATATTCAAATGCATGAAGGTGGCATGGCTGGAGGAGGTGTCTCGAAAGGGAGGGAGTAGCCCCTTCGGACAATCTGGAAGACCCACCTGTCCGAGGTAATGGACTGCTTTTGGGGCAGGTGATTGCGAATCCTGCCGCCAACTGGTTCTTGGTGTACCGGCGGACTAGGAGGTTTGGAGGCTGAAGAGAGGGTGGGGGTGGACAGGGCAACCCGCTGGCTCCCTGATCCCCGGGGGTGTGGGATCCCACGTCCACAAAGGGGCTGTACATTATGCGTGGGTAGATGGCCAGGGGGAAAGGACGTAGTTGGGTGCCCCTTCTATAGCCACGAAAGGGGCGAAAGGCAGACTGCTAGGGTCTAGAAGCGGGCGCAAGGCCCAGGGACCGGGCCGTGGCTCGGGAATCCTTAAATCGCTTGAGCGCCGAGTCTCCGAAGAGACGTGTGCCATCAAAGGGCGTGTCCATCAAGGATTGCTAGACATCCCCTGAAAAGCCAGATGTTCTCAGCCATGCGTGGCGTCTCAATGCCACCGTCGATGCAACCGATCAGAGAGTCGGTCCTATCCAGTCCACAACGAATCATGAACTTCGCTGCATCCCTCCCATCTGTTACGGCCTGGGAAAGGATAGTCCAGGGCTCCTCTGGAACTGTAGGCAGCACTTGCGCGATAGTATCCCAAAGAGTATGGGAATAGCGGCACAAAAGGCATGCAGTGTTCACGGACTGTTGGAAGAAAACAACTTCTTCCCAAGTTGTCCACTCTTTTTGACTCGCTATCCAGGGGTGCGGCAGGGAATGCCCCAGAAGAAGAGGAAGCCTGGATGACAAGGCTCGCAGGCGTGGGGTGTTGGGTGAGGAATTTTGGGTCTGGTGGCGGGCAACCGTCCTATTTACAGGAGGACCTGTGCTGGACCAAGTGCCCAAAAGGACATCTGTCAATGCCTCATTAAAGTGAAGAAGTAAAGCACGTCGGTTAGCATATGAGGCCTAACCTCCACAGAAGGTAGCTCGAGGTCCAGGACCTCAGCCGCCCTTCTCACCACCATGGAATATGAGGCACCCTTCTCCGTAGCCACGGTAGGAGGAGAGAGCATACCAGTGTCATGGGAGGTGTCTAGACCACTGCCATCACCCAAATCCTGCATCCAGTCCATCTGGGGGTCAAGCTGGTATTCTAAAGGGTCCAGCGCCCCCCTCCATACTCTCTCTGTATCCATACTCATAAGCATAAGGGTCTGGATCAACCCTAGGTCCAGGAGAGCCCATAAAGAACGGAATCAGCTTCGAGCAATGTTGTTCCTGCTCTGGGTCGTCGGGCATGAGGATGGGATTGACGTTGATTGTGGGCCCAACCAATGTCGGGAGCGTCGACGTTTGACCCGACCCCGGGGAAGGTCGCTGTGGCACCACCGGCGTAGGGACGGATCCGCGATTGGATCCAGAGGAGCCCTCCGGAGCCATGGCTTAAGACGACGACTTCGAACCCGAGGGGCCCCCACCAACTCACCTGTGCCAGAGGACACCAAAGGTGAGTCGGTCTGCCCAAAAATTAGGCACATTGCCTCCTAAAATTCTTTGAGCTGGGCAGTGGTGGCTCTGGCTCCTGGGAAGTCGGGGAAGCGTGGAGCCGACCCAGCTGAAGACTCCGAGGATGGAGGCCGAGTGTTGATGATCTTCCTGCGCCGCATCGTCTGAACAACAGGGTGAAGTTGGAGAACACTTGTCCTTCTTCAACTTCTTCTTCTTTTTGTGACCCGAATGTCCCGATGACTTCGAGGGCAAAGAGTGGTGGTGACTCCATGGCCGGTCTCAAGACCTTCCTTTCGAATGAGACCGTGAGCGCCACGGAGTCAAGTGTCGGGCCGCCATGAACTTCAGGGACCGTTCCCTCAAAGCTTTCGAGTTCATGGCCCGACACTCAGAGCACAACTTCGGGTCGTGATCACGCTCCAGGCCCCAAAAACACACAAGGTGCGGATCTATCACCGACATCGTGCTGTTTCAATCCGGTCTTGCGGGACATCCCTCGACGCATCCACGAACTTGTCAAAAGAATTCGACAAAAGTGTTGACGTAGTCAAAAAATGACTGTCGTAGCTCTCTCCGGATCTTCGTGCAGGCTGGCGCGGAAAGAAAAGAACTGACCTCAGGCGTGCCGGGGGGGCGCCTATATACGACCGTAATGTCATCAGGGCGCACACGACGCCAATAACGCCCGCGGAGTCGACCTACACCACATAAAGGCGTGCAGAGGTACTGTTCGAAGAAAAATCTCCGGATCCAGTCTGATGCCTAAGGAAATTCAAAGGTAAGGAATCTGCAACTAGACGTCTCTATCAGATATATGCATACATATATATGTTTATGTAGCGCAAACTTGGCCTAAGGGCATTTGAGCGCTTTACATAAATACCGGATTATGTCAAACATGGCAGATTTTTTTTCAATTTCTTTTACACACTGGGAGATTAAGCAATTTGCCCAGAATCACAGAATATTGAGCCAACACCAGGATTGGCTCCCCAGTTACAGTCAGCATTTCTGATCATTAGATCACATCTCCCGTGAGTTAGACCACATTGCAACCCACTATAATTCAGTATTTTGCGTATCAACCTAATAGTAATCAGTCAGTTTAAAAAATTATTTTCCATGTGCAAAGGTCGGTGCACAATTTGCATAAGCCTATCTTATACTGTGTGCAGTATAATTTTAAAATAATGACTTGGATATTTGCTTTGTGGCACTATAAATACATGTCATTATTCCCCAGTCCACCAACCAAAAATCAGCTCTGTGACTGCCTAGTTACCCCACAAAGACATCAGCACTTACCAATATACATACAAGAATGCATTTCCCACCAATTACTTTTTTTTTTTTTTTTTTTTTAAGGACTGTGTTGCATGTATCTGTTACATTTATCTAACTATGGATGAAAGGTCAAAAAATTGTTGGAGAATATATTTTTTTTTAAACCACATCTCTGGTCTTGGCCCTAGGCACACAGGATCACAGTTCCCATACTTATGCACTTCAATGGTCGGGATGACCTACGGAATACACTGAATGGGGCTTATCTCCTACATAGTCCATCACACATCTGCTAAAGAACTGTGTGCTTCCTGGAAGCTTAGCAGCCCAGGCTAAGACAAAAGACGAAGGGGGGTTTGGGGCATGGCTAAAGCCATTTCAGCCCAATGAGAGCTGCACGACTGGGTGCGATACAATAGCAAGCATCAGTAAAGGCAATAGGTCTCATTAAACAAAAGCTACTAGCTTTGCCAATGTATTTGAGCCATGTTGCACAGCAGTGCGGCTCCTGTGCGGCATAGATAAAAAATAAATAAAAAAAAAACAGGTTAAAAAAAACCTCTATGATGCAGCTACCGCTGGCCACGTCATATTACTTTTTTTCCCAATGGGGGGTGGGAGTGAGCAACAGGGATAATGGGACATGGGTGGGAAGGGGCAACACAAACAAGTTACATAGCACACACTGAAACAGGAGTATACAACTAATGATTATTTTTGTGCAGGACGGTAATCATTCCTGCATGAAAACAATCCTGCCAGTAACGCAGGCACCCTTACAGCATGGGACGGGGTACCTGCGCTGACATAAGGCAGCACACAGCACAAGTATGCCATATCTTAATCATACCTGCCAACTTCTTAGAAGAGGAAAGTGAGAAATAAAAAAAATAAAAAAATAAGCAGAATGCATTTGCCCTGTTGGCATCCATTGAAACAGAGCCAATTACAGGCGGAGGACAGCCAAAACAAAGCCTTTATTTCACTTCATAATTCTGGAGTCTCCAAGTTGCCTTGCTGAATTGCCTTGCGTGAATTGTTGATAAACCTGTCCCTAAATGTTTAAGTGGTATTTCTGAGTCCCCTTTTCATGACTCCATCCCTTGTGACTCCACCCCCTTTCTGCCACACCGTGACCCCCAATTTATGGGTTAGTATTTTTTTTCAGATTCCAACACTGCAATTAAGCAATCATACCAGCTGTTCATACATTACTAAAAAGTTTCGAACACAACCACAGCGCGGGGACAGTGCACTGGTGTATGCCGGGATTTGGCGGGTAAGGTTAATGAACAAAAGGCCCGCATTGGCGCGGGTCAGCGGTGGAGGGTGACTCACGGCCAAGCGTCAGTCGCGCTATGATCTCATGACCTCTCGAGGGTTGACTTTTTGACTTGCGTTTGCAGTATGGCGCACCATCATCTTTAAATGCTAAAAAAACAGGGTAAAAGGCATGAGGTCACAACTGCTTTTCTAAATGGAAAGCTATTAGGTAGGAACAACGGCGGGGTTTGGGGAGGTTAAGTGGAGGGGAAATATCTGCCCTGGGATTCCCTTTTTTGTCGCACACGCAATTCCTCAAATGGCCGAGAGAAGCAGAAATACGCTAGAATGTTAAGGATATGTTGGGATGAAAACATCTTTTTTATTTTTACAAAGCCAAAAAGTCTTTCTGGAACACTTTGCCGTCCGTAGAAGACCGCTTGAAGCATTGTGAAATGAAAGCACACATGTTCCTCTTCGAAGTCCTGCATCTCATCTGGCTTTATTTAAGAAAGATTAAGTACGCTGCTGACATATAAATCCCAGGACTCTGTAAACAGGATATAAATACTTTGCTAGAATACATAGACTCCAATGTCTACACTGTAAGTGTACAATTTCTGCTTCCAACCAGTCGGAAGGACTTTGCTATTTAGACCACACTTCTGGGCGCTATCTTTTAGCGGGCCTATCGTTACTCTGCATGTGCGGCACTACTGACAGTTACGCCGACGCGTTCTAAAATATACTCTGCTCCGAAGCTATCATCTATCTGCCACGGCCAAGGCTGCACGCGGCTTCATGGGACGATCTGGGGCTTGGATGATCCTTGATCCACGTCAACATTTCAATGCTTATCTCATGCACCTTTGAGTACTCACGCGTGGTTGTGTTGGATCTGTTACACTGGAGCGCCCTCTAGAGGGGCTGCTGCTCACGGTGCGGTCGGATCCGATTTTATATTATGCTTCCAAAGCTGTGACCGTGATTATATAGGAATACAAGCCTTGGTCATTCAACAATTGAGGCGCTATGCTCAGCGTCCCAGGCCTCCGGCGGCCACTGAATGTGCTAGCGAATACCAAACAACGTTGGTGGTTGTGAGTGTGCGCAGAGGGCTGGGAAAAAGCTGGACACTCACTTAATCAGGAAAAGGACGGCAAATATTAAACTCATTTCACAAAGACAACCAAAAACTAAGAATAGTGAACGATCAAAATGCGAGCTTCGGAAAAAAGAATCATTTCACTTAAGGCGTCTATCAAAGCACAGACGATAACGCGTAACATTCACTAACGATAGTGTCACTGGGCATCATAAATTTGAAAACAAAAGCAACACGTATGTGCAACCCTAGCTTGCAAGGACTTTCCAGGCCAGAGGGGTTTCGTGTGGCCTTGAAGAAGCACGATGCCAAGGGAGAAGATGGGATATTGTAACTGCAGCCGACTTTGCAATATTCTTACTATGTATTTTTGGAGGTATTTTGCTGCTTATATTACTACCTTTTTTCCTGTTTCCCTACCCAAACCCTCCGATTCATATAAAATTACTTTTGATTAGTTGCTTAGTAGCCATTAGGTTGTGAAATAACTTTCCTTCACTCCTCGTTTTTACATCTCACCATTACCCTTCATACAAATAGATTATGAACCTTTCTATCCTGAACATGCTTTGTGATATTCACCCTGACCCCCTTCCCCTCCATTATCTATCTCTCACCATCTCTCCTGTATGAAACGCAACATTTTTATTTTTTAAAATAATTTCTGGGACTCTGGATTATTATTTTCAGTCAAAACAGACAGGCCACTCCCGCATCTACTGTCTCATAGACTTTGTGAGGAGACATGATATATAAGGATTTAGGCACAGCTTTGAAAAGGTAAGAGGTTGTATTATTTCTTCCAAGTTCCAGGGCAAAAGAATGTGCTGGTGAGGCCTCATCCCAGTTTTACATCACAGTTTGAGTGAAGACGAGCGCCTGCTCAGTGCTACTGCAAGGGATGGGCATTATGACATCTCTACTTGCTTGCAGAGAAATATAATAATCAAGTAGTTGCAAAATAATCTTATTATAGATGTGTTTGATGGGGGGCGTGGCCAAGATGGCGGCTGAGTCGGAAGCTTGAGAACGAGCTCCGCTTCGGGCCTCTGAAATTATCCTGTTATACGCTGCCTCAACACCAGCTACACGGCACAGAATATGTCAGGGGCAGCGTGGAGACAGCGGGACTCTGTTGTGGCACTGCGGCCGCGATCGGAGCCACGTATGTGACCAGGAGCGGCGCGATCGCGGAGGTGAGCAGGGCCTTCCCCTGAACGGAGAGCTAGCGGCGTGCGGCCGAGGGCGCGGCCTACCGGAGTGCCGTGCCACAATCAGCGCTGCAGATGTTGCTTTCCCCCCTGGTCTCTTGCTCCGGAGCGGAAACGCTCAGACACACCTCTGCCTATGGATGGTGCACAAGGGGAGCGTGGCTGAAGAGCGGCGCTGCAGGGGACGGAGAGAGCGACCCGCAGGCCCTAGGTTTTTCTTTTTTCTGCAGCAGGACACCGCCACACGCAATATACGGATGGTACTGGGGCCTCCCATACTTCTTTTTATTTTTGGTGTAGTGCTAGGCGGTGTTGCTGCAGTGAAGAGACAGTCCGGCTCACCAGAGCAGCGCTCTGCACGGCCAGAATGATGGGGAAAACCAAGAGTGCCAAACCCCAAGAGTGCTCTGGGCCAATGGACCTTCCTGAGGTGCCACTGGACGCGCCGAGTCTGCGCTCCTTGGAAAGCACCCTGCAAACACATTCAGGGCAATTTGAAAAGATATTAAAGGCCATTATGGATACCAAGGTGTCCCCTGAAAACAGGATAGATACAGTCTCTCATGATCTCAACCTCATCAGGGTTGAACATCACATGCTGGTGGAGAGGGTGAAGGCGTCAGAAATTACTCTGGACACTATGAAACCCACTGTGTCGGAAACCCCAAAACATGTAGAGAGGTTAGACTTAGAAATGAAAGCTCTACGACAGCGTGCGGACGATGCGGAAGGGAGATCTCGCTGCAACAATATGTGATTCCTAGGGTTCCCGGAGAGAGTGGAAGGACCTAGTATGGAACTATTCTTGGAGCAGTGGTTTGTCGGTGAGGTGCTGAAAGGGGCAACATCAAAATTCTTTTCTGTGGAACAGGCACACAGAATACCGGTAGACAGCCAGCCCCAGGGTTGCCTTCTCAACCGATTATAGCACACTTTCTTAACTATAGGGATTGTGACATGATACTGCAGCACTTTTGGAATAATGGTCCAGTGATGCATGAGGGGGCTTCCATAACGGCCTACCCAGACTTTACTGCAGAAGTGCAGCGTCAATGCTATTCCTATTTGAAAGTCAAGCAAAGGCTATGTGAGCATAATTTCAAAAATGCCTTGATGTTCCCTGCCAAGCTTCGGGTGATTGCAGAGGATTTCACCCACATCTTTGCCACGCCGGTAGATGCTTGGACATGGATGCACGCCAAAGGAATTACTCAACCCTCGGAGGAAGAAAGGAACGGTGGAGGGTGGCTGACCTCACCTGCTCGCAGGAGGTCCAGGAGAAAGTCAAGAGCGCAGCCCACCAAGACACAGGCAGCTGCAGAAAGAGCAAGAGCACTCAAGGATGCAACGATAAACACTCAGAACTCGTTTGCGCCGCTCCGGGTCGGCTCGCAGGCGCCAACAGACTCAGAAGGCTCTGACTCAACTATTCTGAGTGTGTCGAAAGGTCCGGTGGTCACGCCGAGTACTGCAGATGAGTTGTACTGACTGAACAAGCACTTTCGGGTCCTGTGAGGATCTCGTACGAGACTTTGGCCGCTTCTGCAACGTTAGACTGAATGCCTTTGACTGAGAGATAGTGAAGTGTGCATATAGCAGAAATTACGCTCCATGCTCCGGATGTCAGGAGCCGGGAGGATTGCAGTGTTGCCTAAATTCTTTGCGATATGTCTGTCTCAGACATTGGGGGGTGCACTTTGCCATACTACAGGAAATATACTTGTTGGGTGGTGACTTACAGGCACTGAGGAAGCACTGGAGTGGTCAGGTATATGGTACGTCCTCTTCGGCCTATGCAGAAGAGTGTTGGTGTGGATTGCACCCGGGATCCCCTATGTGCAACATAAAGAAAGGGTAGATGTGGGTGACAGATATATAGTGCTGGAGGGGCCATTGGATGGCAAGCCGCTAACCATAGTGGGGATTTATGCTCCCAACAGTGCGTTAGGTGAATTCTTCCAGGCGCTGACTCCTGCTTTATTGACTGACCCGGATGTGTCTGCCATATGGAGTGGGGACTTTAATTGTGTCCCGGATGTGTTGGTAGATCGTTCATCTCCGCCACTGAAGCTAGCAGCGGGCACTCGAAACTCTGCTTTGCTGACAGCTTGGGCCAGAGACGCCGGAGTGTATGACATGTGGCGCATGGGGCACCCAACACATAGGGAGTTTTCCTTTTATTCCTCGTTGAATGACATACACATCAGAATAGATTTGTTGTGGGGGGACTCCTTCAGTATGCCCTTTGATCAAGACCTCTGGTTATTTAGGTAGGATGGTGACCGACCATTCCCCCTTGCTGCTGACTGTCAATTGGGGGAGAATGCGTTCCGCAATACCCACCTGGCGTCTGAGAAACGAGGCACTGCTAGATGCTCCATTCAGAGAGGACTTAAATACTTGCATTAACAATTACTGGGCAGTAAATACTGGGTCCACTGGTTTGAGAGCCACAGAATGGGATGCACATAAGGTCGTGGTGAGGGGACACTGCCTTTCCGCTTCATGGGGGGTGCGCCGCTCGCTACGCAACGAAGTTGTCACCTTAGAGAAGGAACTACGTACACTGGAAATAGCAGTCCAAAACAAAGGGTGCCATTTGAACCCCTAGGTGCGAAACGTAGGGTGTATGAGAAGGCGGATCAGCGACTCCGCAGACATGATTATAACTACCATCTTACGCGCCTACATACGGAGGGTGATCGCTCGGGAGGCTTTTGGCATGGCTGTTGCGTGAGGAGCGGCAGCACACTCCAATCGGGGCTATATGCTTGACTGACGGGACAGTGGTGTTCTCGCAAGAAGTAATTAATGATGCCTTTAAAGATGACTACATGGGGCTATACCAACAACGACCAGTATGCGATACTCAGCAGCTGGAGTCCTTCCTCAGTGAAGCGCCGCTTGTGAAGCTGTCGGCGCTGCACATGGCGCGCTTGACGAGCCCCTCAGACCGGAAGAAATTGCTGTGGCCATAACACAAATAGCTCGTAATAAAACCCCAGGAGTAGATGGTCTACCAATAGAGTATTATGCCACCTATGCTCAGCTTTTGTCACGTCCTTTGCTGTCCACGTTTGAGAAGCCTTGGACCCGAGGTTTACACCCAGCATCCCAGAGAGAGGCGCTAATTGTAGTGCTCCCTAAGCCTGGCAGAGACCCCATGGATGTGAAATCGTACAGACCGATGTCTCTCATTAATTTAGACTGCAAAATCTTAGGTAAAATGTTGGCGAATAGACTCGCTCTAGTTATACACACACTGATTCATGAAGATCAGAGCGGATTCATACCCAGGCGAAACACGTTCCTAAACATCCGCAGATTATTAAGCAATTATTGGCGATACTCCTAAAGAAGCATATGAAAATGTGGCCATGTCCCTAGACATAGAAAAAGCATTCGATACCCTGGGCTGGGATTTCCTGTTCGCCACACTGCGTTGCATGGGATTTGGACCGGGCTTCGTGCGTTGGGTGCAGACTCTATATGCTGACCCCACCGCTAGGGTAAAGACAGGAGGAATAATATCAGAGAGCTTTACCATAGGCAGAGGAACAAGACAGGGATGTCCATTGTCACCATTGTTGTTTTCTCTTGCAATGGAGCCCCTGGCTGCTCGGTTTAGGGCCCGGGCTGCACGATGGGGGATATATTGCATGGGGACATTCCACATTATATCGCTATATGCCAATGACGCATTGATGTATTTAGAGAAGGGTTGGTCCACCCTTCCTGGCGTGATGTCCTTGTTGGATTTGTATGGAACAATCTCTGGCCTGCGGTTAACTGGTCCAAATCCTGTTTATTGCCTATGGTGGAATTGCCTATGGGGTTGAGGGAGGCACTTCCTCCAAGCAGGCTGAAGTGGTGCTTGGACACTTCTAAATATCTGGGAGTGCAAATATATCATAAGACTGATGATATGAGGGATGGTAACCTGGGAGGTACGCTTTGCTCTATGAAAGGTTCACTTCAGTTCTGGTGCTCGCTTCCTCTTTCTCCCCTGGTAAGGGTGGCAGTGGCAAACATGTTAATTTTACCAAGGCACCTTTACAATTTTGTTGTACTACCTCTAGTTGTCCCCAAGAGCTTCTTTCGTGACCTTAATAGACTGCTGCTGGAGCTCATTTGAGGTCGCAATAGACCCCGAGCCGCTCTCAGCATCTTGCAGCAACCATTATGTGAGGGTGGGCTGGGAGCACTGAACTTTGAACAGTATTATGCGGCAGCGCAGCTGCAGTGGCCGCTATATTGGCTGAGCAGACCAGAATCGTCCGAGACAGCATGGGTGCGTGCGCAATTGAGAGGTGTTCCTATCTTCACGTGGCTTACTGATCATACAGTGCAACATGTACATGACAATTATTTATTGTTGTCGGCACGTGTCTGCTGGCGGAGATATATACAGGGGGCAAATCCTGCTCTCCATACTCCCCTCTCATACCGTTGGGCCAAATACCGGAAAGCACACAGCTACTCAAACACCATTACATAACACCGTGGGTGGAGGCAGGAATAGAGACCGTGGGTGATTCCTTTGACGATGGTACATTGATGTCATTTGAAACCATTAGAGATCTGACCTCGGTCAGTTCAGGACAATTTATGACGTATTACGCTATATGCCACCTGATTAAAAAAACATGGATGCAGGGGGACCAGGAACCCAAGACTACTCCTGCTCTTCACTTATTACTTTCAGAGGGTACCCATAAGAAAGTAATCACTAATTTATACAAAGCTCTGACCACCGTGATCGTGGATAGTGTGGGGGTGGCGGGACGCAGATTGAACTCGGCCCTCCCCAAACCCTTGTCCTCTGAGGAGTGTTCTGTAGCCTTTCAGCAGCTTCAGAGAGTGTCAAGGAACCCCAGGTTTCGCTATACTCAATTTAATTTTATACACCAGACTTATTTGTCCCCATCTCGAATTCAGCGCATGTACCCCGCGTCTGCACCGACGTGCCCCCATTGTGGTCTTCATGCAGTGCACTTCTATTATATGGTTTGGGACTGTGGCCCTGGCTTGATGTAGTAGCACAGGTGACCAACATTACAGACCACGTGTTTCTGTCGGCACCAGAGTCCTGTCTGTTAGGGGTACAAATTAGAGTTAGGAAGCACAAACACATTTATAAGTTCGCTGACCTGGCGTTCATCATGTACAAGCGTTTGATTGCCGTGAACTGGAAGGCACCTACAGCACCGGAGATACCTAGCTGGCGCGCCCTGACATTGCGATGGGCACGAGTGGAAGCGCGTGTGTTGCAAACTTTGCGGGACAGGGGGCAGGCACATACGGGCTATGACATATGGGAAGCGCTAGTGACTAAACTGGAGGCGAAAAGCGATGAGCGCCCACCGTGATTCATCACAATACAAAAGTAACACTCATAGGGCTTGCATTGGTTAAGCTTACCGGAGATAAGAGAGGAACATCACACTGGGGGGGAAGAGACTATACTATCATCGCGCACACCTTATGGAGGTCAAAACTGGCCAGCTGACATATCACCAGATGATTGTGAGCACAAAAGAGGATAAGTCAGTTACAGCGGAATACATGCTTGTAATGTGCTGCGTGGCTAGTGTGTCTTGGGGCAGGTGGAATAGACTGTGCGCTCATGGTACTTAACTGTGCCGTGTGTTATGGCAATACTCCATCTCGTTAAATACTGACTGTACTGTCCAATGTACTGTACCTTGGTAAGTAAATATGTGAACTGCTGTTCTGCTAATTTCTGAAGTGTCATGTACCGACCCAGTTTCTGTATTTGTAAACTTATGCTGTGTTGAAAATAATAAAACAGATTTTTTTTAAATAGATGCGTTTGACATCAAAAGACGCCAATAATAAACAAGTATTGGCAAAGCCCATGCGAGACCTCTTAGTTTTGCCAATGCCTTTTAGCTATGTTGTACACCAGCATGGCTGCTGTTCAGCATAGCTAAAAGTTAGTGGCGTAAAGTGGAGGGGAGGGGATTGGTGTGGTAGCGCACTGCCATTACAGACAACACATTTTCAACTGAAATGACCATTACATTTGCACTGACATACAGTTTTACTAATAAAACTATACAGAGCACAAATGACCAGACCTCTCCGTTCAACAAGCACTAGCCACTGTACCTCGTATACAGAAGACCTCGGCGGCTGTGAGATCCTTTGTCTATATCACGGCAAAGAGCTGGAACACCTTGCCCCTGCACCTCAGGCAGTCACTATTGTTACCCCAATTCAGGAAGGACCTTAAAACCTGGCTTACACTGAAGCTCAGAAGACAAATCCCTTTAACACCTTGAGACATTTATGGGTGAGTCGTTGCGCTTTATAAACCCTGACTTGATTTGAATGATCATGTGTGGAAATATGCATCACCTAGTGTACTTGATGTGTTTAGATCGCATTAAAATATTTGTTTTCACCGCACTTCAGAATCACAAAAAAATTTGCCTCATTTGTGCTTTCCTAATTCTGATATATTCTGAAACACTTGTTCAGTTGTTTTACTGGCATTTAAATTTTATTGTGCGCTAGGAAAAAATAAAATTCTAGTCTTTCCTTTTACACCCTCAGTACCCAGCAATATTGTCAAATAAATCTTCTTACTTTCCATTTAGAAAAATAAAAGTAATTACCAACCTCTGTGGGAAGACAGAGCCTAACATCTGACCTCTGCCTTGAACGCACAGGAAATGTAACAAGACAAAATGATAATTTAAATGTCAGTTTATTGCTCATTCACTTCCAAACTCCAGCAAGGTTATTCTGGGGGAGCTTCAGCATGCCTCAACCCCTTACTTCCAGTACCTATTGAGTGGGTGTGAAATTGAAGAAGAGGATTGTTTAAATTATGCTATCAGTAAAGAGCGCTGACCAAAATAATCAAGCTTATAGACTGAAAATTGTTCCAACAGGCACGTGAGAATCGGAGGCCAGAAACCTTTTTTAAAAATCCATCATGTTTACTGCTGTGAACTAGCATACATGGGAAACAAGTGAGAACTTACTCTTATTGAGTTACTCATGAAAATGAAAAAAGGAGTTCCCAGAAAGCGAGCACTTGAGGAAGGAGCCAGTCAGAGAGGGGGAAACAGGCTATGATCCACATGAGGGACAAAGACATTCTGGACAGCCTCAAAGCCAGCAAATAGAAATCAAGCAAATGTGAGTTACAAACCACAAAGCGAATGGTAAGAAATGGGGGGGAATACATTCCTAGGGAGGCTTTCAGCATATCCCCAATATGATTCAACGTAAAAAACAGATCAAAAGACTTTATGCAGAGAAAATATTCTATCATATGTGCTATTACAGATTCAAACAGTGAAGCTAATGCTCAAAAATGTAAAAGACGCAAAGCTCATCAAAAGAATAAAGAAAGTGTTCAACAATCTATGTGAGAAACATGAAGATAATAGAATCGGAAACTGGAGCAACAAAGCCAAATGAGTAAAGGGTCATTAACACAGGAGTGTAATGGAAAGGCTAGCATCAAAAGCAACAGAATACACAAAGCTCAAACAAAGGCAGACAAATAAGCAGCACCTCAAGTTAGGACACAGAATATAATAAAACTAAACCATTTGCGAAGCACACATTAGCATCCCTACCCAGGGTAAAATAGATGAACTAAAGGAAGACACTAGCCCAGCAAAAACTAGACCAAAAACCAGGCAAAGAACAAAATAAAAACATGGTTAGCACTATTAGAAGGCAGGATCGAAACCACAAAACCACAGGAAGTGAACTTCATCACCAATGAGACAAGGGAGCAACGCAACACAACTCTGAAGTGAAAACAGGCACCACAAAGCAAGAAAATGATGACAGAAAAAAACAAGGCTTCAACCAGTAGGTGACTAGATGACTGATTATTGTCTTAAGTTAAATCCTCCTTTTTGGCAATGATATCTAATTTTGGTCCCCCTCTTGATGCCCACCAGAACTGGGAACATTCCGGACTCCAGTTAGGAAGGTAAGGTATTTAGGTTTTACAGTACATGACAAGCTCTCCTTCAGAGATCAAATAATGCAGTCATCTCCTTCTCCTACACACTAAGGGCAATTAGAAAAATCTTTCAATACATTCCCTACGAAATACAGAAGACTGTGGTGATGACCTCGTTCTATCCAAAATAGACTACCTTAACACCCTCTATTTCAACATTCAACAGCGATTGCTGAATAAACTTCAGATGCTGCAAACTGCAACAGCTCATATGCTCTCACGGATTCCCAAGTTTCAATCAGCATCCCACGCTCTCCTCAAGCTACGCTACCAATCAACACGCGTATTACCTTTAAAGCCCTGTGTATCGCCGACAAGGCTCTTCACGACAATGGCACGGACTACCTTAAATGTACCCTTAAATGGTATTTTCCTAGCAGAACGCTTCATTCTACATCTGCCAAAAATGTCATAGTCACCAAGGTCAGACCTTTTTCTTAGGTGGCAGTCGTTTTATTGTGTGCACCGCCAAACTATGGAACAGCCTACCTTTAAATGTTAAATCCTTCACCATTCTCCTTCTTTTCAGAGAGGCTTTGAAAACGTGTTTTTTTGCTAATTAGTGTGGGCTCTTTTCTTTATATGATCCTTCTGAACAGTGGTGGCACCAAGACACCTCCGGGCATTCAAGCACTTTATAAGTACTTATCATATCATAGCCAATATAATGCCAAGTGAAAGCAAACACACCAGAAAAGTGAAAGCATATACCCCAAAACATACGAGACGAAAGAAGTACATTACAAAAAGCAAAGCCAAAACATAACTGCATGCAAGCTGAGCACAAAGACCAAGCAATAACTAACTGACGCACAAACGTGAAAACTAGCATCGCAGTCTAGCGGCTCGAAGTTAAAGAAAGAGTAGTAAGAGCAAAGTAGAACTACTGACCAGACAACTAATCACGGGAACACATACAGGTGATTATTAAGAGTAAACTGGGACAATATCCTAATAAATGATAACAGTAACAGAGACACAAAAAGAACAGGCAAAGTCAATAGGCCTGGCCCTAACATGCTGATGTGATGTTCTATATTGTTAGGGGGAGCAAGCGCTACAAAACAAAAAAAGAAAGTAGAGCACTGCCTCAAAGTGGCAGCCATGTGCTTGCAAAAAAAGCTTAATACAAAAAAATAACCATGGATCATATTTCATATAACAGTATGTATGCTTCCTAGCAGGTGTACGTAGAACATGTATAGAATTATTTTTTAGATTTAATGCAGAAAACAAGAAACCATGATTTTTGTTTACAACACACTTTATTGGTTTTTGATGCAAACATACGTAAAACCTGTGCGCCAGCAGCTGAGCAAACGAAAGGAGGAAAATGACTGAGTGTGATGTAAAATGCACCTGAACATATGATTTTTATTGGTGGAAATAAAAGGTTCTACTGGTCTCGAATCACTGTGACATGAATACAGTATTTAAACACAAAAAGATGAATTAAAATATAATAAACAGGAAAAAAACATTAGTAAAATAATATATTACCCCAAAAGCCCTGGGAGCACATGTAATTAGAAAAAATGCCTTCAATCAAAGAGTAAGAGACAATAGCTGAAATGGGAAGACCCTAATGTCAATGACAGCTGAACAGACCAATCAGATCAAGAGGGGAAAGGCCCCCTGTGTGTATACATATATTTTGTATTTATTAATGTGTTGATTACATGAAGCAGGCAGAAAGATATATCTATCTCTAGGCCAGACGTAAAAATGCAATGAATAAGAAGCCAAGTCATACACAACTGAGTCGTGTACTTGAAGCTGAATAATGTTACGTTTGTTATGAGTCAGATAAGGACATTCCACAAACCAGGAAGGACACTCAAAAATATCTATACTCCAGAAGAAGGGTCTAGTAGACAATACAGGGAGTGCAGAATTATTAGGCAAATGAGTATTTTGACCACATCATCCTCTTCATGCATGTTGTCTTACTCCAAGCTGTATAGGCTCGAAAGCCTACTACCAATTAAGCATATTAGGTGATGTGCATCTCTGTAATGAGAAGGGGTGTGGTCTAATGACATCAACACCCTATATCAGGTGTGCATAATTATTAGGCAACTTCCTTTCCTTTGGCAAAATGGGTCAAAAGAAGGACTTGACAGGCTCAGAAAAGTCAAAAATAGAGAGATATCTTGCAGAGGGATGCAGCACTCTTAAAATTGCAAAGCTTCTGAAGCGTGATCATCGAACAATCAAGCGTTTCATTCAAAATAGTCAACAGGGTCGCAAGAAGCGTGTGGAAAAACCAAGGCGCAAAATAACTGCCCATGAACTGAGAAAAGTCAAGCGTGCAGCTGCCACGATGCCACTTGCCACCAGTTTGGCCATATTTCAGAGCTGCAACATCACTGGAGTGCCCAAAAGCACAAGGTGTGCAATACTCAGAGACATGGCCAAGGTAAGAAAGGCTGAAAGACGACCACCACTGAACAAGACACACAAGCTGAAACGTCAAGACTGGGCCAAGAAATATCTCAAGACTGATTTTTCTAAGGTTTTATGGACTGATGAAATGAGAGTGAGTCTTGATGGGCCAGATGGATGGGCCCGTGGCTGGATTGGTAAAGGGCAGAGAGCTCCAGTCCGACTCAGACGCCAGCAAGGTGGAGGTGGAGTACTGGTTTGGGCTGGTATCATCAAAGATGAGCTTGTGGGGCCTTTTCGGGTTGAGGATGGAGTCAAGCTCAACTCCCAGTCCTACTGCCAGTTCCTGGAAGACACCTTCTTCAAGCAGTGGTACAGGAAGAAGTCTGCATCCTTCAAGAAAAACATGATTTTCATGCAGGACAATGCTCCATCACACGCGTCCAAGTACTCCACAGCGTGGCTGGCAAGAAAGGGTATAAAAGAAGGAAATCTAATGACATGGCCTCCTTGTTCACCTGATCTGAACCCCATTGAGAACCTGTGGTCCATCATCAAATGTGAGATTTACAAGGAGGGAAAACAGTACACCTCTCTGAACAGTGTCTGGGAGGCTGTGGTTGCTGCTGCACGCAATGTTGATGGTGAACAGATCAAAACACTGACAGAATCCATGGATGGCAGGCTTTTGAGTGTCCTTGCAAAGAAAGGTGGCTATATTGGTCACTGATTTGTTTTTGTTTTGTTTTTGAATGTCAGAAATGTATATTTGTGAATGTTGAGATGTTATATTGGTTTCACTGGTAATAATAAATAATTGAAATGGGTATATATTTGTTTTTTGTTAAGTTGCCTAATAATTATGCACAGTAATAGTCACCTGCACACACAGATATCCCCCTAACATAGCTAAAACTAAAAACAAACTAAAAACTACTTCCAAAAATATTCAGCTTTGATATTTATGAGTTTTTTGGGTTCATTGAGAACATGGTTGTTGTTCAATAATAAAATTAATCCTCAAAAATACAACTTGCCTAATAATTCTGCACTCCCTGTAGTGGGGCCCAGATCTCTACCAAGACGTGCCAAACACAACAGCACGCAAATCGAAGCTTCTAACACACATCAAGAAAGTGACCATAAACACATACAAAACATTCTCAAGAACAATCCATCACACTAGACCACACACCTGATGATCATAGGAGACTAGTGAGAGGATCCTTAAACAATTAGCAACCACGAACCTCAGGAAATAAATAATGAAAATGCCAACAACATGCAAGTATGATAACTAGGCAAGTCATAAAACACCTCACAGGAAGGAGATTACTAAGAACAGAAAAACACCACAGAAAAATAGTAAGTGGTGACTAATAGAAAACTCCCCCTGGAAGCAGGCAGGGCACGGCCGGAACAGACTGAAGGTGACTATAACTCCATAAATAAGTAAAAACAGAGTAACAAATACGTTTTGTCTTTATGTGTGCAAATTAAAAGTGAGGCAGCTCGTATGCCGGTTGTAAATAATTGAGGGAGGGGTGACCAGAGATAAGAGGGAATTCTGCTAAATGTGGATTGATTAAATACAAGAAATTTGAGTTTTAATTTAGGCTTTACCCAAGTGACTAAGTGATGAGACCTGGGCAAATCACAGTGTGCCTTTGTGGCCCTTCCCATAACTGACAATATTAGGAATGCTATGACCAGGCTTAACATCTATTCTGCGTGCTAAATAAAAGAATGAAACCTGAAAATAATGATCTGATCAAAGCAGGGTTGTCTTGTACAAAGGAGGATGAACGAGCAGGGAGGCACCATCAGTGGGAAGCAGCAAGGAAAGCAGCAACCTACTATTAACTTGATCTGCAAGCCGAATCTCTTGCTTGAGAGGAGAGAGGCGCACTAAGCCTCGGGCACGCAATGCCTAGGATTCCCTAACAGCAATCGGCAAGTACAACTTGAGCACCTACTAAATAAAACAAAAATGATAACCAATGGTTTCTACCGTCAGGTTCACGCTAAACGCAAATACCACTTTAATATAGATGAAAGGAACTTGGTCCACATTTGCCCCTCGGTTTACTCCATTCACCCTTTTATGGTTCCCGGGAGTCTGTGAACCACGACCACATATTAGTGGTTTCAGAGATAGAGCCCCTGGGACGGTCCCAACCAGCTGACGCTCATAACGCAGGTCATTCAATCCCAAGAAAGCAGTTCTGCAGAACATGCGCTGCTTTCTGCCCAGAATGGTTGTGATGGCTGACTGCCACTTCCAGCAATCTAAACCCGATCCCTCAAAGGAGCAGCCACTACACAGGATCTAACTCAACATGCCGAGGCCACTGAGCTAGCCCTGGAAACCGGAGTTCATTAAACTTCAATGGAACACTAATTAATTCAAGGCAGAGCAGCAGCCATATACTAAGCGGAGAAAACAGCACAAACCACAAAGTGTGCGGATACCTCTGCTGTTCAAGCAGTAATGTGCAGCAACTTCCCGCACCAGGAATGGCCTGAAAGCTCCGATCTCTGCTCCCTGGCATTATTCAGCCAAATGCTGAGCATACGTCATGCTTCTAGCCAAGGGCTTTGGGATTACCCCATATGTTGCCACCTCCAAGCCTAGCACGCGATGGGCGAAGATGGGCTTTCAAGGAGGGTAGGTAAAGAGGTCATCAAGAATCAAAATGGAAAAACAACCAATTCATTTCCGTTAATTCTGCTGGGAATACACGTTTATTGTTATTGTATTTAAGCATCAATTCATAATGAAATTTAGTATCGCTGAGCCCATCACCCTAAAAAGTAAATACGTTTAGTAATAGTAATGCAGTTAGGTTTATCTATATCACAATAAAACAAAGGCAGGCACATAAATATACGCAGTCTCAGAGCACTGGACTGAAAAAGCAAAGCCCTTCCTAACGTCAGCTCCACGGCCTGAGATGTATGTGCAAAGAAACAAAATCCATTACAGCCGAGGTCAAACATCAGTGGGAAAGGGGCAATATGTGATAAATGCACCCAAGAGTGACATTAACTGCTGAACTCCTTCTAGCAGAACCCGGCCTAAACTTCAGACACTCCCCGAGTCGGGCTGAACTATTTACAAAAGACAAAAAAATGTCTTACAGACGAGAACCAGGTCCCTTTTAATAAACCGATGGGAGGCAAAAGCGGACTGCTGAGGCTGTTTTTGGGGCGGTGGGTGCTAAAAAGAATATCTTGTGGTTCCTGGTAGTGGCATGAGCAGTGACTATAACGTCACGAAAACTATGCTTACAGGTAACCTCATACTATATCTGGTTTCACCAACTGATAACAAGAAAAAAGGAGGGTTGAAGAAAAAACACGATGTTGTCTTGACACTTATTCTTTTAAGTTTTCCTTCAGAGCTAAATTCCTCAATCTGTGATAATTTCCTATAAGCATTTTTATTCAATGTTTATCGACTCTGAATCAAGTGGAAATTCAACTTTTGGCTGGAGATGGTCCGTGCTTTGTTGTACTGTAGGCATTCCTCCTTAACCTAGTTCAGTTTAAAAAGCAAGAAACTGGACTCAACAGGCATTGGCAAAACCAATAGGTCGCTCCTATGCAAGAGCTTTTGACTGCCAATGTGTTTTAACCATGTTGTGTACCAGTGTGGCTGCAGTTCAGCATTGCTTACAGTTAGTGGCATGGCGTGAAGTGTCGCAGACTGGAGTGGCATGGAGTAGAGTGTCATAGTGGGGTGTTATAAAGTGAAGTGGAGTGTCAGTGTGGAGTGTCACAGTGTGGAATGTTGTAGAGTGGAGTGGTGTGGAGTGGCACAGTGGAGTAGCAGAGAGCGGAGTGGCAGAGTAAAGTAGAGAAGAGTGGTATAGGGTGTCATACTGTGGAGTGGAGTGTCGTAGAATGGAGTGGTCTAAATAGGAGTAGTGCACAGGGGAGTGTTGTAGAGTTGAGTGGCGCAGAGCGGAATAGACTGTCAGAGGCTGGAATGGATTTGAGTGTTGTAGACAGGAAGGCAGAGTAGAGTGTCAGAGTGGAGTGGGATACTGTCGTAGAGTGGAATTATATAGAGTGTCAGACTGGAGTGGCGCACAATGGAGTAGAGTGTCATACAGTGGAATGTGGCGAGTGGGGGAGGGTGGTGTAGACTGGAGTGACAGAGTGTTGTTCAGTGGAGTGGCACACAGTGAAGTTGAATGGCGTAGAGTAGAGTGGCATGGAGGAGCATAGAGTGGAGCACAGTGTTGTAGAGTGGAGTACTGTAGAGTGGAGAAGTACAGGGTCAAGTACAGTGGAGTGGTGTAGAGTGAAGTATACACGGTGTGGTAGTGCACTGCTATTACAGACAAGACCTTTTCAATAAAAATTACCATAATATTTGCACAGGCATACAATTTTACTGATAAACCTATATCCAACAATAATGGGTGGAAATAGGCACCACTAGTTGCTGATTTGCTTTGATCACAGAAAAATATTTCTTTACACCACCTTTCAGAATTACTAAGAAATGTGCATCATTTGTGCTTTCCTAATTCTGATTTATTATGACATATTTGTACATTCATTTTCTGTCATTGAAATGTGTTTGTGTGCTAGAAAAAAATACCATCCTACAGCCTTTGCTTTCACACATCCAGTACCAGGCAAGGCTGTCACATAAATCCTCTCACTTTGCAGTGAGAGAATTAAAAGTAAACACCAACCTTCCCCAGAGGACAGTCTAAAATTTGACCCTTGTCTTTGAACGCACAGCAAATTTGATAAGATAAATGCAAAATTTAAAAGCTTGTTCATTGCTCATTCACTTCTGAACGCCTGTATGTTTTTTTTGGGGGGAAGGGGGTCTTCAACACCCCCCAATTCCCCTACTTCCAGTGACTATGGTGTGGGCGTAAAACTGAGGAACAGGATTGTTCAAGTTATGCTATTAGTAAAGAGCACTGACCAAAATAAATACGCTTGTAGACAGAAAATTGTTCCCTCACAGGCAAGCAAGACTGATGAACTGGTGGTGGCAGGGATAAGTAGAATCAGTCAAGCAGAAAGACTGAAGGCAGGAAACCTTACCCTCTCAAAGGAATACACCATGTTTACTTCTTCCTGGCCCAGCATACAAGGAAGGCAAGTAAAAATACATACTCTTGTGGAGTTCCTCACGAAAAAGAAAAAAAGAGTTCCCATAAAGCAAGCACTTGTGTAAGAACAGAAGGAGTCATTAGGATTAAGACTCTATGGGAGGGGAAAAGACATGCAGGACAGCCTAAAACAAAGAAAACCAGCAAACAGAAAGCAAACAAATGTGAGTTACAGAGCACAAAGCCAGTTGTAAGCAATGGTCAGGATTCATTACTAGGGAAGCTTTCAGGATGTCCCCAAGATGACTTTGCCACCAGAGAGCTGCGCTATTGGGTAGGCTTCGGCCTAAAAAGGGGGAAAACAGCCTTTCTAGCTATGTTTTTTGCTTTTTGATTTAATCCAAAAATGAGTACAGCTTACGAATGGTAGCCAGCGATGGGAACGTGATGCTGTGTGACCAATCACATCAAAATGTCTGTTAAAACCACAAACAAATGTACAGTTTTAGCAAGTAAACCACTAGTTTTCCTTTTCAACAGGACATTAGGTTTCAATCCGATTTACTAGTTAGTACAGACCGAATATCAGACATTACAAGGCAGGTCTTTAAAACACATGTCTTTACTCCACGGGCATTACAGAACAAGTTACTTACCTTTGGTAACACCTTATCTGGTAGAGACACAGACTAGCCGCAGATTCCTTATCTTAGAATTCTCCCCCAGGCGCCAGACTGGATCCGGAAATTTTTCTTCAGCAACACCTCTGCGTGTTGGTAGAGGGCATCAAGCGACTCCACAGCACCGTCGTCCTCGGACATGATGTCATCAGAGCCCATATATTCCCTCCTCCGACACACTGCCGTCAGTTTCTTCGGTGACTTGAAGCCACAGAACAATGTGGAGCCACAGAGAAACTGGTAGTGAAATAGTAAAACAGAACAATAGTATATATGCCAACCAGAAAAGAAAAGACACGCTATGAGATGTACAAAACCAGAAAACACCCAAAATCACCCGAAGCGAGACTGAAGAGTACTTAGTTTGCAAGCAGGGAGGATGGGTGGGCCGATAAGAAATCTGCGGCTAGTCTGTGTTTCTACCAGATAAGGCATTACCAAAGGTAAATACTTTGTTCATCTGATAGAGACAACTAGCCACAGATGCCTTATCTTAGAATTAGATACCCAAGCAATGCTCCCCCCCTGGCAGAGGGGTGCGAATGGATCACACCAGTCTTGCAAAGAACAACCTGGTAACACCGAGGAGTAACCAGGCTCGAGACAGAGAGGGTGAGAGAATAACAGAAGTTACTCACATGAAAAAATGACCAGCAAATCCATAGGGAAAATGCTAATTCTAAACTGGAAAAAGGAAAAAGTCCACAGGAAACTAGGCAGCGACCACACCCAGAGGGGAGTGCAAACTGCGAAAAAAACAGTTAGAGATAGAACTAGAAAACAACGTGATAGAAAACTTGTGAAAGAGTTAAAGTAGAAGGACAGTGTAAGCGTGCTATACAATCTCACAGTCTCACAGTCAGAATGAGATAGTATCCTAGCATGGCGCTATGTGACAACACACACAAGCTAAGACAGAACACAGGGTAAGGAAAAGAACTAATAAAAAACCGAAAGAGGACAGGCAGACCAGCAATGGTTGCTGCAGAAGGAGCAGGGAAAACAGGTATTGGCCCCAATGGAATAATAAAGGGGAAAAAAACAGCAAGACCCTGTGCAAAAGTGCAAAGTGTATGGATATACACAAGACAGGGTATGAGAGAAAGTCAAATAGAGAACAGTGAAGCAGAACTGTAACAACAAGGTAAAAGACACTGAAGGTCCCGTGTGAACCCAGAGCAAAAAATGAATGCGAGAAAAGAAATGAAGGGGAACACAATAGTCCAGACAATGAAAACAGGCTTGAAAACAAGGAAGCAACCTGACATGGGGACTGGAGGCAGAATGAGCATACACACACAAAGCAGCCCACAGAACTGTGCAGCACAAAAGCAAAGAATATATCGAAAGGGGCATGACCACAACGCAAACCAATCATGGCACCCTGAAGCAAAATGAGGGAAGGAAAGGAACGAGAAATTGAAGACATGGTAAGAGACAAAAGTCAGAAAAGACAAGCTCCACAAATGATCAAGGGTCTATGACTGGAGGACCAGGAGGACGTGGAAGCATGGAAGATAACCGTTGGCCGTGGCCAAGGACGAAAGATATGAATTTAGCAAGGTGACAAAAACACCAGATGTATAGGGAAAACGCAGAACTCTCCCTGAGCCAGGAGGATGGAACGTACAGGAAGGAACTGGCATAAGCAGTGCTCAAAATAATGAACAGGCAGACAAAAAACAGTTGAGAAGGAAACAATCCCTGCAGGCATGCCCAGAAGGGGACCAAACTACCTGTCGTCATCAGATCAACCAAGAATAATGGAAGGAAGAAATACAACAGGAAGCAAAGGATAGCACACTACCAAAGCCACCACAATAAACAAGGAAGGCGAGGCAAAAGGCACCAAGCAAGCCGTAAAAAGCCTGCACAAGGCAGGGTAGGAAGAGCACAATACCACTCCAGTCGAAGTGGAGGGAAACAGTGGAATGTGGTGGCAGGATGAAAAATCAAAGAACAAGGCATGCCCTTGCATAGGTCAGAAGGAGGAACGGCACTGCCTCAAGGAGCGGGAGTACGACAAAATAATCCACAACATCCTGTGGGAAAGAAAGAACCTGTGAACAACAGTACGGTGAGAGCATAAATTCAGGGAGGATCCGAAAGGAGTGGACAAGAAGTAAAATTGAGAGAATAATAATAGTACTGTACGTGTATGCTTATGTATTTTTTTTTACCTAAACAGTGTTGCTTAGGCTAGCCGGAGACCCACGGAAAGGGGGAGCCAGTGCCACAAAAGGGAGGAGACTCAAACACTGAGCCAGTGTGTAATGGTCCTGAAAGAAATGTAAATAACGAAGAATATGGTAGAAGCAATCAAAAACACCCTGAAAGACAGGGAGGGGAATCTGCAACAAGCACCAATATGAGGCTGTAGCAGATGAAAACAAGGACAATGTAGAATCCATGGAAAGAATAGGAAAAGAAGCCTTCCCAGAAGACAAAATAAGAGGAAGCGACACCAGAGATGGAGACCCTACAAATGTAGGCAAGAAATGGCTCCCAGAGGAGTAGAACAACATATTCCCACATTGGAAGAAAAACAAGCTAAATGTGCAAAGTAGTGTACTACCAGAAGCTCAAAAGAGCGAACGTCCAACCTAATTTCCATATCAACAGAAACAATAGACAAGATGCCTAGGGTAAACTAAAGGAGCGGCAATGTTGTCAGAACGCACAACAAAAAGAGAACCGCTAACCGTGGAATGAAAACGCCAAAAAGAGGTGAAGGGATCCGCCAGGAGATATGACCAAATGATAAGAGGGCACCTGGCCTGCCTCCAAAGTAGAGCCACTACTTGACATGGCGGGAATCCGTCAAATGTAAACAAAACTGAGAGAACAACTCACACAGAAAACATACCATGGAACCACCACTCCCCTGAATGAGCAGCAACCGTGAAATAATGACGAGCACCACTGAGGAAGAGCTACAATATCAAACATGGATGAACAAAGCACAGTGAGAACAGTGATAAGAGTCTGATGCGCACTCAGAAGGTAAACAACCACATAAAAATGTTTGAATATGGAACAGTAAAAAGGAGGAGGGCATGACAGGACCCCCAATTGACAGGAACTAGTAGTGTAAATATAATTGCGGCGGAGTAATGTGAGTGCATTCGAAGAGGACAGACATCAGTCCCCACTATGGGAATCACGAAACCAGCGCAAAGCAGAATCTGCATGCGACCCAAAAAGAGATTTGCCATCAAATGGCATGTCAAGAAAAGCGTCTTGCACTGAAGATGAAAAAGTGGAAGCTGACAACCAAGCCCTGCGATGTATGGCAACAGAGGTGGCCAAGATCCGACCCATGGAATCAGTAGAATCCATGCCTGAGTGGACCATAAGTCGAGCACCCTGTTGACCAACTCTGAGAGAGAAAGAGAGAAACCAAGAGTGGCACTAGAAGAGGCAAAAATACACCTGCCAGCCGCATCCAGTTGACTAAAATCTCTGTGAGGCGGAGTAAAAGGAATCTGCTCCAAAGCAGGAATGCCCAAAGCAGTCTGGACAACAAACCTCCTAGGAGTAGGATGGTGGCGAAGGCACAAGGGATCTTCCTTTGCTGGCCGATGTCTGTGTGAAATAGAACGGTCCACTGAAGGACTAGAGACCAGGTGATTCCAGACACCTAGAAGGATGTTGTGCAGAGCCTTGCAAAAAAGCAGAACCGGTTTGGTATCAGCCTGATCCGGATTAAAAGGTAACAAGGGATCAGTAGATAATTGCACCACAGGTAGATTTAAGTTCAAATGATCTACCACCTTCCTCAATACATCTTTGAAAGCAGTGGTGGCCTCCGTCTCCAATCCAGGTAACAAGAGTAAGCTAGACGCCGGCGAGGAATCTAGGCCACTAGCTGTGGCCAAATCAAGCACCCAATCAGAGGATGAACCCGGAGGTGGCCCATGACGGGATCTTGAGAATGCGCAGAAGGTCCAGACAATGGATCGAGCACGGGCACAGCATCTAAATCAACTGCTGCCACTCCAGGCATCAGTGTCGACGTCGGCCGACATTGAGTGGGGGAAGCTGCTTAGGAAGCTGTGCCATCTGACTCCGACGAAATGAGTATAGTCGTGTCAAGCAGAGTCGACTGGCCTATCTGCGCCGTGAGGGGCTCCGGAACAACAGGATCAAGCGGAGGAGACAGAGGTCGTACTAGGCGGTGCACCGACACCAATCTGACTCCAGAGTTGGAGTCGAGAGTGTGAACGGGCACCGAGGTGGAAACCGCTGGCGAAGATCCCGTCACAGCATTCGCCACCTCCATAGGGCCCGAAGGTTCTCCAGAGGGAGGGGAAGGACCAAAGATGGAATGAAGGGACGCATAATAACATCAGATTTGGCCCATAGTCGCCCCGGCGCCGGGATACGACAAAAGAGAAGGGGTCCTGAACCAGTCTGGCGTGTGAGGGAGAATTCTAAGATAAGGAATCTGCTGCTAGTTGTCCCTATCTGATACACATGTTACAGAAAGACTGGAAATCCCTGATATATATATATATATATATATATATATATATTACCTACCAGCGGTTTATAGTTAGGACCTAGTTTCTATAAATAAAAGTTTTTTTGTTTTGCTAATAACTTTGGCGTGTTTGATGAATCTTCACAAAATTTTCCCAAAAATTTGACGCTCACTTCAGCGTTTGTCTGGAAAGTTTCAATGTGATCCACCAAGCGGGGGCCAAGAAAAAAGGGGGGGCCAAAAACGCTATTTCCCCATTTACTTTTCCATAGGGATTTTGAACTGCGATAGTGCCCGAGCCCAAACCACTGCACAGAATTACACCAAATTTGGCAGAAAAGTAGCTCTTGGTTGGAGAAAGCGCCCTTTTGGTTATTTGGTGTAAATCCATTCAGTCGTTTTTTTCAGAAATTAAAGAAAATCCAAATTTGTATATTTAGGGATGTGAAGCCTCTGTGAACCCTCCCGATCTTGAGCTGAGATCTGATTGGCTGTCAACACTTCAACAAGGCTGTGTCCCCCCGCAGCCCTGGGGACCGCCACCTCCCCGGGGCCTTAATCAAATTCAATGTGGGGGGGACGCCCAGCCCCACGGACAATACTCTTTGGAGGGGGAGGCCCCCTCGAGGAGCCACTGATGGTCCTGGGGACCGCCACCCCCCAAGGCCGGCTCCTGCTATGTCCTGGGGTGCCCACTCCTGGGATATAGCTGTTTGCTCTGACTTGGCGGCAGTTTTGACAGCTGCCGCCAAGTTAGTGTAAACACTCCACTCGCAGCAAGTGATAGCTGTCAAACAGCTCTCCCTCACTGCGAGTGGCGGTTTCCTCTGTTTCCCTGCCCGTGGAGATGCAGGCAGGGAAAATTGCTGTCACAAAGGGGGAGCTGCTTTAGCTCCCACAGGAGATGGGGAGCCAACTGGGACCGTGGGGGCCTTCAGGCAGCCCCCAACCCCCCCAAATGTAAATAATTAGGCAGGGCCCAGCTGGATGGGGTCCCCGGTGCCAAGACTGGCGGGCGTGGCCCCACCTCTCATCCCAAAAATGTATTTAGGCCAGACCTCGGAGGAACAATTGAATGTTTACGCCGGGCTCTAGGGGATGGGATCCTCGGGCGGAGATCAGCCTGGGAAGGTGGGGGCATGCAGGGGTTGGTTGGTATAGGGATTAGCTGCAGGGCCATAACGCAATTACTCACGCCCTCGCCATGCACTGCTAATTACCCCATAAATGACAGTACTCATGACATCTTTGATAACATCATTGATAATGTCACTGTAACATCTGCAGTAAAATTATTGATCAGATAACTGTGCATGGCAGGGGTGCAAGTTATAGTTACCTTAGGGCACTTGTGGGCATCAGCTCCACTTCGGTTTCGCAAACAATGCCTCGTGACGTTACTGGAGCCATTAAGCGCCCCCCATCAGCGCTATGTCAGTTACCATCCATTCACTTTCAACATGCTTTTGAGGCGCTCAGATGGCACCAACGTTCATAACGTAGGTGCAGTTTTCTATATTGTCCTGAAGTCACATCAAGTGAAGATAACAACCAGCGATGCAACGGGGAGATGGGTGCGTTGGTGAGGAATCGGTAGGTAGATATAGTATCCATCAGAAAGAGGATTACCAAAGGTAAGTAACTTTTCCTTCTGATGGATATTTCAGCATGCAAATAACTCACCTTTTGAAGAGACTCCCTAAGCAGTGCCCCTCTCCCAATATGAGAGGGGTGCATGGTCGATTAGTCCAAGAAATTTTGAAGTATTGAGCAGGCAAAGTGACATGTCAGAGAGTCCAAACAATAATGCTTTGCATTGGAGGGATGCCCAAGTTGCTACTTTGCGAATGTCTGCAGCATGCACGCCTCTCAGCAGCGCAAAAGTAGGTTTCGCTCTAGTGCAATGAGGAATGGTGGCTCTTTGTGTGCCATGGCGTAGCAGATCTTGATGCATAGAATTATCCATCTTAATGATGTTCTTTTATGCACTGCCTTGCCCTTCATCTTGCAAACGTATCCAACGAAGGGCTGGTGAGCTAACCTGAATTTGCAGTTTCTGTCCACAAAGAAGTAGAGCCCTCTCTTGAGGTGAAGAGGATGAAGTCTTTCCTCCTCTGTTGGACGTGAATGAGGGTAGAATGCTGGAAGGGTAATGGATTGAGCTAGTTGGAGGGACCAAATGTAGCGCTCGTTCTCAATACAAGCTTATCTGGGAAGAGGTAAATGAAGGTTTCACAGATAAGGCTTATAATTCACTAGCTTGTCTGTCTCACGTCATAGCAATCAGAAATGCTTCCTTAAAAGTTAGTAGCCTAAAGGACAACTGTGCAGCAGTTCAAACAAGCAGCACATAATGTGAGAAACAAGGCTGACTTCCGACTGGGGCATAATAAATGGAGTAGGGGGAAACCTGTTAGTGAGCTCCTTTAAGAATCTGAAAACAATGGGTGACTTAAAGAGGAAAGGCTTATGAGGCAATCATAGAAAAGCTCATAAAGCTGATAAATACCCTTTAACAGTGCCCACCGCTCAACCTTGTCGGAGCAGTAAGAGGGAAAAATATAGAATATCAGCTAAATAGGCCTGAAGAGGATCTGTGGAGTTGGCAGAGCACTATGTGAGATATTAGTTCCATCTGCCTGAATAGACTGTTTTGGTGTATTGACTTCTTGAACATAATAAAACATTCACCACTTCAGTAGGCAAAGAAAAAGAACTGCCCCAGAAACTTTACAAAGCCCTTCTTTCCTTTACCTCTACTCTCCCTTAGCTCTCCCTTGACCCTTACACATCCATTATCCCTTAAAGCCCTCCATTTTTAAATTCCATAATAACTGTGTCATTTAAAAAAAATACTTACCTGTGTGGTAAAGTTCTGTGGGTTCTGTGTGGTACTTACCTCCGTGGTAATGTCCTGCAGACTAAAGACTGCAAGGTAATGTCTGCATACCATGCAGATATATGTAGAGAGAGGTGTTTACCACTGTTAGACTATGGGTGGCCCAGTAGACAAATTCATGGCAGAAGTTACAAGCATCGAACGTTACGATAAATTATATAAAGTAGAAAGCACATTAGAGCTCTTACAGCGCCAAGCTTTTTATGTGTTTAACACCATTTAAAACGTGAACATGCACAGCAGATGATCTGCTATTCAATCCAGCTAATTAGCGAATTTAAATGAATACAAAAATGTTGAAGCAGACTATAAGACAGGCCAACAAAAGCAAATTTAAACAAGCAGAAGAACTTGGTTTATACGTTTTTCGTTTACTAAGTAAGGGGTTCTTCAAGGCAAAAAAACGTGTGTTTAGCTTGATGGCCGCATTGTTCTACATTCGAACATTTTAAGTGAATTTACCAAAGTCACAGACGTTGACGGCAGAAGAGGCTTGGCGTGAGCATTGAGTGCTTCGAAGCCCTTCTTACACTAACAACTCCGCATCTGCATCTGTTCTGGGATATTTCGAACTGTGCTACTGGTTATTTTCACCATTGTAAAGGGTGCACAGTGGTGTGAGAGTGACCGATACTGTACTGGGACCTAAATCTGCAAGTAAGAAAATATGCCTTTGATTAAGGAGTAAAATAAAAATATAATTGGGTTCCAATAGGCTCGTCATATCCCAGGCACCGGTGCCACTGCACATGCTTTTACCACTGGTATGCAGCCTGGATCTGCTCCACTGGGCCTTCCCAGAGGGACACAGAAATACTTATTAGGGCATTTGCAGGGAAACAATGGGTAAGGCTAGAGGTTCAGCACATAAACTGTCAACTACTTGGAATCTGGCATGTTAATAAAGCCAAAGATGAAAATGAAAAATCTTTTTGGGATGTGAGCACAGTCTATTTTTCTCCTTAGCAGTCCTCGTTTTTCTTTCTCCCACTGAGGGGATTGCTGTCAATCTGTAAGAGAGATCTGAGTTCCACTGTTAATGATTATTGCCCCGTTTTATTAATTAGAGACATGTTATAATAAAAAAAAGTAAATATCCCTGACTGGCACCTGGCTGTTCTTGGTTCTGATACCTTTTGCTTTAGAATGTATTTGGCCCGAGGCTTCACACCACCTCCCGTGAGCACCACGCCTTGGCTGCTGGTCCACAGCTACAATTTCAAAGTCAAGAGAACGCGAAGGTAAGGAGGGCAGGCAGTTTCACCTTTGACAATGCTAGGTGCTCCCTACAACCATCAAGATCCGGAAAAATAGCCTACCAGATTGTAGATGTCTGTAAAGTGCCCTCTTGAATGGGAGCAAAAGCCTTAAATCAGAGAATGAACCGACAATGAAGAATCAGACCACCTAAACTTAGCCAGGCTAGGGCAAGCAGGCTGGCCGCAAGCGCTGCAAAGGGAGTAAACGAGTACTAAAAAGGGAGAACATATAAATTCTATCTAAAAATAGTATGGTCACGTTGGAGTGACAGTCAAGAGGACAGAGATATTATAAAATAGAAGCCACAGCGCCAATAGCAGAAAATTAGAGGATAACGGATTTCTCAAAACCCTTGAGAGCCGAGGGAGAGTGGCAGCCGAGATGGCAGGGATTTTATAATACAGAAAAACGTGGCACCAATTGTGGATAAGAAGAAAACGACATGGCTAGCTACTTTATTAACTTAGGCGATATTAAACCTAGATGGAAGGGGTGCTTAAAAGGATAAGATTTGTTTGTAGTGGATGACACCAACACTGGCAACAAAGTTCAGACTCTGGGGGAAGAATGTGGAGAGAAGAGGAATTTCAGACATTGGAGCTCAAAGTGGTAATGTTGTGACACTGGCAGAGTTTTGATCAGCACATAAAGAAAGGTTATATTATCATTTTATAGATTATATATTGCCTTTGTATAGATCATGGGTAAGGCCTCTTGATACACTGTGTCCAGTTAAGGAGGCCACATTTCCAGAAAGGTGAATAAAGATCAAAGACAGTCTAGTGTACAGCTACCAAGATTGTGCAAGGCTGACTTCAGAAAGCTACTTACAAGTTGACTAAGCAGTGACCTATTTATAGCCTTGAAGGAAAGTGGAGGTGAGATCTGATAGAGACATCAGAAAACATTTGGTATAAGTGCACTGCAGAAAGGAAACACATTCCCTTGGGATGTGGTTCTAGAACAAAAGTTTATATAGTATGTCGTGTGTGTGTGTGTGTGTGTGTGGGGAGGGGAGGTGAGAGGGTCATGAATAGCATGAGAAATGTTTTCTTCATAGATAGACTGGCGGTATTTGAATTCTCTCGTCATATAGAACTGTTATGTCAAGGGCAAAAGATCTCTGGGAACTGGTTCGCTGGTCCAGGGCAATCGGGTTCCTGGGCTTCATTTATGACAACTGGAGCCCTTCACTTCTGGTGGCCTGATGCCAACATACTATTTACCTAAAACTGTTTACCAAGTGCACAACTTTAGCACCCAAGGCTCAATAAAGTGAGGCAGAACAGTGCAAGGCTTCCTCATTGAGGTGGCTTGGGTTAGAAATTTGAAACTCTGTGGAGGCAATAACAACACTCAACTCTATTGTCCAGTCAATGGTTTTACTTTAATAAGAAAAACGTATTTATTCTAATTAAAACTAAATAATACAAGTGCACATGACAAAAACAACAAACATTACACATGAGGCTTTTGTTAACATAAAAGTCCTACATCCATAAAAAAATCCTTCACACACAAGCAGATCAGACCTCAACATACGGATTTATCTACATCCTACAGATGTATATAAAGCCCTCCTTTTCAGGGTCTTGACTAAGGTTTTTAACCACCTATCAGTGAGACTGGTAATCAAAGATACCAGTCTTGTGACTATTTTTCACCCACTCTGGTATGTGGGTCCTGACACTAGATAATAAGAATAGTAGCATAATGAGCAAAACAACTGAAAATCATTTATTCATCAGCTGACCAATCCATGCATTCAAATGTTCACATTTTAGAAGGTATCTCCAATCAGATCCTGCATGCCCAATACTGCATGATAAGTGCATGACTGTAGCATGCCGGTGCCTTTCACAGGAGATCTCTGAAAGCTGGTCCCAGGAAGTTCCAGCAATTTTAGGGTCGAGCCTGCAAGTGCATGCGCTAGTGCATGCGTCTTACTTGTGAGACTCTGTTGTGTTCAGTAAAGGGTTTGGAGCCCGCGTGTCGCTCACCATTTGTTGGTTTGCATGGCACTCTAATTTGTCAAGGCACGTCTGGTATCATTTCCATTTCTCTGTGTGGAGCAGGGATCAAGCACGAATTGATGAAACTTAATTAGTGCCCCCGATGTGATCGAGGTGCCAATTGTTCTTTTTAGTAACTTCTAGTGTCCCTCAAACAGAAGGATTGTGACTTGCAAGAACGTGCCCAGCAGGACAAACAAAACTGCAAAGTCTTATTTTTTAAAGCTAACTTTTTTTTATTTTGCCAAGTTTTCTTTTCTCGGTTTCCATCCATTTTGTTTTTGCTCGTGGGTGTTGTCGTCAAAAGATGACAATTAACTTGTTCTAAATATGCAAGACATTTTGCATTGCAAATGCTTGTTTTATTTACTGGACACAGAATGGTCCAGCCACAGCCGTTGTCACCCAAATGTAGTAGGGCGAGGGGTGGAGCTGGAGAGTCACACGGAACAGGAGGCTAAACTTCAAAGGGATGACAAAACATCACCGCACCCACTGAAACCAGACTATTGTGGAAAAGGCAATCATGGAAAAGTGGATGGACAGTGCAGGGTTCAGTCTCAAGTGAGACAAAGGAAAGGATGGGAAAGTTTCCGCAATCGTTCTGAGCTTGTCTGCCGTAAAACAAAGGAGCATAGTAGCCTCACCTAAGCCCTCCAGTTGGTGCAACCATCCATGCATAAGGACCCCAAGATGCATTCCTCTGCCAATACATTAAAGCACACACATATGTTCCACGCTCTCCCTACCTTACACATGCAAAGCAACATGTACTCTCCTTTCATGTGTCCCTCGGATGTAGTGATGCACGAGGCTGAGAGGAACCAGATTACCTTTTATTAAGAGAGGCCAGTAGGCATTTCACCCTTAAAGGCAAAAGGGCCCATCCACTATAATGACTGCTGCCTCCACTGCCAGTCCCTCTCAGTCTGGTAATAGAACAGCAGTCAGCCTCTAAATGTTCTGTAATTCTGGGGTCTTTGCTGGACTCAACGCCACGCTCTGGGGTCGCACTCCTGTACACAGGAGGCCCTCAGAGAACATGAACGTCTGTCATGTGCAGGGAGGCAAAATCAAAGACCTCCAGAGATATACTACCACTTTACAAGCAGTCTAATGCAGGGCAGTGTACGCGATTACCAGAGCCAGGCATTACACATTTTCGCCCTAATATGTGCTCAGAGTGATTCTCCAAGCATATTACGGCCACACAGGTGCGGCACTGCATCTCTTAATGGGTGTGCGCTCCCTTAGTACGTGTTAGGTAATTGTTTTCTGCAGTTATGAGTTTGGGCGACGATGACAGGTACTATATCTGGAACTGGGGAGTGCCACAGTTAGGAGAAGCCGCTAACTCTTTTGGCGAGCATCCTTCTAGTTTTTCCGTAATGGAGCTTGGGAAAACGTATGCCGATAGATATACTGGATGAGAGGCAGAGTAAGGGCTGCTCCTTTTGCACACATGCCTTGCTTGCTCTACATCAGTTTGACAGGGACAAATGGTAAGATAATATGCAATACTGTGAAGCCCATATCCACGGGCACATGCATATTTATTGCCTACAACCTTTCAGCAAGAAGGCCATTAGGAAGAAGGAGGTCCACTAGAAACAAAACACAGCAAGCACACGTCAAAGAACAGTGGCACTCGTTTTCAGTGTCACATGTACTGTGCTAGCCATACTTTCAGATCTCCATAGTGCCCCATTTCTGCATTCCCCAGTAGTTCTCTGCCATTACCTCCCGTCCCTCCCTCGCCTTCCTTTAAACCAATGAGGCTTCCTGCCTCCCACTAGACCCTCCCCTTCCCTTTTAAACCCCCCCCCCCCACCCCTACCCCCTCCTGTTCTTTTTGTCTAGCCCACGCTAGACTTTCCCTTTTCACTTACCTTCACGGCGGGTCCTGGAGGTCATCGTTGGATGCACTCCTCGGGAAGCGGAGCTCCGCGAGGTGTGCTTCGGCCGGGCGCGCCTTTTCTGAGCAGGCGGGGCTGCTCGTAAGACGCGTCCTGGGAGGCGGCTGACGGGGTCAGCCGGCTCTTGGTGGCTGGGGCGTTCAGTTCCGGTTTTTCTTCGCCGCGGAGCCGCGGAGGGATGCGAAGAGTGTTTTTGGGTTTCTGTGCGGGTAAGACGGGCGTTCTGCCCGCATTTTGACTGAAATTCTTGTTTTATCCTTTATTTGGATTGGTTCTGGGATATTGTTCCTGGGCCCTGTATATTTTATCTGTGGATGAGATCGTGCCTACAGATTCAGTTAATGGCCGGAATCCAGGTGCTAGAGCTCAGTGGCAAGGTCAAGTACCTTTGGTGCAGCAGGTTACCTGTGTACAGTGGTACGACTCCCGCCTACACCCTTAAAATTTCTTATGAGGATTATTTCTTCTTCCTCCTCAAAGGAGGGTGGTGCTGATGGCATTTCCACTCCTGGGAGCCCCCTGATTCAGGGTGGTGGTGCTGCGCCCATCATGTCAAGGGAGGAGGTGCAGGAGATGTTCGAGGGGGCTGTTTCCAGAGCTCTTCATGCGGGGATGGCCTGGCCTAGTGGGGCTAGGGCTACCCATTCTCCTGCAATTGCAGGGAAGTCCTCCTCTGAGAGTGCGGGAGGGGATGCTCCATCTACGTCCTCTGGGGGTGATTTTGGCTCCAGGAAGGTGACGTGGGTTGTGATGGCACATGTAAGGGTTTCCTGTGTTTAGTCCTGCCAACGCTGGCTCTCACTTATTTCCACGATATCAGACGCTGTCTGAATTTTCCATGCCTTTTCGGGGACCTGTGAAGGATATGGTGTTTTGGGAGTGGAGGAGGTGGATATGGCTCAGGTTCCACGGTTCATTCAGATACGTTCTTTACTTTAGGGTGAGGAGGTATGGCCTCCCTCGGTCCTCCTGGTTTCACGTTTGGCTACCCTGATTGGCAAAACAGCTGTCAATCCGGAGGATTGTGTGCCTGCTGATGCCACGGCCCGTAGGGTGGACTCAGGGCTTAAGAGGGCTTTTTGCGGCTGAGAATCTGGCTCTGAGGGCAGGTATTTCTTCGGCTTCTGCGGCCCAGTCGTTGGTGCAGGACTTGGATGAACTGTCAGTGGCTGTTCAGGATGGGGCAGAGTGTTCGGAGCTCCTGGCTGGTATGGGGCAGCGGCCTGGTTGTTGGCAGATGTGTCTTCAGATGTGGTCTGTACTTCGGCTCTGGCTTCTGGGGTTTTGATTGGGGCTCGTAGGTCCCTCTGGTTGCGTTCCTGGAAGGCTGATCCAGGGGAGAAGGCGGCCTTGTTGAGACTGCCGTTTGAAGGCCGTAACCTATTTGGTGGGCAATTGCCGTCCATGCTTTCCAAGGCATTTAAGGAGAGGAAGCATGCCTTACCTTATAAAGGGGGTTCTTCTTCGGGTGAAGGGTGGAAGAAGCATTCCAGATCTTCTCCTACTAGGGTTGCTAAATCCTTTTCATTCAGGAAACGACGTTTTCAGCCGCGTTTTTCGCCTAAGAAGTCTGCTCCTGCGACCCGGGGTGGTTTCAAGAAGGGGTCCTGACAATCACTGTGGGCCTGGCAGAGGGCCGGTTGGGGGAAGACTGAGTCACTTTCTGTCAGCTTGGGAGGACAGTGTAAACGATCATTGGGTAATAGACATTGTGACCGATGGTTATGTCATAGATTTTGTTGTGGTTCCTCCAGATTCAGGGGTACGTCCCACACCTCTGCCTTCAGGGGGGTCACGGAGAAGAGCATTGTTGAACGGGGTGCGAGGCTTACTGGTCAAAGGGGCCATTTCCCGCGTTCCGCTAGACGAACGGGGTCAGGGCACTTATTCGGTCTTGTTTCTTGTACAGAAAGTTTCAGGGGGATTTCGGCCTGTGCTCAATCTAAAGGAGGTGAATACCTGGATCAGGACAGTGCATTTCCGCATGCTGTCCATTCAGACTATTTTTCCATTGGTCAGACGAGGGGACTTTCTGGTGTCACTGGATCTGCGGGATGCTTACCTACACGTGCCTGTGGCAAGATCCTCTCAAAAGTTCCTGAGGTTTGCTGTGGATCGGGTGCACTGTCCGTTTTGTGTTCTGCCGTTCGGCCGCAAGACTTCTCCTCAGATTTTTACGACGGTACTGGCCCCCCTGGTGGCTTTGCTACATTCAGAAGGGGTGTTTACTCATCCATATCTGGTCGACATTTGCTCCGTATGCTTACCTCGCAGGCCCTATTTCGGAAGCAGGTTGCCCAAGTTCTGGTGTCCGGCAGAACCACGGTTTTTTTAATCAACGGGGGGCTGTCGGTTTAGTCCCATCCCAGGATCTGGTTTTTCTGGGGTCTCAGTTTCGGACTCTTCTTGGCTTGGTGGCAGTGTCAGTGAAGAAGTTTGTGGTGCTCCGGTCCATGGTGTGGATGGTTGTGGTACAGACGGCCCTCCGTGCTTTTCTATGATTGCGGCTGCAAGGTCATTTGGTGGTTCTGCTGTGCTTGTTCAGGCAACGTAGTGGCCAGGGCTTATGTCATACTTCATGGGGGGACCTGGTCTAGGGCTTTGTTCGGTCTGGCCTGGAAGATTTTTGTGTGGGCTCAGGAGTGGGTTTCTGCTCTCAGGGCTGCATACGTTCGGGCATTGTGTTACTTCCTCTCAACCTTTCTCCATCCAGAGTTCACTGTTTCTTCATCTGGTTCGGCTCTGGGGTCTTCCAGTGCTGGATGTGTTCGCGTCCGAGAAAAACGCGTAGCTCGGTCACTTCGGCTCCCGGTTTTCGGTGTCCCCAAGCCTGGGAGGTGGACGGGATGTCGTGTCCTTGGCCGAGGGGCCTTTTGTATGCGTTCCCGCCGTTTCAGCTACTCAGGCCTTTGCTGTTAAGGGTGCGGCTTCTGGGGGCCAGGGTTGTCCTGATTGCTCCCCATTGGCCTAGGGCGAATTGGTTCCCATTGCTGTGGCTGAGGGCATCCGGTCGGATGTGGCCTCTTCCTCTGTGTCCGTCTCCCCTGGAGTTTCCTGGCCTCTCGTTGAGGTCTTAGGGGAGGTTACACTTGACTGCCTGGGAATGGCCCGCCGAGGTTTGACGGGTCTGGGGGTGCCAGTGGCTTTAAGTTCTACTTTACTGGGTTCCAGGCGGCGTTCCACTTTACTTTCTTAGGGTAGGCTGTGGTAGGTTTTTTTTCTTCTTGATGCTTGAGGCATGTATTGGATCCTACCGGCACGTCTCTCTTTGATGTGATGCAGGTCTTGCAGGACGGTGCACAGTTGAGGTTGTCTGGGGTGTCTCTGCTGGTACAGTGGGCGGCTATTCAGGCATTTTGAGGTCCGTGGCGCAGCCTTCCGGTTAAGGGTCGTTTGTTGCCGGGATTTTTTCAGGGGCTTTTTCATTTGTTTCCTCGCCCTGTACGTTCTTTTCCTTCAGGGGATCTTTCTTTGGTATTGGAGGTTTTAATGGATTATCCTTTTGAACCTCTGGGGGACTGTGTTTACGTCTTCTTTCCTTAAGGACGTTCTTTTTGGTGGCCATTGCTTCGGCTCGCCGTTTAGTAGAATTGGGGGCCTTGGCCTGTTCCTTTCCTTTTTGGGAAGTTTTTCCGGATCGGGTGGTTCTGGTTCCGGTACCTTCTTTTATCCCGAAAGTAAATTCTTAATTTCATGCTCACCAGGAGGTCATCCTTCCTTCCTTTTGTCCGAATCCCGCTTTGGTGGAGGTGGTTCGCTTGCTTTTGTTGGATGTACGCAGGGCTTTGTTGGAGTGCCTGAGGGTGGTGGCTCCTTTCCGTAAGGGTGGTTCGCTTTTTGTAAATTTTGGGCCGGCCCGTAGCGGAGATGCCTTCCACGGCTTCCTTGAGTCGGGGGGTGAGATCATTGATTCTGTTTGTTTTTTTCCTTGATGGGGGTTGTTCCTCATCAAGGGGTTTGGGGTCGTTCTACCAGGGGTATGGCGGCTTGGGTGGCAGAGTCTCAGGGGATTTCAGTGGTGGAAGTTTGCAGGGCCGCCACTTGGGCCTCGCCTTTGGCGTTCGTTCGGCATTCTGGCCGGTCGGACTTGGGTTGTTTGGAGTCGGTATTGGTTCACCGGGTCTTATCCTCTATGAAGTCTTAGGGGTGGGGTTTTGGTGGCCTTTGTGCATGATATTGAACTTCTTGCAACTCAGTGTCCGTCTCCTGTGTGCTTCTTGCTATGTCTCATTGGTTTAAAAGAAGGCGAGGGAGGGACGGGAGGTAATGCGTCCATTTTCTTGCGATAATGGCATTACTCCTAGTCCTACTCCCTCGCCTTCCTTTCCGTTCCCTCCCGCCCTCCCGGTACGGACTGTCTGAGTTGCTGCTTGGGCTTGGTTTTTGTACAGGAGGGGGTAGGGGTGGGGGGGGTTTTTAAAAGGGAAGGGGAGGGTCTAGTGGGAGGCAGGAAGCCTCATTGGTTTAAAGGAAGGCGAGGGAGTAGGACTAGGAGTAATGCCATTATCGCAAGAAAATGGACGCATTCTGAAGCTCTTAGTGCTCTGCTGCAGTTCCGCAACCCACAGTGGTTTACTAGGCAAACGTAGCTGAGCCCTCTTCAATAAATAACTGCTCTACCGGTCAGCCTGGGCGTCTTTCTCTATAGCGAATACTGATCTAGGTGCATACCACCTGAACCACCACTAAACAGCTCTAGATAAAAGCCATGCAAGTGAGCGGGTGCTTCTGGGCGTAAAAGACTCCCACTGCTGGCCTCTGGGATTCTGTGCACAGACAAGTATCTGTGTAATAAGGCTTACATTTGTTTTCTTCCCTGTGCTATATCTGTATATCCATATAGTTAAGATATTTCTGTTTTGTTGTACATACACACTTAATAAATATCATTTTTTGAATTTATTGTTATAAAAATTCTTGTGTTTTGTATTTGTTTGATAATGTTGAACATTGGTTGTAGCTCATTTTCTTCTTGCTTGTACTCAGACAAGTATCACGTCAGCTGTAGACCTCAGTGCATCAAAGGTGCCGGTCACCTAAATACAGGATAGTCTTATTGTACTTTTAGCGCATTACCTCAAATAATTATCTTTCTCATCCTCATTTCCAATTAGTAGTAAAAGATGTAGGCTTAAATCTATGACCCAGAAAAAAGTAACTTGCAGATACAAGCATTTACTAGTGCACACACCTGGCAGTGTCAGCTTTGCTCTATTGTTCTATCCACCAGTGTCCGGAGACTTATTAGTTACAGTTTATATCCTTATTAGCTAACTGTTCTACAGAAAATGCTAATTTTACGTGCAAGCTCCTTCGCTCTTCGTGCAAATATTCTAAGCATATTAGGATCTATAAAAAAGAGGTGATCTTGATTTATTTCATAGTATCTATGAAATCAAAGATGACTGCATAGAAAACAATGCATTATTTTTTTTTTAAACCAATTTTATTATTTTCAATTATAGACAGAATTACAAAGTATAAAACGGATACACAATACAGCATGAACGCATGTATGTGGGTCAGCAGTTCGGTAAGAAGAATTGGCTCATGATATTGTTATATTAACAAGAACAAACAGAAACAATGGTTATGAAGTCAAGAAATCTCATATATTTCCATAACTTCCCATCTCCTGCCCCCACAGGCCCCACGTCTACGGTTATCAATCAAGATTTTATATCAAATATTACCCATGTCCCAGTCGTGATACTCTCAGGTGACAACAATGTGTATGAGGAGTAAACAGGGGGAGGTAGTAGTAAGAGGCTAGGTGGTAGAAAATAGGGTGGGGGACGTCTCTATGTAAAGCTAATCTGTAAGGGATTTTTTTAATCTGTGAGGGTTTCTTGGAAGGTTTGTAGATCAAGTATCATAGTGTTCCAGGAGGCAGCAATGGGGATTCTGCAGAAAACCCTGTAGTTCCTCATGTCTAGGCGCTACTGCCTCAACGTTGCCCCATTTAAGTGTAGCAGTGCACCAGTGTTGCCATCCCGGCAGAGTGGCAGCCTTACAGTGCATGGCAATGGGGCGGTGGGCAATGCGTAGTGCCAGGTCAATAAACCTGTTAGTGACCAGTTGCTTTTTCTTTCATTTGTGCATAGACCCTCCCAACCCGTGATAGCGCAAAGGGTGTACATGACCTCTCTTCCACAAGGCTGCAACCACTGTGCAATCCCAAAACATGTGTATCATGCCAGCTTTCCGTGTTTGGCATCAGGGTCAAAGGGAGGCAGATCCGAACATTTTGTGTGAGATTGCTAGTGTAAAATATGCCCTGGGAAGAATATTATGTTGAATCTATTGGAATGTAGCATTCTGTGATACCTTCCACGGATAGTAAAGTGCCCTATCCAGTTCTTTAGGTGTAAGGGGATGGTCCAGATTCTTTTCCCAGCATCTCCTGGTTGCTGATTGTTAAGTAGAGTTATTTGGTGAGACTATGCAGATTGCCAGTCTATCGTAGTTAAAACGAAGAACATGTACTCACAATCCACGGTGTCAAATGCTTTTTCAAGATCAAGCACTATGCAGGCCATGTCCGGCCACCAGGAAGGGGCCAGTTCCATGATTCTACAAAGCCTCCGAATGTTAAGGGCAGAAGATCTCCCTGGGATGAACCCTTTCTGATCAGGATGCACCAGACGGGGCATATGTCCTAAGAGATGGGTTGCAATTATCTTGCTCAGGATTTTGTAATCCATGGCGAATATTGACAGAGGACGGTTGGAGGATAATTTCAAGGGGTCCCTACCTGGTTTGGGAAGGAACACCAGGAGCAACTCGTGGGGCGATGGTGGAAGACAGTCTTCCGTAAGGGCAGCTTGATAAAGTTCTAAGAGCCTGGTGCCAACAGGGGTTCATATGCCTTATAGAACTCCACTGGCAAGCTGTCCAGGCTGGGCATTTTGTGTGTGGGGGCGCAGCGGATCACCCAACGGATTTCTTGAATCATGATTGGGCATCAATCTCCTCCCTGGCTAGGGGGTCTAGGGTAGGTAGGATCAGGCCCTTAATGAAGCCCTGGATATGCATGTGGCTGTCTTCAGACGGAAGGTCATACAGTGCCTGATAGTATGTGGTGAATACAGAGTGTATATCCACTTAGCTAGTAGTGAACTGTCCTGAGGCCGATCGCAGCATTATAATTGTAATTTGGGGTCTTGCAGCACGCAGCAGCTATGGCAGGAATCTTCCCAATTTATTGCAGCATGCATCTTCGCCTGGCAGGCAGGATCAAGACAATGCAATTACTCAGTTAATTGAGCATGCCAGTTGAGGGCTGTCGTGAGCGCCAGTCAGTCTGCGGGGGCCGCAAGCACCGCCCCTTCCAGGCAGTGCAACTCCATCTCAAGTTGTGTTAAGTGTGTTAAGTCCCTGTGGAGACCTGCCCTAGCGCCTACTACTGCTTGAATACAGTGACCTCTGGTGACTATCTTGAGAGCTTCGTGTCTGGGGGTAGTAGAGCCACAATTATCCATGAAGTAATGAATTACAATCTCACAGGTCTCCTCTCTAAAAGCCTAATCTTCTAGCACAGCTGGCTGCAAATGCCACGCTGGGACCGACGATCGCAGCCTTCCCCAGTCCAGGTGTAACTGGATTAGGCTGTGGTCAGAAAAGGTTTTCCTAAATTTTCAGCATCTGCTACCAGGGAATGAAAGGCAGGGCTACATAGGATGTGAACCAGTTGTACATGCAGGTCATGAGGGGGGGAATAATAAGAGTAGTCTCTGACACTTGGATGGGGTATTCACCAACTGTCCTACAGAGACCAGTGAGTTAACCACTGCGAGACGCCAGCAGCCGCTGATACAACCAGAGAGGCAGGGAGAGGGTCTGTGATCTGTCCATGTCAGGGTAAAGGACACAGTTAAAGTCCCCACCGATAATCCAGGGTATGTGCTCCTCGTGAGTAAGCACAGTTGAGAGACGCACCGAGAAAGCTGGTTGTGCTACATTGGGCGCATAAACACTGCCAAGGGTCTACCATCCAATTGCCTTTCTACAAGGACATAGCATCCTTCCTGATCTATCTCCTCCGCCAGCTACCAGAAGGGTACCCAGGTCAGATCAAAATGAGTGCTCATCATGCAAACCCTGATTATGTGGTGCAATAACACTGGCCAGGGCACCGTTTCTGTAAGCGAGTGTCCGCCCCTTTCGCAATGTGCATTTCCTTGAGGAGTGCGATCTGAGTCCCCCATCACCTAATGTACTGTTGTATGGCACACGCTCGTATGCTGTCCCCATTCCCCGGGTGTCTCAGCTCATAATTCCTATTCTAGGCAAGTGTACTCAATCTGGGAGGGGGGTGCGCAGGCAGAGAGAGACAGGAGGAGGGGAAGCATGGCAAGTCGTAGAAGGGGTTTGGCAGCGGGATCTATATGTGCTGTGCTGTAGGGGGTATGAGAATGCAACTGGACCAACCAATTCACGTCACATGACCTGTTATATAAACAAGCCAAAAAAAACAAAAAAACTTCCCCCCCCCCCCCAGGGTGGCCGCAAAACAGTCGGCTGCCCAAACCATTAACCAGAATCACATAAAAGGTGAAGGCTCTATAGCATACATTCATGTATAGCACAACTTTTTTTGGAGGGGGTGGGGATGGAGGGGGAGGAAAGAAGAGGCAACCCTCAGACTAAAGTACTGTTCCAAGTACGTCAAGGAGTGAGCCCAAAGATGAACGAAGGACCCATGTTTGCTGTAGAAAAAGTAATAAAATAACATAACATTAAAAGCCCACAAAGAGATGGGCTGCACAATGAGCTCCTGATGAGGCCCCCAGGAGAGTTCTACTGAGCAAAGATTAGGACCTAGAGAGTCCATGAATCAATAAGTTTCCCGGTGCCTGGGGAGCCTGGGTACATTGGGTTCATTATGTGCCTGTGCAATCAGGGGCGGGGGGAAGGCGATCACTCAAGTCCAGCAGTGGCGATCATCGAGAGGGGGTTCTACAACAAAGTGTCAGCCATCTGTGGGATGACCACTGGAAGCGTCAATGAGTCAGTACTTCCCTTGGAAGAGTGGGAGCCCATGACTGATGCCATATACCTGAAGGCCGAGGTCGTGGGAGATCGCTGATCAGCCCACCAGGAGGAGGTTGTGGGCACAGCCTGCATCTGGTCCTCCTTGGCTTGTTCCAGTGTTCCGCTGGGATGGGTAGCCTCTATATTACGCTGTCTGCATTTCCTTCGCTGCCATGGCTGATCGGAGTCCCTATGACGATGGGGTGAACTCCATCTCTTAGCATCACTATTCCAGCCAGACCCAGGCGTCTTGCGGTTCAATGAAAAAATAGCAGGTATTGTTGGCCATCACTTTCAACTCAGCGGGGAACAGCAAAGAATAGCAAAGGCCAGCCTGTCGAAGTTTTTTTCACCCCTAGGAAGAAAGCACGCTGGCGTTGCACTGCAGATCGTAGCGCACAAAGGATAGTTTCCTTGTCCCTATAGTTCAACAGTTGCACCACTACTGGGTGTGGGGGCATCCCCATCGGAGGCCTGCAAGCGGGAACCCAGTGGGTATGTTCAACTAGAAAGTATTGGGACAGCAGTGTGGGCACCACCATTTGGTGCAGCCAAGTCTCAAAGAACTGTAATGGGTCTGCTCCCTCAGCTCCTCCAGGGAACCCAACCACCTGAAGGTTGTTTCGGTGGGACTGCTCTTCTGAGTCTTCTGCCCCACGGTCGAGCTCCCGCACTTTATCCGTAAGTAAGCAAACAGTATTTTCCAAGTCTGATTGATGGGTGTGTAGATCATTAAGGGCCATTTCTGCATCAGTGACTCTAGAGGAAAGTTTACTATGGTCATCCCTCAATAGTTCCAGTTCAACCATCACTGCATTGACTCTTTCACACATTTCTATTTCGGTGTCTACTATGGCCACCAATATCGCTTTAGCATGATCGGGCCCAGCCAGCCATATTCACCACAGTCCTCCCAACCCGCCAGGCCCCTAGTCCCACCAAGAAGAGGAAGTGGGAGGCCAGGATTGAGCCGGAAACAATAATTGTATGATGGTCAGAACAAGGCGAAGATAGGAAGTGTCCCTCCCGACAGGGCTACTAGATGCTGGGAGACACTCAAAGTGGATCTAGGGCAGACAATATTAAGGGGAGCCTAGAATGGCCCTCCATGCGAACAATGATGCCAGCCTATAGAGGTAACAAACAAGTTACTTATTTTGCTAACTTCTTATCTGGTAGAGGCTCTATCTAGCCACAGATACCTTACCTTATAATATTCCCCAGATGTCAAACTAGGTTTCGAAGATCTTGAGCAGAACCTCTGCATGCCATTAGGTGGCAGCAAATGGCTCTGCGTCGACCCCACCAGATGTGTCATGCGGGCTGCTTATATAGGCACCAACCCTGCGCTGACCTAAATTTTTATGTGGCTGTTTCTACAGCAGAGCACAAAGCAACGTCAAGGTGTTGTGATTAGTGTGCCAAAACTACAGGTCAAAAAGGATTCTTGCAGGCGGAAAATTTCAGTAGCTGATAGGAGAGGTCTGGTGGGTTGGTTAGGACACTGAGGCTAGATAGAGACTCTACTAGATAACGCATTCCCAAAGGTAAGCAACTTTGCAGCTTCTTTACCTCAGAAAAGATACTAAAGCATTCCCTCCCTGGAGGGGGACATGTGAACTGACACAAACCAATAATTACGGGATGAATTAATGGGCAAAATGCCCATCATTACAGAGCTGACTGTTAAGGCAGTAATGTTTTGTAAACATGTGCAGGGAAGACCACATAGCATTCTGAGAGATATCCGGGACAGGGACTCTGCAAGCTAAAGCAGTGGCCGCAGCTTTGACTACCGTAGAACGAGTTGCAAGCCTCAGGGGGTTGCTTCTTGGCCAGAGATTAGCAGAATTTAATGTAGAGTACAATCCATCTGGAGATGGTCTGCTTCGGCATTGCTTTCCCTTTCTTTGTAATGGTGAACCCCACAAAAAGCTGATAGTCCACCCGATGTTCTTTGGTGTGATGGAAATAGAAAGAAAGCGTTCTTTTCAGATCCAGGTGGTAGACTGAGTCTTCCTCCTTCGAGGGGTGTAGTGAAGTGAAATGTCGGGCATTGTGATGCTTTGGCTGGTATGGAAAGGTTTCAGCACCTTGGGTAAGAAAGACACACAGGTGCGCAGAACTGGTTTTTCTGGGAAGAAGCTGGTGTATGGAGGTTGAAAAGACAAAGCCTGTAACTCGTTTCCGGCCGATGTGATGTACACCAAGAAAACTGTTGAGTTTCACGAGTCAGACAGGACAACTATGCATGGGTAGGAGGGGGGAACACATCAAGTAGTCAAAACCAAATTAAGGTCCCATTGGGGCATAACAAAAGGCTTAGGAGGAAACATGTGTTGGAGACCTTCTAGGGGATGTGTGACAACAGGTGACTAACAGGGAGGAGTGACCTGGCAACAGCAATAAAGCTGATATGGTCGAAAGACACCCCTTAACTGTGCCCATACGATGGCATTGCCAGGCTAAGGACAAAAGCACAGCACTTCAAACAAGGCTACAGATAGTCGATCAATATTCTTCTCAACACACCTTACCACAAACCTGACCCAACTGCAGATGTATACGGTCTTTGGTGAAAGACACCTGGCTGCAAAGATGTCATCACAGACCTTGGGAGGGTGGGTAAAATACCCTGAACTATCAATGCTTAATCCCCATGCATGAAGATGGAGAGTGCACAGGTTCAGGTGCAGAACCCTGCCCTGTTGCTGTGACAGAAGATTATCCAGAAGGGACAGCCTGATCTAAGGGCAGATGCTCATGTTCAGGAGTTCTGGATACCATACTCTCCTCGCTCAATCCGGAGTCACCAGAATGACTTGGGCCCAGTTTGTTCTGATCTTTTTCAGAACTCGGGGGAGGAGAGGTACTATATGTTCCTATCTAGTCAGAATTCGTCTCTGAGCAAGAGCTGCTTTGGAAACTTCAGTGTGTAGAAGGGCTGATGTAGCCAAGGTTCTCCTCTGCCCTGAAATAGACCTTCAGCCACCTCATGAAGCAGCTACAAAAGGTGGCTTGCAAGGCATCGACAACTAAAATAGTCCGCTCTGATGTTTAGAGATCCAGTGAGGTGCTGAATGACCAGAAAAAAGTTCTTGATGTTCCAGCCATGTCCAGATGCACAGGGTCTCCTGACATAGGGTCCACAACCCACCCTGCCCTGTTTGTTGCAATGTCAAAGGGTGGTGGTGTTGTCCATTAACACATGGACCAGCTTGTCTTTGATGGAGGACGGGAAAGCTTTCACTACCAAAGACTAGAGGCCTCTGATCTCCATCTCTCCCAGATGGCCCCCACATCACAGAAGTAATACATTGGTCACCACTGTCAGTTCTGGGTGGGGAAGAGAGAGGGGTCCACTGCAGATCTCCTGCAGTCTCTACCAATATGTGGACCTGATCCAAACAAATTCCTTGGTGCTGGGTCCACGGGACCCTCAGGTCCCACTGCAAAACCTGTGTTTGCCACATAGCAAATTTCACTAGCAAGAGGCAGGTCATCAGAACCAGCAGCCTCAGAGTCAGTCTCACTGAGATCCGGGACTGAGGCTGAAACATGAGGATCATAGCCTGAATGACCTGGACTCTCCGCTGTGGTGGAAAAGCAAAGAACTGCACTGTGTCCAGCATGGCTGAGATGAAAGTCAGCACCTGAGAAGGCAACAGGTGTGACTTTGGCATATTGATAGTGAACCCGAGAGAATGCAGGAGGCCTGCTGCAGTCTGGAGGTGGGTGACAACTAAGCATGTCAACCCCACCTTCAGTAGCCAGTCATCAAGGTAGGGGAAGACTGCAATCCAAAACTACAGAGGTGTGCTGCATCCACCGCCATCACTTTCCTGAACATCTGAGGGGCACTGGTATGGCCAAAGGAGGGCACAGCAAATTTAAAATGCTCCTGGCTCATGGTGAACTGCTTGCAGTGCTGATGGGTCTGCAGGTTGGGGACATGAAAACAGGCCTCCTGAAGGTCCAGCACTAACAACCAGTCTCCAGGGTCGAGCGCTGCCAAAACCTAAGTGAGTGTGAGCACCTTGAATTTTTCCTTCCTCAAGAAGGCACTGAGTGGGAGCAGGTTTGTGCATCAGAAAGTAGTGGGAATAATCACCAGGACCTACTTCTGATGCTGGCACCCTTTCACTGGCTGCTATGACCAAAAAAGCCTGCAGTTCCTGACATAATAAGTAGTCCTCCGTTAGCCGATCTGAGGACAGTAGCAGGGATGGAGGGGTTTCTGTAAATGGAACAGTGTAACCTTACTGGACAATATGAAGCACCCACTTGTTGAAGTTATGAAGTGCGACTGGGGCAGGTGATGCTTTATCCTGCTGCCAACAGGGGGCCCCTACCGGTATGATGGCATACTTTAGAGACTTGGAGGAGGTGGGTGCCTGAGGGTTGGTGGACTGACAAGATCTCTGGCTTTTAAGTCCCATGGGACTTGTTGGAGTTGCATCTATGGCCACAAAAAGGCAGGGAAGCTTGTTGGCCGTGGTGGCTGGGTAGGGAAGGATGCGGCTGGTAGCCCCTAGCGTGACCACAGAAGGAGCAAAAAGAAGAGTGTGATTGGCATGGGGCCACGATAAGCCCCAACAACTAGGAAGTGAATCAATGAGTGCCATCGGAGGGCATGTTCATAAGGGATGCCTGGACATCCCCAGAGAAACCAGTAGATCTCAGCCAGGTCTGGTGACAAAGTGCCACCTATGAAGCAATAGCCCTGCCCAGCGAGGTTTTCGTCTACAGCCCACATCTGATGGGGAGCTCAGCTGAATTCCTTCCATCAGCAACAGCCTCTGTCAAGATCACTCAGGCCTCCTCCAAACCCATGGGTAGTACTTGAGCAAACGAGTCCCACACTTTGTGATTATTGGCATATGAGGCATGCAGTCTTCACCGATCGCAGTACAAGGCTAATGGAACAGAAAATCCTCTTCCACCCTTCTGGATTCCCTAGCCGGTGTAGTGGTAGGGAACGCGCCAGGATTAACCTTATAGGTTGCAGTCTGCATCATCGGTCTCTCACAGGTAGGGTGCTGAATGAGGAAAGCTGGACCTCCAGGAATGGGATAGGGATGGTGCACAATCACTGTGCGCAGGAGTGCCCATGCAGGGCTTGGCCAAGGACCGAGTGGGATATCAGAGAGGGCTTTGTTGAAGGTCAGGAGGGCTTCTGTGTTGAACACTCCAGGCTGATGGGAGAGACAGTGATCTTGACTTACACTGAGGGTAGCGTGAATTCGATGACCTTAGCTGCCCTCTGCACCACCATAGTAAAGGAGGCCCCCTTCCTTCGTAACTATACTAGGAGGAGTGATGAGGCCAGTGCCTGGCGAGGCGTTCAGACCACTGGCATCAGCAAGGTCCTCATACAATTTTCTTTGGCCGAAGGTTGTTCAAAGGATTCAGGGTAACTATAAGGATCCTCAGATTCACCCCAGTCATACTCTTCATACGGCCTGTCAGGAAAAGGACCCAACTCGGAAGGTCTTGGTCTGGTCTTCCCCAGAGTGGATGTCAGACCACGCTGGTCTGACTCTGTATCAGAGTTGGGAATGACCTAAGGTTTGGCAGCGCAGAAATGCGTCGGCAGCGCCAAATATCGCTTTACTGGTCCAAATCCCAAGGAAAGTCATGGATTTGCGACCAAGTCTGTCCAAATCAAGAGGACCCAACTGCCGCTGGGCGGTAACCCAGTTACGGTTTTCCCAAGCCCATGGGCGCTCCGGGGGGTCACCCCACCCACAGATGCGGTGCATGGCTTAACAGAACTCATTGGGTTGGGTGGTTGTCACTCTAGCTCCAGGAAATTAGGGAAGGGATGGAGCTGGCCTAGGCTCAGGCTCCACTGGGGATGTGTGGGAGCAGGGCCTAGACTTGTGATGTTCCAAAGCCTCGTCTGATAACTTGGGCAGGCAAGGCAAAACTGGAGAGTGCTTCGAATTCTTGGTCCTCTTCTTCCTGTGGGACTTACCTGATAATGCCTTTAACCTCAACAGTGACCTGGGAGGGGTGCGGAGTCATCCAATGCTGAGCAGCCAGGAGCTTTATCACCAGCTCCCAAACAACGTTGGGGTTCATTGTACTGCAGTCTCTGGAATCGTGGTCCGACTTCAGGCACCACAAGCAAACCAGATGGGGGTCTGTCACAGATATTTGCCTGTGGTTTAAATCCCAATGGTTTCTTAGGGGACATACCTAAGGGACACTAGAAACAAAAAAAACTCATAAAAGATCGACAAAATGTTGGAAAGGTGGTAAAATAAATGACAGAGGTAGCTCTTTCAAATCTGTGCTGATGGCATCGAAAGAAAGGAACTGAGGTAAGAGTGCTGACGTGGTGCCGAAATAGGCACAGCACTCGTCACAACTGGAGCAGGATGATGTTGATGATGAGCTGTTCACCACCACTTAGCAGTGTGCAGAGGTGCTGCACAAGATTTTCAGGATACAGTTTGACCACATGGGGTGAATATTCTAAGTTAAGGAATCTGCGGCTAGAAGTCTCTATCAGATACTGCTGTTATGAAGATTATTGGTGAGCTGAACCACTCACATGAAAAAAGGTCCTCCAAGGCAGGCATGAAAGCATGGGTAGGTGCTTGTGAGGGAGAAGGAACTAACAATGTGGGGAAAGCTTGAGTGCCTCAACAAGGCAAAGCACCAGTGGATGCAGGAGCTTGAGGGTAGAAGCTTACACAAAGAATTGGTGCATGGCTGGGCCCTCGTAATTATTAATAAAAAAAAGAAATTCCCCCATGACCTTCTAGTCGAAAGGGCCATGGCTGCACTTGACTGCATAACACTGGACTCTTCCTTCAGGCCCAGGCACAGAGTGTATTAGGGGATGACACACGGAGGTGTAGGGCTAATGTTAGACATAGAAGCCAACGCATAGGCTGCAGACTGGAACTGCCCTCAATTCATCCTTTACTGGACGAATTTCCTGGGATCAGTGCAGACTGAATGGAAGGGTTATAATCACTCCCTAAGCAGGAGTAGAGAGAGACTCTGAAAAACAACAAAGAGACCGTTTAGCAGGTTATTGAGAACATGGGTCACAAAAGGAGAACAGAGTTGAATCAGTAGAACAGACTAGAGAAATATGCTTTCTTGGCTAAGCAACAAATGATACTGTTCAGAAGGCAATCAGTGATTCTAACACCGTTTTCCCCCAAACACACACAACCAAAACTGGTAGAAGTGCTTGTTGTGGTGGGAGACTCCAGATCAGCACTGCAACAAAAAAATGAACTTGAATGCCAAAAGGAAATCTGTTATGGGACCAACAAAACAAGAATATCAATCAGGGTTGTAACTGTCAAACAGATCGCTAAGCATAATGATGGGGCAGTCACAACTCTACAAAAATGTGTGAAACTTCAAAAGAATACAGATATGCTGCTGGTAAGAGTGGAAGATGCCAAGGACAAGGCATGCCTGAACAATATCAGAATTGTTGGAATACCAGAGAGAAGTGAGTGGTCCAACGTGGAACTATTTGTGAAGGACTGTATCCTGAAAGACCTGAAACCCCAAAAGCTGCCTAACTTTTGCTAGCTCAGTGGAAAAGGTACACACGACTACAGGAATACTGCAATCCCTGGTGATCCCACCAATGGCAATCATAGCACGTCTGTTGAACTATCGCAGCAGGGATGCAATATTACAAGACGCCAGGAAGCAAGGCTCAATCACATACTAGCATGTTCTGGTAGTGAAGAAGCTCTGAAAAGTGAAAAGATTACTCTGAGAGAGAGAGAGAGAGAGAGACAGAGAGAGAGAGACAGAGAGAGAGAGAGAGAGAGCTCAATTACATGCTAATGTTCCCTGGTTGACTAAAAGTCACTGCGGAGGAGAAAACATGGCATTTTTTGCATCAGTATAAGTGCAGCTGGCTGGAGGGCTGAACCACTGTTACATGAAAGAGAGGACCTTTGTAGCAAAAAATGGACAGTAGACTAAAATGCCCTGACAGGTACAGGATGTATTTACCAGAGACAATCCACAACATGAGCTGAAGATACAATGGAAAACCACAAATGCGAGACATGAAATCGGTCTGAGAAAATTGGACCGTACTTACTTTCTCCCAAACGCTATATGGAATGGATGGGGTGAGGGGTGAGAATAAAAAACATCAAAATAGACTAAAGGCACATACTCACTTGTACCAACCAATATCTACAAGTAAAAAACTGCTTCATGCTCAGTGCCACAGCATATAATGTCTGTATAAAAAGACCTGAATAAAAAGCTAAGTAAGATATCCCAGATGGAATAATGTCGAGTGACCAAAGGTAATGTCAGCTATGTGAGGTACGAGCAGCGAAGGGAGGTAACTGAATATGACTTGTTTGTCCATCAGGTGTGGCTCATTTGCCCAACGTAGGCAGAAATTCAAATGTGCAAATGTTGTTTGGGGGAGGGTGACAGATACACCTTGCATTAAGGTGTTGAGTTTGAGGCTCACTGTAGGATGGGAGAGTGTAGAAGTGTAGAAGAGAAGGAGGTTCTTCTTTAGGATGACAACAGCCAACAGGGAAAGCACCGGATGTTACAAATACTACAGGTATATCACCAAACATATATTTAACAATACTTAATGCAATGGCACAAACACGCCATCAGCAACATAGCTTCAGCATCCCAACAAACAAGTTGCTTCCTTTCGGTTACACTCTTTTTGGATGATACTCTCTCTGCAGATTCCTCACCTTTAGACTAATCTCAAAATGTGGTACTGGATCTGGAAGCTTTTCGTTGCAGTGTTCACACGCACCAGTAGGTGGTGTTGCAAGGCTCTGTTTTAACTTTGTCCCCACTTGGAAGTCACAGAGTAGAGCCAATACTGTATAGGCGGCACCCCTGCACGCTTACATCATTTTCCTTCTCGACTCTGTGCCATCAGACGCAGAACCCAAAACTACATCAAAGGTACCAGTGTGAAGATCTCTAGTTACTGTTCCAACTTGGGTGCATCCTTAAGACGATCCCACAAACTAGAGGAGTTCTGAAATTTGACACAAAACTACCTCTAAAAGAGAGCTCAGTGATATGGTGGCCACATAAATTCCCAACTTGGAGATTCATAGTCAATGAGCGACCTATAACTCCCTCCAAAGTATCCAACCTTTGAATTCACTGAGACTAGACCATAGGCTGTTATCAGTATTAAGCGTTTAGAAATGTGACTGGGCTTTCTCCAGCAGTAGTGGCATAAGCAATTTTTAGGCAGGCAATGTTCTCTATTTCACATATATGGAGAAATAAAAGTTATGCATCATCTAAACACAGAATTGGTTTACCTGGTCACACTACAACCAGGATTGGAATTTGCTTTAAGCAGCTGCCCCCAAAGTCTTAGCAGAGAGCTAACACAATTGCTTACATTTCTTTAAATGGGAAAGGCCATCACAGCAGGACTGCCTCTGTATGTATCAATGTAAAAATGATGTCAAACAGCCAGAAATAAATTATCGTTCTTTCACAAACACATGCTAGTCCAACTGCAATCAAACATTGTGGTCTGTACACTTACTGGATTCAGTATAAGTATTCAGCTGCCATCCTTCTCCTTGCCACCCTAGCATCAGGACAAGTATCAAGTCAAACTTGCATTTGCCAGGGCTGCAATAAGAAACCAAAAGTGATGAGAGCTTGTTAAAGGGAACCAAGAAGAGGCGGTTCATCTATAGGAGCATGGAGGCGTTGAGCCCCTTCTTGGAGCCCCCACAGGCAGAGAGACTTGTTACTAAAAAAAACGTATCCGTTCTGTCATTCGTTTACGCACTAGGGGGCAGGGCTACAGTGCTCTCGTTGTTGGACAACCAGGATCAGCTGACGTTATGGAAACTGGGCTGCACATGTCAAATTGGCTGGTATTTCCACCATGGCCAGCTTGACATGCACAGTTCAGGCTTCCAGAACCAATGCTATGAGGAAGCTGTAATAGACACACAGCCACATCGGTCTCCAATGGAGCGTTGTGCTTGATTGACCCAGCCAATCCTGGCACTGCTCTTACGCTGTTTAGTATTATAGGCAGCATGAGAGCAGTCCTTAGATTGGCTGGGAAGCTTCCAACGTATACCAGCATTCATCTTTTTTGCAGCTAGGCAGAGCGACGCTGGACTAAAGGTTCTAAGGTAAGATAAGTTTTAATTTGTACTTCATGGACAGTAAATGCTCTTTAAACAGACTGCGCCTGATCACCTCTGCATTACGAATTCCATTTTCCATTTATGCCATGCTTCAAAATGAAATTTGTATTGCAGAGTTGTTCGGGCACATTCTATTTATAAAGCATTTACTGTCCGTTATAACTATTTACCCCTTTTATGTGCCCCACCACTTTCAAAGCCCATCAGCCGCCTCGGGGACCAAGCGCAATCGTGGGTTACTAGGCCTAAATTGTGTCCACTGAGGTCATTCTCCTAATGACAGCTGATGGATTTAAATAGCGGCGAGGCGCAAAGTCACTATAGGAGTATCAATGTACAAGTGAGTCTAGCAAGTAAGCCAGAAGTGATTTTGGAGGGTCTACAGCAGAGCGGATTAATGGGAGGGGCTGTTTCCCTGCACATATTTAGAACAAATTGGTTCAAGTGACAGTGCTTCAGCTCACCACAGTTCATCCTGAATGCAAGCAAATGCACTTCTGCTCCAAGACACTGTGCTTGGATTCAGGAGAACCCATGCTCGGAGTCAAGATCAGCTGTCTTGGACAGTACTGGAGTTAGGAGTGGTTGTGTTTTATTAGGTCAGGCTAGTTTTACTGAGTCAGGAGTGGCTATGTTTAGCGTCAAGAGTCACTCCTGAATCCAATAGAGCTAAACCTCGCTCCAAGCACAGACATCCCTGGCTTCAAGTCACTCTGCTTGGAGTTGTAATTAGCTGTACTGAAATCAGATCAAACTGGGTGTATCTGGAGTCAGGAGTGACTGTGCTATAAGTCAGGAATAACTACCGACAGCAATCACATTCACTACCACCTCCAGTACAGTTATATCATCCAAGTTTTGTAAGAATGTTCATTATTCCATTTTCTCCTCACAGCCAATCTCTCTCTGAGCACGTTTCAAATAACTTACTCCTCAAAGGAAAAGTGTGCAGATGATACTGAATGGGCCAGTAGGAGCATATCAGTATAGTTATACATGACGTCTTCCCTGTCGGGAAACTCTACTTTCAAAAGCACATAATAAATATGACAGTGTATTTTAGTGTTCAATCTTTCATTTTAGGCAGAAATTGTCTATGGAATAACGTACCCCATGATAATGATTATGTACATACACTCTTTAAAGTGATTTAACACTATGTGCGTTCAAAAAATTCCCGTAATGTAGGAAAATGCCAGTGTTGGCATGGTCACCCCCCACTTTGTGCCTAAGTATTGATGCCAGCTTTGATTAGAAGTGTGCTGGGATCCTGCTAACCAGGCCCCAGCACCAGTGTTCTTTCCCTAAAACTGTACCTTTTTTCCCCCAATTGGCACAGCCCTGGCACACAGTTAAGTCCCTTGTAAAATGTACCCCTGGTACAAAGGGCCCTAAGGCCAGGGATGGTCCCTAAGGGCTGCAGCATGTATTAAGCCACCCTCAGGGACAAGTCACTCAGTGCATGCACACTGCTTTGCAGCTTGTGTGAGCTGGTGGGGAGAAAAGACAAAGTCGACATGGCACTCCCCTCAGAGTGCCATGCCCACAAACCACTGCCTGTGGCATAGGTAAGTCACCCCTCTACCAGCCCTTACAGCCCTAAGGCAGGGTGCATTATACCACAGGTGGGGGCATAGCTGCATGAGCACTATGCCCCTACAGTGTCTAAGTCAATTCTTAGACATTATAAGTGCAGGGTAGCCATACTGAGTATATGGTCTGGGAGTTTGTCATTACGAACTCCACAGCACTATAATGGCTACACTGAATACTGGGAAGTTTGGTATCAAACTTCTCAGCACAATAAACCCACACTGATGCCAGTGTGGGATGGATTGAGAAATGCACACAGAGGGCATCTTAGAGATACCCCCTGTACGTTAGCCCAACTGCTAGTGCAAGGCTGACCGGTCTGTGCCAGCCTGCTACTTCCAGATGAGTTTCTGACCACATGGGGTGAGTGCCTTTGTGCACTCTGTGGTCAGAAACAAAGCCTGTCCTAGGTGGTGTTGCTTCACACCTCCCTCTGCAGGAACTGTAACACCTGGCGGTAAACCTCAAAGGCTCAAGCCTGGTGTTACAATGCCCCAGGGCGCTCCAGCTAGTGGAGATGCCCGCCCCCCTGGACGAGCCCCCACTTTTGGCAGCAAGTCCGGCGGGATAGTGTGAAAAACAAGGAGGAGACACACCCCTAGCCAGGTCCACCTCTAAGGTGACCAGAGCTGAAGTGACCCCCTCCTTGAGAAATCCTCCATCTTGCTTTGGAGGATTAGGACTAATAGGGATAAGGATGTGCTCCCCTCCCCAGTGGGAGTGGGCATAAGGAGGGTGCAGCCACCCTCAGGGACAGTAGCCATTGGCTACTACCCTCTAACCCCAAAACACCCCTACATTTAATATATAGGGGCGACCCTGAACCCAGCTCCTCACATGCCTGACGACCTCACAAGAAGAAGGAGGACTGCTGAGCTGAAAACCCGCAGGGAAGAAATGGAGACGACAACTGATTTGGCCCCAGTCGTACCGGCCTGTCTCCTGCTTCAAAGAGCCTGCAACCGAAAAGCGGCGCGTTCTACAGGACCAGCGACCCCTGAAAAGCCTCCAGGGGACTGCCTGCATCCCGGAGGACATAGAACTCCCATGGGCGGCGGCTCTGCCCAACCAGAAGAAAAGACATCCACCTTTAAAGGGACTCCCACCTCACTCCAGAAGCGTGAGTCCCCATTAATTTGCACCCGACGCCCACTGGCCCATGTCCAGAGAAACCAACTATCCAGAGAGGACACCCAGGCGGCTCAGATGATGGGAATCCCGAGGCCAGACGTGACTGCCCAGACAAAGATATCTGACGCCTGCAAAAGCACTGCACCAGCAGCCCCCAGGCCTGTGAGAAACCGACCACCGGTGCAGCAACGACCAGCAGGCGGCCCTCACCCTTTCCCAGTTGGTGGCTTGCCCAAGAGGCTCTCCTGTGCTCTGCCTGCAGCACCTAAGTGACCCCGAGTCCCTCCATAGAGTTCAATTGAGAACCCGACGCCCTGTTTGCACACTGCACCCGGCCACCCCCGTGCCGCTGAGTTTGTGGCTTTTGTGCCTACTTGGGGCCCGTCCAGTACTCCTCCAAACATCCCTGGCCTGCCCTCTGACAACACGGGTACTTACGTGCAAGCAGACTGGAACCGGAGTACCCCCTGTCTCCATTGGCGCCCACATTATTTTGGCTCCTGTTTGACCTCTGCACCTGACCGGCCCTGTGTTGCTGGGTGTTTGGGGTTGCCTTGAACCCCCAACGGTGGGCTACCTATGCCCCGGACACTGAACCTATAAGTGCGGTACTTACCTCGGAAACTGTACTTTACTTACCTCCCCCAGGAACTGTTGAAAATTGCAGTGTCCACTTTTAAAATAGCTTTTTGTCATTTTAATGAAAACTGTGTACAATATTGAATCTATTCAAAGTCTCAACTATTACTATGCAAAGTACCTTTCATTTAATGTACTTACCTGCTAAATGAATCTTGTGGTTCTAAAAATAAATTAACAAAATAATATTTCTCTATATAAAAGCCTATTGGCCTGGAGTTAAGTCATTGAGTGTGTGTTTTCACTTATTGCTTGTGTGTGTACAACAAATGCTTAACACTACCCTCTGTTAAGCCTAACTACTCGACCACACTACCACAAATAGAGCATTAGCATTATCTATTATTGCCTCTGTCAAGCCTCTTGGGGAACCCCTGGACTCTGTACACACTATTCTCATTTTGATATAGTATATACAGAGCCAGCTTCCTACACATAATCATAGTTATTCAGAATAGTCTGTGCATGCGTTCATTTTGTCAACATGCAGTAAATATGATTTGCTTAAACTACAGTTGTAATATTAATAATATTCTGTGTAAGTACACATGTACACAGAGAAGTGTGTTATGTACAGACACACACAATATTACTAAGAATATCTATGAACTGTAAGAAACAGCAGTTTTTCTTGATGTTTATATCAGCCAGCTCTGAATTGGTGCTTTCCTGTTCCCTGGCACCCGTGTTCTCTTCCTCATAGCAGCTCCAGCCGCCAGCACCACCTTTTAGGGGTGTCGTGACTCCCAGTCTTTTGCCTTCTGTGCTCTTTTCTTCACAGCATTGTTTTGCAGAGTACACATCCTGAAAACTTTTCTAAAGCAAATTTAGCCTGTTCCTTCAAGGTAAATACAGCTTCTCCCTTGCACAACTTATTTGTCTTACTTATCACCAGGTAGTTCGGCTGGTTAATCCACACCACAAGCTTTTCTTCCGTGTAATACAGTTTGGCAATCCCTTTTCTCCAGGAGACAGTTCCTTTTTTCTCCAGGCAGTCTACAGCTCTCTGGTTGTCTTCCTGGTAAGGAAGTAAGCAATCAAAGATCCTGGATCTGCTAAAGTAATTCCCAATGTACCAAAGTGTGGGTCGCTGCATTGATCATTGGCAATATAACAAGGTTAACACAACCATGCAGAAAAAAATGTGGATTCGGGATATCTGTCTCTGGATCTGGTTTCAAGCAGTTCCTGATATTCTTTTTATTTGGCCCAGATTGGTTAGGCAAAAAGGTCTTTTTACCTCCCACTTCAGCAGGGAGAAGCGGTGGAGCTAGGTGTCTGATTGACAAAGGAATCCGAAACAAAGACAAAAAAAAGAGAGAGAAACCTTCCTACTCAGCTATAAGTATTAACACCCCCGAGCAAGAATGAAGCAGGAAGGGGGCAGGTACTCTCCTTGCACTTCAAGGGGGCATGCAATCTCCTTCTTCCAGGAACCACTTCAAAGGAGCTTAGGAATGTTGCTACAGTCTACATCCCTGACTGGTATGCTCTCTCACTCCTCAATCTTTTGAACCAATCACTCATAGGAGATCCAAAAATAGAGTCTTATCCCCATACAAATATGCACAACAGACACATTGCACAATTATTCTAACCGTCACATGCAACAGCCAACTGCACAGACACTCTTCTACACATGTCACTTGCAACCTACTTTGAGCCACTTCCCTAGCTGACCATGGGCCAGCTGACTATGTTAAAAGGCAGGCAACACAGGCTGCAGCTCATTCTCAAATGTAAATTGAGCTTTTAGCGAGTGAGGTAACATTAGGGAGGATCACTATGCAGCAGAGGTCCAAATAACAGACATCCGAAAAAAAAAAAAAAGAGTTTTCCCAGATTAAACCCCATTTCCTTAAATGAAGCACATCATTGCAAATCGTTCTGCTGTAGATCATGTGGATTACAGGCCACAGAAAAGGCTGAAAATCCGAGGGTTTGAAAAGAGCAAACATGGGAACCCACAAAGCAGGTGGATTTCCTACACTTAAATACACTTGTGCTATAGAAAGACTAGGCACTGTCCCCACTTGGTTAGCGCATTCACTAACAGTCAGGATCATGTAACCCCACATATGGTCAATAGTCCCAGGTTCAGACAGTGTCCCATCTTAGAAACAAACAAATTAAGGGCCTGATTTAGAGTTCGGCGGAGGGGGTTACTCCATCACAAACGCAATGGATATCATGTTCGCCGTATTACAATCCCATAATAGCCTATGGAAATCATAATATGGCGGACAGGACATCCGTCACATTTGTGATGGAGTAACCCGTCCGCCAATCTCTAAATCAGGCCCTAAGACTCCAACACCAAAATTAATGTTTGAAATCAAAGCATGAATTGGCTAAAGTCACAAAAGTGGCCCCAAGGCCTGTTGAACAAAGCTCACTATTTAGGGGCCAGCTGGTTGATATCCTGAGTCAAGCAAAGAAGGGACCCAACTGCGGCTCAGGGATATTCCTCTGAAACTAAACCACAATACAGGTGGGAGCTAGTACTTGCAATATTCCACATGGAATCTAAGAATGCTTAGAGAAATGTACAAGGGGTGTGCCCACTCAGTCAAAAATGTTAAGGTTGGTGCAAGCAAGTATGCTGACCAAGCAAATTCATTGCTCCTGGGGTCAGGCCACCTGTATCTGGGTGCGTGTGAAACCACCTCTCCTTTTTCTATGGTTGTTTAAATGACTAAATAATTATCTTTGAGGCATCCTTAAAGAACAAGTTACTTTCCTTTGGTAATGCCTTATCTGGTATTGACATATTCTAGTTGCAGACACCTTACCTTAGTATTTCCCCCAAGCATCAGTCTGGATCTGGGGATATTTCTCGACCATGCTGTTGGGTGGCACTGGTTGGCTCCTCGTCTGTCGGTGTCATGAGCACCGGATAGGACATTGCAGGACCTATATAGGCGCCACTCCGGTGCGCTGACTTCAGTTTCTTTTCACGACTTTCCACGCCAGAAGCATAGAGCCATGAAGAACACTGACCACTGATGCCTCAGAACTAGGGCCCTGAAAGGGAAGTCCCTGACCCTAGAAATCAGATCGCAGAGTGGGGAGGATGGGTGGGGCGGTAAGGAATTTGCAACTAGAATATGTTTATAAAACATATGGCGTTACTGAAGGTAAGTAACTTGTTCATCTGATAGAAACTTCTAGTAATAGATTCCTTACCTTAGAACAGATACCCAAGCAAAACCATCCCTGTAGTAGGGTCTGCAAACCAAAATTAGAAAGATCATTCTAGGAAGTCCTGCAGGACCGAACCGGCAAAGTACCCATCCCTATGGACCTGACTGTCCAAGCAGCAGTGATTGGTAAACATGTGGAGGTATACCCATGTTGCTGCCTGACAGGTGTCCAGGGCTGGAACTCCGTGTGCTAATGTAGTGGTTGGAGCTGTTGCTCTGGTAGAATGAGTGCACAAACCTTCCGGATGTTGCTTTTTAGCCAATGCGAAGCATGTTTTAATGCAGAGAACAACCCATTGAGAGATGGTTTGCTACTGCACTGCCCGACCTTTCTTCACACCCACATATCCAACAAAGAGTTGATCATCCACCCGGAACTCTTTGATACAATCAAGGTAGAATGCAATGCTCTTTTTGAGTCCAGGCAGAGGAGTCTCTCCTCTTCCTTAGAAGGATGAGGCGGAGTGCCAAAAGTAGGCAAGGTGATGGATTAGCCTACATGAAAGGACGTGACCACTTTGATAAAAAGGAAACCCAGGATCGATGGAAAGGTAAGGTGGCTTAGATGATAATGTCTGCAGCTCACTCACCCTACGGGCAGATGTGATGGCCACAAGGAAGGCTGTTTTTAAAGTTAGAAGCATGAGAAGACAGTTATGAAGCGGCTCAAATGGAGCGCACATGAAGAAAGTAAGAACCAGATTCAAATCCCATTGGGAAATTATGAATAGGGATGGAGGAAACATATGGGTAAGACCTTTAAAGAACCTACTAACAATAGGAGATTTAAGCAAAGAGGATTGGTCAGGTAATCTCACAACAGCCGATAGCAGACAAATAACTTTTGAGGGTGCCCAAAGAAGAGTCCTGCTGGGCCAAAGAAAGTTTAAATAAAAGGACCTCACAAAGAGGGCCAGAGAGGGGGGCAACAGACTTGTCTATGAACCATGCCATAAATGTGCTTCATCAATTGGAGTATACCGTTTTAGTGGAGGGACGCCTGGCTACCAAGATAATGTCACAGACTTCAGGCGGAAGGTCAAAAGCTGTCAACAGCCCTGCTCAATCCCCATGCAAGAAAGTGAAGACTGGACAGGTTTGGGTGAAGAACCCTGTCCTGCTACTGCAACAAAAGATCCTCCCGAAGTCTGATCAGGGGACTGATGGTCATGCTCAATAACTCGGGATACCAGACTCTTTGCGCCCAATCTGGAGCCACAAGGATTACTTGGACCCTGTTGTTCTTGATCTTCTTGAGAACTCTGGGCAGAAGTGGTATGGGCAGAAAGGCGTACAGGAGGCCTGAGCTCCATTCAAGACGAAAAGCGTCACCGAGCGAGTGCCGCCTTGGAAACTTCAATGCGCAAAACCGCTGACATTGCACGGTCTCTGCGGAGGCGAACAGATCTAACCAAGGCTCTCCCTACTGCTGAAAGAGACCTTGAGCCACCTCCAGATGGAGATGCCATTTGTGATCAACCAGGCACTGATGAATGAGTTTATCTGCTCTAGGGTTCAGAGAGCCCACCAGGTGTTGACCTACTTTCTCTTTGAGGGAGGGAAAGAGTGCTTTCAATGCCAATCTGATCACCCTGAGCTCCAAAAGATTGATGTGGAGCCCGGACCCCGCTGGAAATCAGACGCCTCTGATCTCCGCCTCTTACATGTGACCGCCCCATCCCAGGAGTGACGCATCTGTCTCTACTGTCAGATCTCATTGGGGAAGGGAGAGGGATCTGCCTCTCACCCAATTGCGGTTCAACAGCTACCACTGCAGATCTTGCGCAATTCCCTCTGAGATCTGGACCACGTCTGAGAGATTCCCCTGATGCCGTGCCACTGGAACTTCAGGTCACCCTGCCGAGCCCACATGTGCCAGCTGGCATGTGTCATCAGCAGGAGGCCATGAAGCCCAGCAGCCTCAAAATCAGCCTCACCGAAATCCAGGATAGAGACCGAAACATCAATATCATTGCCTAAATATAGTGGACTCGCAGCTCGGGAGGATAAGCCTGAAAATGCACTATGTCCAGAACAGCTCCAATGAAGGGGAGCATATGAGAGGCAGTCAGGTGTGACTTCGGCACATTTATAGTGAAGCTCAGCGAATGCAGGAGATCTGCCGTTGTCAGGAGGTGGGAGACAGCCTGGAGTAATCCCGCCTTCAAAAGCCAGTTGTCGAAGTAGGGGAATACTAAAAACCTTAACCCGCGCAGATGAGCTGCCACCACCACAATCACTTTGGTGAAAACCCAAGGGGTGCTGGTAAGGCCAGAGGGGAGCATGGTAAACTAAAAATGCTCTTGGCCTACCTTGAACCGCAAGTAACGTCTGTGGGCAGGCAGGACCGGAATATGAAAATAGGCGTCCTGCAAGACCAATGCTACAATCCAGTCTCCTGGGTCTAGTGCTGATAGAACCTGAGCCAGAGTGAGTATTTTGAACTTCTGCTTCCTGAGGAAGAGATTGAGGGACCGGAGATCTAGGATAGGGCCGAGGCCCTTGTCGTTTTTGGGCACCAGAAAGTAGTGGGACTAAGAACCACAACCTACTTCTGGCACAGGGGCCCTCTCTATTGCTCCCTTGCTAAGAGAGGCATAACTTCCTTGCGGAGAAGTGCCAAGGGATCCTCCGTCACCCGATCGTAAAATGTTGGCATGTATGGAGGAGTAGTCTCGAAGGGGAGGGCGTACCTGTCTGATGTGATGATTTGCCAGCGGGACAGGTGATGGCGAATCCTGCCCCGACTGGGAAGATTTGGAGGCTGCAGAGGGTGAGGGCAGTGGATGGGTTAGACTGCTGACTCCCTGATCCATGAGAACGTTGGATCTCACGTCCTCGGCCACACAGAGGCAGGGCAGCATGCGTGGCACGGTGGCTGGTGTGGCGCCCCTTCTGTAGCCACAAAAGGGGTAAAAAGCAGACTGAGGTGGATGAGGAGCCGCTGCAAGGCCCAAGGACCTGGTCGTAGTCTGGGACTCCTTAAAGTACTCGAGTGCTTTGTCTCTGAAGAGACAGGTGCCATCAAAGGGCATGTCCATAAGAGTGGGTTGGACATCCCCCTAAAAGCCAGACGTCCTCAACCAAGCGTGGCGCCATACGGCCACCATCGATGCAGCCGATCTGCTGAGTAAGTCGGTCGTAGGAAGCGCACATCGTAATGTGAACTTAGATATGTCTCTCCTGTCAGCAACAGCTTGGGAGAGAATGGCCTGGGCCTCCGCTGGAACCGATGTCAGCAGTTCTGCAACCGTGCCCCATAAGGTATGGGTGTAACGGTCCGAAAGGCATGCGGTATTCACGGACTGCAATGCCAGGCTGGAGGAAGAAAACATCTTCTTCCCAAGCTGATCGAGCCTCTTGGGTTCCCTATCCGGGGTGAGGAAGGGAATGCACATGGGGACGTGGATGCTTGGATAACCAAGCTCCTACGGGTCTGGTGTTGCGTCTAGAACACTGGGTCATTTGGAGCTGGTCTATGGCGGTGGGAAATTGTCCTGTTCCCAGGAGCCCCCGTGCTGGGTTTGGACCTAGTCCCCAGCAAGGAGTCAGTGAGGGCTTCATTTTAAAGGGCATAAGTGGTTCAGAAGAAGAAGCCCCAAGCTGAAGCACCTGTCAGGAGGTTAGTCTTGACTGCCATTGAAGGCAGCTTAAGGCCCAGGACCTCGGCCACTCTCCTTAGCACCATGGAGAAGGAAGCTCCCTCCTCCGTAGCCACGGTAGGGGAGAAAGCATGCCAGCATCTGGCAAAGTCTCCAGACCACTGGCCTCACCCAGGTCCGGCAGTCAGTCCATGGGCTCTTCAAGCTGGTATTCCAAAGGGTCCAGCAACCCCTCCCAGTCCTCACCATAACCCAACCTAAGGGAGTAATGTCAGGATCCGACCTAGGGAGCAAGGCCTTTTCTGAAGTCTGAATCGGAGTCGCATGGCACAGGTTTGGCTCAGTGCTGGAGTTGGCAATGCGGATGGGGTCGACACAGACCATGGGCACGGGCAGTGACAGGAGCATCGACGTCTGAACCGTTGTGGGGAAGGTCGAGATGGTAAAACCAATGGTGCCCTCCGGAGCCAAGACCATAGCTGCCACCACGGAACACAAGGGGGCTCTTGCTGACTCTGCGGGGTCCAAGGGCACTCCAGCAGAGTCAGAATGTCCAAATATGAAGTGCATGGCCTCATAAAACTCACGGAGCTGGGCAGGTGTCACTCTGGCACCCAGAAACTTAGGGAGGCGAGGAGCCGACCCAGATGCAGGTTCCTATGATGGAGGCCTGGAACTACAATGCTCCTTTTCCCTCGTCGCGTCAGCAGAGGGATAGGGTGAAGTCAAAAATGTTTTGCTCTTCTTTAACTTCTTCTTGTGTCTCAACTTACCCGATCATCCCGAGGACTTGGAGTGGGATGACAAAGAATGGGGGCTCCGTGACCATTGTCTAGACCCTCATCTTAACTGAGATCGGAAGCGTCGTAGCGCGTCGGGCCGTAAGTAGCTTTAGTGACTGCTCCCACAAAGCTTTCGGAGTCATGGCCCGGCACTCAGAGCATGACTTCGGGTCATTGTCACGCACAAGCACCCGAGGTGCTAGTCCATCACAGACATCATCCGACGACAGGATTCGCAAGGCTTGAACCCAGTCTTGCGTGATGACATCTCGACGCACTAGGAGTGAAAACACTCAAAAATCTTCGACAAAACATCCCAAAACAAAATCTGTCAAAAGGTGACTGAATGTAGCTCTTCTTCAGATCTGTGCTTGGCTGGTACGGAAAGAAAAGAACTGACATCAGTGTGCCGGTGTGGCGCGCATATATGTCCTACGATGTCATATCCGGCGTGCACGACGCCAACAAATGAAGTGGAGCTGACCGACCCCACCTAATGGTGTGCAGGTGTACGACGCGAGAAAAATCTCTTGATCCACACTGATGCCCGGGGGAAATTCTATGGTAAGGAATCTGCAGCTATAAGTCTCTATCAGATGTCTCTCCTCACTGGATGGAGCTCCACATAGGCAGTTCATAAGCAGAAAGGAAGAGCAGTAGGGTCTTAGGCAGTTCTCTGGTTAGTTGAAATCCTGAGGAAGACCAGTAATTCACTGAGCTATTGAAAGTCATCAAACTGGTAGAGGGAAGCTCCAGCTTTTATGCATAGTTTGTGAAAGGTCATGGTGTCTACCAAAAAGGAATATGGCATCTTACAAACCTTTGGGAGCCAGTCATTGGCACAGAGCCTTCATGAAAGGCTTTCTTCCAGGATGAAGTGAAACAAGAGAAAAAAAAACAGCTTCTATGTAGAACTTCGAGCCAGGGTTGCTGGGAAGTATCATCTTTTTTCAAGAAATTGCCTAGCCTGTAAAGTATGAGGCTTCCACCCAGACAATGGGGCAGGAAGAGACAACAAGGAGAGTGGAATGGATGACTGCCAAGATATTGCGCTGGCAGTCACACATCCACCATTTTCAAGCACCCAACAGCATTTTTACACAGGTATAAACTAACAACACATAGCTGTCTCACACAATCGTGGTGTAGTAGAGTCCCAGTAACAGGGGTTACTTAACTTTAACAGGGCTAAGTTAGCAGACATTTTCCCTGGGGTACTGCCACACTGTATCTCAAAACTATTAATCCACTGCCATCAGAGATTAACCTCCTAGCAAGTTGGTTGAGGTGGCGCTTCATTTAAAACCGTTTGAGGGGAAGCCATTCAAACATCTGTCTTCTCTCAGCAGTGACTTAAAGCTTTGCGTCAGAGGACTCATGGAGTAGGACACCCAAAAAATAGGGAAGATTAGGTGGAAACATGAGAAAACTGATCATGGGTGGCTCCTTCTCAATGGTGAAGGAGCGTTGCGCCCGTCCACCCCCCCTCCCCCCCCCCCCCCCCAGATAAACCAGGAGATGAAAGATAAAATGATATTTAATTATTATTTAATCTTTCTTCTGATGGCTCAGCCAGCAGCGTTTTCAGGGTAGGGATGGGGGTGGGCTGGGCCACGGGACGGAGGAGGAGTGTAGTGCACTAAGTGTGCATGTGTGTTTGGCCAGCCATCTCAGGCTGGCCAAACACACATGTACACTTAGGTTTCTCCAGCCCGGCTGTGTACACAGCTGGGCTGGAGAAACTGCACAGACCCCCAAGGTTGTGCCTGACCGGCAGTCCAAGCCACTCAGACCACTCCTGGCGCTGCTTTCATGCTAGGTTTAGCATGACAGCAGCACCAGGATTGCTGGGGAGCCTGTGCTGGTGTCCCAGAGACGCAACACGGCAGGAGGCGTCGGTGACGGGAAAAGGTAAGGTTATATATATATATATATATATATATATATATATATATATATTTATTGTATTTGTATAGCGCTTACTACCCCTGATGAGGAGTCAACGCGCTTTACAGTGAGCAGCATGTTACTAAGAGCCTAGCTAGTGGTCAGTAAATTGGGTATTGGGGTTAGTCTGCATGCTGTGTGGGGCCTTGTTTCGTTTGATGTGATTATTAAAGGGGCTACATGAGGCACAATTACTAGCTGGAATTATTATTGTTATGGTTTCAAAAGAGCTTTTAGGCAGATAGGCATCAGATTTTCAGAGTAACTTGTATACGGATGAGGGAGGCAGAAGATAGGTAGAAAGAAGCAGAGGTCGATTTAAAAAACATAAGTGATTGGAAGGCCAGGTTTTCATGCAGGAGTTTAAGGGTTACAACAGGTTGAGAATTGTTGCGTGCAATTTGTGGATGTAAACTTGTTGAAAGAAACAGTTTCATTTAAAGATACTTCTCACAGTAAAAAAAAGGAAGCACAGTTTGACAAATAAAAGAATCTTTTTATATACCCACTATACCATATTAAATACTATACTATAAAAGTTTTGGAGTTCATGCAAATTATATACATCATAAACAATATATTATAAAAAATGTTTGTAAACATCCATCAACTTGAAAATATAACAAAGCAATTAATATAGAGATATTACGGTAACCATTTGTATATTCAGTGCCAGGTTTGTCACTCATTCAATGACTGGTTTGGAAGGTGCCTCAACCTGAAGAGCACCCGAACAGAACAGACACCATGTCCAGCTGAATGGATGTGTCTGTGGTCACCCTCTCCTTCTAGGATCCACCTTTACCGCGTTATTATATATTTTTTTATTTGCCCCACCCCCATCTCTCCCATTGAGATCTGCGGCGACCAGACTGCTGGTAGCGTTAGCAGTGGACATTCGGCCCTGGGTTATTTATTTATTTATTTTTTTTACACATGTAAATTCAGCTGAAAGTGACTGCTAAAAAAATAATCAAAGGGACTTAGTTGCTGGTGACTTGAAGAAGCAGGTTTAGGCTACCAGTGGTGTCCATATGTATGCTACTAGCCAGAGCTGACAATGAACCTTCTAAAAACAACATGTACACCCCACCCCTGAAGCAGATTGCTTCAGTTATTTCTGAGGCTCCAGGAAAAACAGCTATCTGTGCATTCCTCTTAACAACGGCTGGGCATAAACGTAGGCCACTGGTGGTCAGATGCCTCTATTCTGGACATGTGGCATACGAAATAACTGCCTTGCTGTATGTGTTCATTTCATCACGCTCTCCTCCACCGCCAGGGTCAGAGGATAAACTCATAAGAAAGCTTCCCAAACCACGAGCCTTTGTTGTTTCAGTGATGGGGCGCGGAAGGTTACCCTGTGACATAAATCACGGAGAGGCTATTTACAAAGTCCCCCTGTAATGACTGTAAGAAACAGACTTCACGAGAAGCCAAGCATTTATCTTTTCCTAGCGGTACAAATTAAAAATAGTAATAATAATAACCACCACGGAATATCTGCTCCCTGCAGCCCCATTCCTGCCCTTCCAACGGACACCAGATATATCTTACAGGGAAACGGGGAGTTATTAAAGTAACTTTAAAAAAGTTATGGCCCGATTAGCAGTGACAGAACATTAAAGAAAAGCAGGTCAGTTGTTTCCTCGGACGCTTTGAATGACCTGAAACGAACGAAAAGGCGATGGGCCTCATCAACCCCTAGAACACTTACTAACTATATTATATTTAAGACTCCCAGTGCTCTGGCGTTTTTATTTGAACATTTCCGTCTACAGTTATAGACGATAATATATTCCTCATCTGTTTATTCGGATTTATTTTTGGCCGGTAAAAAATGAAGTTGTAGCTAGTCTATTTCACATAAATATACACGTATATTTTGGTACATGAAGAATTTTAGAGTGTTAAGTTTCCAAAATGATAATAAGCTTGCCTAAAACATATACACACATTGTCTTATTAGCACATATGCAGCTATTTAAAGTTCGTCAGGAAATCTTCATTTTTCAATCAATTAGAATTTATAAAGCACAGCGAATCACTGGCGAAGATCTTAAGGCACTGGAGCTGTTAGTTGCTTCGAGGTGCCAGCCAGGTCTTGAGTCCTTTCCTGAATCCCCAGAGCCATGAAGCGCTCCTAAGGTGCAGGGCAAAGGTCATTCCAGGTTTTGGCCACCAGATGAGAGAAGGAGCTACTCTGCCGTCGCCTCTGCGGATCCTGGGGTGGGGGGGGGGTCTGTGGGTGCAAGGAAGAGGGAGGCAGATCGTAGGTGTCTGGTCAGTTGTTTATTGATGTATGCTAATCCTTTGTTGTGCAGGGATTTGTATGCATGGGTCAACATCTTGAACTAGCATCTCTTCTGGATTGGGGGAGGGGGCTAATGTAGCTTCCTGAGGTGTGGTGTGATGTGGGTCCATCTGGAGAGGTCAAGGTTGGGTCTTGACGCTGAGTTTTATATGCGTGACGGTCCTTCTGGTGTTGACTGGAGCCACCTGAAGATCTTGCAGAGCATGTGTAGGGTGTGAATACAGGCGGATGAGACTGTGTTTACCAGTTTCTTTATAGATAACTTGCTATCCAAGATGATGCAGAGGTTGTGGGCATGGTCTGTCAGGGCAGGGGATGGGTCGAGTTCAGCAGATCACCATGTGTCATTCCATGGTGAGGTGTTGTTCCCAAAGATGAGGACTTACGTAGTGCTGGTGTTTAGCTTGAGACAGTTGTCCTTCATCCAGTCAGTGATGTTCATCATACATCTGTGGAAGTTGGCTCTGGTGGGGGATGGGTCTTCTGACAGGGAGAGGATGAACTGGGTGTCATAGGTGTAGGAGATGATGTTGAGTCAGTGTGATCTGATGGTGTTGGCCAGGGGAGTCATGTATGTGTTATAGACCGTGGGGCTGAGGGATGATCCTCGGGGGATGCAGCAGATGATGATCTTGGGTTCCGAGGTGAACGGTGGGAGATGGATTCTTTTGGTTCTTCTGGTGAGGTATGAGGCGATCCAAATGAGGGCGTCTCCCAGGATTTCGATGTGGTAGAGTCTGTTGATCAAGATGTGGTAGGAGACGGTGTCAAAGGCAGCTGAGAGGTCCAGGAGGATGAGGGTTGCCATTTTGCTGAGGTCCAGAAGGGTCCTGATATCGTTGGTGATTGCGATCAGGGCTGTCTCACTGCTGTGGTTGGCTGAGAATCCAGATTGAGAGGGATCTAGCAGGTTGTTGTGTTACAGGTGTTCGTAAGTTGCTGGTTGATTTCAATTGCCATTTTCAGTCATGGCCAACCAGCATAGACACATTCAAAAGAAAAATCACATTTCTGTTTTTTACCATTTAAAAAAAAACACTGAATGCAGAGAGGGAAAACTTATTTTCCTTCTGTATTTATAGTAAAAAAAAAAACAGTAAAAATGATTAATGGAGCCTTAATTGTATTTAAAATAAGTTACCTTGGTACAAGTAAGTGATTTGTGGCTGCACCAGTTCGGTTGATAAAGTTGTAATCAGAAGTTACACAAAGTGGAAGAGGATTTCTTAAAAAGTGGTTAAAATAACACAGATGAAAGGAAGGTGTTCTAATTGGTTTGCAAGGCTGCACAATTCATTATCTTGGCAAAGATAAGTAGCTGTATATCTTAAATATGCAGTGTATGCCTACTTAACACAGGCCGCGACAAAATATGATAACTTGTCGAACTGTAACAGATTCATACTTTCTCAAAGTTGAAATATATTGCTGTCCCACAGTTCTGTGTAGCAGTAATGTATGTTTCCATATAATTCTACATTATGGCAAATGTCTGACAGCGGTTATATGATGGAACATCGCATGCGAGAAGCACGCATGGCTGAACAACGCGATCCAAACAACAAACGCGTTGTTTCCACGCATGCCTTTACCACGCATGCTTTTACAACAATTTTTCATTGTAAATGCATGCCTAGTAAAGGCATGTGTGGGAACGGCATGAGTGGTTCTAGCATGCCATGCCACCCTAAGGGCCAAAAGTACCCCACCGCTAATATTTAAACTACCCTGATCCCCCTGCCCCTAAAAACAAAACTACCCCAACTAATCCCACCCACCCTAAAACCTTCCTCAACCCCCCACCCGCCCTAAAAAACAACCACCCCCACCTGCCCTAAAAACAAAACTACTCCGACCACCCCACCCTGCCCGTAAAAACAAAACTACCCCGACACCCCTGCCATCCCCCTAAAAACAAAACTAACCGACACCCCCCACCACTGCCCCTAAAAACAAAACTACCTCGACACCCGACACCCCCTCCCCTTAAAAAAAGTAGCCCAACTCCCCTAGCTGTAAAAACTACTCTCAACCCTGCCCCAGCCCCACTTACTTGACAGCGTCCTCTCCCAATTCAGTCTCTTTTTCTCTGCCTTAACCACGCATATGCGTAGGTCAGCACATGTGTGGTTAAGACAGAGAAAAATCTCAGGTTGTTCCGGCAAGCATCGTTCCGCTTGCATTGGAAACGTATGCATTGTTTCCAATGCGTTTTTCAGGACGTCAGCGTGTGGTTTTCTTTGGGGATTGTGCTTTACCCCACAGTTCTGAGTTATGGCGAATGAGTTCTGTCGCATGGAGCTCACCTTTCTAGGACATGCACCTCCAGGAAGCCCTACAGCATCTTAACAAAAGGACTGAATAGAACAACTATGCTTTAATTTACTTCAACATACTCACGATAAAAACAGATTTTTATGCTATGTTACGTTGGTTGCTTGCTGCTTAATGCAGTTCTGAGATCACGACAAAGCACCACAAAGGGGAAAGAAAAGGAGGAATCAGTAGAGAGGGAGTAGCCTTATGCACACAAAAATCTGACCCAAAAAATCTGTATCACACCAACTGGTAGAATGGTAGTGCAAAATCGGTGTTGAGGGTAGCTGTGGCAAGAATGGAGCCAGACAGCCACAAGAGGTGCTGTAAGGTAGAAATTAGGGAATGGGGGAGGTTTGTAACACTACAAATCATTATTATTGGAGAATTTCTAGCCACATAAGCTATGACCTTTTGTAAGAGATATCCTGCTCCACTATAAATGACGATGCCATGAAGGTCCAAGCTAATGGTTCTTCAGGAGATAACAATAATTTTTAAAAATTATTTTTATTGATTTTAACAATGTGAACCAACATACACCTGTGCCTAATTTGAGGTAATGATGCCAAGGTATTATGTTTATCAATAAATCATCAATTACACTAATGCCCATCACTGAAAATAGTCCCACAATTTATACTATACCTGTTTGAATTTCTGAGGACAGCCCTTTGATTTATATACTTGCTTTTCTGCCTTCGAACAAGTAGTACATGCCTTGCGTCTATTCCTTGATAGAGGAGGCTTTGCTCAGCCGCTAGTGACAGGGAAAAGTTTAATTTAGTTATTGGCAGTCCCATTGCTATAAATAGTCTTGTAGCTCAGCATCCCCCCCACTCCTCCATTATGCCTAGGAGGGCCATCCTAGGGTCAGGTATACTAGGCTTGTCTACATTTTGGGACACCTGTCGTGTATGCAGGTCCAGTATATATGTATCACTGGGGAGACCCCAATTAGTACGACTAAAGGTGCCCAACCAGCCTGCACCTCAATGGGAATCCATACCTGTCTTCATTCTACTCAAATCAGGTCAGACTATAATGAACCCGGTACAGATATTTTACTTGTACAAGCCTTAGTCGTATGGAGCGAATGCCAGGATTCTGTGTCTCATTTGGGCTAGCTGATTAGTGGCTCCATGTTTAATTCCCAGCTGCTCCACTCCGTCAGCTCAATCTGAATGCCAAGACATTTGAAATGGTCCATTACCAACTGCAGGTTTGACACTGAACCAAGACTGTTGTGTTTGCCCATCACTGGCACATACACAGACTTATTCTAGTTAAGTGCCACACCAAGGGACTCTGGACTGTGGATATAGATTAGAAAATCATAAGCATAAGGGGATACTCAGTCTTCTAATGCTGTTGCCCATCTGAATCTACCCATTAGGGTAGCCCTCTGCATCCACTCTGCAAGCGGGCTGTAAAGAAATGGCTCCCTGTTGCAGTTACCCCCCACTTTTTGCCTGATACTGATGCTGACTTGACTGAGAAGTGTGCTGGGACCCTGCTAACCAGGCCCCAGCACCAGTGTTCTTTCACCTAAAATGTACCATTGTTTCCACAATTGGCCCAACCCTGGCACCTAGGTAAGTCCCTTGTAACTGGTACCCCTGGTACCAAGGGCCCTGATGCCAGGGAAGGTCTCTAAGGGCTGCAGCATGTCTTATGCCACCCTAGGGACCCCTCACTCAGCACAGACACACTGCTTGCCAGCTTGTGTGTGCTGATGGGGAGAAAATGACTAAGTCGACATGGCACTCCCCTCAGGGTGCCATGCCAACCTCCCACTGCCTGTGGCATAGGTAAGTCACCCCTCTAGTAGGCCTTACAGCCCTAAGGCAGGGTGCACTATACCACAGGTGAGGGCATATGTGCATGAGCACTATGCCCCTACAGTGTCTAAGCAAAACCTTAGACATTGTAAGTGCAGGGTAGCCATAAGAGTATATGGGCTGGGAGTCTGTCAAAAACGAACTCCACAGCTCCATAATGGCTACACTGAATACTGGGAAGTTTAGTATCAACCTTCGCAGAATAATAAACCCACACTGATGCCAGTGTTGGATTTATTAAAAAATGCACACAGAGGGCATCTTAAAGATACCCCCTGTATTTTACCCAATTGTTCAGTGCAGGACTGACTGGTCTGTGCCAGCCTGCTGCTGAGAGACGAGTGTCTGACCTCATGCGGTGAGAGCCTTTGTGCTCTCTGAGGACAGAAACAAAGCCTGCTCTGGGTGGAGGTGCTTCACACCTCCCCCCTGCAGGAACTGTAACACCTAGCAGTGAGCTTTAAAGGCTCAAGCTACGTGTTACAATGCCCCAGGGCACTCCAGCTAGTGGAGATGCCCGCCTCCTGGACCCAGCCCCCACTTTTGGCGGCAAGTCCAGGAGAGATAATGAGAAAAACAAGGAGGAGTCACTGGCCAGTCAGGACAGCCCCTAAGGTGTCCTGAGCTGAGGTGCCTCTGACTTTTAGAAATCCTCCATCTTGAAGAAGGAGGATTCCCCCAATAGGGATAGGAATGTGACCCCCTCCCCTTGGGAGGAGGCACAAAGAGGGTGTACCCACCCTCAGGGCTAGTAGCCATTGGCTACTAACCCCCCAGACCTAAACACGCCCTTAAATTTAGTATTTAAGGGCTTCCCTGAACCTAGAAACTAGATTCCTGCAACAACAAGAAGAAGGACTGCCTAGCTGAAAACCCCTGCAGAGGAAGACCAGAAGACAACTGCCTTGGCTCCAGAAACTCACCGGCCTGTCTCCTGCCTTCCAAAGAACTCTGCTCCAGCGACGCCTTCCAAAGGGACCAGCGACCTCTGCATCCTCTGAGGACTGCCCTGCTTCGACGACGACAAGAAACTCCCGAGGACAGCGGACCTGCTCCAAAAAGACTGCAACTTTATCCAAAGGAGCAGCTTTAAAGAACCCTGCAATCTCCCCGCAAGAAGCGTGAGACTTGCAACACTGCACCCGGCGACCCCGACTCGGCTGGTGGAGAACCAACACCTCAGGGAGGACCCCCGGACTACTCTACGACTGTGAGTACCAAAACCTGTCCCCCCTGAGCCCCCACAGCGCCGCCTGCAGAAGGAATCCCGAGGCTTCCCCTGACTGCGACTCTCTGAAACCTAAGTCCCGACGCCTGGAAAAGACCCTGCACCCGCAGCCCCCAGGACCTGAAGGACCGGACTTTCACTGCAGAAGTGACCCCCAGGAGTCCCTCTCCCTTGCCCAAGTGGAGGTTTCCCTGAGGAAGCCCCCCCTTGCCTGCCTGCAGCGCTGAAGAGATCCCTTGATCTCTCATTGACTTCCATTGCGAACCCGACGCTTGTTCTAACACTGCACCCGGCCGCCCCCGCGCCGCTGAGGGTGAAATTTCTGTGTGGGCTTGTGTCCCCCCTGGTGCCCTACAAAACCCCCCTGGTCTGCCCTCCGAAGACGCGAGTACTTACCTGCTGGCAGACTGGAACCGGGGCACCCCCTTCTCTCCATTGAAGCCTATGCGTTTTGGGCACCACTTTGAACTCTGCACCTGACCGGCCCTGAGCTGCTGGTGTGGTAACTTTGGGGTTGCTCTGAACCCCCAACGGTGGGCTACCTTGGACCAAGAACTGAACCCTGTAAGTGTCTTACTTACCTGGTAAAACTAACAAAAACTTACCTCCCCCAGGAACTGTGAAAATTGCACTGTGTCCACTTTTGAAATAGCTATTTGTGAATAACTTGAAAAGTATACATGCAATTGAAATGATTCAAAGTTCCTAATGTACTTACCTGCAATACCTTTCAAACAAGATATTACATGTTAACTTTGAACCTGTGGTTCTTAAAATAAACTAAGAAAATATATTTTTCTATACAAAACCTATTGGCTGGATTTGTCTCTGAGTGTGTGTACCTCATTTATTGTCTATGTGTATGTACAACAAATGCTTAACACTACTCCTTGGATAAGCCTACTGCTCGACCACACTACCACAAAATAGAGCATTGGTATTATCTATTTTTACCACTATTTTACCTCTAAGGGGAACCCTTGGACTCTGTGCATGCTATTCCTTACTTTGAAATAGCACATACAGAGCCAACTTCCTACACGGGCCTATAGTTGAGAGAGTAAAGAAAGGGTTAGAGGGAGCATCCCTTTTGTGTACCTCACTGTATATTAAAGGGGGATGATTAGGACAAATTTACTCTACCCTTCACCCAGAGTTCAGCATAGAGGATTTGTACGTATTGTCTGAAGAGGGAAGCAAAGTTTATGTGTTCTAACAGTTGAAAGATTAAGGGCAACACACAGAGTTGAAGGCTTTTCCAAAGTCTTTAAGGACCAGGGACCTACAGCCCTCAGAGAACTTGGGCAATATGAAGTTGTCAGTGGCAGCAGACTTCACTCTGACCCAGCATGGACCCATTTTGATTTATAGTGGATCAAGTTGCGTATTATCCCAACAAGCTGTTGGGCAAGACTTTGACCAGTATCTTAGCCTTCTGGTTGATCAGGAATAGAGGACGATAGGAAACACAGTTAGTCAGGGACTTCCCAAGTTTAGGAATCGCCATTATTACGGCCATTATATGGATCATATGGAAGGATGGCCATTTCAAAGGCCTCTTCGTGCATCAAAAGGTGTGAGGGTTTCAAGTGCGAAGCGTACTAAGCATTAAGTGCTTCTGTTATTTCTTCTTTACTTATGGGCCACCTCAGTCTCTGGCTGTCAGCTGTAGAGTCTTGGGATCACTACATCTTAGACAAAGGTGTTATTGCATTCAGCTGGGGGAGGGGAGTTGTCCTCAGTACCTAAAGGGAGCTGCAATATTGGACAAATTTGTGTACAATATGATCGGGGTCTGTGAGGATCTGCCCAGTGGATACTACCAGTTTAGGTACTAGTCTTGGTTCTAAGTCCCTGTTGACCAGTATAATAGTTTACCAGCTTTATCATCCAGTTAATAAATTTTGCACAGTGTTACTATGTGTGCGTTTTGGGATGGAAAATTCCTTTGCATGATAAAAGTTAGTACCCTTAATTGAGTGCCAAACTGTACTGTTGATGGGATCTCTAATGCTGATCTTTGTAATCATAGGCAAACATGGATCATGGGGATGAGCCATGACATTGGCATGTCTCACGGTCTGCGGTCTTGTTGGCCTGGGAGGGGCATCCAAAGCGCTATCCTCACAGTGGTGGAAGACTACAGCCTTCACCAAAGAGTTAAGTTGCGTGAGTGCTGTGGTGACAGCATACTGTGCAGTGATCAGTAGGAGTGAACAGGCCTTTTATACCCTATCTCACTGGAGTAAGGCTTCAAGCCTCGCTCACCTTTTTAAAGTTCTGCTGATGTGTACTTAATTCACCCTTGGCCTACATCAGGTAGATGCAAAGTGATGTGTAGCACAGGAGTAGTGACTATGAACTGGCTGTATGTGTGCCTTGGAAAGGTCCAGTACAGGGATAGCACAGTGCTGTGCAGGGTATGTATGGTTAGTGCATGTACTGAGTGTATGTACAACTGCAGGGAATACAGTACATATGAGAGATGTAGTGCTGTGAAGTGTGTGCACAATGAAAATAGGTGCTGGGTGTATGTGTGCTTGCAAGAAGTGCAAAACATGAAGGGTGACGTGTTGTACAGTGCCTGCATGGTGAGTGTGTGTGCTGGCAATGTGTGTGTTTGTAAATAGAGATAGAGAGAAGCATATGAGGAGTGAAGGAATCTCCCCAGACAGATTTGTATATTGCTGCATTCCTGTGAGCTAGGTGGGATGTACTTGAGGAAGGGAGCAACAGACTCCCCCCTTTACACTTCAAATGGGTGCTCTCTGATTCAGTGATAGATCACAAGGAAGAGGCCCGGACACATCTCAGGAAGGAGATGGAGTGGATAAGGGAATCATAAAGAGCGGGGCTGGGAGCCCAGGATTAGCCATATCACTGTGGCTAACATCCAGGTGTGAATTCTAGGCACTCCCAATGCCTCTAATATGAAATTATCAGCTTTGGAGTCTCTACTGCTGCTGTGACAGACAGCCTTTCAAGAGGAAGAACACAAAAAAGTGTATACTCTAAAAGAAGCAGAAGTCCAACATAAAACATCAAAGACTCAGACCATAAATCACACTTACTGTCTGAAAAAGGACTATAAGAAGGAGGGATTAAGACCCTAAAACCATGCAGTCAGCTGGGCTGTGTGAGAAAGGGAAACTCTGCAAGACTTCTGCCTGTGACCAGAATTGGGGCCAGGGCCAGCTGGCCTCCCAGCTAGGTGAGGGAACATCACCCAAGGAAACCAAGACCACCTAATCTGGAGACCAAAGCACCAGTGCTTGCCAAGATCAGTGTGCCCCGTGAGGAAGAGGAGAGGGAGTGAGGGCCAGTGGGGACCCCCACTGGGAGTACTCCCTATGCAAGGTGCGAGAATACGGGTGTGCACTGATTGGATCGTTGTCTGTGTGCAGGATTGATTCTGTGACCCCTGTATGCCAGGAGAGGGCTGCCATGGACTGAGTCATGTACCGAGTACTGTGTGGGCAGCCCCAAGCCCATACTGCCTCATTACAGTGATCCTGTATGCCAGAGGACGATTGCACCAGAGGAGTCAGCATTGTGTCCGGAGGTACTGCTACAACCCCGTATGCCAGAAGCAGCTGTCGTACTAAGCTAGCAAAGAGTTCGGGCGGTTGCTGTGAGAAGGTAGCCTCTTTCTAGCCTTGTTACCCCCACTTTTGGCCTGTTTGTGAGTGTATGTCAGGATGTTTGTCACTGTTTTCACTGTCTCACTGGGATCCTGATAGCCAGGCCTCAGTGCTCATAGTGAAAACACTATGTTTTCAGTATGTTTGTTATGTGTCACTGGGATCCTGCTGGTCAGGACCCCAGTGCTCATAGGTTTGTGGCCTATATGTATGTGTCACTGGGACCCTGTCACACAGGGCCCCAGTGCTCATAGGTGTGCATGTATATGTTCCCTGTGTGGTGCCTAACTGTCTCACTGAGGCTCTGCTAACCAGAACCTCAGTGGTTATGCTCTCTCATTACTTTCAAATTGTCACTGACAGGCTAGTGACCATTTTTACCAATTTACATTGGCTTACTGGAACACCCTTATAATTCCCTAGTATATGGTACTAAGGTACCCAGGGTATTGGGGTTCCAGGAGATCCCTATGGGCTGCAGCATTTCTTTTGCCACCCATAGGGAGCTCTGACAATTCTTACACAGGCCTGCCACTGCAGCCTGAGTGAAATAACGTCCACGTTATTTCACAGCCATTTTACACTGCACTTAAGTAACTTATAAGTCACCTATATGTCTAACCTTTACCTGGTAAAGGTTAGGTGCAAAGTTACTTAGTGTGAGGGCACCCTGGCACTAGCCAAGGTGCCCCCACATTGTTCAGAGCCAATTCACTGAACTTTGTGAGTGCGGGAACACCATTACACGCGTGCACTACATATAGGTCACTACCTATATGTAGCTTCACCATGGTAACTCCGAATATGGCCATGTAACATGTCTATGATCATGGAATTGCCCCCTCTATGCCATCCTGGCATTGTTGGTACAATTCCATGATCCCAGTGGTCTGTAGCACAGACCCTGGTACTGCCAGACTGCCCTTCCTGGGGTTTCACTGCAGCTGCTGCTGCTGCCAACCCCTCAGACAGGCAGCTGCCCTCCTGGGGTCCAGCCAGGCCTGGCCCAGGATGGCAGAACAAAGAACTTCCTCTGAGAGAGGGTGTGACACCCTCTCCCTTTGGAAAATGGTGTGAAGGCAGGGGAGGAGTAGCCTCCCCCAGCCTCTGGAAATGCTTTGTTGGGCACAGATGTGCCCAATTCTGCATAAGCCAGTCTACACCGGTTCAGGGACCCCTTAGCCCCTGCTCTGGCGCGAAACTGGACAAAGGAAAGGGGAGTGACCACTCCCCTGACCTGCACCTCCCCTGGGAGGTGTCCAGAGCTCCTCCAGTGTGCTCCAGACCTCTGCCATCTTGGAAACAGAGGTGCTGCAGGCACACTGGACTGCTCTGAGTGGCCAGTGCCACCAGGTGACGTCAGAGACTCCTGCTGATAGGCTCCTTCAGGTGTTAGTAGCCTTTCCTCTCTCCTAGGTAGCCAAACCCTCTTTTCTGGCTATTTAGGGTCTCTGTCTCTGGGGAAACTTTAGATAACGAATGCATGAGCTCAGCCGAGTTCCTCTGCATCTCCCTCTTCACCTTCTGATAAGGAATCGACCGCTGACCGCGCTGGAAGCCTGCAAACCTGCAACATATTAGCAAAGACGACTACTGCAACTCTGTAACGCTGATCCTGCCGCCTTCTCGACTGTTTTCCTGCTTGTGCATGCTGTGGGGGTAGTCTGCCTCCTCTCTGCACCAGAAGCTCCGAAGAAATCTCCCGTGGGTCGACGGAATCTTCCCCCTGCAACCGCAGGCACCAAAAAGCTGCATTACCGGTCCCTTGGGTCTCCTCTCAACACGACGAGCGAGGTCCCTCGAATCCAGCGACTCTGTCCAAGTGACCCCCACAGTCCAGTGACTCTTCAGCCCAAGTTTGGTGGAGGTAAGTCCTTGCCTCACCTCGCTGGGCTGCATTGCTGGGAACCGCGACTTTGCAAGCTACTCCGGCCCCTGTGCACTTCCGGCGGAAATCCTTCGTGCACAGCCAAGCCTGGGTCCACGGCACTCTAACCTGCATTGCACGACTTTCTAAGTTGGTCTCCGGCGACGTGGGACTCCTTTGTGCAACTTCGGCGAGCACCGTTTCACGCATCCTCGTAGTGCCTGTTTCTGGCACTTCTCCGGGTGCTACCTGCTTCAGTGAGGGCTCTTTGTCTTGCTCGACGTCCCCTCTCTCTGCAGGTCCAATTTGCGACCTCCTGGTCCCTCCTGGGCCCCAGCAGCGTCCAAAAACGCCAAACGCACGATTTGCGTGTAGCAAGGCTTGTTGGCGTCCATCCGGCGGGAAAACACTTCTGCACGACTCTCCAAGGCGTGGGGGATCCATCCTCCAAAGGGGAAGTCTCTAGCCCTTGTCGTTCCTGCAGTATTCACAGTTCTTCAGCCTAGTAAGAGCTTCTTTGCACCAACCGCTGGCATTTCTTGGGCATCTGCCCATCTCCGAGCTGCTTGTGACTTTTGGACTTGGTCCCCTTGTTCCACAGGTACCCTCAGTCAGGAATCCATCGTTGTTGCATTGCTGATTTGTGTTTTCCTTGCATTTTTCCTCTAACACGACTATTTTGTCCTTAGGGGAACTTTGGTGCACTTTGCACTCACTTTTCAGGGTCTTGGGGAGGGTTATTTTTCTAACTCTCACTATTTTCTAATAGTCCCAGCGACCCTCTACAAGGTCACATAGGTTTGGGGTCCATTCGTGGTTCACATTCCACTTTTGGAGTATATGGTTTGTGTTGCCCCTATCCCTATGTTTCCCCATTGCATCCTATTGTAACTATACATTGTTTGCACTGTTTTCTAAGACTATACTGCATATTTTTGCTATTGTGTATATATATCTTGTGTATATTTCCTATCCTCTCACTGAGGGTACACTCTAAGATACTTTGGCATATTGTCATAAAAATAAAGTACCTTTATTTTTAGTATAACTGTGTATTGTGTTTTCTTATGATATTGTGCATATGACACTAAGTGGTACTGTAGTAGCTTCACACGTCTCCTAGTTCAGCCTAAGCTGCTCTGCTAAGCTACCATTATCTATCAGCCTAAGCTGCTAGACACCCTATACACTAATAAGGGATAACTGGGCCTGGTGCAAGGTGCAAGTACCCCTTAGTACTCACTACAAGCCAGTCCAGCCTCCTACAGTTGCCCAGGACAAGAGTAAGGCTGCAACCAGCGAGTCGAGTCCCAGCATCAAGATCTGTCCACTTATCGACCCCCGAGGATCTTAAAGGATGCTGAGGAAGACATCTCACTCTTGCTGGGCTCCGTTCGAGAGCTGGAAGACCCCTCCCCCCCCCATGTGGGAAAAACTGACTTACCGTGTCTGTGTAGACTGGGACTATCTCTGATCACTGGGAAAAACTGGCAGTGCTGCTCAGGAAACAGCCTGAGCCTGCTGTGTAATCCGTAAGCAGAGCGACTTCGCCGAACACGATCCAGAGCTTTCAAGGTCTCGCGGTCAGGGCACCTGCTGACACTCTGAATGCTTCTGTGGTGTAGGAGCGGGGTGAGACTTGAATCAAACCTGTGGGCCCCGGGGAACTCGCTGCTGAAGGTGCTGTGTCACCATAGACACTTTTGGCTAATTCCTAAAAGTCAAAAGGAACTCGTGAGTATGGCCTACTAGTAACTAGAGCGCTGGATGCGGCCACCAGTGTATGGGGAATAACCCCAACCACAGTACAAGAAAGAGGGTGGGACAGGGATTTGCCTGACAAATAGTTCAGACACGACCTGAAGGAGACTGTGCTGCTGCTTACAACTGTCATTATTCCTTTGCATGTGTAAAGTTAGAAATAAAATACTTCTTATTCATATAAAAGCAAGTACTTTACCGGACATTGTTTTATTGTGTGCACTTTGAGTTATAAGTCATGTTCACTCACCTGTATCTAAGCTTCCCATCCGAGGAAGTCTTTCACTGCTGGTCTACAGCTACCACTGAGAGTCAAGTGCAGAATGGGTACCTGGCCCAGTACTTCAGAATCCATAGTAGGACGGGCCCCAGGTCATCAGGAGAAAAAGGCCTCAATCACCATAGCTGGTCCCAGTAATCCTTGCGTGCCCTGTAGTGGCCCTCTGAAAGAGGTTCTGAAAGTGCAGTTCAGTCAAGCACTTTTTGTCATAGTGAGAGACGTAATAGTTCCATGGTGCGGTGCACCTCTGTATCAGGGGATCGGGCTAGTCCCTTATCCAACTTGGATATAATATTCTTCAAGTTCCGTAGTTCTTTTTTTCTATACTTCTTCACCCCTGTCCGGTATCAAATAATCTTTCCCCTTGTGAGTGTTTTGAGAGCTTTTCAAAGTATAGAGATATCAAGAATCATTAGTAGTTTACACCACCGCTACGTCAACGAAAAATCAAACATTATTCATCACTGGAGATCTCCAAAGTGTCAACCGGTAGCATCAGGGAAGACATGTTTCTTGTCAGCAGCAGTTACAATGGCTGGGCCAGCACAGGACGTTCAGTTGCAGAGGCTTTCCTTTAGTAAGAAATCTTGCAAAAGGCAATCAGTTTTGTAAAGGGGAACAGTATTTTGGCAAGCTGAAGTCAGCAGATTGAGTGAAAATTGAGGAGATATTCCCTTGTCACTGCACCCATTACAGAGGCAAAGCAGCTGCTGCCACCCAGTTCCAACACGGGAGGTGTTTAAGTTGCTGGAAGTGATCTGGGCAGAAGGCAAACACACAGAGATCAATGGCAAACCAGAGCAACTTGTGACATGCACACTGCCCGAGGCTGTGTGTAGAATGCGGATGCTCAGTATGCACGTCACAATTTGGCAAGATCTTCTGCAGTAGAGCCCTAGAGGTGCGTGGATGGTGGTGATGCAGGGCAGAACTAAACAAAGCTCGTGAAGAGTGAAGGAATCCCACTGAGGCAAAGACTTCAGCAATGTTATTGCCCACTCTTATGGAAACAACATTTTCACATGGAACAAACAATGCCTGCTGTTGAGATATCACTTTCTGGTGCAGAAGTGATAACACTGGGACACTCGCTGGCCACTCTTCTGAAAACTCATCACACGTTACTTAGGACCTTCACTCCAGCCTCGGGTATGTACAGGAGGATTGGTTTTGCACAGCCCCAGTCCCCCAATAAGGGTAATCATAAGGCCACATGCACAGAAATTAGTTAATGAAGGTGAAGCACCAATGCTGGAACACTAGTTAAATGAAAAGTTGACAGACTGGAAGAGCCGAAGTAGAGAAAACGAGAGTGAAACAAGCACAAGCGTGTTATGGCAAACCTAAGCTGATTACCAAAAGTAATGATACAATAATGAGCAGAAAGGGGAGCGTTCAAATGTACAGCTATGTCATCTAACCTTCACAGGGTAGTTAAGGCACGATGTCTGAGAGATTTTATTTCCGGAAACAAGTAGGCCGAATGAAATAGTGATTCATTAAGTACAAAATCTAGCATACCAGAGGTGGTAGACTGAGGTTTCTTGCCTTAACTATTAAAAGGTCACAGGTAAAATAAGCATTTAGCTTTTCAGCAGCGTTTGTGTTTCACCGTTCGTAGACCAGTTCTGGTTTTGTTCCACAGCACGTTTTAGCAGAACACAGCTTTTAGCAAACTATAGACTAATGTTATCCTAAGAAAGTCGAGGACAACGGATAATTTGAGAGGTATCCTGAGTTCTGAAATATTTTAATACTGACGTTTATGGGGGGTTGTTGAGGATCTTGAACTCACTACCGGTCCTTTCTACAAAGTCTTAACTAGTTTTGAGAAATAAACCAAAGTCTGGTGTAAGTCAAATTCATCCTACTCAATGTTGGAAAAACGTTCGTAAGTTCAGTTATCTCAAATGAACTTTGTTAAATTTTTAGGGGTCCCAGAAATATCACGAAGACCAGGACCAATATCTCAGCATGTATTGGCCATGGTCTAGAAGTACATGTTATATACCTTTGTAACACCCTTTCTGATTGATACTCGAGCTACCTGCAGATTCTACCTGCAGGTTCCTCACCTTTTCAATTCCCCCAGGTATCGGTATATGGCGGCAATTTAATTAAGTAATAATTAAATAACCATTATTTTTTAATTGAAAATTATTTATTACATTCTTTATTTATTTTGTAAATGAGTTAAATGTTTTTTTTAAAATATATATTTTATATTTAGCAATTATGTATATATTAAGGGTGTTATATTTTTTCTAAATTAACTTGGTTATGCAAATAAGTACATGTTTGATGTGAATCAGTTTTCCTACTGTTGATTTGATTGGTGTGGGAGTAGTAAATCTTTATCCTCGGAAGTCCAACGCTTTTCCTACTGTTGCACAGAATGGAATGGGGATAGTAATTTTAACCTCTCCGAAGTCCAGCTCTTTCCTGACTGTTGGACAGACTGGAGTGGGAATAGTGTATTTTACCCATCCGGAGTCCAACACTTTCCCTACTGTTGCTTATACTGAAGTGGGAACAGTAATTTTAAACCCTCTGTGACAGCAGTTCCTGGCAATGCTTTTATAAATGACCGCCTGGTTGGCGGTCATTTATAAATTATGTTGTTTAAATTAGATAATTTACTCCATCCTCATGGTGGAATGGCGGAACAGTGGGCCGTCTGCCCTTATTTAAATCAGGGTCTTAGTCTCGGCTGAGCTGAAATTTACAAACACTAAGAATTAGACACAGGATTTGCAACTGAGTCTGGAGAGATGCTCCAGCATTCATTTCCAGTTTGTGGTAGCCTACACACTGCCCATTATATTGTGTTGCCCTGCTTAATGTTTGGGCACATACCAATTACAATGAGAATACTTGTGTGGCGTTCTACAGCCTTAGAAAAATAAAATGTAAATTCTGGCGAGCCCCATCTCCTCACAGCTTTGTGGATGCTTGCATGTACATCAGATAAGCAGGTCTCTTTTCAGGAAAGCTGCCGTAGAGTAAGCACCATGGATTCCCTCCAGACAGAGGCTCCAGAGAGAGAGACACTAGAGGGATGAGATGGGATGCAAGGGCAGCTCCTCCGCAATGGCAAAAGAGCGTCGCCCCACCTGGCCAAGGGACAGGAGATAAAAAAAATAAAACAATAGTTACACTCATTTTATTTTACATCTGGTGGCTTGGCCAGCAGTAAAGGAAGGGGCGGGGCTGGGTGACGGTAGAGGGGAGGAGGAGAGAGTGAACCTAAGTGCGCATATGTGCTTGGCCAGCTGTCTCAGGGTGGACAAACACACATGCGCATTTAGGTTTTGCCAGCCTGGCTGTGTTGAACAGCCGGGCTGGATAAACTGCACAGGCCCCAGGGTTGTGTCTGAGCGGCAGTCTGAGCCGCTCAGACCAATTCTGACGCTTCTTTCATGCTAGGTTTAGCATGAAAACAGTAACAGGATTGCTGGGGAGACTGTACTGGTGTCCCCATGAATGCTGGGACACCACAAGAATATGAATGACGAGCAAGGCGGCAGGAGTTGGCAGGAAAGGTACGTTTCTGTATTTTTGTCCCCATCCCTGTCGTCCCCCTCTGCTCCTTTCCCCCTTGACATTTGTGGCGGCCGCTGCTGCTAGGATAACAATATTGCTTTTATGAGCCACAGTCCACCATTTTACAAAAAACACACCGTGGCACTCAGTTCTCAGCTGCATGATCACTTACTGAGACTTCTCCTATGCAGGTTTATAGGAAAAGGATTCCCCGGTACTGGGCGGTCATTGAATATTACTTGGAAATTCAGTACACCTCGCCTCTTAAGCACATCCATAATTAATATGATAGCCATTCGCCTGCACTCTTTCATTAAAGACGTTTGAAGGGTTAAAAACTTCAGAATAAATGCATAAAATCCACGGGGATATCCCGTTCCTACATCAGCAAAAGGCTCTGTTCGAGAACACTTCGAGCAAAACAAGGGTGGTGTCTGGGAAGAATGGACATACCAAACACACAAAAAGGATGCAAACTTAAAAGTGCTGTTCTTACAGTTGTGGTACTTCACCCCACTCCCACCAAACTTGCAATGACAAACCACCCTCATGCCCTGGGATTCTGGGTATGGAATGATTCCACCATCAGGTATTCTGTAGCCCTCCTTTCCATCACACTGTAAAGCATGTAAAGTGTCCTCCAGGGAGCTTTATCACTAATAAATTATATTAAATACAAAAAGGATTAAATGTCACGAAAAGAGAAGGGCTACTGAAATGGGAAGAATTATGAAATCCTCATCAAAAACACTTCTTATTCTTGCTTAAAAACGTACCTAATGGGCTCCTGTAAAGGACGGCATTCACACACAACCATTAATCCACATCTGTTTGAACGCAGGCTTCCACTCCCTTCTGGGACGCAGCCGGCCATGTCTACTTAGGCAGGATTCTGGTACACAGTCTGAGAGACAAACCTTCAATGGCTAATCATTGTCATTACTTTATCCCCAAATACCTGCCATACACCTGCCTTTCAAAATATTTTAAACGTATCATAAAATATAACATATAGAAGATGAAAACCACTCTCGATACCATTTCACAATTTGATAAACAAATTGATTTATTCTTCACTTTAGGGGAAAATGATTTATTAAACTGTCTAGTTTTTTTCCCAATACACACATGGGACTAAAATAGGAAACGATTCAAGTGCATAACGAACACACATGGAATGTCACTAAACAGTCATATTAAACAGTCATATTCAAAGGGTACCACGTCTCCATATCCAATCTTAGATAATTAGGTAAATGCCACTATTTTGATAGGATCTCATAGACATTTTTTGGGCCATTGGTGTGAACTACAAAATATGCTATCCAGTTTATTCCGAGACTTGAAAGACTCTTAATATGTTCAGTTTCGTTGTGATTCGAACAAGTACCGGGATTTCACTGTAAATACGTTTTTATATTCTTCATCAGAATGTTATTCCCTCAATCTCAGTACGTTTTCTAATAGCATTTGCAAGCGGCTCCAGAACCCAGGGGGAGACTGGGTGCCCTGTCTTCTCCATCCTTTCAGCTTATGGAAAGCAAAAACCACCCCGTTAGTTAAGAAACACCATTCATTATGATTAGTTAAGGTACAATAACCAAATTAAGCTGGTAATGTATTTTACCAAAGTATATGCTTCAAAGGCCATAAACAAATATTTCCAAATAACATGATCAAATGCCATTTCTGCATTACTGGACTCGGGTGCTATGAGATCTACTTTAGTAAATGGGAGGTAACTCTCCCTTTTCTTTTAACAAATCCACTTTTGTATGAGTGCACAGGTCACCCAGCTATCATTTGTGCCTACATCTTATGTATCTATTTCCATGTGTGGCAGCATTATAAAGTACTCGTTTCTCTGGACGATCAAAATCTCACTTCTTATATTTTAGTATTACTAAAGCTACTTCATGCAAGTCTGACATGTCTCCAGGAGTTATGCAATCAGCAGAGCTGTTTAATGGATCAATGAATAAATGCCGGCATGCAAAATGTACTCTACAAATGCTACATGGCTGCCTGGAGACTTATCCTTTTGCATTTCCTACAACTGTTTATATATCTCAGCCCTACTCGCGGTTCCTTCCTGAGTATAGGCCTCCCCTTTCTCCAGTCTACCGAGTGAGACAATGTTACAGAAATGACCCGATTTTATCGGAAAATAGGGGCTGTTTCCTGAGCGTAATAACCCTGAGACTATTTAACGTCTGTTACGAAGTCCTTCGTCAATATAAAATATACTGCTGAAACATATTTTACCATTCCTGGGCCCGTGGCCAAGCTCTCCCTTCTGTGGGGGAGGACAGTTAAATGGGTGTCAGATATGAATGGGCTGTTCTGCAGAAGGCTGGTGCATTCTGCAATACAAGCTTGAAGTCGCGTGTGCCAGCGTGGGGCATTGCATGATAAAAGTACGTCCCCGTTGGCTCTGTCCTCTATTTCTCCTCCCAAGGAATACTGCATTGTTTTACGAATGGTGTTTGCAGCCACAGATTTGTAGCTTTTAATTTCTGACAAAAAAGTAGGTATTCCTGTTTTCAAAGATGGGAGTGCTCATTTTATTAACCTCGAGTGACAAAAAGGCTAGGACAAATTTAAGATTCAAGCTTATGAGGCGGTGTGCACGCATCTCTCTGCAGTGTGTGCAACAACGTACTCAACGTACAAATGCCCGAATCTTTCGACTAAATCCACAAACACTTTATAACAACTGGTCCATCATCCCTGGTCATGGGCATATTTCCTGCACCAGTCATTACCTGCCCTTCTCCAACAGTCTCCGTGTCAATAATTGTGACGATTCCTGGTATCAAGGGGCTGCGTCTGACATTGCTGTGAACTGCAATATCCTCGTCGGTGGCTCCTGTTGGCACAGTACCCGTCAACTGAGTAACAACTTTCCCAACCATGGTAAGACCAGTCTTCAGAGTCTAGGGTAAAGAAAAGGGAACACATAAATACAGTCATCAACAACCACGTTAGGTGCATGGGATAATGATCAATCACAAAATTCTCTGTGTCTACTTCATTTACATAATACCAGACAGAAATAGAGGGAAGTTGTGAGGCATCCTACCCGTCTTTACACGTCAGTACAGATTTATTCTTTTACTTTATTCTGTCATTCTCCTAGATGCACTGCTCAGCATTCTGAACTTTTTTTAATGTTACGTTATGTTGTATCTGTATGGTTCAAAAAGGAGGACTAGCCCTAAACTAGTCGGTTAGAAATGGGGGGACTAGTTGGCAGTCGGTTTGCACCCTGTCCAAGAAGGGACCCTCACTCTAATTAGGATAAGGGAGGTACCCGCTCAGATAACCCCTGCTCACCCCCCTGGTAGCTTGCCATGAGCAGTCAGGCTTATCTCAGAAGCAATGTGTAAAGCATTAGCACATAACACACAGTAATACAGTGAAAACACTACAAAAGGACACCACACCGGTTTTAGAAAACTAGCCAATATTTATCTGTGTAAAATAAGACCAAATACGATAAAAAAGGCACTGGCTCGATGATGGCATCCAGAAGCGTCGGAGAGACCAGGGCTGCAGTGTTAAGCGGGGAAGGGTGGTGCAACACGCGGTGTCACCAGGTCTCAGTGCAGGCAGTGGCGTCGTCATTGCTGAAGCTCTGTTGTCGGTAGGTCCAAGTCGTTGGTGCGGCGTGGGACGGGCTCCATGGGGCGTCCACAGGTCACGGTGCAGGCAGGGACGTCTGTTGACAACACTGGAGTCAATGGAGCTGGCGTCAGTGGGCCAGAGCTGCAGTGCAGGACTAGGACGGTGCTTTGTGTACCTCACAAGCGGTGCCCACAGGCCACAGTGCAGGCAGCGCCACCGGTGTTAGCAGGAGTGTAGTCGTCGGGGATGCCCAGCCTGCGGTGTGAGAAAGGCGATGCCGGAGTGCGGGGCCCACAGGTCACGGTGCAAGCAGCGGCCCAGTGGCGGCATCAGATGCAGCGGTGAGGTCAGGGTTGCAGTGCAAAGCGGGTCAGTGCGGCTTTGCAGTGATTTTTCTTCTGTTGCAGCACAAAACACACAGTTCCTGGTGCTGTAGGCAAACGAAGCTGGAGTCTTTGATATCCCTGAGACTTCCAACAGGAGGCAAGCTCTACTCCAAGCCCTTAGAGAACTCTCTCAAGCAGGATATACAGCAAAGTTCACCCTTTGCTCTCTTTTGAGGCAGAAGCAGCAACTGCAGGCCAACACAGCAAAGCAACACAGCAAAGGGGCAGTACTCCTGTTCCAGCTCTTCTCCTTGGCAGAGGTTTCTCTTGATCCAGAAAGATTCAAAAGTCTGGGGTTTTGGGTCCACTACTTACACCCCTTTCTGCCTTTGAAGTAGGCAAACCTAAAAAAAAAAGTCTCTGTTGTTGACAAGATTCTGCCTTGCCCGGGCCTGGCCCCAGTCGCACAATAGGGGGTTCAGAGACTGCACTGTTTGAGGGCAGGCACAGCCCTTTCAGGTGTAAGTGACCACTCCTCCCTCCACTCTAGCCCAGATGGCCCATCAGGATATGCAGACTACACCACAGCTCCTTTTGTGTCACTGTCTAGACGGAATTCACAAAAGCTCAACTGTCAGTCTGACCCAGACGTGGAATACATAAGCAGGCAGAGGCACAGAATGGTTTAAGCAAGAAAATACCCACTTTCTAAAAGTGGCATTTTCAAAAACACAATCTAAAAACCAACTTTACCAAAAGGTGTATTTTTAACTTGTGAGTTCAGAGAACCCAAACTCCACATCTCAATCTGCTCCCAATGGGAAACTGCACTTAAGATATTTAAAGGCAGTCCCTATGTTAATCTATGAGAGAGATAGGCCTTGCACCAGTGAAAAACAAATTTGGCAGTATTACACTGTCAAGGCATGTAAAACACATTAGTACATGTCCTACCTTTAACACACACTGCACCATGCCCATGGGGCTTCCTAGGGCCTACCTTGGGGGTGCCTTACATGTAAAAAAATAAAAAAGGTTTTGGCCTGCCAAGTGGGTACACCTGCCAGGTCGAACTGGCAGTGCAAGACTGCACACATAGACACTGCAGTGGCAGGTCTGAGACATGTTTACAGGGCTACTTATGTGGGCGGCACAATCAGTGCTGCAGGCCAACTAGTAGCATTTGATTTACAGGCCCTGGGCACACACAGTGCACTTTACTAGGGACTTGTTAGTAAATCAAATATGCCAATCATGGATAAACCAATCACCATTGCAATTTACATAGGAAGCACTTGCACTTTGGTCCTGATCTGCAGTGGTAAAGTGTGCTGAGACAATCAACCATCAAAAACAAATCAGAAAAAAATAGGAGGAAGAAGGTGAAAAGTTTGGGGGTAATACTGAAAAAAGGGCCATTTCCAACAAGGCCCCATTGGAAAAATCAGGTTTTCAGTTTCTTGTGAAATTAAAGGACTGAGCTGGAGACTCTGATATGCAGGAGGTTGTTTCAGGTTTCAGGAGCCAGGTTCGAGAAAGCACACCCGGCTCTAGCTCTTTGGATGTAGGGGACATGAGCAAGTATAAGGTCAGCCAAGTGAAGGTTTCTGGTTCGAGTGTGGTAGCTTGTGTAGTTGTTCAGGAAAGCATAGCCTAGATTATTCAAGGTTTTGATGTGTAAAAGGGCCTGAAGAGTGTGTTTACGTGAGCTGATGGTAAATAGAGGTTTTTGAGATGTCTGGATAGGTGGGTGTGAACTGGGTGTTTGAGGGCAAGTCTTGCTGCTAGGTTTCAAATGTCCTGGTGTCTCTTGGTGAGATGAGTACTGATGCCAACGTACAGTGCATTCCCGTAGTCCAGCTTCCTGGTGATCAGCGACTGTGCGGCGTTTCTTTGGGTGCTGAGTGGTATCCATTTGAATAATTTTGTAAGGAGTTTGGGGGTGTGAAGCAGATGGAGGTGACCATATTAATCTGGTTGGTCAGTTAGCGTTCATTATCCACCACTATCTCTAGGGCCCAGGCTTGGTTGGAAGGGTTGGGTGTTGTTCTTAATTCAGATGGCCACCAGGTCAAGGTCCGGAAAAATAATATATTTTCCGAAGAGCACCACCTCTGTCTTGTCAGAGCTGAACTTCAAACAGTTTGCCTTCATCCAGTTGGAGACACTAGACATGTAGGTGACAACCTCTGTCTAACCATGAGAGGGACAGGGAGATTATATGGTCTAGTGTACAGCCTTCCTATTCATAGTAACAATCACAGGTACACTGTTCCCAAGAAATAGCAAGAATCCACTAGGCACTGTAAAAGCAAAAGCCTTCACACATCCATTGGATGTCATGCTTCATCACAGGGCTTACTCCTCGTTAGACTAGCACTGCAATATCTGACGGGTCCCACAGGACGGCTCTTTGCCAGAGATCTTGAATGGTTTAGCGTGCCGCGATGAGAGAATGCAGGAACAAATTTGAACCTACGGTCAGAGAGGAGCTGGAGAAGAAGAAACTAAAATTGGCTCGAGAACTTCAAAAATCCATGTTTTACTGATCGTAAAGGGTCTTGGTCAAGGTTAAAAACATGAAGGGAGTGGAATGGAGATAATGTTCCACCACTCCAACAATATGCAGAGGGATGAAGGACAAATCTTCCTTCAGCCACTAATCAAGGTCAACATGTTTCACGACTACAAAAGTCCCTATGGACGAAATGGCGTTTCATCAGGAACAAAAACAACATCTCCTAAGCTACACTATATGCAAAAATGTGTAAGAGGGTTATATGAACGAAATCATGAGTTTAACTTACTCAAAACGCTACGCATCTAACAATCTAATTAGATGAGGCCTGTGGAAAGAACAGAATAAATGAACGTATAGAAAAAGCAAATGCACATATCAAATTAGACACATAAGCAAGTGTTGTGGCAATCAGTGATGACATGCTGCCATGCTTCGTGTGGATGCAAACTCAAGGTCACAGCTGCTTACCCTCCTCTATTTGGAACTGGGCTCCTTGGGAAAGTGCGTACCAGAGGACAATCGTCACTTCTATAAGAGTATACAAACTACATCAAAAACAAGATTGGCAAGGCACAGGATAGAGGTATGCCTCTGGGTATTCATTAACTACTTGTTTACAGAACATATTTATTAAAAATATGGAAAAAGGATGTCATCCCCATCTAATGTATGTTAATGACTGTCAATTGTGCCAGAGGTGTCTAGTCTAGTGTGAATATCTAAACCTCAGACAAACAGCATGACCGGCCAAGGTAATATATACATGGCCTCCAGGCAAAGCATCCAGAAGATACCGTCCCTTATCTCTGCCATATTTTTAAATATGAGCATCAATGAGCCAGTGTAATAATGTAGAAAAATATGAGCCAAAAAAATGAATACGGTTTGGCGTACAATGCTAACGCTAATCCGCTGTATGGAGTAAGGTATCTCCCTTTAGTGTCAGTTAAGATCGGACAACTCTGTCAGTCTAAAAATCACTGGGAGAAAAAAGAAGAAAAGCTCACAATGCGCCTTGGCACTTACTTAATAGAGCGAAGGCCTGGAGCCGGTAACCTACCCGGTGGCCGCGTTCCCGAATATAGACTGGATACGCGGTCGGAAGGTCAAATAACCTGGGGCCATATGTACTAAAGCCTTTTCCCATAGAAACAGAATGGGTAAAATCCTGTGATACATCTGGCCCTTGGTCACCAGACAGAGCTCCAATCAGAGCCTCACGTCTAGCGTAGTACTGGCGGACATGATACTAATGATGTCCCACCCTCAACTCACAAACCGGAAACAGACGACGGACCAGAAAACTGTCTCTGGATAGAGACGGGGTGCATTGATCAAAGACCTTACGTCATGCCGTAGCGAACACTAACAACGGAGACCCGTCCCTGGATCAAAAATAATTTTAAAAAGGGCAAAAGAGCAAGAAAAGGAGACACCTCAAAGGACTCATCTCTAGAATCAGACAAAATCATAAGAAAGGATGAGTCAAATAATTTGCTCAGACATGTGTTGTAAGGTCAGGATATGTACGGTCAACGTAAAAAATAATGGCAAATGAAAATAGATGTCAAAGGCACCCTACATATGAATAGGGGCACCAATAAAAATGTCATAAGTGTAAATCAGTGTCCTTAAATACAAAAAAAACAAAAGGAACCGTAAGAGTTACAATGGTAGGGTGACTAAGTGTGGAGGAGTACCAACATAAGGTAACAAAAACTCTACATTTTTAAAAATATATGCTATATTCTAGTACAGTACCAAAGCCATGATACTGCAGAGAACACTGATCTCATCTAGTGTTAGAAAGGAAGCTTATACAAGGGATGTTGTTGTTAAGTCCCTGTCTATGAGTCACAAGTTTGAATACCCAGCGTTGTTCTTTTGCCAGTAAGGTTTTGGACCCATTTAGTACGAGAATAGGTGTCTTGAGGACTACCCACCACATATCATTAGGAGTGTGTTTTTTATCATGATAATAGACACTTAGTTTAGTAGTCAGTCGACCACATTGAATGTTAATACGATGTTCATTAATCCTAACCTTAACTGTTTCAAAAGGCGGCATCTGCCTACAGGTTCCAAGTTAAGGGAATCAACCGGTTTGGTCAGTGAACATACATTGCAGCTACCGCACGGAAAATGACATAATACTGGTGGGAGTTGTCACAATGTCGTCTGACTAGATACAGAGTGGACAGTTATTGGGCGGGTGTGCACAACCAGATCCTTTATGTTTTTTGTTTTCTTAAAAGCAAACAAGGGTTTGGGTACTGACACTCCACCACTGCTGAGTACAGACCATCGACGGTTTAGGAGCTTTTTAATAGTGTGTGACAAAGGAGTGAAAGTGGAAACACAGGTTAACCGAGTATCTGAGTTCTAGGGTTCAGTTGTCAGTAGTGCATCTCTATGGTTGTTGCGTGCTCGTTTGCGAGCTGTGTTGATTATCTGACGTGGATAGTGTCTTGCTTGCAACTTCAATGACTGGTCATTAGCTTGTTTTTCAAATGTAGAGATTTTACTGCAATTTGCGACGAACACGTAGGAATTGGCAATATGGTAAATTATTCCGTAATGCCTGTGGGTGATGACTGTCAAATAATAGTGGACTATTATGATCTGTTGTCTTTTGATAGATGCAGGTTTCCAGTTTGCCCTCGTTGATGGTAATCATAAGATCCAAAAAGGAGATCCTGGACTCTTAAACAGTTGAGGTAAACCTTAAAAACGGATCCAGCCCATTAATCCAGGCTGTAAATAGATCACCCTGCTGTGTCGGACCATGCCAAATGATCAAGATATCATCGATATAACAACGCCATAATCTGATATAATCAGCAAATGGATTAGAGTTGTTGAGTATAAACAGTTGCTCAAAGTGATACATATACAGATAGGCTAAACTGGGCGCAAAGGTGCTAACCATAGATGTCCCGCGTATCCGGTGGTAGAGTTGGTCTTCAAACTGGAAATAATTCTCAGTCAGAGCTAGAGACGCAGACTGCATAATAAAGTGGATAGGTGTGGAAGAGCTCCACATGCTGTTAGTCAGTGCTTCTTCAACCGCCTGTAAAGTGGCCTCCAGCGGTATGTTGGTGTACAAAGCTTCCACATCCAGGCTTATCAGAGCATTCACTTGTTCATTGGCATTGATCGCATTAATGAGATTGAGGACATCCTTAGTGTCTTTCAGAAAGGTAGAGGTCTCCCTCACAAAAGGTTGGAGGAAATGGTCACAAAAGGTGGATAGAGGTTCAAGAAAACATCAAATTCCTGAGACAATAGGGCGTCCCAGGGGAGCAGTCTACCTCATAGATCTTAGGGAGGCAGTAAAAGTAGCGAGTATGGGGATGGGAAGTTTCCCAAAATTTGGCCTCCTTGTGATACATCTGTTGAGTCAGAAACTCCTTTGTTTCATTCAACTCAGTATTAATCTCAGCTAGGCGGCATTTGAATGCTGATAGGGACAGAGTTGTCTTTAATGTATTTTCAGCCAAGTTGCTCTCAACTGATGGAATCGGCTATTCTTTCTGACATATTATTAATAAGAACCAACCAGTCCTAGTACATTTCCAAGCAAGCTGGGCCCAGTCTTTCCTGAAGTATCAAGTCTTGCAGGAAGATTCCGGGCACATTGGTCACAATCAAGCCATTTGGGGCTATGTTAGCCCGCAGGTTTTCAGTCATAATAGTTCCATGTAATATTGTCTTAATCAAATCTCATTTTAATGAGGACAATTTGTCCCAGTCCTCCGTAAGACTCCCTGAGGGTCCAGTCCCATCATTACCAAGAATAGAAGGAGTTTGAAGTATGGCAGTCACAACGTCATCATCAAAACTTAATCCCTGAAAGTCATCCATCTTATGGTGTTGGAGCTACAATTAGTAGGAGAATCAAGAAATATCACAATCAATCAATCAATCAATCAAAACATTTGTAAGGTGCACTACTCACTCGTGAGGGTCTCAAGATGCTGATGAGGGAGGTAGGGGTGGGGGAGGAGGGGTGCTGCTACTGATCGAACAGCGAGGTCTTGAGGTGATGTCCCACAGCTCACACAATGTCCCACAGCTGAGCCGCTGTGCAAATCTATCTAACCATGAGAGGGACAGGGGGAGATTATATGGTCCAGTGTACAGCATCCCTATTCATAGTAACAATCAAAAAGGTACACTGTTCCCAAGAAATAGCAAGAATCCACTAGGTGAATAGGGTGAATTGGGTAAATAGGGTGACAAACTCTGACCAGGTGTTGGGGGTATTGTCAGAGAAGGAGAGGATTAGCTGGGTGTCATTAGCGTAGGAGAAAATTCCAGATTTTGTGGGCATGGATGATGTTAGTGAGTGATATCATGCAGACATGGACAGCATGGAGCCGAGCGAGGCTGCCTAGGGGACTCGACAGATCAGCTTAGCAGCAGCAATGGTGTATGCAGCCAGGGGGACCGACTGGGTGCACGCCCCTTGAGGAAGGAGCAGATCCACTGGAGAGTGGGTCCATGTAGGAGAGCTTCTTGGAGCTATTGGATGAAGACCAGGTGGGAGATTGCATCAAATGCAGCTGAAAGGCCAAGCAGAACGAATGATGCGGTGTCTTCTTTATCCACGATCATATAGATATTGCTGGGGGTGGCTATAAAGGTGGTACTGGTGCTGTGAATGGGCCTAAATCCTGTTTGAGAGGCATCTAGGATGTGTTTGTCATTGAGGTGGTCAGCCAGTAGTTTGTTGACAAGTTTTGTTTTTTCTAAGACTTTAGCTGGGTAAGGAAGCAAGGAGATTGGTCTGTAATTATCCAGAGTCTTTGGGTCTGCTGAGGGTTTCTTCAGAACAGCTACTATGGTGGCATGTTTCCAGGCATACAGGGAGGTGCACTGGTAAGTGAGTTGTTCAGTATAAGAGCGAGTGTGCTGTTGATGGGGTCATGTCCTTTGTTCAAGATGAAGTCTGGGCAAGGGTGAAGAGATCCAGTTGGAGAGCAAAGTTGATGTATATGGTGCTAATGCTGTCACTGAAGTAGTTGGAGAACTGGGTACAGAGATCATGTGAAGGGTTGGAGGTCTTGGAGCTGGCGGCAGGAGAATTAAAGTTCTTCACTATGGTGAAAATGTAAATAGCAACAAGAAGACCCCGGCACACACAAAAGTAATGTCACAATTCAGGTTGGGGACACAAGTCCCTAGTGTTCAGGTTCCGGACGTAAGTATTAAGTCTGAAGAGTCCTTAGTTGTTGATGCAAGTGTCTTTATTCACAGGCCCAGTTTGCCACAGATTTGCGTAGTCATCCAGAAACAGCCGACACGTGTTTCGTCACAACATGTGACTTTTTCAAGGCTGGGCCAGTTGGCCAGGAAGGTACGTAATGAGTCGAATCAATATGAAAGTTAAAATAGTTGGTAGTAGTTGAATGTCCATCCAGTAAGGTTAGGAGATAACACAAGGCCTTGATAAGCCTGGGTAGGGGACCCTGGTTCGATGTAATGCCGGTCAAAGTCTGCCAAACAACTGAGTCCCTATGAGTAGGTCGAGTGTGGACATACTGCCTGTCCAGATGACCAGAATATCGTCGATGTATCTCCCCCAGTACAGAACATGTTGAATAATGTGTGTTGGGCAGTTGGTCATGGTGAAAATGTAATTGAGTTGTTGGAGCTGTTCTCAATTATTTCTGTCAAGGCTGAAATTCTGGTGGATCTTAGTTACTGGTGGTAGAGCCAGAATGCTGATCTGTGGATCCTTCTGTCATATACATTGCGCATGTCTCCACTGGTATTCTAGTTGCTTGCAATGGTGTTTTGATAGCATTATTTCTTTTGTGTACCAGATGGCTTCTGTTCTGGCCCTTGGGGTGGTGATGTCCTTGAGCATGGCCAGGGTGTCTGTGCAGGAAGTGAGCCACTCACTGAACTTGATGACAGATCAGAAGAGGTCGTCAAGGTGTAGTCGGTGGCACGTTTGGAGCTCTGTGGTCCTCTTGGATCTTGTTTCAGTTGCACCAGTCCATTTTAATGGGAGTGGTTCCATGTTCGTGGGGTAGGTGTAGGTCACAGAAAATGAGGGAGTGGTTGGTCCTGGTGAGGGAGTGGGCTTGTCCACCCTGATGTTGGAGAAGTTGGTAGAGATAGGGTCACAGAGATGTCCGGTAGCGTGGGCAGAGTCCTTCACTTGGGTGAGACGGATTGTGTTCAAGTTGTCCAGAAGATCGTTGGGGTTCACGTTGGTGAGGCCTTCAAAGCTGAGGTCACCAATGAGGAGAAAGGAGCAGAAGTCGAGCATCAGTGGGGCAATGAAGGCCCTGACTGCGTTTCCAAAGTAGGATCGTGGTCAAAGGTTCTGTAGAGTAGAGCACCTCCCCAGGTGGTGTTGCTAGAGAGGTTTAGCTTAAAGACAAGGTGTTCCAGGAGGTTGCTGGAGTTTGGGAAAGTGAAGGAGCAATTGATGTTTTCTTTGTAGGTGATGACTACCCTTTCTTTTAGTTTGCATGTTCTGACTTGTCTTACGATTTTGAAGCTAGGGAAGGGAAATCCTCTGCAATGTTGGGGGCCAAAGTCGGATTAAGCTGGGTTTCGGTCAGAAAGAGAAGGTCCGGGAGAAGGGCATGCAGGAGGTCCCAGACTGTGATGGCGTGTCTGATGAGAGAGCGTGTGTTGAGGAGGAGGCATATCAGGGAGGGGTGGGTGTTGTGCAGTGTTCTGTTGTGTGCTTAAGATGAGAATGGCCGGGGGTTGTGGTCCGGGGGACATATTGGAGAAGAAGCAGGTGGTACAGACGAACACACCTTGAGTGGAAACGGGGGAGGCTCGGATGCTATCTCTAGACGGTAATGTGTTGGTCTGACTGTGGAGGTACGTGGTCGAGTAGTGCCTGAGGTTATATGTGGGTATGAGGAGGACCAAGTGTCCTGGAGCTGGGCAGAGTGAGCGCAGATGGGTTCGCCTTTAATGAGTCCTCACTATAGCCGCCATTAAGGTGGTTCCAGTGGGGGGGGGGAATAGGTCCTGGGGACAGTGAGTGGGGTTGGGAGTGTCAGGAGTGACAGCGGGGGAGAAACCAGAAGGCGGAGAGTAGCAGGTGAGGGTGTAGTGCTGGGGGAAACAGGCAGCAAAGAAAAAAAAGAAGGTAACAAGGTGCCAAAGGGTAGCAAAGGGCAAAATAGCAGCAAAGGGGAAAAGTTTTAAAAATGACAAAAGGGGAAAAAGGCAAAATTTCGGAAAGGAGGAGGTAACAAGAGTCAGAAAACAGCTAAAAAGGAAAATAAGTAGCAAAAGGAGGCAAGGTTGAAGAATGTGAAGCGGGACCAAGAGAATGTGGGAGAGTGAGTGCAGTTCAAAGGGGTGAGAGAAAAAGAAGTGCACAAAGAAACAAAAAAGGTGTAGAAAAGAGGCACAAGGAAATTAAAGGCACAAACAGGTACAATGTGCAGAAAGCCAAACAAGAAAAAGAGCAAAAGGGGCAAGAGGATGGGAATAGAAAGGGGGTTGTAAAGGCCTCAGTCTGGAGCAGCAGGGGGAAGTAGTGTCTGAAAGTGCCAGGTCTGATCAGAAGACCAAGGCACCAGGTAAGGTGGTCAAGGCAGGGCCGGGCAGTGCCTTACTTAGTCACCAGCTAGTCTTTCACTGAGAGCACTCATCACCACCAAATTTATTTTTTCAGTTAAAAAAATTGAACCTTAGAAGATACATAAAAATGTACATACATAATCCAACAAAATACTTAAACATACAACCAATGATCACCACAGGGGTCCATAAACAATACCATAAAATATGCGGATCATCATTATGAAATACAAAAAAAAGTCATCATAAAAATTGAAAGCCATAAGTCCTTAAAATGAAGGTTGGTCCATCATCGGAAAAATCCCCATAACTAATGGGGTTAGCCATCAACTGTCCTTCTAGGATTGACTGCTATGAATTCATCAGAGTAACTGTAAAAACAATAAGGCTGGATGCACTTGCTTACAAACGTCATCCTCTCAAAGGAGGCAAAATAAAATCCTTTTGTGGCTTGCTATTAAACCTGCAAACCAAAACAAAATAAAGGGTGCCTTGGAGAGACAATGAGTTGCAACCACAAGGATCAAAATGTCTAATGTCATTCCATACATTAGGGGCCTGTGAGAGCATCCATTGCTGACATGTAGGGTAGAGTTAGGCGATTGCTTTGGGAACCTGCAGCAAGTTAAGTCTTAGAAAAGTGTGCTGATTTTGTTGGTGTAAAGGCATCTGTATGGGAGCAGCAGCACGTTTGTGTTAATTTTATCTCTCAGTTCAATAGGTAAGAGTGACAAAAGAGCTTTGATGTGAGCCAAAAGGATATTAATTTTCCAGTGCAAAAGCAAGACAACTCGGTCATCAGTCCTCACAATCCAAAGCATTTTCCTACCTTTGCTCTAAGTGCACCTATTCACTTGAATTAATTTGCACATACGAAACAATATACCTATTGCTCACTTATAAGGGATCAGAATCCTGAACTAACGGAAGGGCCATCTAGCACCATGGCCATGATCATCTCCAAATCTCTATAGAGTGCCTTGCTTGAAAGCACAAAGACAAATGAAGGGATATCAGGGAAAACTTAAGAGAAGACACGTGTATCATATTGTCTGGAATCCATTACAAGGGCTGATGATTGTTTCCAGTGTCCTGGTGTGTCCCTGGGCAACCAGAACGTCTTAGTTTCCTGCTTCTCTTTGTTAGTCTACAAAGTGGGTAAAAGGTACAGAAGAAATAGACCAATTACTTTACTGACTCAACCAAGAGGTCAGGCTACATCTAAGTGAAGGCTAAAGTTAAAAACAACATTATCTTCTCTGGCAATACTGCATATGGAAGTCAGCTCCTAATCCACTGAAACCTGCCTCAAGTTCTTCAAAACTGAATGATAGCCCAAATAATTTCTCAAAGACAAGTAATGATTTTAACTTTAAGTCTGCTACAAGTAAGGAGAAATTAGAAGTAGCAACTTCAAAACCTCTACCTTGAAGTTTAGGCCCTACTGCTTGTTCCCCGATTCTTTGGTGGGGTGAAGCTCTGTAAAAAAAAAAAGTGAAAATTTAACATGGAAGTTGACCATATCATAGAAACTTTCAGGTCTGAAACTACCCCCATTATGAAAGAGAAGGGAACCACTGATATACTTTATCTTAAACTGGAAGTGGAAAAGAATAGCAAAGATCCCCCTTCAACCGCTCATGACTTCTTGAAGTATTCAGGGCAGCACTGAGTCTACTGAATCGAAATGCCTATTTATCAACTAATTAGTTATTGATGGGGTTTGTCACGTATAAGGGATGTGAAGTGTCTAAAGTCAAATTCCAATCCAAACTTGTTCCACCTATCTGTCAGGAAGCGGTGGAGGAGTTCTGTGACCTAGACACTGAAATCCTCGATGACTGGACAGAAGAAGTTGGAAAAGGGCTTGCGTGCCAGTCTTAAGCTCTGCTTTTGACCAGACACGGAGGGCAAACCAAGTGGAACTTTCTCATCTGAAATTCCCCTATCCAAACACAACAAGGGAAATAATCAAGGAGTTTGTGACCACCTGGGCAGGGAATTACTTTATTGGTTTCTAACGATCTGTGTGATAACGTTGTTTACCATTCTCCATCTTCCTTTGCTCCACAAAAAACCCCTAGAAGAATCTTAGAGAATCACACTGCATGAGTAACGGCTCATGGGCCAATGGACAAACTGTGTTAACCAAGTACCTCTCATAGAATGGCTACAGTCACAAGAACATTTTACATGATTTTAATTCTAAACTAGAAGATCAGAACTATTTGTTAGTCAAGTTCAGGGTGATTGACTCTTTTTCCAGTGACAATCGCTCTATGGAAATAACCCTCAGAGGACAACATCATGGCAAATATGTATAACCCATCGATCTAAGCCTGAGGTATAATCGTAAACTCAGGGTCACAGTTTCTGACGAAAATTTGCAAGATCTGTTTGCTATAAGGCTTTACAGAGTGATTACAACCTTTGGCGATACTTGCAATCTAGAACCGGTATCATTCTTTTATTTTAAAAAAATGCAGCCTAATTTAAATACGCCCATCTAAAAATGTGAATACAGCAAAGTACTCCCTTGACTGGTTTGACTCTGAATGTCACCAGATGAGAAAGGCTCTCAACAAGATGTGTCACCATTCTATAAAATTAAGCAATGACGAAATACATGAGGAATTAATTTCAATGAAAAAGAAGTACCATAGACTAATAATGGAAAAGCATCACAGGTATGATGATCATCGATGGGATATAATGAACCAAGCTATTAACCAGGGCAACACAAAATCTTTTTGGCAACTGGTTAATTTCAAATTAACAGTCTCTCCATGTATTCTAGAGGCCCAGGTTTGTGAATTGCAATGGCGGGTTATAATTCTGATTTATTTAAATGTTCATCTGAGTCAGCAGAACCCATGACCGGTTCCAAATTAACAGTTCCTTCTCGGCTAACAGCAACCCAAGAAGTAAAATCTGTTGCAGACTTAATTGGCAAAATGTGGCTCTGATTGTTTTCCAGACATAATTTTTAAGACCAACCCCCTGTTGTGGGCGACTTTACAAAGTTTTTTTGTAATGGCTTTCTAATACAGGTCAAATATCTGATTCTTGGTGAGGCAACATTATTAAACCAATCTATGGGAAAGGCAATAGATTTGAACATGCAAACTGTCGGCTTATCTCCCTTTTGGACACTGCTTCCAAGATTTATGCTAAAACCATTGTAATGTATCTTGAAAGCTGAGCCTTTGAAATGGTTATCATTCTAGAGAGCAGTTCGGTTTTAGTGAGTATTATTACATGGTGGATCACTGTTTGGTCATTTGGCCCATGAGTGAGCAGGTGAAAAGGTCTGTTAGTAAATTATGCTGCTGCTTTATCGACTTATAAGACGCTTTTTTGTTGGTCGACAGTGCAATACTGTGGAAGAAATTAAAAGATCACAGTATTCACTCTGACCTTTTGCTAATGATTCAAAAGCTACATTCACAAAATTGGGTATAGGTAGATGTTGATGGAAATGGTATTCCATCAAATAGAATCCCTTTAAAAAATGGACTCCGTCAGAATTTGTTGTGTTTTAGCTCCCCTCCATTTCAGTCTTTTCATTTCAAATCTTCCAAGTAAACTTTCAGTAGTAAATTCCTTTTCTCTAAAAATTGGATGTAAACATGTCCAATGCCTTATGAACATCAATAACCTTGTCCTTATGGACTATACGCTGATTGGCCTGCAGCAAAAGCTTAACGCTCTCTATGCATATTGTGAGAATAATAAGCTTACGATCGATTAAGACAAAATGAAGACCTTGGTCTTTTCAAAAAGACCTAAGAGCTTCAAATGGCTTCTAAATAGCACTCCCTCTGAACAGGTCAAGGTGTACAAGTACTTGGGTCTCTATTTTGCAGACAATCTGCTATGGGACATGCACCTGAGAATGTTAAAAATCTCCTTAATGGCACAACACCTTAAAAATGTCGAATGATTGATATGGTGGGCTTCCAATGGACCCCTTCAAAAATGTGATACAAAGCAAACTTGTCCTGTATGCTCTATGTAGGGAAGAACTGCTATGCCTTGATAAGAGAGTACGCTGGACCAGTTTGGAGAGGGTGTGCCTGAAGAAGCTTTTATCTGTTCCTCAAAATTCAGTGATTCGAAGTCAATGTCTTAAATTAAGCTTGACCTCCTAGGACTTATTAGCCAAAATGTGTGCCCTGGGGTTTTTATTTTCCCCTCATAAAAAATGAGAAGAATCCTAAATGTTCTGATCTAATTGTGAGAAGCACCCAATCCCGCCAAGAACCCCTCTAATGGCAAATCATTAAATCTGCTTCTAACTCCCAGATTAAATTCAATGTTTTTAATTTTGACAAATCCAATTGGGAAGGGTAAAACTCTACTTAGTAAAAAAGCTAGAGTAGTCATCCAATCTGCTGACAGGACTTATCTGCAGGCCAAAAAACACAGTAATGCTCTCAACTGAAAACTTGGGGGATCCAGGGATATTTCCTTATGTTTCAAAAATTCCTGATAAGAAAATGAGAAAAACAAATCCTACTGATTTGCATTGGTGTAGATCTCCCCTCCTATGGAAGAGAATTCATCATAATAAAGGTTATTGTCCATATTCTCTTGGAGAGAAACACAGCATAACACACTTGTTCCTCAACTGCCTATATTTTAAAGACATAAGAAAACAGATTCTTCACTTTATTTTTAAAATGTATGGAGCTTTATCAAGGATGGAATTATTGAGTATTTTATTTAAAATTAAGAATTTCGATATTGTGATTGCTTTAGCACTAATTATCAACGTTACATACAAAAAGCCAATCTTACAAGTAAAAGAATATACTGTGGAGCTTGTTATAAAATGTCTAAATTAGCTGCTTATATACCAACTGTTATGAAACCTGGAGAGCACTTTTACCTGTAATGAATAGTAGTGACTTGCTGTTTGGAACCATAAAAATCATTCCTAGATCCTAAGCAGTGTGAATATTGCTGTTATTTTATAATTTAATCATATTACAAAGGTTTCATAAATAGTCCAATTAGATGACTGCCTACCTAGTAAAGAAGCACTGTGCACTTTTCTTATGTAATGGTCAGTATTAATAGGATATTGGTACCAATAAAATTTGTTCTTTGATGTTAAGCTACGTAAATACTGCATTGATCTTTGATATTTTAAACTGAATTTTATGTATGGTGGTTTTATTTGCTTATGTGATTTTGTAATATTTAATATTTCTAAAAGGTGAATTCTTAGAAATAAAAATTGTCTACTACTACCCATGTAATGGCAGATCACTTCCTTGGTTAGGCCCTGAATTGTGTCTGCATTACTGTGGTTACTAAAGACCAAATCTCGAGAGAACAGATATTTAGAAAGGATGGCTGACAAATTGTCACAAGAGGGCCAGGGTTTTTATTTCAAGGCCTGGACAGTGTCCCAAAGTTTATGCTACTCACAGTTCCTGGGGAGTTATGAAAACGTGACTGTCACAGTCCTTACAGACTAGTTTTTTTTGTCTCCACTAGAGACCTGTTAAACCACCTAAAACCCTGTCTCTTCACCATAAATCAAAAATAAACTGGTGTCAAGATGATGAGCCCCAGAAGCAGTGTTGAGGCGATATACAAATATTTGACTAAAATCATATTCCCATGTACAAAAACAAAAGCTGAGCACATTAGCGCTTGCCTATATTCTGCAAGCCATGCTGTGTAGCTAAAGGCCAAACCAAGCAGCTGTCTTGCAGAGAAGCAAGTTAAACAGCTGAGCCATGTGTCTTTAAAAACTGTTCATGCTTATTACACATTGGCAATATTGTATGTTTTGATTTTTGTGTTTGGAAGCAAAGGTAGTTTCATGAACTGCCTGCTTTACATAGACTGCCATCAGGGGTATTTTTTGTTGTTTGTTTTTGGGACCCAGTGTTGCTTTATATCCTCACAGACCTCTGTGCCTTTCGAAAGTTGTAAAGGAAAGAACACGTTACTCACCTGTAACAACTGTTCTTCAGCATGAATGTCTTTCATAGATTCACTTGTTTAAAATATTGTCCGACACTGGGCACATTTTCCCCCCAATGTTAGGCTGGAAATCCTCTATAATCAATGGTACCATAGCAGTAATTCAATACAACATCTGCCACCGAAATAAAATGGAAAACACTTATAGACTATAAGTAGTTCATTTTCGTCATTTAATGTCCTGAATCTAGTGAATCAGAGGCTCCAAATATCAGATTGACATAGCTTGTAACAAAGTTCTTGGTAGCCTCATGAAAGGGGAAGGAGAGTGGGTGCATGTGACTTTGAAAGATACCAATGTCGAAGAACTGTTTATTATCAAGCACTGGGTCGTTCATAGTCACATGCTTGAATCATGGTTACCAAAGCAGCAAATTAGATGCAGTATATAACAGGAAAGGTGGCTTACTTCAATAGAAAATTGTACAACACCACCTGCTCAACTCAGGTCTTAGCTTTCAACTGGACATCAAGATAGTAATGCTTGGTGAAGGTATGGATTGAAGACCAAGTTGCGACCTTACATATGTCCAGTAAAGGCACCCCCCATGAAAAGGCTGGCAGAAAGCCAGTGCTGAAGGCCACAGTGGGGGCCCCTGCACTGCCCATGCCATGGGGGGGTCCCCCCGTGCGACTGCACTGGCCTCGGCTCCATGTGGAGCCGAGACAAATGCTGCTGCAAAGTTTTCACTGGGCGGACCGTCGAAAACCTTGGTTTTCACGGGTCAGCCCAGGGAAAATCTTGTAATGGATCTGGTGGGGAGACCACCAGCTCTGCTGTGGTGTCCTCAACATGAGTCCGGCGGTCAGCTTTTCCGACCGCCAGACTGTAAATGAGGCCCTGAGTGTGAAGGTAATACATTTGATAAGAACAACTCACTTATTGTGTTCGACCACCAATTCATCTCAGTTGACATGAAATCATGCAGAAAACAACCACGAACTCTTGTTTTTCCCATAGCGCTTTTTTGCCTAAAACCTTTAGAAAATATCTTTGGTTCCCCATAAACTACTTTGATGATCTTTGTGTACTTTTGCTCAGTACATTTAAATCCCTGTTTCTAAATTGTTTTAGGAATTTTATTGTGTTGTGTTCTTTGCTTTAAAATTGTTGGAAGTGCTTGAACTTAGCATGCACTTCTCTGGGGATTGCCTTTTACTTGTTCCATAGCTACTGGGGTAGAGCAAATATTCTCTCATTGTGTTTTGGCCTGACCTGAGTAGGTGTATTGAGGTGGCAGGACTGCTCCCTCCCTAATAACCCCATTTCTGACAATTAGTATAGTCTAAGTGTGAGTTAATAATGTTGTAAGTATCAAAGTTTGAAAAAGCCCTCACTGCATCTTTGGAAAAGCAGAAAACTCATAATCCTTCCCTGCAGTGCTTAATTTGTGCGTGTTGTTTTCGGTGCTGAGCACCAGCACTTATTTTTCTGCCTCAAGCATTTGCTGCGGGCAAAAGACACATATGGGAAAGACGAAGGAAGAGAAAAACGAAAAAGCATCGCAAAGGGAGAAATTTAGATAATGCTTAGTGCCCTCTTTGTCAATGTGTGTCTCAAATAATTTTTATGCAAATGGCAGATTAGTGATTGGGCCAGAATTATGAAGAATAGCACAATAAAAACTTGATTATCACACATTGTGAAGTACTGAGTCCTATGCATGATAGCCACACCTCAGTGGTTGTTATGCACAACATGGAAATACTCCCCACACAGATTCAAAACAAAGACTACACCCTTTCATCCACACACACTATATGGTGTAGCATTCTGTCCATGTAGGCATGCGCTTCAGCACCCCACAGAGGTAGTAAGCGCTATACAGGTTTACCTATCAATACACACCTATCTTAAAGCTCATATATCTAAAAAAATACAAAAAATAATGCGTATTGCACGTTATGAAACAAGCAGCATAGATGAATCTGAGGACCATGGACCAGTCGTACTGCTACTATAAAAATGTTCCCTTGACAATCCGCTTATGGCTCCATAGAACTAGGCCTGTGCTAAATCGAATTCCTGAAATGTAAAATAAATGAGAACATCTATGTGGCCATAAGAAAGCCAAGTCAGGATACACGGGGCGAAGTTCAAAATATTAGCTTTGCCTTCATTCCTTTTTGATGATGAGCAAAGCAAGCAGTTTAGCGAACAGCAACTGCGTGAAGACATTTAAAAGGCGATATTTCCTATTTAAACCTATTGTGCTCAGCGCCTAGAATCGCACATTTCTTTTACATCTGCCAGACACATTATCGTTATTACTCGTATAAAACAATCTGCCAGGGGCCAGCCCTTACTACAACAGATGTTGGTTTGCAGAGCACAATGGGAGCATCCTCCTGGGTAATTTCAAACCCTTTTATATACTCCGAAATTAGTGTGACCTAGGAACGCTCTGGGTAGGGCTGGCTACGTCCCCGAGAAGCCAGGCGCGTTCCTCTCCATCAGCGGGCTTTATACAAAGAGCAGTTTTCACAGAAGAAACTCGAGAGCCCCAAACTGAGCGCATAGGCCCCAGGCAGGAATATGGCCGTGTGCGACAAAACAAATTAAACCCGTCGAGTAGGGGACGGCCAGGAGCTGTGTCTGTTGGATACAAGACAGAGGCCCGGGACACGGCCGTCTGCAACCAGGAATAAGCCACAGATCAATGGGAACTGGTTTGTTTAGTGCTAAAAACTCAAACTGCAGTGATTAGAAAACACATTAGTGTTCGTCAATTAGCAGCCAAGCGTTTGTTTTAATAATTCATAGGAAACGACTTGCACAAAGTCTGTTAGTGTGTTGTCAGGAAAGGCTCAGATGGGGGCAACAGGATTAGGCGCCACACGGTATTGACGGCCCCGCGCAGCCAGGAAGGCTGATTAACCTCTGCGAAGCCTCGGCTGACAGGCCCGCTCCATTACTGCTAATGGGGCTGCGCGCGGCCCGGGCCCAGCCGTCCCCTCAGCAAAGGCGCGGTATTAAAGTCTCTGCTGTTATGGCCTTCGATTTTCTTCTTAACCTATCATTTTGTTCAGCCATATCCTGGAATGCGCGTAAACACATCGAAAACCACTGGAGCCTACCCGAAGACAGAAAGTCATTTTGCAAACACGCAACAAGCTGTCAAAGGTGAACAGCATTATTTGGGAGGAGGGATTCCTAAAAATAATTCAAGTTCTGAGGACGTGTTGGACGGGCTACACAGATCGGTGTATGGAGTGTTTTTGAGTTAATGATTTCATTTTATTTCGAACATTTCTTTGTACTATTCATTGTGTGTGAAGACTGATACCAGTGCTGAAATCAAGTTTGATATTTTGTGACATCTACTTTACAGCATTACCCACCAGTTTGTAGCCATCATAACCTAAATAATGTTTCCCTATCCAATCATCCGAATCAAAGCCGTGCAGACAGCACAGCTCTAGGAAGGGTGACTACCTGGCATGGAGGCAAAGTCAGGGCAGGTGTGTGAACATTCAGGACAAAAGGTCAAAATTACGGGCACATACGAGGCGCGGCCATTTCCCACATGTTAATGCATTTTTTGTACTATTTTTACACTGCACTATATGTTCACTGTGCTCAGTCTGAGTGCCTCTAGGTACCATACACTAAGATGGCACATTATGTCCTTGTTCCATAGTTAGTAGGAGGGTATCATCTCTACCCAGTCTTTCTCAGGGAGAAACCAACAGCAAAATGTTGATTATGTTTCTAAATATTTTGAAAGCCGAGGCAAACAACTTGGGAATCTATAGATTCAATGGGGGGCAGGGAGCCAAACAAGGTCCAGCACCTATGCTCCAAAATATAATCGATAAACAAATGAAGGTGCTGTTTCTATAGGAGAACTGAAGAACACAAGATAGGAAAAAGAACTATAAGAGACTCCCTGTACTCATGAAGTGGTGCCCTCACACACCCAAATGGGTGTCATGCTTCATCATGGGCTAACTGCTCGACGGGCCGGCGCTGCAATCTCAGATGGGCCCCGCTAGAGGGTTTTCTTACAGTTGGGGGTGTGAGGGCACCATTTCATGAGTATAGGGACTCCCTTATAGTGCCGCTTTTTCCAACCTTGTATCCTTCAGTTTTCCTATAGGAACGGCACCTTCATTTGTTTATTACACAATTTGGGAAACATTATGGTAAGTGATTTTTACAACTTCTGCTATTTTAGATAAATTGAACAAAAACATTTGGCTCACCTCACCCTCCACTAGACGTCAAACCTAAAAAAATGAATAAGGCAGAGCAGATGGTGTGGGTGACAGTCTCAGATCTAACCTCAAGATGTGAGGTACCCACAACGTGTCTGTAGTCTCACAGCACCAAGAAGGCTCGACTGCTGCATTAGTGTGTGTGTCAGGGACTCTACATTTATCTCAGAACTGGGAAAGCAGGACACCAGACAAATTGAATCAAAGAGCTTGATGTGTCATTGCTAAGAATCGGACAACTAAGGAAGAGGAGAACAAGGCGAGTCAATTCCTAAAATCAGACAAGATGGGCCCCTCCATAAGTATCGGAACGCACTGCATGCCCAGAGAGTAGTCTCAGCAGAGAGGCCAGAAACAGAAGAGGCACTATCAAGTCATTGAATAAGCAGCAAGCATCTTTCCTGGCAAGCTCTGCCAGTGGAATGGTCTATTGGTAGTGCTCATGGAGGGCAGGCTTCATGGAAGGTTGGGATCTGGACAATTGCCCACTATGTCGAAGTCATAAAATGGATCTTTAAACAAGCCAATGCCGATCCAGTGGTCTGGCTCATCTCTAAGTGCCAAAATACATGGAGAACCATCAAAATACATGGAATGCAAATTTCACAACAAACAAAATATAAGAACAGGATAAATACTTTGAAATGTAGAAAGTGTTTAACAGATGGAAGTGTTTCAGTTTAGTACATTAAATCACAACATTGCATGGACATTTATTTGAAGTGAAAGCTTCTAAACAGGAACTTTAAAACATTTATTCATTCTCTCTCCTGACAAAGCCATGAGTGAACAAAGTGAACTAATTGTCTGGTGTCCCTTACATCATGGCCAATATTTGTATGGGTGATGGAACACTGCAGGCTATTAAAGCATGTGCAAGTGAGGTTTTTGTACAGGATCCACCTGGAACTGAATTACATGAACGTGCTCGTAAATGTCATTATCAAGTAAATTAAACACATGAAGTAACTTGACTTAGATCACGCAATTGAGTCATGAGGGGAAGCTGAAATTTGAACCCAGGTTTCCTGGTCACACATAGTGCAGTTAAGCCACTGGCTAGGTTAACTGATTAATTTATTTTTCTCAATCCCCTTTAACACCACAGGACATTGTTTTTATACAATTCTGTCAGATGAATAATACGTTGTGTTAAGTAAATGCAGATTACAGGTTAATTACACTCAATATCTTTAAAATGATACACAGTAAAAATGAGGGACTGCAGCATACCATACCCCAATAAACACTGACTTTCTCAGACTTTACATAGCTATTCAACGCAGCGGTCTAAGTGCATTACAAAAGTATGGATACTGTGATCCTGAGTGCATTGGGGGAAGGTTCAGTGATTGTGGAGGTGTGGCTAAAAAGAACAAAATATTCTGTAACTATTTTGTTGATCTTTCACCATCAGGTAACTCCATACAAAATAACGCAGACATTAAATGAATAATAAGTGCAAGTTAAATTAATTAGTGGGAAATGCACAATTTTATGTTACAAAAACTCTATTGGTGAATGTGATTACTGACTGCTTATGTATGCATGTGCAAAATCACAAAGAATTGAATCCTGTTTGGTACAGTAGGGAATAGTGAACTGTGCGTTTTTAGTGATAGAAAGGTCCCTGACCATCATAGAAAGCCCTGTGAATGTGAAAGTCATTAATTTATTTAAATTTACATTACACACAGTATAAGATAGGCTACCACAAACTGTGGAAATAAGGATAAATTAAAGACAAATAAAGTCTTTCCAAGTGTAGATTTTAGTAGAATGCAGATTGTACCTAATGCGAACATTTTTTATAACTGTTGATAAAAAGCACTCAATCCACACACAGCTCATCTTGGAACACTCTTACAATACCTTTCAAAAAGAAAAATAAATGTCTTCAGGATGCTCAATGGGACTCCATCAATTGATGCCTATAAGAAATCCAAGCAGCTTTTACATTTGCAAATTAACCCTTTGCGCACATTTACATTTCTTTCAGTGAGAAGGTACCCTGACTAGAAGGCTTGCTTCATGTTTAGCTCCCTGACCCTCCCTCTGGATCTCTACACCGGAGACTTCCCCCTTCAGATAAGACATCTCAACTGCCCCAATTAACATTTGTATTGTAGCACAAAGGCTAAAATTACAGACAAAGGGAAACCTCCATCACGGACAACGGTTATTAGAGTTAATTTAAGGACAGTGCTTATAAATTACAAATAGGTGGTCACCCTAGCCATAGAGGAAGAATATTGGTCCTCGATGCAGGGGGCAGGATCTGTGGACTCTCAGGACATGGGTGGCATGAACTGTCCAGATGAGGAAGCAGACGAGGAAGGCTGTACTGTGTCTTTTACAGTTCGCTGGGGATACATCCAGGTCAGGGTTGTCTAGTTTCCATAATGCTCTGTGAGATCACCCCGTCCTTCCAGGAGCCTTTCAGAGCAGGTGGGTGTTGAGAGGCAGCGAAAGCCCAATTTAAGGATGGCGTGACCTGTATCAATAACTCCGCGCACAAACTAAACAGCTTTTTAAACTAATGAAATCAGTACATCAAAGGATTTAGAAATGAGCCAATCATACTTTGAAACCAGGTGGGTTAAGTTTGTTGTGTGACGTTATTCTAGTAGAATTTGGATGTGAATGATTCTGTATGTGAATGTGCATTGTCTGTGGACATTTATTTTTTATGCAACATGAGCCACTCGTATTTCTCGTATTTCTCACCTCTTCCAGAAACCTCTGTAGAGAATACGTTGAAGCAGGTTGCGTATGCCAGGAGAGATGATAGGTGCCCCCACAGTGAGGTAAGGTTCAGGGAGAGCGTTTAAAATGCGGTGTGCACAAACGTGACTGTACATTCCAATAGACTGCTTATAAATACGGAAGCCACTGGGAATGAGTTAATGCTTTTTTGCTGGATGGTCACCCCTCTTAGTAAAAACAGGGGAGAACCAGATCCCCCTCCAAACATGACACTCATACGTCTGTTTCACACAAATACATAATTAAATAATCAAAGGAAATCCCAGAGATGGCCCACCCCTTCAAATCCTAGCTGACAAACCTAGCTTTTCATGGCATACCACAGAAGGCAGCACCGCACATTAGAAAAATACAAACAAGAAGTTGAAAAGAATTGTAATAATTTTTGCTATTGATTTAATCTGTCAAAGGTTAAACTGTCAAACACCATCATCAGCCAAATGGAACAACCAAAGATGCAACAACATATAACACCAGAACACAGTTAACATTTATCAACCCTTCTATTTATAGTTTCTACATCCTCAGATTGCATGCTTTCTCAAAAAAAGTGTCCCCACTATTTTCCTAAAACCCTGCAAGAACACAGACCTTGAAATAAATCTACGAATTGTTTGTTTCTTTCGTATTGAATGACCCTCTTCTTACCGTCCATCCTCTGCATGTCTTACTGCCTCTTAGTCTAGCGTACTCTCTACTATATTTCTGCAAACTGGCCATATCTCTCCTCATAAAGCACAAACTCAGCCTGTGTCACCATTCCGTGCAATCTAACAGAATCTTATATCCTCCAACTATCTACGCACTCCACTTTCATTTGCAAGAATTCACACCAATGTTCAAACGCGATTCCTAATAACAGTCTACCACAGAGAAACTATAGAGAATGTGTGGTGCACTTTCCACAGAGCACAGCCTAATTCTAAAACTAATAATAATCGATAATAACGAATTATCATTGTATGTGTGCTTCAGGAGCCTGATGAGTGCTCGTTTATTGATTGTGAGCCTGTGATGGCTCTTTAAGGTGTGGGGTCATGTGAGTGCAGGGTCGGAGTTTAAGGGTGTGGCTGGCCACTAAGTTTTATGTAGTCTGAAGTCTTCTAGTCTGTTAACAGTCGTAGCATAGAGTGTGTTGCTGTGGTCCAGCTTGCGGGTGATGTGGCTTGGATGGTGGTTCTGTAAGCATTGGTAGTGAGCTATTTGAAGGTTGTCTTGAGCATTTTGAGTGTGTGGAAGCAGGAGATGGAGACTGCATTCAATTGGCAGGTCGTAGTGCGTTGGTTGTTTATTATTATTCCGAGGTTCTTTGCGTGGGTTGAAGGAAGGGGTGTGGGCACAAATTCAGCAGGTCTCCATGTGGAGTCCCAGAAGTACCTTTGCTGAAGATTACTACTTCCATCTTGTCTGTGTTGAGCTTGTCACAGTTGGTTTTCATACATCTGTCATCTTCGGTCATGCAGGTGTGGAGAAGTTGGTCCAGATGTTTGGTGTCTTGTTGGAAAGGAAGAGTATGAACTGGGTGTCCTCAGCTAGGATATGATGTTGATTCTGTGGGCACCGATGGTGCTGGCGAGTGGGGTCACTTGCACGTTGAACAGAGTGATGCTGAGTTAGAATGCTTGTGGAACTCCACAGATGAGGTTAAAGGAGTACAAGGTGAAGGAGGGCCAGACTGACCAACTGTGTGTAGCCTGTCAGGAAGAAGCAAATTCAGAGAAGTGCGGGACCTTGGAAGCCAGCTTCATGCAGTCGCTCGACAAGGATGGGGTATGAGATGGTATCAAAAGCTGCAGAAAGATTCAGTAGGATGAAGGCTGGAATGTTACTCAGTCCTAGATCCTCCAGATGTCACCCATGGCAGTGAGGAGGGCAGTATCTATATTGTGGTTGGGCCTAAACCCATTTTGAGTGGTGTTGAGGAGGTAGTTCTCAGTGAAGTGGGTGGCTAGGCCTTTGTTTATCATCGTCCCATAACTTTTGCCTGGGATGGGTACCAGGCAGATATGCCGTTAGTTGGCTAGAGTCTTCAGGTCTGCTTAGGGTTTACAGAGGAGAGAAAATACTGTGGCATGGTTCCAGGTTTCCCGGAAGGTGACTGTGATGATTGAACTGTTCAGGACTGGGGTGAGGGCTGTGCTGATGGGGTCCTGTCCTTTGATGAAGATGTGTTGAGGGCAGGGGCCCAAAGGTTCTCCGGTGTGTATGGACTGCATGGGTGTTGCAGTTTCTTGAGTGGGCCAGGAGGTCAGGGTTGTCCTCTGGGTGTTGGAAGAGATGGGCAGGAGGGCTGCAAGGGTGGAAAGGTTCGGTTAGGGCTCAGAGTTTTTTTAGATACTGGTAATCTTGTTGCTGAAGAATAGGGACATCTTGGTGAAGAGGTCCTGAGAGGGGTGTTATGGTGGTGGAGTTTGCTGCTAGAGAGATGAAGTCTTTCACTACGGCAAAGATTTCCTTGGTGTTGCTGGTTTTGCTTTCAAAGCTTTCAGCGAGCGGGGAGTGTTTAGTGGCTCTAATTTGCTGATGGTAGCTTCTGAGGGCATATTTGAAGGTATTCTTGATAAGCACTTTGACGCCTCATCAGGGGTAGTAAGCACTATAAAAAATACTATTACAATACAATACAATACAATACAATATCATTCTGACTTTGTCTCTATCTGCATTAAAGTTGATTGCACTGCTGTTTGGTGAGCCTGATCTTTTGTGTACCAACTTGCTTGCAGTCCAATTCTTGTGGCTTTCCCTGGATCTAGGCTATCTGAGCAGGCAGTGATCCAGGCACTGAAGTTGGAGATGGATTTGGGAAGGTTGTTGTTGCTGTGACAAAGACAATGTCACTTTCCATGTAGATAGATAATGGGAAATCCAGTGAGGTCACCTCCTGTGATATTCTTTTTAAACTTTTACATACATTCTGCAAACCAAAATAAAGTGATGACTCCAAGGTCTATAGATGAAGCTAACTAATGCTGGTCTAATGCATATATACATTAATTAATTCAACCAGACAACAATTGTGTTTTTTCAATGTTTGGTCGCATCTGCGACAACATAAACATTTTATGGTAGAAATGCATTGCACATGTTTTATCACTGTAGATTTATGGGGGGAACAACTATCAACATCCTCTACCTTTCTTGAAGAAGGAGCAGCCCTCCGATTTGCTTCTCTATTTTCTACATTCTGTTTTCGTCTGATCCTCTTACTTTTTTTGGCTTTATTAACTTTATTCAAGTACACCCATCGCATACAAACATAGGACAGCAGATATGCAAACACTACAGAACAGTTGCAAATAGTTGGACCAAACGATTGCAAAGACGTATTGAGAGAGTCTCACATATCCCCCCTCCCAGCCTAACATACAGACAGTAAATTTCAGTCATTCACATTAGACATCTCAAAACCTAGCAATTAATAAATCAACGTAACAGCATCATGTGCCACTGTCGACATGTGACAGCCCCCACAATTAGAGCCAATAGCAACTCTTCAACAGTAATAGTGCCTCTTCATCACATTCACCTGGTACCCGGAGTCCTCTGATCAAAGCCTTCCTTCCTGCACTCCACCAGGACCCTCTGCAAATCTTGAACTATCATCTGCGGACATGCGCTAGGAACGCAGGTAGGCCCTATAAGGTTTCTATATATCACGTGGTTTGCAGCTACTAGGCTGGAGCTCTGAATACATCAAAATGCGTGCTGCGATACATCATATCACCATGCCACTCCTTAAGCTTTGACACCGGCCCTCTGGCCCACTGGATAGCAATCTTACGTCTGGCCAACAATAGACCCATCACTACAATCTTCCTATCAGCTCTTGGCACTGATTTGCCGTACCTAATAATGCAAGCGTAGGATCTCTACGCAAGGTGCTATCTGCTATGTCTTCTAAGGTAAGAAATACTTCCTCCTAGAAGCCCCTTATTCTGGGACAATGTGTGCAAATTCCACCTCGCCCTCCCAACAGCGTTGCTAAGACCATATCAGGCGAGAGGGGTAATAGTGTAATACACCCTATTAATATATTTAAAGTGAATCAAGTGGTGCCTGCCATCAAGGGAAATAGACTGTGTGATTGCACAACAATATTCCGATAGTGCATCTATTATAGTAATTTGGAGGTCCCTGCTGCCATTCCAGCCGTGGCACAGCTAGCGCAGGCCTAAGATGCTTCTGCAAGTATGTATAGTCTCTAGTTACCAAGCTGGCAGGCGAAGTAGCCTGTATCAGATATGTCGGGCAAAACTATGGAGGTTCCATGAGGTCGTCACCTAGCAATTTGTGCATGGCTTGTCTGGCTCTGAAATAATGGAACTTAGCCAAAGCACTAGTCATCTCTGTGTGCTCCATGATCTGAGCTCCATCTTTCATTGATCCATCTGCAAAGAAGTCTCCCATACAGTGCATGCCCAAGGACTCGAATGCCTGTTTCGCTCCCCGTTCCTGCTCCAACTGAAACCATAAACACCAAGCCACTGAAGAACGTGGGGTATATAGCAGTGTGTGCCCCTGCTGATCTAGGATGCTACGCCATGCACATATCGTGGTATTTAAGGAGTCCAACGCTCCATACCGCCAACTCGGCTTTGCGAAACAGCACCTGCGAAAGCGTGAGTGGGGCCGCTCGAGCTGTACATGGGGAGGTCCGGTGTGCCTTGCAGCCAGTAATACGCAAAACTACTCTGTACAGTGAGGTAATAGGCCTCCAGATCCAGCACATTCAATCCCCCCATATCATAAGGCAGAGTGAGAGAGTCCCAACGTACCCTAGGCTTCCCCCCCGCCCAAGCTAGTCTGATAATCATTGTCCGCAGCTTGTTCCAGAACATACGGGGCTACCGGAGCGGTATATTTAGAAAAAGAACAACAGCTAAGGGCGCTCAAGCATTTTCATGAGTATCACCTGACCAGCCAGTGAGAGTGGCAACCCGGTCCATCGTTCCACTGTCTCAGGTGGTCTGTGTTCCGCCACCCCATAATTTTCTCGCAGCACAATTGCAGGATCAATGTATACCATGATCCCCAGATAATGAACGAAGCCCGTGGTCCAATGCAAGGGTACTCTACTGTCACTGGAGTTGTCGCAGGGGTAAGTGGCATAATAGTGGACTTATTCCAATTGACATGCAGCCCGGAGTGGCTCCCAAATAATGTCACCTACCGGAGCACTGACGTCAAATGACGACCAGGCTCTTGAATATAGAGCAACGTATCAACGTGCACAGGAAGAGATTATCAACCTATGCCCAGGATACAAGAGCCCCAGGTAAGAATGGTATTCTCATAATGCTCATGCGAGGGGTTTCGCCACCAAGGCATTTAAGAAAGGGGATAGTGGGCAACCTTGCCTTGTGCCTCTAACAATAGCAGTAGGCTCTGAGGCCGCACCATTGATTTGTATTCGCGCCATAGGCTGTGTGTAGAGGACATTCACCAACTGCAGAAATAAGTCCCCAACACCAAGACAGCGCAGAACAGCTCTCAAAAAACTCCAGGCGACTGAGTCAAATGTCTTCTCTATATCAGTAAATACCGCCACAGTCTGTACCTCTGGAGCAAGACACTCCACCACCCAAAAAAAGTGCAGAGATTATACGTGAGAGATCGACCGTGTATAAACCCTCTCTGCTCTGGACCAACCACAGTTGGTAGACACTGTGCCAACCGATTAGCAAGACTTTTAGCTAAAAGTTTTGTATCAACATTCAATAGGGACAATGGTCTATAACAGGAACAAGCATCAGCCGGTTTTCCAGGCCAGGATCGTAACAAGGAGAGCTTCCCTCATAGTTTGGGGCATAATACCATCCAAGGCCATTTCTGTAAACAGCGTAACCAACTGAGGTATTAACATATCCTGATATGCCTTATAAAAGGCTACTGTGAGGCCATCTGTGCCCGGCGCCTTATCCGAGGGGATACTTTTAAGTGCCTCACAGATCTCTCCCAAGGACAGCGGAGCCAACAGGCTTCTTCATTGCTCATTTGTGAGCCACTTCATGGCTATATGAGCCAAATAGTAATCTATCTCCACTTCACTTGTGGTGGGCCGTGCCATATATAAATTTGAGTAGTACCTTCAGAAGCGTTGCCCTATCGTGGTAGAGTCATGCAATGGGTGCCCTAATTCCTCCTGTAACTCTATAATAGTAGCGTCTGTCCTGCACGGACGAACCGCAAGTGGCAATGTGGCCCGTGGACGTTCTTCCTCGCCATATCTTTGTACCACCGCGTACCTGTCAAGATGTTCCACTCCGTGCTGCGCTAGCTCGTGGTACTCATCTATCCTTGCCTTGATGTCGCCCATCAATTGCTAATCCCCTGTCTCCCGGTGCTGCTGCTTCTAAGCAGCCAGTTCCCTCTCAAGTTTAGTCAAACTGTTTTGGATGGAGCGCAAAACCCCTGCATGTTTAGCAATAGTCACCCCTTGAATGTAAACTTTAAAGGTTTCTCATACAATGGCAAATGTATCAACTGTGTCAATACCAGTACAAAAAAATCCTCAATGGCTTGGTGCAAGTCCTCTCTAAAGGACGCATCAAGCAAGGAAAATGGAGGGAACTACCAGGTAAAAGGGGCAAAATGCAGAGATCCCAACTTTAGCTCCAGTACTACCGGGGAGAGGTCCGAATAGGTATGCGGCAGAGTCTGACAACGCTACACTCATGGGACAAGCTCCTGCAACAGTAGCTAAAAATCTATTTGCGTATGTTTGTTGTGTTTTGATGAATAATGCATGTAGCCAAAAGACTTACCTGAGCAGCTATATATTGGATAGCCTTTGCCGCTGCATAGGGCGGTCGTCATGGGCCCCTCAATCTATCACAATCCAGACAAAAAACAAAATTAAATCCCCCCCACCACCAAATCTGCAGAGTGCCAGCCCACTGCTCCAGTATAGCATGTAGGGAGTAGTAAAACTATGGATCATCATAATTAGGGCCATAAAGACCTACTAATAGCACAGAAAGATCATCTTTGCTACATCGGACCACTGTGTGCCCCCCTCCCCCCTGGGTCAACACACACCTCTTGAATCTTTATGCCGGAACTTCTGGGAGTCCAAATCAGCACCCCTCTGGCATGTGAAGTAAATCCCGCAGCACAGTAGGGACCTCGCAATCTGCAGGGCGTCAGTAACCTTGCAAAAGGAGAAAATGTGTCTCTTGTACATTCGCTACATTTATCATCTACCTTCTAAGGTATGCCCATACTTTACAAAACAACCTGCTATCGTTGACCCCTCTCACATTCCAGGTAAGTAAGCGGAGCTTCGAGGCTCTAACCTTCTGTGCCTCCCACCCCAATGCAGATCATCTCCCATCGCGGTAACCCATCTGAAACATTAGATCTCTTCCGCCCTCTGTCCAAAGACTGATGACTGTCTCATGCGTATGCATCCCTGAAATAAGAACTAATCCTCCCTCCTCCCACATTGCGCAGTACCCCAACTTGCGCAATTAAATCAAGCCCTCCTGCAACCCTTCCCAAAGTCAACACTTATACTCTAATAATCGAAATAGTGGTGTATACACAGGGGGATACAATTGCCACACTAAAACATACTTTGGTCTCTATCGTCCCTCCAACCACCAGTGTCTTGTGCCAGCTCCTTATTATAATGTGGGTACAACCCCCAACTGCTTGCACCCTGTAACAATTCAAACACTCATCTGACTTCCAACCATTTTTCAGCCCCCCACCCCCACCCATGGAGGACATAGCTGATCTCATGCATAATCATTGTGGACATATTAAACTTTAAAGGAAACAACAGTCCTAAGAATAGTGCTGCCCCCCACTCTTTACATGCACTAATCCTGGCAGGCATATGCTGTATTCCTTTAACCCCACAGAGTCAGTATTAGCAGTCACTCCAACTCGTCTATGTCTCTGTCTGGCCCATCGTGAGTTGACCTAGGAGAGTGACTGTGCCTCCCAGCACTCTCTCTATGTTTCAAGAATTGCATGACAGCCTTCGAGTCCGTGGAAATTATTACCTCACCGTCCCCACCAGGACCCAAAGATGGGCCGGATAGAGCATGCTGTATTCCATGTTAAGGTCTTTCAATTTACATTTGGCAGGAATAAAGTGCTTCCTAGCATCCTGCAACTACTGTGTGAAGTCTGAATACAGAATACAATAGTGCCTTCACATTTCAGTTCTTTCAGCTCCCGCGCTCTCCGGAGCACCGAGTTCCTATCCCTGAAGTTCAACAGCCTAGCTATAATAGGTCTCGGGGGTGCACCAGGAAACGGTTGTGGCGCAAGTGACCAATGCGCCCGTTCCACCATAAACAGCAGGGAAAAAGAGTCTCAGCCCAGCAAGTCTTGTAGTAGTTGTTTGACGAAGCGCTCCATGTTGTCTATCATGGTGCTCTCAGCCACCCCAACAATTCTTAAGTTATTCCTCCTGGAACGCACCTCCAAATCCTCCGCACGGGCCTGCTATGCAGCAAATTGTTTGTCCAGTTTCTTCCGCGCTGCCGCCCCGTCCACCTGCACATCCTCAGTCTCTGAAATACTCCTCTCCGCCCCATCCAAGCGGTCTGCATGTCTATCCAATCATTCCAACATGCGGTCCATTCTGTACATTAATGCATCAATCTTACTGTCTAAGTTTGAAAGGCTCTGTTGCACTGCTGTCAGAATTGTTTTAAGCTCTCAGTTACGCTGCATGTCAGATCTTTTTTCCACATCTCTTGGCTGGGAAGATTCGACTTCCTTCGACCGGTGTGATTTGCGCCTGTAAAATTGTTTCAGGGTCTCACTGCCAGTAACCCTTAGATTGTCGAACACAAGCCAGCTCACAATTCTATACCTCAGCAAGCGCCACACTTAAGGCTGCAGTGGGGGATGGGCAGGTGCACCATAGGACTTACGCAGGCTCTTGCTACCTCCAGCAAAGAGTGAGCTCTGGCACCTCTGCATCTCTGGTTTCACCCTGAACCACTGCCAGGTCTCACTTGCCAAGTTTCAGCAGGCCGACTTCCAAGTTTAAGGCCCACAAGGGCAACACGTGGTCCATGCCCAGGGGGTAGGAAAGCAAGTGGCCCCCAGATGCATCTGCCACTGTTTAAGTCTTCAGCCGCTCCTCCACCAAGGTACCAGGAGCCGCCAGTCTGGCACGCTCGTCCTCAAGGGTCCCTCAAGCTGCCATATGGGGTAGATCAATTTCTGTATCAGTGCCAAAATAAAGAAGGGGGGTGCTCTGCACCATACAGCTTTGCCGAGGCCTACACTGTTCTTTACTGTGTCACGAACCAGCGCTTGCGGCCAAGGCTGCTACCAGGCCCCGCCGCTGTCCAATTTAGGCCTCTGCCAGCGCTCACCATGCCCCAGTGGGCCCCTCTGCCACCAAAGGTAGAGGCACCCGTCGCCTCTCCCTGTCTCCAAAGGGCGCACTTCATCTGTCTGTGCACATCAGCTACCTGGCCTCGTATCTCGCAGCAGGCCCTCTGGCAGCCGGGACCTTGCTGCTCCGGCCCGCCGCACGTGATCACCTCTACGCAGCTACAGCACCATCCAACCTCACCAATGGGGGGCTCACCACATACACTGCAGTCTGGTGGGCACCCACATGTGGATATGTTGTCTAGATGCTTGGAGCTGACAGCAGGATTTTAAAAGGATTGTTCGGTGGCCTGCAGAGCTCCTCTATTATGCAGCCATCTTGCAGCGCGGCAAGCTCCGCCCCGTCATCCTCTTGCTTTTACCTCTTTTAAACCTCTTGCCATTCCCTTATTTACCCAGCTCAGCAAGCTGCCTCCCCTCTGACCCCTTTTTATTTTGTCTTGTTATTAGGTTCCTTCTATATATTTTTACCTGCTTCTCCTTCAAGTTTTCAAGCACAGTTCTCGTTCTTGCAATGATTGTATTGAACACAGAAGACAGACTGCAACAACTATTTTTGTCTTTATCTCAACCCCATCTCTAGTCTTGTGATCAAATACCAGCCCACAAGAAACTTCAGAATGAAATTAGCCCTGTGAACAGGCTTATCTAGTTGTCCTTATAGCTCGTGCGTTCAAGACATTAACTAGTTTTTATTGTTTAAGTGTCTGACAACATGAACAATGCAAAAAAATTAATAACATTCCCGTTAGCATTCCATAGTGTTCATGCTTAAAATCGCCATTCTGAGATTTATGAAGCATTTAGTATTTGGAATGGGACTTGAATGGATTCCATGCTTGTGCCAGTTGCTGCACATGGCATTGAGGTGTTTTTTTTTTAAACTCTTTTTATTAATTTCTAGTATTAAACAAATACATATACAGTAGACGCATAATAAAGTTCCGGCTTGAAAAAAACATGCGCCAAAGAAACAAACATTGGTTACATTAGAAGGCAAATTTGTACCTCTGATCCCAAAAAGTCTGGTATTTCTGGGGCACCCCCTTCATGTATAGACAAGTTCCTCTGCTTTGGCAAAGTAATCCATGCTTTCTGCCTGTTCTTTGGCAAAGAGAACCTTAGGCAGTCGCTAATGGATGGACATATCCAACTTACCTATCAATAGATCTATTGCTAAAAACAGTCTTGTGGCTCGACTATCAGCCCACACATGAATTAGTCACAGTAGTGCCATCTTGGGATCTGGTGTAACTGGACTGTCTACAAATTGGTTGAACCCACTGTGCACACAGGCCCAGTATTGCTGCCTTACCAAGCAGGTTCACATCAGATGGCGAAACTTGCCCAAGGCAACCTTGCATCACGAACAATTGGCAGTATGGTAGTTGATATCACCGGCAGTCATTTTTGGAGACTGGGACTTATTTTTTATCTCCGAGTTTGACCCAGAACAAGGCAGAAAAGGAGGAAAAAGGAATAAAGAGAAAGATGAGAAAAGAGTGACAATGGGCGAAAGCAAAGATGAAAAAGAACCCTCAAGAATGTGATGAACAAATGGAGTTTATGGGGTGAATGAACAAGAAAGGAGTTCAAGTCAAGCCTAGAGAGCCTTCGTATTTGGCAACCCTGACATTCTGCAGCACCACCGAGAGGTTTCTGAGAAAACCTTTGGACTACAGTATGCATTCTTTTGCAAATGGAGTACTGAATGAATTGAAATCTGCCACCAAAATCACTTTCAGGATACAGCTGGTGCTGCAAACTCAGGCACGAAGAGTATGTATCTACTTGCCTACCTCTTACAGTTACACTGACTATACTTGACTATAATTCCTGGTCCATGCGAATCATCCCCACTAACACCTTCTGTTGGAGGATGTCTCTGGTGATCAGGATGACGTTTAAAACTGCTATGACATTCATCACTGTACAGAAACCTGTCTGTGTCTTAAAAGATCTGAAATGGAGCAAGGCAGATATCTAACTATTGCCATCCCTTTAATATTATCAAAGATATGGGCATCATATTCAAACCCAACACTACCATCTACCTCTCGGATGAAAGCAGTGGTCAAGTGTGACAGCTAGCCACAGAGCTCTTTCTGCTACTGACATCTGACCACCATATAGAGCTAGCAGGAAATAGCAATATTACTATCCCACTGGACAGCAAATTAGTGTAACATTGTTTAGACGGGACTCTGCAAATCTCAGATTTAAATACTGCAATGATTCCAAAAGAAAACAGCTGATATATCTTTGAACCTGGAAAAACACAAGGACTTTAAAGGTGGCGGGTGAGCACACTTTTAAAATGATGTTGCATTTCTGCAGCCTTAAGTCTATTATTAAAGAGTAAACCAATGAGTCATTAATTTAGGCATGCACATGCTCTACTCCTACAGGGATCTGCTACCAAAGGCTGGCCTCCACAGTCCTTGCTGTTGGGTTTGGCAGTGGTTTCCCAGAGTCATTCATTTACTGACCATTTCAGTTTTATGCCCATGAAAACAGATCCCGCCTAGTCTGTCCGGAGACCACTGTTCTTATGAGAAGTAAAAGGCGCTCTGGCATTATCACGAAACACCAGGTTTACTTCTAAAAACGTGCACATTTATTAACAGCACTGCCTCTACCTCTGCCAAGAACATGTGTGAAAGTAGAGCTGCTTTAAGGTGGCCCAATCAATCTGGGAAAAGAACGCTATGTATGGCTTTCACAGAGTGCCACTAACACGAATGACAGATTCAAAGTCTGGTTATTCACTGGTATGGCACAGCAATAGTGGGAAACAAACGTTTTCCACTATTGCTACATCATAAAAAAATCAAGGCTGCTGACAGGGCTCTCAGAGAACCTGTCAACTAGGAAACTAGGAGGGAAGGCAAAAAAAAAGTAGCGAGGGTATGTAGTAGATAATAAGATTTTTCTATTTAGATTTTGGAAAGGTAGGAGAGGCCATGTTATGTATGGATCCTCCATTATTCCTCTGCCCCAGCGTAGAAACTGAAAGCAGTGGCAGATAATTTTGGGGGCCATACAGAACATAATATCCCTGTGAATAAACCCCGTTAATAAATCTGGACAGTTTTGCCCATAGTGCTCCTTTTGGGACCTTGTCAAATGCAAACTTAAAGTCCACAAAGCATGCATACATCATAGAGTGGCTTGCCATGGTTTTGTCAATATTTAATGACTGAGCCATTATATCTGATGTGGTTCCCAAGCCTGGACGAAACCGGACTTGATTTACCGAGAGTAGATTTGATTCATAGCCCGGGCTTCTAAATATTGTAACTGAAGTTCTGAAAATACGTTGCTTCTGTAAATAGGCAATTAAGCTACAGTTTGCTGGCTCAGATTGTGTGCCCTTTTTTATAAATCGGATGGATGGTCCCTTCCAAGACCCTGGAACATAGATGATTTGACACCGGTTGACAGTTTTCTGGGACCAGGCAATTGTGTAGGTGCGGTTCTCATGTCCTTGTGCAAGCAGTTTCACAGGCGACCTGACTGCCTTCGTTATTTCTTGACACATCTGTGTACAAGAACACATACCTGGTTCCATTTTCATTCATTTTTTAAAACATATTCTCTGCACGTTCACTTCTATTTTCGGTTTATGGCAACACATTTTCTAAAAAGCCTGTTAACCTTTTGCAGGTAGGAACTTAAAAACCGTGCCATATCCAAAGTGACTTTACTTAGAACCAGGGCTAGAGATTTTCTATTTCTCACATTTCTGTCAATATTTATCTCCAGTTATATTTTCCTCATCTTACTGGTGTTTATTACGTATACGTTGGCCCTCTTCTATTTACAATTTTATTTAACTGATACATTGACGCTCACAATTTGATTTCTGTAGGATTTTGGTGCAATAAGCATCCACATACAATAAAGTAACCGAACCCCGTTATTATTCTAGTCCTGCCACGCGCGCACATCTGCAGCTCCATCATTTTGTGAAACTCTCTAAGCTGTGGCTATGGCAGCGTTTTCAGCCCTATCTGGCACCACGGACACAAAATCAGAAGAAAATCGTACTTCAGGCAGGAAAACAGATTGTCTTCCGTTTGCATTTATGTGCAAATATCAATAAAAAACGAAAACTGGCAGCCTTAATTCTTGCGGATCTATAGTGCTCCTTGGGCAGAATAATAGATGACAACTAGGAGCTAGCACTAACCTGCGAAGCCTACACAATGACAGCGGCCTTTTTAAATGTAACAAATTCAACTGCAAACAAAAGAGTGAGTCCAGGCAGGGCCTGTGCTTCCAAAGTAAGATTTCCCGTCAGAGAGTTGAGTTGAGCGGATATCTAGGCAGGCAAAGGTTAGGACCTGCTGCACATTACTGTGGCTTTGCTCCCGGTATCTGGGCTGTGCAACATTTCATCAACATGTCTCAAAGCCAACCGCTTAACGAGCCCTTCCACAAAATGAATGCTGAAGTGTTGTCATACATGACACTGAGCTGTGGTCTAGCAGCATCAGCTGTAAAGTAATAGGTTTATAAAGATCTGGGCTGATCCATTAGTCCATAAACACCACCGTAAAACCATTAATGGCACTATTCCCAGGCGCCGAGCTATAACCCCCAAAAAGTAAAATGTGCAAGTAACCTTTAACCTTTCCCATGCCATATCAGCTACTCCTCGCGTCTGCGCCCTCTGGTCCATTAGTGCTAATGGGCTAGCTCTCGCGTGAGCCCTTAGAACTCATTAAGAAGTTATAAGGTGACAAGAGAAAACAGATGCAGATTTTGCTAAATCAATTTACCACGCTGGGCTTTACGGCACCGAGAGTGAAGGCGGGCACTTATTAGGTGGCGACAGAGCGTGCTTCCATTACCAGATGTCAGACAACATTCGCGTCAGTCAGTGTTCTCGCGATGAGGCATGCTTCCTGCTGTTCATCAGCTCCAGGCGCGCGCTTCCTGGCACATGCCTGTGTTTAAGGCATAGGGCAAGGGCACCGAATAACCGGAAACTATATTTTCCGTACTTTCTTTTAACACATCAATGCATTCTGGGTGTTGCAGTCTTTAATCGGACCCATAGCACTAACGCGCTTGAAAAAAAAAATGATTTGTAAAACAACTGCACAGGAACTTAAAAACTGTATGTTACCTATCTATAATCATCAGGTAAACGTATTTTTTTTTTTTTTGCATTATCTGACATCTATGTTATTTTATTACGTGTTTTGCAAAGCGCTGGTGGCCAGGGGCATCCAAACGGGAACCATAGCCTTTATTATCAGTCAGATGGACCCTGGCCCTTGACCCCTAGATTTGGCAACAAAAGCCAGACAGAAATGGCGTGCAGTTGCCTGGGCGTCACGCGTCACTTTACTAGCTGCACCGTTAATAGCCACGGTGTTGCAGGGCCATCTTGTGAAGACTTCAGAGCGTTGATAGGCACATAATGAAAAAGGAAAAACAAAACCTGAGACAGCATAAACAACAGCCTTAGACACTAGCTCGTTGAGGAGAGAACCCAAATCAGCCTTTCTTCCATCACAGGCCCTGGGGAAAGTGAAAACACGAGCGGTTCACTTTTAAGGAGGTTTCTGATCAGAGGTAATTTAGGTCGCCTCTCGGGGGTATCAGTTGCTTCTTTTTCTTAATTGGAGAATCAGATGTAAAGATGCTGATCGAAAGCTCCTGACGGGTATATAGTGGGAGGCCAACCTGTGCAGACATGAAGAGACTTTGTTCCAGTAGGTATTATGACCACTACAAAGGGCCTTAAAATTTGAGCATGGAATCCGATGGCCTTCAGTGGAGCCCTTTCTAGTGCTGGTCTCATTTTGTTACATCCATGCAAGTTCAGGTATTAGACTGTAAATCATGCTCCTACTACATGGTGTGCACTTTACCTATATTTGAAATAAAAATGTATTCAGCTGTGTCATTAAACTGGAGAAAAAGGCTTATTCCACTCTACCACCACTTCACTGCCCCCGCCCCCCGGACTGGCGTCTTGGATGGAGGTGGACGTGGTGGCATTAGAGGACTGCCACTTAGAGGGGTCTTTCACATGTCGGATGAGCTGATAGCCTTAGACAACATACTGGCACCCAATTCTTAATCTATAGGGCGCTAATTGAAGACATAGATGATCTCCTTGGCACTTTAGACCCAGAGCCCCCCGGTGCAGGATTTTCTGCAGAGCCTGCTCACCTCTGGCAAGTGTAGGCATCTTGTTTCCTGGTTAGACAAAACTGCACTGTCTAGGCGGGTAGATGACTTACCAGAGTTAACAGCCAAGTGGGAGTATTACATTGGTAGACCCTTCACTGGGAAGAAGTGGGTCAAATCCTGGAGCACACTTGCACTCTTACATGTAACACGAGGTTTAAATACATGCAATTCAATAACTTGCACTGTACATACCTAACCACCCACCCCCACACACAGACTGAGGATCATGTTACACACCACTGGCTTAAACTGCCCCAGTGCGCCCTGACAGATGTTCTTTTCCTCCTTGGTGCCTTCATTAACATTTCCAATGTTTCTGAGCACCGAATAGATTTTATTATTTACTTTCTACCAACTCCATGAATCTGAAAATTGATAGCCCCATGCCTTGAGTATGGACTGACCATTATCCCATTGGCTTCCAGTTATTACCAACCCACACTATAGGTGTTAAAAGACAGTGAGCATATAGTCAGTTAGACCGCAGAGGAAGGAAAATTCAATGAAATTCCAGTCCAGCCTTCGACTGCCACACATACATATATAAACGATGCAGTGTCTAGCTTTCATATCTCCCTTATCAAGGCCTTTGACCTGTAAGATCAGACAGGCTAAACAATAAGCTGGCTGGTATATGGAGGAGCTTAGACGCAAAAAAACGCACTGTAAGAGACTAAAAAGGAGGAGGCACAGGAGTAAATCCCCTCAGGATAGAGGGAAATATAAAACAGCTCTCACAAATTAGCATTTTTAGATAAGGGAGGCGAATATGTTGATTCAGCGGGGGGAGTCATTCAAGGTTTTGAATGAATTCCCAAAACGCCGGAGGCCTCTAGGCTGACAATATCTGCCTCTCAAGAATTAAGTGAGTTGCTTGAGAGCTACTTTGAGAACTAGATCTGTAAAATATATAAAGAATTTCCATCTCAAGCAAAAAAAAATCTGAGAAAATAGTAACCTTTAAGGTACCATCTTCCAAAAGCTCCGAGCCATCTGGGAAGTTTTGATATTATCACCCAGGAACAGGTGTTAGATACTCCGGAGAAGGTAAAATCTGGTCCACCGGAAGACCTTTGTCCCATATACCGACCTCCATCATCCTTCAGGATATCGCACATTACAAATGTATTTAACCTATCTTTAGACAAGGCCAAAAGCTTGGAAGGTGACATTTGTTTTCTCTATTTGAAAAAAAGGTAATGCTGGCCCAAGTAACTACACTAACTATTGGATGATTTCACTTCTCCCTTTTCTCAGGAATGTTTTGAAGAGATTAGTAAATAAACAACTCTCTAAATATTTAGAGAACAACCACATATTGGATTCTTTGCAGCCAGGCTTTGGAACAGCATGCAGAACAAAGATGGCACTTATGGCAATTACCAACTGTATTAGAATCATGTTGGACAAAGGCTGCCCGGCGATCCTGGTATTATTAGATCTGTTGGCTGCCTTCAATACGGTCTCCCATCCTCATTCAGAAACTGTATGATATACGTGTGTATGTGGAAGCCCTAGCGTAGTTCAGAGACTTCCTGGAAGAGAAAACCCATGTGTTTACGATTCATCCTTTCAAATTTAGGACAGTCACAAATAACTAGAGAGTACCTCAAGGGTCTTTTTTTCAATATTTATGTGGCCCCACTTGGGAAGACTGCGAAATCCTGCAGGTTCAATATAATATCCAAGGCCATCTTTACTAACTGCATGAGGAAAGTGGCTGATTGGAGGAATTTGAGCTCCTTGCAATTCAACGGAGGGAAGACTATAATCCTCCTGTTTGGGAAGGCTCTGGAATTGTTGGCAGAGGACTGGTGGCCGAAAGAGCTTGGTACTGTCCCTTGGCCAAAGGAAGTGGTAAAACATTTTGGCATTTTGGTTGACAACAAGCTCACAATGACAGAACAGTTAACTTCCACTTGCAGTACCTGTTTCAGCATCTTATGACTCCTTAGAAAAGTTTTCACCAGGCTCCCAATTAGCTATAGGAAAACAATAGTCCAGGCACTCATAATGCATCTCCTGGACTATGGCAACACATTTCTTATAGCAGCGAACAAGACACACCAGGTGGTACAAAATGCAGCAGCCTGCTTGGTATTTAAACTCCCTCCTGGCTCTCCTTCTGAACTCACTTTATGAGCCCTGCACTGACTACCGGTAAAGAAATACACTCTGTTTAAACTTATATATCTTACACAAAGAGCATTATTTGGGAATGGTCCTGCATACCTTCGTACGGGGCTCTCATGGTACCTTACAGGGAGAAATCTGAGGTCTGCGGAAAAGGCACTACTAACCAAATGGTGCACGCTACAACCTGATACAGGGGTCGTTCGTTTTCACAGTTAGCCCCCTTTCATTGGAACAGGCTACCTCTTCAATTCGCTCCTGCCTAAATTTTCAAAAGACTTAAAAAACTGCTGAAAACCTGGCTCTTTGAAGTAACATCTGCGGTCTTTCCCTGTGACTGCTGTATCTGTCCCGGAATACTCCTCTGAGAGTGTCACGTGCACTTTACAAGCATGGATAACATAACATAGAAGGAAGTGGGCAATTACTTTGCCAACATTTTTTTACCTTGGAAGCTCTGAGATACATTGTGTTTTAACACACAGAAAGTAAGATTCATGCTTGTTTGCTGTCGTTTCCTTACAAATTTGATTGGAAGTCATGGGTGAACAACAGCCTCTGCTGTTCTTATTAGACACCATATTATTGTATATTGAGTCCAGGGCTTTCTAGTGCTTGAGTAACGGTTAATGCAAGTTTAAGGTTTTAAAGCTGCTAACAATGTTTCGCCTTTAGACATCCCATCTCTCCAGGGCCCATGCTATTGACATTCGTAGGTGGCATGAAAGACAGTGGGACCTGCTTTAAAGAGATATGAAGTGCAACTTAACAAAATCAAAATTGTGTGTGCATTGCTTACATTGTGCCTTGGTATTACGAATTACATCAACATGTCTTTAGGAACTCCTTTTCACTTTATGGTATTAACAAAAACAAAAATATCTTCCTCTGTTTTTGCATTGGAACAATCCTACTAAGTAACGTTGAAGGTTACTCAGAATTCTAGTTTTAGAGGACAATAAAGTGTTTAGGATATATTTTGTGTAATTGCAGTATTATAATTGAACAATGTACCAATAAGGAATATTTTTCCAGCCAGTAGCAGGAGAACTCCAATTACATTGCTAACCTAGTAGTATTCATTACTTCATTTTCCTGCTCCTTCATACTGCCAGCGACTTAAAGCCACTTAGTAAGAATTTAGAGATTTTGGCAGCACAGGGTTAGGAGAAACTTTCAGCAACCGGGGTGGAAAGAACACTTCTGCTAGATGGATACTTGGCTCTGGTCATGGAGTCCAGATGGTACAGCTTACAAAAAGCAAGTGGGGTGTGCCTGGTGGCTGCCAGAGGTATATGTATCTATGTCTGTCTGACAGGGGCATGCGTCTGACCCTAGGAAAGGAGTATCACTTGGTCATGTAACAGTCAGAGATGTAACAAAACGAGAGCTCGTCCTCTTCTTGGAGAGCTTCCTTTCTTAACAGGAGAGACAGAAAGCTCCCCAGAGAAGCTCAAAACAGGGGTCGCGATTCTCCTGCTTGTGTTGGAAATCTGGAAGACACCCGGAAGAAATGACTGACTTAACTTGTCCGAGTGAAGCGAAGAGGGCTTAGAGTGCAATGGCTCTTCAGGAAGATATAAGGGCAAGTCTTCCAAGGCAGATATGTCAAACCGCAGGAAGCAGCATAATTAAAAGGGAACGTTTTACCAGGATAGGCTTTTTTAATCTCCCTGGGAACATAACTCCATTATATTTGCAATTTCCAATAACATCTCTTTTCACAAACAAACTAACCAAACACGAGGCCTCGTGTGGAGCAACTGTGTACAATTCAATAGCGGCGAAATAACGTTTACACACATCACACATACATAGAAGTATTATCCTTATTTAGATTTGTTTAAAATAGCGCATATATTGCCAACATTGCCCACAGACAGAGCACTGAACAACAATGAAAAAATACAAAAGTACGAAAGGACAATAAAACCCAAGATCTCTAAATCTGACTACATATACTTTACAGATAGAGCATAAGAATGTACATTTGACTGATAAATAAAACCACACATTAATGAAACATGGTAAGCAAAATTAAAAATATTATTTTCAGTTATTTCTTTAAACTCATTAATGAAGAGGCAAGATAAAAACGTAAATGAAGGAAACCCCAACAAACACCTGAAGTAATGGTGCTGTTCAGGCAAATGTCCCTGGAAAGACCACTAGGTCTCAGCGGGAATAGGTGGGTAATATATCACTTCTCCATCGACCCATATGCTGAGCCGCATATTACAAAGCAAACACTGAGTGAATCACGTGAGGGGCAGCTTATGAGGTAAACATAACCCCCTCCGCATCCCAGCGAGATCTCAGGACCTGCCGGGATACCTGACAAGCTAACACTGCACCACCAGTTATCTCACCCTCATGCTGACCAACAATAAACACTACAATGGCGGCCTCAATAGGGGTGGCTCACTACCGCTGACTAAACAGGATCTGCTGTCATGTCTGATGGACCTGCAAGAGGAATTGACAAAAATATTCACAGAGCAGGATCAGGAATTTAAAAGAGACATGCAAGCCACTTCAGCAGCATTGACAAAGGATGTCCTTGCAATAGGAGACAGAATGGGCAACAACAAAGGTCGATATCACAGCTGCACTCTAGTGCTGAAGAGGCTCAAACAACAACGCGAGCCATGAGATAGGAAGTGGAAGATTTAAGGAGGATGTGTGAAGATCTCAAGGACAGACTGCATAGAGCAGGGGTCTCCAACCTTTGCTGTAAAGAGAGCGACTTATGTTCAATGAAACTCATTGAGAGCTACTAATATTATTATCATTGCAATATTGTCCACGTCAGACAATAATACATTAATGGCCCGCATATTCAAGGTTACTAACAGGTTACTACCAGCGATCACCTCAGTGCATCAGACATGGTTGGCAGCAGTAATAATAATACGTCTTTAGAAATATGGGACGCCTCTACATGGGTAATACATAACAGCCATAGCTGCAATGCCTCTGGTACCAAGGTAAGAACATTTATTTAAATTATCCTCAATGCCACATGATGTTTCACTCAAATATCAGCTTTAACTATATTATGGAAATTCAGCCATTTTCCATCAAATATCAGCTCATGAGTTCTGAAAATAAACACATTATCATCTCAAATACGTACTCCCAATCTCAGTATATGTATATTATTTCAACTGAGCAAAAGCTCCTAATTTAGTAGGGTTGACATCAGCCCGGAGGGCTACTTACAAGTAGCTGGAGAGCTACTGGTAGCTCACAAGCTACTTGTTGGAGAAGCCTGGTGTAGAGATAATATCAGGATCTGCGATGCCAACGAAAATGTAGACTGAACACATATGGGGACCTTCTGTGACCACTTATTCAGACACATCCTCAGTAAGAATGCAAGCCAAAACACAGGAATAGTGAGAGTGCACAGAGTGGAATATACCATGTTCAGAAGCTAGTTTATGGCCAAGAGGTATCCTGGCAAAAACTAGCTCTGCTAAAACCAAAGACAGGATACTGCTTGCAGCACAAAAACATGATGTCCTTGTCTTTGACAAATGCACGATGTATCTACACCACCTTTATTGTGAAGGGGGCCACTGGTGTGATTTCTCTGTCACACCATGTTTTTGTCTACCATAATAAGTCATACAATATATATTTACTCTCTTTTACAGTTGCCTTGATGATAGCAGGGGAAGAAAAAGAGGAAAAAGAGGAAAAAATGTGCCGAAGCCCAGCCTCACAGGGGAAAACTGTTTAGTCTTATCAAAACATGACATTTTGATTACTTACTATAGCACACGTAATCATTTTAGAAAGTATACCTGATGGTTATAATAATAACCTGGAACATGATGAAACGTGATGGATGTTTATTCTCCAGTAAAGAGGCAATGCATGGAGGGTAATAAGCAGGTTTGCTTACAAGAAATCCATATAATGCAGAAAGACACAAGATTAAAGACACACACATACTTAATGCAGTTTTTGCCATGAATAAAGGTAGGAAGATTAGAGATGTAATGCAAGCTGCACACAGTTTCTTACCACTTGAATTAGGAGCCACAGTTCTAGACATTTGGGAAGGAACAGAACTAATACTAGTGTGTACAAGCTAAAATCACAATTCTATGTCAGGACCGGAGGCGAGGATTATGCTGTTCTTTCTTCACCACTTTAGTACAGCAGCCAGTTAACAAGAAACTACATTTCCCATAACCACTTGGGAAATCCAACAATCAACAGTAAATTGACAGCCGATCATCAGTCAATGGCCCATAGATAGTCCTTCATCATTGTTGCCACCTCCTCTTTTTTTTTTTTTTGCTGCTCCCGCTGCCAAGCTTCGTGTCTCTGGCCCCAGGACGTTTCTTTTCTGATTTATTGTGTATTTTAGTACACAGTTGTTCTTTTGCAGTGTTAATCCTTTTTTCCTTGTAGTACGCGGCCATGGGAATGCCTGTCTCTCCTCCGCGGTCGCTATCTTGACTAACATTGTGCTGCGGTGCTCAGGGGCTCAGTAAACAGTATCTGTTTTAAGCGCATAACATGCGCTTCTTCACATGAGAACACTGGCCTGCATGCCCTTCTCATCATAATGGGCGTATTGGTGTCCCTATAGGCCTCTGTATCCCATGTAATTGGCCCCCTGGGCCTCCTGAGTTACAGGCCTTTCTCCTTTCATACCATTACCCCCTGGGCCTCGTCACTTTGGCTGGGAATACCCCACCACTGTTATTGCCCTCTATATTTCCCTGATGACCCCAGGTCCTACAGTTTCCCCTCTGCACGTTCCTGGAAAACCCCAGGCCTCACTCACTGACACTGGTGACCCCAGTCAGTACAAGCCCCAACCATGAGTGACATCGAGGAATCCTACGCAAAGGAAGAAAATTGGTGCGCCTGCCAGGACAAGCTACTGGATGTGTCAAGGCCCTTAACCTGCATCCTGGACATAGCGTAAGACATGAAAGCGTCAGGCACCAGACATTCTATCAGGCTGGGCCCAGAGGGCTATTATCTTTTTGGGGAACACCAATTGCAGGATATCGACGGAGAGGGACCATTCGCTCCTCATCAAGATAGACCCCAAATTAGGGGACCTTGCCACATCAGAGGCGGGTCCAGTCATCCAAGGGGTGTTGTTTGGCGACCCGTTTATTCGGGGGCTGGGCAAGTTCATCCAGACATTTAACTCGGTGGACAAGGCACAGATGTACATTAAACAGATCTTTACACCCCAGGTTTTTACTGGGGCTGGCTGAGGCAGGGGGCGCTCAGCCGGCAGCTCACAACCTTCAGCTCCTGGCAGGGGTCCTGGTCAGCAACGTGGACAGTAGCAGGACGCTTCCAAGTTTGGAACCTTCTACCCCATCAGACCCTACCCCAAGTATAGGGGCGCAAGATATCACAGACGCGAGGGTTCCCACGGCTCCTCCCAAGGTGAGTGTCCAATCATTTTCACTTCACACATTTAGGGGCAGGCTCCAAAATCTTTTTCCCACCTGGGCGGTTCTTACCTCCAATGCTTGGGTGCTCCAAACCATATAAGGTTTTCACATCGAGTTTTTCGGCTCACCTACCCAAAGAAAACCTCCTGTTCCACAGTTTTTTTCCCCCATTGGCAAAGAGCTGGTGGACTTAGAGGTGTCAGAATTACTTTGCAAAGGAAAGATTGTTAAGACTTCCGTCCTTCCAGCGGAATTCATCAGCAATTGATTTCCCATGGAAAAGAGGGATGGCGGCCAATGCCCAGTCACCAATCTGATGGAATTCAACGAGTGGCTGGTCTACCGCCACTTCAAGATGGAAGGAATCCATCTGTTACAGGACCTACTCCAGCTCAATGATTGGATGGTGTCTCTCGATCTCAAGGATGTATACTTGACTGTCTTGATCTCCCCACCCCCCAAATGCCATTTCCTCCAGTTTCAGTGGCAGGGGCAAACGTCTGAGTTTACAACTCTTCCATTCGGCCTCATTTCTACCCTGTGGTGCTTTACAAAGGTGATGCGCCCGGTGGTGGAGCTCAAGGAGTCCGCCTGATTGTCTACCTGGACAATCCCCTCCTAATGTAGCAGTCCACACAGGTTCTGCTTTCACACCTCCAAATGGCAGTTTCTCTCTTGGAGTCTCTCTGCTTCATTATCAACGAGCCGAAGTCTGTCCTCACACCCACCCAATCTCTGGTGTTGTTGGGCTTTGTAGTGGACTCAGGACGGCCATGCTTGGCCTTCCCTCGCGGAAAATGAACAAGATCAGGACCAAGAACCAAGCCTACTCAAGATGGACAATCTGGCAGCGGTGAAATATATAAATGAACTGGGGGCACCAACTCCATTGCTCTTTCGGATCTGGCCAGGTCCTTCTGGGAATATTGCCTCTCGCATCAGGTCTCAGTGATGGCAGTACACCTCCCGGGGGTAGCCAACCAGATCGCCGATTGGCACTCCCAACACCTGAGAGACACGATTCTCTGGCAACTGCAACCCTTTCTCTTTCAGGCTCGTCAGTCCTGATAAGGCCCATTGTCAGTGGACCTGTCAGCGTCGTGCCTGGATCACCAATTACCCAGGTATTTAAGCTGGCAGCCGGATGCCAGAGCAAGGGTCAGGGACTCTTTTCTCCAGGACTGGCAACCGGAACAGGGGTACGACTTTCTACCATTCACCATGGTAACCTACTTCTTGGCCCAGGTGCATAGACAACAGGAGGAGTTGGTGCTGATAACTCTGGTCTGGAGATCGCAAGTCTGGTATCTGGCTCTTTTGGAACTTTCTTGGGATTTTCCAATACCTCTGCCCCTCTTTACGGATCTACTCAGAAATCCCAACGCAAATTCCTATCCACTAGTATGAGAGGGGTCTCTATCGCTTAATGCTTGGGGGATGAAAGGGAACGCTGGAAAGTCTCAGGAATTTTCGGACATGCTGCAGCACTCCTCTCCAAGGTGTGGGCAGATAACACCATTAAATTATTGATTGGCATGGTCTGGATGGCTGGGCTGGTGTACTGCAACAGCTGGATCCGATGTGAGGGGGAAGAGGTTGTCCATATACTGAATTTCCTGGCCTCTTTAGCTTCAGAGGATCTTTCCCATAGATCGATTAACACCTCCAGGTCGGCGATCCTGGCAGGAAATACACCTGTGGGTGACCACCTGGTGGGAGAATATCCACTAGTGAGGAAGCTCCCGGAACCTAGATATTCCTCAATGTGGGGATGTCAACCAGGATCTCAATCTATTTCTATCCTGGCCAGCCAACAAATATCTTTAGCTCTTTCACATAAGAAACCTTCAGCCAAACTGGTCACCCTATTGTGTCTCATATCTTTCAGAATTGTATCAGATGTTCAGGCGCTGAATATCACTGGTAGAGTGTTCATTCTGCAGGGAGTTATGTTCCACCTTTCGAGGCGAACAAAATGCAATTCACAGATGGTATCTTATCCTTCTTTTCCAGATTCCCCGAAGTTATGTGTGGTCGGATTAATTGAATGCTATGAGACTTTGACGGCGGATATCCGACCCCATGGTGAGAGACAATTATTGATAGCCCTCAGGAAACCCTTTCGGGCAGTCCCTTCTCCAAACATTGCTAGTAGGGTATGCTGGGCGATGAAAGAAGCTGGTATTGATGCCAAAATGTTTGGGGCCCATTCAGTCAGGTGGGCCATGGCCTCGAAGGCGTTCTCTCTTGGGACTCGCCTAGAGAATATCCTCAATGCGGCGGATTTGTCTTCAGACTCTACTTTAAAGAGATTCTATTTTAAACCGGCCCTTAATATGGCATTACTCGTGGTGGGGAAGCTTTAAACTAGCATAATCCTCGCCTCCGGTCCCGACATAGAATGGCACATTTCCTCGCTATCGTAACAGAAAGTTTCAATTGTATTAAGGACTAAGAGGATTAACCCACCCATTCTGGCATGCCTAATCCCAACCTGGGAGACATTCTTCGTAAAGGTGAGGATACTTTACATGGTGTTGTCATTAGTATCTGCTTTTATAGAAATATTTTCTTTCTTGTTTGCTGTCACATACATTTCACATAATCGTGTATGGTGAAAACATGGAAAGTCATTGGGGTATGTTTCTTCTCACTCCGGATTTGATGGGTCCAAGCAAGACTGAAGGAAGTGGTTGGTCGCTTTCGGTCACAGGAAGAAAGAGGAGGTGGCAACAACGATGAATGACTATCTATGTGCCATGGACTGATGATTGGCTGTTGATTTACTGTTGGGTGTTGGATTTCCTAAGTTGTTATGCGAAATGTAGTTTCTTGCTAACCGACTGCTGAAATAATGTGGTGAGGAAAGAACAGCATAATCCTCGCCTCCGTGTCCTTAACAGAATTGAAAGTTTATGTTACGATAGCTAGGATATTTGTCATTGTACCTTCATATGCCCTGTAACCAAGAGACACACATCTTTGTGATTTTATATATAATGCAAAAAACCCACAGAGGTGAAGTTTTGTGGGTAGGTGATTTGATTTAGTCCATCATCCCAATTTAAACAAATGCCCCTTGGACAAATACATGGAAGAAGGGGTGGCCTAAACTCTCCAAACAAGAATGACTGACTCAGGCCATTTGATCTGTGGAGGAAAACACACCCCAATGGGAAGGAATTCACTTTTTTTTGCACTGTGATCCATCCTACTCTAGGATTAACCAGACATGGGGGCAGAAAAGTTAAATCAGACATTCAGAACTGAGATAGGCCTTACAGCGAGGGAACCACATAGAAAAGGGAGGGCTTGTACATACAACCAGGCCTTACTTTGATACAGGCTTCATGAGGAGTTAAGACTAACTGGTGAACTATTCTGAAATTAACGATAACACAATAACATGACCAGGAAAGCCTATATGGCAGTGTGTTGGGACAGACTAATAGCAATTAAGACACATCAGTGACATATGTGGTTCTTGGCCAAAGATAAATTGGAAGAAAGAAGAACATTTGAAAATAAAAGAAGAGCTAACAGAAACATCTAAAACAGCCTTGTTATGACCTCCGTAAAAAAGCCAATAAAGCTACCCAATTACTGGCGGCCAGGCTGAGACAGGGTAAAAACTTCTAGTGAGTAACCTGCATTAGGAAACAAGAAGGGACTTTGACTGAAACGGATGGAGAAAAATTAGAAAATTCTTGCATGTTACATGCCACAGAATGTGAAAGATGAGTTAGAAAAGGAAACATCATGTGAGGAGGTGGAGGGGTTAATAAAAACTTGCCAGCTAACGAGGATCTGGCCCTAATGGTCTTACAAACAGGTTCTACAAAAGAGTTGCGAGCTCCAGTTGACTAAGTTATTTAATACTTTCCATAATACAGGCAAAGTACCTCATTCCCTAGGTAAGGATGATATAATCCTAATACATAAACAAGGTAAAACCATAGAACAATGTTCCAATTACAGGCCAATGTCGCTATTCAACTCAGATCCAAATTATTTTATGAAAGTGCTGGCAAAAAGTCTAGAAGGGTGCATGCCATTTCCGACCACTGAGGACTAATCCAGGTACATCAGGAACCACCAAACCTTCCATAATATATGCTTAGTTACCCACCTAATTGAGAAAGCTAATAGGAGATCCACACTGATGTTAAATCTAGTGACAGACGTTGAGTAGGCGTTCAACCACATCAAATGGCTCTTCCTCCAATAAGAATTAGTATTAAAGCAAGAATAGACATCTGGGCAAAAATAAATTTAAGTTAGCTACAAGAGTCCAACAGCAAGGATAGTAGTAACCGGGACTTAACAGAACACTTTAGATTATCACATGAGAAACAGGAATGCCCTTTGTCATAACCTTCTTCTGCATTTTAAACTGAACCTCTAATCCAACTGATCAGAGAATCCACAGAATTAAGAGGACTGTATTTAGGGTATTTCTCACATAAAATACAATTCTTAGCAGATGATATCTTACTGACACTGGTATATCCCCGAAGCTCAATATTAGCAGTTAACCCTATCTTACACAAAAAGATTATGGATTTAAGATTAACTTCACAAACTCATAGCTATTGGAGATTCACGTAAAAAATAGACAAAAAATACTATTAAAATACCATTAAATATCTTGGAGTACATATTACTCACCCCTGATAAGAGATGTAAAAGAACAATCTCACTAAATATGAGTCAATGTTTATTTCATGGATGGGAAGAATAGCAGCCTTAAAGATGAACATGCTACCAAAACTGTTAGATTTTTTTTCAGGCTCTTCCAGTAATTATACCCAAACAAGACTTGTCAATAGCAGTCAGCATGTGACAAAACCAGAATAGCTAGAACGCACAGGCAATACTGGTGGAATTAGCCAACCTGAAATAGAGAAATACCACATGGCGGGTCAGCTTGGGTTGCTTTTGAATGGTCCCTCTGTGAAACAGAGAAGCATAAGCCAATCATGAAAATATAATTACTTGGTTGGCTGGCATATACTCTACCTCACCAATCATGAAAGACCAAAAGTGGCTTACAAATCTGACAGTACATAGTGCTTACTGAGATATGGGACTCCTATAATCCCACAGAGACTGTTATTCCCGTCACCCTTCACACGAGTACTTAATAACCCAACTTCCCCGAATGGCAGATTATATGATGTTGAGAGACCTGTTCCAGGCTCAAATGACCGAATCCATCATTCAGGGAGGGGTTTATCACACTCTAACAGAGAATGATGTACAAATTAGACAATGGGTTCTTTTCTTATTTACCAGGGTGGTGGTGGACAAGAAATCCCACTTTATGAAAACTGATATGTAACTACACTACACTAAAGACACTTATTGATAACTGAAGGAGCCCATACATGGACAAGTGGAAGAGGACGTTAGGAGCAGAAATAAAACACAGGGAGGGGGCAGACAGTGTAAAGACATCATGAAAATCAACTAAGAATCCAGGGAGACTTGGTACAAAATTATGCATGATTGGTACAAGACTCCACAAAAATTGCTGCATCTCTTTCCGAACATGGATGGGAAATGTTGGAGAGGGTATAATATGGAGGGCTACTCACACATTTGGTGGTCTTATCCATTGAAATATTCTGGAGACAGATATTGAGCAATTTAAACAATGTCACAGATTTTTCAATACCATTAGATTCCTAGATAACAGTGTAGGTCATTAGATCAAGGAGTTTGGAGGTTTTAACAGCGAAGGACTGGAAGGAGGTGTAACAGATGCCATTGGCAGCGAAAATGGAAATCACAGCTATTTGGAAAAATCAAAGGGCACCAGATGGTGTAAATCGGGCAAGAAGTCTGCAGTTTTAAATGACGATGAAAATGCTATTATAAGATCTAAGAGATGAACAAAATAAATTTGATGCCATTTAGAAACTGGTTATGGATTATCTCCAAGATGATACACCTTATCTGAAATGTTCAAGAGCAATGAGGGAATTGAGACTAAACTGGACTTATAAGATGTCTGAGGGACCAATACAGGTTTTCTAAGGAATAAGACCATACTTATGATTGCAAGGATCAACAAAAAAGCAGCTGAAACATATTACTCTTGCTCTGGAGAAGGAACATGGCACTGTTAAAGGAGGCCCAAGGAAAGTAGGGGGGGGGGGAGTTTAGGTATCTGATGAAGTAGCGATCACCTGGGTTGAAGGATTGTAAGTCAAATGTTATGTGAAAACTAAGAAATGTTTTTTTTTAGTTTTTTTTTTTAGAAAAGTAGAAAATTGAGGCAAACATTGAGTGGGCTTTAAAATCTTGATATTAAAATATTATGGCAGACGTTACGTATAGCACTGAACACCTTCAAAAAGGCCAAAATGAAGTAGGACTGCAAGTATGAGTGACAAATGGTCCTCAGATGATAATATTCGGGAGCTTTTCTAGGGAGAAGGAAATTCCACTGGATTGGCTATGACTGTGACTAAGGAAACATGGGCTACTTTTCAGATGACACTTATGAGATTATTAACCAGTTCAAACCATCAAAGATCACTGATGTACGTGGTACCACTTGGCACCTGACTTCCAACCCAAGCAACTCTGCGCTTGTGATATCAGTAAACAAGAACCACTGACAAAGCTAGGGGGTTCTGCAGAGAGACTGCTTTGCCCCAGTACTGTGTGATTAATTTAGTTAATCTCTCACTTTAACAAAATGTTTTTAGATACAAAGGGTGCTCCCCTCAAGTTTGGCATTGTTCAAATCCCTGATTTGTAGGACCCAAACGATATTTAGTCATACCCCTGTAAGTGTCCAATGGTTACTGAATATATTGACTTACTATTGTGATCATAATCAACTATGAATGAATCATAGTAAATTTAAGATCATGCAATCGGGGCAGCGAATGTAAAGGATACTTTGATATTCAAGGGGAGACAAACAGGATCAGCCCATTTACAACTATTTTGGACAAGTAACTCATGATAACTTGACATGGAAGCCTCCTTTAGAAAGGAGAACTATGAAACTATGTATCATGGATGGTCTCAGGAACTCTGATTGTTTAGCAGCGAATATGTCCTTACAACCATCATCACTGGCAAATAATGCTAAAATAATACAGCTATTTGAATTGAGAAGTGTGTGAATCAGTTCAGCCTGGTAAAATCAATTATCTGGAAACGTGCACTGGCATTGAGGAATTCTATATCAATACAGGCAATAAGGATTGGGGTCTTACAACATTCAGCACATATTCACCCTATACAGAGCATGATACATTACCTCCATGAAGTAAAACAAATGTCTAAATCTTATGTAGCCCTGAGTGGACAGGACTACTAAAAAAATATGCACATCTTAGGGGCTATACGTTGTATAACAGCCCTCTCTTTTAGGGAACCCCTCACACAGCATAACATCACAATTGCCCAAATTAAATCAGTTGTAAAAATTGAAGTTTACTGATGGGTTTTATACATGTATAAAGAATATTTGAAGACAAGGACTTTGTTTGAGTCTTTTCCACAGGTTCAATGCCAAGGACTATCTCCTTTAATGCACAGTATCACTGGAATTGGATCTTTGGATAACTTTCATGCTTGTTTGTATGAGACAGCTGCCTTTTCTAGATTGTATCAGAAGCTGGAAAGTGAATATACCAGAGCAACAGCTATGTACATTTTGCCACAGAGAACCAGAAAACGTTGCTCATTTTATTTTCAACTGATTTAAATGTGTAATGGAAAAACACCACCAGGTTTTCCCATTCCTGGAATGTATGCAAAACTGGATGCTAGGCGTAAATGAAATTCCATCCATAGGATGAAAAGTACATTTATAATTATTAGTAGTTCTAAATTACTGATCATTGTTTTAAGTAGGATTAATTTAATTGTTAATTTCAACAATGGTTTGTATGAACTATACACAAACTGCAGTCTCTACCTGTACATATCATGCTTTTACATTTTTTTCAATTGTTCAATACAGCCAGGTGGAGAAATGCAAAGTGTGCATGTCTGTTTGGCTGGCCCAACACGGCTGGCCAAATAGACAAGCGCACTTAAGGTGCACAAACCACTCCTCACTCCAGCTCCCTCCAGCCCGCCTGCCCTATCCTGCTGCCTCAGCTAAAAATAAAATGCTAATAACAATCCATTATTATCATTTTATTTTTTTTCTGCTGAAAGCAGCGAGGCGATGCTCCTCCACCTTAGCGGAGGAGCCGCCCCTGCTGAGATATAACCGCAAGCCAAGCTGTATCACTAAATAAAGGAAGTACTACATAGAAGCGAATGCTCATGTAAATAACAAGTGCTCCTTGTGGTCAGCACTTGGAAGAGGGGCTATAGTGGAAGGAAATCAGGAGAGGGCAAGAAATAAAGGTGTCTTCCAACTAAGAAGCACACCACTCCAATCCCTCAAGGCCCTAAGCTAAACCTAAAAGTAGAAAATCGAGACTGGAAGGAATCACTATTACAAAAAAGAAAAAATCACCCTCACCCAACTCTTTTTTCAAGATTATGGACAGAAACAGGACAAATATGCAGAAGGATTGAGGGAGGAGCATGTATGACACCAGAAGAGAGTAAAGGCAAATCAACAGCTGCGGGTCCACCAACACAGTCATCCAAAATAATTATGAATATCCCAGGTTTGAGTGCCAACAATCCCTAAATACACCAGAGGTTGCAGCAGGTGAAATCCAGGATGCAGAGTCCGGGTTAGAGCTAAAGAATAACGGCCCGTCTGAGGATCCTCTGAGAATCCTCAAACCTAATAAAAGGAGGACAGTTTGGAATTAAGTAGTATTATCCTGAGACTTGAGAAAGATATTATGAGGTTTGAGACCACCGAGATGAACCAAAAGGAGATCCAAGGTGCCTGTTAATCTCTAGACTCTAAACTAGACGATTTGGCTGAAAACTACTAAGATATTAGAAGAAAATATGGAGCAAATAAACATGGGCCTTTTAGAAAATACACAACAGATTAAGTCCCTGAAATGGCAAAATAGGCAGCTGATGGATGATATGGAGAGGCTGGAGATATATAGCAGAAGGAACAATTTAAGAATGCTGAGTGTCCCAGAGGAAGTGGAAGGCAGTAATTTGAAGGAACTTGTAGTTAAGGTCCTGATTGTGAAACTCCTGAAAGATATACAAGATTTTGATTTGGACAGTGACATACAGAGGATACATAGGGACCCCTGAGGCAAAATGAATCCTGCATAACCCCTCAAATAATCCTGGTCTATTTTCAAACTTCCTCAATAAAGGAACTAATTTTGAGTACAGCTCTGAAGGGAGGCTTACTGACGAGTGACAACTTTACATACCAGATTCACTCAGACATTGGTTAAAAAATGCGGCTCACAGGCAATGGGAGCAAGGAAGTAAAACTGACAAGCTAAAAGAACTGGCAGAGAAGGTAAGTTTAAGTTCTCGGCACAACTGAAGGTAATGTGCAAGAATGACGTACATTCTGAGATAGGATAAGGAGGTAGAAGAATTAATTAAGAAAATTAAGTCAAATCCCTGACAAGGACCTAGAGTAGCAGATTTGATTTTGGTAGATGTTGAAACAACAATGTATTATACTCTAATATATTTTGCTTTATCTAATTTAAAATATAGCACTTAGCACCAAACAGTAGTTCCTTTAAGTTAATTTATTATGTTCCCCGGAGGGACCCTGTAAGGTGGAGATGACGCCATTAAAGTCAGGGAGAATTTCTCAGGGAGGGCACAGGTGGGATGGGAAAATTTGGGGAAAAAATAAAAGACCCTTAGGACACACACACCAGCATGAGACATCAACACAGTATGTTTAGGGAGAGCAGGGTTCTGTAATAATTGCTATTTATGTTCTCAGAAGCAATCGATCCTTCTTCCGTTGGGGGGAGTAGGGAGGAAAGAGACTATGGCTGGCTTTGGGATCATGAGAAAGAAAGTTGAGATACTTAATTTGAATATCAATGGAATGAGATCCAGGAAGAGAAAGACTAGTGGCTCAATACCTGCAGGGAGGCAAGGCTTAAGTCATTATCCTACAGGAGAAACATTAAGAATGAGCTGAATGCAGGGCCTCTTTAAGGAGCTGCAGATGGGTACAAGACATCATCAGCCCAGATCAAGTTGGTGGTACAAGGGGAATAGCTATTATTATCATTAAGAGGAATTCATGAGTCAGGCTATTAGATTACAATACACAGGGCGATGGACTGTGGCTACTTCGGATATGACACCTCATATTTAAGTCTGCTAGAGCATCATCTCCTTGAAACTCCAGGCCCAATCTTGACTAGGGGTATTCAATGTTATTATAGATAAGGATCACAATCTAAGGTTAGCTGACATAAAGCGAGCAAGGGCTGGTGCTCAGAAAGACTTTACTTTTTGCAGGAAAAACATGGCAACATTCTTGTACTGATTATTTCCTGGTTGACAAATGTATACCTGTGATGGTTAAGTCTGTGACCCATACCTCAGCAACACTATCAGACCACTCAACAGTTGTCCTATGTTTAGAAATTCCCTGTAGCAGCAAGGGAGGACTAGGTGGACTCTCAAAAAACCCTACTTCAGGACGGGACTTACAATAGTCATCTCTTTTGTTAAAACAAAATTATTTCCTCCGTTGTGGTGTCAAGCTACGATAGTGACGCTTAAGAAAGATCGAAGTAACCCAGACTTATACAGACCCATCTCCCTGCTAAACTGCGAATACCCTCTCCACCAAACTCGAAATTGGGCCCTAAGTTTAAAACCAGACATGAGGAAAACACATGGTATCCTTCTCGACTTCCCTAACTTCCCAGAAGGAGCCAGGTTAACAGAGTAAAAGGCCCTTTGGTACATAAAATGTTTCGGGAGGAACAGCAGGGTACATAAATGTAGATGCACACAAATCAAATTCAGAATAGCAAGCACAACTCAGAATATATATTCAAATAAAATTGAAGTAGCTGTTATCCAAATAAAGAAACAGGACCAGGGAATCTGATTAGACACAAACAGAGGCAAACATTATTGGGGAAAAAAGGAAAAGTAGAGGGCAATGAACCTGCCACCAAAAAAAGCTGAGCAATCTTATTAAAATCCAATGTTCTTACTATTGTTTGTTGCCAAGGTAATAGAGAGAATCTACTTCACAATGTTCCTCCTTCATTGTAACTAATTATCTCCTTGATCTCGCTCAAGTAGGTTTTAAAGCTTTTCATTGTACCGAGGTAGCTCTGCTAGCCATCAAGAATTAGATCCACTTGATTGTGGATCAGGTGAGGTACTGCAGGATTAATCGATTTGGATTGGTCTGCTGCCTTCAATGCCACGTCTCACCCAGTGCTCATACCATGGATACCAGAGTCCGGATTAGGGGGCAACGGCATAGGATGGATCACTTCATTCCAGGATGGTTTCTCCGCAGTATCAAATTACATTAAAATCTTGTAGAGTCCCACAAGATTCCTCTTTGAACCCAGCTTTGTTTATATTGTGTATGGCCCTTTTGGTTAGACTCATTAGGTCCTTTGTTTCTTGATTTTACATTGATGACACTCAACTAGTACTCCTAGACTAATTTTTACCACTGCCTCACCGTAATATCCAACTAGATGAAAAACAAGAATGCATGTGGTAATTGTACAACACAAGCCTAGCCGAAAGGCAGTGCAACTCTGAACAGGGTCAAAGGCAAAGATCAATCAATTAGTGACTGGAGGTGGAAGTTGGGATCTGAGAGTGGAAATGGACAGTTACTTGGTCATGCTGCTGTGTTCTCTAAAGAGGCGAGTCTTTAACTCTTTCCAAAATTGTAGCAGGGTTTTGGCAGTCATGATGGGTACACGGATGTTGTTCCATCTCCTTTGTGCATAGATAAAGGCCTGTTTTTTTGTTTTGTTTTACACTCCATCTTCAGTTTGATGATGTCCTTGTTGCGAGTGTGCCAAGAGCTACCAGAAGCAACAAAGTGAAGTAGGCAGTTGTACGGGTTGTGATGGCCCTAAAGATGATGCAGCCACTTCGAAGGTAGTTCGGGCTAGCAAAAACTGCTAGATCACAAAAAATATTCTCGCTTCTTACTGATTGAGACACTACTCTACCATTGAAGCATTGATAGGGTATCACCTTGACTATTCTAACACTCTACCTTGCCATGTCATTCACCATTTACAACAGGGGCAAAATGTTGTGGCACACCTCGTTATGTCTGTCTCGCAGAACCTCAATTTCAAACCACTTTGACAGTTTACATTGCCAAGCGCTCCTTTGTATCCTTTATATTTGTAGCCTTTGTATTGCCACAGAGCCTTTTATAATCAAGGGCCTCAAATTAATCCGCAATATTTTTGTTATTTATCAAACTATGCAGACTTCTAAGCTCTGCATCATCCATTCTGCATCAGTCCATCTGCTAAAGTCAGAAATGTCTGACAAAGATGCCATAGCTTTTCTTTCCAAGTCACTAAAGCTTGAAACTTTCTCCCTGTATCTCATATATTAACCATCTTATTTTCAGGAAGCTTTCGAAAATCTGCTTTTCTTCTCAGTGGTGCAGGGGTCTGTTTTTTTCATACAGTCTGAATCAAAGCACCAGAATGCCTTGACAGGTATTTGCCATTTCTATAAATTGGAAAATCAATGTAAAAATGAGGACAGGGAGCATTATAACACACAAGTTACTTACCTTCAGTAACGCCTTATCTGGTATAGATTATATCTGTCTGCAGATTCCTTACTTTTAAATCCTCCCCAGGCCTAAAACTGGATCCGGAATATTTTTCATGAGCAGTACCCCTGCGTGCCTGTAGGTGGTGTTGATCAGCTCCACGTCCATCGTCTGTGACATCAATGCCGGAAATTAAATTGTGATTCCTATATAGGCGCCATCCACGTGCTCCGACTTCAGTTTCTTTTTATTTATTTCCACTCCAGAAGCGCAGAGCCAAGAAGAACACTGACCACTGGTGTGGCAAAACTAGGGCCCTGAAAATGAAGTCCCTGCCCCTAGAAATCTGTTCGCAAAGCGGGGAGGATGGGGGGGGTCTGCAAGGAATCTGCAGCTAGATTTAGCCTTTACCAAATAAGGTGTTACCGAAGGTAAGTAACTTGTCTATCTGATAGAGACTTCTAGCTGCAGATTCCTTATCTTTGAATAGATACTCAGCAATACCATCCCTGGAAGTGAGTTTACAAACCAATTTCAAACATGGAAGTCCTGCAGGACCAAATGGGCAAAGTGCCCATGCCTGCAGGCCTGACAGTCTAGGCAGTAGTGTTTGGTAAATGTGTGCAGAGAGGCCCACATTGCTGCCTAGCATATGTCCAGGACCGGAACTCCGCGTATTAATGCAGTGCTCACAGCTTTAGCTCTGGTGGAATAAGCTGCAAGACCTCAGGGGATTGCTTCCTGGCCAGTATGCAGCAGATCTTGATGCAGAGTACAACCCAACAAGAGATAGTTCATTTCTGCATCGCCTGACCTTTCTTCGCACCCACATACCCCACAAAGAGTTGGTTGTCCACCTGGAACTCTTTTGTTCGAACAAGGTAGAACATTAATGCTCTTTTTGGGTCCAGGCAGTGGAGACTGACCTCTTCCTTAGAAGGATCTGGTGGTGAATAAAAAGTAGGCATGAAAAGGTGTGACCGCTTTTGGTAGAAAATAGGCCCTAGTACGAAGCCCCACTTTGTCAAGATAAATAGAGTGGCTTAAATGATAAAGCCAGCAGCTCACTCATTCTGAGGGCAGATGTAATTGCCACAAGGAAGGCTGTTTCCAATGTAAGAAGCCTGAGGAGACAGTTATGAAGAGGCTCGAAAGGAGCGCACGTCAAAAAGATCATAACCAAATTAAGATCTCACTGGGGCATAATGAATGGGGAAGGAGGGAAAAGATGAGCAAGACCTTTGAGGAATCTATGTACAATAGGCGAGTTAAACAAAGAGGATTGATCAGGCAATTGCAAAAAGGCAGAAATGACGGGTAAATAGCCATTAGGAGTGCCCATAGCAGTGCCCTGCTGGGCAAGGTAAAGAATGAACAGTAGAACCTCAGAAAGAGGTGCAGGAAGGGGATCAACAGACTTTACTGTGCACCATACCACAAATTTCCTCCAACGACAGGTGTATACCATTTTGGTGGAGGGACACCTGGCTGCCAAGATGACATTACAGACTTTGGAAAGAAGATAAGAAGCTCCAATCTCCACGCAAGGTGATGGAACCCTCCTCTGCTGCCACTACAGAAAATCTTTCTGAAGGGGCAGTCTGATCAGAGAATCATTAGACATGCTCAACAGCTCGGGATACCAGACTCTCCGTGCCCAGTCCAGAGCTACAAGTATTACTTGGGCCAAGTAGTTCCTGACCTTCTTGGAACTCTGGGCAGGGGTTTATGGGTGGAAAGGGGTACAGGATACCTGAATTCCACTCAAGATGAAAAACGTTTATGAGCGAGAGCCGCCTCGGAAACTCTAGCATGCAAAACTTCTGACATTGCATGCTGTCAGCGCAGGCAAACAGATCTAACAAAGGCTCTTCCCACCGCTGAAAGAGAATTTACGCCACCCCCGGGATGAGAGGCCATTCATGATCTGCTAGGCATTTTCGGCTGAATTCGTCTACTCTGGGGTTCAGAGAGCCCACCAGATGTTGAACCACCAGGGATATGCCCTGCTGTTCCAGCCATGTCCAGAGGCGTAGAACCACTTGACAAAGGGTCTATAACCCCACCCACCCTGTTTGTTGCAGTACCACATGGCGGTGGTGGTGTCTGTAAACACCAGCACTAGCTTTCCCTTGATGGAGGGCAGAAAGGCTTTCAATACTAGTCAGATCACCCGGTGCTCCGGCATATTGATGTGGAGTCCAGATTCCGCAGGAGATCAAAGTACTCTGATCTCCACCTCTACCAGATGGCCGTCCCATCCCAGGAGTGACGCATCTGTTACTACTGTCAGATCTGAATGGAGAAGGGAGAAGGATCTGCCTCTGACCCAATCGAGGTTCGTTAAGCACCACTGCAGATCTTTCGCAGTCCCCTCCGAGATCCAGATGTGTCAGAGAGATTCCCCTGATGCTGCGCTCAGTGGAACTTCAAGTCCCACTTCAGAGCTCACATATGTCACTTGGCATTTGTCACCAGCAGGATGCAAGAGGTCATGAGTCCCAACAGCCTCAGAGTTAGCCGCACCGAAATCCAGGGTAGAGGCTGAAACATTGGTGTCATAGCCTAAATATCCTGAACTTACTGCTCGGGAGGATAAGCCCAAAACTGCATTGTGTCCAGAACAGCTCAGATGAAAGGGAGTCAAGAGTGACTTTATCACATTTATAGTGAATCCCAGCAAATGCAGGAGATTCACCATAGTCTGGAGGTGGGAGACAACAGCCTGGGGCCTGCGACCATCATCATCACCTTGGTGAACACCTGAGGGGAGCTGGTAAGGCCAAAGGGGAGCACGGTGACCTTAAAGTGCTCGTGACCTACCGTAAACTGCAAGTAACATCTTTGGACAGGCAGGACGAGAATATGAAAATAAGCATCCTGCAAGTCCAACGCTACTGTCCAGTGTCCTGGGTCCAGGGCAAATAAAACCTAAGCCAGAGTGAGAATTCTGAACTTCTCCTTCTTGAGAAAGAGATGAGAGTTCAAAGTTCTAGGATAGGGCAGAGGTCCTTGTCCTTTTTGGGCACCAGAAAGTAGCAGGAATAGTAATCAAGACCTATTTCTGGCACAAGTTCCCTCTTTATGTCTCACTTGGCCTAGACAGCCGTAACTTCATTGTGGAGAAGGGACAGGTGATCCTCCGTCATCCAATCGTATGGTGGTGGCATGGATGGAGCGGTAGTCTGTCTGACGTGATGGAATGCCAGCGGAGTAGGTGATGGTGAATCTTGCCTCCAACTGGACCTAGGTGGGTGAGAGTCAGACTAGGAAGGCTTAGAGGCTGCTGCAGAGAGGGAGAGGTGGACTGGCCAGACCGCTGGCTCACTGATCCATGAGGTCAGTGGATCATATGCCCTTGTCCACGCAGAGGCTGGGCAGCAGGCACAGCACAGTGGCTGGCCAGGAATGAACGCAGTTGGAGGCCTCTTCCGTAGCCACGAAAGGGGAGAAAGGCAGACTGGGGTGACGAGGGGCCGCCACAAGGCCCAAAGATCTGGCCGAAGCACGAGAATACTCTAAGCGCTCGAGCGCCCAGTCTGCTTTATCTCCGAAGAGACGGGTGCCATCAAAGGACATGGTCATCAAATTAGACTGGACATTCCCCAAAAAGCCAGACGTCCTCAACTAGGCATCAGGCCCGCTCTCAACAAAACCGCTCTGCTCAGTGAGTCAGTTGTGTTCAGTCCACAACTGATAGTGAACTTTGCTGAGTCTCCCCCAATGGCAACTGCCTGAGAGAGTATAGCCCGGGCCTCTTCCAGGACCTGTGGCAGCACTTGCGCAACTGTATCCCAAAGAGTTCCCAAATGGCATGAGGTGTTCACAGACTGCAATTCTAGGCTGGAGTAAGAAAAAATCTTCTTCCCAAGTGTATCCAATCTTTTGGATTCCCTATTCAGGAGTTCAGAAAGGAACGTGCCCTCGGAAGTGGAGCCTTAAATAGTCAAGCTCCATGGGGTTGGGTGTTGTGTCAGAAAGCTTGGGTTCCTCCAGAGCAGAAAGATGGTGGCGGACAATTGTCCGGTTCACAGGAGCCTCTGTGCTGGGTTTGGACCAGGTACCAAGTAGGATATCCATAAGGGCCTCATTAAAGGGGAGCATGGGTTCAGAGGAGGAAATCCCAGGGTGAAGCACCTCTGTCAGGAGGTTAGTCCTAACTGCCACCAAAGGAAACTCATGGTCCAAGCGTCACCGGCTCTCCTCACCACCATTGATTAGGAAGCCCTCTCCTCCGTAGCCACAGTAGGAGGAGAAAGCATGCCAGTATCTCGAGAGGTATCCAGTCTGCTGGCCTCACCCACGTCTGTATGTCAGTCCATAGGGTTTTGAAGCTGGTATTTTATAGGGCCCAGCGACCCCTCCGATTTATTGCTGAAACCTAGCCCATAAGAAAGGGGCTCAGAATCCGACACAGGAGGCAAGGTTCCTGCCAGCGTCTGAGTCGGCGTTGTACGATGTCCATCCGGCTCCGTGTCGGAGTTTGAAATGAGAACAGGGATGGCGTTGCCCGTGTGTGCAGCCATGCCGACAGCGTCGGCATTGAGACCGGCATCGGGGAAGGTCAAGTGGTACGACCAACGTGGATTGGGAATCGGATCCATGGGTGCCCCTCGGCACTGAGGCTGAATCGGATCCATGGGTGCCCCTCAGCATCACTGAGGCTGAATTCGCCGGCATGGAACCCAAAGGTGCCCCTTCGGACTCCGCAGGGCCCCAAGGCGCTCCAGTGGAGTCGGGCTGCCCAAAAATGAGGCGCATGGCCTCATAATATTCTCAAAGCTGGACAGGTGTCGCTTCAGCTCCTGGAAACTCAGGGAGGCGCGGAGTTGGCCCAGGCGCAGGTTCCTGAGAACAAGGTCTACAACGCCGGCGCTCCCTCATCTCGTCGGCCAATGGACAAGGAGAAGTCAAAGAACACTTCAACTTCTTGCTATTCTTCTTGTGCCTCAATTTACCAGATCGCCCTGAGGACTTGGAGTGGAGGGACGACAATGGAGGACTTTGTAACTTCTCCCGGGACCTTCCTCACGACTGGGACCTTTACTTGCATGGAGTTGAGCATCAGGCCACCATCAGCTTCAGGGAACGCTCCCTCAAAGCCTTTGAATGCATGACCCAACACTCGTAGCACAACTTTGGGTTGTGGTCACGCTCCAGACTCCAAAGACACACGAGGTGCAAATCCATCACGACATTGCCCCGATGACACGTCCCACAGGGCTTAAAACTGCCCTTCCTTGATTGGATCCTCGACAAACCAAGAATAGAAAACTTGAAAAATATTTGAAAAAAAGTTTTAAAAAAAGGCCAGTCAAAAAGTGACTGATGGGTAGCCCTCTTCGAATCTGCGCTAGCTGGTGCAGAAAGAAAAAAATACTAATGTAAGCGCACCGGGGTGGTGCCTATATAGGACCCACAACATAATAGCTGGCGCAGACTATACTGAGGAGGGATGTGGAGCTGACCAATGCCACCTAACGGCACGCAGAGGTACTGCTCAGAAAATTCTCTGGATCTAGCTGCCACCTAGGGGAAATTCAAAGGTAAGGAATATGCAAACAAAAAGTCTCTATCAGATAATTATTTTAATATGATCAAAACAAAATAATATACTAGGTGATGCGGTTTGCACACATCATTGTTTCTGCATTGTAAATTATATCAGTACAACTGTATGTCTGTGCAAATGTAAGAGTCATTTCAATTGAAAATGTGTTGTCTGTAAAGGCAGTGTGCTACCACACCATACATACTCTAGTCTATGACTCTCTACTCCTCTCCACCCTACTCCACTCCATTCTGCTATACTGTACTCTACGCCACTCCACTCTAGGCCACTCTACTTCACGACCCTCCACTCTACAGCACTGTACTCCATTCCACTATTCCACTTTATGACACTCCACTCCATGCCCCTCCACTCTACTCTGCCACTCCACGCCACTCTACAGCAATCTACCACACTCCACACCACTCTCCTCCACCTCACTAACTTTTAGCCATGCTGAACAGCAGCCACGCTGGTGTACAACATGGCTAAAACACATTGGCGAAGCCAATAGCTTTTGCATAGGCAAGACTTATTGGTTTTGCCAATGCTTGTTTTAAACAAAGCCCATTAGTGGTATACATAAAGACCCTGTGACTCCTGCCACTCCCTTTGTGGGACGCCGAGCTGTTGTGCTAAAAAAGCTTTATACTGCATCCTGCCACTTTACATCTTCTTTCTTCTCTTTCCACTATCATTTAAATTGTTTTCATGCATATTTTGCAAGCGCGAGAGGGAAAAAAGCGGTTTTATAATTGAGGCTTGTAATAAGAGTGACCTTTGCCAGCAAACATCAGAGCGCTCTTTCCTTGTATGTGTAAAAACCAACTTGTTAAATGGCAGAGGCGAGGCCGCTTGGGAAGGAAAATATTCTCCGCATTTTAACGGCGCGAAGTGTTTCCAAACCACTGTCTGTCTCACACCGTGGACAAGTATGCGTAATAACACAGATGATAGCCATAAATTAAACACCACACAAACCATGGGCAGGCCAGGCCTCAATATATTACACACGTGCTCAGCCTTTCGGATGCCCTGGAATTTTATAATCCATTATAAAGCTTTGTGAGCATGTTTCCAAAAGCAAAGGAACAAATGTACTTTCCATCACTTTGAGGGGTTTTACAGCAGCAGTGAGATTGTAGTGAATTATTTAAACATTTAAAATCACTTTAGTGAACTTACGGAATTTTTTTTTATTACACTTCTACTCTTGGACTATAAATATATATATATATTTTTTTTTACAAAGGTTACAGGAACTTTAGAGTTAGGTTCTGAATTTACTCCCACAAAAACATAGAAATTCAGCAGTTAGAGTTATTTCAAGTAACTATAACTCGTGCCCATGCCATGCACAGTTTTTTCTTCAATAAGTTGACTTCTAATATTTCATTGATATTTCTATTGACGTTATAAAAGTTGTCATGAGTGCTGTAATATCTGGGGTAATTATCAGAGCATGGTGAGTGCGCGCATTATAGTTACCTTAGGCTGTGAGTTATAGTTACTTGAAATAACTAACTATAACTGCTGAATTTCTAAGGTGTTGTCTGAATAAACTCAAAACCCAAAGATAATGTCCCTGTAAGCTTTTGCTTTTTTAAGTGAATTTCTATGGTTTTTTAATTCTATTTCCTAAATCTAACGTCCCCGTAACCTTTGTTTTTTCCAATGAATTTCTATGTTTATTTTTTAATGTAACGGGGACCCCATCACCTGTCCATGTCACCTGGGAGCCCCCTGGAACACCCACGCACCACCGCTGGGAACCACAAGGGGAGCCTGAATGCCCCCGTGGTACCAGCCGACTCTCCACCTCCTGCGAGAACCGGCACAACTGTGACAGACAGGGAGCTGCTAAACATGCAGCTCCCTGTCTGTGAGAGCAATCCTTTCCTCTGTTTCCCTGCCCGCAACCTCCACTCCCAGCAAGCAACAGCTGTTTGAGAGCTCTCGATTGCTGAGAGAGGAGTTGTGTTTGCTTTAACTGTCAGAGCAAACAGCTATGTCCCGGAGGTGGGTACCGAGGCACATAGCTGGAGCCGGTCCTGGGGAGTGGCGGTCCCCAGGACCATTACTGGGTGCACAAGGGAAGCCGTACCGCCCCCCTCCAACATTTAAACAGCCCCGGGAGGTGGTGGTCTCCGGGGTCTACAACGGACCCCCTTCATTATTTCAATTCAGCCCCGGACAGGCGCCCCCCCTTCATTTTGTTACAACTGCCCCAGGGAGATGGTGGTCTCCGGACCTGTGTGGAGAGCTGCGTGGCCCCCCATATTTTGTTACAATTGCCCCAGGGAGATAGTGGTACCCAGGGCTGTGAGAGGCCACGTTGTCCCCCGCATGTAACCAAACAGCCCCAGGGAGGTGGTGGCACTCATAGCAATCTGGGATGATCTTAAAAACACAGTCGACCGCAATGGAGTTGTTGCACTACTTCTCTTGGACCTCTCGGCTGCTTTTGATACGGTTGACCATGACACCCTAATTCAAGGACTCCACGAAGCCGGCATACAAGGGACTGCTCTCGACTGGATTACTTCCTATCTTCAAAAAAGATCTAATATCATCTACTCACCCCCCTTCTCGTCCAAACCCTACCTCACAAAAGCAGGGGTCCCCCAAGGATCAATCATCTCACCTTTGCTTTTTAACATCTACATGATATCATTACCAGAAGTGATTAATGATTTTCATCTCACATGCTACAACTATGAAGATGACACACAAATACTACTTAAATTAGAATACCCCAAAAACATTGAAAACTCAGAAATCTTCAGTTGCCTCAGAGCCGTTGATCAGTTGATGACCTGGAGCCATCTCAAACTAAATACCTCCAAAACAGAAATACTCATATGTGGTGACTGGAAAAGTTATAACCCTCTGTGGGTCTGGCCTGACGATCTCGGACCACCTCCTCTATTATCCAAGGAAGTTAAACACCTTGGAATCACCATGGACTCCAAGTTAACTATGAATGCCCAAGTGGACAAATTAGCACGAACAAGCTTCATCACCTTGAAGACTCTACGACGCATCTTCCCCCACCTCGGATTTCCACACAAGGTGCAAGCTAATATCTCGCTTGTACTATCAAAACTGGTCTATGCCAATGGCCTCTACCAGGGATCATCTCTATCTATTATGAAAAAACTACAACGTATTCAGAACTCCGCAGCCAGGCTACTATTACATGTAAAGCCGCAAGCCCACATCTCCCCTGCCTTGAGAGCACTACACTGGTTACCCGTTGCCAGAAAATGCACTTTCAAGCTGCTTTGTATCACCCACAAAGCTATACATGGAACAGGACCACTTTTTATCGGAAACAAAATAACCAAATACATCCAACAAAGAAACCTCCACTCAAGATTGGCACCCCGCCTTAGAACACCACCATACAAGAAAAAGACTATAGGTGGTACATCCTTCTCTGTTCAAGCAGCCAAACTATGGAATTCATTACCCCCAACTATAAGAGCCACAGATAACTTTCTTGTCTTCAGAAAACTACTCAAGAGTTGGCTCTTTCCTTCATAACCACCACATTCAAACAACTATGGACTGCATATGCCTATGTTGATAAATATTTTTTCTGATTATGTGAATATTTCTAGTTATGTATAGTTCTTTAGAAAATATGTATTGTTACTATGTCATAACAATAAAATACACACACACTCTTTAAACCTGTTTAACTAAGTATAGTTACCCATGGTTCTAAATATGTATTGTATGTACATATATGTGTACATATGTGTGTGTATTCATGTGCGTATGTATGTGTGTGTGTGTGTGTGTGTATGTGTGTGTGTACATATATATATATATATATATATATATTGAAAATGTCACTTACCCAGTGTACATCTGTTCGTGGCATTAGTCGCTGCAGATTCACATGTTTAGCACAGTCCGCTGCCTGGTGTTGGGCTCGGAGTATTACAAGTTGTTTTTCTTCGAAGAAGTCTTTTTTGGTCACGGGACCGAAGGACTCCTCCCTCTTCGGCTCCATTGCGCATGGGCGTCGACTCCATCTTAGATTGTTTTCCCCGCAGAGGGTGAGGATGGAGTTGTTTGCTATAAATAGTGCCCATGCAATGGAGTGAATACGTATGTACATAAAAAGTTTATAATAATTATTTACAAATGTACAAATGTTTAAGATTTAAGATCTACTTCTAAACGGCTACAGGCTTCCCGGGGAGGCGGGAGGGCACATGTGAATCTGCAGCGACTAATGCCACGAACAGATGTACACTGGGTAAGTGACATTTTCAGTTCGATGGCATATGTTGCTGCAGATACACATGTTTAGCATAGACTATAAAGCAGTTACCTCCCCTAAAAGCGGTGGTTTAGCCTGTAGGAGTTGAAGTAGTTTGGAATAATGTTCTTAGTACAGCTTGGCCCACTGTAGCTTGTTGTGCATTTAGTACGTCTACACAGTAGTGTTTAGTAAATGTATGAGGCGTAGACCAGGTTGCAGCCTTACATATTTCGCTCATAGGAATGTTTCCTAGAAAGGCCATTGTAGCACCTTTCTTTCTGGCTGAGTGTGCCTTTGGTGTAATAGGCAATTCTCTCTTGGCTTTAAGATAGCATGTTTGAATACATCTGACTATCCATCTAGCAATGCCTTGTTTAGAGATTGGATTTCCTATGTGTGGTTTTTGAAAAGCTATGAACAGTTGTTTTGTTTTCCTGATTAGCTTTGTTCTGTCAATGTAGTACATTAGTGCTCTTTTGATGTCTAATGTATGTAGTGCCCTTTCAGCCACGGAATCTGGTTGTGGGAAGAACACTGGCAATTCTACTGTTTGATTTAAATGGAATGGTGAGATTACTTTTGGTAGAAATTTTGGATTTGTTCTTAGAACTATTTTATTTTTGTGTATTTGAATAAATGGTTCTTGTATGGTAAATGCCTGTATTTCACTTACTCTTCTGAGGGATGTGATTGCAATGAGAAATGCGACTTTCCACGTTAGATATTGCATTTCACAGGAATGCATGGGTTCGAAAGGTGGACCCATGAGTCTTGTTAAGACGATGTTAAGGTTCCATGAAGGAACTGGTGGTGTTCTTGGTGGTATAATTCTTTTTAGCCCTTCCATGAATGCTTTAATAACTGGTATTCTAAATAGAGACGATGAATGAGTAGTTTGTAGGTAAGCAGATATTGCTGCGAGGTGTATTTTTATAGATGAAAAAGTGAGGTTCGCTTTTTGCAAATGTAGTAAGTATCCCACTATGTCCTTTGTAGAGGCATGCAATGGTTGGATTTGATTGGTATGGCAGTAGCAAACAAATCTTTTCCACTTAGATGCATAGCAGTGTCTAGTGGAAGCTTTTCTAGCTTGTTTTATGACCTCCATACATTCTTGTGTGAGGTCTAAGTGTCCGAATTCTAGGATTTCAGGAGCCAAATTGCTAGATTCAATGATGCTGGGTTTGGATGCCTGATCTGTTGTTTGTGTTGTGTTAACAGATCTGGTCTGTTGGGTAGTTTGACATGCGGTACTAGTGAAAGGTCTAGTAGAGTTGTATACCAAGGTTGTCTTGCCCATGTGGGTGCTATCAGTATGAGTTTGAGTTGGTTTTGACTCAATTTGTTTACTAGATATGGAAGGAGAGGGAGAGGGGGAAAAGCGTATGCAAATATCCCTGACCAACTCATCCATACAGCATTGCCTTGTGATTCGCGGTGTGGGTACCTGGATGCGAAGTTTTGGCATTTTGCGTTTTCTTTTGTTGCAAACAAATCTATCTGGGGTGTTCCCCAAATTTGAAAGTACTTGTTCAGAACTTGGGGGTGAATTTCCCATTCGTGGACTTGTTGGTGATCTCGCGAAAGGTTGTCTGCTAGTTGGTTTTGGATCCCTGGAATAAATTGTGCTATTAGGCGAATGTGGTTGTGAATCGCCCACTGCCATATTTTTTGTGTTAGGAGACACAATTGTGTTGAGTGTGTTCCTCCTTGTTTGTTTAAATAATACATTGTTGTCATGTTGTCTGTTTTGACAAGAATGTATTTGTGTGTTATTATGGGTTGAAAGGCTTTTAACGCTAGAAATACTGCTAACAGTTCTAGGTAATTTATATGAAATTTTGTTTGGTGTACGTCCCATTGTCCTTGAATGCTGTGGTGATTGAGGTGTGCTCCCCACCCTGTCATGGAAGCATCTGTTGTTATAACGTATTGAGGCACTGGGTCCTGAAATGTCCGCCCTTTGTTTAAATTGTTGCTGTTCCACCATAGAAGCGAGAGGTATGTTTGGCGGTCTACCAACACCAGATCTAGAAGTTGACCCTGTGCTTGTGACCATTGTGATGCTAGGCACTGTTGTAAGGGTCGCATGTGTAGTCTTGCGTTTGGGACAATGGCTATGCATGATGACATCATGCCTAGAAGTTTTAGCACAAATTTTGCTTGTATCTTTTGGTTTGGAAACATAGCACTTATTACCTTGTGGAATGCTTGAACTCTTTGTGGACTTGGAGTGGCAATTCCTTTTGATGTGTTGATGGTTGCCCCTAGATATCGTTGTGTCTGACACGGTTCGAGGTGTGACTTTGTATAGTTGATGGAGAAACCCAGTTTGTGAAGGGTTTGTATGACATATGTGGTGTTGTTTGTGCACTTTCTTACTGTGTTGGTCTTGATTAGCCAATCGTCTAGGTAAGGAAACACATGTATTTGTTGTCTTCTGATATGTGCTGCTACTACTGCTAGACATTTTGTGAATACTCTTGGTGCAGTTGTTATTCCGAATGGCAACACCTTGAATTGGTAATGTATTCCTTTGAATACGAACCTTAGGTACTTTCTGTGAGAAGGGTGTATCGGTATATGAAAGTACGCATCTTTTAGGTCTAATGTGGTCATGTAATCTTGCTGTTTGAGCAGTGGAATGATGTCTTGTAGTGTGACCATGTGAAAGTGGTCCGATATGATGTAGGTATTTAGTGTCCTGAGATCTAATATTGGTCTTAATGTTTTGTCTTTTTTTGGAATTAGAAAGTACAGGGAGTAAACTCCTGTGTTTTTTTGTTGTACTGGTACTAACTCTATTGCATCCTTTTGCAGTAGTGCTTGAACTTCTAGTCCTAAAAGTTCTAAATGTTGTGGTGACATTTTGCGTGTTTTTGGAGGGATGTTTGGTGGGAATTTGTGGAATTCTATGCAATAGCCATGTTGGATTATTGCTAATACCCAATTGTCTGTTGTAATCTGCTGCCAAGATTGGTAGAATTGGCTTAGTCTTCCCCCCACTGGTGTTGAGTGAAGGGGTTGTGTGACTTGAAAGTCACTGTTTAGGTGGAGGTGTTTTTGGAGTCTGGAATCTTCCCCTACTCCTTGGGAATTGACCCCCTCTATATCCCCTGAAACCTCCCCTTTGGAATGAACCCTGATAAGGACTGGTTCTTGTTTGTTGGCTGGTGGTGTCTGTGGGTTGGCCACGAAACCCCCCTCTAAATGGAGTTTTTCTAAAAGAGCCTCTGCTCTGCGGGGAGTAGAGTGCGCCCATGGCTTTGGCCGTGTCTGTGTCCTTTTTAAGTTTTTCAATGGCTGTGTCCACTTCAGGGCCAAAAAGTTGTTTCTCGTTGAAGGGCATATTAAGGACAGCCTGCTGGATTTCAGGTTTGAAGCCTGAAGTGCGGAGCCAAGCGTGTCTCCTTATGGTGACAGCAGTGTTGACTGTTCTCGCTGCAGTATCGGCTGCGTCCATTGAAGAGCGGATTTGATTGTTTGAGATCGTTTGTCCCTCTTCAACTATTTGCTGCGCCCTTTTTTGGTATTCCTGGGGAAGATGGTCTATGAGAAGTTGCATCTCATCCCAGTGTGCGCGGTCATATCGGGCCAGCAGCGCTTGAGAATTTGCGATGCGCCACTGGTTGGCTGCCTGTGATGCTACTCTTTTTCCCGCCGCATCAAATTTTCGGCTTTCTTTGTCCGGAGGTGGGGCGTCGCCAGATGTATGGGAATTTGCTCTTTTGCGAGCTGCCCCTACTACTACGGAGTCAGGTGGTAACTGCGAAGTAATAAACACTGGGTCTGTGGGTGGTGGTTTGTATTTCTTATCCACCCTTGGGGTGATGGCTCTTGATTTTACGGGCTCTTCAAAAATTTGTTTTGCGTGCCTTAACATCCCTGGTAGCATTGGGAGACATTGATATTGGCTATGTGTAGCCGAGAGGGTGTTAAATAAAAAATCATCCTCTATAGGATCGGAATGCAGTTGGACATTGTGGAATTCTGCTGCCCTAGCCACCAGTTGCGAGTATGAGGTACTGTCCTCTGGCGGTGACGGCTTTGTGGGGTATGAATCGGGATCATTGTCCGGCACTGGGGTGTCATATAGGTCCCAAGCGTCTTGATCCTGATTATCTTGACTTATGGTAGTTTGCGCTGGTGAGTGCATTTGTGGCGGTGTTTGTGGCGGCGATGCCTGTTGTGGTGGAGAGGGCGGAGGCGTGACTTTTTTAACCACTTTGGCTTGTGGTTGTGCGTCATCCTTGAGAAATCCGATCCTTCTTTTTCTCATTATTGGGGGAAGGGTTGATATCTTCCCTGTGTCTTGCTGGATGTACAGTCTCTTTTGTGTGTAGTCTGATTCTACACTTTGGAGCTCTTGTCCAAATCTGTGCATCTGGCCACTTATTCCTTGTTCCTCTGTGTAGGAAGGAGGTGTGGAACTTTTCAGCGCCGAGAGAGAATCTTTTTTCGGTTTCGGTACCGACAGAATTTTTGTGGCTTTCGGCAGTGTGTCTCGGTGCCGATGTTTTTCGGTGCCGGCATCTTGTTTTTGCTTCTCGGAGCCGCTATCTCGGCTCCGAGGTTGCTCCATGGCGGTCCCTCGACCGGAGTCGGGTGTCTTCGCTATGGGCGTGCCCTTTTTCGGCGCCTTCGACGGGTCGCCGGTTTTATGGGTCGAGCCATGGCCTGTCGGCAGTGGCGTCCCCTGGGCTTTTGTTTTTTCGATGGTTTTTATTTTCGACGTCTTACTCACTGTTTGTTGTTGTTGTTCGACGTCGGAGTCTCCGGATTCTGAGTCCGAACCGAGAATGTTTCCTCTTCGTCGTCGAAACGTTGTTTTGTCGGCGTGGACGCCATTTGTAGACGCCTGGCTCTTCGGTCCCGGAGTGTTTTTCTGGACCGGAAGGCTCGACAGGCCTCACAGGTATCCTCCTTGTGCTCGGGGGACAAGCACAAGTTACAGACCAAGTGCTGATCTGTATAAGGATACTTACTGTGACATTTTGGGCAGAAACGGAACGGGGTCCGTTCCATCGGCTTCGATGTCGCACGCGGTCGGGCCGACCAGGCCCCGATGGGGGATCGAAGCTACCCCAAAGTCTTCCGATGATCGGTGTCGATGTACCTAACTATCCCGATACCGAACGGAACAATACCGACGCTTTCTTCCGAGATTCTGACTAACTTTCCGAACCGAAACACGGAGCGAAAAGGAATACGTCCGAACCCGACAGCGGAAAAAAACAATCTAAGATGGAGTCGACGCCCATGCGCAATGGAGCCGAAGAGGGAGGAGTCCTTCGGTCCCGTGACCAAAAAAGACTTCTTCGAAGAAAAACAACTTGTAATACTCCGAGCCCAACACCAGGCAGCGGACTGTGCTAAACATGTGTATCTGCAGCAACATATGCCATCGAACATATATATATATATATATATATATATATGTGTGTATGTTGTTCTGTGCTTGGCATGTTCGTGGGTCATTGCATGGCTCCTGGGTGGGTTGGTATACTAGATATCTATGAATCCCTGCTCTCACATCACACTTTTCTACACATCATCATATGTCATGTCTCTATCAATCTATCCTCCATTCCCACTCTGACTCATCCCAAATCCATTCTACTACTTTCATCTCCTAAATAACTCTGCCTAAGCTCTTCCCTCCGCTTCCACATCTAACTCACCAAACCTCACTTTACTACCATGACCTCCCAAACAACCCTACTAAATTTGCCCTCATTTATCTCACCCTGCTACTATAATCTCCCTAACTCCTTCCACAGACTCTTCCCTCCTCCATCCCCCTTTACTCATCCCAAGCCTAAATCCTATTACCATATACTCCCAATTAACACTTCTGGACTATTTCCTCCTCCACCCCTCCATTACTCCAGTCAATCTAACTAACAAACTCTCATATCCGCGGCTCAAATTAACTCATAATAATATTAAAACTGTACTCATATTTCCCCATACTAATCCATCACTAATTCTTGTTGGGTTCCGGAGTAGCGTGCTACTCGGCGAAAAGCGCTTCGACGCCTCGTCAGGAGTAGTAAGTGCTATATAAATACTATTACAAGACAATTGCAATACAATATATATATATATATATATATGTGTATATATATATGCATATTGGGGAACAAACAATTGTTAAATGGACATTATAGTTAGGTGTAAATGCCAGTTTTAGATGGAATTCACTAGTTTCATTTATCTCAAGTAACTATATCTTGTGCCCTACAGTAACTGTAACTTTTGCCCTTGCCATGCACAGTGTTATCATCTATGAAGACATTTCAGATGATGCAGTGGTATGAATGTTATAGAACCTCATGAGTGATATAATATGGGAGGTAACTGCCAGTGCATGGCGAGGGCATGAGTTATAGTTATCTTCTGGCTCAAGATATAGGGCCAGATGTAGCAAAAAAATATTTTGCGACTTGCAAATTGCGAGTCATAGCGACTCGCAATTTGCAACTCGCAAAATATTATGCAGAAAGGTGTCTCAGACATCTTCTGCGACTCGTTATGGGGTCGCAAAGACCCACCTCATGAATATTAATGAGGTGGGTCGCAGTTTGCGACCCCATAGCGAGTCCATGCACTCACAGGGATGGTGGCCTGCTGGAGACAGCAGACCACCATGTCTGTGACTGCTTTTTTAATAAAGCAGTTTTTTTCTTCTTTTTGCAGCCCGTTTTCCTTAAAGGAAAACGAGCTGCAAAAAGAAAAACTTCCGAAACCATTTGGTTTCGGTTTTTTCAGAGTAGGCAGTGGTCCATAGGACCACTGCCTGCTCTGAAAAATATTTTTTGGGGCATTCACAAAGGGGTAGGGGTCCCCTGTTGCGAATGAGTTACCATCCACTTCAAGTGGATGATAACTGTGAGTTGGTTTGCGACCGCATTCGCGGTCACAAAGCAACTCAGCATGGCGATGCGGTCGCAAATAGGAAGGGAACACCCCTTCCTATTTGCGAGTCGCAGCCTCAAACTGCAAGTCGGTACCGACTCGCAATTTGCGGTTGTGCATCGCGTTTGGCCTTTTGCATTTTTCGCAGTTTGCGGCGTGCAAAAGGTTACCTACATCTGGCCCATAGTTACTTGAGATTACAATACTTGGTGAAATGTAGTGACTGACATTTTCACCTAACTATAACATCCATTTAACCTTTTTTTTTCAGCAAATTTCGAAGTTCTTTTCTTTTTTTTTTTTTTTTTACTGTAAAGCAACATATTATTATAATTCCTGACTATACCATCACTTTAACCTTTGTTTTTTTTCTGTGAACATCTATGTTGTTTAAAATGTAAGGTAAAATGTCCATTACCATGCACAGCGTGAGGTCGGGTGTAGACCCTGGGTCCAACCTCTTGTGGGCGTCCAAACCCCGGTCATGCATGGTGTGGGATTGGGCGTCCTAACCCCTGCTGCGCAAAGCCTTCAACTGTGAGCAGCGTGAGGGTGGACCCGCGTGCCTGACTATACGGTGTAACAACATAAAGGGTGTCATTTTAATTAAGGCAGACCTCCTGACTTTATCAAAGGGTCAGAACACTAAGATATACAAAAGGGCCTACTGGCTTTATCAATTTGTTCAGTACATTAACGTATATAAAGCAGACTTCTTGTCTTTGTCAAATAGTCAGCAATAACCATAATCAAATGTATATTTTATAAATTCAGACATATCAATGTTTAATAAAAGCAAGTGTTCTAAAATATTTTCAAAAAAGCCTTTAAAAAAACATTAATATATGTTTAATTGTTTTAAATAAAAAAAAACATCTTTCAGGCCACAACGTGTAGACCCTACCACAAGTCATACCCACTTTCCAGCTGAAAAGAATACACCTGCAGCTAGGAGTGCTTTAAAAACATATGGTATGCTCTCCTGGAACCAAACCCTTGACTAAGCCTTTATATGGCTCCCCAGGGAGCCCATCTGGGCATGCTGCCTTACCATTCTTCGTGCTTGCCACTTGACACCTAATTTCCTCCTTACTAATCTCTGCCTGCAGATATTCCCCGGGCTCCTGCGATAGCCTAGGTAACCCCCTATTTGATAACCAACCCTTAATTTCTCAAGGATTTAGATCTAAATCCTGAAATACAGCACTCAGAGTTCTTAACAATTCTGTTCCTAGATCTTGCTGTGCCTTCAACACCCTTCCCGTTTCTGCTTCCACCAGAGTATCTATCCGGTTAATAGTCAGGTCTGTCTTCATTTTCCATGCCAAAAGAGCTCCACTTTTTTCCCCACACTCAAAGTGTTGCATCTTACTTGTTTTCCATCTATCCCGTCATCTTTGTTCCAGAATGGCCATAAACTCCCCTTACAGCTTCTCCAATTCAGTCCTAAGCTTTTCGGCCTGGCCTGCCAACAGCTGAGCAGACACCTGAATTTCCCGTTCCTTCTGGCCAATTCTATTCATCATCTCCCCAACCGCTTCCTATGAATCAAGCTTTCACATTTGCTGTTTAGTGATACACCCCCACAAAAATACCTTATATGCGTCCCAGACCATCTGCTCACTAGAGGACCCGCTGTTATTCTCATAGAAAATCTTAAACTCTTGCAACAAATCTGCTATTAATTCTCTATCCTGTAATAGTGCTCTATCTAACATCCACCTTCCTCTAACTTGCCACTGGCAGTTCCATTTCCAAGACCACTCAGGCAAGGTCAGAGATCGTAGCTGGGATATGAGAAACTGATTTAACATACTGGGCCAGGGAGCTATCCAGAAGAAAGTAATCAATAAGAGAAATTGGCCATATTTTTTTACTATAAAATGTATAGCCACTCTGTTTACCAACCTACTCTCTCCATATATCCTTCAGACCCAAATCCAGCATCAGATCTCTAAGCCTTACCCTCATGTTCTGCATGCTCGTATTTTAAGGCTCTGATGTTCTATCTAGCTCAGTATCCAAGGCCACATTGAAATCACCACCTACAAAATATGGGGAGGGGAGTTGCACCAGTGGATATTCTAGGATGCTCCGGTAAATAGGATCATCGCAGTTGGGTCCATAATACCCCACACAGGACCATTCGTATCCACCCATATCTAGGGTGGCCAGCACCCATCCGCTTTATAGTGTACCACTTTGATTCTACAATTTTTCTGGACAAGTATAGCCACCCCCTCAGTACTTCCAGATTGATCTGACAGCTTCGCTCCGCCGACCTTGCCCTAGCCACCATCCCACGCATCAGCAGAACCACCGGCAACAGATCATTCTCTCACCCCGCCGCCAAGACGTGGAACACTCTTCCCACCCACCTGCGTCAGACCAAGGACCTCCTTACCTTCAGGAGACATCTCAAGACTTGGTTGTTCGAGCAGTGGCTGCCCCCCCGCAGCAGCACCTTGAGACCCTCACGGGTGAGTGGTGCGCTTTACAAACTCCCTGATTGATTCATCGGAGGACACCACTTCCTGCACCCATGAACATCTTGAAAAAGGCCGCAAATACTCTGACTTACTTAAGTGGGTTTGCTGTAATATATTGACCTGAGTCTTAGCATCCTTCAAAATCTCCTGTACTAAATGTAGTTTTCTCCTAGTTCTTAAGCCACTAACGTTCCAGCTTATTATTTCTATGACTGACCCTTGCATTGCTATTGTTTATTCAATCTCCTTTACTTGCTCCACTCCAAATACACACTTTTGCTGGGAATTTTGTAATTCAGCAAAACAAGGACACTCTTTGTTCTGCTTTTTCCCCTCAAGCTCCCCACCCATGTGCACCCTTCCAGAGGAACCCTCTCAAATACCTCTAGCATTTTAATGGCGCCTTAAGGGCCTCGTCCAACTCCCCACCCACGTCCCCCGGGGGCACTCTGACTCTATCCCAAATTCAATATCTACTTCCCTGATTGATATCTGTGCTGTCCTATAGTAGCAATGTACTTCCCCTACTGACCTCCTCCCCTTCTTTCTCTGCAACACCTACTGCCTTTGAAGGAGCACTTTACACTTAATGTTGATGCTAATACTAGGGGCAGGTCTTAACCAAGGTATAGTAGCTCATTATAAACATTAGAACCTTACTGACCCACCCCCTATTACTACTAGGCTGTAAAGGCCTTCATTTTCTTTATTAATTCATCAGCTTCATCCACTTCCTTCACATTGTACATTTCATTCCTCCACATCACTTTCAGAGCTGCTGGAAACCAAAACTGCACTGTGGCGCTGAGGTCCCTCAATACTTTCATCGCCCTACCCCCTCAACTCCCACTGTCGCTGTGACGTACATTTCCCTACATCCGACCTAATCAAATATGTGAATGAGCTATAGGACAGTGATTTATTTTTCAAAGCCACTGAGAGAATTAGTTCCTTCACTGCATAGGCCTGAAAATTAACCAGAATTCTCCAAGGGGAACTTGAAACTAAAGTTCCATCTGAAATGGTCCCAATGCACCCTTTGAATTTCCAAATCCAAGGTGACATCAGGCCTGTCATTGAGAAAAATCTCCCTCAGTAGATTGACCACAAACATCTTGATGTCAGTCACTTCAGCCTCCTCAGGAATGTTCAACAATTGTATATTATTTTTTCTAGAATAAGTTTCAAGCCTTTTCAGGTCCTCCCTTAGTTGCCTGTTATGGTATTCCAAACTCTCCTTTGTGTTCTTATTTAAACTTTCCTTAAGTTGGACTACACCCTCCTCCAGAAGATCTGTCCGTTGAGCCTGGGAATGCAGCTTGCCACCCAATGCCTGACAGATCCCACTTATGTCCCTTTGGTTCTTCTCTAAAGTCTCAAATGTCTGCAACCTGTGAGCTGTCTAGGAAAGTATCAGATCTGATAATGAAGGCTCCTCAGACTCTTGACAGCACACTTGCCCCTGTGCATGCACACTAGTTCAAGGGATACGGCTCTTCGAAGCTCTCCCCAGAGCAGGCAAAGAAGACAAATTAGGGTATCTTGGTTCCTGCAAAGATTGTGAGAATTGACTGGGTGTTTCCCCAGCCCCCAAAATATCTTTCTCCCATTTTGACCTGTGGGGTCTATTAAGGTCTGAAACCTATTTGACAGTGGGATATGTACCCTTATCCCAGTCGGCCTAAGAGTGTCAGAACCTACATCTGACACCACTCCCTCGGCAAGGGGGCTGGTGATCTCTGACCTCCTCTGCCCCAACACTACCCTCAGTTCCAGTCCCAGGTCCCGACATCTTCATTAGAGGTATTTCATTCCAAGGCTCATTCACAATCTGTGATATCAACTCTGGTTCTAAAGACTTCTTGCACCCCTGCTTATGATGCTTATACAGTAGAGACTCCTTTCCCGGTGAATAAGTCTTTAGGGTCCCTCCACCCTTGTTTAGAGCCAGTGCTGCTGCTCCACCCCGTTTGATGACCTAAGGGAGTATCTGCACTTCATCATCTCCTTAGCTGGCCTGAATGCGCCTTTCCCAGCCGCAAACATGAGGGCCGAACGTGGTACCTGGTACAAAGGTTCCTGATCACATCCTCCCCCACTTCATACATCTTCAGTGCTTTCACTTTTAATATATATGCCCACCCTCTTCATGTTGCCCCCAAACCGTGATCAATGTGCTGCCTGAAGTAGAACTGCAGTGTACACCAGAGCATGCACCGACAGCACCAAATGCGACAATTGCAGCAAGTCTTAGTTGAGTGTTTGGTTCCGGTCTGGAAATCTCTAATCAACCAAATTCATCTAGGTAATAAAGAGGTTCCCCTTCCTGGTGTGAGGCACCAATAGCTCTGATACTGAAACCAGGTAAAGACCCCAAAAAAGCTGATTCATACAGACCAATATTATTATTAAACTGTGACTACGATATCTTCACAGAAATCACTGCCCAGAGAGTGTCCAAGGTTAGTCATGCAGTGGTTAGCTCTGAGCAGAAAGCTTTCATTCCAGGTAGACATCTTCATGAGTTGACTCACTTGCTGATAGGAGCCAATGATCTAGCTGAAACTTTTAACTTCTCTTTGACCATAGCCACAGTGGACGTATCGAAAGCTTTTGATCAAGTAAACTTGGTGTATCTCTGGGAAGTGTTGCAGACCTTTGGGATGCTCTCAAATCTCGTTAGGATGGCCAAAATGTTATATAAGGTTCCTCTAGCTAGGGTGGTGGTCAATGGCAAACTTACATCACCCTTACCACTTATGAGGAGCATGAGGCAGGGTGCCCACTCTCACCATTGCTTTTTAATCCCTATATTGAACCCCTCGCCTCAGACAAATAGACAAGATCGATCTATGCTCCCCTTTAGACACATGAATTTACTATTAAGGTTGCCTTGTATGCAGATGACCTAATCTTGCATACCAAGAATCCAGAATATTCAATTCCACATCTTGAGAAGCACGTAGAAAGGTTTGGAAAATTATCAGGGTCCCTGATCAACAAGGATAAGACAGAGGTGATGACATGGGTAGGTGCAAGGTCAAACCTCCAACTATAGGATCATATCAGGTATCTATGTGCCCAAATCACTAATAGCTTGGATGAGCTACCTAGGCATAATTTAGCAAAAGTGTCCAAGGAAATAGGTTATTGAGAAGGTGGGGAAAACTGCTTGGTGACTTTCCTTTTCAATAACATTCCATTGCAGTTTTCAAGAAAGCATATTAAGAGGTTGCAAAGCAAGATAGGTAGTTTCATATTGGCGTCTAAGGGGGCAAGAATTGTCTGGAAGAAGTCAGCGAAACAGCTGAAACAGGGGGGAAAGGCTTTACTTGATTTTCACAAGTATTATTACGCTTTCCAAGTTAAAATTGTTTGCATTTTAACGAGGACCTCTGATTTTAGCCATCTGGGAGAGTTATATATTGCTATGCTCTTGGATCTTCGCCAGGATTTTTTTTTATATAAGTTTGGCTATTCTACATTTTTCAAACGTGTCTGCCTTAAGGTCCTAAAGTCAGCTATTAAAACTTGGGTTTCCATAAAAAAGTTATTGGACTACACTACTATTCTGACTAGGCCCCTATTGGGGTTACCCTGGTTCCCTGGAATGGTTGAAGGACAGCCTCAATCACCCGTTACAAAGGACCAACTTTAAAAACTGGGAGGACTTTAGCGATGGGGAAGCTCTTATTATCTGGCAGGACCCGCTGGTGTATACAGATGGGCCACTGGCAAAGTTTAAATATTACCTGCTATGCTGATGGTGGTCTGCGCAGGGCCTAATGGAAGGGGATAGGTGGGATCACAAAGTTCTTTTGGGGGAACTACGTCCTATCAATAAAGAAGTGTGTTTGTGGTACTGGGATATGGTAGTGGCAAAAGATTCAAAAGTCACTGAGTCCTATTAGACCTGGAAAAAAGACCTACCGGAACTTGTAAGCTAGGAGTGGTGGCTAGTATCTTTTGATTTTGTTTATAAGACAGTGAAGCCAGCTTTGCTGAAGCCCAACCAACTCTTTACACTTTATAGGGCCTAGTGGACTCCCTTAAAGATGGCCAAGCTTGTACAAGGCATATCCAGGTGCAAACAATGCAACATGGTAGATGGGGATGATATACATATGTTTGTGAAAAGTCAAGCGCTGACAGATATTTGGAGAGTGGTTGGTGAGTTACTAAGCGAAATTTCGTGTGTTGAAATCAAGATAAGCCACTCTCTAATTGTGTTTGAGGTTGACATGGAGCTAAATGGCTTAAATAACCGGCAGAAAAGTCTACCGTTTCTCTCAATGTTGTTGGAAAGAAGAAATTTTTTAAAAAACTGGTTATCGTGGAACTCTCCAACTGAGCCTAACTGGATGAGGGTGATCAGTCGCTACTGCCATAATGATAAAGCCGGCAATAAGGAAAGGGCTGAGAGAAGATGGCTTCCCTTTATATGCAAAAAAACAAAAAGAGGGGGGGGCTTTATAACCTGCTGTAACAGAGAAATAATGGTCCAATGATTAGCTTTCTGCACTGCTGAGGGGAAATGGGTTGCATTAGAACTTCATTCAGCAAAACACTATAGCCAGTTAAGAACTGGGAATGGTATCATTTTTTGTTCTTTGAAATGAGAGCAAGCCTACTGGCTCTGGAAGAAGGAGGACCCAAAAAAATGGTAGGTTCTCCTGGGATCATGGATCCAATGACCCAGGAGATTTACTGTGTTTTTTTAATGTTGCTGCGTGGGCTGCTGCTCTCCCTGCAACTCTCCACATCATTAAATACTTGGTGGTCCCACTGCCCTTTTTAGGGCCACCACCAGGATTCATTAAAAAAAAAACCTTCTAGAGCAGCATGGGGTGATCCCAAGCTGGAGTAGTGAATGTGAAATGGACCGATTGTTTACTTTGGGAGGGGAGATGTGGCGCTTCCCCTCTGACCACTTCAAGGCCCCAGGAACCCCATCACTTGGGGCCATATTTGTTGTTAGGGAGAGGATTGTAGGGGCCCTCGCCCAAGCCTGGTATGGGCACCAGGGACCTCTTCCCCCTGGGGCCGACACAAGCAGATTCCCACAAACTCTAATCTCGAGGACACTGTAGTTCCCTGCCTGCAAGACTGCAAACAGAGAGAACTTCCTGTCTGTGCTCTTGCAGTCAGGGAACATAAGTTTACTCCTGCACATTGGGGGAAGAGAAAAGATGCTCATGCCAGGTGGGAGCAAACAACAAACTGAAAAGGGTACAAGCTGGGGAGCCGGCAGGGCCTGCAGGGCCTGCAGAGGCTTCCCCATGGGCCATGGCCAGTAATTGCTGTGGGTGGTGGGTGTCCTGAGTGGGTACCAGGACACCCAAGGCAATATTTCAATAATTTCTGGCCCCGGGAGATGGGGTCCTGAAACCTCTACAAGGTTTGGGGAGGGGTCCACCCGCCTCTTCTCCTTAAAATCAAATTATGGCATCCCTATGAGCCCTGGCCCAACTCGTTTTTTTTTTCTAAGCAGATGCCTGCTTCACCACAGATCCTCTGCGAATATGTATTTAGCACCAGCAGGCCTCTGGGGGCGGGGGGTGACATCTTTGTGGTGGAATCCAACTGGATCTTATCTCTACATTTGCCAGCTCCACAGATCCTCCACAGAGTGAAATATGACTTTTTTTTATCTTAATTTCTCAAAAACTGCTGAACAGATTTACACCAAATCACAAGAAGCACACTTTCTTGACATAGATTTAGCTCTTTGTCAAATGTGGTGTAATTTTGTTCAGCAGTTTTTTGGTTTTGCCGTTCAATTTTCCTATGGGAAAATTAAATCAGGAAAACACATTTTGGGACCTCCCTTTTTCTTAGCCCCCACTTGACAGACCACCTCGAACCATTCCAGGAAGGGGCTGAGATGGATGAGATTTTTTTGATGGAAAGTTTCATGACGATTCGTCAAATAGTGCTAAAGTGATAAGCAAAACAAAAAAAACAATGTACCTATGGAAACTTGGTTCTAACTATAACTACCCAGTGGTGACTATATTTGACTTTGCAGCTCCCGTCGTTGCCCAATGCCCCCGCAGGGGTGGAGCATTGAGCACTAGAGGAGCCTTCAGTAGAATATTCATCCAACCACACAAAGTTTCCAAATAGAGAAACACTCCATCAACCGTGTAGATGTACCCTTTATTATGAACATGGAGACACGTTGATAATGACCTTTGGCCAAAACAACTTTTCTTCATGTTCGCAATAAAGGATACAGCTACACTAGAACCATTCTGAGTAAGCATTTCTTTATTTGTCAACTTTGTGTGGTTGGATGGAAGTATTTTGAGTAAAGAGGTATAGTGGCACCTCCTATTACTTCGAATGTACATAGGCATTGCTCCATGTTTAGGTTGTTTTTTTTCCTGTGAGGCGGGTGAGGATGAAATAGAGTAAATGAAGATCAGATGATGATGACTATGCAACGATATTGAAGGGAAGGCATCAGTAACAACCAGAGTCTTCTGGGAAAGAAGGGTGGATGTCTGTGAATCTATAGCACTACATGCCAAAAACAGATGCTTACAGGATAAGTTACATTTTCTGTTCATGGCAGGTGTAGCTGTATATACACATGTTCTGCACAATCTGTAAAGGAGTTCTCCCCTTAGCTTTGGCTAGCCGGAGAATCTTGTAAAGGCCTGGAAAAAGTGTATGCAGAACAGCCTGGCCAACAGTAGCTTGTTGGCTAGCTAACACATCCACACAGTAATACTCTGAGAAGGTGTGTGGGGTGGACCAGGTAGCTCCTTTACATATGTCAGCTCTAGGGATGTTACCAAGTCAAGTCACGGATGCCCCCTTTCTGAGGATTAAGTGGGGTCTCAGTGGGGCAGGCAATTGCCTCTTGGTTTTAGCGTAACAGGTTTGAAATCATTTGACCAACTACAGGTCTATGCATGCCTTGGGGGAAGCATGGCCCTTGCGTGGTTTTGTGAATGACACAAATAGCTGTGGAGTTTTGTGAAAGGCTTCTGTCCTGTCAGTGTAATACATGAGAGCCCTCTTTCTGCCACGGACTCGTGATGTGTGAAGAATACTGGGAATTCAAATGTTTGATGCATGTGGGAAAAAAAGTTTCCAATCTTATGCTGAACTTTTGGATTTGTCTTAAGGATGACCATATCATTGTGTACTTGAAAGAAAGGTTCCAGGAAGGGTAGGAGCTTTATCACTTACATGCCTGAGTGAGGTCATGGCCACCAGGAAAGCCACCTTTCAGGAGAGAAATGGTAGAGGGACGAATGGAGGGGTTTTAAAGGAAGGGCCATCAGTCATTTGAACAATGTTGAGGTTTCAGACAGGGGCTGGAGGTATCCTGGGTGAGATGACCCATTTAAGTCCTTCTATAAAGGACTTAATGAAAGGGACTCTGAATAGAGAAGTGTGTTCTCTATTCTAAAAGTAGGCCGCAACTATGGCACTAAGTGTAGTCTGATAGACATGTAGAAGAGATCTGATGCTTGTAAGAGAAACAGGCAGCAGACTATGCCTTGAACAGTTGACTTGAGAGGGTCAATGTTTTTGGGGAGACAGTAATGGATAAATAATTTCCATTTGGCTGCATAGCAGGCCTGCATGGTGGGTCTGCTGGCCTACTTGAGGATGGTCATACACACAGGAGAAAGACCGAGGCTGTCAAATTAGAGGACTTTAGGAGCCAAACTGCAAGACCGAGCTGCATAGGGTTCGGATGCCTGACTGTGCCCTAGCTCTGGGTAAGAGTTTCTCTGCTGTGGGGTGCTAGGTATAGGTCGAGCAGGGTGGTGAACTAGGGTTGTCTGGCTCACATGGGAGCCACCAGGATGAGAGCTACAAGAACTACGGATGGAAGGAGTGTCAGAGGTGGAAAGGTTTTGGCAAATATCATTCCAGTTCATTCACACTGTATTACCAATGGACTGTGGGAACCTGGAGGTGAAGTGGTGGTGACAAGGTCTTTGTTGGGAAACCCCCAGTGATGGAAGACTTTCAGTGAGTTAACACTTGAATGTTGAATGTTTAAGAAGGCTTTCAGTGCCAGATAGTTAATATGGAGAAACAGATGGTGGGCTGTCCATATATCCTGAATGATTAAGTCCTGAAAATGCCCCAGCCCGGTGCGAGAAACGTCTGTTGTGATGGTCACTTCCGGTACTGGGTCGAGAAAAGGCTGGCCATGCAACAGATTGTTGCTGTTCCACCACTGCAATTAGTGAAGGGTGCTGGCCTAAATTTTATTTATTTAATATTTTTATAAAGCGCAACCTTTCACCAGACACTGGCATCATGGCACTGCGGTAACTAAGGAGACCCAGCTGCAAAGCGGAGAAACTTTAACCGCAGCCACCGGGTGGACAAAAACATGAGCCAACACTTGCACCTACTTTGGAAAAAGCTAGGTTTTAAAAGCCTTTCTAAAAGAAAGAAGATCCGGGGCTCATCTGAGGTAGTCGGGTAGCCTATTCCCTATCTGTGCCAACTTGATCGTAAAGCAAGACCACCGCATCTGGCCCTATGAAACCTCTTTACTATAAGTAGATTTGCCATGCTAGAAAGAAGACATCTTCCAGGATGTGTAGCACTTCAGTTTCTGCTGTAAAGAGGGTGGGCCTATCCCGTGTAATGCCTTAAATACAATGCAAATAGCCTTAAAAACAATCCTTTGCTCAACCGGGAGCCAATGAAGGTCCTTCAGGGCTTTAGTATCTGTACTCTCTGCAGATCAGAGGATTTGGGGCCCGAGCAAGAGGGTGTTAGAGTAATCTAACCGGCTCAGAACAACACTATGCATAATAGTAGAGCAGGACTCACTGGGCAAAATAGGTAGCACCTTCCTGAGGCCCTTTAGAAATGCAAAACAGGTGCTTGCAGTTTTAGTAACTTCTGTCTCCAAAGACAGTCTATCATCAAAAAGGACCCCCAAAATTACAGACTACACTAACCGGAGAAATGGGCCAGAACCTTTGGGGGATCTACATGGGGATTTTGTTAGCAGAACAGCAAAGGAGTTCGGTTTTATACCCATTTAATTTGAGAGAGTTTTGGTTCATCCACCTAACAACATCTAGGGTACAATTTTGAAAGTTCTTAGGGTACTTTGCTGATGTGTATTCAAGGAAAGGATCAGTTGCGTATCATCAGCGTTATTTAATGAGGTAATATCATATGATTTTATTAGAACAATGAGGGGTCTCAAGTAGATATTGAATAGGATTGGGCTCAAGGCCTAACCTCGAGGAACTCCTGACCCTAAACTTTTAAAAAGAGAACAACAGGGGGGTAAAGTAACATCCCAGGAATGGTCTGTTATTCAATCCGTTTCAGGGCCAGTCCTCCTATCCCAATTTCAGTTTGTCTCCTGAGTAAGATTTTATGGTTGACCGTGTCAAAGGCCGCTGACAGATCTAGCATAACCAAAGTTGTCGGCTGGCCTCTATTCAGCCTGTGCCGTAATCCATCTAGAGCTACAAGAAGGGAAGCCTCGGTTCCATGCCCGGGTTTGAACCCATATTGCCCTTCCTCTAAGAGGATTTGTGCTTCTAGATATTGTGAGACCTTCTTACTAACGTACGCTCCAAAAGTTTCATCGGACATGGGAGCTGTGATATCGGTCTAAAGTTACTCTACACAGAGGGATCCGCTGATGTTTTTTCCAGAAGAGAAGTAACTATGGCTTTCTTCCACAATGAGGGAACCATCCACGATTCCAGTGATTGTTTACACAGTTGCCAGATCGAGGGGGCGAGTTCATCACCCAACTCTTTCCATACCTTAAGTGGTAAAGGGTCTAAAGGGAAGCACTATGAGATTTGTCAAGCTAGAGATCGAAAAACTTCCTCAGGAATAGGCTCAAACCGGTTAACTCCATTTACATGGTTCTTTAAAGCACTCTCGCTGGCTGTCAATTTATCACACTCAGTGGGATTCCTACTGAAGGAGGTAATATGAGCGGGTGTTATGTGCTCAGATTGAATCCCAAGATCCTTGCAAATGTAATCATCAAATTATTCTGCCAGGTTATCACACAACATTTGAAGTTGGGGGGCAGGGGGGAAATCTTCAGTCTCACACATTCATGATTAGTAGGGTCCCGAAGGATAGTTTAGCGTTTGTATAATATTTGCTTTTACCCTTCTAATCTCTATCTTGTACTTCTTCAAAGCTTTTTAAAACTCCTCTTTCACACTGTTATCATACTTCCTGCACCAACTATGTTCTAGTTTTCTGCATAATCCTTCGGTATACCAAGGAGCAAATGATCGGCTGCTGCACTTCTTGTTCTTAAATGAGATTATTCTATCCAAGGTCTTCATAATTACCTAATAATTATAGTTATCCTCAAATGGCTTATCGGGGTCAAAACAATTTGATAGATTTAAAATAGGAGTTGGCATCCCACCAGCTGGTTTAAGCTTATGCCAAGGTCTGACCTGCCTCGTATCCTTTCTATGCCTTTTAGAAGGTAAACTATCCTTCATTCTTAAATCAAACGCGACCAAGGAATGATCAGAGCAAGGCAGGGGGAGAACAGAATTCATAAATATCAACCCTTGTGGAGCAAAAATCAGGTCTAAGGTTGAGTTGGGCCTGAAACCCGTTGATAAAGTCCTAATATTTCACATGGATCCTGAATCACTTTCACAGAATGGCAAACTTCAACTTTCACTTTCAACTTTCACCCAGTGATTAAAATCACCCTAGATGAAAAAGTTGGAATGTTTGATAGCACATCCAGAAAAATCTGGATATGTGACTGGGGATTGCCCGGTGGCCTATAACATAATATACCCGGGAAAACACATTGCCTTCCTTGGCATTAAAAGAAAAGCCTAAGGCTTGATGAACATCCCCTGTCTCATCCAAAGGAAGAGGAGAGAGACTCCACTTATCCTTATATATGACCCCAACTCTGTCACACCTCCTATTAAGAAGTGGATTATAAAATACTATATAACCTGAGGGGCAGGCATTACCCCTGAATCGGCAGAAGTCCAGGTTTAAGTACAGAAAAGTAAAACCCAATCACCTGATTCCAGTAGTGTATAAATTTTAGGTGCATGCTTTAAGAATGATCTTACATTAAGTAATCCACATTTTAAATTAACCAGATGACTACTGTGTGGTTTGGTAAGTAAATAATTGCACCCTGACCCCCTAGAAGGCTGGAGGCAGTGTAGAGAACACAACTCACCCCGCTCACCATACCCAATGATTCCTTCTTGGTCCTGCTAGTCTCAGATCTATAGGTCATATTCATACCTGCAGCAGAAACTGGGTCTCCACCAGCAGCATGGCTGGCGCTAGGCATGGACGGGCACACACAGACAGCTAAAAAATGTAATTCTGTTTCGCCTTCTAGTCCAACACGAACACAAAATTATCCCTACTGACCCTCTGCTTAGGAGCACTGTGCAGCTTGACACTCCTGCAATGGGCATATGTCTAATCTGTTATGGAGAACTATGGCAATAAGGGAGACCATCATGCTGAAGAGGCGCTTCGCTGTCTTTATCATTATTTCACAATCAGGATGAAAAAGGAGCAGCAACAACTGGAAATATTGGATCCTTGCTTGGCTGGGATAAGAGTTTCCAGTGATTGATTTGAGGACTGCCCGTAAGCTAAACTGAACCTGAAAGGGCTGAAGGTGAGACTTTACTGTGTTAAGATGAACCCTAGATTGTACAATAGATATATACTGGTCTGTGTATGAGCCAAGCACTGTTGTTCCTTTGCGCTCTTGATCAGCCAGTCATCTAAGGGTACATATGTGATGGACGGCTACTTTGGCAAGACACTTTGTGAAAACCCTGGCGGCTATGGTGACCCTGAAGGGCAGTACTTTGAACTGAAAATTCTGGCCACTTACCACGAACCAGAGGTACCTGGCAGGGTGGATTGGGATGTGAAGGCAGGCATCCTACATGTCGAGTGTGGTCATGAAGTTGCCTTGCTGCAGAAGAGGGATGACATCCTGGAGTATGACATGAGGAAGTGCTTTGAAAGGATGTATGTGTTGAAGGGCCTCAAGTCCAGTATGTGCTGCAGTGACCCGTCTGCCTTTGGGATAAAGAAGTACAGGAAGTACACTCCGCTGTCGCTTTGGTGTGGGGGCATGGGCTCTATGGCCCACTTGAGAACGAGTGTCTCTACTTCCTCTTGAAGGAGAAACTGATGTTCTGGGGAGAAGATGTGTCTGCGTGGAGGGATGCTTGGTGTGGTTGTAGTGAGTTCTAAACAGTAACCCTACCCTATGATGGAGAGGATAAACTGATCTGAGGTGATCACTTGCCACTGTGTCAGAAACTTCTAGAGTATTCCCTCAAAAGGTGTAGTCTGATTAGGGGGCAGGGAAAGCAAGTCATTTATAGACAGAGGTGGCTCCCTTAGTCATGCCACCGTTTCCCACAATCTCAGGAGTTGTAATCCTGTAGCCTTCCCTATTTCTGTGCCCCCCACCACTTTTTACTGAGACCTGCGAAACAAACCCCAGGAAAAGGCCTCTGGAGGGCTCTCATGGGACTTGTTGTATCTTTGTCCTTTTTTAAATCTTCTTGAGCATCTGGTCAACATGTGATATGAAGATGTGCTCCCCATCCAAGGACAGGTTGAGAAGATGCTGCTGCACTTCTGGCTTGAAGCCAGAGACATGCAGCCGGGCATGGCGATGAATAAGAACCCTGGAGTTGACACCCCACGCTGCAATATAGCGGCATCCAAGGCACACTAAATAGTGGTGTTGGAAATTATCTTCCCCTCAGAAACAGGCTCATGGAGAAGTTGGAAGAGATCCTCCATCTTGTCCCAGTGTGCTTGATCATACCTGCAGAGCAGGCCATCTGAACAGGCGACCTGCTTACCAGACCCACCATTCTTCCTGCTCTCCTTGTCTGGTGCTGGTGCGTTGCCTGTGCCTTGGACACTGGCAAACGTACAGGCCATATGGACCACAAGGGAGTCCTGAGGGAGTTGAGAGCTCAGATGTATGAGGGTCTGAGGGAGAGGGTTTGTATTTTTTTCCACTCTGAGGGTGACCACCGTGGTTTAACCGGCTCCTTAAACACAACAGCAGTTTTTGCATTAATTTCAGGGTAGTACTCAGCCTCAGTTCCATGGCAGGGAGCTGGAGGAGGGAGGGATGGTGTACTCATGGTCAATGTTTTCTGTGGTTAGACCTGGATGGCCTGGGATTCTTCTGCCTCAAAATCCGAATGGGAGCTTGGCTTGGGGTTGAAATGAAGGGGTTGTTTGCCTGAGGGTCAAGGCCCTGTGTCCTCCTTCACGGTTTGGTCCCCGGAGAGGACCAGGGTGTCATTCCTTGTCACAGCACCATGGTTCATTGAGTGAGGTGTCGGTCACATCGGTACTACAATTGCAGAAGGCGAGGCAGGAAGAGCAGCGTTTCAAGTAGAACCCCGTCACTAAGTCAGATGAAGGTTGCAACAACACCAAAAGATACTGCAAGTGACGATTGTGCTCACCGTCAGGAATGGAGAATCGATAACGCTCGAAGACTAGCACTGTGAAGCATCAAACCAGAGCTCAAGGGACACATTTTCTAACGACGGCTGAGAAAAATGATCTAACAATGGAACTGATGCTCATGAGCACTACCAGTTATAGGATAAGCCACTAGACCTCATGACTCAAAAGACGTCTTCCAAGAAAAACAAGTTGCACACGTTCGAGCCTAACACAAGAAGGCAGGACTATGCAGAGTATGTGCATCTACAGCTACAGATGCCATATATATATAAGTTAAGTGTACTGCAACTCAGGCGTTGTTTTACAATAAGCTTGGGGTGTTGTTATATAGAGAAAACACAACACCAACACACTCAGTAGGCTATGAAACATACTGTAAGACTATAAGGGAGCGAACCCCTTCCTCACATTTGTAGACCAGATGCTGTGGGAAAAAGTTTTCAAATATTTCTTGAAAGGCTCGGTTAGAAGAAGTTTTCTGAACGTGAATCATGGTTCTTAGTTGGAGCTTCAAGGCATTATACAGGATGGAGCCACAGGGCTTTTGTCGATTTAAGTGGCATTGTGTAATCAATTGCATAGAAGCTGATCAAAGGGTCTTAGTTGGGATGTAGTGTATAGTTAGGTGTACTGCAACTCTGAAGCTGTACAATAACTCTGGGGTGGTGACATAGGGAAAAACAACATGAAAACGCTCAGTAGGCTATAAAACATGCTGTAAGAGACGAAGGGAGAGAACCCCTTCCTCATATTTTTAAACCACACGACTTGGGAAGAAGTTTTCAATGATTTGTTGAAAAGTCTGGTTAGAAGGAGTTTCCTGAATTGGAAGCATGGTTCTGAGTTGGGGCTCCAAGTCATTATACAGGATGGGGGCCCATAGGGTTTTTGCAGATTTAAGCGGCATTTTGGAATCGAGTGCAGAGAAGCTGATCAAAGGATCCTAGTTGGGCTGATCAAAGGATGTAGTGTGTGACCCGATTTTGAAAGTATGATGGGTCATTGTTCCAATATTCATTATGGATAATATATATAGTACTGAATAGATCCTGGCATGCAATGGATGCCAGAGTGCTTTCAGGGTTACCCTGACGTGCTCATAATTACATATGTTCACTCTTAACTTAGCAGTACGATTTGAATTTGAAATCTATTGGATTCTTTGCAAGGCTTTTGTAAATCACACTTTAATAGTCTAAATGCTCCATGACAAGATAGCTTCTTAATTCAATACAATGGCAGGTTTTAAACACACTGAGAATTTTGTAACACATACACACTTTCAAGATGAATCTTAACTACAGCGTTGTCTTGAGGGATAAATGAGTAGTTCGATATAAAGAGGATCACCCAGGTTTTGGCCTTTCTCAGCAGCAGAAAGAGCATGCCCTAGATTAGAGAGCCATTTGAAACAAAGAGTACATGTGCCCTGTCCTACCAAGACTAGGATTTCAGTTTTTGTTAGTTAGACAAAGGAACATTTCTCTCATCCAATGACAGACTCAACACAGACATTTAGTGATGTTAGATTTAAATCGGAGTCATTTTTCAGATGGATGCAGGTTTGTGTTCATTGGAGTATATGCAGATGTGGATTCAATACTGATTTAGCAGTTGAGGCAGGGGATGCATGTAATAGTTAACAAGAAACGGTGAGAAGAAGGAGCCTTATGGGACACAAGGATTTGTGGGATGAGGAATCTGTTGGATCCTAGCACATTTGGTTTCAGCTTGAACAGACTGATAGGATAATGGATGGCAGCTGGATTAAGAAGAATCAGATCGTCTTGCTGGCCTTAATCAAGAGTGGGGGGAAGAACTCTAGTCTGAAGTCGGTCATAGCTTGCACTTGCAGGTTGGGACCCAAAACTGATATCAGGCAGTGGCTGAAATATCCAAAGACATTGGGTTCTACTGTGGACTGGAGCTACAATAGAAAGCAAAAAGTGTAACATGTCTTATTTTAAGTGCTAACACATGTAAGTTCAGAGCATGCCTTTTGGCAGTCAGCTGGTAAGCAACAAACACCACCAAGAAACTCCAGCTGTAGCACATGAGTTTCTAGACATCCTCCAAACTGTTAATGAGCAACCTCCAGCTGATTCCAGTGGCATCTTGAAACTGAGTTATTGGACTCTAATGGAGTGTACTGGTATCATTTGTTAGTTAGTTAGTGGGATTTTCCATATTTTAAGCACTGGACACATACAATTCAATACCCATCAATCTATTTGCTGAAGTTAAGTTGAGTACAAGCTACTTGTAAACTGTCATATGAAATTTCTATCAGGAAATACACGTCTACCAACACCAAGGCATGTATTCTGTCATGGGAGGAATGTATTCTGGAATACACCATAAAACAATTTGAAAACAGCCCTCAGGTACTCTGTCCCAAAACCAGGAACAAACAGGCAGCCAAAATAAAAAGGGAAAAGGGAATAGGGGTCTTGCTTCATTTCAATAAAGTGCATCAGAAAGAGTTCAACATTTTAAGTACTAGCCTTCAGAAGGCACCCAATCACAGCACTGGGCTAAAGAGGCTACTGCTCTTGCTCGTTTATGTGCACGGAAACCAAGATCTGAAACTCCCGTAGCAGTCAGTGTCCATCTTGAAGTGGGAGTGTACAGGAAACTGAGAACACAAACTAACACTCACATTTCTCCATTTAGCATATTCTGGGAATTTCACAAATCAGTGAAACAATGACTACTGTAAGGGATGTTTACAGGCAGTTGTGCTTCATAGGAGCATGGAGGTAGATTCCAACTCTACTGCGTAGTTGCCTAGCCCCTGATGGGTTTTACATATATGCTTAGAAGCCCGTCAAATCTAATATCAGGAATTTAGAGGCTATAAATCAGCTAAATATTTCTTTAGATGCCACATTCTCTAAGATTGGTCCTCCTGAAAACAAGGACCAACTTGAAACTAAAGAGCTACTGGATTGCTTTAATACAGATTCACTCTGAGATGCATAGTCTTTTAGATTCAAAACTAGAATTAGATATTGTCAATATCTAGTTGGGGCTAAACCATGTGGTCAATAAGCAAATAAAAAGGAAGATGGTAAGAATAGATTCCTTTGGTCTACCCTACTGGTGCTCCCTTTCAACATCCTGTATACACTTATTCCTATTTGTCTTGCTGGCCTTAATCAAGAGTGGGGGGAAGAACTCTAGTCTGAAGTCGGTCATAGCTTGCACTTGCAGGTTGGGACCCAAAACTGATATCAGGCAGTGGCTGAAATATCCAAAGCCATTGGGTTCTACTGTGGACTGGAGCTACAGTAGAAAGCAAAAAGTGTAACATGTCTTATTTTAAGTGCTAACACATGTAAGTTCAGAGCATGCCTTTTGGCAGTCAGCTGGTAAGCAACAAACACCACCAAGAAACTCCAGCTGTAGCACATGAGTTTCTAGACATCCTCCAAGCTTTTAATGAGAAACCTCTAGCTGATTCCAGTGGCATCTTGAAATTGAGTTATTGGACTCTAATGGAGTGTACTGGTATCATTTGTTAGTTAGTGGGGTTTTCCATATTTTAAGCACTGGACACATACAATTCAATGGCCATCAATCTATTTGCTGAAGTTAAGTTGAGTACAAGCTACTTGTAAACTGTCATATGAAATTTCTATCAGGAAATACACGTCTACCAACACCAAGGCATGCATTCTGTCATGGGAGGAATGTATTCTGGAATACACCGTAAAACAATTTTAAAACAGCCCTCAGGTACTCTGTCCCAAAACCAGGAACAAACAGGCAGCCAAAATAAAAAGGGAAAAGGGAATAGGGGTCTTGCTTCATTTCAATAAAGTGCATCAGAAAGAGTTCAACATTTTAAGTACTAGCCTTCAGAAGGCACCCAATCACAGCACTGGGCTAAAGAGGCTGCTGCTCTTGCTCGTTTATGTGCATGGCAACCAAGATCTGAAACCCCTGTAGCAGTCAGTGTCCATCTTGAAGTGGGAGTGTACAGGAAACTGAGAACACAAACTAACACTCACATTTCTCCGTTTAGCATATTCTGGGAATTTCACAAATCAGTGAAACAATGACTACTGTAAGGGATGTTTACAGGCAGTTGTGCTTCATAGGAGCATGGAGGTAGATTCCAACTCTACTGCATAGATGCCTAGCCCCTGATGGGTTTTACATATATGCTTAGAAGCACGTCAAATCTAATATCAGGAATTTAAAGGTTATAAATCAGCTAAATATTTCTTTAGATGCCACATTCTCTAAGATTGGTCCTCCTGAAATCAAGGACCAACTTGAAACTAAAGGGCTACTGGATTGCTTTAATATAGATTCACTCTGAGATGCATAGTCTTTTAGATTCAAAACTAGAATTAGATATTGTCAATATCTAGTTGGGGCCAAACGATGTGGTCAATAAGCAAATAAAAAGGAAGACTGGTAAGAATAGATTCCTTTGGTTTACCCTACTGGTGCTCCCTTTCAACATCCTGAATACACTTATTCCTATTTGTCTTCACAGGTTAAAGGTCAGCAGGTCCCAAAGCTAAATATGGAATGACATGAATCCATTTGTATTCTGAACTTCGGAATAATTTAATTATTTTAAAAAAAGTAACACTGTATCCTTCCTCTTACCCCCTCTTCAGTGAACTTTTACAGCTTTCCAATAGTATAAGTTAAACTCACTATGTGCTAACAAGCTGTCTGCATGAAGCAGTTCCTTATTTTAGACCATTGACACCACCACCTTCATGAACATCCCTCTTGCAATAATTGAGCCAATCGTCTCCTGAAAAATACCCTTATCAGAATTTATTTGACTTACCAGCTGTCAGCCAATTTCAATCAGACCATTCCCCACATTCCCCAGGCAAACAGTGAAATGCACTGTCACAAACAGCTAAGAATACTTTACTTTAACAAGATCACCTTGATTCATAAACTTGACCAGATTTCTCAGCCCTCAGAAAACTAAATCGACAATAGCAAACACCAGAACTGATGACCCCTTCCACCTTCCTCAATTAAGTTAATCGGGCAGCGGTCCTTTTTTAGCTCTCTTTAGCTTATACTGTATACCATAACATTTTACTACTCAGGCTAGGAAAAATAGGCAAGAGTATCCGGAAACATACCTTGACTCCAGCCACTTTGGATATTATGAATCTTTTAAGCATAAGATACCAATGGGGTACCCCAGTGGTCTGTCCTAATCTTCTCTGCTATTCACAGGCAAATCTCAAATTTTCACTTTATGGTGAAAGCATGGTATGTCTTGAGTAGTTCTCACTGAGGCCTTATGAAAGGGGCACCGAGGGACACAAGGATTTTTGCAGATTCACCTCCATTTTTTGACACTTTGGTACTGGTGTAATGATTCTGTGGTGCACTGGTCCCTGCTGACGAGGCCTCACTGCATGTGCTCTGACCCTTAAAGGTATATGTCTGATTGGCTCACCCACAACTGGCATAACTTAACATACTTATAAGTCTCTTGTATATGGTACTAGTGGTATCCAGGGACTGTAAGTTAAAGCATCCCATGTGGACTCAGGCATGTATTGTGCCACCAAGAGTGTGGCAAAGCAGGACTCCCAGCCTGCCATTACTGGCTTGCGGAGCAGTTCTCAAACTACTAACTCAACTTTGCCATTTAATGTAATGACAAAGTCCAGACCTTCCTTTTTTAACTTATATGTCACCCATAAGGAGGCCCTATTGATCCCTAAGACAGGGTGTTGTATATTAAAAAGTAGGACATGTGTTTTTATATGTCTTAACAGTAAAACTCCAATCTGTCGTTTTTGTTGTGAAAAGGCTAGCAGCCCCATTGGTGAGTACAGGGTTGCAACATGAAAACGCAGCTGTGCTAACTTCTGCATGAGACTACTAATGTTAGAACTTCCAGGTATCAAAAGAACTTGTGCTTTAAACCCGACTTTGAAGTCCAGGTCGAATTTACTGTAACTCTAAAGTAAATGCCAAATTTAGAGAGTCGCTACTCTGTTGCCCAAGTTTTCCAGTGACCATTTATGGTTGATGGCCACGAGACGGCCTTCTGCCTTCCTGGAGAGATGTACACACGACCACCAAGGAAGGAACAGAAGGACCTGCTGTTGGAAGAGGTGTTACCTCTCCCTGGCAGGAAAGTCAAAAAGGGTGTGAGTCCAAGAGACAAGCTTCAAAGGGGAAGCCGCCTTCGAAAGGCAAATGATGGATACAAACAAGAGGGGCTACTTTTTTGCTCTGGAAGGTTGGCATCAGGGACAGAGGGGAAAATAGTTGGCAAACTAGTTTTTCTGTGGAAGTATAGACCTCAAGTAGCCACACCTTTAGGGGGTAACCAAACTCCACTCATGCAGAGAGGGGTTCTGCTACTTTGCGAGTGGGCAGAATACTCCATTCAGGGATAGCCATATGCCACATTTTTCAGGTGGAAGAGACGAGTCGATTGGCGACTAGTCACCACATCCCAAGGGGAAATTGTGGGCATAAAAGTAGTGTTTCTGTGACTAAGGCCTCATATCACATCTGTACTGGAGAAAGAACTGGAGAAGGGCAGCCCTACAGTTCCCTGGATCTGGCAACAAGACTGCACCAAAGTCTAGGCTGCACCTGATGATCCTCAGGCTAGCAAAAAGAAGACTGTGCCTTTTGTGCCCTGCTCAAAGAAAAGTCATCCAGAGCCCAAGACAGAAGAGGTGAACTCCAAGAGTCAATTGGCTGACTTCCTGTTGCAGCTCCAGGGCCACAAAAGCTGAAGAAGCCTGCCTTGGCGAGTTGGTAGTCACAATCACTGGATCACCAATGACCACTAAAGCTCAGCCTGGGAGACAGAATGTAGATGCTCCTAAGTTGCTCATATGTCTGCTGGACTCTGGAGAGTCATCGGAGTGCAGTTTGGTTACCCAAGACAGGCACGAGCCTTAGTTAAAGGAAACCGCTGGTTTCACTGTAACCAGAGACCAGTAGACCAGTGGCAACTTGTTTTTGGCTAGACGTCAACCAGACTTTGAGGGACATCAACCTCTAAGGGCAAAGTAACCCTACCGTGGACCCAGGAAGTCCCACGTCAACAAGGTCAACATCCTTCAGCATCCTGTATCCTGTATAATAAGTCACTTTCCTCACACACATTGTAAATAAGATCATGCATTTAATAAATCAAAAGAAGGAGAACAAAATGACCAGGAACCTCATGTAACAACTGAGGAGAGGCCCGAAAACTGCAAGAAGTTAAATGAAAAAATTAGCCTCACTTTTCCAAAAGAAATGAAAGAACCGTTGTACAAGTTACTTACCTTCGGTAACAAAATATCTCAGAGAGACATTCTAGTTGCAGACTCCTTACCTTAGAATTTCCCCCATGGGTCAGACTGGATCTGGAGATTTTTCTTTGTGCAATACCCTTGCGCGTCGGTAGGTGGCATCAGTCGACTCCGTGGACATCGTTGGCATCGTAGTCGCCGTGATGACATCGGGAGTAGTATATAGACTCCACCTTTGCGCAGTGACGTCAGTTTCTTTTAACGACTTTCACGGCAAAGCGCAGAGCTGCTAAGAACACAGATTGGTGCGCCATAGCTAAGGACCTGCAAGGGGAATCCCTGTCCCTAGAAATCAGTTACTTGTACAGTAACTTGTACAACTGATAGAGACGTCTGGTTGCAGATTCCTTACCTTAGAGTAGATACCCAAGCAATGCCATCTTCGGAGGTGGGCTGCGAACCAAGATCGGAAGTCCTGCAGGACGGAATGACCAAAGTAGCCGTCCTGACGCACCTGACTGTCCAGGCAGTAGTGTTTAGCAAACGTGTGCAGGGATGCCCACGTAGCTACCTGACAGATATCCAGGTCAGGAACTCTGCGCGTTAACGCATTGTAAGCTGCAGTTGCTCTGGTGGAATGAGCAAGCAAGCCCTCAGGGAGTTGCTTCTTGGCCAAAGCGTAACACATTTTGATGCAAAGAAGCACCCATCAAGAGATGGTAAGCTTTTGCACCGCCTTCCCTTTCTTCGCACCCACATACCCAACAAAGAGTTGATTGTCCACCCGCAAATCTTTAGTACGATTAAGATAGAACGCCAACACTCTTTTTGGGTCCAGACGGTGGAGTTTCTCCTCCTCATGAGAAGGATGTGTGTAGAAAGTAGGCAAGGTAATGGACTGGCCTACACGAAAAGGCGTAACCACCTTTGGAAGAAAGGAAGCCTTAGTGCGCAAAACCACTTTGTCAGGGTGCACAAACAAGTATGGAGGTTTAGACGAAAGGGCTTGAAGCTCACTCACCCTGCGAGCAGAGGTGATGGCAACAAGAAAGATAGTTTTGAAGGTGAGTAGCCGCAAGGGACAATTGTGCATCGGCTCAAAGGGAGTACACATTAAATAAGTAAGGAGAAGATTGAGGTCTCACTGAGGCATGATAAATGGAGTGGGAGGAAATAAATGGGTGAGACCTTTTAGGAATGGCAGATAAATACCCTTTAAGGGTGCCCAAAGCAGAGCCCTTCTGGGCCAAAGAAAGAATGAAAAAAAGAACCTCAGATAGAGGGGCAGAGAGGGGATCAACAGATTTGTTGGTGCACCATGCCACACATTTATTCCAACAACAGGCGTATACAGTTTTAGTGGAGGGACGCCTGGCTGCCAAGATAACATTTCAGACTTCAGGTGGAAGATCAAAATTCGTCATCTGTCGCCGCTCAATCTCCACGCATAAAGGCGGAGGTTGGACAGGTTCGGGTGAAAAACCGTCCCCTGTTGCTGCAACAGAAGATCCGCCTGAAGAGGCAGTCTGAGTGGAGGATTGATAGACATACTCAATAGCTCTGGATACCAGACTCTCCATGCCCAGTCTGGAGCAACCAAGATGACTTGGGCCCTGTCATTCCTGATCTTCTTCAGAACTATGGGCAGAAGTGGTATAGGTGGAAAGGCGTAAAGGAGGTCAGAGTTCCACTCGAGACGAAAAGCATCTCCGAGTGAGTGCCACCTTGGAAACTCCAACGTGCAAAATAGCTGACATTGCGTGTTTTCTACAGAGGCGAACGGATCTAACCAAGGCTCTCCCCACTGCTGAAAGAGACCTTGCACCATCTCCAGATGGAGACGCCATTCGTGATCGGCTGTGCATCAAATCGATGGTTGAGTTCGTCCGCTCTGGCGTTGAGAGAACTCGCCAGATGTTGAAACACCAGGGCAATGCCCTGATGTGCCAGCCATGTCCAGAGGCGTAGTGCCTCCTGACAAAGGGTCCAGGACCCTACTCCGCCCTGTTTGCTGCAGTACCACATGGCGGTAGTATTGTCTGTGAACACCTGCACTATCTTTGAGAGAGGAAAGAAATGCTTTCAACGCAAGCCTGATTGCCCGGAGCTCCAGAAGATTGATATGGAGCCCAGACTCAGCTGAAGACCAGAGGCCTCTGATCTCCGTCTCTCCCATGTGGCCGTCCCCAACACAGAAGTGACGCATCTATAGATAGATCTGGTTGGGGAAGGGAAGAGGGATCCGCGGTGGACCCAATTCGGATTCGAAAGCCACCACTGCAGGTCTTTCGCAGTCCCCTCCGAGACCATGTCGGAGAGATTCCCCTGATGCTGCGCCCACTAGAACCTCAAGTCCCACTGCAGAGCCCGCAAATGCCATCTGGCATGTGTTACTAGCAGGATGCAGGAGGCCATGAGGCCCAGCAGCCTCAAAGTCAGTCTCACCGAAACCCAAGACCGAGGCCGAAAGATCGGAATCATAGCCTGAATGTCTTGGACTTGCTTTTCGGGAGGATAAGCCCGAAACTGCACTTTGTCCAGAACAGCTCCGATGAAGGGGAGCATCTGAGAGGGAGTCAGGTGTGACTTCGGCACGTTTATAGTGAACCCCAGCATGTGCAGGAGATTCACCGTAGTCTGAAGTAGGAGACGACTTTCTGGGGCGAGTCTGCCTTCAACAGCCAGTCGTCGAGGTAGGGGAAGACTGATATCCCTAACATGCACAGATGAGCTGCAATCACTGGCATCACTTTTGTGAACACCCGAGGGGCGCTGGTAAGGCCGAAGGGGAGCACGGTAAACTGAAAGTGCTTGTGTCCTACCACAAATCGTAGGTAACATATGTGGGCAGGCAGGATGGGGATGTGGAAATAAGCGTCCTGCAAGTCCAACGCTACCATCCAGTCTACTGGGTCCAAGGCAGACAGAACCTGAGACAGGGTGAGTATTTTGAATTTCTCCTTCTTGAGGAAGTAGTTCAGGTCCCGAAGGTCTAGGATAGGATGTAAACCCTTGTCCTTTTTCGGCACCAGAAAGTAGCGGGAATAACAACCACGGCCTACTTCGGGCACAGAGACCTTTTCTATTGCTCCCTTGGCCAAGAGAGCTGCGACTTCCTGGCGGAGAAGTGCCAAAAGATCCTCTGGAAGATGACTGAAGGATGGAGGCATGGCTGGTGGAGCAGATTTGAAAGGGAGGGAGTAGCCCTTTCGAACAATCTGAAAAACCCTCCTGTCTGTAATGATGGATTCTCAGCTGGGCAGAGGATGGCGAATCCTGCCGCCAACTGGATGGGAGTGAGGGGACGGACTAGGAGGGTTTGGAGGCTGCAGTGGGGGCAGACATGGACTGGGCAGACCTCTGGTTGCCTGTCCCAGGCCACACAGAGGCTGGACAACATGAGTGGCACGGGGGCTGGGTGGAGGACGCGATTGGGAGCCCTTTCCGTGTCTATGAAAGGGGTGAAAAAGCAGACTGTGGGGGGCAAGGGCCAGAGGAAAGACCAAGGGACCGAGACGTAGCCCGGGAATCCTTGAATCTCTCCAAGGCAGAGTCTGCCTTGTCTCCAAAGAGACAGGAGCCATCAAAGGGCATGTCCATGAGTGACTGTTGGACATCGCCAGAAAAACCAGAAGTACGCAACCAGGCCAACTGTATCCCACAAAGACTGGGTATAGTAGCCCAAAAGGGATGAGGTGTTCACAGACCGCAGCGCAAGACTGGAGGAAGAAAACAACTTCTTACCAAACTGTTCCAGCCTTTTTGATTCCCTGTCCAGGGGTGCAGAAGAGAATGCGCCTTAAGAAGAGGAAGCCTGGATGACAAGACTCTCAGGCCTGGGGTGTTGGGACAGGAATTTACGGTCGTTCGGAGTGGGCCGATGGTGGCGGGCGATAGTCCTAGTCACAGGAGCCCCTGTGTTGGGTTTGGAATAAGTACCGAAAAGGACATCGGTGAGGGCTTCACTGAATGGCAAAAGGGGTTCTGAAAAGGAAGCTCCAGGCTGAAGCACCTCCATCAGTTGATTAGACCTGATCTCTACAGTAGGAAGCTCAAGGCCAAGGACCTCAGCTGCCCTACTACCACCATACCATAAGATGCTCCCTCCGCTGTAGCCACGGTAGGAGGGGACAGCATGCGAGCATCAGGAGAAGTATTGAGACCACTGGAGTCACCCAATTCCTGAGCCCAGTTCAAAGAAGGGTCATCCTGGTATACTTATTAGGGTCCAGGGACCCCTCCAACCCTTCCCCAAATTCGTACCCATAGGAAAAATGGTGAGAATCCGACCTGGGACAAATAGGCCTCATTGAAGACAAAGGCGGCGTAAGCTGACACCACTCCGACTTCAAGTCTTCAGGGATAAGGATCAGGTTGACGTCGATAGTGGGCACTACCGACGTTGGGAGCACCGACAATCTACCCGGTGCCGGGGAAGGTCTCAAGGGTGCGACCGTCGCCGGTGCAGATCTGCGAGCGGATTCAGAGGGGACCTCGGTGGCAGGAACCGAAGCTGCCGGTGCTGAACCCGAAGGCCCCTCAACTGAACCTCTTGGGCCTGAAGGCGCCGTATCGGGGTTGGTCCACCCAAAGATGAGGCGCATGGCCTCATAGAACTCTAAGCTTGGCCGGGGTCACTCCGGCTACAGGAAACTCAGGGAAGTGCAGAGCAGACCCATGCGGCGGCTCTGAGGACGGAGGCCTTGAGCGCTTGATGCTCTTCCCCCGTTGCGTCAGCTGAGCGACGGGGCGAAGTCGGAGAGCGATGGGACATCTTCGACTTCTTCTTACCTGCACCCGAAGATTTAGAAGAAGACGAGTGGTGATGGCTCCGCGAACGGTCTTGAGACCTTCCTCTCGATTGAGACCGGGAATTAGGCAGAGTCGAGTGCTGGGCCACCATTAGCTTTAGGGACCGCTCCCTCAAAGCCTTTGGGTGTATAGCCCAGGACTCGGAGCACGACTTCGGGTCGTGGTCGTGCTCAAGACACCACAGACAAACCCGATTAGGATCTGTCACCAACATCGTGTGGTGACAGTCCTCGCACAGCTTGAAACCGGTCTTCGGGACATCCTCGACGTACCAAAAAATCTCACAAAAACTCGACAAAACGGCTGAAGTAGGTCAAAAAGAGACCAGGGTAGCTCTTCTCCGGATCAGCGCGTGGCGGTGTCTATATACTACTCCCGACATCATCACGGCGACTACTACGCCAACGACGCCCGAGAAGTCGACCGACGCCACCTACCAACGCACAAGGGTACTACTCGAAAAAAAATCTTCAGATCCAATCTGACGCCTGAGGGAAAATCTAAGGTAAGGAATCTGCAACTAGAAGTCTCTATCTAGATAAAGTAGTCTGCAACATTCTTTTAAGAGTGACACAGTAAAGTACACATGCTCAGATTTGTTGCCCCCTTTTGACTAACAAGGTAAAACAATAATTTTAGCACAGTATTGGGAGCTGGTGATGGAAAATGTACTCACTTTTGCAGCACTAATGACAGTGGCGGTGTAAGACTGAATGTTGTCTCCGCAAGCTCCCCCATGGGACTGGTGGCACCGGATGAGCTGCAAAGAAAGAGACATGCGGTGAGATATGTTAAAATATATATCCCTTGCAACAATTGGCACGATTTGCACTCATCATGCATTCTGCTATAAATGATCATGAGCGCCCATCTGCATGTATCTGTTAAACACAAGTGGTAACCTCGGATCACCTCAGTCTCTCAGAACTGAGTCGCTGTGATGCCGACAAAAATGTTACATTTTCAGTCAGTCATCAGTTACAAGAAGAGCCCTCATTTAGAATTAATAATTAATGTTAAGTTGGAAGCACTTCTACAAATACATTAAAAAAGAATCCCATTCTTAACAATTAGAGTTAATTGAAAACAGTATTTGTCAAGGTGTTAGTTGAAATTGCAGGTCGACAGGGGGCTAGTGGCTAGTGAGTCCTCTGTTAGAATGGACTATTGCTATACAAAAACAATTTAGTTCATGCCAGAAAGTGAAAGAGTGACATAATGTGAACCTGGAAAAATGTATTGACTGTAGTGACAATGTGCTGAAAGTTTAGTAGGCATGTCAACAAACAATCCCCATCTGGAAGGTACTTGAACTGATGAAGCTTCTGTTCTACATATGCTGTTCCCAGGTTCATCATTAGTTTATATGGTTCCTGGCGACGATTCCACAAGAGGAGGGTATAATGTTCAAGGTGATGCCAAAGGTGTATACAGGATCGACCTCTGGGTTGGTGTTATAGTTTGTGCAGCTCTAACTGGATATTTCTTCGTTTTCCATGTGTGAGGAAATTGCCTTTCCATGTAGGGCACTTGCCATAATGACCACTCAGTGGACTGAATGACAAATACATTATTATTGGCTCCATTTTTGCTATGAAGGGGTTTAAATATAAGTAAAACAACCTAGGGCATTTTATTCAGACGATCTGAAGCAATTTTAGATTTCACAGATATACATAGATCCAAAAAGATAAGGATACCCTCAATGTCTGGAGGCAACAAGTTGGTTTCTTTTTTAATCCATTTCAAGAGTGTTTTATTGGAATTGTTTACAATAGGCAAATTAGATAACATAAATTAAAAGAAACAATACATTGTATGGTACCATCAAATCAAGTGGGAACAGTAGTTTAGGGTATGGCATGATGAGGTGGTCCACATTTACAAAAGTAGAAGGCAGAGATAAGTGTATTTGTTTGCAAAGGTGAAGCTAGGTTAATCAGTGTATGTATTGTGACGGAGCAGTTTTTGGTGTTGTGGTGAATGATTAAGGTATCGCAGTTGTAGATGAATGAGTCAGAGTACGAGAGAGACGAGAGAAGAGAATTGTAAAGTGACACAGGGTGAAAAGTAGGGAGTACATGGGGAATGGGGGTTGGTAGGAAGAGGAGGAGTTGGGTAAGTGGGAAGAGGAGGGGGTGGGAGAATGAGTGAGTGAATGCATGAACGATCGATTAATTGGATGATCATGGTTATATAGACGAGTGAGACATAAAGTTGTCTAGTTTGCACCAGAGTTTACAAATCTTCATAGGTGTCATCATTAAGTATACGTTTAGTGAGTTACAGGCAGTTCTGGTGAATTGGACCCATTCCCACCATGTGTGTGGGGATAGTTTGGATGAGTCTTTCCATTCAAAGAGGATAACTTTAAGGCTAGTTGTGACTAGAATGTCCCATAGGAGACGGTCCTCTCTGTTTAATGCCCGTTTAATGCCAGTGGGGAGGATGCCCAGTTTAACAGAGGCTAAAGTAGGAGTCTATTTTGTATGAAGAATTAGAGATAGTGAATTATTGAAGTCCTGCCAGAAACTTTTGGTGGAGGTGCATGTGTTTTAAGCCTCCTGTTTCCTTTACACAGTTCCAGCATGTCTGAGGATCGGAGGTCTAGTTTTTCAAGTTTGGCCGGAGTCAAGTGGGCCACATTGGCAGTCCAGTATCTCCTTTGTGAAATTGATGGAGTTATTATGTTGGAAGTGAGGTTACTCCAGGTAGATGGTCAGTCCGGTGACACCTTTGGAGTGCTGCTGGAGTCTGATAGTAGAATTTCCCACTTGTCTTGTGTTGGTTTATTTAGTGAGGTTTTTGTGGGGGATAGGAGGGAGTACAGGTTGGAAGCTAGGTGATTTTATTTTATGTTTAAGGAAATAGTAAATGTCTAAGTCGTTTATACATCGTTCTCCCTTCTAGTTTTAAGTTTTCATTGTGCCATAGTAAGGCTGGACATGAGTGTTTAATTTTGTTGGGTAGTTTGTTGTAAATTTTTCAGAGTGCCTATGCTGTACTAGGTAGAATGTTTATAGAGTGTGTGTTTTAATTATTTTGATGGTTAGAAATGAAGTGAGGGATAAGGATTTAGCAAGGGCAATTTCAATAGCGAGCCATGACAGCAAGTGGTTGGTGGTGGTTAGGAGCCAGTGGCTTCCCTGTTTCGCTAGAAAGGCATGTTGGTATCTCCGGTAGTTGGGTACGTTTAGGCCGTCAAGTTTTATAGGAAGTCTCAGGTTCTTTCGGGCAATTCTGGGCCTTTTAGACTTCCAGAGAAATTCAGTAAGTAAAGTGTCTATTTTAGTAAAAAAAAAGATGTCTGAAAGGTTTATGGTGGACATGCTGATTAAAAAGTTAATGAGGAGGGTAATCGTCATTTTGATAGATTTTATTCCACCCCACCAAGTAATGAACCTGGCTGACCATTTGCCTAAGCTATCTTTGATGTTATCTAGCGTCTTTTTCTCGTTGAGATCGATGGAGTCTTTAAGGTGAAGGGTGAACCATATACCCAGGCATTTTATCTTATCTGGGGCGCATTTGAGTCCATATGGACTGATGTGTGAACTGATGCAGTACACATTGAGAGGAAGAACCTCTGTCTTTTCCTTGTTGAGGCAGTTGCCTGACATCTTAGAGCAGTCGTTGATGGTGGATATGAGGTGTGGCAAGGCTGAATCTGCCTGGGTAGTAAAAAGGAGAATGTCATCTGCGTAGGCGGCTAATTTTCACGGGCCTGATGAGAAATGGATACCAGGGAATTAATGTTTTTTCTCTGATCAATGTAAGTAGGGGTTCTAGCCTTAGTAGAAAAAGTAGTGGGGAGAGAGGGCAACCTTGTCTGGTTCCTTGTTGGAGGTAAAAGAGATTAGACAACTTTCCATTGATGTTTATCAATGGGTGGGTCTTTCCCTTCTTTGGGTATAACAATTATGGTTGCCTCTGCAGTGGAGCCCTCAACGAAGCCAGTGGAGGAGAATTGGGCGAATAGGTCTTCTAAGGGAATGATTAGGGAGGTACCCCAAGTTTGATAGAATGATGCCGGGAAGCCGCCTGGGCCCTGTGTCTTCCTGGCTTTGTTTTGATCGCATTTATGATTTCTTTGCGAGAAATCGGCAAAGAAAGCTTGCAGCGCATTACCTTCATCCCTCAGTACTACTGGGAGCTATTTGATAGGAGGGATCCGGTGGAGAGGGATCCAATAGGGTTCTTTCATGATTGAGCAGAAACACTGCTCATTTAGTTTGTAACCAAGTACTGTTAGAATACTTCCAGAAATATGTACAGAGAAGAGAATGCACAAAGCGGGACGATAACACTCAGGTTAAAAAAGAAAAGAAATGTTGTCAAGTGACAAGAGGGACTGTCAATGAGATTCGGGTATGGTCAGTATTTGTTAAGGTTGCCCTTCAGATGAAGTCAGAGTGCTACAGGAATCCCTTCCTGACCTTGCTGGAAAAGCTTCAATGCACCACTCCTCTCCGCAAAGATTAAAACAGAAAGTTGTCAAAGTCACCACATAGCCCAGTATCTGTATAGTCTCAAAAGAACGAACAGGTGAATAGGTTACATTAAAGCAGTCAGTGAGGGTCTTATTACTATTTGACTAAGAGACACAAGTGTTAAAAACAAATAGTGGGTGCACTCCTACTCATTTTTTTTATTTTTCTTAGTATGAATTAAGGAAGCAGGGTGTGCCTCTCATACAAGTTTCTATCTCCCTTTTGTTTGATTTTTTTAACAAAATGCAATTGAACATCTTTGCGTAATTGATACAAGTAAGTGGATGTTGGCTTTTTTTTGGTTAGGTTAACTGTATCCTCTGTGTCAGCCCCATAAAAAAATAAACATTGTGGGGGTAGTCTCCTTTTGTTCATGACAATCTGATAAAGACAAGGTCTCTCAGTAAATTGATATGCCTCCTATAGATTTTGGGGAATATGCTGAGGTTCTTGTAACAGAAGTTAAAAACTGCAACACATGAAGGGAGAGAAAAAAGGCTGATTTATGCAAATAATTCTCATAAACGCCCAACTCCACCCTAAAATAGATGAGCCCAGCAGCAGAACTGGCAACTGCCACACCAAGTACTGATTGAGGCACTCGTGCACAGGCCAGACTTCAGGTTACGGCATTTTAATTGGGAGACTCAGACTAAAGCTCATTCATATAATATGTACCTAATCTAAGCAGTTCTCCGAGTATTTTCTTTACTTATAGATCCTACTAATTAAGTGCTTTTCAGGATACACCTGGATACATTCAAGGGACACAAGTTAAAAAATAGCTTTCCAGTGCAATGCCCTTAATGTGCAGTGTGTCATTTTCTCATCATTACTGCTTTTCTTTGGCATTTCTGTAGGCATACGGTATCTCAGAGACCACATCTGAAAGTAGCCCTATATAAATCACCTAAACCAGCAAACTTGTATTTTCTCTTTATTCATTGAGGCTTTCAAGTACTGATGCTGGGTAAAGGAGCTGGGCTCTGCTTTTGGATGGCAGACACCAGAATAGCCTGACCTCAGAGAACAATATGCAGAAAGAAGCCCAGAGGGAGTGGGGAACAGAGCTCCATGGCATGGCACCATGCAACAAAAGGTCTGTCTCTCTAAGAAAGTCTACTAGGCTCTGGATGGGGCACTCTAATTCTGGTGTAAAGGAGGGCTTGCTCCTGGATGAAACACCCTTCCCTGGAATGAGTAGAATTTGTCTAACCTGCAGAAGTTGGCAGACTAAGGAGGTAAACGCTTATTCGCCTAACAGACTTAGGAGGTAAACATTTATTCGACTGACACTTTTGCACTCCCAATGCGTACCTAAATCTGATCTGTGATTCCTGATATGGTAAGCTCCATATGGGAGGGTTCTTAGGCACAGTTATCTCAATACTGAGGTAGGTTTAAGGTAATTTGGCACCAATCCCCATTTCCAAGACTCTACACTTAACTATTTGGAATTCAGCCACTAGATAAAGTTGTACATCTTCCGAGAGACTAGATCAGCTTTGCTGTGCAAACTGGCAGGTAAATATTCAAGAATGCTGTTGTAATGGTAGCAATTGAGCAGCAGATACAGACTAGATGATTGTTGCTAATATAAGATAAGCAGTAGCAACTGACTAAGCAGGACAGTTGCTACAAAGGTCTGTGCCACACATAAGATTTTAAACCAGTCTGTTAAGACAAAGTGCCCAAACCAGAAAATATCCAAACCAGAAAGCAGAGACTAAGGCCCTCATTACAGACATGGCGGTTCAGACCGGCATGCCGGCGGTGGTGGAAAATACCGCCACCCGCATGGCGGTCTGAACCGCCATAGAGTGAACAAGGGAGGGCTGCCACAGGTGGCCCTCCGCCAGGCTACAGCCGACAGGCAGCCTGACGATGGCCGAATACTTTATCCGACAGGGCAGCGCTGCAAGCAGCGCTGCCCTGCGGATAAAGAACCATTGTTCCTCCAGACTTTCCCTGGCGGGTTCCCCCGCCAGATTAAGGCTAGCGGAAGGGGTGCTTCGGGGCCCCCATGCAGTGCCCCGTCGTGCAGGTCACTGCCTGGTTTACGGGCAGTGATGTGCACGATGGGTGCTGCTGCACCCGCCGCACAGCGGCATTGACAACGGCTCCATGTGGAGCCGTCGGCAATGTCCCTGCCCTGCATTCTGCTGGGCAGACGGGCGGAAACACTGTTTCGAACCAAACCATGGCATTAGGCAGGGTCATGATACCGCCGGCAGCATTATAGCAGCCGCCAGGCTTCAGCCAACCCACCAATGTCATAATGTAGCAGTAAGTACCGCCAGCCTGTTAGCGGTACTATCCTCACATTATCTCCGGGCACCGGGGTCATAATGACCCCCTATGTAATTAAGGAAAAAAAGTGCAAAAGACAATTAAAAAGACAGGTTTTGAAGGATGCTCTGTGGTAACAAGGAAATAAAGACTGTAGGTGCGGAAGGCAAGCCCTTGGGTAGGGACTTCTAAATGCAGAAGTAGCAGGCTCCAGTTCTTGTAGGTTGTCAAAAAAATATGAACTGTTGAGCAAGGCAAGAGAATGGGTTATGCCTGCATACCATGAACCTCACTCTTGCAAGTTATGCTATGCTAGATATATTTATCTAATTCAAGTTCTGCCATTGTTGTCGCTTTTTTGATGGTCTACATAAGACTTTGGCTACAGTTCTGAGTAGCAGTTGTTTCTGGTCCAGCGGCTACCTACTGGATGGGCATATTAATGAGCCATGACACAGAACATAAAGAACAAATTACTTACCTTTGGTAATGCTATTTCAGGTAGATACTCTTCAGCAGTATGCCTGCACACCAGCAGGTGGAATTGTGCAGCTCTACACCAATGTCATTCCATCTCGAAAGACACCTGCGGAGTCGCAAATAAGCGCCACTCATGCTCGCTGACATCATCTGCTTTCAAAACTGTCCGGGCCCCAGGTCACAGACCACAATAGTTGATTGGTTTGGACAGGTGTGCAGATTTGACTTGGGACTTTTTTAGGAGGAAAAGAGTCCAGTTCACAGAATGGGGGAGGATGGGAAGGTCAGTGAGGAATCCGTGGTTAGACAGAGTATCAGTCAGAAAGAGTATTACCTTCTGAACAGATACTAAAGAAGTTATCACCCAGGTGGTGGGTCTGTGAACTGACTCAAATCAAAATGTTTGGCAGGACTGAGCAGGCAAAATAGCTATCTCAATGGACTTGGCTGTCCAGACAGTAGTGCTTTGTGAACTTATGGAGTGACACCTGTGTAGCATCCTGGCTAATGTCCAGAACAGACACGCTGTGTGCCAATGCAGTGATAGCAGCCTTGGCTGTACTGGAATGTGCCAGCAAACCTTCAAGAGCTGCTTCCTGGCCAACACACAGCAGATTTTAATGCATAGCATGATCCACTGAGTGATGGTTCTCTTCTGTACTGCCTTGCCCTTCTTCGCTCCAGCAATTCCCACAAAAAAACGTATCAGCCACATGATGTTCTCTGGGACGATTGACGTAAAAGCTAAGAGTGCTTTCAGGAACCAACCGATGGAGTCTCTCCTCCAGGGGCCAGTTGGAGCAAAGAACATCTGCAGAGTGATATTTTGTCTGATATGAAACAGGGTCAACACTTTCTGGAGGAAGGAGGCCCATGTCCTCAGGACCAGTTTGTTTATGGTGGGTTGATACAGGGGGGTGTAGCGCACTCACCCACTGCACCAATGTTATGGCATCAATAAAGACTGTCTTGAGGTTTGGGAGCCGTTGGGGACAGCTATGTAGTGGTTCAAGAGAAGTGTGCAAGGAAAGGGAAGCTGAAATTTGTAACTCCATTGGGAATGTTGAACAGAAAAGGTGGAAACATCTGTTGTAAGTCTTTAAAGAAACGCATCACATCACATCATTTTGCCCTTGTCCCAAAACATTTTTGGGGTCATTTGAAAACTGTTCATTCAACACGATTTATGTGTTAATGTCATTTTGTATGTACTATATATGTTTAATATGTGTCTTATATGTTTGTAATTTCATTGTATTGTATGGTTATATTAAACTTTTTTAGCTTTGTATTATTAAGTGAGTTTGGCTGTTTAATAAGAATAAGGAACGCCCTTTTTGCTTTTGGACATACTTTCCCATAAATATGGAATTCACCAATATTTCTTATTTAGATTTAATTTAATATGAGTCAATAGTGTTCTGGTTATACATGGTGTGCTCCGCTATTTTTGTAATCTGTTGTGGAACACTTGTCTGACAGGTTTCCAGAGATCTATACTCCTGGAAAGAATATGGCAGTCGATGAGCCCTCGATCCTGTACAAAGGGTGGCTGCTGTTCAGACAGTACATTACGAGCAAAAGAGCTCGCTTTGGCATCAAGCTGTACATGCTGTGTGAGAGCTCTTCTGGCTATGTGTACAGCTTGACAGTGTATACAGGGAAGGACTCCACGCTAAACCCATTAGTTTGCCCTCCCACTTTAGGGGTCAAAGGGAAGATTGTATGGGAGCTTGTCCAGCCACTCTTTCACAATTTCTATACAGGAGGAGGGCTGTTAAGTGCTCTACAAAGCTGGCACTGTGGCCTGTGGTACAGTTCGTTGCAACTGTAAAGGATTCCAGCAGGAACTAATTTGCAAGAAGCTCCAGAAATCCCAGAGAAACTGAACTAAGTTCCAACGAACTGCTCGCAGTCAAGCTCCCAGATACAATTCATGATGAGAGCACTTCTCCTATCACAGTTTGGGGCCAGATGGCTGAGGTCCACAAGCCCACCTGTATAATTGATTACAATAAGTACATGGGAAGAGAGGACAAGAATGACCAGGTTCTTCAACCATACAATTTGTGTTGTAAAACTCACACTTGGTACAAGAAACTTTTTACCAAAATGATCCAGATGGCAACATACAATGCGTATGTTGTTTACTGTCAGACAACCACAGGAAGACATCTCTTTCCTTGACTTCCAGTTGTCTCTAATTAAAAGCCTCACTGCTGCATCAGAAGCAGCAGCCTCCACTTCATATGTTCTGGAGGATATGGCAAGGGTGCAGGAGAGACACTTTGCTGATCGCATTCCTAAAACACCAAAATCAGATTGTTCATATCGTCGCTGTAAAGTGTGCTTGAAGCATGGAAAGCAACAGGAGAGTCGTTATTACTGTCCCCTGTGCCCATCTCAGTCAGGCCTCTGTTTCTCTTACTTGTTTTACGTTGTATCATACTAAAGCAAAGTTCTGGGAAATCAACTCAGGTGGAGCTGTTGTTGGGTTAACCTTTCAGAAGCTGTGAATGGATACCGAACATCCATGAGCCCCTACTTCATTAGGCAGGCAGCCACAGAATTTTAGTCCATCTACTTTAGGAAATTATGGAATTTCTTCTGGCCTGTTCAACATCTTTATCCGCCCTCAGAATGTGGTAGGTGTTCTGTTTGATTAACATGTATTATAGTCCCCACACTGCAAATACTATTGGACAGAACATATGTCACATTGTCACGGAGTACCCTGTGTGGCAAAATGTTAAAGACAAGACTAAATTTTGAAGTGCTTGTTAGGGAACTTATGTACGCTACACAAGGACCACCATGATTTTTAACGAGAACCAGAGTAAGTATAGTAAGTCAAACAAATGTCCTGTGGGATATATTCACCAACATTTCTACTCGTTTGACAGTGTGCAAACTCAATTTGTAGCTTCACTTTCAAAGCAAAAGTGGAAGTGTTGGTGAACGAGTCCTACAGGATATTTTTTTGATTTTTACTTTAGAGACCTTTTGTAGTATTCAGCATCATGTCTGACTTATTTTCAACAGTAGATCTGCTCGCTCAGTTCAAGGAATAGGCCTCGCAAGGCATACTCAGACACAGGCCGGCTCTAGGGCGGTGCGAACGGTGCGACTGCACCGTGTACTGACCGGGTGGGGGTGCCATGTTTGCTGGTATTTTATGTTTTTAAAAGAAACGGCTGCAGCATTCCTTGCCTCAGGCAATAATAAGTATGTCAAGATAACTGCTCATTAATGTTCTGCCTGGTGAGAGATCAGAGTTTTCTCTAGTGGAAGTTTTAAGGTAGCGCAGAGGGTTAATATGCCTGCTGCAAAGAACGTGTACCATGCAGATCACAAAGTGCATATAATGCAAAAAGGTCAGCAGGTTACTGCTTTTGTTAGCGAGGTCATTTTGTTACTTGCAGTTTGTAAGTTAAAATCCTAATACAGGAAGATTAAGTTATTAACTGTCATCAAAGAACTGCATGCATACTGCAAGGTATAGATTAGAGCGTTATGATTTTTTCCCAGCCTTTCATTATCCTAATGTTGCAAAAAGGGTACATTTGAATAGAAATCAATTCTTATTATTATAGGGAACCCATGGTGTTACATTTTAAATTCTGAGCTAGCGTTTCTCCAGACCAAGCACTCTTAAACTATACAGCCTACTAGTATGGATCACATATGACTCCTACACCTTGTAGCCCTCTGATTTATGTAACATTTCTTATGCACTGATTTACACACCTATCTTTGTGTAATGTATGTGCAATGTAAAGTGCTCTGACACCCTACACTGGTATGAGTGGCGCTATAAAACTAATTAAATGCATCTGAGAGAGAGTGGTAATGGAGACTTAAGGGGTACTCTTAAATGGTGGTAGTGAAGGAATCTGTGGCGGAGGTGGTCATTGGGGGGTGCCAACAAGCATTGTTGCACAGGAAGCCACCAGCGCTAAGGCCGGCCCAACTCGGACACCCCCAACTTGCATCCACAAACTGGAAGGATTTGCATTTAGCACAGTAAGTGCGTTGATGGCGCATGAAAAACATGTTTTCTTCAGCTTCAAGTAGCTAATGGCAGAAGGCATTAGTATAGGTTCACTTGCAATTATACAGGATTAGTCAGGACTTTGATGAGTACAGAGACATGAACGGGTAAGAAAAGCTTAAGGTAGGTGTGTTTTCCCAGGGATATTACACAGGTAGAAGGCAGATAGTAAAGGTAGTACAGATGTGTATCTGTACTACCTTTACTATCTGCCTTCTACCTTCTTCGATGAATGGGACTCACAAGGCATTTTTTGGACACCACCAGCTTGCATCCACAAACTGGAGGGAGTTGGATTTAGCACAGTGAGTGTGTTAAAGACGCATGAAAAACATGTCTTCCTGAGCCTCAGGTGGCTGTAATGGAAGTCAGTAATAAAGGTTCCTTATGCATGCCTTCAGTAATGTCCAGAAAGAAGGAGGCGGTTACTTGACAGGTGGTAAAACGTAGTCAGACTTATTCCGTCCTATGGCAAATTAATGTGATGGGCCCTTGTCGGGCACTAGTAAGTTGATGTGAGTGCAGTGATTGTTTTTTATGGGCCCATGGCCTGGCAGTATGAAACTGTTGTGTGTTGTGCTTGAATGGCATGTGAATTGACCATAAAGCGGTTGGTGCTGTGAAGGTGAAGTGGCTTTATGGCTCAGCTACAGAAGAGTTGGTTTCAATATTCAGATACTTTGGTAAGTATTCATGCTTTAAAACCATAATTCCTGGAGGTGCTAAAACCAACCAGTGTAAATGGTGGATTAAATTTAACATACTGATGGCAGGGGAGTCCAAGGGTGCAGGACTTATGTGGCTTTCACCAGTTTTCCTTTGCCCAGAACCCCCTTGAAATCACAAACTTTGCTTCAAAAACACATTTTCCTTGCATTTCTGTGTGGGAAAGTCCTGGAACCTACAGGCAGCCACACATTTTCTACCACCCATTCCCCTAAGTCTCCAGAGAAAAATGTTGCTTCACTTGTGTGGGTGGGCAAGTGACTGCAACAGGGACGTGTCCAAAACATATTGTGGAGACATCAAAATTGCTTATCACAAAACAGTCTGGTTTTGTAAGACAGTCACCTCTGTCTTTGGTCCTGGCTCGGCAGCCATATTGGGAAACCTACCAAACCCAGACTTTTCTGAAAACTAGACACCCCGGGCAGTCCACATGGCTGTGGTGTGTGTGGATCCCACAAAGTTTTCTTATCCAGAATACCCTGCTAATGTGAAATATTGGTTAAAAACACTATTTTTCCTTGCTTTTCCGTCACATAAACTACAGGAACGTGCAGGAATCCACAAAATTCCTACCACCTGGTGTTTCCTCACTTGTGATAAAAGCACAGTCCCACTTGGGTGCCCGCATCAGGAATGGGTCACTCCATGGTCAACAGTAGCCCTCATGCAAGGACTACCATTGACCCATGTGTGATCCATTCCTGTCACGTTCACTAGGCCCAGGCACACCAGTGGGGTAGCGTTTTTATTGGGACAAGTTGGGGAACGCTAGGTGGTAAGAAGTTTGTGGATCCATGCATATTCCTGTAGTTTACTTCACAGAAATGCAAGCAAAAATACTGTTTTTATTCAACGTTTCACCTTTGCATGGTATTCTGAGTAAAACAAACTGTGGGGAATTCACACAAGCTACTCCCTTGGGTAACTATTTTTCTTAGAAATGTCAGAGTTTGGTAGGTTTCCCTGAATGATTTCAGATCCGAGGACTAATTATTACACTGACCTCAGTTATCATTATCGCCACAGTACGTTTTGGGCATTTCTTGTTGCTGGCACTAGGCCTACCCACACAAGTGAGGTACCATTTTTACTGGGAGATAAGGGGGAATGCTGGGTGAAAGGAAGTTTGTGGCTCCCCTCAGATTCCAGAACTTTGCAGCACCGAAATGTGAGGAAAAAGTGTGTTTCAGTCCAATCTTGGGGTGTGCAAAGGATTCTGGGTGCCAGAACCCAGTGAGAGCCCCACAAGTCACCCCATCCTGGATTCCACTAGGTGTCTACTTTCCAAAAATGTACAGTTTTGGTTGGTTAGAGGCCAAAATCCACAGCTAGGCACTTTGCAAAAAACATGTCTGTTTGATTGGAAAAATGTGATGTGTCCACGTTGTGTTTTGGGGCATTTCCTGTCGCAGGCACTAGGCCTACCCACACAAGTGAGGTACCATTTTTAACGGATGTCAGAGCCATGAAGAACACTGACCACTGGTGCATCAAAACTAGGACCCTGAAAGAAAAGTTCCTGTCCCTAGAAATCAGTTAGCAGAACGGGGAGGATGGGTGAATTGGGAGATATTGTCTCTACCAAATGTTGTGGCAGCTCTATCTGTCCACTATTCTTCGACCCTCATGGACCAAACAGCACTGCTCATCAGTTTCAATCAAGTCATGGGATGCATTCCCTTCGCTGCTTGTATTAATGTACATTAGGTCAGCAAATTTTGTTCCAAACATGGTCAAACATTCAAATGCTAACTAAATGAGCCTCCACATGAAATCTTTACAGTTCATCCTAGTTCGCTGGATGCATCTCGTAATCAAACTCCGTATTTGTAAAAATAAATAAATACCTCCTATGTATTGTTACTCAGCTTTGTATTAGAATGTTGTGGATGTACACGCTCCCTGGGGCTCCGTGACTAATTGGTTAAAAGTTGCAAAGCTCAAACCCCATAAATAAATGAGGAAAAACAAAGGTATTGATCTGTCTGTGTTTCTATTGATCGCAGAGGGTTGAGTTCTTTAAAGTTACACAAAATATGTCTTCACCGGTACAGGCTGATCCTCGAGTCAGCGAATCGCTTTCTATATTTGTGCCATCTCTGGGAATGCTATGAAAATGGCTTGAGAACGCAGTGTGAGAAACTGTACTTTGGCTGGCACACCACTTCCTAGCGTCACTTGTGAACTTACTGGCTGTGTCAGCAGGGCACACAGAAGCCTTCCCCCCTTTTGACCTCGCCTTTGGAGTCGGCCATGGATTCAAAGTCTACAAACTGAGTCACACAGCAATCGCATCCCCCGGTTGTGTTTTCTGCCCTAATGCAATACCCTCCTTTCTGCTCATCGTGAATTACTAACCATATTTGGAGATTATTCAACCGGGGGCACTTGGGTTTTATTTTATTCAAAAGACGGGAACAGGATTGATGGACAAAGGCATGGGGGCGAAGTCTACTGTTTCAGGCGTACAAAACCACTTTTACTGGGCGAGGGAGCCAAGAAGCAGAGCTTGCAGAAATATCAAAAAACAGAAAAGCATCTTGTAAATTGGAATTGTGCTGTTGCGATCCAATTCTGTCTGAAGAAATATAATCGTCGCAGACAGCGCAGTGACCAGATGTTACTTTCTTGAAAATAATGTCCAAATTATTTAACATGAATCGACAAAATCACCACTTTTTAGGTTTACTTTGATATAGTCTCATTAGGATCACCTTGCCTGCGTTTTACTCTAGGAATTATAACAAAAGTAAAAAAATAACTAGGCACTATTACTTGCCAGCAAGGAATCTTAATTGATCGATGTAAGATGTGGAGGAGACGAGTCCTTCTGGTTAGCGCTGTCCACCCAGGTTCAATCCCAGCCTCGGCGCTAGGCTCAGGAATGGATGGTTTTGTGCACTATCTCCCTGTGGCTAAAAAATGTAATGTGTGAAATGTATTTGTGCAATCCCCACTTGATGTAGCTAGTCTATGATCGTCTCCCCACCCCGCCTCCCATGTAATGTACAGAGCTTCGATTCTTTATGTCTAGGTTTGGGCTGCTTTATAAGCACCAGTCATATACACACAAGAAAATACTGACTTTATTGGAATCATTAAGCTGTACAGAATGGCTCGGGGCGGAGGAGGGAGAAGCTGCCCTTAGAGCAAGAAATTGCACTTTCAGCTTCTTACTCACACTGAAATGGAAAAAGGCGGATACAGTAGTAGTGTTTTTTGCAAATGGACCCATTGCCATCCGGAATGTTTACATCCTGTACTTTTATTATTCTGTCCTACCATGCCTTACTCTTCCCTCAACTTTTTCTGCCATCCGGTGTTCCACCTCCAACCTGAGTATCCACCCAGGGATACACCAAGTTGTAGGGATCCTCTCTCTCATTATCACAAAAGGAGAAAACCCTGTAACTCCATTGCTAGTGGCTACAGACCTATGCTGTTTTCATCAACTGCACTTTCCAATCAATACTACTCCCTTCCAGCAAGATGTATGGACCACCTGAGCACGATTAAATCATACAATCAGACCATTCCCACTGGGATGGTACAAATAATTCATTCTGGGCCAGATGTACGATGGCCAGCTTTTGCGATTTGCAAACTGCGATTTTTAGTGACTCACAATTTGCGAGTCGCAAAAGCTGATGTAAAACAGTGTTCCAGACACTATTTGCGATTCTTAAATGGGTCGCAAGAGACCCGCTTCTAATATTTATGAGGCAGGTCGCAATTTGCGACCCACTGGGAATGGCCGCCACTCACAGGGATGGTGGCCTGCTGGGGTCAGCAGACCACCAAGTCTGTGACTGCTTTTTTTTTTTTTTTTTTAATGCAGCCCGTTTTCCTTAAACGAAAATGGGATGCATTTAAGAAATAAAAATGAAATATTTCTGTTTCATTTTTTAAGAGTAGGCAGTGGTCCATGGGACCACTGCCTACTCTTAAAAAACATTTTTGCTACCATTCACAAAGGGGACCCCTACTCATTTGTGACTGGCCTACCACCTACTTGAAGTAGGCGATAAACTGCGGTTGTTTTTCGACCGCTTTCTGGTCACAAAACAATTGCACATCCACCTGCGACTTGCTATTAGGGAGGGACTTTAGCACACCCCTCCTTAATAGCGACTAGCAAGCCCTATTTTGCGAGTTCGTAATAGTTACCAAATCACAAAATAAGATTTGTACATGCTAGAGGACGATTTAGTGGTCGCAAACGGGCCGAATGTCCGTTTGCAACCGCTATAAACGGTTATACATCTGGCCCTATGTCCCTTATCCATAAACTTCTCGAAAAAAACTCTTAGCCTTACCAAATATTGAACCTCATTGTCACTCACTAATGTGGCAGGAATGCCCTCACCTCATTCAGGAATCCCAAAACAGAATCAGTGTCCACTCTCTCCACAGGCCATTTGGAGAACACATTAATTAGCACAATAACAAACTTTGGAAAACCACCTACTGGACCCATAATGTCTATTGCCACTGTCTAACGGGGGCTTTTGGGAACTACTCCTTTACCCATCTTACTTTTTGCCAAGCTCTTACCAGCCATATAACAATGAGTACAGTTTCTAATGTCTCTTTTAATAGCTTAATCAGCTCCAGGCCACCAAAACACCTCCCTAATCATCAGCATCATCCTGGCCACCCCAAAATGTCCTTTGTGTCCCAAATTGAACAATGTCTTTCTTAAATCTAAGGGGGGGGAACAAATGTATCGCCCTACTTAATCATGCCATTGTCCACTGATGATTTAGACCGGATTTCCCAAAACGATCTCAAGAACTTCTCCAAAATCTCCTTATGCAGGCAACGGTCAATCACACACTTCATGAACTGCTGCAAATTCTTTTCTACCTCATACACCTCACACCACTGTTCCTTATCAAAAGCTGTAACTCTGTCATCAAGTACCCAGGCCACCTGAAATTGATTGCAATATTTGCCATTGTATCTTCCATCTGTATTAGCATTCTCGAAAGAAAATCCGGCACTACGATCTCTTTTCCCAGAAAAATTTGTAATAGTATTGCAAGGCCTGTTCCCGCCAACCTGGACACCAGACTGTTCCATTCCTGGGTCTCATGCTGTGTCCTACAGTAGCTGGCACGGTGGAGCACAACTACAAAGCGCTACTATCCACAGCCAGCTCTGACCTACAGACCTGCCGTTCCAGGGGCCTCTCCTGGCTGGGGTGCCTGGCGTCAGTGAAAATGACCCTCTGCCCAAAATCCTTTTTGTCATGAAAACCCTCCCAGTACAACCTCCACCCCGTTACCCTCTAAATTGTAACACATGATCGAGTCCTTCATTTGGGAGGGTAAAACACCTTATTTGGGCCAGAACCAAGCATACCGCTTACAAGCAGATGGCTGCCTTTGTCTACCGCACCTTACAACTTCTTATATGGCTGCAAAGCTGCGGTATATGCTGGGGTGGCCCAGGCCTATCTCTGAAAAACTTTGGATTTTCATAGATCTGGCGATTGCTGGACACATATCTGGAAAGTCCTTTGACTGCCCTGACCCCATCACCCACAGGGTGTCTATTCCACCCTGGTGCTTCGGGCCACTCTAGAGGCCAGGGACAGCGACACTCTTCCGAGGCCTGACCACTCCACTATCCCCCCTTATACCTGGAATTGCCAATCCTGATTTGCCCCCCCCGGCTGCAACAGGCGATGGGTTCCTCATCTGGCAGGAAGCCAACTGTAAAGGAATTGGGGATTTTTTTGATCTGGACGGCTGGAAGCCCTTTCACCAACTTCAACAAGACTATTGGCTTCCTGAATCCTAGGCCTGTTGTTACATAAATACTGGATCTCCCAACCCCCCTTTAAGCCTGACACTGCTAGACCCCTTGGTCATTTTGAATGATGGCTTACTGCTAAGCCAGATGACTCAAGGCAGTTGTCTAAACTGTATAAAATGTTGCTCAGTATATCCTCGCCTACTAAGGTCGTGGTGGTACAGCGTCGCTGGAAATTGGAGTTTGGGCATACTCTGACTGATAAAGAATGAGCAGATATCTACTGTAGAGCACGAATCTCAGCAACTAGTGTGACAACCAAGGAATTCCGGCTTTAAACTGTACATTATTGATATTGCACTCCAGAGACCTTAGCTAGGTGGAAATCTGGGGTGTCTCCCACCTGCTGGCGTAACTGTGGCCCTATAGGCACACTGACACACCTGCTAGTGCACTGCCCTAAACTCAAAACCTATTGTGATGTAGTGTTGGCTGACATAGATGTTAACTTTGATACAGGCCTTTCTCGGTTCCCTAGCTACATCCTTCTCGGCCTACCTAACGCCCTCGCGTACCCCCTCCACTTCCCTAAGGGCAAGGCAATAACCTTAGCACTGTGCATGGCCCGGCAGGTTCTCATGGCCCACTGGGGAACGGACTATGGGCCAGATGTAGGAAAATGCCAATTTGCGACTTGCAAATTGCGAGTCCCTGCGACTCGCAATTTGCAACTCGCAAATTGGTATGCAGAACGGTGTCTCAGACACCGTCTGCGAGTCGCTATGGGGTCGCAATGACCCACCTCATTAATATTAATGAGGTGGGTCGCAAATTGCGGCCCCATAGCGAGTCTAGGCACTCGCAAACATGGAGGCCTGCTGTCGTCAGCAGACGTCCATGTTCGTGACTGCTTTATCAATAAAGCAGTTTTTTTTTTTTTAAGTGTAGCCCGTTTTCCTTAAAGGAAAACGAGCTGCACTTAAAAAAAAAAACCGAAACCTTTAGTTTCTGTATTTTTTCAGGGCAGGTAGTGGTCTCTTGGACCACTACCTGCCCTGAAAAAATGGTTTTGGGTCCAGTCGCAAAGGGGAAGGGGTCCCATGGGGACCCCTTCCAATTTGCGAGTGGGTTACCATCCACTTGAAGTGGATGGTAACTGCGATACCATTTGCGACTGCATATGCGGTCGCAAATGGTATTGCATGCCACTCCGAATCGCAAATAAGAAGGGAACACCCCTTCCTATTTGCGATTCTGAAATGCATATTGCGAGTCGGTCCCGACTCGCAATATGCATTTCTGCATCAGGAAATGCGATTAGCGAGTCGCAAACGGCAATTTTTGCCGTTTGCGACTCGCTAATCGTTTCCTGCATCTGGCCCTAAGTGCCAGAACATACTGACTGGCTCCATAGTTTATGGGACACTCTGGGCATGGAGAAGATTTCTGCCACTAACAATTGCCACCTGTGATAATTTGAGAAGCAATGGGGCACCTGTGTGAACTTCCTTGCTATTGAATTTCAAGAACTCACCTGCGCTTCATGGACTTGGACTTATGCGTGGCGGTGTGTCTGGCCTATGCCTGTGAGACCTTAGACAAACTCTCTGGCCGCAGTTCGACGTTCATGCTGGTGAGCAAAGGGATGTTAGGTTTCTTGTTTTGCTTCCTTTACTGTCCCCCGTTATCACTTTGCTGTGCCCCCCTTTTTTTTCTCCTATCTCCTCCGCCCTTCCCATCTTGATCAGCATTGGCAGCCACATCGGCCAGTGGATGCAGGTGGGAATGTTTTATTTCTGTTAACAAAACTCAGTAAAACGGATTTGAGCCATAGCATTTGTAACTATAGTCTTGAAAACATAGGTTATAACCTAGTTAATCTAGGTGAAGCCTTAACTGTCCCTTCTGTTGTGATTAGGTTTGTGATCATATCTTATGGTGAGCGGCCTACTCCACACCAATGCTCTAAATGATCCAAAGCCCACACGCAGATTAAAGGTTCACGCAGGTCCTACTTTTTCCTGACTTTACACAAGCCATGCAAGTCCAGCGTAGGACCTTTGATGAATTAAAAATGGAATGGAGAGAAAGAAATTTCGTAATATATACGACTGCTCCAGCTAAACAGCAAATCTCAGCAGCTAGGAAGTTGTGGCATTTTGTTTATCATAACGAGGGTTAGGAACACTTGGAGGAATGGTGGGCAGTCGGTGGAAAGGTCGAACACTGAAAAGGCATCCTAATGGCCACACTTCCCGACAAGACATACCCGGAAGATACAGTTGCCTCAGACCAGATGTTACATATGACAAGTCAAAAAAATCAACAAGGTAAAAAGAAATCCGACAGCAACAAGGGAGACCGCATTGGAACAGACATTGTCGGTGATCACTGAAACAAGTAATTGACTACAGATGGAGGTTGTTGCAACTGTTCAGTTGGATAAGCTCAAAATGTGATATTGAGTAGATGGGATACGCAGATCTGAAGGCTTTGAATTGTCTGGAAAATTCGGAGACTGGTACACAGAAATTAACTAAAACAGAATCCCAACTGTCTCGAAATGGGGGGGAGGAGCCCTTTCACATTTGCCTGTTGCACCAGAGGGCATACTGGGTTGCCAATTCTACCCATCCCCTTTGGACTTTGTGCCTTCCATTTGTTAGGCATTTTGCTTATTAAGCTGTATTACTGTTTTGGTAGAGCGATGCACTGCAAATTGAGGTATGTGGCAGTTCAGGGCTCATGAGTTCAGGAGTGGAGGGTGGGAGAGTGGGGTGTGAGTTTCTACATTTTTTGCACAAGAGGATCTGATAGGTTTGACATTTAATAGGAACAACGGTGGAAAGAGACATAGTTCATATGGGCAAATTGTAGAGTATTAATGATGAGTGGTAATTTGCATACAAAGCTCCAGTTTTTCACATAGGATTGGTTTTCAACTTGCTACACAGACAGTAACCTGACTTGTATCTGCAGGAGACATGTTTAAAAGTCACTACTGGCCGCTTGCTGAAACATAAACGTTATACACCTCTTGTACACAAGGAATATACATGCATGAGGATCTATTGCTTTACTATAAAAAAAATAATTATCTTTCCTAGTGGAGGATATCTGGTCTGACCTACCTGGAATGTATTGCAGCTGTGTGTGCAACATGGGATGGAGAGTGAATGGCTCTAATCTCCGAGTATTGCCACCAGGGATACAGAGTATCACACTGGAACGCATCCGCCACTTTTTCACTGGAACCAAGCTATATCTGGCCGATGAGCCCATAAGTGTGAAACTGGTCCTGGGATGCTTGTGGTCCGGTTCAGAAGTGACCAGGCCTGGCATTAGTAGGGTTTTGGAAAAATACTTTCAGATAAAATTCTGATGGGAACCTTAGGGCTACAGCAAGGTTTAGTTATTAATAGGACTCTATCATCCTTGAAATGCATGTTCGTTTGCTTAATAGTGAATGCTTGGATTTCACTAATTCTTCTGGAAAAATCCAGGGCCAATAACAAAGCCATCATCCAAGATAGGTGCTTAAGACCAGTTTTATGAATAGGCTCAAATGGGTGCTTCATCAGCTGAGAACCATACAACACTCTAAAACGTAAAACCACTGCTAGGAGCACTTTGACGGTAGTATGAGAAAGGCCTGAATGCGCCAGATTTAACAAATACAGCACAATTTGTTCTGACGGAGATGAGAAAAGATAGAACATTATTCTGAGAACACCAAAACAGAAGGAAGTCCATTTAGCTTTATAGGTTGAGTTGGTTGTTTCAGGTTTGGCTTTAGCTAAACTCTGTCTGCAAGTCTCTAGAATATGTACAGGATGAAACTCATTGTATTCAGGTGCCAGGCCGATAAATTGAGAGATTCTGGTGTTAGATTAACAATTTAGCCTTTGCTCACCCTTAAAAGACCAGACACTGGCCTGAGCAGAATATGATCTTCCAATAGGAGTAGAACAGTAGCTTTGTGTACCAATATTGTCTTGGCTGCTCTGGGGCTACAAGAATTATGCAACATGGTTCACTTTCCATCTTGTTCAATAACTTTGGAATTAGCGGAAGTTGCCAAAATGTATAAGCGAAGATTCCTGCCCAGGCTAGTCGGAAGGCCTTCCCGCAACTCTTTTTGATCGTATCTGTTGGCATCAAGAGGACATCTGTGATAGTGTTGTTTCGCAAACAAGCCTAGGTTTAGACTTCCCCAGGTCTGAAAAATGACCATCAGTTGACTTTGGTCCATCTCCCACTCGTGGCGCTCTGTCGATGTCCTGTTGAAAGTGTCCATGCAAACAAGCCAAAAGGAGCATCTTATTCTTAGGAGAAAGGACGGAAGTCCTATGGCAACTGCCCCTAGCTCTAGAAGGTTGAAATGCATGCTGGTCTCTTATGATGTCTATTTTCCACTGACCTCCAGGTCCTGTAAATGTGCTCCCCATCCTGTAGAGGGACGCATTTGTGGTCATCACAAATTGAGACGCTAGGTTTAAAAATGTGAGACCTAATGAGATATTGCCCTCCTGCATCCAGCAGAGCATGGCAGACCTTATTTTGGGAGTGATCTGAATGCGGTCTCCAAAAGATCCTTGACTCTGTGCATTCTATATATCTATTTTTTCTTGAAATTGACTCGTGTGGAGGCGACAGAGGGGAATTAGGAGAATGCAGGAGGATGTCATCTCTGGAAATTATTTGAATATTCACACTAAAAACCACCACCTTCTTGGGAGGAAGGTGGTTAAATCGATTACGCTCAGTATCTTTTCCTCTGTAGGGAAGGACTTGCTGTGCATCCAAAAGTGTTGCTAGAAACATAATTTTTCTGTTTGGCTGAAGGAAAGGTTTTTCCCTGCTTAGCGTCAGACCTAGATCTCGGGATAACTGAAGACATGCCCTTGTGGATTTCTATCCCGTGTGAAATGAAGGAGCTTTTATAAACCAATCGCCCGGGTAAAGGAAAATGTGATGCCCTTTCCTTCACATATGTCACGACGGGGGATATGCACTTGGTGAAAATGCGAGGAGTAGACTTGAGACTGAAGGGTAGTACTTTGAATCAGTAATGGCATTTGGCCACCTCGCACCCTAAATATTTTTGATGATTGGGGTGGATGGAAATATGAAATTAAGATCCATGGACCTTTAAGGATGTCATAAAATCTCCTTTGGCTTGTAACTGAAGGATTTCCTAAAGCGTAAACATCCAAAAGTATTGTTTTCTCAGGAATTTATTTATCTGCTGTAAATCGAGAATTTTTCTCCATTATCCCAATTTGTTTCTTGATAAAGAAGTAGTCGAAATAGGACCCTGCGTTTTGATGGACGTACGGGATGTCTTCTATGGCTTCTTCTGGAGGAGCCAAAGAATATCCAACTGCAGCTGCTGTTGCAAGATTCTTCATTAGTTTCAGACCCTTTGACCATATGTCATCTATGATGGGTATTGCCTTGACTGTTTTTTTGTGCTGGATCTTTGAAACCATAAAGAAAACAGACTGTTTTATAGGGACGAAGAGATCAAATGTCTTGGAAGATCTTTCCAAGAAAACATGAAAGGCTCAAATGTCATCTGGAGAGGAGCTTGGTGGAGTAGGCAGTGCTGAGAGCAGTGCCACATAATCATTCCACTATGCTCCAGCATAAGCTGTTGGTTCCTGTGTTATCTCACCCTTCTTTGGTTCATAATCATCATCAGAGTCATCATCATGGATGGCAATGGACGGCAGCATTGTGCATCGTGACACATGTCTTGACTGTGTACCTGGACTCCTTGAAGAGGTAATTCGATGCCTAGCCTAAATGACACAACTGGCACTTTAATTGACGATGGAGACAACCCCGGCAAGTGTATTAACCCCATCCCTAAATAAGAAAAAAGAGGAAAAGAGATACAAATAGGCCCCTTTCAAATCCACGTGCGCAGGAGTGTCTAACCTGTCGTGCTAAGTCATCAAAGAATTTAAATGTGAGAACTGATAGGGCAGACAATGACCCTAAAGACACTGAAGAAATCTGTTCAGAGGTGTTGAAAGCTATCCAGAAGCATGTAACAGACTTATGTTTAGAATTTTAATTGAAGTTTGACCAAATGCTGAATACTTTTTGTGAAATAATCAATTCTAAAATAGTTGGTATGACTGATGGTTTATTGGCCAGGCGAATGATTCCGTCTATGATCAATGATGAGGCTGCTAGTCAAATGGCCCATAGGGAAGCACTCCCATCTCTAATAAGTCCTATCACTCAAGTCTTAAATCAAGACAATGAGCCTCTGATGGCAGGTGTTGAAAATTTCAACTCTATACCCTTAGATGGACAGCGCAAACAACAGCCCAATGCTGCCAGAGGGGATCACAGTACATCTTTTTGCTCTAATATTATACATTTACCATCTGATTTTTCCCCTTATGTAATTGTTCTTGAAGATATGCCAGTGGTTACTCCAGGTCTAAAGAGGATGCTTTTTCCCTAAAACGCAAGGTAGCACATTGGTTAGACACAAAATTAGGAACTCACTTTGATTTCCATAAACATATCCTCATAGCTAGGCGGGTAGGTTGGATTGGTCTACACAAGAAGGGTATAACAGGTGATTGCGTTGTGGTAAATTTCAAGGACCCGACATTGTTAGACATCTGTTACACGATTTATATGGTTTAACTCGGTTTCAGTCTACTATCCAGGTGCGTCCCCCTTGGGTACTTTTATTGACCCCCTTGGATGGCTTACAATTGACCACCGCTGACAAACCCAGGGTGTAACTCACAGGGGGCTAAGGATATTGGCTTTAATGTCATAACAAGACAATGCTTCCAACCACCTGAGGGCCTAAGTTCTAATAGTTGACAATCCTGTTCTGAAAACGCTGTACAACAATTCCACGTAACTACCCAAGATATACGGACTACAAATGCTATGCCTAACCCGCACTCTTTTGGTAGAGCAGATCGACACCCGTATCCTTTAGAATCAGATATGGGCCTTTTCTCCTGGACTATTGCTGGTGCGCGTACAAAATTAAATAATCATGATTGGTTATCCCTGGTGAGCAAGTATGATATCATGTGTCTCCAAGACACTGGGTTGAAGGATGATTTTCATATTGATGGGTATCATGTTTTTTCACCATGCAACATCCTCACCAGCCGGTAGAGCAAAAGGGGTCTGGCTACGTTCATTTGTGTTAAAGCTGATTTTATTCAAGCAAGTAAAGTATGATCTTCATTGTTTTTCTTAGTTATGCTTCTGTTACTTCAGTCTTCTTTTGCTATTTTACTTATACATTTTTATTATAACAATTTTAACCATACTTCGGGAGAGTCAATAGACTAGTTAGATGAGTTTCTATAAAAGTTTAGCAACACAAGAACCCACATTACTTTCCTGATCTGGGCAGGAGATTTTAATATTCCTAGGTGTGAATACAGAGGTCAGCGAGTATGCGGTTTGTTTGATTGGAGTAATAACAAATTGTCTCAATTCCGCCACGTCGTTTATGGTGAATCTTTAAACAAAATCTTAATGAAATATGACTTCGTTTTTGTAAATGAGCTGGTCACTTTGCATATCACTACTTTTAATAGAAGTGATAAAGGGAGTACAATTGATTTAATAATGGCCACATCAGATCTTTGTGAGCTTTTCAAGGGGTTTGAGGTTATCCTTAATTGCTGTAGTGATCACAATCCTCTTATAGCCTCTAGGAATATACTTGTGAATAAGGCCGTGTTTGACTGAAAAGTTGCCCAAATGTGAATAAGGCATAAGAGTAAAATGAAATAAAGTGGCTCCCAATGTTTTTATGGCTAAACTTTTGAATAATAAGAAAGAGGCCTTTTCTAGTTGCCTATTGGCTGATTCTGACCAGTGTGATATCCAAGACAGTTTAAAAAACATATGCCTGTCCATTTCAGAAGTCCCTTTAGTTGGTTTGATACCACATGCATGATAGTCCATAAACAGTTAAAGTTACCTTTGCACACGAACCCTAGATGCCCACAGATGATAAGGCAAGCATGTTGCATTTGCAAACAGACCTTGGAAGCACGTAAGAAAAAGATTGGATGTAAAGCCTGGTGTTAGAAATGGGGTCTTTGGTTGACAGTCAGGTTACCCCCTGTTCAAGCAAGGACCCTCACTCTAGTCAGGGTAAAAGAGAATCACCCTCAGCTAACCTCTGCTTACCCCCTTGGTAGCTTGGCAGAGCAGTAGGCTTAACTTCAGAGTGCTAGGTGTAAAGTATTTGCACCAACACACACAGTAACTTAATGAAAACACTACAAAATGACAAGACCTGTTTAGAAAAATATGAAATATTTATCTAAACAAAACAAGACCAAAATGACAAAAATCCACAATACACAAGTCAAGTTATGAGTTTTTAATGATTAAATTAAAAAAATAGCGCGTAGAAACACAAAATACTTCGATGAGATGTTAACACGGCATCATGACGGAGTCGCTCCCAACAATCCGACACCAACGGTGCCGGCCACGGAGTCACACAGACCCCCAGGTACAGTACATTGGTGAAGAGTGAAAACAAGCCGATGCGCGAAGTCGGGGATTGCAGCATCCGTGCGAAACGTTGAATCCGTGCACTTCGAGCGGCGCCGGTCACGATGTAGTGCGGTGACTTCCACAGAGTCGCGGACTTTGGCGGGGCTGTAGCGGTGTCGAGCCTGCAAAGGTCGCCGCGTTCCAGCGGAGATCATGGAGTCAGTTGCAGGCGGCATCTCCGAATTCAGCAGCGGCGTCGGTCCGGAGTCGTCAGAAGTCGATTTCCTTGGATTTTCACCAGTTGTTCCTTTCAAGGGCCCAGGAACTGGATAGGGCACCAAGGCAGGAGTCTCTCCAGAGGCTCCAGGTGCTGGCAGAGAGAAGTCTTTGCTGTCCCTGAGACTTCAAACAACAGGAGGCAAGCTCTAAATCAAGCCCTTGGAGATTTCTTCTCAAGATGGAAGGCACACAAAGTCCAGTGTTTGCCCTCTTACTCTGGCAGAAGCAGCAACTGCAGGATAGCTCCAAAAAGCACAGTCACAGACAGGGCAGTTCTTCTTCTTCAGCTCTTCTCCAGGCAGAGGTTCCTCTTGGTTTCCAGAAGTATTTCTAAAGTCTGCGGTTTTGGGTGCCCTTCTTATACCCAATTTCTCCTTTGAAGTAGGCCTACTTCAAAGTAAAGTCCCTTTTGAATGTGAAATCCTGCATTGCCCAGGCCAGGCCCCAGACACTCACCAGGGGGTTGGAGACTGCATTGTGTGAGGACAGGCACAGCCCTTTCAGGTGTGAGTGACCACTCCTCCCCTCCCTCCTAGCACAGCTGGCTCATCAGGATATGCAGACTACACCCCAGATCCCTTTGTGTCACTGTCTAGTGTGAGGTGCAACCAGCCCAACTGTCAAACTGACCCAGACATGGAATCCACAAACAGGTAGAGTCACAGAAATGGTATAAGCAAGAAAATGCTCACTTTCTAAAAGTGGCATTTTCAAACACACAATCTTAAAATCAACTTTACTAAAAGATGTATTTTTAAATTGTGAGCTAAGAGACCCCAAACTCCACATGTACATCCGCTCCCAAAGGGAATCTACACTTTAATCAGATTTAAAGGTAGCCCCCATGTTAACCTATGAGAAGGACAGGCCTTGCAACCGTGAAAAACGAGTTTAGCAATATTTCACTGTCAGGACATATAAAACACATTACTATATGCCCTACCTTAACCATACACTGCACCCTGCCCTTGGGGCTACATAGGGCCTACCTTAGGGGTGCCTTACATGTAAGAAAAGGGAAGGTTTAGGCCTGGCATGTGGGTACACTTGCCAAGTCGAATTTACAGTTAAAACTGCACACACGGACACTGCAGTGGCAGGTCTGAGACATGATTACAGAGCTACTTATGTGGGTGGCACAACCAGTGCTGCAGGCCCACTAGTAGCATTTGATTTACAGGCCCTGACACCTCCAGTGCATCTTACTAGGGACTTACTAGTAAATCAAATATGCCAATCATGGATAAACCAGTCAACCATACAATTTACACAGAGAGCATATGCACTTTAGCACTGGTTAGTAGTGGTAAAGTGCTCAGAGTTCAAAAGCCAACAGCAACAGGTCAGACAAAATAGGAGGCAGGAGGCAAAAAGATTGGGGATGACCCTGCATAAGCAAAAAATTCCAACACCTGGGAAGAAGCAGGCAGGGCCGGGGACATGTGAAATCCTGTGAGGTCGTAAATCAGCCATATTTTAAGGATCCCAGTCTACCTAAGGTGGAGTCTTTAATACCAGAAGAGGTATGGGTGAAATACTACCATGATATCTTCCAGATACAGGACTTAGGGCCTGGAACCACTTCGTTAGTAGATGAATTGTCTTTATCTGAAACCATACTGCAAGAGTTTAAGAAGTCAGTCAGTGTAAAAGAAGTGGTTACTGCTATCTCTAGGAGTACTACAGGGAATGCGCCAGGGATCAATAGTGTTCCCGTTGATATTTTAAAAACTAATACCTCATTGTAGGCCCCCCTTCTGACTACTGCACTAAGAGCTGCCATAGTTGACCCCCTCCCAGAGTTGTGGAGCAAAGGATTGTTGTCTTGATTTTTAAGAAAGAGGACAGTCTATTTGTTATTGTCCAATTTTACTAAGTGATTCTAGTTAAGGATGGTTATGCTGTCCTGCTTGGAAGCCTGGACTGAAGAAAACAATATCCTCTCAGAAGTTCAGTTTGGCGTCCGGCCAGGGATTGGGTCAGTTGAACAGTGTTTGAATTTATACCTTCACAAAACTAATAAGGCAGTGTTTAACTTTGCAGATAAGTTACACCAGAAGCCAGTTAAATAATTTGTTCATATTTATAACAGTAGGTGCATCCAAATGGGTCATACGGGGAAGGTATTTAGGGTTATGGTAATGTTAGCATCCTGCAATGTACTGAAAACTGATTAATTTGCATGTTACCATGTACCCCAAGAAGTACGGCATCCATTATATCCCATGAAGAAGGAGGGTTATCCTACTTAGAAGACAATATTGGTATTGCCTCCCTGATTTTATGGATTAACTGTTGAGCTGACCAGGAAGCAGGACTTGTGAGGGAATTCCTTAGGAACCGCCTGTCTCATGATAATTCACTTTGTATACCTTGGCTTGCATATGTTAAGGAAATGTTTCATTTACTGGGAACTCCTGAACTATTTAACAACTCAGAGATCAAAAATATGTGGTGTAAAGCAAAAATCAAGCAGTGTTACCAGGAATATCGCATGGAGCAAAGGAGGGTATGTGCAGCCAGTATGCCTAGAATTATTAAGTACTCTGTTATCTGTACGTCCCTAGAGATGGAACCTTTTATTGTGGTTTACAACTAATCGTAGGGATAATTTTTATTTCACTTGTTTAAGACTGAGCACAGTGCACTTTATTATTGCTTTTCCTCTCAAAAGGGACATTCTTTCGAACATTACAGTGTTGCCTTGTGACAATATCTCCAGCCAAAGCGCGTCACTTCATGCTCTTTTGCACATTATACTCAGTTCCACGCCACGTTATTGAGGCCTATTCTTCGCATGGTGCATATTATTAGAACCTATAAATTAGCCCTGATCTTTCAGCAGAAATTAGAAACTCCAGATGCAGTTTTAATTTGTTTTAGAAGTTTAGTCAAATTGAGGAAGAAGACAGAACCAAGCTTCAAACCCCTTTAAGAACTAACTGTTTATAGCGTATCCTTTTTTGCACTGTATTTTAGCTTGTTTTCAGACAAACTGTTGAAATCACTGCATATTAATATCTCTGTATCTAATGAGTGGGGAGGGGGTTCATGCACGCTCTTCCCTTAAAAATGATAATGGCCCCCGGGGATAGGGGCCCCCAGGACCTGTAGAGGCTTGGGGGGTGCTGCATGCCCCCCCCCCCATTTATGCTAATACTCCTCCAGAGAATGGGGTCACTACGGCCTGAATAAGCTTAGGGGGCCATGCCCCCTCCCCGAAAAAAAAAAAACACTTACACCGCTGCCCCGCCATGGCCTAGCCCACCTGGGACTTTTTTTTTTTTTTTAAAGCACAGGAGACTGTTCTTTTTTTGTTTAATTTTGCTGCAGATTCGCAGGTCCACCACCAATGTGCGGCCAAATTAAACAAAATATATATTTTTGGCCCCAGGACCCTCCACCAGGCCTAGAAGGGCAGGGTATGTCTAGCCTGTCCCCCCATATATTTTTTTTATAACCTTTTTCCTATGACTCCGGACTGAACCTTGAGTTCAGATCTGCAGATCCTCCATTGCATGATATATTTATACTTTTTGAGCTGTCATTTCTCATAAACTACTGTCGGACGTACACCAAATCCAGGTTTCTGCAAATTTGGTGTAATTACGGTCAGCAGTTTTGCCTCTATCACTCTTCACTTTTCCTATGGAAAAAAATGAATGAGGAAAACCAATTAACCCCTCAACCTCATTTCTCTGTCCTGCTTCAAGAATCACTCCAAAACTTTCTAAGAAGGAGCTAAGATGGAAGAACTTTTTTTTTTAGGATGTTTTGTGAAGACTCGTCAAACAGCACAAAAGTTATAAGCTAACCAAAAAATACTTTTGCTATGGAAACACAATCCTAACTATACCTACACAGTGGCGGCTGCCACTGGGTGATATACAGACATGCACATACATGTGTGTATATATATATATATATATATATATATATATATGTATATATATATATATATATATATATATATATATATATATATATACACACACACAAACACACACCTATCTATTTATCTAAATACATAATGAAAAAATAAAGGTTAGTGTGATGTTATAATTGGGTCAAAATGTCAGTTAAAACGTAACATTTTAAAATGTAAAAAACACTGAGCTATAGTTAAGTCAACCAACTATAACATGTATCTTCACCACGCACAGTGATATTATCAATGATGCCATTTCAGTTGTCATCAGTGATGTTATCAATGATTTAATAGAACTTGTCCCGAACGGTGTAATATATGAAGTCATGTTAGATACATATATATATATCTATCTATCTATCTATCTATATATATATATTTATTTATTCACCTAAAAAAAAAACAAAGGTTACAGGGACGTTTTAGTTATGTCCTGAATTTACTCGCACAAAACCAGAGAAATTCAGCAGTTATATTTAGAGTTCTTTTAAGTTACTATAACTCGCAGCCTAAGGTAACTATAGCTTGTGCCCTCACTTTGCACAGTTTTTTCTTCAATAATTTGACTTCTAATGTTTCATTGAAATTTGTATTGAAGTTATGAAAGTTGTCATGAGTGCTGTAATATCTGGGGTAACCAGCAGTGCATGGTGAAGATGCAAGTTATAGTTACCTTAGGTCACGAGTTATAGTTATTTGAAATAACACTAACTGTATCTGCTGAATTTCTACGGTTTTGTGTGAATAAATTCAGAACCTAACTATAAGTCCCTGTAACCTTTGTTTTTTTCAGTAAATTTGTATTTTTTTTAACGTAAAGTAATTTTCATTGCTATACGTTAATCCAACCACCTCTGTGCACAGCCTTTGGCAGTGAGCAGCGGGGGTTGGCAGCACTGCCTGGCCTGGGGCCAGACCCTGTACACTTCCCCTGATAAGCACTAAACCCTGCGCCCCTGCCCTGCACCCAGACCCTGCGGTCAACCCTACTAACCACAGTGCCAAATTTTGTGTAATTCTATCCAGCAGTTCAGGGTGTAGACCTGTTCAAAAACCCTATGGGAATTAACATGGGAAAACACATTTTGGGACCACCCCTTTTTCTGTGTCCCTGCTTCACGGATCACCCCAAAACTTCCCAGATAGCAGCTGACGTGAGCTTTGTATAATTTTGGAAAATTATGTAAAGATTCATCAACCGGCGCCAAAGAAATAGTCAAGTAAAAAAACGTTTTTTCTATGAAAACTAGGTCCTAACTATAACTACCTAGTGGCGACCACCACTAGGTTTTATATGGAAAATGTCACTTACCCAATGTACATCTGTTTGAGGCATGTTGTGTTACAGATTCACATGCTGTACATATATTCCGCCATCTAGTGTTGGGCCCGGATCGTTACAAGTTGTTTTTCTTCGAAGAAGTCTTTTTTCGAGTCACGGGATCGAATGACTCCTCCTCTCGGTAATAGTGCTCATGGGCTTCGACTACTTTGTTAGACTGTTTTCCCGCAGAAAGGTTTAGGAAGGAGTGATAGAGTAAAAGAATGTAAATGTCCAACTAAATGAAATAGGTAAATAAGATGTCCATGCAAATGTAATATATATATATATATATATATATATAGATACACATATGTACAAATAAATACTGCAACGACTACGGGCTTCCGGGAAGGAGGGAGGGTGCATTTGAATCTGCAGTACTACATGCCACGAATGGAAGTACACTGGGTAAGTGACATTTTCCGTTCAATGGCATGTGTAGCTGCTGATACACATGCTGTGCATATACTACAAAGCAGTCCTTCTCCCAAGAAAGCGGTGGCTAGACTGTAGGAGTTGAAGTAGTTTGAAATAGTGTTTTAAGTACAGCTTGACCAACATTAGCCTGTTGCTTTGAGAATATGTCCACACAGTAATGTTTTGTGAATGTATATGGTGTGGACCATGTAGCAGCTTTGCCTATGTCTGCCATTGGTAAGTTTCCTAAAAATGCCATGGAAGCACCTTTTTTCCCAGTGGAATGTGCTTTAGGAGTTATCAAAAGCTGTCTTTTTGCTTTAATGTAACATGTTTGAATACATCTTACAATCCATCTAGGTAATCCTTGTTTAGAGATAGGATTTCCTTTATGTGGCTGTTGGAAAGCTACAAAAACTGTTTAGTTTTCCTAAACTCGTTTTTTTTTTAATCAACATAATACATTAGAGCTCTTTTAAGGTCAAGAGTATGAAGAGCTCTTTCAGCAGTTGAGTCTGGCTGTGGGAAGAAGTCTGGCAATTCCACTGATTGATTAATGTGAAAAGGAGAAAGTACTTTTGGAAGAATTTTGGATTTGTCCTAAGTACAACTTTATGTTTGTGTACTTGAAAAAATAGTTCATCCAGAGAGAATGCTTGTATTTCACTCACTCTTCTTAATGAAGTAATTGCTTCTAAGAAAGCAACTTTCTAGGTAGAAACTGAATATCACATGAATGCATGGGCTCGAATGATGGTCCCATTAATCTTGTGAGCCCAACATTGAGATTCCATGCAGGTACTGGTGGGGTTCTTGGTGGAATAATACACTCAAGTCCTTCCATAAAGGCTTTTATGACAGGCACCCTGAAGAGAGAAGTATGTTGTATGGTTTGTAAGTACGTTGATATAGCAATAATAATACATTTTAATAAAGGAAAAAGCTAAATTAGCTTTTTGTAAATGAAGCAGGTAGCATACAATATCATTTATTGATGCTTTAGGGGGGAATCTATATTTTTGGGCTGATAGTAGTACCCAAACCGTTTCCACTTGTTAGCATAGCACTGCCTAGTTGTAGGTTTGCATGCTTGTTTTAGAACTTCCATACATTCTAATGGAAGGTGCAACTATCCAAACCCTATGACTTCAGGAGCCAAATCGTTAAGTAGAGGACACTGGGATTGGGATGCCTGATTTGACCCTTGTTCTGTGTTAACAGATCTGGTCTGTTTGGAAGTTTGCGATGGGATACTACTGACAGATCTAGGAGTGTTGTGTACCAGTGTTGGCGTGCCCATGTGGGAGCTATGAGTATCATGGTGAGAGAGGTGTGACGCAGTTTGTTGACCAGAAATTGAATTACCGGGAGAGGGGGAAAAGCGTAAGCAAATATCCCTGACCAGTTGATCCATAGAGCATTGCCCTTGGACAGAGGGTGTGGGTGTCTGGATGCGAAGTTTTTACATTTCGCTTTTTCGCTTGTTGCGAAAAGGTCTATGTCTGGTGTTCTCCACATTTGAAAGTACTGTTGAAGTACCTGTGGGTGAACTTCCCTTTCATGTATTTCTTGCTGCGTCGTGCTTAGCTGGTTGTATATCCCTGGGATGTATTCCGCTAGCAGGACAATTTGTTTTTGAATCGCCCATTTCCATATTGTTTGGGCTAGAAGGGACAATTGAGATGAATGTGTTCCTCCCTGTTTCTTCAGATAATACATTGTTGTCATATTGTCTGTCTTTATTAAGACTGTTTTGTGCCTGAGGAGAGGTTGAAAAGCTATTAGGGCGAGAAACACAGCTAACAATTCTGAATGGTTTATGTTGTAAGTTAATTACATTGAATTCCATTCCCCTTACATGGTTAGGTTGTTGAGATGAGCCCCTCAACCTGTCATTGACGCATCTGTTGGTATTATGGCCTGAGGCACAGTGTCTTGAAATGACCGCCCTTTTATTACATTGTTGTGATTCCACCATTGTAGAGATTTGTGAGTTTGGCGGTCTAGCAACACTAGATCCTGTAATTGACCCTGTGCTTGAGACCATTGTTGTAAGAGACACTGTTGCAGTGGTCTCATGTTTAGTCGTGCATGTGGTACTAATCCTATGCATGATGCCATAATTCCCAACAGTTTCATGATAAATCTTACTGTGTAAGTTTGATTAGGCTGTATCTGTGATATGATGTTTTGAAAAGCCTGTATCCTTTGTGGATTTGGGTAGGCTAATGCTTTTTGTGTATTGAGAATCGCACCTAGGTAAGGTTGAACCTGTGCTGGTTGAAGATGAGATTTCTGGTAATTGATTGTGAACCTAATGTGTGTAGGGTATCTATTGTGCATTGAGTGTGTTGTTGGCACTGTATAATATTGCTTGATTTTATTAGCCAATCGTCTAGATAAGGGAAGACATGTATGTGTTGTCTTCTGAGGTGAGCTGCTACTACAGCTAGACATTTTGTGAAAACCCTTAGAGCTGTTGTTATGCCGAAGGGAAGTACCTTGAATTGGTAATGTTTGTCATCTATTACAAATCTTATGTATTTCCGATGGGGTGGATGTATGGGAATATGAAAGTAAGCATCTTTGAGATCCAAGGCAGTCATGTAGTCTTGGTTTTGTAGTAGGGGAATTACGTCCTGTAGAGTGACCATGTGAAAGTGATCTGACAGGATATGTAGATTTAGAGGTCTGAGATCCAGAATAGGTCTGAGAATACCATACTTTTTTGGTATCAGGAAATATAGTGAATATAATCTTGTCCCCTGTTGTGATATTGGAACTGTTTATATTGCTTCTTTTAGTAATAGAGATTGTACCTCTTGTTTTAGCAGAACATTGCGTTCTGGGGAGAGTCTGTGAGAGCGAGAGGGAACGTTTGGTGGAGTAGAAATGAGTTCTAGGCAATAACTATTGCGGATAACTGAAAGTACCCACTGATCTGTGGTGATATTTTGCCAGTGAAAGTGGAATTGTTGCAGCCTTCCTCCCACAGGAGATGTGTGAGATTGTGGGATGTTGAGGAAGTCATTGTTTTGGGGGAGTGGTGACACTCTTTGAAGTATAAAATTTTCCTCTGGCTCTAAAGTATTGGCCTCTGTAAGAGCCTCTAAATGATCCTGTTGGATAATACTGCTGGGTTTGTTTAGGCTGTGAGGTGGACGCCTCTGTAGTTTGGGGTTTTAAACCTCCCCTAAACTGCTGTTTGCGAAAGGAACCCCGATAAGGTGTGGTATATAGGGCTCCCAGTCCTTTCGGAGTTTTTCTATTGTCGTATCAACTTCAGGTCCGAACAGATGTTCCTTATCAAAAAGCATGTTAAGTACTGCCTGCTGTATTACGGGTTTAAACACGGAGGATCTTAGCCATGCATGTCTATGAATGGTTATGCTAGTGTTGATACTTCTAGCTGCAGTATCAGCTGCATCAAGGGCAGATCTAATTTGATTATTAGTGATTGCTTGTCCCTCTTCAACAATTTGTTGCGCTCCTTTCTGATGCTCTTTAGGTAAATACTGCAAGAATTGTTGCATTTCATCCCAGTGTGCCCTGTCATACCTTGCTATCAGGGCTTGGGAATTGGTAATACGTCATTCGTTAGCTGCTAGTGTAGCTACCCTTTTACCAGCCGCATCAAACTTTCTACTTTCCTTGTCAGGGGGAGGAGTATCCCCTGATGACTGGCTGTTGGCTCTTTTCCTTGCAGCACTAACTACAATAGAGTCTAGTGGTACTTGTTGTGTGATGAAAACTGGATCGGTTGGCGCAGGCTTATATTTGTTATCTATTCTTGGGGTTAAAACCCTAGCCTTGACAGGTTCTTTAAATATGTCTTCAGCATGTCTAAGCATACCAGGCAGCATTGGTAAACACTGGTAGCGTGAGTGAGTGGAGGAAAATGTGTTAAAAAGAAAATCCTCCTCCAGTGGTTCAGCATGCATCTGAACTCCATGGTATGCAGCTGCCTTAGAAATGACCCGAGTGTAAACCGTACTATCCTCTGTTGGTGAAGGTTTGGACGGACAGAGGTATGGGTCATTTAGTGGTATGGGATTTGGTTCATATAAGTCACAGGGGTCCATTGTATCTCCATGTGATTAGGTGTGAGAATGTGATGGTGAGGGCAATGGTGGTGGGGTAGTAGGTGGTGGAGAGAAAGAAAGCTGTGGCGAATGTGGTGGAGAAAGCTGTAAAGGTGATGGCTTCTCCTTTCTTTTAAATATTTTTGCTGTTGGTGGAGCAGTGTCAAGAGTCTCTTGAAACGTCAGCTTTCTCTTGGTCTGTGGAGGAGGTGAAGCAATAATTTCCCCCCTCTCCTTATGGATATGTATCCTTTTTTGTCTAGTGTCCATTACCTCTAAAACTGGCTAGATATCAGAGTCCTCGGAATGATATTCAGATGTTTTTATGCCTTTGGAGGATTGTTCAGAGATTGCCTTTGAACTGTGTTTTAAGCGGCTCGAAAGTCCTGTCTCTTCTGTATAGAAGGATTTTTTTCAGCTCCAAAATGGTACCTAATTTTTTCGGTCCTGAAGATACATACTGTGATTTGGGCTCTGAAGCTGGAAGTAGAATTTTCGACCCCCGAAGAGTGTGGGCGTCGGCTTGGCTTGGAGGTGGAGCTTTCAATGTGTTTGCTCGACTCCGGCACTGAAACAGGTGTGGCCTATCGATGGGGTGACTTGGCCTTTTTCGGCGCCGAACCCGAGGGTTGATCACCGACAATTTTCTTTCGGTGGAACCATGGCTTCCTGGCAGTGGTGCCCCCAAGGTCTTGATAGTTCTTTTGGTAGAGGGCGTACGGGCAGGTGTACTCACATGCTGAGCCACAGTGATCAGTTGGCTGTCTTCATCAGTGTCTGCTTCGGAGTCGGTGTCCTGAATTGAAACAGCCGTCTGTGCCTGCTTTTCCTCTAAGGTGTCGGTGGACTCTGTTCACTTCAACGCCATCTCAAGTCTTCTTGTTCTCCAGTCACGCGGTGTCTTTTTTGACCGGAATGACCGACAGGCTTCACAATCTTCTTCTCGATGTTATGGTGAGAGGCAAAGGTTACATACCACGTGCTGGTCAGTATAAGGGAATTTTGCTTGGCATCGAGAACAGAATCAGGATGGAGCCCGATCCATCAGGTTATGGCATGGTAGGCCTGAACAGGCCTAAGTACGGCAAAAGTGCCCAAAAGGGCGTTTTCTTGTTCCTGACGGTACTATCGGCTTGATTGCAGATGGAAACACAATCATAACAATACCGACGGTAGAATAAAGTTAATATAAAGTTTCCGAATCGAAAGTCTCGGAGCTAGAGGAAAGACGTCCGAACCGACAGCGGAAAGAAAACAATCTAACAAAGGAGTCAAGGCCCATGAGCACTATTACCGAGAGGAGGAGTCACTCGATCCCGTGACTCGAGAAAATACTTATTAGAAGAAAAACAACTTGTAACTCTCCAGGCCCAACACTAGATGGCGGTATATATGCCACATGTGTATACGCAGCTACACATGCCATCAAACATATACATATATTTATATATATATATATATATATATATATATATATATATATATATATATATATATATATAAAAATAATCACTGAAAAACACCAAAGGTTAGTTAGGAAATAGAATTTTGCAAAAAATCTTCGAAATTCACCCAAAAAAATAAAGAAAAAAGTTTACAGGGATGTTATAGTTCGGTTCAGATTTTACACACACAAAACCGTAGAAATTTAGCAGTTATAGTTATACTTCTCTCAAAAACTGTAGTTCGTGACTTAAGGTAACTATCACTTGCAACCCGCCATGTACTATTTTCTCATCAATAATTTTATTGCACATTTTACAGTGATATAACCAATGATGTCATAGATGATGTCATGACTGATGTACTTTATGTAATTTGTGGGAGTAATTAGCTAGCAGTGCCCCAGGAAGCATGAAAATGGTGGCCGTAACTTTCCTGTCAGGTTGCAGCCAGCCAATCACGCAACTGCAAGTGGCCCGTGGGTCAGCTTCTCTAGGTATACATAAATCTTTTTTCTTAAGTAACTCCAAAACAACTAAACAGATTTACAACAAATTACAAAAAGCACTCATTCTGGACCAAGATCTATCTTTCTGACAAATTTGGTGTAATTCCGTTAAGCGGTTCGGACTGTAGTTGTGTCTAAAATCCCTATGTGAAAAACGTGTTTTAGGACCCCTCCCCCTTTTTCTCGGCACCTGCTTGACGAATCACTCCAAGACTTTCCAGACAGCAGCCCGAGAGAACGGCAAACTAGTTTTGAAAATGTTGTGAAGATTCATCAAGCGTGCCAACATTATTAGCAAAACAAAAAATGCTTTTCCTATGGAAAATAGGTAATAACTATACATATATGTGTGTGTGTGTGTGTGTGTATTTATACACACATTACACATGCAATCCAGCGCATACACACAACAAGCTTCCCTGGGGTCCTAACAACAGTGGTGTGTTCTCTGACATGGGTGCCCATAATTATGCAGCCCGTCTTCTCACCACTACTTGCAATCCAAGATTAATTCAATTTTTCTTCAGTATTACCACCAACTGTATCCTTGGCCTGCCCTTGCTGGCCTAGCTAAAATATCAGTGTACCTAGTCTCAGTACCATTACAGGTGCTTCCACATAACCAAATGATGGAACTGGATCAAGCACAGTCAGCTGATGAAATTGGGGAGGCTATATGGCAATTAACATCGGCAAAACGCCTGGTCTGGATGGGATCCCCATTGAATTTTATACTACAAATAAGGCAAAATTGGTGCCCACACTGTTTAAAATGTATATAGAGGCCTATAGCCGTGATCCGACAGGGAATCTTTGTTGGTGGTGAAGCTGAAGCCAGACAGAGATTTACTGAATATGAATTCCTATAGATCACTTTCACTGTTGTGCACCAAAAACAAGATATTGGGGAAAATCTTGACAAACAGATCACTGCATGTAGTGGGGTTGTTTGTACACCCAACTCCCATCTCAATCGTCATTGTCTTATCTGTGTGATAGATGGGCACAAGGCAGTGATGTTCCCTGTTCTAGGTCCTCTTTTCATGGACTATGGAACCTTGGGTGGTCTTGCTATACAAACCAGGGCCCAGGAGTGGGTTATCCAACTTTCTGAGGGGCACACATTGTCTCACGTTATGCTGATGATGCACTGTTGCTATTTCTGCATCCCTCTGTTAAGTGCATTGTGGCAACAACACTGATGCTGTCCAAGGTCATGCAAATCTCTGGTTTTAGGATCAACTGGGAAAATTCTTGTGTTTTACCTGCAGGCATGTGCTTCTCCTGGATGACAGGGATAGGCTAGATGCTACTCTTCAATAGGAGCCTGAACCGTTTAAATATCTGGTGATTCCGGTATTTGCAAACATGACAGCATACTGGCAGGGAAATTAGGTGGGGCCTCAACTGCAATCAGACAATCGTTTCAGTTTTGGATGGGTTTGCATCCATCATTGATGGGTTGGGTTGCAATATCTAGCATGCTGGTGCGGCCTCAACTGCTATATCATTTTGCACTTCTCCCCTTAAAGACCCTGACGGGGTTCTTCTCTGGTCGCTTCTTAGCTTGTTGACTTGCAGTCGGGATAAGTGCAGTCAGGTGCCGTGAAAAGCTATTCAGATGGTGTTGGGTGGACAAGGGTGCCCCAAATTATGAAAACCGTTACCAAGGGGTGCAGCTGCAGTGGCCCATGGACTGGACAGGCGAGGCGATGGATACCAAAGTATTGGAGGTGAGGCACTGCCTCTTTATACAGTGTTGGAATCGGTGATGGGGCAGACCAGGTTATCTCCAGAACACTCTAGAGTGATGTGCTAGAAAAGATATTAGTGGTGCATGCATCTGCATTTAGTATATTGCCCTTAGCTGCCCTTGAAGATCTTTCTGGAGTAACAATGGACGGAGGCAGTGATTGAGACTGTTGGTGATTTTTTTAATGACTGAAGAATATATTCCTGTGAGGAACTCCAGGAGGAGTCTGGCCTTCGGTCTGGGCAGTTTCCTGAATTTGTAGCTCTTTCCAATGCTGTAAGAGTGATCTGGGGCTCGAGATCCGCTAAGCCTCCAAAGAATGATGCACTTTCTTTTATTGCTGGGGCATGGAACGGGCAGAAGAGTAGTCTCAGCTTTGTACTCTGTGTTGGCGTCGACCTAATAGGTCTGATCTCGAGAGGGTTGAATAACAGTGAGAGGCAAATCTGGATAGAAAACGGACAGATGATGAATTGGCCACCATGCTGGGATTTTTCAAGAGTGTCAGTAGAAACCAGTGACTTAAATACAGACATATCAAAATCTTACAGCAAACATAACTTGCCCCGGCCAGAACTGCCAGGATATATTCGGGTGCTGCAGACCTCTGCCTGCGTTGTGAGGCTCCCCAGACTGACTGATTTATTTCACATGGTGTGAGATTGCGGGGTTACACTGCAGTTCTGGACAAAGGTCTTGTATTTGATTAATTACTTTACGGGTGCGCCCTATGTTGTCGTGGTCTCCTGGCCTGTGTCTCTTAGGCAGACAGCTCTAGAAAATATAAGCAGACTGCCAAATAAATAGACTTGGATTTGGCACAGGCTAGGAGTAAAAGTGCAACAGGGTGGAATGCTGGGTTCGCACTGATATTGGGTGGGTGACTGAGGGACGTGTGTGCTTGTACTAGGGTGGAGATTACATTGAGGGGGTCACAGCAGGGTACAGCAGGTCACTCCATGCAATGTGGGAACTGGTATACAATACTACTTAAACTGGATGCCAAGACTGACGAGAAACCTTCTTGAGCAAGTCGGGTGTCTTCCGCAGATTTCCTGGTGTGTATATTTTATTTCTACATTCAGATGGGTGCTTTAAATGGGCAGGTACTGTCCGGTACTGAGTCCCTGCACTTTAGTTTGGAAGGGATAGTACCTGTGCTTCTCAGCACTGCTGCAATGCATTTAATTGGAGAGTACCAGCACTTCTCATCAGCAAACAGGTACTCTCGTTAGCAAGTACCTGCTCTTCTGTACTTCTATGTAAAGCAATGTCATGGATTGGTTCGATGTTAGTAACTATATGTGTGGAGGTTAGAATTGTCAAGGCCAGTATAATGCGGTCCTCGTTGGTGTCCCCGAGCTTCCCGCAAAGTTTATTATAGAAACTAGCGAGTGATTTCCATGGTCTGGTGCAGACAAAGGCTCTCTGATGAACAGTGGCTCTTCTGTTATTTTTTAATTCCTTATGTATTGCTTAATTAACTTTTTTTGGTTTTCCTGCACATTTTTCTTCAAGCCCGACTTCAGTTCCCCTTTATTGATTTACGAATGCAGCTGTTCTGTTTTTAATAATCCGACCTGGATCTTCATAATTGTGTCACAAATATTGTACGAGATATATGCTTGATTACTGTTTTTTTTTTTAGATATTTCCATGTGTTACTTAAGATCATACAGTATTTTCTGTAACCACAGACATTTCTGTATATTTGTATGCTGGATTTTTGAAAATCAAATAAAGATTATTTTTTTTAAATGAGAAGATGTTTTTCAAAAGTAAGTTTTGTAAGAGATGTTTTGAAAAAATATGTTATTAAACGCTACCAAAACTTGTTGGTCGCAAACAGTGATTCAGACTGTTTGTAACATCCAGCCCTAAATTTGGTAGCTTTATTTCGTCCAAGACCACAAAGTTTCAATCCCTACTCTAACCGATCACTAACAATGGGAGTCTAGCGCTCAACGTATGCTGTACCATCACCCCATATCCAACACCTACACAAAACACTTAGGGCCATATGTACAAACACATTTTCCCATTGACACAGAATGGGAAAAACCCTTTGGTACATCTGGCCCTTAGTGAACGTTACCCATAAGCACACTGTCTGCCTCTGTATGCATGTAGATGGCATATAGATGTTTTTCAATTTATGTCAAAAGGACCAACATCAATGACATTTCTTCCTGGGTTAACTGTGGCTAGATTAATTAACTACATTAAGCACTCCTTTGAAAGTAGAGAAACCTCAATTGTAGAAAAATGTCCCTTGTTGCAGTTACCACCCACTTTTTGCCTGATATTGATGCTGACTTGAATGAGAGTGTGCTGGGATCCTGCTAACCAGGCCTCAGCACCAGTGTTCTTTCCCTAAAATTGTACCATTGTTTCCACAATTGGCACACCTCTGGCACACAGATAAGTCCCTTGTAAAAGGTACCAGTAGTACCAAGGGCCCTGTGACCAAGGAGGGTCACTAAGGGCTGCAGCATGTGTTGTGCCACCCTAAGGGACCCCTCACCCAACACATGCACATTGCAGATTGTGTGTGTTGGTGGGGAGAAAAAGGCAAAGTCGACATGGCATCCCCCTCAGGGTGCCATGCCCACAAAACACTGCCTGTGGTATAGGTGAGTCACCCCTCTACCAGGCCTTAAAGCCCTAAAGTAGTGTGCACTATACCACAGGTGAGGGCATAGCTGCATGAGCAATATGCCCCTACAGTGTCGTAGTCCATTCTTAGACATTGTAAGTACAGTGTAGCCATATTAAGTATATGGTCTAGGAGTTTGTCCAAACTAACTCCACAGCTCCATAATGGCTACACTGAATACTGGGAAGTCTGGAATCAAACTTCTCGGCATAATAAACCCACACTGAAGCCAGTGTTGAATTTATAAAAAATGCACACAGAGGGCATCTGAGAGATGCCTCCTGTATTTTACCCAGTCCTTTGGTGTAGGACTGACTGGTCTATGCCAGCCTGCCACTGAGAGACAAGTTTCTGACCTGTTGGGGTGAGGGTCTATGTGCCCTCTGAGGCCAGAAACAAAGCCTGCTCTGGGTAGCGGTACTTCACACCTCCCCTTTGCAGGAACAGTAACACTTGGTGGTGAGCCTCAAAGGCTCAGGCCTCGTGATACAGTGCCCCAGGGCACTCTAGCTAGTGGAGATGTCCGCCCCCCCGTACAAGCCCCCACTTTTGGCAGCCAGTTTGGCAGGAACCTTTAGGAAAAACAAGGAGGAGTGACCACTTCAGCTGGCACCACCCCTAGGGTACCCAGAGCTGAAGTGACCCCCCTACCTGCAGATTCCTCCATCTTGGTTTGGAGGACAGGGACCAGTAGAGATGGGAAAGTGCCCCGCTCCCCAAAGGGAGTGGACACAAGGAGGGTGTAGTCACACTCAGGGACAGTAGCCATTGGCTACTGCCCTCTGACCCCTAAAACACCCCTAAATCTTGTATTTAAGGGCTCCCTGAACCAAACTACTCAGATTCCTGATGACCTCAAGAAAGAAAAAGGACTGCTGAGCTGAAAACCCTGCAGAGAAGAGAAGGAGACAACAACTGACTCTGTCCCAGCCCTACCGGCCCGTCTCCTGCTTGAAAGAGCTGCAAAAGAAAAGCGACGCGTCCTGCAGGTCCAGCGACCCCTGAAAAACTTCCAGAGGACTGCCTGCATCACCGAGGGCCAAGAAACTCTCTTGTACAGCGGACCTGTCCAAAAGAAAAGAAGAAGAAACTGCTTCTAAAGGACTTCCATCTCACTCAAGAAGCGTGAGTCCTAACCACTCTGTACCCGATGCCACGGCCCAAGTCCAGGTGGCACTACCGACCAGAGAGGACCCACAGGCAACGGCGAACAAGTGCCCAACCTGTGTTGACCTCTCACACCCCTCCACAACGACGCCTGCAGAGGGAACCCCCAAGGACCCTCCTGACCGCGACTGCCCTGGACGAAGATAACCCACACCAAAGGACCCACTGCCCCGCAGCCCCCAAGCCTTGGAGAAATCAACACCCGGTGCAGCAACGATCAAAGGGCGGTCCTCTTCCCTGTCCGACCAGTGGTGTGCCCAAGACACCCCCCATGGACCTCGCCTGCAGCGCCTAAGTGACCCCCGGGGTCCCCTCATAGAGTTTCATTGCAAACCCGATGCCCTGTGTGCACCCTGCACCTGGTCGCCTCAGCTCCACTGAGTGTGTGCGATTGGTGCCTACTTGGGGCCCCTCCAGTGCTGCTCTATTCCCCCCGGTCTGCCCTCCAAGCCGCCAGTACTTACCTGCTAGTAGACCAAATTCCGAGTAACCCCTGTCTCCATAGGGGCCCACGTTAATTTGGCTCCTCTTTGACCTCTGCACCCGACTGGCCCCATGTTGCTGGTGGTGAGTGTTCGGGGTTAACTGGAACCCCCAACAGTGGACTACCTAGACCCAGGAGACTGGAACTGTAAGTCGTGTACTTGCCTCTAAAACTGTACTTTATTTTCTTCCGCCAGGAATTGTTCAGAAAATGCACTGTGTCCACTTTTTAAATAGATATTCTTTGTTTTCTTAAAAACTATTTACTTGACTAAAGTGAAACAAAGTTACATTGATGTCTATGCTAAGTACTTACCTGCAACAGTATTTGCTTCTGAACTGAGTCTTGTGGTTCTAGTAATTAGTCTGGAGTTAAGTAATTGAGTGTGTGTTTCTTCTATAGCTTGTGTGTGTACAACAAATGCTTAACACTACCCTCTGATAAGCTTAACTGCTCGACCACACTACCACAAATAGAGCATTAGTATTATCTATTATTGCCTCGGTCAAGACTCTGGGAAACCCCTGGACTCTGTGCACGCTATATCTCACTTTGATATAGTATATACAGAGCCAGCTTCCTACACTAATCAAAGGCAATCTTTTTAAACTAGCGATCTAAGCATCACACTCTGAGAAGAGATGTTTTGTCAGTGTTACATCACTTCTGTCATACAAATGTATCCTATGAAATGGATGCTCTCATGATTTTTTTTTATTTTAAAAACCCTTTTCTGACAATATAGAACAGTTCTGAACATTCAAAAGTGTTCAAGATTAGATTATGTAATGTCCTCTGTTAAAGGCCTCTAGACAGTGTACATGGCGAGACTCAAGAACTCCCCAAAAAAGGGGAGGAGAATGTGCTAGCAGTGCATGGAGCAAGGTCCATACAGCTAAACACCAGTATGATAATCTTCATTCCTGGTTAATTCAAGATACCTGGGGGCTCAGTGGAGAAAATTAGCTGACAGAATTATTGTGGAAAGAGAGATATCAAGAACCCGAACTGGCGGGGGCCCGAACTCTGAAAATTGGGGATGAGAAGCTGGAACAGCGGCCAGGAAGGCCAAAACCAAGATGGCGCCCACGAAGAATGGAAAGGCACATTCAACAACTGCTATCCTAGTAGGTCCTATAGTCTGCCCAGAAGGGGAACCAATAACCCACTGAGAAGAAGAAGAGGGCGAGAGAGTAGTGGAAAGTAGCGAATCAGAGACTGGACACACTCAAGACCTAGAGAGGCCTAAAATGAGATGGGATATGATGAGAGCCAAGCACTAAAGAGGTGGTAACGATCCAGTACATGGAGCAACGGATGCTCTGGACTGTGGCTGTGTAATCTGGAAACAGAGATACAGTAGAAGTGGTCTGATAATTACATATTGTGACACAGACACAATATTGATGAAGGCACAGGTATCTGGGATATATAAAGTTGGGATTTCTACTGTATCTATAGTTCCAGAATACACGGTCACAGTCCAGTTTAAAAGAGCGTCCTTTATTTTAGTTGAAAAAACCTTAAGAGAAGATGGACTTAGTTATGTCACACACAATGAAAAGGCTTGTCCATGACCTATATAGAAATCCTGGGGAAAGATACATCCCTGTTCTGGAGATGAAGAGCTTACAGACGATTCACCACAGATCAGCAAGACTTCCACAGTGCCTCCTGCATGACAAGTGCACGTTTTAAATATAATTTCTTCCAAGCCCTGCGCCAGAAGTCATAATAACAAGCATGCTTTACTGAAAAGAGAGGGCAACGGGATGGGCTCTTTTAAAAAGGTAGATTTTGTGGTGTGAGATGGACCACTGTTAAGAAATAAACCTGGAGAATCAGCAGGGCTAGGGAATTCCACAGCTGTAGTATTGCAAAGGTAAAGTGCCTGTTGCCTCATTATTTTGCGCTGGTTTGACAGTGAAGCTGTCTGCAAGACCTACTGTGAGCAAAGAGTGGGCTTTGGCTCTACCCAGAGGATTATTACTCTTTCACCTCATCAGATCGGCTATTTGGTGTATCTTGACATCTTCGAGGAAGTGCTTCCATTGGTATGCCTGAAGTAAAATGTTACTTCTAGAAAGCAAATTGAATAATCAGAATGTTCATCACGTTCAGTCCTTTAGCTCCCATAGACATTTTATACGGAAAGCAGCCTGCAAATTGAAAACTACATCTGTGGAAGCATGACTTCAATATTAAAACCAGACCTACTGGGTTTGCCAATGCTTGTTTTACCTCTAGCAGCTTTGAGTCTGCATAGCAAAGGGGTTTCTGACGAGTAGGCATATGTTTTTAGTCAATTAAAGCATCAATAACATACAGTTGGCTGCAGTTCACCGAAAAAAAAATATCCTTGTGGTAGGTCCCAAATCCGCCCAGCCTAATTCCCTGATTACCTGTCACCTCAAATTCATTCAGCACAGATGAAAAATGTTCTGTTCTGAACTTGTTTCTTTTTGGCCACGAGCTAAACTTGAGCCTGTAAATCATAACAGTTACATTTCTCTTTTTCCTGTTCACTCTCCATCACCACATCCTTCTAGTCATCACTGCTTCCAACACAGCAATAGTGGTTGGGGCCTTCATTTTCCGAATCGGAGCTATGCAACATGTTTTGTATGCCAGCTTCCGTTACATTCCTAGCCAACATTATGCAGAAAGTACGAAATGCTGCCATATGTATGTATGCGTTTGTATAGCATGACTTGCTGATAGGAAACAGCATTGTACAGAGTCAACTTGACAGTAAATGAGTGACTGCAGCGGTAGATCGGTTTCAAGAGCAGAAATGGACTGATACTGCGCTGAGATAATGTTATTTAAAGAAATATGCCTTCAGCTCATTTCCAAATAAGAGCAGGGGTGTGCTGGTCCTGAAGAATAAGGTAAAAATGTTCCGGACCATGATGGTATAGATGGAGACGGCCTGTTGCCTTAGTTTTTTTGGCTCTTTTTCACCATCAAGTTGGCGGTGTCCTGGCTGAGACCACAGGACAAACTTACACCTCATGTTTAACCTGAAGAAAGTCAATTCCAGTGTAGCAATCACATCCCGGTTCTTGCCCCTGTGAATATCAGCATATGCATCTATGGTAAGGTATGGTCTTGCTCTTAGCCAGCATCAAATGTCTTCTGTTATAGTCCCACCAAGCCACCATCTCGGCTAGAAACCAAAATGCTGTTCACTTTGCACTATTAAGATGACTGCGTCCTTTTATTCACATACCCAACAGCCACCGGCAGGATTGTGGCTCTTAGTGTGGAAATTAACAGAAGCCTGCTTATGCAGGACATTGAAGCCGATACATAGATTTGAGACTGTAGCTAAACAAACATTTCTCAACACCACAAATCAAACGTTCAACAGTGGTCAGCAACAACTGCATGTGTCCGATTAAACTTTGAGTGTGTGCACTTCGACCACAATATTCTTTTATTTCGCCCCAATGGAAACATACATGAAGTCTGATGAGGGCCCAAGGAGCCACCAGTCACCACAACCAGGGTCTATGACCAGCTGAATAACCACAGAAGGCGAGCTATGGTCGGCGAGACATTTCTTACCTTGTTCTCCGCATATGCAAGCCATCGACTTCCCAGCGCAATAGGATTTAGATTTGGCCCTGGACATGGGTAACAGCCTGCAAAAATTCAGAAAGAAGCAGTTAGAAATCTCTTAATGGCTTCCTTCAAAAGGAATCCGATGGGTGCCAAGAAGACAAAAATCTAAACTAAGAGCTTTAAAATTTCAACATCCATCAGCAGATGCTTACATTTTGTGTACGCTGAGATAAGGCTCACCCATTCTATTAACAGTTAATGAAGTGTAAGGGGTATTTTTCCCTTACGTTGTGTAGTTTCGGATGCTTAATTGGAAATCCACTTTTTCTTTGGGAACATGCTTGCAGCCTTCGGGCCCTGCCACCCAAACAAAGGGTGAAGTCTCCAGTTACATTTTGGACCCACACATGCATACCCTTTCTGCGAGTTCCACATCCCGTGCATTACATGCGCGTGTCCTACAGGACGCGCACTCACTCTGCAGAGAACCTGAAGATGATACTATAAATCCTCACCCAACTCGCGATGGAAAGCTTGCAGCTCGTGCTCACAAGAAGTCCACGCATGACTGTATGACTGCATGCAAATAGCCGCTAAAATGGAATCACTGCCAAAAAAGTATTTTCTTGTAAGAAAACCGTTGGAGTACAACTAATATAGATGGTACAAAGTTAAAGCGGCCAAGGAAACAGCTTTTAGCGTTATCAGACAACTATGCATTGAGCCAAATAAACACGCCATGAGAAACTTTAACAACACATTCAACTCCCACTGAAGAACAATGAAAGGAGTGGAAAGAAACAAGTAACGCACAACTTTCAGAAAATGTACTACAAGTAGCGATTTAAATAAAGAAGGCTGGTCAGAGAGGCACAGGGAGGTCGAAAGTTCTTCTGGGTAAGAGATAACGTGAAGCACGGAACATCAGAAATGCTGAACTGTAAAGGATTCACACCTTCCGACTTGTAGTACTCTGGGGTCTCTGGCAGACAATATGACATGTGCCACTTCTGTGGGAAAACACAAGTTATATTACTGGCACCACTCCATTGATAACCGTGTAGCTGCAGCACTGAGGTGGAGGACCGACCACACGGCTCTGAAACCACACAACCCTCATGCAGGAGAAGAAGAGGGGGCAGAAAGCGGAGTTCCAACAATTTGGCATAGCAATTATTCATTGCCTTAGCTGGGGCAATAAAGATCCATTGTGTCTGATACACTTGCACCTTCTGGAGGACTCTGGACAGAATCAGAATCTGTAGAGCAGACCCTGAGACCAATTGAATCTGAAGGCACCTCGCCGGGCAAACATCTGAAGGGAAGTGCATGGTACAAAACAGAGGAGAGTTTCTGTTCAGGGCCGTGGCAAAGAGATCCCTGTATGCAAACCACAACCTGGCGAATATCAGGTCTATCACTTTATGGTGAAGGTCATACACATGGTCCTCTAAAGAGAGAAATGTTGAGAGTGACAACGAGAGGGGCCGAAATGAGAAGACGCCACAGTATCACTTCCAAAACACAGGGACCAAGACCCCCATCATCACTTTTTCTATTCGTGCACTGGATGGTGGTTGGGTTTGTCCAACAGAACCTGAATGGTGCTCTCCAAGCTAGAAAGGATGAAGGCTTTCAGAGTAAGGAAGACTGGCCACACAGCCAACACATTTATGCGCAGGCCCCAATGATGGGGATCACAGTCCCCTTGTCGTGGTTTTGTACAAATGAGCACCACAGCTCACAAGGAAGGCATTCGTAACCACAGTAGCCTGCAACTGTGGAGGACATAACAAATGACTTACCAAAATGTTGTGTGGGCACACACCTCATCACACACCTAGAAGAAAAAAATCTGATAAATCCACTACAGATGAAAGAATACCTCATGCCAGAGCCACTGTTTCCTTAATCACCCCTGAAGGGCCTTAAGCCACTATTTTGTATGTGGTACCAACAGGATGCAAAAGGTCATCAGGCCAGCAATAGGATTTGCAGAATCTAGATCGGTGCCTAAGCCACAAGCACTGAAACCACAACTCGAATACCTACAATCCTCTGAGGAGAAGGGGAATTCCTTCATACGGGTCATGTCTAACACTACACCTCAGAAGATCAATCTCTTTGTAGAAACAAGGTTAAACTTCTGGCATTGATGGTAAAGGTCAACTTGTGCAGGAGTGTTATGGTGCACTGAAGAGGTTTTGTGTGCAGTGCATGGGACCCCATCTTGACCAGCCAGTCAATAACACAGGAATAAATGGAATCCTGACCTTTACAGTGAAGCCGCAACCACCACCAGCACCTTGGTAAACATTTCCATGTGGTTGTCAGGCCACATGGTTCAACAGTAAAGTGATACTTCTGCGAAGCCACACTGAACCCGGGGTAGGAATAGTGAGCAGGAATAGTGAGCAGGAATGACTGGCAGATGAAAGCAGGCGTCATGATGGTCTAGGGCCAACAGCAATCCTCCACATGGAGTGGAATAGGCACCTTACTCCAGGACCACATTTTGAACTTGTCCATACATGTGAAAAGATTAAAAATGCAGTGGCCCAGGCCTCCATCATTACTGGGGACAACAAAGTAAATTTGATAAAGTTTTGTGACACACGTTTTGTGGCACCCTCCTCCAGGAAAATCCCCCATTGAGCTGATTTGTTCAGCAGGGCAAGAACAAAGTTGAGGGGTGTATTAAGGAGCACATCCTGGTTGCATGACAGTTGTTTGATAGAAAGACAGGAAAGGTAAGGAATAACCATTGTAGAGAAGCTCGATCACCCAGTGATATGTCATGATTATCTCCCAGATGGTAGAGAAATTGGAAACTGTCTCCTTCCTCACCCGCCAGAAGCTGGTGGCATAGCAGAGGAGGACGTCAAAGAGGTTTTGCAGTAATGAAGGCATTGAATGATAGCTGTTACCTGATCTGTTGCAGCTGGTGATGGCTTCCTCTAGATACACACCCCTGCCTCAACAGGAGTGGTACACATCCTAAGATCTTTGGACCATTCGCAATAGAGAGTTACGTTTTTCCGACTCTTAGTCTGGAGGGACTGTAGGAAAGGCATTAGGGGTCAGGTTAGCTGAAAGGGCTTGAACCACCAGGCTCATGAGAGACGGGTGCAACTTTGGATCGAAAGATGCCAATCTCATAGCTGCTTAGTTTTCAGATTTTTTTAAAATTATGTTTTGTTTGGTTTTACTATTCATTGTACACAAGATCCTGAAATAGAATGTACCCTAAAGAGAAAGCTCCTACTATAGTATCAGACGGGTAGGCAACATAAAAGCATCTACATCAAAATTATGCATTGAGTCATCTAAAGGACATTAGTGTTGAAAGCAATAGCATGACGTATATGAACTTCGGGGAGACAGTTAGCCTAGTCCATAAATTGATGCCTGTATTAAGGTAAACAAACTCTAAGGCAAATCAAGCGGGAGGAAGAAATGGGAACCTCTGGTGGATTGACTAGAGGCTGAGAATCAGGGGTGCTGCATGACGAGGTTGGGCCAGTGGGCCGATTAAGAGAAGGGAAAAATACTCATGCCAAGGTGCCTGCGAGGAGAGGGAAGAGTCCCATTTGTGTGCAGGCGGTTGGGGGGAGGGGTATGAGGGCATACAAGATATCTGATGAGAGGCCATTCTATTTCTGTCCTTGGTGACATTTGTGAAGTTTCCAGAGTTCCAGTCATACCTAGGTAGCTGGAGGATGTTGAGGAGGAAGGGGAGGAGAGAACAAAAGAAGGAGTTCCTAAAGGTGAGGTAGGCATACTGTGTGTTTTTGATAGTCCAAAACTTGTCTTTTCCACTCGTGAGCCATCGAGTGGCGGCAAAACCACTTAGCCCCTTCCCTTTGCAAAGTGGCCCCTTGCTGCCCTCGCCCACAGGGCAAGGGCCTGAATCCATGCCCCACTAGATACCGTTTTATAGTGATTGAAAATTTCGCAAGGAATAGGGCTAAATCAGTTCCTGGACAGATTAATAGAAAGGTGGCAAAATCAGAACCTTGCTAGAATCAAAACCTGACATAACATAAGTTCTGGCATAATCAGAGAAGCTATTAGCAGAACTTCTATGAAATGAGAATGAAGCCATTAATGTATAACCTCTGTGAACGGCAGTAAATGAGACAAGCACATTTTTGTACTGGACAAGTAGATTTTGGAAGCATCCTGTCCCTTGGCCAAATAGATATTTTATTAAATTCCATACCCCTGGCACTGGCTGCTGATTTTATTCAACCACACAGAGCTATAGTGCCTGGATGTGGAAAGAGGAGCTATAATTATGCGTGGCACTACCATTTGGTACAGTGATGCAGACACCAGCACTAAAATGTGAATGTCTAACCCCCCTCACTCTTGGTAACTGGCAGGGCTGCAGTCTAAATCATTGTGCAACTGGACAGTGGACTGCTGGGTTCCAAAAGGGTTTCTCCTAGAAAGCCAAAAAGGAAGCAGCTACTCCAGCACTCAGAATATGGCTGCAAGGTTTTAGTCAAAAGGCTGGAATTTTCTACTGTAGCGGGAAGGATAACACCAGGGCCTCTGCAAATTTCTGTACCACCAAGACGGACAAACTGACTTCTCGTGAAGCATACCTAGGGGGCAAGGGAAATCCCTTTCTATAGCAGTATCAAAGCCACCATCATTTGGTACAACAAGGAAAGTCAGGATAAGTACTGTACAGGTTTCTCCAGTCTTTACTGTGACATCCGCTACTGAGTATTGAAAATCACCCAGAGCTACTAACAGATATTGGCAGTGTAACAAAAGGGACTACATCACAGATTACATTAGTAGCCACCCTAGGATATGATTACCAGAAGGGACAATTTCAGTGTGCCACACAGTTACTAGGAGTAATCTAAAAAATTCAATATTTAGTCTCCAGTATGAGAAAAAACACACATTTTTACTATCAAGTATACACTTTTCATTTTTGTGGACATAGTTAATTCCAAAAACAGCTTGTCGTTTTTGCCTTCAAATATTGTTTTTATCTGTAGTAATTATAAGTTCCCTAAACATCAACTTTTCATTTTAATCAAGTACAACAGCCTCACCTGTGGAGGTTTTGCTTCACAAGCTCATGTATTACTATCACATACCAGGCATAAGTGCAGTATGACCACAGTACTGTAAGAATGGCGAGTGGCAACTGGTCTGCCTGCAGTAGACACCTGTAATGCCAAGAGTGCCCAACATATGTCAAGAATGAAAAGCAATATGACAAAACCGAAGACGACTTCCTATGATGGGTTTTGTAGGAAGACAATCTGGAGAGATCTTTTCCCCATCAATAGATTTACCTAGAGGGAAAAGGGACCTGTTTAGAACGATGGAATAGCCTTGGCCGGAATAACTTGGTCGGCCATTCTCTTATGGCATTCAGATGCATCGAAGAGAAGGAGTCCCAGGCCACTAGACTATGAGTGGATCTGAGACACCAGATTCAGATGTCATGAGGCTACTAAAAAGACAACTTTTGACTGAGCCTACAAAAGGGTTTAATCACTTTAGTGCAGCCATGAACTCGATCCTGGGGGCTGCACCACCTTTACAGTGAGGCCACATAGCCAGGACTGACGGCCACACGAGAAAAGAAAATGCTTCTGGTGCAAACATCAGAAGCATTTTCATTCAAAAATCAAAGTTGAGGTGCGAGTGAGGAGCATCCCTAGTGTCAGAGTTTGAATTGTATTTATTTTTCTATAATGCCAGTGTGCGCAGCGTGCTAACGCCATAACAAAGTAAAGTGACAGTACACCACACTAATGGTGTGATCTACTTTAAAGTTTCATCAGTGCCAGGGAAGTATATAGGTGAGCAAATCTAGAGTGTCGCTGGTGTTGCAGGGTGCTCCTTACTAGAGCTGCTCTCCACCTAAACTTGGGAACTACCCAGAGTTCTCTATTCTTTTTTGTGTGTGTATATATATATATATATGTATATATATATATATATATATATATATATATATATATATATATATATATAATTATGCACCAATCTCTGTAGGATAGGCAGGGCTGGAAGGGGAAAATGTCCCATTTCCATCGCTGTCTCTCCCTAATGGAATCCCACTAGGGGATTGCCCTCAGAGGATGACCTCCAAGCTGCGATTCACCTCAGTAGGCCCCAGGGAGAAGTTTGGTATGGTGGAAGCGTCTCCTTGGGCAGGATACAGTGCCCACTTAAATTTAGGGATTCCATCTTTTGAGAGTGAAGCCCACTTGGGCATGGGGCAATGCCCTTCCTACCAAGAGCAAAACAGTTGTTCTGCTACCTTAGGCAGATTGGGTGGTTTTCCCCCAAACAGTTTCCCATGGGAGGAGAAAGCCCACTAGATACCAGGGATTTCTCTATGGAAGAAAAATAACTGGATTATAGCACTAAAATTGGTGCATGCCCCCAACCCAGAAGGGGCATTCGGTCTATAGAGCCCTGTGACCATCTGACAGATGTACCAGTATGTTGCTTTAGAAAATTGGCCACTTGGGCAAACAATTACAGATGAATACGTTGTCAGCTATTTCTATTTATTTACTATTTTGTCCATTATTTTTTTTCTCAACAACTATTTTCTTTGGGGAAAACATGAGCTATCGACGAAAATCAATCTTCACTGAACTCCAAATTTTGCCTAGTTTCCAGATTTATATAGCAGAGTTTCCACCACAAACGTTAAGTAGGTTGAAATCACAAAAAATAGAAACAAGCATTGCCAAAGCCAATTGATCTTGGCTTTGGGAATGTGTTTTAGCCATGTTGTACAACAGTATGGCTGTTGTTCAGCATGGCTAAAAGTTAGTGACATGGAGAAGAGTGGTGTGGAGTGTCGTAGAGTGGAATGGTAATGAGTGGCAGATAGTGTTGTGCACTGGAGTGGCACTGTGTGGAGTCATGTAGAGTGGCATACACAGGAGTGGCTAAGAGCAGAGTGGACTGATGTAGAGTGCCCTAGCGTAGAGTGTTGCAGAGTATAGTGGTGCAGAGTGCAGTGGCATTGAGTTCAGTGGCTTACAATGCAGCATCGTACAGTGGAGTGGCACAGAGTAGACTGGTGCAGATTACAGTGGCAAAGATTAGAATGGCGCAGATTAGACTGGTGTAGAGTGCAGTGGCACAGAGTGGGGCAGAGTGGAGTAGCACAGAGTGGTCCAGAGTAGAGTATAGTGCCATACAGTGCAGTGGAAAAGAGTACAGTGGTGTAGGGTGGAGTAGTGCAGAGTAAAGAGGCATAGAGTTCAGTAGCGGAAAATGCAGTGTTGTAGAGTAGAGTGTCAGAGTGCAGTGGAGAAGCGTGGCGTAGAGAGCAGTGGTCATAGAGTACAGTGTTGCGGTGGAGAGTGCATTGGCATACAGTGCAATGGTTAAGAGTAGTGTGCAGAGGCATTAAGTGGAGTGGTACAGTTTGACGTAAAGTGCAGTAGCGTAGATTAGATGTTTTCAGAGTAGAGTGAAGTGGTGTAGAGTTGAGTGGTTCAGGATAGGGTGCAGTTGCGAAGAGTGGCATAGAGTCTAACGGTGTAGAGTAAAGTGGTGTAGAGTGCAGTGTAGCAGAGTAAATTAGAGTGGCAAACAGTGGATTGGCGTAGACTGCAGGGGCCTAGAGTTCAGTGTTACAGAGTAAAGTGCATTGGCATAGAGGGTACTGGCATGGAGTGTAGAGTTGCAGAGTGTTATATAGTACAGCAGCGTAGAGTGGAGTTGTGCAGAGGAGATTGGTGTGGCCTAGACTGGAGTGCAGTGGCGAGAAAGTGCAGGGGTGAAGAGTGCATTGCCACAGAGTAGAGTGGTACAGGGTAGAGCAGAGGGGCACAGCATGGAGTGGAGCAGAGTGTAGTGTCAGAGTGGAATGGTGCTGAATGCAGTGGCGTGGAATAGTGCAGTGGTGTGGAGTGGTGCAGAGTAGAGTGCAGTGGCGTGGAGTGGAGTATTCATAGTGTGGTGGCACACTGCCCATTACAGACAACACATTTTCAATTAAAATGACCATTACATTTACAAAGACATACACTTTTACAAACCAAACTATATAATGTACAGACGAAAATGTGTGGAAATTGCATCACCTAGTTTAATGATTCGTTTTGAACATGTTAAAGTATTTGTTTGTCATTTGTGTGTTCAGAAAGATGGATAAACAAGGGCCCTTGGAATACAATGTCAGCTTTATATTCGCATTTTGCTTAAAAAGTATGACTGGTTCCAGCACATTCAGATTTAGAACTATTAATGAACATTTCATGATGCAGAATGCAGCATACTATACATAAGAGTTACTCAGTCCGAAACAAAGTCCGTAAAACCTGTGATGGGTTGGTTCTGATCTCAGAGATCGCAGGAGAGCAGTTTTCAGAAGATGTTTAAATATACGGACGCCGATTTCTCAAAACGTACTGGTAACGAAAATGTCTCATTTTATATAAAACTGTTGCACATGGAAACCGAAGAATAAAGACGGAGGCAGGTTTACGAGCATTTCAGAGGAGGTCGGCTGACCTGTCAGACACTCCCTTCACGTGAAGCAGAAAAGTTACTCATATAAAGGAGACAGGCTGGCCCCTGTTACAGACGGTAAGCAGAAAGAGGCAACTTGTCTGATGTGCGGTAAGGCCTTGACTACCATACCCTTTCCGCGGCCTTAATGTCATCAAGGCAAACTTTTAGCGCTGTAGACGTCCCTTTACTGTTTTCTGGTGCGACAGCCCAAGGGACTCCCTGACTTAAATCAAAGTTACAAGACCACGACTGCAGCTTGTGAGAGGAGGCACGACAATCATATTTAATAAAATCTAGAGTGCACAGTGAATCATGAGAAATAAAGGATGGTGAACAACCAAGGCATAGTCAGAGTACCCGATTGGAGCACGAACACAACATTGCATTAAAACTGTATTGGTATGCTCACTTCACCGTGTTTACTACATAATGTGTTCTTAAAAATGCTGAGCCTGCAGGTGTTTAGAAGATGCAGTAATGGCACAGGGGCCCCAAACAAACAGTTGCCAGTCGACAGGTTACTGAATATATTACGGAGAAAATGTCAAAAGCTAGCGCCAGTTCTCTATATTATTGTGGAAGGCTCAGAGTTAAAACAAGGGATTGCTAGGCAAGAAGGGTCCTAAACCTGTTTCCCAGTGGAGGTCTACAGCTTCACTGGGGTGCAGCATCCTTCCACCTACAGTGTCAGACCCAAGAAATCTACACAGAATGCTGCATGGACATAAAATAAAGACCATACGCTGCTCCTAGAAACCTGAATTAGTAAAGAGAACCCGAAAGAATACCAAGTAGGTAGGTAAATCCAGTAACCAGGGCATATGTGCTCCTGACACTACTGCACATGGTCCCATGAGTCTCAGAAAGAGCAAGGTATGGTGTACACCCAAAACGCAGGATCCACAATGTTTCGTTTTCAACTTCATCTTGGATCCTGCAATCCACAAGCGCATCCGTCTCAAAGGTTTTGTCACCAACTGTAACAAGAGTAACCATGTTGCACAACGAATGCTGATGAACTGTGGCCATATTAAATGGAGGAAGGATACTTAGGAGGTAAGAACTGTGCGCATCAGAGTTCTGAAGCTAGCCGATATTGAGTGATCAACGGTCTAAGTGTGAGCAGTGCTTAATTTGCAAACAGAAGTGTAGAAGCCTGTCGCTGGCACTCCCCAATGCCAGCGCTGCCCAGTATCGACTGCACCCCTCATGACTTTCTTCAACCACCCTACATGTCCCTTACTCTCAACTCTTGCAAGTTTTTTCACGTCTGTTGTCTCTATTTGTCACTTTTTTCCCTCTATTTCTCTTACACTGTCTTTATGTTGAATATTTTTTATTGGGTTTTCGTAACAAATAATTAGGTGGGCATACCCACCTAAACATAGGACCAACATTCCTCTCCACCTGCAACCCCCCTTAACTCACCGAAAAGGCTTATTGATACGATGAGATCGATTCAGCTTGCCCACCATTCACTAGTCCTGGCATTCTTTAATGTGGGAATGAGTGACCTAATCAGAGTTGCGTAGAATGAAATCTCTCTTTCTCTGGAATCTGGTATGTAGTTTTGATGTTATCAAATGAATGAATTACCCCACTGTAGTACAAGTCACAAAGAGGGGAACAATCCTGTGACCTCCATGCCTGGAAAAAGAGTCTATCAAGTCCCTTTGAAAAATCTGCATTCCCCAAGATTGGGGTAGTGGGGGAAGAACATGTAGAGAAACTGGTAGCAAGCCAGATGGTTGCACATCCCCCCCTCCAAGGACGGGCTGTTATGGTTTGGTCTATGAAGTACCAGACCATGTCGGGATCACCTCAAAGCCATTCAATTTGATTGCGAATCTGAGCTGCTTCACACTAGTGGATTATATCTGGTAAACCCAGTTGTGTTGTGAGTGCATGTTTGTACAGACATAGCTTCCCGCCCCCTGCCCCTCAAGACAAAAGCATTAGAAACCTGAAGCTTTGTAATCTCAACCTTAAGGAGCGGGAGAGGCAGGTCCTGGAAAAAGAATAGCATCTTCAGAAGGACTGTCATTTTAAGCAATGATGTCTTCCTCTGCCATGAAAGTGCATAGACGGGCCAAAAGTTTAGGAGATCTTTAGTAGTCTTCAAAACTATTCTAAAGTTATTCCTGGCACATTCATGTAGGTTGGTGGTGAAGTAGATCCCTGGATAGTTAAGCCCCATAATTCTCCATCAAACGGGGGTCTCAGTTTGTAAGGAGGTGGCCAGTCGTCGTTGCTCTGAACGTATCAAACCCTCAGACTTGTGAATGTTAAGTTAAAGGTCAGCTAATGTCTGGTATTCCTCTAGCAGATGGATTCATTCCTTCAGGGAGTGCCTAGGTGCGCCATGGAGTAATAAGATGTCGTCTGTGAAGACAGATACCTTAAATATATCCTGGTGAAAGTTGAGGCTCTGAATTTGCGGATGGGCTGGCTCTTATCTTTTGTTGAAGGGGTTCTAGGTATATTGCAAATCGCACTAGGGAGAAAGGGAGCCCATATATGGTGCTTCTCTGTATTTCTCTTCTCACAAGGTCATACCATTCACCCATATATTTGCCAATAAATAAATAAAGTGAGTCAACAGATCCTCTGAATCTGTCCCCATCCCAGATCTAATAAGTGTTGACTGCATCACACCCCAGTCAACCCTATCAAATGCCCTTTATGCATCCAAGGACAACAGTATTGCTTATTTATGGCGTTTCTGTGCTAAGTTTAGATGAAGAGCTTTTTTGGTGCGGTCACTGGTGGATCTATATGGGATAAAGCCTGTCTGATCAGCATGTATCAATAGGAGTAACACTGCCTCTTTTGGGTTTGGTAGAACCTTAGCAAAGATCTTTGCATCTGTGTTCAAAATGGAGATCAGGCAATATGACGAGCACATAAGTGGGCCTTAATTCGGTTTCGCTATTAAAGTGATTGTAGCTTCAGCCATAGCTGGAGATAGTCCCAAAGATAAGTGGAGGTGGCTGAAAACTTCCATGAGGAGCGGGGCAGTTAATTGTGCAAAGCCCTTATGAAAAGTTGAGGTACGGCTGTCGGAGCCAGGAGCCTTCTCCACCTTCAGAGTGTTCATCACTGAAAGGACCTCAGCTATTGAGATGGACTTGTCCAATTGATCAAGTAGAGGCAGAGTAGGCAAGGGCACTGGCTGAAAGTAAGAGTTTATCACAACTGGGTCTTTCAGGGAAATGGTATAAAGCTGCACATAACAGGTCTGAAAGGCCCATACAGTGCCCTCCCCAGCTGAATGTGTTTCTCCCTTAGTGTTTTTATCTCCCCAATATATCTGGGCCCATTCTGCTCACAGCTTATTCACTACTAGAGCTCCCGTTTTGCCTCCTTTATGGAAGTGAGCTCAGGCGCTGCTGGCAAGAAAATAATTTGGTATGTTGTACTTCCTGTGAACACAACTGACCAGGTATTGAAGTCAACTATCTCACAATTTTCCTAGTGGGATTCACCTTGTGCTGTTTTTCCAATGTAACCAATTTCCCTTTAAGCAAACCAGTGTGGCTTGTCTGATACGGCGACGGGGCCTCGCCTCCTGAAACAGGGCTCCCCTTACAACTCCTTGTAGTGCATTCCATACCACTCCCAGGTCTAGGTCACCAGTGTTGTTAATGTGAGGTAGTCCTGTAAAGCTTTATGAACTTCATGTAAGGACACTGGGTCCATTAAGGAGTCATTAAGTCGCCAATGATCTTGCGTCATCGCCCCAGTAGTCCCCAGCCAGTCTAACTCAAGCAGTACCGATCCGATAAAGTTTGAGATCCTTGCTCCATCTCTCAAATGTTTGACAGTAGTCTTTGATCTACAAACATATGGTTGAAGCATGCATAGGTTTGGTGTGCTGCTGAAAAGTGAGAGTACTTTGTCTTCAGAGGGTTTATGTGGCATTATGAGTTTACTAAACTTCTGAGCAAAGTTTTGCCAGAAGCCGATAGGGCCAGCGCACCCACCAACCACTGATGTGGTTGGTCAACTGTGAGGTGCATCATGCAATGAAATGCCCCCTACCCCCCAATCACTACAAGGTGGTCTGATGAGTGTGCTATATCATGCATTAGTGGGGCAAGGAATTCCTACTGAGCTGTGTTCAGTGCAGAGATAGAGGCTATGGTAACTGAAACTCTCTACCATTCACTTGTAATGAGCCATTGACTTAGTTTATCCACTTTGACTGCCTTTTCTACAAATGTATGGTTGTTGAGGAGTAGACTCACTACACCCACTGTCTTAGTTGGTGTAGCAGTGAAGTATTGTGTGGTGAAAAGTCTGGATCTTAGTTTATGCTGGCCCCTTTTTAACAGGTATGTATCTAGCAAAAGGCAGATACTGTGAGTTCCACCAGGATGTTTAGACATTTTATGAGATATTTCAGACCCCTGACAGTATATGTTAATATTGACAATAGTAGGTTTCTATTCATCATTTGCGTTCATGGCCAACGTATTGCCATAGGGAAAGGTAATGGGCAGCGTTAGGTCAGTGCTTGTCAAAGAGTAACTAAATAACCATGGATGATAGGTTGAATCGAATTGGTACCGTAAGGCAGACAAGGGTATGGGATGTAACCCCCAAAGCCATTCCTCTACTGCCTTAGCAGACCTGTCCAAAACAACATATGGGGGTGTATCAGCCCTGTTGACTCCCACCATCCAAGCTCCATATGGACCCCTCCTCCTTGGCCCCAAAAATACATGCTCCCCACATCGGGTGCCGTGGGAGCCATTCGAGCCATTTCTCTAATGTCAAGCGTTATAGTTATTCTGAGTCAAGATTGGGCTGAAAAACCCCAGACCCTCCTCAAAGAGCTGTTTTAGATGGGTCAGCGCACCTTCATTGCCTGCTGCAATCCCTTCCAGGCTTGATTTCGAGTTCCTCCACTTCTGTAAGATTTTCCGATTTTCATCATGATGGGATAGCCCACTTGAGATATGTGCTGATTGATTAGTCCAAACAAAAAGCAAGCATCCTCCTCAGAAGCCTAAGAATGATGTTTACCTTCCGCGGGAAAGCAAATGCAGAATGGATAGCCCCATCTATACTTGATGTTTTTAGTCCTTAAAAGTTCTGTGATGGGCATTAAGTACCCATTCTTTGCGAGAGTGACAGAGAAAAGGTCTTAAAACAACTGTGTAGGTCCACTATTGAACTTGGTGGTCCCCCTTCCCGAGCTTGGGTGATGATCATTTCATTTTCTTCATAGAAGTGGACTCCGTTGGTATCCCGCAGATGTGGATATTGTTCCACCTCGAGGTCTTCACATTTCTTCTGTAGAATGATGTGCTGATCCTCAAGTGCAATTATACACTTATGTAGGTGGTTGTATCATCAACTGTTCATGCAGGCCCTTCTCTACTTCTTTGACTTGCCACCTCAGTTCCATCGAATGTCTTCAAATTTCTAATAAATCGCTGATTGTCAGTTTTAACTGCTTGAGTATTATTTTTAAAACATCAGAAAGCCTGTAGGAAGAAGTCTCTAGTGACGGTCCAATCAGGGTCCATACTCTGTAAAAGACCCTCTTCATAACTTGCTGCCAAACGTTGCTTCCTTTATTTGTTCAGGCCCTCTGGGATTTAATCTGATGCAGCATGTCCTTAATCAATGGTTCTTTCTTAGCCCATCCAACTGTCATGGATAGAGTTGGAGGGCGAGTGAGATTCGGAGACTCTCCAAACTTGACTGCCCTTGAGTTGCCACCACTGTGCATTTAGTTGCTGCATCTTGGGCCTGTTCGGGCATGGAATGCGAATCAGGGCACCCTTCATCGTATATCAGCTCAAATTCTTCTGAATATTTTTATTAATGAGAGGAGGTGGCTTCAGCCATCACCACACAGACTTCACTTAACTACTGCAGCAAGGTTTCTGGGAAGGCTCTTGGGCTTCTAGAGGAATGAGGGACCTATCACCTCTTCTTAAGGGGTCCCCTGCTGAACTTAACAGTCAATCAGAAATATTGGGATCCACCACTCTTACCGTACGGGAGCCCCAGCAGAGTGATATCAGGTTTCTTAAACCCACCAAGGACTGTAGAAAATGCAAGTAAATAATGAATATTCCTTGAGGATTCACAGGCCCCAGTCTTAGGATACAGTCCTCAATATCTCTCCTATTCAGGGCATCCGGAGGGTAACAGCAGACTGCAGATGGCAGCTCGACAGGTGACTCCCGAATAAATTTCTCTCTGGTGCCTTCTGCAGGTTAGAAGGGTCTGTGTGTTTCTAATATCAGGGGGAAGTGTCTTCAGGGGCCTCCGCGTTCACAAACCAAATGGAGGTCCCTCCATCAGGTCATGGATGGACAGATACCAGCATCTACCTCCTCTGGGCGTATGGTGCTCCTGGAGGTCGGGTTCACATGGGCGAATAGCAGACCGCTGCCTAAGATGTGTATGGCCATGTCCTCATGCCCCAAGCTGATCAAGGGTGGTGTTGTTCTCAAATGGGGCAACACCAGCCTTTCAAGCTGCCCTGCAGCTTCTTTCAATCGAATGCTGTAACACTGGCAGCCGCCATTTTGAATTTGCTGCACAGTGTGGCGTCTGCTTGGTCAGTGGGAGCAACCTGTCCGGGGGCATCAAGTCATCCCCACTCAGAATATGGGGGTCGGGTGCCACACACTGGCTCTCTCTGACCCTAGATGGCTTGCTGCCCTGCCAAAGGGCTGTGGATTCTGGGCCCGAGCCAGAAACTCCACGGATAGATGTTCACTATCTATTGCCCAGGTATGCCCCCTTCCACTATCTTTAAATCCTTTTTATTGCCTTTCCCTCACATGTTCTGGGTCAGTCTGAAGACGTCTCGGTCCCAAAATGAGTACTGATGCCCTAACACCAGCAGCCACTAGCATGAATTAAACAGTGAGTGTGAGAAAGATGTTTTATGCACAAATGCACATGTATTCTACCTCTGTTAAATGGATGTATTTACTCTTGCCAAAACAAAATAATTCAATGTGTGAAGCTGCTGATATATTATCTTGAAAAGTGGGGAGCAACAGAGGTGTGTCTATACTCAAAATTAAGAATAGAGATGTTAGAAGTGTGTGATCTTAAACCGGTGAAATGTAATTTAACCTGATGCGAGAAATATTCGTTTTTGTTGCCTAAGTCTGAATGTTAACATTATCCTTAATCAACAATATACGAGTTTCCTTTGGCATGCAAATTACAAGTTTAAAACAACTATACAGTTGTATGTTGTAAATAATAGACTTTATCCTATGAGTGTCCGTAAAACACTTATCACATTCAAAGCCAATAACTGCCTTTAAACATGCTGATTTAGCACAGCAGATGAAATATTAAGTGGAATGTGTTTTCGGGTCGGATACACTGCAACTGCACTGGACCTAGACCAAACAATGATACAAGATAAAGGATAACAACTTCTCATGTAAATACCTTTGTTGTCTTATTACCCTGGGATAAGGAAAAGACTGGAATACAAGTCCCTGCCACGAACTACACCACAATGCTGCTAATCCAAGGCATGCTGAACAGTACTACTGTATTCATCTTTACCATCCTCTTCATACCTAACTGGCTCAATCCATTATTCATAAAAAATGGCCCGGTGATAATGTGATAATCCACAATGATTGTCTGCATGCTTTAGGGACCTGGCTGCATTCAGAGGATGCAAAAACGATTATACAGTAACAAGTTATTAAGGAAAATGTTTCCTTATAACTCCAAAAAGTTACTGAGAGCTGGAGTCATTGTGACTCCATGGCAGACTTCTGTATCCTATTCAATGCTAACTTCACTCTAAAACAGGCACTGGCAAAGCCAATAGGTCTGGCCTTAGCGAGCTGGTGCAATGGTTATATTTTTTCTTTTGTTTTTGTGTGTAAGTATATGCCACAAAAATAAAAGAAGGAAAAGAAATATGCAGTCACTTAAAAGTGGCCTTCTTATGATTGTAATAAATTAAAATGTTAAGAATAATTAATTGATTCAACTGTTTTACCAGCAGTGTTTTTTAAACAAAAAGCATGTGAGCCGTGCAGGCATTTTATTATTACATCATTAAATGTGTTTTATTGAAGCCGCTTTCCAAACAAAGAGAAATGAATTACTTTTAGGAGCATATGAACAATGTGCAGTCACTCAAAGTGAAGGGTGCTAACAGGTAAAGTGAGCTGACTCTATGCCCCATGCTCTATTGTGTGGTGCATGGAAGTAAAACGAGAATGACAATTTAACAGACCAATGGGGGAAGCCTGCTGCCAAAACGCCACACTTTGTATGTATACAATGGATGATTTCTTAGGAAAAACAATAGCCTGGCGAGTCAGCTAAAGCTATAAAAAGCATTTTCAGTGCAACAGGTCTCGCATTTGCTCGAGTTAGAGCTATTAGTGTTGTAAACATAAACAGATAAAGTAGTCCGGACTCCAGGCTGAAAACATCGAGCCTCGTATGTTTCTGGTACTTTACCAGTGCTGTGTAGGTGGGCTAAACACCGGAAAAGGCATGACGTATGCATGCCTTTCACAAATGAAAGCAGGCGGATTTTAAACGGCAAGCCCACGAACCAATGTGAGTGACTGATGTAGCATGGGAGTGGTTTCAAGCCCAAAGAGAGATTACAGAGTGGACGGAGCGCTTTGCGCTCACCCATAAAAAAGGTTGACATCAAAACAACTCAAGGAAAAGGAAAAGTCACAAAATGTCTTTCCATCCTCACACTGATGATGAAATAACAGCCATGTCCACTGGAAAGCACTGTGCTGAGGCCACCAAGGATCCAATAACAATTTAATTCCAAACGCCAATGCAACTATGTGAGCCCTAAGCAACATCTAATACACATTTCTTTCTCAGGAAGTCTGTTGTCAAGTTTGTTTCCACGAAAAAACAAGCATTAGCAAAGCCAATAGGTCTGGTGTTGGCCACCAGGATTCTGCAGCATTCTGGCAATTCTTGTTTGGTCATGGGTTTTGTTAAACGGTATTGTTTGGGAATACACTGGGCCGTCATCAATCTAAAAAAAAAATTGCTACCGACAAAAAATATTTTTTTGCTAAAAAAAAAACGTACCATAGCACTCCCTGACACTGAAGGGAACTACTTTGCGTGAAGATATGTTCCTCATGAAAGGGGAGCATGTTGTAACCCTTAGTAAAGTCAGCCAATGGATGAAGTGTGCTGATACATTGTCCTTTAATGCATGCTGGAGTGGGTGGAAGACAAATATGAATGACACGAAACACAAACTAATATATGAAGTCTGTCTCGAACCCTATAAATATGATATACACATAATTTTTGTAAAATCAAAAGGTCTTGGCTAACACAGACCTAAAAAAATGAATCTGTCTAGCATTGGCTTAAAGCCCCTTGCTTTTGAGAAAGAAAGAAAGAAAGAAAGAAAGAAAGAAAGAAAGAAAGAAAGAAAGAAAGAAAGAAAGAAAGCAATAGCTAAAAGCAAAGAAAAAACATAACCAGATAAATATAGAAAGAGAAGAAAAGAGAAGGAAGAGAAAGAATAAAGAAGGCAGGAATTAAATAGAAGTGAGAGAAAGAAAAAAGAAGGAAGAAAAAAGAAAGATAAAGTAAAGAAAGAATGAACAAAAGAAAGAACGAAAGAAAGAGAATGAAAGAAGGGGAACGAAAGAAAGAAAGAACAAAAGAAAGAACTTAAGAAAGAACGAAAGAAATAAAAACAGAAAAAACATAACTAGATAAATATAGAAAGAGAAGGAAGAGAAAGAATAAAGAAGGCAATAATTAAATGGAAGTGAGAGAAAGAAAAAGAAAAAAGAAGGAAGAAAAAAGAAAAAAGAAAGAGAAAGTAAAGAAAGAATGAACAAAAGAAAGAACGAAAGAAAGAACAAAAGAAGGGGGACGAAAGAAAGAAAACAAAAGAAAGAAAGAAAGAAAGAAAGAAAAAAGAAAGAAAGAAAGAAAGATAGAAAGAAAGAAAGAAAGGAAGAAAAAGTAAAAAGAGGATAACAATACAGAACAACTGACACAGTCGGGTTTGCTGTGAAACAGCAGCAGTCAGAAAAGCAAATCACTCCAAAAGGAATTTACAACAGCATTGGCAGAAGATGGGATCTTGTAAAGATGGAATTTGCATCAGAAGTGTCCTGCCACCTCACTAGGCTCTAAACACAAAGGCAACACTAAAGTAATTATTAAGTAAAAACAAAAACACTTGCACTGAAGGGAACTAACTTGTATGCAGATTTACTCCTTGTGAGAGAGCAATGCAGTCACTCAAAGTAAAGTTAACCAGTGGCTCATGAAGGCTAGCCCATTGCTATATGCTGTAGTGGATGGAAGCAAAATGTGAATGACACAACAGACCAATGGATGGAGAGAAGTGGCTGAAAGTCCCTATAAGTGAATATATTCTACATATTTTAGTAAAATCAATATATCTTAGCTAACGTCAACCCTAACATGGCATCAATATGCACTAAAGAATGCAGGAATCTTTAAAAACAGAACAAACACACACAACAAGAATCCTAAAGCCAATCAACAAAATGTTGAAGTGAATCCAAAGAGGGGGATCATTTGTAAATTATGAGAGATCATTTCCATGCACAGTTTCAACAGTATTAATTTGATTAGCATTCTACAACAATTTGCAAATCCAATCTCAGGCACTGGAGCGGATTTATACAACGTTTCCTTTCACTGACTCGTCTCCTACTGTGGCAACACAAGTCCTAAGAAAAGGTCAAAGCCAAAGTGTCAACATTTAAAGAAAAAAAAACGTTTTAGAGACTGCTGCCTATCATGCTGAGGTTGGGTAACAACTAAATGAATGTTTCAGGGTGTGTGTTTTGTCATAATTGCTACACTTATATGGGTGTAAAATTGACCACAGTAATGCCATGAAATTCTGTAATTCGCATTTAGGCATGGGTCTATCTCTATGGCCCGAATTATGCAGATAATATAAAGTCATAAAGTCGTGTATCATGCATACACTGAAAACCGACAAAGATTCAAGGATTGACTAGAAAGGAATGACAGGCAGCAAGAACTTTCCAGTGTTTAGAAGCAGTGGCAACAGCAGTTGGAATTAAAATATCCAAAAGGAAAGTCTTTACAGAAAGTGCTTTGGTATCAGTGAGATATCCACGCCTCTCAATAAATAACGATACCCTCAGTTATTGGGTGTAGTAAATATCACCATTCATAAGTTTCGGGTAAAAATGATGGTTTTTGTGCTTATGTGCAGATTTTCTTTGTATTCTTTCACCCCACTTTTAAAGCCTGCCTGAGAGGAGTCCACCATGACTGGAAAACTACTTCCTCAACTAATACGAATGGCAAAATAATGAGGTCCTGATCTCAGGATATCAGGAGCTGTGAACATTTTTGATGACCAATCTTGGTCCGATACCTGCACCACCACAGATCAGTAGACATTTAGGTGTTCCAGTAGATACTCAAGGGCTTGTAGTTCTAATTAAATAATGGGATAAAAAAAAATATAAGTCTCAGATTACAAAGAAAGATCCTGGACAAGAGGGGCTACTCATGCACTGACATCCTCTGGTGGACCCCTTCCTCTCCCACTCCTTTTGTGACGTGGGAATTGTGGCATGAGAAAGGTTGCTAAGGGCCTGAGTGCAGGTAAAGAAAATTGGCCTTGCCCGCTGGTTAAGTAGAAACCGGCAGTAATAGTCAGAGTTCAGTGGTCCCCTCAGTCCTCTGGGGCCATGGCGTTACTGCACAACAGATTGTTATGCACTGCATGGGAACATGTGTTGAAACAGAGCTCTCAAATTTCCCATCACCATGTGCGAGTCAGTCATCCTGACAATGTTTATGCTTTGTATTCTGGTACCTGTAGTCTTGTTTATCACATCATAAAATCTACAGATCCAAAGAAGCAGAGAAGACTGACAGGGTTGTTTTTGAGCCCCACAGCAAGAGCTCTCAAGTTTCCCAAGTCCATTCATGAGTAGCTTCTTCCGGAACTTGTAGTTCTGCTTTGTTAATGGAATAAGGGCTCGTTATCCCAGAACAGAAATAAAAAACATCCTGGCCTGGATAATCTACTCAGGCACGGACCTGGAAAACTTCAACATTTTCAGTGGCAGAGCTCTATTTTCCCATCAAAGCAAGGGTGTCAGGGATCCTAGTGTAGGCAAAGAATACCGGTTGTGTAAGTGGGGGAAGCTCTGATGGAGCCCGAAAAGTTACATTTTCCAGTGAAATTCCCAGATGGAATTACCGATATGCAAGAACGCAAAACAAATTGCAGAGGACTGTCCACAGATGGTGCAGGTATCTAGGTACAGTAAATGGCCAAAGGCCATGGCTTGTGCCCAGTACCCAAATGGCACATCTTAACCCTATACACAGTGAACACTGGTGTTACTAGAGGTAAGGAAAGTAACATCATGTGGCTTGTGAGTGCTGCGGGTGGGGAGACTGCGACTGCACGCCTCTGGGAGTTAACAAAGTGCCTGCCATGGGCCAGTACTCACTCTGGGTGCAGTACATGATGAAGGTGCACATGTTTGTATCTATGAGTATATTGTAATTGAGAGTCATTCTTGTGTCAGTGCATGGTGCGCCTGTGAGAGTGCATGGTGTGCCTGTGAGAGTGCAAGGTGTGCCTGTGTCAGTGCATGGTGTGCCTGTGAGAATGCATGGTGTGCCTATGTCAGTTCATGATGTGCCTGTGAGAGTGCATGGTGAGCTTGTGAGAGTGCATGGTGTGCCTGTGTCAGTGCATGGTGTGCCTGTGAGAGTGCAAGATATGCTTGTGAGAGTGCATGGTGTGCCTGTGCGAGTGCATGGTGTGCCTGTGCGAGTGCATGGTGTGCCTGTGAGAGTGCATGGTGTGCCTGTGAGAGTGCATGGTGTGCCTGTGAGAGTGCATGGTATGCCTGTGAGAGTGCATGGTGTGCCTGTGAGAGTGCATGGTGTGCCTGTGAGAGTGCATGGTGGGCCTGTGTCAGTGCATGGTGGGCCTGTGTCAGTGCATGGTGGGCCTGTGTCAGTGCATGGTGGGCCTGTGTCAGTGCATGGTGTGGCTGTGAGAGTGTAAGATATGCTTGTGAGAGTGCATGGTGTGTCTGTGAGAGTGCAAGATGTGCTTGTGATACTGCATGGTGTGCCTGTGAGAGTGCAAGATATGCCTGTGAGAGTGCATGGTGTGCCTGTGAGAGTGCAAGATGTGCCTGTGAGAGTGCATGGTGTGCTTGTGAGAGTGCATGGTGTGCTTGTGAGAGTGCATGGTGTGCCTGTGAGAGTGCATGGTGTGCCTGTGAGAGTGCATGGTGTGCCTGTGAGAGTGCATGGTGTGTCTGTGAGAGTGCATGGTGTGTCTGTGAGAGTGCATGGTGTGTCTGTGAGAGTGCAATATGTGCCTGTGAGAGTGCATGGTGTGCCTGTGTCAGTGCATGGTGTGCCTGTGTCAGTGCATGGTGTGCCTGTGTCAGTGCATGGTGTGCCTGTGTCAGTGCATGGTGTGCCTGTGTCGGTGCATGGTGTGCCTGCGAGAACGTATGGTGTGTCTATGAGAGTGTATGGTTTCGGGTTTGTCTGTACGAGCGCATGGTGAAGGCTGTGTGTGGATCTGTGAGAATGAACTAGGTGCCTGTGTGAGTGCTAGGCGAGTTATGAAAATGAATGCAGCATTTTTGTGTATATCGAGGGAAGTGGGAGAGAAAAATATGTTTGGGTGCATAGAAGAGGCCCTTTCTGAGTGCAGGCGGAGGAGAGGGTCTTTGTGAGTGCAGTGAGAGAGGGAGGGTGTGTGTTCGTTCGAGCAGCATGACTATGTGAACGCACAGTGAATAATGTGCCTAGACACAGGTCTAGAATGCCTGAAAGGAGGTGTGAGGGAAGTGGCTGTATGAGTACAGGGTGAGAAATTTACGCAAGTGCAGGGTTTCAATGTTTATCATAAGTGTACAATATGGAGAGTGCCTGTGTTACTGCCAGGGGAGGTGTGTGTCTGCATGTTGTGAGCGCAGGGTGAATTGTGTGCCTGTGTGAGTGCAGAGTAAGAGATTTTCCTTAATGAGTGCTCAGTAAGGAAGATGTGTTTCTTAGCGCATTTAGCGCCAGCTGCATGCTTGTGTGAGTGTAGGGCGAGCAATATGCCCAAGTGCAGGGCAAGCGCTGTGCCTGTGTGAGTTACTGTGAGCGGGGCGTTGTGCCTGTGAGTGAGGGTGAACGTTGGGCCTGCGTCAGTGAGCGCTGTGTCTGTGTGAATGAGGGTGAGCGTTGTGCGAGTGAGGGTGAGCGCTGTGCCTGTGTGAATGAGGGTGAGCGTTGTGCCTGTGTGAGTGTGGGTGAGGGTGAGCGTTGTGCCTGTGTGAGTGTGGGTGAGGGTGAGGGCTGTGCCTGTGTGGATGAGGGCTGTGCCTGTGTGGATGAGCGCTGTGTGGATGAGCGCTGTGCCTGTGTGAGTGTGGATGAGCGCTGTGCCTGTGTGGGTGAGTGCTGTGCCTGTGTGAGTGAGGGTGAGCGTTGTGCCTGTGTGAGTGAGGGGGAGCGTTGTGCCTGTGTGGCTGGGCGCTGTGCCTGTGAGGAAGGATGAGCGCTGTGCCTGTGTGAGTGTGGGTGAGCGCTGTGCCTGTGAGGAAGGGTGAGCGCTTTGCCTGTGAGCGAGGGTGAGCGCTTTGCCTGTGAGCGAGGGTGAGCGCTGTGCCTGTGTGAGTGTGGGTGAGCGCTGTGCCTGTGAGGGTGAGCGCTGTGCCTGTGAGTGAGGGTGAGAGCTGTGCCTGTGAGTGAGGGTGAGAGCAGTGCCTGTGTGAGTGTGGGTGAGCACTGTGCCTGTGAGTGAGGGTGAGCGCTGTGCCTGTGTGAGTGTGGGTGAGCGCTGTGAGTGTGGGTGAGCACGGTGCCTGTGAGTGAGGGTGAGCGCTGTGCCTGTGAGGGTGAGCGCTGTGCCTGTGTGAGTGAGGGTGAGCGCTGTGAGTGTGGGTGAGCGCGGTGCCTGTGAGTGAGGGTGAGCGCTGTGCCTGTGTGAGTGAGGGTGAGCGCTGTGAGTGTGGTGCCTGTGAGTGAGGGTGAGCGCTGTGCCTGTGAGGGTGAGCGCTGTGCCTGTGAGTGAGGGTGAGAGCTGTGCCTGTGTGACTGTGGGTGAGCACTGTGCCTGTGAGTGAGGGTGAGAGCTGTGCCTGTGTGAGTGTGGGTGAGCACTGTGCCTGTGAGTGAGGGTGAGCGCTGTGCCTGTGTTAGTGTGCGTGAGCACTGTGAGTGTGGGTGTGGGTGAGCGCTGTGCCTGTGAGGAAGGGTGAGTGCTTTGCCTGTGAGCGAAAGTGAGCGCTGTGCCTGTGTGAGTGTGGGTGAGCGCTGTGCCTGTGTGAGTGTGGGTGAGCGCTGTGCCTGTGAGTGAGGGTGAGAGCTGTGCCTGTGTGAGTGTGGGTGAGCACTGTGCCTGTGAGTGTGGGTGAGCGCTGTGCCTGTGTGAGTGTGGGTGAGCGCTGTGCCTGTGTGAGTGAGCGCTGTGCCTGTGAGTGAGGGTGAGCGATGTGCCTGTGTTAGTGTGCGTGAGCGCTGTGCCTGTGAGGGTGAGCGCTGTGCCTGTGAGTGAGGGTGAGAGCTGTGCCTGTGAGTGAGGGTGAGAGCAGTGCCTGTGTGAGTGTGGGTGAGCACTGTGCCTGTGAGTGAGGGTGAGCGCTGTGCCTGTGTGAGTGTGGGTGAGCGCTGTGAGTGTGGGTGAGCACGGTGCCTGTGAGTGAGGGTGAGCGCTGTGCCTGTGAGGGTGAGCGCTGTGCCTGTGTGAGTGAGGGTGAGCGCTGTGAGTGTGGGTGAGCGCGGTGCCTGTGAGTGAGGGTGAGCGCTGTGCCTGTGTGAGTGAGGGTGAGCGCTGTGAGTGTGGTGCCTGTGAGTGAGGGTGAGCGCTGTGCCTGTGAGGGTGAGCGCTGTGCCTGTGAGTGAGGGTGAGAGCTGTGCCTGTGTGACTGTGGGTGAGCACTGTGCCTGTGAGTGAGGGTGAGAGCTGTGCCTGTGTGAGTGTGGGTGAGCACTGTGCCTGTGAGTGAGGGTGAGCGCTGTGCCTGTGTTAGTGTGCGTGAGCACTGTGAGTGTGGGTGTGGGTGAGCGCTGTGCCTGTGAGGAAGGGTGAGTGCTTTGCCTGTGAGCGAAAGTGAGCGCTGTGCCTGTGTGAGTGTGGGTGAGCGCTGTGCCTGTGTGAGTGTGGGTGAGCGCTGTGCCTGTGTGAGTGTGGGTGAGCGCTGTGCCTGTGAGTGAGGGTGAGAGCTGTGCCTGTGTGAGTGTGGGTGAGCACTGTGCCTGTGAGTGAGGGTGAGCGCTGTGCCTGTGTGAGTGTGGGTGAGCGCTGTGCCTGTGTGAGTGAGCGCTGTGCCTGTGTGAGTGAGGGTGAGCGCTGTGAGTGTGGGTGAGCGCGGTGCCTGTGACTGAGGGTTAGCGCTGTGCCTGTGAGTGAGGGTGAGAGCTGTGCCTGTGTGAGTGAGCACTGTGCCTGTGAGTGAGGGTGAGCGATGTGCCTGTGTTAGTGTGCGTGAGCGCTGTGAGTCTGGGTGAGCGCTGTGCCTGTGTGAGTGTGGGTGAGCGCGGTGCCTGTGAGTGAGGGTGAGCGCGGTGCTTGTGAGTGTGAGTGAGTGCTGTGCCTGGGTGAGGTTGAGTGAGCGCTGTGCCTGTGTGAGTGAGGGTGAACGCTGTGCCTGTGTGAGTAAGGGTGAGCGCTGTGCCTGTGAGTAAGGGTGAGCGCTACACCTGTGTGAGTGTGGGTGAGCGCGGTGCCTGTGAGTAAGGATGAGCGCTACGCCTGTGTGAGTGTGGGTGAGCGCGGTGCCTGTGAGTGAGGGTGAGCGCTGTGAGTGTGGGTGAGCGCTGTGCCTGTGTGTGTGGGTGAGCGCTGTGCCTGTGTGAGTGTGGGTGAGCGCTGTGCCTGTGTGAGTGTGGGTGAGCGCTGTGCCTGTGTGAGTGTGGGTGAGCGCTGTGCTGTGCCTGTATGAGTGAGGGTGAGCGCGGTGCCTGTGAGTGTGGGTGAGCGCGGTGCCTGTGAGTGAGGGTGAGCGCTGTGCCTGTGAGTGAGGGTGAGCGCTGTGAGTGTGAGTGAGCGCTGTGCCTGTGAGTGAGGGTGAGCGCGGTGCCTGTGGAAGTGTGGGTGAGCGCTGTGAGTGTGGGTGAGTGCTGTGTCTGTGAGTGAGGGTGAGTGCTGTGCCTGTGTGAGTGTGGGTGAGCGCTGTGTCTGTGAGTGTGGGTGAGTGTTGTGCCTGTGAGTGTGGGTGAGCGCGGTGCCTTTGAGTGAGCGCTGTGCCTGTGTGAGTGAGGGTGAGCGCTGTGCATGTGTGAGTGTGGGTGAGCGCTGTGCCTGTGAGTGTGGGTGAGCGCTATGAGTGTGGGTGAGCGCTGTGTCTGAGTGTGGGTGAGCGCTGTGCCTGTGTGAGTGAGTGAGGGTGAGCGCTGTGCCTGTGAGTGTGGGTGAATGCTGTGCCTGTGAGTGTGGGTGAGCGCTGTGCTTGTGTGAGTGAGGGTGAGCGCGGTGCCTGTGAGTGAGGGTGAGCGCGGTGCCTGTGAGTGAGGGTGAGCGCTATGAGTGTGGGTGAGCGCTGTGAGTGTGGGTGAGCGTGGTGCCTGTGAGTGAGGGTGAGCGCTGTGCCTGTGGAAGTGTGGGTGAGCGCTGTGCCTGTGGATGAGCGCTGTGCCTGTGTGAGTGTGGGTGAGCGCTGTGAGTGTGGGTGAGTGCTGTGTCTGTGAGTGAGGGTGAGTGCTGTGCCTGTGTGAGTGTGGGTGAGCGCTGTGTCTGTGAGTGTGGGTGAGCGCTGTGTCTGTGAGTGTGGGTGGGCGTTGTGCCTGTGAGTGTGGGTGAGCGCGGTGCCTTTGAGTGAGCGCTGTGCCTGTGTGAGTGAGGGTGAGCGCTGTGCATGTGTGAGTGTGGGTGAGCGCTGTGCCTGTGAGTGTGGGTGAGCGCTGTGAGTGTGGGTGAGGGGGCACAGGGGTTACATCTTAGATAGTTAGGGATACTTTGCTGGGAAATCAATTTTGAAGTCATCTGAGTTTATTACAATAGAAGGGATTCCATAGAGTATACCGATGGAACAAGAAGTACGAGCTGATATGATTATATATTGTTTCTCCATCATAAAACCATCAGCCGCAATTTAGACCCATAGGACATTATGGGATTTACATTTCGGCGGAGGGGATATCCCTCACCGCTGTGAGGAGGAACCCATCTGCCAATATCTACATGAGGCCCTTAATGTCATGTTATGTTAGAGCACAGTGCTACATTTTAAATGTAATAAAAGGTGGGGTGAAGGCATTTAGATGATGTTGAATTAGTTGAGAATGAAAACTACTAACTTGAGCAGGTGGCGTTAAAGGTATTCAGTTGACACTTCATACAAGGTGAGGTATAAGAAACGTGATTTGTAACTAAATCTCGCAGAAGCGCGGTGGAAAGCTTGACGCAAAGGGTACCGTCGAGGTAGGTGATAAGAACACCACTACTGACATGGGAACATATGCCTCATTCGTACTAATGGTCGGTACAATGGATTTTGGTTTATTTATGTCACATTCCTTCTTTGTAAGCTGGACACTTCGAACATACGGGCCATCTCCACCCTTAGCCGGCATGTAGGGTTGGTCTCTCCTGTGAGCTCCATCATTCCATCTATTTTGCATTCTGAGAAGTCCGCTAATGACATCTATCCATCATGTCTGGAGTCTGCGCCGTCTCCTAGCTTCCAATGGAGCGGGCTCCCCTGTAGTCTGCGCCATCCGCCTTGTCCTCGGCAAGGCCGCACCCGAGCACTCTGTCCCTCATCAGAGCAGCGAGCGTCATTACCCGCTCGTCAATGCCCGCCCTCCCCTTGCAAGGGCCTTATAAAAATACTCTGTAAGAACAAGGTATTTACAAGGGGTTCCACCCAAGATATTTTATCCATACTGCACGTCACTTTGCAGCAGACCTCAGCCCTTGTGTCTTTACACCGCCTGATTTGGAGACTGGAGGCCAACCTTGTTCTAAGGTAACAGGTGTTGGGGGTGCTTCTCTTGGGCATGGCTTGGGAAGATTAGGTTTATAATGACTTGCTCTCTTTGTTTAAGGTAGACAATACGCTTTAAGGAGAAATTTGTGTATTCATGTACAAAATGTTGTGATTGTTCATATTCATATCACTTATTCTCACAATCCTAATTTTGGCTTGCCATTATCCTAATCATTGAAGCTCATGTATTTTATCGTAGATTGCAGTCTTTGCAATAAATGTCTTGAACACCGGGGGGGGGGGTGGAAATTAAGACTTGAATCACTACGATTTTCCCTGAAAGAATCTCAGAGTCCCTGCTCTAGTCTACTAGAAATCACCTTTACTATTTGTGCTTTGGTGAGATGCTGCTAGAAAGCTGGAAGGGTTGGGCTGACAGCTGACAACTGGTGTAGGAGTGATGCTGTTGCCTGCAATCTGAGGTGTTGCCACCCCTAATCCAGCAGATACAACAGTCCTTATGACAGTAGCAAATGAATACCCCAAACCCCCTTTCAGGATAGGTGTCTAATTAACAGCTCGGGGTGTCAACAGCAGCTGCAAACCACTGATACACTGAAATGTGATTCAGGCAGAAGAGGCACACTCCTATCAGACCTCTCGTCCTCCTGAAATGAAAGAAGTCACAAAGTGCTCAATTTCAACTTGTGATGTACCTGCAGTACACTTTGCCACTCCAGTACATTAATGAGTCACAAACACTATAATTTTGCATATTGCAAAGCACTTTGTGACCACAAAAACTCTTTGTACTTTGGGGTCAATGTCCCAAGGATGAATAAATATATTCCTTTGGCCCAGAAGTAATCAGGTATGCAGTTTTTATGCTCAACGTTATAAGATTTTTCAACATGAATGTAAAAAAAATGTTAATCAAGTACACCATATTTTAGTGGTTGGCTTTATGGTATGTATGTATGTACTGAGTTTCCGTATGCGCACTTCATGCTGAAATTTCTCATTTCTGTATTACTTTTGTTAAGGTTTGTTTCTTGATTTCTTGTGTGTTTAACAGATTTTAGAGTAGGGAAAGAATGATGGGAATGGATTTGAGAGGGGAGTAGTAAGTAGTCTTTGTAAGAACTGAGTGTGTGTGTGTGCCTGTTAGTTGGGTGACATGGCTAAAAAAGGAGGGGAAGTTTGAGAAGCATGTTTGTAAGTTCATAGTAGTTACAAAAATTTGGGATGAACCAGAGAGAGGAGGGATGGGATAAAGGTTGAAATGAGGATTTTTGTAATTAAAAAACTGAAATTAACTTATACATACACCTATGCATACAACACTTGGTAAGGTTGTATTGGTTGGAGAAAACCCATATACCCCTATGTGCACAGAAGCAGGAATATTTACACGGTCTGATGTGCACAGTTATCTTGTGGAGAGGTATGCAAATGTTTTCATGACATTTTTCAGAGTTTTAGTAGCAGGCATTATACATGCACCTTTATGCACATAAGATCCGCAATTATGACATAGTCTGATATACACATCTCTTGAGGTGTACCCTTTTCTCTTTATATGAATGTATCTGCTTTGTACAATGACACACACTATATATATATATATATATATATATATATATATATATATATATATATATATATATATATATATATATATATATATATATATATACACACACAGACACACACACACATTAAAAGTTACTTACCTCCAGTAATGGTATTTCTGGTGGATACTCCAACAGCAGATTCCTCACCATATAATGTTACCCAAATTTCAGACTGGAGGCAGAAAGTGTTTGCTAGCCATGCCTCACGCCCCACTAGGAGGCACCATGCAGTTCTGCATTGAGCTCCACACTGTCCAGAAGTCAGAGACCGGAGCTGCATTTATGTGCCACACCTGAGCGCTGACATTAGAGTCATGCTTTTCTCTTGTCACACCCACAGACCTGGAGCATGAACCATCAGTTGTATTAGTGAGCATATTCCTAACTTGGGACTTTTTTTAAATGGTAAAAAGAGGTCACTTGTAGAACATGGAGGTGGGAGGGAAGTGAAAATTTGTGGTTAGATGGAGTATCCACCAGAAACAACATTACCAAAGGTAAGTACCTTATTCTTCTGATGGACTTCTAACTGTTGATTCCTCACCTCTGAACAGATAGCGAAAAAATACCTCACAGGCAGAGGATCTGTGGAATGGGGTCAGACCAAAAAGTCTTTCAGGACCAAGTGGGAAAAACATCCTTCCCACAGGACTGAGCTGTCAAAGCAATATGCTTTGGAAACGCATGCAGTAATGCAGGGGAATAAGGGGTCCTGCCACTAGTCCAATTGTGGTCATGCCACCACCGCATTTTGTGTGCAGTCTCCTCCAATATCTAAATAGTATTTGATAGGTTTCCTTGCTGCAGGGTCCACTAGAACTTTTGATCCTAATGCATAGCCCATATATGCCACAAGGTGTAGACAACAAAGAAGGTGCAGGAGGCTAAAAGACCAAAAAGCCTCAAAGCCTCATTCACTGAGACCTAGGACCGAGGTTGAAAAAACAAGGTCACTGCCCAAATGTTCTGGACTTGCTGCAATGAGAGAAGGTTTTAAACTGAACCATAACCAGGACAGCTCCAATAAAAGGAAGCCTCTGCGAAGGAGTCTGTTGGGATTTTGGCTCATTTATCTTGTACCCAAATGATGTCAGGAGGTTTGCGGGTGACTGAATATGGCGAACCTGCCTTCAACAGCCAATACTCAAGGTAGGGGTAACTTGATTGAGGGCCCCTGTAGTCCTTGGGGCCTGAAGGCATATGAAAAGGAGATGGGTGGATGAAAATGTCTGCTGTATGGCTTCCTTAAAGGTGACAATTTGCTGTGATTTGGGGAAATTTAGGGCATATAGGGAACAACTATGGAATCAGCTTTCCAACGGGAGGTCTGGAAGGAGACCAACTAACATGGTGACTTGCATCTTCTCTTTGAATAGGGAGAATTTCAACCACAAAGTTGACCTCTCACTGAAGCAACCTCAGAAGCGATTCTACGCTGTTGACTTGGGGCAGGAGTGGGACTTACATAAGGCCCGCAACTTCTCTTGTGTTCGAAGATGTACAGCTTCACTTATCGGTCCCAGATTGCCTATAGGTGCATGAGGGTATACTTGTTTCATGAGTTCAAGTCGGGTCCAGAGTCCAAACAGCAGAGACACATCTCATGCGGGTCTGTGATCTGTTTTTTACAATTGCAGCACAGTTTGAAACCTAAAGTCTTAGGAGGGGACATCTTTCTCTAACACAATTTTGGAGGCTGATGAAAATTGGGAGCAGAGGTCCGGATCCTTGTTGGAAGGTATGGAAAGAAAGAAACTGGCATGAGCATGAATGGTGGCGTTTACATGCGGTGGTGCACTGCTGCATTGCTGTCAAATGCTTTCTGGATTCAGTCTGGTACCTGGAGAGTACTCTTAGGTGAAGAATCTGCAATTAAAAGTATTCATCAGAAAAAAAGTTTTAGACCAGACCTAAAGATACCTGTCTAGTTTAAGTCTGGTCAAAGGAAATCCCAGACTCTGTGCTACGAAATCATATGTATTACGTGTTACAAGTACTTATTGCACAAACTCTATTGGGAGGAAATGATGTGCAACTCTTCGGAGGTGATCCAAGTTGTAAACTTAGGGTGTAGGATACTCTATTTGCCTCAACATCAGAAAGGCCCCTTTTGAAGTGACGCACACAACACTCTTGTTAATCAGAGGTTAATTTGTGAAAATTACAGCACGCCTGGTAGAGTTTACAGGTTTTAGAGCTGGCAGTACACCGTAGGACTTTTGTACATAATGAATAGTGTTTCAAATGTGTTTGTGGATACGTTCAGATGTATAGAGGCGAAATTATGAAATGCAGTATATAAATAAACCATTAATAAACTACTTAACAACTCAGCAGTCAATTCTCTGGCTGCAACATGAATCAGCTTGTCACATCAATGTGACCAACTGCACTCTGCACATCGATCTCTTCCTCCCACTGAAACTGCAGCGAGGTGTCTCCCCCACTACCCAGAGCGGCGGATGGTGCCCAGGCTGTCCCGGGCTGGAAGAGAAGAGGGCCCGGGGGAGGAAGAGGAGACGCTGTGTCGTGACCACTCCTCAAGCAGGCCATCACAGACGTGAAATGCAGCCATGGAGGCAGGGTAGGTGCCCGTAATGTGATCGGATCTCGAGGTTCAGAGGCCTCGTGGGTGGAAGACATGAAGATGGATGGCAGGGGGAGGCGGGGGAGAGCGGGGGAGATACAGAGGAAGCTGAGGTAAAGGAGAAATTTGCTGAAACAAGGACGTTCTTGAAGGGATAGTCACACCTACACAACTTGAGGTACACTTTATACACCTGATTACGCCACGAACACCTGTAACCTAACATGGTTGTTTATTTAAATACTTTGTATAGCGCACAAGTATTGCTTCTAGGTACTAGCGAGAGGCGAGTCGGACCACAGAGCATCAGAGTCTGTAACAGGAAGGTTTCTGGTTGTTTTCTAAATGCCAAGTGGGGAGGGAGTAATGTAAGTATTACGGCAGGTTGTATGCGTCACAGCCGCGATTCGGCCATTGAAAATAGTCTGTCTCCTTCGGACTTGTCCTTCGTTTATGGACCGTTTTTGAGGATGGCAGAGCGAAGTGGCCTGGACAGGTGTGTTTCTTGATACTGTTCTTTTGGTATTCTGGTGCTGAGACATGAATGCATTTAAATGTGCTATACAGTGCTTTGCTGAGTGATGTGTTGGGTTTTGATAGGTAAGTCGTTTTTACCATTTTCTTGGGTTACAAAGCGGCAAACGGCTACCAATTGTGTCAATTTGGGCCGTTTACCCCTAATGTACTAGGGCCTGACGTATAGTAGGTCACAAATTAAAACCAAGTACACCTCTTAAGTAATGTAATGTACTTTATAAAGCGTGCAGCTACCCAATAGGGTTTCCTGGCGGTACACAACTGAAAAAGTGAGAGTCAGACTCCCGGGTTAAAATAACCAGGTCTTCAGACACTTGCGGAGGGCAAGCCGTGTGGGGCAGTTCTGTATGGAAACAGGCAGAGAGTCCAGAGCTCAGGGTCCAGAACTGATAATGAATGACCCCCTATCCGACCGCGGCAAAATCTCGGAACTGTGCACAGATCCAGGTGCTGAGATCCTTGGGGTGGGCAGGTGAGTAAGGCAATATCCGTTCCTGTATATAACGAGGACCGGCTCCTGCTCTAGCTTTATACAGATAGCACAGCGCCTCAAAGTGGATGCGCTTCAAAATCGTCATGCAGTGAAGCTCTTGCAGAACCGAAGTGACCGAACCAAATTTTGGAAGGCAAAACAAAAGACGCGCCGCCGCATTCTGAACCGTCTGCAAGTGGCTAATAGAACACTGGTCCGCGCTAAAATAGAAGATATTAGCGTAGTCTAATCTGGACAGGATTTGAGCTTGAATTAAAGTCTTTTGGGCAGTCAGAGGAAGAAACCAAATGATCTTCTTAAGCCACTTGAGCATAGAAAAACAAGTATTAGTCACTTTCACGATCTGAGGTTTCAATGACAGATTTACATGTGGTAAAAAGTTCAGATTCTTAACTTTGGAAGACGGAGTTGGAGTGGGTCTCAAAATAGTCGGCCAGGGGTTCTTGCACAAGATCATCACCTCCCTCTTGTCTCCATTCAACTTGAGTGAGCTGTTACTCATCCAGGTAGAAACTGACCTCAGGCCAACGTTAAAACTGGACGGGCACTGCTCCTGAGCAGATGACAAGAATACAATCTGGGTATCGTTTGCATAGGAAAAGAGGGTCAGGCCACAGCTCTCCACCACATCACCCAGCAGGCGGCCATAGACGTTAAAAAGCAAGGGACTGAGCACAGAACCCTGCGGAATCCCTGAAGTAAGAATCTGCCTATCAGACGTTGTGTTGGCCAAGCATACATGAAAGGCCCGAATGTGAAGAAACAAAGTTAGCCAAGACAGTGCAGATCCCTCCAGACCAAAAAATTACAGTCCCTCAGTCAAAGTAGAGTGAGACACTGTATCAAACGCAGCACCCAGATCAAGAAGAACGAGCGCCCCAATTCCACCATCACGAAGAGATTTTTAAGATGTACTGTAACTGCCAGGAGGGCAGCGTCCGTGCTATGCCCTGAGCTGAAACCGGATTGTGAAGAGAGAAGAGATTTTGAATTCTCCACATGCGCTGCTAGCAAGGTATTCACATGTTTCTCGAGCACCTTTGAAAGGCAGGGCAAAAGAGAGATGGGCCAGTAGTGTGATCATATGCTAGGGTTAGGGTTAGGTTTCTTTAGAAGAGGAAGCACCATAGCATGTTTCCAGCATGCTGGGACAACACCCTTATGAAGACATCAGTTGAGCAGGTTCACTACACCCTGTAGTAGTTCCATATTAAACAATCTAAACTTATCAGGTGGTAGAGAGTCTAATGTCGAGCCATATTTAACTAACTATGGGATGTCCAGAAAGGAAGTGACATCAAGCAGGGTCCAAGACTCCAGTTTCTTCTGCAAAGAGTTGGACAAGGGAAAAACCCTAGTCAATGGAGTGCAGGTGGATATTGCATCAATACCTGGGTTTTCGGGGTTAGAAACCTTAGATCCATGCTTAAAGTCATTGATCAGCCGCGACTGAATATCAGCAACCTTTTTTTGAAAAGAACAAAGCTAATTCCTCACAATGGACTTGTGAAAGTGGCAGTGCAGGAGGAGTTTGACTGGGATCTGAAAGCTATTTTACCACATTAAAAAGAGTCTTCTGACAAATATGAGCCCTGCTAATTTTCTCGGCGTTAAAAAAAAACCGCATCTTCCTTCCTACAAAGCCCATGATACTGGGAAATTGCTTGTATTTATAGGGCTTTCGAGTCTACGTCATATGATTCCCTCCAACTTCTCTCTAAAGCTTTACAGCGTTTTTTCTCCAGCTACAATGTATCATTAAACCATGGGGCTGGTGGGGTGGTTCTCCCCAGATGTCTAGGGGACCTCGGCAGAACTACATCCAGTGCGTTTCATAGCCAGCTGTCAATCAGACCCTGATCAAGGCTGGCTAAATCTTTCAAAACCGGTTTTGTAATACAGAGTTGGTAGTTCAAGGTGGACGCGTCCAGTTTAGGCCATTTCCTAGTCATAGTAGGGGCATTAGGCAGCAAGGCCCCAATGGTAGAATACACTTTAATAGTAAAGAGAACTGCTCTGTGATCAGACGAGGTCAGAAAAATAGGTAAAGAGGTAGTTAGGTCCTGAATGTTAGTAAAGATTGGGTCCAGGCTATGACCTGCTTCATGAGTAGGAAGCGTGTTGCATAAGGTAAGATTAAAAATACACAAGTCCTCAATGAGGCTACATCCTAGGCTACATTTTGGGTTTTCTAAATGAATATTAAGACCCCCTAGAAGCACAAAGTTTGCAAATTGAAGAGCAAAACGGGCTATCAAGTGAGGGATGGAGATGCACCAGTTCCCTGCATAGCCTGGTGGTCTATAGCACAAGGCCCCAGACAAGGTAAAATTAGGTGTAAGTGTGAGGGGAATAAAGAAGAGCTTAACAAGCAGCGAAAGGAAGAGCTTTGGTTTTACCGTTATAGGCCTTCTTGTAAACTATGGCTTCCCCTCCCCCAGGTCTACCTAGTTTGTCTCTCCTAATGATAGAATAGTTTGTTGGTAGTGCTGCAATTACACCAGACATTGAGCTCTCCTGGAGCCAAGTTTCAAACAAAGCATCAGATTTATGATCCCACAATAAGTTAAAAATCTCCTGCTAATGCCGGGAAAGACAGCAGCAATTGAGGCTAAGAAAATGAAACTGCGACCTACCTTTGCATTCCGAATTTGAGATTGAATTGCACATAGCTACGTTCGTAGTCTGGGGAGTCCCAACATAGTTCTCAGAAGGGACTCCTGAAAATGTAACAACCCCCGAAGAGACATTTCAGAGCCACAGCAGCTGGGGCAAGGGACAACCCAGCTAACACAGCTCCAAGCGACATGGCTCCTTCTCCTATGCCTCGCATTCCTGTGTCAGTAATTTGAGGTTCTTTGAGAGACCAAGACCATCTGCTTTTGTTACTGCCTTTTTTTGTTTTAGAAAGGGCACTAGGCACTGACTCCAGTAAGTGAGTGGCAGAGCTACTGGTGTAGACCAAAGTGAGTTGTACCTCAACTTCAAATGTTGAGAGCCTCAGGGGTAAGTTCTCTTTTTGATTGTAAGAAGTGAGGGATGGGGCTGTTTTGCTCTGCTGTCTGGAAATGGGAGAGAAAGTGGTGGTTCGACCGGATGACAAGAGAGATGGTGATGCTGAAGATGTGCATGACATGGTGTACCACAGTGTCTAGGAGGTGGCCCTTGATGTCTGAGGAGTATAAGCAAGAACTTCAATGAAGAGGCTCTCTAAAAGTGCTTATGTCTTTTTTGGGTGACGGGAGGGATACTCTTCAATACACAAGCCGAGGTCTCCTCCGACGGCGAAGTGAATAGCTGTAAGGAAGAGGTGTGGAGAATTCTTTGAATAGGGTTTGTGGTCGGCTGGGGAGATGTTGGCGAGGTGAAGGGGCGTGTAGAGGAGAGGGGAAGAAGCATGTAAGGAGTTTGAGGGTGTAGTTTGGTGAGGTATGAAAGGGACAGCAGAGTAATTCCAAGTACCCTGGATTGATTTCTGCTCACAGCCGCAAAACAAAAAGGACAATTATTTAGCTATGGAAGGTTCATCCCTTATTGTAAAGCAACTATCAGACGCCGACAAAGATCATTCCTTTGTCCCTAGGGTCGCTTTATGACCTGGACAGACTCTGTCCGACTTGTCACTCCTTGCCACAGACAGTCTGAGGTCGGAATTCATACAAAAACATATCTATGAGTCATACTGACAGTGAGAAAAAACACCATATGTCAGAGGTCGACAACAACTTCATCGGGTATTTCACTTGGAAACATATCTCTTAAATATCTCACTGCAAGGAAGATTGACAGAAACATAGAAAACTAATGCATCTTCCAAACGTGAGATAAAGAGAACTCGAGAAAGAAACATGAGAGAGGAGCACAGAAAAAGAAAAAAGGAACAGAAACGAAACTGAGAGGAAACAAGAAAAGAGCAAGAGAAAAACAGAGCAGCAGAGAGAGCAGGAGAGAACGAAAAAGACGAGAGACAATGAGAAAGCAAGACAGATGGAAAAAGAAAGAGCTAGAAATCAAGATACAGAGTGAGAGAAAAAAAGTGGAAGACAGAAATTGTGGGCATTCTAGAGACAGAGACAGACCGCAAGAGCCAAAGATAACGAGCCAGTAAGAAAATGAATGACAGTGTGAGTCACTCACTCAGTCACAGTAAAAGAGCAAAAGAGTGAAAAGATGAGTGACAGTTAAAGAGTGAAAAAGAAAGAGTAAGAGCTGGAAAGCAAGTGGAAGACCTAGACAAAATGAGGAAGCGAGGAAGAGCGCAAGAGAGAATGAGGCATACAAAAAGCAAGAGATCGAGAAAGCAATAAGTAGAGCAGCGGACAGCCTAAGGGTGAGGGAAATAGCATTCGAGAGTGACAGAGAAAACATGAGAGAGAGAGATGGCTGAAGCATGGCACAAATCCAGGGTGAGTGAGAGAGAACCAGTGCGAGAATGAGAAAAACAGAACAAGTAAAGAAAGAGGTGGAAGCGAGAGGGAGAGAGAGCACAATGTAAAGAAAGCAAGAGGCAGGGGAGAGAGAGAGAAAAATACAAGACAGAAAGAGTAAACAGATGCTACTTGAGATAAAATGTCAAACTTTGTAGTGACTCGCCCATAGTTCTAGGAGTCACTCGTCTTGAACCTTTTATTATGTTTGGCTCTGAGCAGTGATTCGGAAATAATCCTAGCAGGCACTCGCCCTGTACATTTAAAACTGCTCAGCAGTGAGTGATCCATAATCCTAACATGGCCAAGCACTGGCTGGCACTGCACTGGCAAGGGGTTGCTCCACTATCCAAACACACTGTCTCCTGTACCTTTGATATTGGTCTATGAGAAAATGATGCACAACGACTAGAAATACTCAAATCAAAAGCCGTTAGGAATATGATTCAATACCACCACTGCATAGGTAAAACATATCAAACTGGGAGCCAGTAACCCTCAGAAAAAACATGCACATACAAACCATTAACACTAATCACAGATGTTGCCAAATGAATAACTGCAGAGGCTCAAACGTCAGAGTTCATTCTCCATGACTGTTCGTCAGAGTATGTAGATGCCCACAGGTCACACTTCACTTCAGAACTGAGATCTCAGTTTCATTGTTAGCACCAGAATTCCACAGACAAAATATTAGCCGACAGGGTTTACTGTGCAACGAGTCACTCCATGCAACTCCTCTTCTTATCTGCTGCGGTCCTAGAGGAAGTACAAGCTCTATCGTTTCTTGCTCTTCGTTAACAGATGTGTCACAGAATACCTGGTAGTATTCTGTCTGCTATCTCTGCTCCACCGACTGCCTGTAGTAAAATAGAGTGCTAAAGTGCATGTTACTACATTATGTTGAGACTGCACTTTATGCCAATCCACACTATGTCACTCTAATCTACACTGCACACTATACTCTAGGTCACTCTACTCTACACCAATGTACTCTACTCTGCACCACTCCACTCTATGCCACTTCACTGTACTCAATGCCTCTACAGCTCTGTACTGAAAAACAATGCATTCTGCGCTAATCTACTCCTTACAATTGTACTCTATGCCACTTCACTCTAGCGCACTCTAATCCACCTCAGTCTGTGACACAATACTTGTTAGCAATGGGGTTTCTTGTTTGCCGGGGTATGCATCCAGTTCAAGTAGGGCCCACCACACTAGTCAGGGGAAGTCAGATGCACAGTACAAGATAACATGCGCCCACCCTCTGGAAGCATGGCACAGAGCAGTCAGACTTTTCTAAAGAGGCAATGTGGAAAGTATTTGTGAAACACACCCACGTACAGTAACAAAATGAAAACACCACAAAAAGACTCCCCACAGGTTTAGAAAAATAGACAATTTTATAAATAAATCCAGACCAAAACAACAGAAATCTAATGAAGTTGAGTTATGAATTAAAAAAAAAATAAGTGTAAAAATGGCGCTTAGAAACAAATAGCGCTTTAGGGGTTAATAGAGGTCACACTGGACTGGGGCAAAGTCAACAGCTCAAACTGACTGTGATGGAGCGCAGGCCGGGTACAGGAGCCACGCAGGCCCAGGGAACAGAGTACCTTGATCCTGGTCACAAGCACAAGATGTGGGGACAATGCGTCACTGCCACTCCCGCAGTCAGGTAGATGCATTGATTTTTTCCACTGGTTTCTGAAGACAAGAATCAAAGCTGTGTTGATTTCCAAGCATATGCGCCAGATTCTCCATGCTGTCGAAGGGTTGAGTCAATTGTCCTTCAACGATGGCGGTGATGCAGTGATTTCAGTGCTGCATTGATGCCGATGCGCTGGGTGCTACTTCCAGCAGGCAGGGGATGGGTCAGTCAATGCAGCAGGTCAAAACATACTGCCCTGACCCCAAGTGCGATCTGCTGGTTTTACTCTTGCAACAGGGTTAATGCATTGGTTGCCGCTTCCAGCAGGCAGGAGAGGCATCTATTTCACTGATGCAAGTATCTGGGTCCACTTCCAGTGAACCAGGCACAGGCGCAGGGGCAGAAACTTTGATATCCCCAAGTCTCTAGCACCTGGAGGCAAGCCAACAAGTCCTTGGATATCACTTTGTGGTGCACTATAGAGTCCAGCTCCCTCAGCAAGGTCACAGATCAGCAGGTGGCAGGGCAGTTCTTCTGACAGAGTCCAGCTGTATGTCCTGAAGTGTCTTGTTTGGTGGAGTCCGAGACTCCGTACTTATACCCCTAATGTGCCCTTGAAGTGGGGGTGACTTCAAAGAAGGGTCTTTGAAGTGCACAAGTATCCTTTCTTCCTCAGTCCTGGCACCAGACTATCAGTAGGGGTTAATAAGCCCTTTGTGTGGGGGGGTCAGCACTACCTATTCAGGTGTGTCAGCCACTCTTCCTGGGCAGGAAGAGCGGGAACCATCAGAATGCAGATGGGGATAATAGAATGCAGATGAGCACTCAGACACACCTAACCTTCCTGTGTTTGTGGCTGTCTAGAGGGAAAGCACTGTCACAGACTGCTGTGCCCACTTTGTAAAACTGGCATTTCTAAAATACTAATGATAAATCCAACTTTACCTGTAAAGAGGATTTATTATTACCATTCCAGAGATATGAAACATGACACAGCTACTCCTTTCTAGTCAGGAATTACAGCTTACTGGTGTATTAAGGAATTCCCTATGTTAACCTATGAGAGGACTAGACCTCACAGTGGTGAACAATGACAGAGTTTTTCACTACCAGGACATGTAAAACATAAAAGTAGATGTCCTATATTTTAGTTACATAGCATCCTGCCCTACAGCCTACCTTAGGGAGACATATGTAATAAGAGAGGAGTTTAAGGCTTCGCAAGGGGTTTTAAACGCCAAGTCAAAGTGGCAAAGTGCTGCATGCCCGTAAGTAGCATTTAATTTACAGGCCCCTCGGAACACTCAGTGCACTTTACTAGGGACTTACAAGTAAATTAAATATGCCAATTGTGGATAAGTCAATGTTACCACATTTTAAGGAGCAAGTGCAAACACTTTAGCATTGACTAGCAGTGGTAAAGTGCACAGAGTCACAAAGCCAACAAAAAAGAGGTCAGGAAAAAAAAAGAGGAGAAAGGCAAAAAGTTTGAGGTAATCCTTTAGAGAGGGATATTTTCTATCAGCACTCCACTCTAGACACTCTACACCATTAAACTGTACTCTATGTCACTCTACTCCACTGTGCAACGCTCTATGCAACTCCCTCTAAACCACTCCATGCCACTTTACTCCACTCTATTCTACGCCACTCCATGTCACGCCACCTTTGGACACCTTATGGGACTCTACTCCACTCTGTGCCATTCCACTCTACTACATTACTCCACTCTATGCCACTCCACTCTACAACAATCTACTCCACTCTATACCTCTCTAGGCAACCCCCTTCACTCCACTCCACGTTACTTTACGTCACTCCAGGCTTCTCTATGTCATTCCACACTACAACACTCTATGCCACTCCACAACACTTTACGCCCTTTCACCCTACAACATTCTACTTCCTCCATGACAATTCACAACTCTACGCCATTCCACGACAATCAACTACACTACACTCTACACCACTCCACACTACAACACTCTACTCCACACCACCCTCCTTTATGTCACTAAATATTAGCCATGCTGAACAGCAGCCACACTGGTGTACAACATGGCTAAAACACACTGGCAAAATCCAATGGTGCTTGGATAGGCGTGACCTATTGGCTTTGACAATGCTTGTTTTGTTCCTCGCAGTACACTGTATTGGTGCAGGTGTGTAGTTTGGAACAAATAATGGTCTTGCTCCCCTCCTTTTTTCTTGTTTAAGTATAGGTCGTTTCATATTACAATTCAGTCATCTCTAATTCTTTTTGTGTCCTTGACCTCTTCTGTGTACTTGCTGTCATTTCAAATAATTTTTCATAAATGGTCATAACACTGCAATGCCCTCTCTATCTCCCTCCACTCTCTTTCCCTTCATCACCAACAATCATTTTACCTTCTCCTGAAACACCCCCTACTCACTGTTATCTTCTGGGTTAACTCTTGTTACTCTCACACTTCACCGATTAAAATGTTTTAATTGTAATGATGTGCTGCATCTGTATTACAATTTCAATGAGTTACTTTCACAAATGTGCTACAAAACCAAATAATTAAACACTAAGTACATAGTAATCAGTTTCAGGGAGTCTGAGCAGGATCTTCTCAAACCTGCAGTCCAAAGATGACAAAAACATATTGGTCAATACTCAGAGAAATTCGCAAATCTGCACCTACAGATGTAAGTTTAAACCAATTTATGAATGGAGATTTTCAAATTTCAGAAATTCACAAAGGAGTACAAGAAGACTTGTAGAAACCAGAAAAAAGTTGAAGCTCCTAGAAAACCTTAGCAAATCCCTAATGTGTTCACTTTGATGTAGGGAAATAATAGGGATACATTTTATAGACTTATACACAAGTATATAAATCCTAAACCCCAATACAAACATTTCAGGTGAGGGACAGTTTTGAAACCTATGTACGTAGTGAAATGGTCTAAGCCTAATAAATAAATGTGCTGAAAAAGATACCTGTGGGTTCTGCAGAAATATCAAGGTCGTAGTGCATATTAGTTTTAAGAAACACAACAAGAGATGTGACAGCAGAAAATGGTTTTGCATCATCATTGAGCACAGGGTATAAACAAGGGTGGATTCTGCCTTAGCGCAAACCTGTTGACAATACGTTAAAGTCAGATAGGCTGGGTTGGGCCCAATAACATCAAAGAAGAGATAAGCATTCACTATGCAGAAAACCAAAAATGTTTTTCTCTGTTATCTCGCCCTTATTCTGAGAATATAAAAAAAAAAATACAAGAAGGGGCTTGTGCTAAACATGGACACATACACAATTCTTGGCAATACATACAAATGTTGACAGTATCTTGTCTGCTTAGCTTGCAATTTACGTCATATTGTAACTTGTAACTTGTGTTTTTTGTGGCTTTTACAGTGTATTTACTACTGCTTGTAATCCTGAACTTTGAACTTCAGACTTTGGTCTTTTTTTGAGACTGGCTGATTTTCCAAATTGATCAATTAAATAAAACCATATCATTGTGTAAAACTGTTCTGTCTTACTTTATTAATAGATTTTCCTTCAACATATTGGCCAGCCAGCTAGGAGTTCTGCTTGACTTCACCGATTGCCAGCCCAGAAAACTGCCTGTCCCCCAAGAAGTGATTTGCACACTTTTGAAAGGTAAAGGAGACAATGTAGTTCAGGAAAAGTCTCTGCATTTCTAAAGGGGAAGGTAGGACTTGGGTATTTGGAGTTTTTAAGGTGTCAACAGCACAAGGTCTGTTCCTTTTTTAGATGCAAAGACATTAAAATTGTTTACAATAATTTATAATGTCACTGTTTGTGTGCAAGATTGTGTTTTGACAATATTAAGGGATCCGGGACGTAATACTGGAAGGTACAAGGGACTCAACTACATAGTTGAAAGTGGTCAAGGCAGAACAATATTTGATGCTGAGTAATTAGTGTATGTTCTGCAAAACAGTGAAAAGTTGTCCTCTCTACAAATCCAGAGGGAAGTGACCAGTTTGCCATAGTATATAAATTAGAATTGATGCAGTAGTGATTTGGTTGCCTTAGTATGAAATTTAGTATTACTGTATATGCACATGTATGCGTAAGATAGAAATGTGGGCACATAATAATGTTAGTATATATGTTTATGCTACTTAGGGCCAGATGTAGCAAAGGATTTGCGCCTCGCAAACGGCGAAAATCGCCGTTTGCGAGGCGCAAATGTCTCTTTGCTATGCAGAAATGCATTTTGCGAGTCGGAACCGACTCGCAAAATGCATTTCCGACTCGCAAATAGGAAGGGGTGTTCCCTTCCTATTTGCGAGTCTGAGTGGTATGCAATACCATTTGCGACCGCATACGCGGTCGCAAATCGCATCGCAGTTACCATCCACTTCAAGTGGATGGTAACCCACTCGCAAATTGGAAGGGGTCCCCATGGGACCCCTTCCACTTTGTGAATGGACCCAAAAATACTTTTTCAGGGCAGGGAGTGGTCCCAGGGACCACTCCCTGCCCTGAAAAAAACCCGAAACTAAAGGATTTTTTTTTTTTTTTTTAAGTGCAGCTCGTTTTCCTTTAAGGAAAACGGGCTACACTTAAAAAAAAAAAAAAACTGCTTTATTGAAAGCAGTCACGAACATGGAGGTCTGCTGACGACAGCAGGCCTCCATGTTTGCGAGTGCCTATACTCGCTATGGGGCCGCAATTTGCGACCCACCTCATGAATATTGATGAGGTGGGTCATTGCGACCCCATAGCGAGTCGCAGTCGGTGTCTGAGACACCGTACTGCATACCAATTTGCGAGTTGCAAATTGCGAGTCGCATGGACTCGCACTTTGCAACTCGCAAATATTTTATTTGCTACATCTGGCACTTAGTGTATAATTTAGGAATAAGCTTTAGATTTCCTATTCTTATCAGGGATAAGTCACATTATACATGAAAGTTTCAAGTAATTGACTGAATTAGGTTAATGTCACAACAGTTCACTAATCAAGTACGACAGACTCCCAAATTAGTTATCCATTTTTTTAACGGTCAGGCTGTTGCCCTCTCCAGCAGAACTGCCCTTAGTAGATCAGCAAATACTAAAACCATTAAATAACCCTTAATGTTAGAAATTTATGAACGCCTAGGTATTAATAATATATCACCTCTAGGCCATAATACAATATACATGGACAGAACAGAAGTACCCCTGCCAGACAACTAAAAAAAGAACCATCCAAAGAACTTATGTAAGACCATTATCCTTCATGGAAGAAGTAGTGTAGTAGCCTCATGAACACCATGATAATTACTAACTATTATCCCCAGTATGGAACTACAGAGCCTCATGAAACAGTGTGGAGTGGGGTTTACACATATTTCTTGAGGGTTTACAGACAGAAGAAGATTTATCAGCTACAATAAATAGGAATATAAAGAACTACCTTTTAGGTAACTGAGAATAAGACTTGTGAGCACTTAAAAATGCAGGAGTTTGTTTTAAAAACTACAAAACATGTTGCAGTTGTTTTTCCAAGAGTAAGGCACGCTATAGGAGGCCTCTAAAAAGAATTGACCAATCTCCCAGGAGTAGTGAGGGAAGCGGTCCAAGGATAATAAATCAATTAATAAGGACAGACCGTGGAAAATTGGCCAAACACCTAAGAGACCCCCACATACACAAATAAAGACACAGAGAGGCACAGCAAGACATAAAATAATATTTTTAGCATAATCTGAAGCAAGGATTGAAAAACATCTTGGAAGTGCAGAAATGCTTTCCCTGATGAAACACAGTGCACAGTGAATAAAAATGTATGTAAATAGACTGTTTAAATTGTTCATGTGTGACACTGGTACTTGTGGCCGACGACAGAATATACTGAAGTCATAGCAACATCTCAGTGGAACCAAGGGCAACAGTCGCGCAAGTTCCCTGAAATAATAATAGACTCATACTTATTGTTAGACATTTAATTGCATATATTTCTTAGGGACCTCCCAGTGTGAAATTTAGGATCTGAGTAATTTGCAGCCACAGCGTGGCAGACCGGGACGGGGTAGCAACCCCCTGAAATTCCAATCAAATTCTTCTCACTCTAAGCGATCCGTATTCCGCAGAGTAAAACAAAAGTCTCAGTCACAAAGAAATTGCTATAGTGAGTATTTTAATGGCACACACAACACAACACATTTCAGAAACGAAGTTTCCTTGTTCACAAGCTCGTTTTACTCAGCGGAATACGGATCGCTTAGAGTGAGAAGAATTTGATTGGAATATATGGAAAATGTCACTTACCCAGTGTACATCTGTTCGTGGCATGAGTCGCTGCAGATTCACATGCTGTGCACAGTCCGCCGTCTGGTGTTGGGCTCGGAGTGTTACAAGTTGTTTTTCTTCGAAGAAGTCTTTTTGAGTCACGAGACCGAGGGACTCCTCCCCTTTCGGTTCCATTGCGCATGGGCGTCGACTCCATCTTAGATTGTTTTCCCCGCAGAGGGTGAGGTAGGAGTTGTGTATATTAGTAATAGTGCGCCCATGCAATGGAATGAAAACTTATGTACATAATAAAGGTTTAGAGTAATATATTTACAAATGTACAATTGTTTAAGATCTACTTCTAAACGGCTACAGGCTCCCGGGGAGGCGGGTGGGCGCATGTGAATCTGCAGCGACTCATGCCACGAACAGATGTACACTGGGTAAGTGACATTTTCCGTTCGATGGCATGTGTAGCTGCAGATACACATGCTGTGCATAGACTAGTAAGCAGTTATCTCCCCAAAAGCGGTGGTTCAGCCTGTAGGAGTTGAAGTAGTTTGAAACAATGTTCTTAGTACAGCCTGACCTACTGTGGCTTGTTGTGCAGTGAACACATCTACACAGTAGTGCTTTGTAAATGTATGAGGCGTAGACCAGGTTGCTGACTTACATATTTCGTTCATTGGAATATTCCCTAGAAAGGCCATGGTAGCTCCTTTCTTTCTGGTTGAGTGTGCCTTTGGTGTAATAGGCAGCTCTCTTTTTGCTTTAAGATAGCAGGTTTGAATACACTTAACTATCCACCTATCAATGCCTTGTTTTGAAATTGGATTTCCTGTATGAGGTTTTTGAAAGGCAATAAATAGTTGTTTTGTCTTCCTAATTTGTTTTGTTCTGTCAATGTAGTACATTAGTGCTCTCTTGATGTCTAATGTATGTAGTGCTCTTTCAGCTACCGAATCTGGCTGTGGGAAGAACACTGGTAATTCTACTGTTTGATTCAAGTGGAACGGTGAGATAACCTTTGGTAAGAATTTTGGATTTGTTCTTAGAACTACCTTATTCTTGTGTATTTGAATAAATGGTTCTTGTATGGTAAATGCCTGAATCTCACTCACCCTTCTTAGAGATGTGATGGCAATGAGAAATGCAACTTTCCACGTTAAGTATTGCATTTCACAAGAATGCATGGGTTCGAAAGGGGGACCCATGAGCCTCGTTAAGACAATGTTGAGGTTCCATGAAGGAACAGGTGGTGTCCTTGGTGGTATAATTCTCTTTAGGCCTTCCATAAACGCTTTAATGACAGGTATTCTAAATAGGGAAGTTGAATGAGTAGTCTGCAGGTAAGCAGATATTGCGGTGAGATGTATCTTTATGGAAGAAAAAGCTAGATTTGATTTTTGCAAGTGTAGTAAATATCCTACTACATCTTTTGGAGATGCGTGTAATGGTTGAATTTGATTGTTATGGCAGTAACAAACAAATCTTTTCCATTTATTTGCATAGCAGTGTCTAGTGGAAGGACTTCTTGCTTGTTTTATGACCTCCATACATTCCTGTGCGAGGTTTAAGTGTCCGAATTCTAGGATTTCAGGAGCCAAATTGCTAGATTCAGCGATGCTGGGTTTGGATGCCTGATCTGTTGTTTGTGTTGTGTTAACAGATCTGGTCTGTTGGGTAGCTTGACATGAGGTACTACTGACAGGTCTAGTAGTGTTGTGTACCAAGGTTGTCTTGCCCATGTTGGTGCTATTAGTATGAGTTTGAGTTTGTTTTGACTCAATCTGTTTACTAGATATGGAAGGAGAGGGAGAGGGGGGAAAGCGTACGCAAATATCCCTGACCAGTTCATCCATAGAGCATTGCCTTGGGATCGCTGGTGTGGGTACCTGGATGCGAAGTTTTGGCATTTTGAGTTTTCTTCTGTTGCAAATAGGTCTATTTGGGGTGTTCCCCAAATTTGAAAGTAAGTGTTCAGTATTTGGGGGTGAATTTCCCATTCGTGGATTTGTTGGTGATCTCGAGAGAGATTGTCTGCTAGCTGGTTTTGGATCCCTGGAATAAATTGTGCTATTAGGCGAATGTGGTTGTGAATCGCCCAATGCCATATTTTTTGTGTTAGGAGACACAACTGTGTTGAGTGTGTCCCCCCCTGTTTGTTTAAATAATACATTGTTGTCATGTTGTCTGTTTTGACAAGAATGTATTTGTGGGTTATCATGGGCTGAAATGCTTTTAGCGCTAGAAATACTGCTAACAGTTCTAGGTGATTTATGTGAAACTGCCTTTGATGTATGTCCCATTGTCCTTGGATGCTGTGTTGATTGAGGTGTGCTCCCCACCCTGTCATGGAAGCATCGGTTGTTATGACGTATTGTGGCACTGGGTCTTGGAAAGGCCGCCCTTTGTTTAAATTTTTACTGTTCCACCATAGAAGCGAGATGTATGTTTGGCGGTCTATCAACACCAGATCTAGAAGTTGACCCTGTGCATGTGACCATTGTGATGCTAGGCACTGTTGTAAGGGCCGCATGTGTAACCTTGCGTTTGGGACAATGGCTATGCATGAAGACATCATGCCTAGGAGTTTTAATACCATTTTTGCTTGTATCTTTTGTGTTGGATACATGGCCTGTATTACCTTGTGAAATGTTTGAACCCTTTGTGGACTTGGAGTGGCTATCCCTTCTGTTGTGTTGATTGTCGCTCCTAAGTATTGCTGTGTTTGGCACGGCAAAAGGTGTGACTTTGCATAGTTGATGGAGAAACCTAGCTTGTGAAGGGTCTGTATGACATACTTTGTGTGATATGAACACTTTGTTAGCGTTTTGGTTTTGATTAACCAGTCGTCTAAGTAAGGGAACACGTGTATTTGCTGCCTTCTGATATGTGCAGCTACTACTGCTAGGCATTTTGTAAAGACTCTTGGCGCGGTTGTTATTCCGAATGGCAACACTTTGAATTGGTAATGTATTCCTTTGAATACGAACCTTAGGTATTTCCTGTGTGAAGGATGTATCGGTATATGGAAATACGCATCTTTTAGGTCTAATGTTGTCATGTAGTCTTGCTGTTTGAGCAGTGGGATTACGTCTTGTAATGTGACCATGTGAAAGTGGTCTGATTTGATGTAGGTATTTAGTGTTCTGAGATCTAGTATTGGTCTCAGAGTTTTGTCCTTTTTTGGTATTAGAAAGTACAGTGAGTAAACTCCTGTGTTTTTCTGTGGACTTGGTACTACTTCTATTGCGTCCTTTTGCAGTAATGCTTGAACTTCTAGTCCTAGAAGATCTATATGCTGTTTTGACATATTGTGTGTTTTCGGTGGGACGTTTGGAGGGAATTGGAGAAATTCTATGCAATAACCATGCTGGATAATTGCTAAGACCCAAGTGTCTGTTGTTATTTCCTCCCAAGATTTGTGGAACTGGCTTAGTCTTCCCCCCACTGGTGTTGTGTGAAGGGGTTGTGTGACTTGTGAGTCACTGTTTATTTTGAGGGGTTTTGGGACCTTGAAAGTTTCCCCGATTTCTTGGGAATTGGCCTCCTCTGTATTGTCCCCGAAAACCTCCCCTTTGATATTGTCCCTGGTAGGTAGGTGGTCTTGTTTGTGAGGTGTTGGTTTCTGTGGGTTGACCTCGAAACCCTCCCCTAAAAGGTGTTTTCCGAAATGTGCCTCTGCTCTGCGGGGAGTACAGTGCGCCCATGGCTTTGGCTGTATCGGTGTCCTTTTTTAGTTTTTCAATGGCAGTGTCCACCTCTGGCCCAAACAATTGCTGTTCATTAAACGGCATATTGAGCACAGCCTGTTGTATTTCAGGTTTGAACCCAGATGTGCGCAGCCATGCGTGTCTCCTTATTGTGACTGCAGTGTTTATTGTCCGTGCAGCTGTATCCGCTGCATCCATGGAAGACCGTATCTGATTGTTTGAGATACTTTGTCCCTCTTCCACCACCTGTTGCGCTCTTTTTTGGAGCTCTTTGGGTAGGTGTTCGATGAGATGTTGCATTTCATCCCAATGAGCCCTGTCGTATCTCGCCAAGAGTGCTTGCGAGTTGGCGATACGCCACTGATTTGCTGCTTGTGCTGCAACCCTTTTTCCCGCTGCATCAAATTTGCGGCTCTCCTTGTCCGGAGGTGGTGCGTCGCCTGATGTATGCGAGTTGGCTCTCTTACGAGCTGCCCCCACAACTACTGAGTCCGGTGTCAGTTGTGTCGTAATAAATATAGGGTCTGTGGGTGGTGCCTTATATTTTTTCTCCACCCTTGGAGTTATAGCTCTGCCTTTAACTGGCTCCTGAAATATTTGTTTCGAGTGCCTTAGCATTCCCGGGAGCATGGGAAGGCTTTGATAATGGCTATGGGTGGAGGACAGGGTGTTAAAGAGGAAGTCATCCTCAATAGGCTCCGAATGTAGTGATACATTATGGAATTCGGCTGCCCTAGCGACCACCTGTGCATATGATGTACTGTCCTCAGGTGGTGACGGTTTAGTTGGGTACGACTCTGGGCTATTGTCTGATACTGGGGCGTCGTAGAGGTCCCATGCATCTGGATCATCCTGGCTCATTGTGGTATGAGCTGGCAAGTGTGTTAATGGTGGAGTTTGCACCGGTGATGCATGAGTTGATGGTGGTGGAGTTACTTTCTTCACCACCTTTGCTTGTGGTTGCTTGTCTCCTTGTTGGAAGGCAAGTTTCCTTTTGATTTTGATTGGGGGAAGAGTGCTGATCCTCCCAGTATCTTTTTGAATAAAGAGCCGCTTTTGCGTGTGATCTGGCTCTATTGTTTGTAATTCCTCTTCAAATCTGTGTTTTTTCATTTGAGAGGACAGTCCTTGTTCCTCTGAGTAGGAACTGATTCTCGGTTCGGATGCCGGATGTTTCGGCACCGAAACCTTTTCTACTGATTTTTTCGGCTCCGACAAAATCTTTTTTCTTTTCTGCGTCGTGCCCTCTTGGTGCCGACCAATCTCGGTGCCGAATGTTTTCTGCGCCACTCTCTCGGGCCCGAGAATGCTGCGTGCCTGTATCTCGACCGGAGTCGGATGACTTCGGCACCAGCCCGCCCTTTTTCGGTGCCGATGGACGGTCACCTACTTTTCGGGTTAAGCCATGGCCTGTTGGCGGTGGCGTCCCCTGGGCTTTGTCAGTCTTTTCGTGAGCTTTTTGTTTCGACGTCTTACTCACGGTTGACGTTTCTTCGGCGTCGAGTTCTTCGGAATCCGACTCGTGGATGGAGAAAGTTTCTTCTTCTTCCTCCTCGAACCGTTGTTGTCCTGTCGGCGTGGACGCCATCTGCAATCTCCTGGTTCTTCGGTCTCTGAGCGTTTTCCTCGACCGAAACGCGCGACAGGCTTCGCACGTATTCTCCTTGTGCTCGGGGGACAGGCACAAGTTACAGACCAAATGTTGATCCGTATAAGGATATTTATTATGGCATTTAGGACAGAATCGGAACGGGGTCCGTTCCATCAGTCTTGAAGTTGCACGCGGTCGGGCCGACCAGGCCCCGACGGGGGATCGAAATTACCCCAAAGGGCCACCGGAGCTCTTCAAGATTCGGTGTCGATTTGTGCTAACTAACCCGATACCGAACGAAACAATACCGACTATTTTTTCCGAGATTCTAACTAACTTTCCGACCCGAAACACGGAGCGAAAAGGAACACGTCCGAACCCGATGGCAGAAAAAAAACAATCTAAGATGGAGTCGACGCCCATGCGCAATGGAACCGAAAGGGGAGGAGTCCCTCGGTCTCGTGACTCGAAAAGACTTCTTCGAAGAAAAACAACTTGTAACACTCCGAGCCCAACACCAGACGGCGGACTGTGCACAGCATGTGTATCTGCAGCTACACATGCCATTGAACATATAAATATATATTCACAATAACATGATTGTTTTTATTTGCATCAGGCAAAAACCCTATCAGGCCACCCAGAAATGTACCTGCCCAATATATATTTTGTGAACAAAAATTTTCAGAAATAAGGGATAATCTGATGTTTACCTTTACGACCTAATAAATGTTTATGTGATGTTTGGAAATATCCCATGAAGTAAATAGGGGTTCACTTACAGGGTCAACTGTATAGTACATAAGCTGAAGTTCATTAAAAAGACAATGGATCTCCTTTGGAACACATAGTTAATGTGTTCTCAGGAGATAAGGATGGGATAAAGAAATATAGTAAAGAATGGCATAAAGCAACATTAAGACTTGCGCATGCCTGGCCTGAAGAGGGCACCTTTGGCACTACAACAGCAGAACACATGACCACCTTCTACAAAGCAAATTCAAGGGAAGTCAACCAGAGAAAAGGAAGACTTCACTAGACCTATGGAAGGACTTTTGTGAAACAAATATGAGAGAATCAAAGATAAAGTCTCAGACCACCCCTTCGGCTTCTCCACCTCTCTGCTAAGATGTGCAATTAAGGTTAGATAGTGCAAAGGTACAGGCATGTATACAATGCAACCTGGCGCACTGCACTCTCTACCCACCTCTTCACATCCCTCCTGCCGTGGGATATACAGATCCTGAGTATAGCCCTCCAACAGAGCCTTCTTCTAAACATGGATCGTATGTTCGTATTTCTCAATGTCCTAGAACAGCTAGTACACTATGGGAGATGCTGGGTGGGTACAGTACTAGATATGTAGGGACGGTACACACCACATTTAGACTTCATTTACAGAATGAGATGTCCCCCACTAGGAAAGATGGGGTGCACTTAACCAAGGGTCAAATGACAGAGAGAATGAGTGGTGCTAGAAAACAGGAAGATTTTCTGAAAAAAAACCAAGTAAAAGTGAGACAAGAAGGGTAGCCTTCACACCAGAATATCCTTCCACAGAGTGCTGAAGGTTTATACACCCAGGAGCAGAGAAGAACAGTGTAGACAAGTGGGTCAGGATGGACAGGCAGGCCCAAGAGCAACTCTGGAAAGGAGAGAACGGCCGCTGGAAGGCCCAAATGAGCCACATATGATTGAACAAAGAGGACCAGAGGACATTGCCCATACACATAGCATCCCAGGAGAAGAAGATATAGGATCAGAAAAATCCTACGAAGGACCAGAGCAGGCATTAGATGACATCACTGAACATGTAAACAGAAGGTCTCTTCTTGAGGAACGAAATAGAGAACAGTCACAGTATGCCTGTGTGGGAAAAGAAAGCAATAAGGAAGGACAAGCCTTACAAAGAGGACAACGGAAATTGAGGAGCTAAGCATTTTATGGTGCGCATGCACTCCCATGTGGGAGAAAGGGAACGTTTGGCATAGCGGGAAAGATGACACTGAGGAAAGATCTGGCACATGTACTCCTTTTGTGTCCAAGCAATTATTTGACGCTCAACGAAACAGTAGCCCAACTTGAGAATAGTTGGTGTAATTTTGTTCCTTTTACTGACAACCTAGCAGGTTGGACACAAGGACTGATATCACAGATGACACCTAGGCCGCAAGTGGGTTCCTAGACATGGCAAACGCAGAAATGTGCATTTCTCAGGGCATGTGGGATCCTTACTGGGATTATCTCTATATGCAAGAAAGTCTCAGAGTGTGGCAGAGGTATGCTCGTAAGAATGGCTCTTGTCGCCCTGCTGGCCATAGGACTAGAGTCTTGACACAATTGCCCTTGATATTTAAAGGCCCTGGGGAGCTTTAGTATATACCATGGTGCCAGATGGATAGAGAAAATCTAAAAAACATTTGCCACCACTCATTGAAGGGTGTGGGAAATGGATACCAGCTTTAGAAAAACATACCGCAGGGATTACTCTTGCAAAAGGGGACATTAAAAGTTTACTAAGTTCCCTTATAGGGGATGAACCAGACACACTGTTCACGAAGGCAGGCGCAAAGGATGTGCCACTGACCAACCCAAAATGTGACAGGGCTCCCTTTAACAGAGTAAGAGGGATTGTTTGGAGCCAATTGAGAAACATGTATCCAGGCACGCCAGACATTGGGTCTTCATGAGACAGACAATGCAGCCAAATGAGGATCTAGCCCAATTCTTCGGCAGAATGGTAGAACAATGGATACAAGAAGTAGGGGAGAGTTGGGACGTGACTGGACAAAATGCAATACTGTTTTATAGTGAAAAAGGATCTACCAGCTGAAGTGCAGGGCAAGCTAGATAATATTGTGGCCTTAGATGCCAAACCAGGGTCAGAGATACAGGCACACATAATACATTTCTGTAGGAATATGTAGAAAAAGGAAAAAGTGAGAAAGACAAAATAGAGAAAACAGCAGCTAAATTGGTCCAGCATAGGGTGACCAAGAAAACAGGTGGAGGAAATGCCACTGTCCCCACCCAACTAGCTGCAGTGTCCCTGGGTGTACCCTCCATGGGCACCCCAATGCCACCTAACCTGTATGCCTAGAGAGGCAATAACAGGGATAGTGGAACAGGAGGACGTGGAAGGTTTTGGGGAAATGGAGTAAGCACATTCCATAGTGGACAGACATGCCACTATTTCAAAATTCCAGGACATTTAATTAGAGATTGTAGGTTCAAAAAGGATGATGAACTTAAGAACCAGACACTGAAAAAAATGGCTGTATTGTCTCCCACTAGCACTGTTTGCCTTGAGAAACACCACAGGATCAGATGAACATTTGATTCCTCATCAAATTGTGACAGGAAGAACAATGAACATATTTGTGCCATTAACTAGGCGTAAGGTGGAGACTGAGAGTTCACCTGAAGTTGTACAAACTGAAATTAATGTATATATGTTTGAGTTAACCAGAGATTGCAAAGTTGTTCTCTAATCAGGTTACACGTACAGCCGGCAATCGCACCCAAGCACCTCCTGTAGATGACCAACAGACTCCACTGCCATTGGGAACATTATTTTACATCCGAAATTTTGGGCGCAAGTGGAAAGACGGATAACTGCCTAGCCCTGGCCATGCCATCCATGCCTTTGGAAACCAAGCTGGAAAAAGAGGTGGGAGAACAGGAAAAGCAACCGGTGTAAAGCCTCTCTCTATCGTTCCAACGGTAGACAATATTTCTTTCAAATATTTCTTGTTTGTTTTTCCTTCTCTGTGCACTAATACCGCTTTTCTTAGTCCTAGTGTATTTTTATTCCTTTGATCCTACATTAACTATTATACGCATGTGTAGAACTGTTGATAATGACACTGAATATCACCCCCTCCATACTGCGTTATTTGAGAATATGTGGTACCAGCACATGCATAGTATAGGCAAATCCACATCTAACACCAGCTGTAATGTATGCTCCCTCATCCCCCATGCTGCTGTAGTGGACAGATTGCATCTCCCTAAAGAGGTATCCCCGAATATTACACGCTTTCTCCTGCACCTTTTTTATGCAGAGTTGAAGCACAGCTAAAAGGCAGGACATAAGAGAACTCGAACAGAGTGGGAAAAAGGGGTATTACACTGAGGCATTATTGGAAAGTCTTACCATCTTGGAAGGTCTTAACCATCATCCGAATGTAGGTAACCCTCTAACCACTGATGAGCAAGTTACTTACCTTCAGTAACGCCTTATCTGGTAGACATAGACTAACCGCAGATTCCTTACCTTAGAATTCTCCCCAGGTGCCAGATTGGATCCGGAAAAAATCTTCAGCAGTACCTCCGTGCGTTAGTAAAGGGCGTTGCGTGACTCCTTATCGACGTCATCCTCTGGATATGACGTTGACGGAGTCCATATAATCTCTCCTCTGATGCGATGCGGTCAGCTTCTTCTGTGACTAGAATCCGCAAAACAATACTGAGCCACTATAGAAACTGGCAATGGAACAGTGTATCAACAAAAGAGGTAGATGTAAATTTGATTTACAACTACTAAATTGAAAAGCATGGCAACAGAATGCCAAGAAAGCGAGACTGAAGTAAGATTAAACGGTTCACAGAGCGGGGAGTATGGGTGGGTCGGTAAGGAATCTGCGGCTAGTCTATGTCTCTACCCGATAAGGCATTACCGAAGGTAAATAACTTGTTCATCTGATAAGAGACAACTAGCCGCAGATTCCTTACCTTAGAATTAGACACCAAAGCAATATCAACTCAGAAGGAGAGTCTGCGAAGACATCCTACCCAAGTTTTGAAATAAACAACCTGTCTGACTAAAGGAGTAGCAGACCAAACATGAGAGAGACAAAGGAAAGAAGAAGCATTCATGTTACCAGGAGGGCAGTGGATGACCCACAGAATATTTTAAGAAAATATGAAACACCCAAAGGGGCAGAGTTTATGGCACTGACAATGAATATGTTGGTAGAGAACAACAGGATAGTAACATCAAGTGCCCCAAAGTAGGAGCTGAAGGAGTATGTTGTAAAAGTGTCTCAACAGACAGTGAGACAATAGGAATGGTACATCCATCTAGGGGTAACCCTAGAGAATATGAAAAAAGGGAAGCAATGCATATATGCTGCTTCCACCAGGATGCAAAGGCAAAACCTGCAAGAAGCAGGAAGCTTAATGTTGGAAGGGAGAGTAACTCAAAAGACAGACTGTACATCTCCAGGAATACCCAAGGGGAAAACCTGAGGAGAGGTGTAACAGAACTGTGAGACACATAGAGCCAGTCAACAGGAGACACAAAAGGTTTGACATATGCATGAAATACAATGGTTAAATGAGGAGGTCTGGAAGATACATACCCATATGCACAGATATAGATGTAAAGACATGGAAGTGTCCATACATATGTTGTTTATATACATAGGGCCAAGTTAACACATTTGCAGATATGAAAATAGAGAGACAGACCTATGAAGCAGAAATGATGCAGAGATATACATGCCTATGTGGGTGTGTGTATATGTATATATATGGAAAATGTCACTTACCCAGTGTACATCTGTTCGTGGCATTAGTCGCTGCAGATTCACATGCTGTGCACATCCCGCCATCTGGTGTTGGGCTCGGAGTGTTACAAGTTGTTTTTCTTCGAAGAAGTCTTTTCGAATCACGAGACCGAGGGACTCCTCCCATTTCGACTCCATTGCGCATGGGCGTCGACTCCATCTTAGATTGTTTTCCCCGCAGAGGGTGAGGTAGGAGTTGTGTATGCTAGTAATAGTGCCCATGCAATGGAGTGAATGCGTATGTACATAATAAAGTTTCAAGTAATCTATTTACAAATGTACAAATGTTTAAGATCTACTTCTAAACGGCTACAGGCTCCCGGGGAGGCGGGTGGGCGCATGTGAATCTGCAGCGACTAATGCCACGAACAGATGTACACTGGGTAAGTGACATTTTCTGTTCGATGGCATGTGTAGCTGCAGATACACATGCTGTGCATAGACTAGTAAGCAGTTATCTCCCCAAAAGCGGTGGTTCAGCCTGTAGGAGTTGAAGTAGTTTGGAATAATGTTCTTAGTACAGCTTGACCTACTGTTGCTTGTTGTGCAGTTAGCACATCTACACAGTAGTGCTTGGTAAATGTATGAGGCGTAGACCATGTGGCTGCCTTACATATTTCGTTCATTGGAATATTACCTAGAAAGGCCATGGTAGCACCTTTCTTTCTGGTTGAGTGTGCCTTTGGTGTAATAGGCAGTTCTCTTTTAGCTTTAAGATAGCAGGTTTGAATGCACTTAACTATCCATCTAGCAATGCCTTGTTTTGAAATTGGATTTCCTGTATGAGGTTTTTGAAAGGCGATAAATAGTTGTTTTGTCTTTCGAATTAGTTTTGTTCTGTCAATGTAGTACATTAGTGCTCTTTTGATGTCTAATGTATGTAGTGCTCTTTCAGCTACAGAATCTGGCTGTGGGAAGAACACTGGTAATTCTACCGTTTGATTCAAGTGGAACGGTGAGATTACTTTTGGTAAAAATTTGGGATTTGTTCGTAGAACAACTTTATTTTTGTGTATTTGAATAAATGGTTCTTGAATGGTAAACGCTTGAATTTCACTCACTCTTCTTAGAGATGTGATGGCAATTAAAAATGCAACTTTCCACGTTAAGTATTGCATTTCACAAGAGTGCATGGGCTCAAAAGGTGGGCCCATGAGTCGTGTTAAGACAATGTTGAGGTTCCATGAAGGAACTGATGGCGTTCTTGGTGGTATAATTCTCTTTAGGCCTTCCATAAACGCTTTTATGACTGGTATCCTAAATAATGAAGTTGAGTGCGTAATTTGCAGGTAAGCTGAAATTGCAGCAAGATGTATTTTTATGGAAGAGAAAGCTAGTTTTGCTTTTTGCAGATGTAGTAAGTATCCTACTATATCTTTTGTAGATGCGTATAAGGGTTGAATTTGATTATTATGACAGTAATAGACAAATCTTTTCCATTTATTTGCATAGCAGTGTCTAGTGGTAGGCTTTCTAGCCTGTTTTAGGACCTCCATACATTCTTGTGTGAGGTGTAAGTGTCCGAATTCTAGGATTTCAGGAGCCAAATTGCTAGATTCAGTGATGCTGGATTTGGATGCCTGATCTGTTGTTTGTGTTGTGTTAACAGATCTGGTCTGTTTGGTAGTTTGACATGAGGTACTACTGACAGGTCTAGTAGTGTGGTGTACCAAGGTTGCCTTGCCCATGTTGGTGCTATTAGTATGAGTTTGAGTTTGTTTTGACTCAACTTGTTTACTAGATATGGAAGGAGTGGGAGAGGGGGAAAAGCGTAAGCAAATATCCCTGACCAGTTCATCCATAGCGCATTGCCCTGAGACTGATGTTGTGGGTACCTGGATGCGATGTTTTGGCATTTTGAGTTTTCCTTCGTTGCAAATAGATCTATTTGTGGTGTTCCCCAAATTTGGAAGTAAGTGTTCAGTATTTGGGGGTGAATCTCCCATTCGTGGATCTGTTGGTGATCCCGTGAGAGATTGTCTGCTAACTGATTCTGAATTCCTGGAATAAATTGTGCTATTAGGCGAATGTGGTTGTGAATCGCCCAATGCCATATTTTCTGTGTTAGGAGACACAATTGTGTTGAGTGTGTTCCTCCTTGTTTGTTTAGGTAGTACATTGTTGTCATGTTGTCTGTTTTGACAAGAATGTATTTGTGGGTTATCATGGGTTGAAATGCTTTCAGCGCTAGAAATACCGCTAACAGTTCTAGGTGATTTATGTGTAACTGTTTTTGCTGCATGTTCCATTGTCCTTGGATGCTGTGTTGATTGAGGTGTGCTCCCCACCCTGTCATGGAAGCATCTGTTGTTATCACGTATTGTGGCATTGGGTCTTGGAAAGGCCGCCCTTGGTTTAAATTTATACTGTTCCACCATTGAAGTGAGATGTATGTTTGGCGGTCTATCAACACCAGATCTAGAAGCTGACCCTGTGCTTGTGACCATTGTGATGCTAGGTACTGTTGTAAGGGCCGCATGTGTAACCTTGCATTTGGGACAATGGCTATGCATGAGGACATCATGCCTAGTAGTTTCAGTATTATTTTGACTTGTACTTTTTGTTTTGGATACAAGGTTTGTATTACATTGTGAAATGTTTGTACTCTTTGTGGACTTGGAGTAGCAATCCCTTTTGCTGCGTTGATTGTTGCTCCCAAGTATTGCTGTGTTTGGCACGGCTGCAGGTGTGACTTTGCGTAGTTGATTGAGAAACCTAGTTTGTGTAGGGTTTCTATGACATATTTTGTGTGTTGTGAACACCGTTTTAGCGTATTGGTTTTGATTAACCAATCGTCTAGGTATGGGAACACATGTATTTGCTGCCTTCTGATATGTGCGGCTACTACTGCCAGGCATTTTGTAAAAACCCTTGGCGCAGTTGTTATTCCGAATGGCAACACTTTGAATTGGTAATGTATCCCTTGGAATACAAACCTTAGGTACTTTCTGTGTGAAGGATGTATTGGTATATGGAAATATGCATCCTTTAGGTCTAGTGTTGTCATGTAGTCTTGTTGTTTGAGCAGTGGGATTACGTCTTGTAGAGTAACCATGTGAAAATGGTCTGATTTGATGTAGGTATTTAATGTTCTGAGATCTAGTATCGGTCTCAGGCTCTTGTCCTTTTTGGGTATCAGGAAGTACAGTGAGTAAACTCCTGTGTTTAATTGATCTTTTGGTACTAATTCTATTGCTTCTTTCTGTAGCAGTGCCTGAACTTCTAGTCCTAGAAGATCTATATGTTGTTTTGACATATTGTGTGTTTTCGGTGGGACGTTTGGAGGGAATTTGAGAAATTCTATGCAATAACCATGCTGGATAATTGCTAAGACCCAAGTGTCTGTTGTTATTTCCTCCCAATGTGTTTAAAATTTGTTTAGTCTCCCCCCCACAGGTGTTATGTGTTGGGGATTTGTGACCTTGAGGTCACTGTTTGTTTTGAGGAGTTTTGGGACTTTGGAACTTTTCTCTGTTTCTTTGAAACTGTCCTCCTCTATATTGTCCCCGAAAACCTCCCCGCTGATACTGGCTCTGGTAAGTGGGCTTTGTTTGTGAGGTTGTGGCTTCTGTGGTTTGCCTTTGAAACCCCCCTCGAAATTGTGTTTTTCGAAATGTGCCTCTGATCTGCGGGGAGTAGAGCGCGCCCATGGCTTTGGCCGTGTCAGTGTCTTTTTTAAGTTTTTCAATTGCAGTGTCCACCTCCGGCCCAAACAACTGCTGTCGGTTGAATGGCATATTCAGCACAGCTTGCTGTATCTCTGGTTTAAATCCTGATGTACGCAGCCATGCATGCATCCTTATCGTTACTGCTGTGTTGACAGTTCTAGCAGCTGTGTCTGCAGCATCCATTGCTGATCGAATTTGATTATTGGAGATATTTTGTCCCTCTTCGACTACTTGCTGCGCTCTTTTTTGAAACTCCTTTGGCAAGTGTTCAATAAGGTGTTGCATCTCGTCCCAATGGGCCCTATCATATCTGGCTAGCAAAGCTTGTGAATTTGCAATACGCCACTGGTTTGCTGCCTGTGCCGCCACCCTTTTGCCTGCCGCGTCAAATTTTCTACTCTCTTTATCTGGAGGTGGCGCGTCTCCTGAAGTATGAGAGTTGGCTCTTTTGCGTGCTGCTCCAACTACAACAGAGTCTGGTGATAGCTGTTGTGTGATGTACACTGGGTCTGTTGGTGGCGGTTTATATTTTTTATCTACTCTTGGAGTAATGGCTCTCCCTTTGACAGGCTCTTCAAACACCTGTTTGGAGTGTTTTAGCATTCCGGGCAACATTGGCAGACTTTGATATTGACTGTGCGTAGACGACAGTGTATTAAAAGAGAAGTCATCTTCAATGGGTTCTGAGTGAAGGCTGACATTATGAAATGCTGCTGCCCTTGATACCACTTGAATGTAGCCTGTACTATCCTCAGGTGGCGAGGGTCTTGCTGGATAGCACTGAGGACTATTGTCTGACACTGGTGCGTCGTAAAGGTCCCATGCGTCAGGGTCATCTTGACTCATCCCCGTATGTGTTGGGGATTGCATCATTGGTGGAGTGGCTACCGGTGATAGTTGTGGAGAGTGATGTGGGGATGGTGGAGGTGTTATTTGTTTAGCCACTTTTGCTTGTGGCTGTTTGTCCTTGTCCTTGTTTTGGAAGGCAAGTTTTCGTTTCATTCTGATTGGGGGAAGAGTGCTGGTCTTCCCTGTATCATTTTGAATAAAGAGCCGCCTTTGCGTGTGATCTGGCTCTATTGTTTGTAATTCCTCTTCAAATCTGTGTGTCTTCATTTGAGAGGACAGTCCTTGTTCCTCTGAATAGGAACTAATTTTCGGTTCGGATGCCGGATGTTTCGGCACCGAAACCTTTTCTGCTGCTTTTTTCGGCTCCGACAAAATCTTTTTTCTTTTCGGCGTCGTGCCCTCTCGGTGCCGACCAACTTCGGTGCCGCTGTCTCGGTGCCGAATCTTTTCGGAGCCACTCTCTCGGGCCCGAGATTGCTGCGTGCCTGTATCTCGACCGGAGTCGGATGACTTCGACACCAGCTCGCCCTTTTTCGGTGCCGATGGACGGTCACCTACTTTTCGGGTTAAGCCATGGCCTGTTGGCGGTGGCGTCCCCTGGGCTTTGGCAGTCTTTTCGTGAGTTTTTTGTTTTGATGTCTTACTCACGGTTTTCGGCGTTTCTTCGGGATCGACCTCCTCCGAGTCCGAATCCTGGATGGAGAATGTTTTTTCCTCCTCCTCGAAACACCCTTGTCCTGTCGGCGCCGACGCCATTTGCAGGCTTCTTGCTCTTCGGTCCCGGAGTGTCTTCCTCGACCGAAACGCTCGACAGGCCTCACAAGTATCCTCCCTGTGTTCCGGTGACAAACACAAGTTACAGACCAGGTGTTGATCTGTATATGGATACTTGCTATGGCATTTTGGACAGAAGCGGAATGGGGTCCGTTCCATCAGCCTTGAAGAGACACGTGGCCGGGCCGACCAGGCCCCGACGGATATCGAAAAAACCCCGAAGGGCCACCGGAGCTCTTCTCAATTCGGTGTTGATCTGTTGTAACTAACCTGATACCGAACGCAAACAATACCGACGATTTTTCCGAGATTCTAACTAACTTTCCGACCCGAAACACGGAGCGAAAAGGAACACGTCCGAACCCGATGGCGGAAAAAAAACAATCTAAGATCTCGTGACTCGAAAAGACTTCTTCAAAGAAAAATATCTTGTAACACTCCGAGCCCAACACCAGATGGCGGGATGTGCACAGCATGTGTATCTGCAGCTACACATGCCATCGAACATATATATATATATATATATATATATATATATATATATATATATATATATATATATATATATATATAAAGAGAGAGAGAGAGAAACAGAGAAAAAAAGAGTTGATTAACACCAGCACCACAGGAGTAAAAGAAAACAGGCAAGATAGAGAGTAAACCCCTCACGGAAGAAAGGCCAGCCAAGCAGGAAAATCAATGCTAGCAGATTCAAAGTTAAAAGTTAAAAGAAGTTGGTAGAACCACCTGCTGACAGAAGCCAACAGGAACCTCGCGGTACATGAAAAAGATCAACATGAGGCAGACAAATGCCACATGAGTAGATGTCAACCACAGACAGAAAAAATTTCTATGAAGAAAGTGCCAAAGGAAAAAGTGGCAGAATTCCGGAGGGGCGACCAGCATATAAGAAAGCGATCCAATATGTGTACCCAGTAATGAAATACCCCGAGATATAAGGTATATTTAACTTTGACCCCCAGAATGGGATAGGGACACCGGACCTGCACAAGTCTGCAAGGTCAAATGTGAATACAGTGCTAAACACAAAAACAATTTGAGGTTAGGAAGTAGTAAATGTCCACCAGAAGGAAGAAATTTGACTACCTTCTTGCAGCTGGCATAGAAGGGATTAAGCAAATGCTAGGATTGGAATCCTACACATAAAATGCCTGAATATAGCAGTCAAAAAGATGGCCGAGGACACATAGAGAAGGAGGGAAGAATCCCAGGAAAGGAAAACAGAACCTTAATGGGACAGGAACGCAAAGACAGGAACCATACACAAATGGATGATGCCCCAGAGCTACAACAGCAGCGCAGGGGAAACAATAAATATGCACATTAACAGCATGCAAAGAATAGCCAAGTGTTGCTCCGACAAGGGATAGAACCTTTGTCCTGGCCATTGTGCACCCATGAGGCATCAGATATTTCCACTGAGCTATAGCTCTGTACTTGCAAGAAAGAAGTACATCCACACACACACACATATATATATATGTATCTATATATAGATGTATACATATATTTTTTTTATATTTTTTTTAATATGTGGATAGATAGATAGATAGATAGATAGATAGATAGATAGATAGATAGATAGATAGATAGATAGATAGATAGATAGATAGATCAGCAATAAGTGGACTGGACCGAAAAGACAGAAGGACGAAGATGTCCATGAAGAAGAAGAAAAGATGAATGTGGCACCAGGCAGACAAGAGGACATGTGTAAGCAATTAAAGGATTAGAGCAACAGATTAAGCTCCCTACATGTCACATATAATAGAGATAGAAGAGGGGCAACTTGGGATCGAAGAGGCACCAACATTCCCAAGAAAGCAGACCGTGGAAAAGAGGCAGAAATACCATCTCCCACTGCACCAATGGGAAAGGACATCTGTGAAAAAACAGTAGTAGAATCCTTATTGACACAAGGAACTATACCACCTCCAGAAGAAGCACTTAGCAAGTTCCCAGCAGGAAGCAGGTAATTATAAAAGAATGGCTAAAAGTCTACACCAATTGCTCCAAAGATTAGGGACTGAAAACGACTAACACGAGGAAGAACTCCGTAGAGAGTACAATCTGTTAGACCACCCACCTATCAGCAGAGTACAACAGAAAACCTCCTTTTTAGAGGTAGTCCCCAAACAGGGTCAGACGAAAAATGAAACCTGTCCACTAAGGTAAATATGGAACGCTTCCTAGATTTTTGTGCTATCTTTGCGTAGGAGCCATGCTAATCTTCTCTGTATTGTTCCAATTTTAGTATATGTGCTGCCAAAGCAAGCATGTGTAAATAAAAACACAATACCTGCAATGCAGGAGCACCACCGTGAGTCCTAGAACATGATAAGAAGAAAAGCACTTGCGAGGAGCAGGAACACCACACCGAGTGTCACAGTATAAACAGGAAATACGCCACCGTAAGGGCAGTGGAGAAAAATGCAACAGGGGAAAAAAACAACTGCCCCTGAACAAAAGAATTAAGCCAGAAGAAGACTCCTTACCATGAAGACGCCTTAAGACTGAGTTCCACAATGAGCATCTCTAAACCCAGTCGGCATGTGCTAAAAAGGGAGGTGCTGTCAAAAGGCATATCGAGTAAAGATGCCTGCACAGCTTCTGAGAAATTGGAGGAGCGCAACAATGCTCTTCGATGGAGCTTTACCGAAGCAGCCATAATCCTTCCAACAGAATTTGTGGTATCCATACCACATCTGATACTAAGCTTGGCAGCCTGCTGACCACCCTGCACAAAGGGTATTAGTGAATTTCTAGCCTATTCAGGTAAAGAAGGCAAAATGTGTTCCTCTGAGTCCCGCAAAATTTGGGAGAAGTGAACTAGATGAAGCTGAAATCTGCCTACCAGAAGTGTCCAGCTCTCTAGCTTTTCACTCTGGCAGGACAGAAGGAACCTGTGTAAAACTGTGTGCAGCCAAAGCAGTTTGCACCACAGGGCTTTGAGTAGTTAGATGCCGCCGGAGGCAAGATGCCCTGGGTCTATGTGAGATAGACCGCTCCAAATAGAGACCAGAAACTGGTTGGGTCTAAACTCCCAAGAGAATATCCTAAAGAGACAATAAGGAAGGACTGGCTCCCTAGAAGACTGGTCAGGATGTAGAACATAGAGCAAAGGGTCCGTGGACAAATGCACAGTAGGAAGTTGTAAGTGTAACACTTCTGACACACACTTTAAAACGACGTTACTCAAAGTACGGCCCGCGGGCCGCCAGCGGCCCCACGGACCGACCTTGGCGGTCCGCGGAGACGTACAACAAACGGCCTATGATAATGGCCGCAGTATGTAAACATAGAAGAGGGCTGCGGGAGCATGCGCAACAGTGGCTTCTTTGCGCATGCTCCCGCGGCCCTCCTCTATGTTTACTACGGCGGCCATTATTTATGGCGTTTCCGTGGATCCTGGAAGCCATAGCCCCATAAAAGTCAGCGCTTGCAGCTAACTTTTACGGGGCTTTGTCATCTGCTTCCTGTCACCGGCTCCACGTCTGCTGCCCGCCTGCCTGCCTGCCGTTCTACATTTGTACCATCTTTACAGTGCTTTGAGTCAGGTAAGGCTCTTTGGTTATTTATTTATTTGTTTTTAATGTAGTGTGTGAGTTACTGGGGTAGGGGTGAGAGTAGATTGCGCTGTGTGTGTGTGTTACTGGGGTAGGGGTGAGAGCAGATAGCGCTGTGTGTGTGTTACTGGGGTAGGGGTGAGAGCAGATGGCGCTGTGTGTGTGCGCTGTGTGTGTGTTACTGGGGTAGGGGTGAGAGCAGATGGCGCTGTGTGTGTGCGCTGTGTGTGTGTGTTACTGGGGTAGGGGTGAGAGCAGATGGCGCTGTATGTGTTACTGGGGTAGAGGTGAGAGCAGATTGCGCTGTGTGTGTGTTACTGGGGTAGGGGTGAGAGCAGATGGCGCTGTATGTGTTACTGGGGTAGGGGTGAGAGCAGATTGCGCTGTGTGTGTGTTACTGGGGTAGGGGTGAGAGCAGATGGCGCTGTGTGTGTTACTGGGGTAGGGGTGAGAGCAGATGGCGCTGTGTGCAGATGGCGCTGTGTGTGTTACTGGGGTAGGGGTGAGAGCAGATGGCGCTCTGTGTTTTACCTGGGTAGGGGTGAGAGCAGATGGCGCTGTGTGCAGATTGCGCTGTGTGCAGATGGCGCTGTGTGTGTTACTGGGGTAGGGGTGAGAGCAGATGGCGCTGTGTGTGTGTTACTGGGGTAGGGGTGAGAGCAGATGGCGCTGTGTGTGTTACTGGGGTAGGGGTGAGAGCAGATGGCGCTGTGTGCAGATGGCGCTGTGTGTGTTACTGGGGTAGGGGTGAGAGCAGATGGCGCTGTGTGCAGATGGCGGTAGGGGTGAGAGCAGATGGCGCTGTGTGTGATAGACCGGACCCTGCAAGGGTAAGAACTGTGCTGCAGCATTGTTTAGCAATGTTTTGAAAAAGGGGGCGGGGTGGTTGTTCCCCCTCTTAGCCCCCCCCGCTGTCACTTCAGTGCGGCCCTCGGCCGCAAACCATACTGCAAATTTGGCCCCCGAGAAAAAGTTTGTGAGTACCCATGCTTTAACATGTCTGCTAGAGCTGAACTAGCCTCTGAAGGCAACCCAGGGGATGACAGTAGGCTGGAAGCAGGCAAGGAGTCTGGGCCTCTAGCACTGGCCAAGTCAAATAACCAATCTGATTATGGATTGGTATCGGAATTGGGAGGCTGAGAATCGAAACCGGGCCCCTCCGATGGAAGAACTGGAAGGTGAGCCCCAGAAGACAGAAGAGCAGAATGAAGAATAGCCCACTCTAATGGCGCCACTCCCGGCATCAGGGTTGATGTCGACTGACGTCGGGAAGGAGAGACCTCGACATCGAAAGGGGCGTTGTCCGACTCCAGGGATACAATCGGAGCATCGAGTGAAGTAGCAGGCGCCACCACCGCCAAAGTTGGCAAGTCAGAACTGGACTCCAAATTTTTAGTCGTGAGGAAGGAGACAGGTGCAGAAGATGGGAGCAGTAGGAGGCTGTACATTGGCACCGATCCGACTCTGGAGTCGGAGTAGAGGGGCCCAACATGTACAGAGGACGAAGCCGCTGGTGAAGATCCCATCAGAGCACCTGCCACCTCCTTAGGGCCCGAAGGCACTTCAGAGGGAGGGGTAGGCCCAAAAACAGCATGCAAGGATGAGTTATAATCCCACATCTGGGCCAAAGTAGCCCAGACGCTGGGATAAAGCAGGAGACACGGGGTCGACTCCTGCGCAGACTCTTCCTCAGAGGAACGGGAGGAGCCGCATGGGGGCGGTGAAGCTGGAAGATGGGACTTCAACCGCAGGTGACACTTACTATGAGACGTCGCAGGATCTGAAGATGTCGCAGAAGCCATACGCGAGCGACTTCTAAAACAGTCGCTAGGATGAGCTTTGGAAGAAGAAGGATTTCAACGTCTATGAGAGTCCTGTGAAGTCTGTGACACCCGCGTCGCCAGAAGCTTCATCAGCCGCTCCGGCAACTCCTTAGGCCTCAGGCGTTGCAATCTTTGGTTTCGTAGTGGGTGCCTAAGCACCACACACAAACATAATGGGGGTCCGTCACCAACATCTGTTGAGCACTGGACCCACAAGACTTAATGCCAGAAGGTATAAACACTGTTCCAATTACAAAAACAGCTGAAAGGAAAGGCAAAAAATGGCTAGAGGTAACCACTTCTCCGGATCCACATTGCTGAGCGGGAAAGAAGAAACTGACATCAGCACGTTGGAGGAAGAATAATATGGACTCCCTCTGCGTCATATCCAGAGGATGATGTCGATCCGGAGTTGCACAACGCCCTCTACCAGTGTGTATAGGTACTGCTGCAGATTGGTAAGGACACTGCGGCTAGTTGTCTCTAACAGATTGTGTGAGCAAACCAGGTCTTAGCATTACAAGATCAGTATTTGTCCATGACAAATGGCACACTAGAGCCAAGTTCACAAGTAGAGCAATATCCTTATGGGATGGTAACCAAGACACTGGTCATATAAGGTTTGATAAGATAATATGCCAGTGTCAAGAAATATGGAATGCAAACAGAGATATACATAGACAGGAATTGCCATTCATCCTAGAATAGCAATGAAATTAACACAGTTTTCTCTTTGTTTCAGAGGAAAAGGGACAGTAAGGTTGGGGAGTAACCTAAACTGCAAGATCACCACCTACAACGCCAAAATGCAGGGTGGCACCTCCAGTCTGATGTATCACTATCAGATGTGTGGGGCCTGGCTCCACATTCAACCACCCCCGAACTGGAATGGCCTCTGCTACCTTGTGACTTTACACCCCCCCTCCTTGGCGATATCAGGTATGAACATCTTCCAGTTACATGGCCATCACATGGGCCATCCAATGACCTTACCATATCAGTTCCGTACAAAAGGAACTGCAGAATACTATGGTACTGTGGTTTGGAAAGAAGTCCCACATGAATATAGATTATTCAACGATGCCCAGCTCTTTTATGGGAGCATTCTACCATTTGTTTAGGCAAAAGCAACTGCCTGCTGGCTTCAAGTGACAAACTGAGAGTTAATAAAGACAATGCAACTGAGGATGGATTCAATGCTATCAAGGAAGAACTCACAGATATGTATTGGACTTAATGACAGCCAAGGAAGGAGGGGTGTGTAAGAAGATTGAGCTGGCCTGCTGTACTTATGTGCCAGCCAATCATGTGGACAATGGGACATTGACTGAGGCCATTCAGACATTGCATGACCTACACAAGAAAATGGTCGATGAAGGGGGTTGCCCCTGATAGGTGGTTCGAGGGCTGGTTTGAATGGGTGCTGTCCTGGATGTCAGGGTTGTTTAAGGCCTTGTTGCCTTTTATAGTGACATTGCTCTTGACGTGTCTTATTTTTCAGGTAATTATAGCATGTTTTAAAAGGATGACAGCTAAAATGTGGTTACGAAAAGTGCTAAGGATGTCGACCGATAGAATATTGAGCATAACGCGATCCATCTAGTAAATGGGAAGGTGGGACAATTGCTGAAGAATCAACTAGAGGGAGAACTGATGTAGGTAAATAATAGGAATGAATTTATAGACACAAATATATAAATCCCAAACCCCAATACAAATATTTCAGGTGAGGGACAGTTTTAAAACCTATGTAAGTAGTAAACCGGCCTAAGCCTAATAAATGGGCGTGCTGAAAAAAGATAACTCCGGGTTCTGCAGAAATATATAGGTCACAGTGCATATTTGTTTTAAGAAACACAGCAAGATATTTGACAGCAGAAAATGGTTTTGCATCGTCATTGAGCACAGGGTGTAAACAAGGGTGGAATCTGCCTTAGCGCAAACCTGTTGAGAATACGTTAAAGTCAGATAGGCTGGTCTGAGTCCAATGACATCAAACAAGAGATAAGCATTCGCTATGCAGAAAAGCAAAAATGAGTTTCTGAGAACTATAAAAAAAAAAACACAAGAGGGGGCTTCTGCTAAACATGGACACATACACAATTCTTGTAAATACTTACATATGTTGACAATAACTTAACTAACCAGCTTGCTATTAACTTCATATAGGAATTTGTAGCTCATTTTTTGTGGCTATTACAGTGCACATACCACTGCTTGTAATCCAGAACTCTGAACTTCAGACTTTGGTCGCTTTTTGAGACTGGCTGATTTTCCCAATTGATCAATTAACTAAAACCACATTATTGTGTAAAATTGTTCTATCTTACTTTATTGATAGATTTTCCTCCAACAAATTCAAGCCATTTCCACATGCATATTTTTTTACACGGTGTGCAACTGTACATGTAAAATAGTTTTGCATTGGTTAAGTTGCACTTTTGTCTAAGCAAATAAAAATTCATCATGAGGAAAATATGTTTAGCTTTGGAAAAATTCCATCTCGGACACTCACACCAGATTTGTGGGTGTTCCCTCGGCATTCCTATCCATGAAAGAGTTTCCCTTTTGACACAAGTAAACTCTGAACGTTTTCACAAGGAGAATGGGCTGAGAAAATGTTAGTGAATACCCAAACACTCACAAACTGGTGGGTCTTGAAATGTCCACTCAGTGACTCTAGAGCCCGCAGACTAAAATGTCTTAATTTCAGAGTATTACATGCTACAGCTCCCTCTTAGCTTGTGCTAAGTCTCTGCCCTACAGTGCATTTTTCCAAGCCCTTCACCTACACTGTCATTTGTGAGTCCAACCCAGGGCCGGCTTTAGCGCTGGTGGCACCCTGTGCGACAGTCTTTTTTGGCACCCCCCCCCCCCCCAACCTTATGACCACCTCCTCCGATTCCCTTCCTACCACAGGGCAAATGTGCCACTCATCTCTCCATAGCCCCCCTTTCACATACAGTAATTTGTTTTAAAGCGCTTGTAAAGGCTGGCTTTACTAATCCACTCAGCTATCCACGTAAAATATAGTTCTGTTCTTTACAGCAGGCTCTTTAACCCTATACGCTACTTTATGGCGAGTCAAAGCTGCCACTAGACAAAACTCTGTTCTCCCTCTCTAGCAGGAACATTAATCACAAGAGGCATCTTGACATTTCAAATGCTTCCTGAAGGCTGGACGCACAAGGAACTTTTCAGCAGGTGCTTTTAAATCGCAAGTTTCACTAGTTATTGCTACACACAACGCCCCCCTGAGGTCAGTGCCCCCCAATCACGGCCAGCATTCGGTGCAGCCGCACCACTCGCACCGCCTTAAAGCTGGCCCTGGTCCGACCACTAACCTGCCCAAGGGTTAAATTTGCATATGCATCACAACACATCTTTGCAACATTTTATGTGCAAGCATGCATACCTGAGACAGTAGCTATCATGAAAACAGGAGAGGGGAGACCTTTTCCAACTAAGCCCTGATGATTGTTTGCACTTTCTCTCTTGCATAAAGAAGAAAAGGTTGAGAAAACGGATTGCCCCACCTAAAATTTACTCTCACAGTAGTCAATCTCAAAGTGGACATTTTAATATTTAATAAACTTAAATTGTATTTGTTTTCATTTTAAAGGTGTCTTAATGTGTGAATAATACATGGACTATTTTGCAAGCCTTCAGACTTGACACACCTATATTGGTGCAGTTTGCAGCCTCGTTAGTGAGACTACAGACTATGAAATGGGTTCAGCACAGGTCCACATCTTTTTAGTGCACGTTTTCATTGTGGAGGCTGTGGACTTGCCACAGCCCAAAAGACAGCACAAACTCTATACCAAGAATGGGTACTATAGAAGGAGGCCCAAAACAGATGCTTTAAAAATAGCTTGAGAACCCAGGACACTGATGTATTTTTTTAGTTTGTGATCTAAGGGGAGAGGGGCGACTTGGCAGGTCTCTTAGTTGCTTAAAGCTTTTTGTTTGGAAATCAGGGTGCACTTACCCTGCCACCCTTACAGACCCTTTCCATTTGTTTTCTGGATGCAGGGACAGTGCCCTTCATTCCGTAATGGAGGCTTCAAAAGAAAATGTTCTCTTGCAGCCAGCTAATCAGACCCTTTGGGTCTGCCTTTTCAGTTCTGACACGTGGACTTGAAATGGATAACGGGAACAGAACACTCACTCATACTCAGGAGGCAATCATGTTTTTCCCTGAAATGGCAGGATATAGAAAATGGTTAACCCTTTCAGCCCACCCAACACCTTTCTGTAAAGCAAACAACTCAAAACCCACTGAATTACACCAAAACCACAAGAGCGCCCTTTCCAAGTAAAGTTTTAATCTCATTCTGAATTTCGCACAAATCTATTCAGCATGTTTTGCTGTTGCTGCAATCAAAAATTGCTATTCGAGCTAAAATAAAATGTGAAAACATATTTTTTTCCCAGAATCCCCTCCTTTATCTTTTTCCTCTGCAATGAATTGCACAAAATGCTATGTTAAAGGCCTTAGTTACCAATTTGTTTTCTGCAAATTTCTTCATGGGGTCCAAAGATATAGGTGAATCAAAAATGCCTTTACAATGAAAGTGTTGCGGCTGAATCCAAACTGCAGCGCAGGGACTGTAAAAACTAAGCCTGTTCATGATATGATTCAAATAAATCAACAGTCCTCAAATATTAGGTGAAATAATGCCACAATTCAGAAAACCCCTGCAAAGGAATAGGTGGATTATGAACAAAATCCCAAAGGAAAACAGAAAACCTAGCTAGTTACAGTAGATTTCATAAACAAAATACACATAAAGCAAACGAGGGCAACAATTTAAAAGCTGGTAATAATAATCCGATCAGCAGGAACCAAACATTTAATGCATTATATATACACACGATTACTCTTAATCTGATGCAAGGGATTAGCAAAACCAACAATACCATAGTCTGTAAATATAGGATATATTTAAAGACTTTAAAAGGGCACGCAATTTGGCTGATTTGGTATACTTTGCTTTGCTCAGGACTCCAACTCTGTGGGTAGGATTAATACATAAAACGTAAATCGCAATATTTGCTAGATGACAGACACTGTGCATTTAAAATTATCCAAATTCAAAAGTGTCACACTCACTTGTAACAAAGAATTTTTTGGTGAAAGTGCAGCTGTCAAAGGCAGCAATTTTCTCTTGCAACGCGACAACAAGTATTCTGAAACCACAAAGAAAAAAACAATAATTAAACGTCAGTAACATTATATCTCACATAAGTACAGATATACCACAATTTGCTGAGCAATGTCAAGAATGAGAAAAACACACGGAATCACCTATTTATAGTGTGTGAAGGAACAACCTGCCCGGCAAGCAGTGAATTCCCAAGTGTGTGGGTTGTGGCAGAGTCACGTAAAGCCCGTTTATAGGCACCATTTTATCGCGAGTAAAACGCACAGGACAGAATTATTGTTGCATATTTTACTAGGAGCACCGCTACAGAATGATAAACCGAAAGTAAGCAAAATATTGTCCGACTACAGAACCAAAACAATCGCAGTCAAAGGCTTAGGACAATCGCTCCTGTGGTATCTCCTTGGGAGGAGGCTAACTCTTTGGTAATTACTGTCCTAGTCTGCAAAAAAAAAAAAAAAAACTAATAACAAAAGACTAGCAAATGTCTCCAGAAAGGCTCACAAGTTGGGAGATAAAAAAAAATAGAGAAATGCATCAGAAGAAGAGCGAGCAAATAAGCACTGGGCAGAAAAATGGACAGCGATTCAGTGAACTGGGAAGAGCGACATGCAGACTGAAGCAAACACAAGAAAGAAAAAACAATACAAATATTAGAAAAAAACAATAGGCACGCCTCCAGTCGTCCATGAACTCAATCACATGCACTCAGTTACTCATCCATACACATATATATGTTCATCCACCCATTGACTCATTCTTCAACTCATCCACTTGCCCATCCACAACACCACACGCACAAAGTCGGCGATCAATAAAGAAGCACTTTGGATTATCAGCCAGTTTTCTGGCTTTGTTTTGTTTTTTGATCAGTGGTGGATGTGGTGGTCTGAGCCGGCTTTTCTATGAGGGTTGTGAGAGTGGTGTTGGTAATTAGTGGTTTTTCTTTTACACCATAAGGAGTTTAAAAAGTGCTGCTCACGTTTTCGTTGAGGTCACGGCTAAAGGCATGTTGTGCATTTATTTTACAATGGAAAGTCTTACTCTTGAAACCACACAGTAGCAGTTAATTGTTCCTAGGCGGAGTCATCGTCCTCCGACGGAGAGCCTTAATAGTCTACCTTGCCTAATGCGGATGCCAAAGATTAGGAGCTTTTTGGTGGTGGTGGTTGAGGGACGGGGGGGGGGAGGAAGGGGGCGTGGGGTAGGGGGGGGGGGGGGCGGGGGGGGGGGGGGGAGATCAATGGCACCGACTGTCCCTTTATTTACTTTTGCGAGCTCTTGCTGCCACCAACGCCTCTGCCCTCAGACCCTTGCCCCCCCCACACAGATCACTGACCCCCACTTTACTTACACAGCAAGCTGCCCTTCCTGGCTTCTCCAAACACCAGTTACACTTGAGGACTGAGTTTCAGCCCCCTCCCTTCAGGGCCATTTAATGTTGGCAGAAACTAGCCTTTTGCTTCTGCCTCCTGAGAATAGCTCCACAGCAGTTTCTCACAGCTCTGCCTGACTTACACCAGTGCTAGTGCACCAGCCCTCAGGACACTCCGGCACCTCTGCAGTTGTGTAAACCTAGAGCAAAAGTGAGTTTCACGCGAAGGCAGCATGTGCGGCAAAGTAAGCCTGAGGGGAGCAGCAGTTGCGCCACTAGGCAGTGTGGGTGTATTCCACACGTGCCCCCAGGAGCGACTGAAGAGCCCAAGATGAACCAGTATAATGTAGCATAGAGATTACCCACCACAGGCTCCAAGTGTTACAACTGGAGTCCTTTACCTCGGTTATTCAGGGGCCACCTTGCTACTGGACCTGAACTGAGCAACTCGTACACCTCTGTAACACGTGACTTTTAGGGTAGTGAAGCAGATCAGTCCAAGGTTTACTAAGGGAGGTGGAGTAAGTTAGAATCTCAGAACAATGCAAAGCACAAAATAACACATACATCAATGTCCAACCAACGCTTTTAACAAGAAAAAATAGTTACATTCATATACAACCAAATACCTACATGGAATTACAAATGTGCGCAATAAAACTCAGATTAACATAGCGCCTCCTTAACTAGAGATTTCTTTTAGAAGGTCTGTGAGTGTTAAATAATAGAAAGAGTTGTTAGAAAAATTTGACCAGATCATCAAGACTTTTTTTTCCCCAGACAATGGCAAAATCCATCTCTTCAGGTTCTCTTTATCCCCTTGGGCTTGGAAGGACTTTATGCTCTGCCCCTTTTAGCAATCTGCAGTTATTCACTAGATTTAGGCAGCAATTCCCGTAGAGTGGAAAAATCACTAGTACTCCCCCTGTTGAAGAAACTGTCAGCCGATCCCTTTGTCTTTAGCAACCTATCTCCCTCTTACCCTTTCCCCTTAATATCATGGAAAGGTTAGTTAACAAGAGGCTGTCAGAATTTCTGGAATCTCACTCCTTACTAAATGAGGCTTGATCCCGTCTTCATATCCTTCAACACCACAATCAACACAGCAAGACCAGTCAACTGGGCATTCCACGCCATAGCCAGCTTCAGAATCAGCGTCCATCAACACAAAAGAACCCCCATAGCAGGGGCACCATGCCGACATTGGAACAACCTAACAGAGGTGAACTGGAGGACCGCCCTACATGAGAACAAATCGGAAACCATGGGCCTCCTGGTACACAACATCGAACACTTAAACAAGTGGACCACCAACTGCACTGACACTCGGGTCCCCATGAATCGAAGCCACACAGCAAAATCTAGTACACAAGACAGCTGTACATGGAAGACTTCAGAATGACCAGACGGCACTGCAAACAACTGGAATGGAAATGGAGAACCAGCGAAGGAGAAGCAAAGAAAACACTTTAAAAGCCAGCCAGAAAAGGTACCACCAGCTGATCGAAGAAACTAGAAGGAAGGCACTAGTTGAATGAATAAATGCATGCTCCAACTGCAAAAAAGAAATCTTTGCAATCATCAAGGACTTCATCACACACACAGCTGCCACCGGTACACCAGCCTATCACAAGATCTGTATAACAACCTCTTGAACTTCTTTTATAGCAAAACCACAACCTCATAGTGCAACTTCACCCCACAAATGGACCCCCTGACTCTCTCCAGAAGTCTCCTAGTATCGAATGAAAACAGCACAATTACCACTAGGGACCCCTTCACTCCAGTGTTCCAGCAGACCCCTAGCCCCACCATGCCTTTGACAAAGGAGCAATTCGTATCAGTAAGGCCCTCATCCACATCCTCAACAGTTCCATCAGTAAGGCCACCTTTCCGAACCATGGAAACATGCAGCTGTCAATGCCCTCTTAAACAAACCCTCAGCCGACCCAACCAAACTTGCCAATTTCTGAACAATCTCCATCCTTCCCTAACTAGCCAAAGTCTTAAAAGAAGCAATTATCAAGTGCCTCTCCAACCACCTCGCCATACACTAGATTCTAGACTCCACAGCATGGGGACTGCCCTCAGAGCAGCAATGAATGACTGCCGTCTGATCCTCGACAGGGGCGACACCGCACACTCATCCTTCTAGACCTATCAGCAGCATTTAACACTGTCTTCCATCCCGTCCTAACCTGGCAGTTCCTTGATGCAGGCATCCAGTGTCACACCCTTGAATGGATCTGCTCCTTCCTCATTGGACAAACCCAAACCATCAACATGCTCCCTACTCCTCTGAAGCATAAGATCTAATCTGTGAAGTTGTGCAGGGCTCCTTGCTCAGTCTGACACTCTTCAACATCTAGATGACTCCTCTGACTGACGTCATACGAGCCCACAACATAAACATCCTCCCACCAATGACATGTAACGAATATTGTTCATCTTGGACAAAACACCAGGAACAAGCTCACCATATGCATGACCGGAGTGGCTACCAGAAAGAAATCCAATTGGTTCAAACTGAACTTGGACAAGAGCGAAGCGGTGGTCTTCAGGAAAGCCTCCTAGCCATGGGACTCAACTGGGTGCCCCACAGACCCTGGACCCACCCCTACGCCTTGCTCGTAAATCAGAAACCTTGGAATCATCATAGATATCAAACTGGGCATAATTGCCTAAATGAACGCAGTGGTCCCATCCTGCTTTAACACCTTAATGATGCTGAAGAAAATCTTCAGATGGCTACCAGACAACACCAGGAATACAATCACCGCTAGGGTACGGGAATACCCTGTACGTAGAGATAACCAACCAGCTTACAAGAAGACTGCAGACCACCCAAAACATAGCAGCCAGGTTAAGCTGGCTCTTTTTATTCCCAGGTCTTTCTCCAACCCTGCTGCACAAAGTAGATTACACTGACTCACTGTGCCAAAAAGAGATATTTTTTAAATCTCTCTGTATCACTCACAAAGCAGGCCATCGGAGAGACACTCGTCTCCTTCATTGCAAAATCCATTGCTATTTGCCTCCGAGAGCTCTGTATTCAGCCACAGCCAGCCTTGTAATTGTTCTTAAATTCAAGAAATCCAGAGCTGCAGGCCATGCCTTTACACTCCTGGCTGTTCAACAGCGGAACAGCCTGTCACATTTACTGAGACGAGCTACGAGTTATTCGTTTTTAAGAAGGCCATGAAGACATGGTTCTTTGGTGTTTAAGCCTTTTCTGGCTCTTTTTATTATGTTCTTATTATAGCAAGTGCAGTATACCTTTTAGGTCGCAGTTGCACTCTAACACTCCAAAAATAATCTAAATCAAAATAAAGCTGACCTACTGTTAAAGCTACAGGGAAACAAGATACAAAAGGCCTTTTTCTGCAACGGCCCAGCTGACCAGTGGCAAGTGGCCTTGGACTAGATCTCATGTTGGTGTCTGGCTGACACCATTTGAGTCGCTAAGTGCCTCCTTTGACGCCCAGGGACAGGGCTTTAGAAGTGCATTGAGGTGGTGGATTGGGTCTTAAAGGACTACCAGGACTATCCTGTTTCTAATATACTGCAGTAGGACAGGAGGCAGAAACGCTTACTAACTGCATGCCTTGTTTTCATGCTGTCAGTGAAAGGAAATAACTGTTCTTATTTAACACCCGCTTTTACTGGCCATGACCTTTACAGAACTAGTACCTCATATGACAGTTATGACTTCTGGCAAATATGTTATAATACATTAAACTAAATATAATAATATTTTTTAATTATATTAAAATTTAAGACTGGTGGAAATTAGAATTTGGGCACGGACTTTGGTCAGGGAAAGCATTAGGTTTAGGGCAGGGGGCCCTTGTTTTTGGAAATCAAATGAAAGCAATTAAACAATATAATTACATTTAATTTAATTAATGCAATTACAAATTAAACAATGTTTTGGATGTTTAGGTTTAGAGTCGCAGTGATAAAAAGGGTACCTAAGTGTCTAAAAAACATTTAATAGAACCACTTTAACTAATTTAAATTAATTTAGTTAAGCCATAATGAAATATTTTCATTGATAAGAGGTAGTGTTAGGGGCAAAAAATAATTTGAAACATACATTATTAAATCAAATGTTATTAAGCAATTAAAACTACAAATTTAACATAGGTTAGAGTTAGCAATACGGCTAGAATAAAATATTCACGTTATTTCAAATTAAGAAAAAATAATATAATTAGAGCTAAATGAACACAAAAAATATCACTGAGGACTAGGCTAAGAGTTGTGCGTTATTAGTGAGGTAAAGGTCATAACAAAGATAAAGAATCACGATAATGGTAAAACCTATGTTAAATACTGTCTGATGAGGTAAAGACAATAAGGTAAAACTGTCAATAAAATACCAGGAATGGTAATGGAATGTACCCGTCAGTGAACGCCAATGAGGAAGGTGCTGACCCTTCATTTTTCCTCAGAGCACTAAATACAACCATCAATAGATATGTGATTCCAAGACGGTTCAGGCGGTCTCACTCATGGGTGTCTAAAACATGGAGTTGAAAGCAAAGCAGATGAGTAGATTAGAGTTGAGTCTCTGATGAGGTAGGGGATTTGTTAGGATGGATGGTTCCATTCTAAAAGCAGCAAGTCCTGAATTCTTCTATTTCAGGCAGTATCAAATTCCTGCCAAAAAAGCTTTGAGCGTACATGCCCTCTTACTCACACATACCTTATTGAAACAGTCCACGTAATATAGCCTTAGAACCCGCCGTAGCAGACTCTACCGGCTATTAAAAGCCCGCTCCTGCGTTAAAGGCCCGAGCCGAAGGCAAGGGCCTTTAACAAGGGAGAGGGCCTTTAATAGCCGGTAGAGCCCGCTACGGCGGGTTCTAAGGCTATTAGAACATTCTGCCACTCAGGGCAGAATGTTCTATTAAATAAAACAAATTCCTCACGAAGCCCGAGGGGATTAAAATCCCCTCGGGCTCCGTGAGGCTTTGTTCACAGCTCTTGCTGTGAACAAAGAGAACACTGGAATGTTGGCGCTGCGGGCTTTTACCGGCCAGTAAAAGCCCGGAGCACTCCATTGTTTTCAATGGAGCTGCCAACTTCCAATGTTCTAATGCAATTTAAAGCCCCCGATCTCACATTTCTGCATAGTCTGATGCCAATGTTTTTTCTGTCAGGTACTCTGGGGCATTTCCAAAAATAGGTGGAAATAGCTGTGTGCCCGAGCACCAAGAGCCAGGCTACTGCTCAACAAAAAGGAGATACATGATCTTTCCTCTTAATTGTAGCCAGTGGTGCCACACTCACCGCTTTATGCTTTTAGATAAGAGGATAAAAGGGGGTTCAGTTTGGCAATCCCACATACAGGAAATTACACTCATCCAGTTGAAGTGTGTGATGGTCCCCACAGCATAGACCCATTTTTGCCAAGAATGATTTCAAAGATCCTCAAAATATTATGAAGGTGACAAACGCCTGCTTGACAACATTCCCAATTCGAGATATTAGGAAACATTTTCTATCCCAACATACTCAAGACAATGATTGAACTATTTATTATTTTCTTTCACTGATTCCCTATCATGTATCTTTGTTTTAGAGACTTTAAGCTAAAAAAATAAGTTTCATGACGCCCTGTATGGCCTGCAGGCACGACAGTAGTAATAATGGTAGATAACTTAACTATCACTGTGTTTGTAGTGACGTAGTGAGAATATTAACTATGACTAATGCAGATGCAGAGGAACTTTCTTTGGTTAACATTGAATCAAGCATTTAATCTATAACTTTTTTGTTTTTCTCCAATAGATGGCCCTTGATAGATATGGGCAGATATATGTTTGGTAGACTGCTGTGCCATAAGACTCAAGCAATACTTGACAGATGAGGCCCATTAAGGCCTCAACATGTCTGGGTTTGCAGTGGGATGGGAATTTAGCCTAGAAGTTTAGGCTGGATGGTCCCTTTCGCTATCAGGCTAAGAGTGACTGGAACCGAATTGGTCATCCTAGGCAGTACTGCAAGTTTCAAATAAATGTTGGGCTGGAATGTGGCTCAGAATAATAATCAGTGTTTGAAATACATCCATGCATTCTAATCATGATCTTTTTAAAAGATTTCTGCATTGGGAGTGTTATGCCCAAAGATGGGTCCACAAGTTTGTTGTGGCTTAGAAATTAAGTTGAGCATTCACTGGTACAGCTAATGGCAGACAAAAGTCTGTAGTTGCTTGTGTTCTCATATTGAATGGAACATGGCTTAAAAGTTAAGGCAGAACTATCGGATTTGGAGCCTACCAAAATTGATTTACGTATTGTTGGTCCGTGTCTGTTGTGGCACAGTGAACATGATGGGCTGAACAGCTGTGATTACTTCAAGTATTCAGTCCATCCCTTTGCTGCTTTAATCCTATTTTTCTGCTCGACTCACTGGGGTGAAAGATGCGACTTTTTCTAGCCTGCCACAGGACTGGACTTAAATGGACCCATTTCCTCACAACCCTCCGGCATTTCGCAAACTCAAAAGGTTGAAGCAACTAGAGACTAGAAAGAAAGAAAGAAGAGAGGTATGGACTATGACAAGAAAGAGCTGGATTAGGTGTCATGAAAATTACTGGTAACTAATCTGTCAATTAGTCCCACTACTCTCATCTCAAATTTAAGCAAGACGAGCTATACTAATGAAACACTTCAGATACTGAAAAACAACCATCAAGGAAAGCAACTGCAAAGTAATTTTTACCCTTGTGACAAATTTAAGTAACTAAGAAACTACCAGAAGCACCCCCTCATCAAATCTGGAGTTCTCTAAATTCAATACCATCAACCTGCAAATCACACATCATCGGCCAGATGACAGATCTATACATGTCCAACGTAACCCGTAAGCTTTGGCCCAAGAAACCAACTTTTCCCTAGTAGCCCTGTAAATACCTAAAAAAAAAGAGGAACACCTGGCATAAGCTAAAGAAAAGTTGGACCCTAATCCATGTAGCCAATGCAGTACTCTCTTGACTGGAAAGGCCTAATTAAATGAAGCAGGTAAGGGCACCTGGAACATTAAGAAAACCAGAGCCTTAAATGCCAAGTATGTGTATGCAGCCCATAGCCACTTACTGAACTGAGGGAATGACTCTCTACAAAAGAATCCAATCTCTTCCAACCTGTAGCAGAGTAATTGCAAACAGGAAGTTGGTCGTAAAGGGCAAGAGTTTCAAATAAACCTTATTCAGTATTTAAAAAGAAAAACCCTGAATTATTCTCAGCACCAAGAACCAATGTCATGGTTGAACCAACTTCTCAAGGAGGGTCGAGAAGGAAAATAATCACACTGTGGCACTGCTCAATGATATTTAAAAAACACAAAACGCTTGGCTGCCCACTAGATTAACAGGGTAAAGGCTGTCAAACCCCGTATGCAACTGACCCTTAAAAATTGCAAAATATTTGAACTCCAAAAAATACTGTTTACCTTTAGCGACCATACCAACTGGAGACCAGGGTTCAATGACTATGACGCCCCAAGAACTGAGGTTTTGTGTGACTTCTGTATTGCCTCAACAAGCTCCCTACACACCTCATCTCTTTGTGGGAGCTCCAGTCAAACACGACGATCCCAGCCCTGGCTTTCCATGCATGAACGCACTCAATAAAACACCACTAATAAAGACTGCAGCCAATATGTATCAAAGATTGCGGGTGGAGAGGATTACTTTCGAATTCAAGCCGGCGAGGATGGGCCGAAGAAAAAGCATTTTTTTCCTGCGAATTTAGAGCTGAACTGAAACGTTTACTGTGCTGGCCACAGGGCCCCTTATTTTCTTTTTAAAATGACACATACAAAGAAGAGGGACGTGGAAAAAGGCAAAATAGCCCATCTAAGATTTCACACAGCAGAACGCCATGACCAAATGCAAAAGCTTTTAAGGCAGAGCTGTTCATTTCAGGCTACTGCTACCCTCCAAACCAAGCAAATCAGTTTGCGGGAATCCTGCGATGCTTGGCAAACATTTACTTTTTGTTCTACATATTTTGTATTGAAGAAAACAACAATTCCACATAAAAGGTCGGGCAAGTATGAGATTTCTACCACCATTTCGACTCATTATTATCGGATTACATGCTCTTGAGAAAGATGTTTATGGTACTGTACAAACAGTCTTTGCAAACATGTCACAAATAAGACATACACGGTCTTCACTGTTGACCAACATTTTGTAAAATCAAAGTCAGATTTAAGCTCGACGGAAAACAGAATAAAGACAAAAATATCCCAGCAAACCAAACAAACATAAGATACATTTCATGTGGAAACGGGGAGAGCGTGAGCAGCATCTACTGGTGAGTTCTTGCTTTGAAACTTGGCAAGGGAGAGCTGTTATCTTCTAAAAACTCCAAAGCTGATGTGTAAATGATGAGAGTAATGTGGCTTTTATGTCGACTGCATGGCTCCTTCGTGTTTTACATTTAACCACAACATAACTACTGATATCCTAGGATCCTAGTGGACAAAGTCTCTTAGCTGCACAGTTCACAGGGGAGTCCACTACTTTCAAATGATGACGTCCACTACTTTCAAATGATGCCTTCCAAGCGGAAGGAGCTGCCACTCTGGCCGGTGAGTTTGAATTGAAGCCTGCAGATTTGCACGTTTGTGATTTTGAAGCTAAACATCACAATCATTAGCAGTGTTGGATTCACGCATCCTGCAATGCACGGGCATCCTCAGCAGACACTGACCGCGAAGCCGCTGAGGTGCGGAAGATACACACTACGCGCTCATTCTAGTCTCCGGCCTCTTTCTAAGTACTTTTTCTACTAGTTCACATTATTTGTTTGAGTGGAGGAGCACGAATCCGAATTCCCGGTTTCATAGGTGACAAGTGAGCAAGCAGGGCATTACCTCGAGTGTTCAATAGGGTGACCAGACGTCCCGGATTTCCCCGGACAGTCCCGGTTTTTAGAGGACTGTCCCGGTGTCCCGACGCTTCTCTTAATTTTAAACAAATGTCCCGGGTTTTGGGAAAAAGGTCAAATGATTACATAAATGTCTCGGTTTTTGGGACAAAGGCCAGATTATCTGAGGAAGCATCAATTCAAGGTATGCTCTCCTTTAAGAGACGCCTACAAAGTATGCAACGATTAAAGTAATTCATCTGTTACTGGCAGGCAACACAGTCCCCTGTCTGCTCCCAGCAGAGAGATGGAGTGGGGAGCAGAGGGAGGTGGTTGCGGTGCAGGGTGGGAGGTCAAGCCATAGCTAATTTTATATGTGTAGTCTTGTAAATGTGTGTGTGTGTGTATATATATATATATATATATATATATGTACACACATGTATATGCACACATTCACAAAGCTACGCAAAAAAACGGGACAGGCCAGATATAAAAGTGAGTGTAAAGTCGTTAGTCCTACTTTTATGTCTGGCCTGTCCCGGTTTTTGCTCCTTAAAATCTGGTCACCCTAACACATGGAGTCTCTGGTGAGACTTGGCAACAAGGAACAAAAGTGTCAGCGTAAAATGAATTGTGTTTTTTAGCCAAGTGGCTTCAGAGCAAACGCGAGGTACCCAAATAATTTCACATGACTATCGAACAAACTAGCAGAGATGAAGTAAGTCCAATGAGTACCAGCATGGATCCGAATGTATCACACCAATATGGAGTGAAGGTTTTCTAACCCTTTGGCAGAACACAGCGCTATCGAGCTCCAGGTCAGACGGAGCTTGAGCTGCGATGCATTTGTAACATTATTTCATTTCACATATTTTTCTATTGCATATGATGAGCGATTTCCATAGTTTGCTGTCTATCTAGGTAATTATGTGTGAACAGGGAGGCGGACGCAGAGGGTTCTCAAAGACAGGAGAGTTTTGGAGGCGGTTCTGGCTGTGAACTAGCTGGGACCTGGATCTGATTGGTAGATTGTTCACAATCAAGGCTGTACATTGTATCCCAGCCAGTAGGGCTTTTAAGAGATAGGTGAAACGCCACTAACCTCTGAACTCTCAAAATAACCATGGCTCCATCATGGCATCGAAACCATCCAAAGTCAGGCAATCACAGCCGTCAGTATACACATATATAGGAAGTTATAGAAATCCAGCTTGTGCATACCTGCCTGGCTATTTGTCTAATAGTCCCTGTCATTACACCCCTGTATGCATGTCTCTCCTTATGCCTTTGCACGAGTTTTAAATGACTCAGACAAGTCTAGAGTCACACCTTTATATGCAGTTGGAAGGGACTCGGAGGAGGCCAAAGCAGAATTTCATACATTCATCAATATATGGTTTCAACACAACTCGAACCCAAAAGCACCCCAGGCTCTGCACATTAATGTTCTTATGCCTCATTGCATGCTTTAAAACAGAGGTCAGAGGTAAAGCAACACTATTAATTAATTCCATGAGTTCTGACTTATTATAACTTCGTATTTTATGCACTGGGCTGTCACTGTGGACAGTAGTGGGAAATACGAAAATCCTGACCCACCATGATCTTAACATTAACAGATATCATGGGATTACGCATAGTAATAGAAAAGCTGCGCATCTATGGAGAAAGCATGAGACACCAAGCCGTGCAAAGTGAGAAACAAGTCTAGAAGAATGCAGGATCCTGGAGAAATCGATTTATGAGGCACAAACACACCTGAAAAACATGGGGAGGATGGGTGTACTACAACAGGAACCTAAGTAGGAACTTTGCCTATTATGTATGCAGCCCAGGCACAAATGATTGGAAGCTGCATATACCCTTGGGTTTCTGATTCACTGCAATGGAATATATAAATATGGGGTTAGAAAAGCACAGAGGGATGCTGAGAAGCTGTCTTTAAATGTTTAAAGTTACAATAAAATAGTTTAATAAAAAAAAAAATAGTTGCGAGTTCCCACCTGAAGACATTCTCCGTGCAATGTTATCCAATTGTACATATATCTATATAACGCACATTCTGCTATTATTAGGAACTCACAGCGCAACGCCCTTCAATAGCTTCTTACCTAGGTTTCAAGGTTCGGTGTTTGTGAGTTGCAATATCAACTGTGAGGATATTTATTCTTGATAGTCAGATGTGCTTGAAGTAACAGTAACAGGTCAGGTCAGATACTTATGTGCCAAGTGGGTTATTTGGTTTGTGCATTTCCAGATGAGTGTCATGCGTGTGAATTAGAGGTGTTGTGTGCTGGTGCAGGCCCAATATTCATCATCTCTCTTACCCGGCTATGCTGGGTGAGTGTTTTGAATTCTGTTTAGGAGTGTACTATGATGTATGTGAGATGCTCTATTCTACTTGTATTAATGGCCTAACCTGTGGAACAAAATATGAAAAATATATGATTTTGTTAATTATGGTAGACACTGTAAATTGCAGTCACTGCATTCAGAGACGCTTTAAATGACAGAAAGGCAGGGAATCATGATAATGTTGTGTCCATCCTTGTGTCAGAGGCAGGAAAAGTTTGGACAACCACCAACAGTCAGCAGCCAAAGTGGCTTCATATAGTTCTCCATTTTGATTTGTCTTATTCCGGCATCACAATTAGTTTCCTCTCAAACACCTTTACACATGTATGTGGCCCATATACTTTGAATAAATAAGAAGGAAAGTTACTTACTTGTAATCCAAGTTCACCTGTAGGGAAATCTTCATTAAACCCTGTACTGTATTGTTCCAGCACTTTTTAAATATAAAATATACAACTGTCTTTTGTTTTCAAAAATCCAATTCTAAAATACAAAGCAAAGTATTTGACAGTCTACTGTAGAATATATTGGTTAAGTTTCATCATTATTATTTTAATTAAGACAATTTTCGAATAAAAAAAAGTGATGAAAAATCTCTTTGGCTAACCTTTTTAAAAAACAAATAGAAAAATGAGAAGAGAGAAGGGCAATGAAGCCAATAGGCTGCAGCCTACAGAGGATAAAGACTGGCATTGCTCCTTTATGAAAGGGCACAACACCTGTGTACCGTCATTCCCAGGCACTGACAGGTCAATTAACAGTAGCCCACTTCCTTGTCTCATTTAAAGGACTTTTAGGAAGAGTCCACCTGCAGGAGACCTAAGAATACTGTTAGCTATTCATTTATCTCCAAATGATCTTCATTAATAGCCATTATCACTAAATATAGTAGGAAGCTAATTCTAAAGACAGAGACAGGGACAGAAAAAGAACCACAGTAACCAAAAATATTCCGTAACGAAGCTTGGACCTCTTGGGCATCAGTCTTAGAACTGGAGTCAGGACAACTGTGTCTGGTAAAAGTATGCATGGACCACCAATTGTCCACTTTGCATATTTCAGTATGGGAAATGTTCCATACTAATGCAGGTGTACCCAATTGACCCCTCATAGAATGGGCTCCGGGCTTAAAAGACAAAGGGCTTGAGCAACGTCCCAGCAGTAATCTTTTGCATTTCCACAAACCGCAACCATGGCTGTTCCTGTAAATGCATTAAAAGCTCCGTCAACATGACTGAGCCATACATAATAATTTTACCTTAGAAAAATAAAAAATCAGAAACAAAATCCCAAAACAGGATTTTGTTTTTGAAACTAAAAAAAGCAATAAACTCTCTTCACCATGGAAATTTTCTCCCATGGCGTGGGTGGTCATTTTTCAGTTTTTACTTCTCCTAACAGAAAGCGAAAACGTACCATTTGTCTGCCCAAATAGGGCAAGAGGACTAATGGCAAAACCTCAGACAGCCATTACTCTGTTGGGCCGACAGAGCTGTACGTCAGCAGACCTTCAGTTTGGCGGAGGGGTATTCTGTTGCGATGGAGTACCCTCCCCGCCAAACTCTAAATCAAGTTCTAAGAATTGTTACCATTACAATAGCCTAACCGAATACAAGAAACAATCCATCTAGGAATAGACTACTTTGAAGTGGTTAAACAAATGGACCCATAATTGACAAAAAGCTGATTTTTTTATTTAATGTCTTTAGTCCTGCTTCGTTGGAGCTTCAATTCCCTTTTTAAATTCCAAATAATGTACACACCACTGTGCTGGAGAATAGGGATTTGGAAAAAGACTGAAAGTCAAACAGTCTGATTGATGTGACACCCCTTTCTGGAGAAAATTCGGATGAGCATTCTTGACAATCTAACTCTTGTGGCAAAACATGTATTGTTCATTAGATCTAGTGCCTGAAGAAAGCCATACATGACCTACTAGTATTCAACCTAAATGGCTGAAACATGGAGACCTGGAATGTGAGAGCTCATCACTGTCTCAGAGTACATCCACCACTGTCTTTATACCTTGCCCAAGGTTACCATCATTAAGATTACCTTCATCGTGGACAACATAGAAGCAATTTTAAAATCACTTTTCCACCTCAATTGAGATTCGCCAAACAAAACCTGCTCCACTGTAATCAGGCATTGCAGCACACCCAGATGCACTAGGCGTCTCAGTCGGAACCCATTGATGAAGCATGCCACTAATTAGTGTTGAAGGGTGAGGGGTCTTTTAAAAAAAAAAAAAAAAAAAAAATAAGAGTTGTGAGAAGGGCATCGAAAATAGGTTTAGGAGGATGGTAAAGAGCTTGTTTTTCATTGATTGTTGCATTTAATAAGGGAAAGTGAGCAAGCACTTTTCTTACTCTACATGCTTGTTATTTCTTTAAATGTTAATGTCACTTTAATGATTGTTGGTTAGCTTAACATATTCAACTTAAAAGACCTACTCACACAGGTATAAAGCCAAATAACTCAAAACAGAAGGGTTGCACAATTAAACAAAATATTAGCCTAAACCCACAATCCACTCAATTTGTGATATAGTACAGACACCACAGGCCGATATGAGAGAATGGAAAATGACACCCATACCCTACCAGCTGGATATCAAAAAACTGTCACATCAGGGGCCACTGTCCCACTCTTGCTGCTTCCCTAATGTTAGCTTGATCTCTGACCTCAATCAATTCCTTTCTTCATTCAGTCATTTGATGCAATAGTCCTCGGCAAAGGGCATTGTTTCTGGCTGTTAATTCCACCTGAACAAGTTGGGAGCGGGGGTATATAATGTAACAAATGGCAATTAAACATTGCAGATCAAGAGGGATGAATGCACAGCAAATGGATGCACCGAATAACGTATGGTATGCTTTCTGCCAACCTAAAACGCTCCTTTTTGGGGAAATGTGGCTGGATGTCCCTTATGCTTAGCAATGCTACAAACTATTGTATTGTATTGTAATCGTATTTATATAGTGTTTACTACCCCTGACGAGGCGTCAAAGCGCTTTTTGGTCAGTAGCACGCTAATCTGGAACCCAACAAGAATTAGTGATGATTAGTATCGGGAAATAAGGAGTACAGTTTTAGTGTTATCCATTACTATTACTACCTCTACCATCATCTACCAAAAACACATTCTAAAGTTTGATGGTAACATTGAGACCCGCTTAAGCCCAAACTGCATTCCATCAACACATTTAAAAAAATGTTTAGCGATACGATCCGCACATCAAAATATATTTCCAAATTCATCTTAACCCTAAAATCTGTATCTTGTTTGGATAGGACGACACTGCATAATCTTTTACCTACAACGAACTACGCTGGCTAAAATAAGCTATGATAGGTTTTAGCATTACTAGATAAGATAAACTGATTGTTGCACACAATCACAATCAATGTTTTTTTTTTTCATTTTCAATGTGCATTTTTCTCTCAGTAAGAAAGCGCTGTCATAGCAGGAGAGTTTTTCTTATGGATTTGGAGGTTAGACTAGTATAGCTGTTATGGGATGGTGGCTGCCTACAAATATGGTTTTCTAAGCTATTACATTGCTGCATAAATTGTAGAATTTCTCTCGATTTTTTTATGTTGTTGAATACAGGCAATGAAACAACCATTTACATAACATTTAAGATCCCTATACCCTTCAAATTGACCTTTAGCACTGCTTAGTTCTATGGGAATGGCTGACTTTGTCGTGTGCTAAATGGAGTCTTTCTCCGCTGTAAAATGACTGGCAGGACTCTGTTAGAGACATCCCTATGGGAAGTAAGAAGTATGCCTGGAAAGAGACAAGCCCAGCATGTACAAAACACAGTTGCAGCATGGCGGCCCTGATGGGAAGCAATATAGAAAAGTTATCCACCACTAGTAGGGTGGGTACAGAAATCAGACCTTTGCAGAAGTCCAGGTAATTGGAAAGTTAATGTAAGGAAGCAGGCAGGGTGCAAATACTGCAGCACACATAGCACATTGGGCTGAGTTGGGTACTTGATCAGCAGAATTGCCTGTATCTCTCAGCCAGACCTCAACCTCGACACAGATGCAGGGCAACAAAATGTTCAAGCATTCCAAAAAAAACATATGAACTGTGTAGTAACAAGTACAAGTACAAGATAATACACAACAAACTGCCAGAAAGACTGAGGTCTCCACACACCGGCCGCAACATTCAAAATACTGGCTGTTTTTAGAACGCTGAATCACCAAATCTCTGGTGACTCCCGTCACACACATTCTACACTCTATTACATAGTTATGTTCTATAATAACTCAAAACACTACATAGGTTTTTTGACAAAACCAATTAATGCATAACACAGGTTTCATAAAATCTAGTAAGAACACTGGAAAAGTTCTCTAACATTACATTAGATAAACAATGTTATCATGGATCAATGTACACATTACTTCTACAAACTACTACAGAGATAATGCTTATTTTTCCCAAACATTCCAAAATTTCTAGAACTATATACATAAGATGACACCTTTAATCTTCTGAAGATTAATATTAGTCTCTGTATTGCCAAGGTATACTTCTCATCCTGCTGCTTCGTCTCACTCCCAACTTTTGTTCAGTCTCACCATAAGTCTCTATCTTACTACCTTTTCTTTCACTATGAACAACTTAATTTCCATATCCACTTCTATCTCCTTCACTGACACCAAATGATTTGAATTCCACCACTGACCATCTCCTAGTTGTACACTGTTACCATTCACTTTCTTTACTCTAACAGGTGCACCAAACATGCTTCTACCTTTCACCCCATGCATTGGTTTCTTGATACGTACCATATAACCAACCTTGAGTTTGGATACTTTAACCCTATTTCTAACATCATAGTACTTTTATTTTACTACTCTGTGTTTTTTTCCACTCTCGACCTTATACTTCCAGCTGAACAAGCACCTTGTTTCACCCACTTGTTCACCCATGTAGGACAGAAACAAGCTTTCCGTCCTCTTAACAATTCAAAAGGTGACACACCAGCAGGTGCATGTGGTGTAATTTGTTAAAACCACAAAATAGATTTCACTACATTACCAACTACACACCTATTTGCCACAGCCCACTGAATGCATTCACCTAGTACTCTGTTCATCCTTTCTACTATTAGTTTGAGGATGATATGAAGAACTTTTCAAATGCGTTATAGCACTCACCTTCAGGAATTCTGCAAACTCATTAGAAACAAATTAAACTCCATTGTCCGAAACACTTCCTTCAGGAAAACATCCTTCAAAACCTTGATTACTGCTTTAGACGTAAACTCACTCACAAATTTCACCTCTGGCCATTTATTGTAATAGCTCATCATAACTAATGCATAACCTGGATGTACTGGCCAAGGAGTTAAATGGCCCCACAACATCTATCTGTGATTTCTCCCAGGGAGTCTTAGGTAATTCAATAGGACACAATGGAGGAGTGAGTACCTTCAGAGGTTTGTCACAGTTAGATTACATAACACATCCTTCAACTACTTGTTCAATTTCTCTATCAATGGACGGCCACCAAAAGTATTGCTTCACCCTTTTCTTGGTTATGGTGAACCTAAGATTACCTTCATGAGCGTGGACTAATATGGTATTACTTAGAGTGGAAGGAAGTACTAACTAATCAGTTCTAACCAACAAACCATCTTCCATTGATAATTCCTCCGCTACTTTCACAAACATCTTCAATTCAAAATCAAGGTTTCTTTCGGCCAACTTGTCTCGATAAGTTTCATGACAATTTCCATTGTAGAATCATCTTTAACTGCCTTACGCCAATCGTGTTCTGAAATGGCACACATCTGGGGTATGTCTATAGCTGCCACAATGTAATCTTCTTTGTTCCCGTCACACTCATAACCAATCACATCACTGCGATCTGACTCATCTGAGAACTGCAACAAATAATCAGCACATCTGTTCTTTCCACCTGGAATGTATTCTGGGATATAAACAAACTGTAACAGCTTTGTTGACAACCTAGCTATACGTGGAGTAAACCCTCTAGTATTCTCACCACTAAGAATGTATACACAAAATTAAAAAACTTCATAACTGCCCACAACATGCATGGAGTTTCTTTTCAATCAAAAAATATACTTTTTCAGTGTTTGTCAACACTTGTGATGCATAACCAACCCTGCAAACACCTCATTCACTCTTTTGACTCAGAACTGCACCCAAACCAACATTGCTAGCATCAACTGTAATTGTACATTGAATTTCAGGGTCATACTGCTTTAACACATTTGGAGAGGTTAATTTTCTTTCACCCACTCAAACGCCCTCTGACAGTCATTAGTACATTCAAAGCTTTCTCCTTTCTTTAACATTCAAGACAATGGTCTCATTTTGGTCGCAAAAGTTTGTAAAAACCGTGAATAGAATTCACACATGCCTAAAAAAGATTTGAAATCAGTTTTATCACACAGAGGATTTGCTTGAACTATATTCTTGACCAGACTTGACTTAGGTGTGATACCATGTTTCGTCACCAAGTGACCTAAATAGTCAACTTTGTTGCTGCGGAAAAGACATTTGTCTCTTCTAAGAACAACCCCCTTCTTTTGGAATCTCTTTAAGACTACGTCTTGGATATTATCATGGGTCATCTTATCAGGTACATGAATCAAAATGTCGTCTTCGAAAACTGATATTCCTAGAATTCCTTTTAGCATATCCACCATTACTCTCTGGAAAGCTGATGCTGCTGATGCTAACCCAAAAGGAATACAACAGTATTGATAGGTACCAAAAGGGGACACAAATGCAGTCATATGTCTTGATTGTGGGTCTAATTCAATTTGATGATAGGCTGATGCCATGTCAAGTTTTGAGAACTTGGCTTCCTCGAGTCCTGCTAAAAGTTTGGTAATGGATGCGAGTCTACTCATATTTCCTTATTAATACAACAGAGTTAAACACAGAGCCTTAATTCTCCATTCTGCTTCCGGGCTTCTACCAGTGGTCACAACCACAACGATGAGTCAATAGGTTCAATTATTCCACGTTTGCACATTCAATCTAACTCCTTCTCAAGATCATGACCAATACTGAAAGGGACATTCCTCAACTTGTGCTTGACAGGCAGTGCTTAATTTGTAAATAAAAAGGTGCCGATGCCCAAAGCCCTCCTCTAAAACACGCGTCTGCTGCAATTAAATGTGTAAACCCGGAATACTGAGGCAGCGTAATCCTGAAGCCATCTCGGGCCTCTTCAATCCATATAAAGCCACTCCCTGCCCCTTGAGCTCACTCTAGCAGCTTTCTACTTTCTCCCTTTATGACGCTTTTTTCGTTTTTCCCTTCCTCCGTCTGTCCCATATGTGTCTTTTTGCTCACAGCAAATGCTTGTGGCAGAAGAATAAGTCCCGGCCCTCAAAAATAAGTGCTGGTGCTCAGCACTGGAAACAACAAGCACAAATTAAGCACTGTTGACAGGTCTCACTCCTTCTTTTATTGTGTCTATGTACTCCTTGATCTTCCCTAGTTCTCCAGACAATATGTGCTGAAACTTGTTTAAAAAATATTTTCCAAATCCACATTATCTCTGATTACAGATACTTGTTCCTTTGTACCTGGTTTAAAGATCATGTGGTAAAGTCCTTGGCGAAACCACTGTAATATATTCGCTCCTTTGTGGACTACATACATTTTCCCTGTTGTTTTTCTTCTTTTAAACTCTAAAACATCCTGAATATAGCAACTTAAATCAATGTTATGCCCTTCATATGAAACTGCTTTGCGATCAGGTGGTAATAATTGTCTATTTGGCCATACTTTGTCGAATAACTCTAGGGTTATCACTGAAATACGAGCTCCTGAGTCCACTAACAATTTTATGATTTTATCACCTACCCTAATCTCCACATAAGAATCTACACACATATCAGGGACACCTGTTCTGATTTCATCACTTTTCACAACCAACGCCATGTCCCTCAATTCTTTTCCTAAATTATTTTTCATGTTCACTGACTGTTGTTTATTTCTGGATGACTGACACACTTCTGAAAAGTGTCCTACTCTATTGCCTCCTTTTATGTATGTGCGATTTCTGCAACAGGTCTCCACACACCAATCGCAACATTCAAAATATTGGTTGTTTTTAGAACGTTGAGTCACCAATACTCTGGTGACTCGCATCACACACATTCTACACTATATTACAAAGCTATGTTCTATAATAACGCAAGACTCTACAAAATGGCTGGTAAAATTGTGGGAACAAGTCAATGACATAGCTTTGTAAAGCTCTGCCACCCTGCACTCATACATTTTCTGGATAGCAACATATTTCTTTCCCCCTCGCATTCAGATCCACTGGAGGTAAAACCTTTGATTTACATTTAAATGCCAGAGGTGCGCTCAAAGTGTACTAATGAGTTGAAGTTTTACACAGCATTAAATACTACACTTCTAGTCTTTCTAAGCACTGGTAGTAAGAGCTGTTAGAAATATCTAATATATGCTATTCAATTAATTCACCTCAGCAAGACAGAAGGCTGTATCAGTCTTACAGGAATTTGAAGTCATCGCCTAAAGAATAATTGACTTGTCCTGCCACTGACTGAGTGTGCCATTGGATGTACCCCATTCTGAGCAAGAGAGGCTACCTCCATTCTCCATCTCAACCCAGGCTATGTGGTCACTGACAGTGGTGGCAGACGGAGTCAATAGAACATGCCTCTTTACCTGTACCACTGTGGAGAAACAGGCTAGTAGGTATCTCCTGAGATAGGTTTATTTACTCCCCATAAATAAGAGCCTTTGCTTTCATCTTGTCTGGGATGTGTCTGAAAATGGACTAATGAGTGCTGAAGTAACATGGACTCAATGTGTGCATGCTGCTTTTTGGGCAGTATTGTATTGGGCTGATAATGTCTATCTTGAACACCCAAGCCTGCACACACACACTCTCTGTAGTCCTCTCAAAACCTGTTTAACTGTTGTGAGGATGCCATCTTCAACCTATTTACTTTGTGTGTAGTATACGTTTCCCCTGCCTAGGTAAAGTTCACGTAGACTTCATTTTTATGTTGTAGTCATCTTATCTGTGGAGATACCCAGCAGGAATCTAGCATCAAGACATTCCTCCATGACAGGAGGTTCCTGCAAATGTCTAAATGAAGCAACTCTCTTGTTGGTTGTGGCATTCCATCTAAACCACCAGGAGCATATAAATACTGAACACATCAGCCGTCAAATCATCACCAAGAGGCCTGATTGTCTGTGTAGGAAAGAAGACAGAAGGAAAAGGGGTTGAATCCCTTAAGGCGCCACTTAGAGACAACTCTGTGCTAGCTCTCGGGGGCGAGGCCATTTGGAGTAAAAGATTACAGGCCTCCCTTAAAGCACTCCTGGTAATTAGGATGTTGTGTGAGACACTATATCTAGGGCGTTGGGTCTCAGAACTAGTCAGAGCAAAGGTTGGACCTTTCCTTATACTTCTCTGCCTCCAACCTTTAAACAAAGGGACTAAATGGGCCCATAACTGGTCCCTGAACTCCAATGACTGACTGTGACCATAAGTGGACATTGGCTAAAATACTGCACCTGGGAGCACAAAACAGTGTCTTTTGTGTGGTGATCTTGTTGTGTTGTTAGTGAGTTTTTAGGACAGTCACCAAGTGTAAAACTAGCCAGTGACTGTTTTCTTAACTGTACCTAAATATTCTTTCCTTAGATGCATCCCGGCAAGTACCCACTTTAAAAATTAGAGATTGAAACACGTCTGAAGCTGAATTGACCCAAAACCATTTCCCATAGAACAAACATTAGCCAAACAGCTCAATGTTAAGAAAAAAGGTAATGCCTAGCGCAAGGGAGCTATAAAAAACGTATGAGATCTTAACTCAATAAACACAAAGTGCTTGCACATTATGGTTTTCGTCACTTTAAATTTTTTATTCGATAACCAATTAATAAAAGCTCTTTTCTTTTTTATAAAGTAAATTACTCTGTGGACATTACATTTATTGGGTTTTGTCTATTGTGTCATGCTGAATCTTAGTTTCTAACTCCTGCACCTCTTGAAGTAAGCCTTGACCGCTCACCCTCACTGCAATGTGAGAGTGAAGGGCCTAAAGAGAATACATTGGTTATCCAATTTGGAGTGCACCAACCAGGGCTAGCAGAGGGAAACAACTGAACACATCCATCAGTCACAGGCTAATTCCCTGTAGCCTAATGCAGCCTGGAACTTAAAAAGGCCTCATGCTGCCCTGATTAAAGATGTGAGACCTCCCTGTTAACACTTTCTTCAGGTCACTGGTGTTGCTGAGTAAAACAGCTGTGAGCACTATAAATAGGACAATGGCAATACAGATAAAGGCATTTTTATGGACTTCAGCTCTTCATCAATGACACAACTTGAGGTGTTGTCCCAACCAACCTGCTTTAGATGTTGACTGACACTGGTGCAGCTGGGACCACCCAATAATGGTACTATGTCATACATAGTGCAGTATTGGCTCTCTAAAAAGCAAGTCTAACCGCCATCTTCCTATATCATGGGTCTTTTGAGATGGTGTAATTTTGTAGGGTCTTTTGCCTGCTAAGATTATGAAGCACCGTCTTCAAGAATTAACTGAACCTACAAATTTCCATAAGGGGAAATATGCAATGCACAAACATTACTACAACAATGTACTTTTGTGTTGTGTACATGTGTGCTTTCGAGAGAGAAAGCAGAGAGGTACCTTTGACCAATTGTATTGGGCTGAGGATATTTTCTTGGGAAGAACTACCCTTTTTCTGAACGCAAGATGATCATTAATATTTTAAACAAAAGTGGGCAGCAAATCCAACAGCTTGTTTGTAATGTTCTTCCTCCAATCTTGGCAATCCATAAAAGTAAAATAACAAGCAGCTTTCAATGGGAAGAAGAAAAGGAATGGTAATAGGCATACGAATTAACTGCGAATTGGAAAAAGGAGACTTTTAGAATGCATGATTCTAAGATGCAGGCCTCTTTAAACTTTTTTTTCTCAAACAGTTTTTTATTGATTTTTAAATATACATACCTGGTCATTTCATCATGTATATTTAGACATATTTGTTGTTTGCCTATTTGTGTATGCAACATTAGACCTAATATGCTAATATTTACATCTATTACCACATGTTTCCGTAATGCACTGTTGGTAGGCAGGTAAACAAATGGAGAGCTGGTTGTTTAACTCAACAACAGAACATTTACGGATCAAAGGTATGATAACTCCAGTTGTGCTAAGTCAATATGTTTGTTTAAGCATTTGAATAGAGCATGGTCTTTCACAAAGATGGCAATGAAGAGTAAGTCATTGAATGAGGGCTTAGCTCTACACTCTAGTACAGTGGTTCTCATAGTACGCCCCGTGGGCCACTGGCGGCCCGGCACACACTTCCCTTGCGATCTGCAGATCTTTCTCTCGGACCCCCCAGGTAAGCTGAGAATGTAACAGAGAAAGCTGCTTGAGTGCCGTTTTTGTTGCTTGTGTTAGCCAAGCAATATCGTTTTGCGATTCTGGGCTGCTCATGGAGCAAGCTGAGGTTACTGTAGAAACAAAGCCCAGGAACAAAAAACATTGTTGTTTGGGTATATTTTTGTGCTTTTTAGCTAATGGGCTTTGTTTCTACAGCCAGTCAGGCTTGTACTTTCTTCAAGGCAACCCCGCTCACACTCCTGAGAGTGCTTAAAAATGTATGGGAACTGTGACTGATGTATGATGGGGCAGGGTCAGTGAGTGTGGGGAGGGGCCTATCAGGCAGCTAATAAGAGATAAGTGTTTTGTAACTAAAATGTGGTCTTTAACCTAGATGTAATTATATTTAAAATATAATGCAGGCACTTTACTGAAACAAATATGGACAAAGTCAATAGGCTTCATGTATGTATGTAACTATTGGCGCTGGCAATAATTTTTAGCCATGATGTATGTGCAGCATGGCTGAAAATGATTAAAAAGGTATTAGGACAGGCAGTTGCATCATTTTGAAGGCACGCGCTAACATGGATGCTAGCACCTGTAAAATCAGGTGAGCATTTTTTTCTTTTATTTACCAATCTGAGATCGATTAGTAAATAAAAGTTGCCCGAAAAATGCACTTTTTTTTGATAAAGTACTAATGTATTTTTTAGATACGGGGCTAACACGCCTTTAAAAAAAACAAAAAAAACAAAGGAGAGACTGAGACGGGTAGTGTCACTGAATTGATGGGGCCTTCGGGCACAATGCAAACTGTATTGTGGCCCCCGAGAATATATCTGTGAGTACCCACGCTCTAGTTCATTACACCAGATCCAGTGTGTATATATGCAATTGTTTGTGTTTGGTTGTGTTTTTACCTTTTCCCTTTATACTAAATTACTGTTTGTGCTGTTTGGTCCTTTTGTTAATTTTGGCCTGCTGCTCTGCTCATGTGAAGTATATTTCTGCCTTCATGCTGTATTTTCAAATATGGCTAATATTTCTTCTCATTAAGTTGCTATTTGTTTCTTTGTAAGGCCTTTTTGTACCCCATGTAGTGCAAAACACTTTTGCTCATGGTACAGTTTGGAACTTCCTTTCCCCAGTGCCCATGTGGTGGAGCTGTCACTGGCCAGTAGGTAATTGTTTTAGTTCTTTTGGAAAGTAATAATACTAGGTCCAAAAATTGGATACCTGCTATGTTTGGTTTGGGACATACAAAACAATGCGTGGGTGAATGTAAGTTGGTGTGTTCTTGTGTATTTTCACGGATCTTTGTGACTCCTTTTCAGTATTCAGTGATGGTGGGACAATCCCATAAAGTGTGGAAGAAGTCTGTATCTTAGAGGGTGCATTAAGGGCATGGTAAATTTGATTGGGCATACATCTTTAATATTCTCTTAAGGTTTAGATAGGTTATTTGCATATAATTAAATTTAATAATTTTGATCCTAGTGTTTCTAAAGCTTTTGATTGAATTCCAATATTCTTTCCCATTCCTTGACAGTTAGTTCCTTCTCCCCACTGACACATGGTTTCAATGTTTTTTTTAAAAATGTGGATCATATGGCCTTTTATAATCACATGACTATGTGACTACTTTACCCATGGGTGATTATTATACGTAACAGTTCATGTTTACAAGGTTCCTCCTCTCCCATTTTATTGAGGTTTTATTGCTCTGAGTGTGGGATGTGAAGCTCAGGAATTGACCAGCTAGAATTCCATCTTCTTTTGTCAGCTGTTCCATTGTTTAATACTCCGCTGCACCATAACAATAAGCCACTTTTTAAACCCCCGCTTTAGTTCTGGGCTTTAGCTGTTTTGCTGTAAAATAGCACAGGGAATAGGTAAGCTTGTAAGTGGAAGCGATGGCGCATATACTGATATGTGTTTGGGCAATAGCTGATTTCTTTGCAAGCATTTCAGTGCCGCCCAAAGTAATCACATTCCTAATGTTGTTGCATTTCCCTCATTCACAGCCAAGGGATTCCGTCTGCCACCCTAATAACACTTATCTGACCACCTTATGAAAGATGTTTTCCTGTGGCCCACTACATCATTATTGTAATTTTGCAGATATGTAATATATTGGTCAAAGACTGGTGCATTCAAGCTACCCACCATAGTTGGAAGTTTACATTTGGTGAGTGCAACCCTTTCTCTGCCCAACCTCAAGATCAGTTGAGTTAGCTCAGTATCCAAGGCCGTATGAATAAGGTTTGGCAGTCACAAAGCCTGCAATTCACAAAATCACAGGATTTCAGACTGTAAAATGGCATTTGTAAATCTACTAAACCCATTTCGCGATTTGCTAACATATTAATGAGTGGCAAAATGGGTTTATAAACACATAATAAATTGCTGTCTGAAAGTAGTGTGCTGTAGGTGCTCCTTCAAAGAGCATTTCATTATGGCATGCATCAATGCTTTGCTACGGTAATTCGGTCGCAACATATGAAACTTACCAGCTCCCAAGCAGAAGTGGTAACACATTCGTGGAAGTGCAAAAAAATAAAAAAGTTTGCGAGGGGAAAAATAAACTTTTCTTACGTAATGCATCTTCATTGCTTTTAAGGTAAATGGGCTGCATTACAATTAAAACAGAATGTTTTATTTAAATGTAAACACAGATATAGGGGGTCATTATGAACATGGCGGTCCAGACCGCCATGCCGGCGGTGGGGGAAAATACCGCCACAGGCATGACGTGTGGACCACCATATTACGAACACTGGGGGACCACCACAGGTAGCCCTCCGCCACCGCCAGGCTACAGATGCCAGGCAGGCTCACGATGGCTGAGTTCTCTATCCGACTGATAAACAACCCGTGTTCCTCTGGCCTTTCCCTGGCAGTTTCCCCTGTTAGGGAAAGGCTGGCGGAAGGGGTGCCCTGGGGCCCCCGTGCACAGCCCCGTCGCGCAGGTCACTGCCGGTGTACGGGCAGTGATATGCACGACGGGTGCTACTGCACCCGCCGCACTGCAGCATTGACGACGGCTCCATGTGGAGCCGTCGGCAATGTCCAGGCCGTGCATTCCGCTGGACCGGAGGGCAGAAACACTGTTTCCCCTGGCCGGCCCTGCGGAATGTTCTTTATTGGGCCGGCGGGGTCCTCAATGGGCTGGCGGTCTGTGTTAAGAAAATCCCGCCATGCTCATAATGAGTGCCATAGTCATCTGGCTCGGGCAGGCCACCAACGCTGCAATGGCATTCAGTCTCAGTGAGTGGAAATTTGCGACCTACCTCATGAAAACTTATGAGGTATGCCGGATTGCAACCAACTACGATTAGGAATTATGTGAACTGTTCTAATAGTACATAGGTTGGTTTGCAAAATTCTTTTCCATTTGCAAAAAGTCAGTGCACAATTTGTGATCACTTTTTGTGATGGGAATGGTACACAGCAGGCCCTTGGCTCTTTAAAAAAATGGTCTTGGCAGGTTCGTGAAATAGTATAGGAGGCAAGACAGTATTTGCAAGGGTGATTTTACCTATTATTGATATCTGTTAGGTGTTCCACAACTCTAGGCAGGCCTTAAGTGATGGCAGCAATCTACGTAGGTTATTGACTAGTGAGTCAGAGTCTTAACAATGTACCTGAATGCCCAATTATTTAAAAGTGTCAGTTTTACCGGCTATAGCTGTGTCTACCATTTTAGGTGGAGAGTGAACCATGTCCATGGGATGTGAGAAGGTGCATCATTTATTCTGGTTGCCTTTAAAGCTAGAGCAACATATTCACTGAGGCTATCTTATGAGACAGCTCTTAATTTCGGTCTCTCAGAAAAATAAGCAAATTGTTTGTATACAGTGAAATGGTATGTGTTTGATAAGCCAATTGCATCCCTCTTCTAGCTCCTTTATCTAGGTTAATACTAGTGAGGATGTAAAATCTCATATACCCTTCTATTTGTATTAACAACTGCAATTATTTTATACCAGCTTAAAGCACATTCAAGCCTTAGCATTTTTGCACATTAACATGTATTTTGATTGCACTTACATTTTCTTATTCCGTGTTCTACACTGCAGATTTAGCCTAACTATTCTAGTAAGAATAGCCGCATTCCGGCACAACAAAGCAAGCACATAAGAAATGAGGAAATCAGCTGTTTTACTCTAGCTTACTGTAAATTCACCTACGTCTTCCCTCATTCTTCCCATGAGAATAACCTGCATCCTGCTAATTATTGCCTATCAGTAGTTTAAATTGCACCAGGTATTCTTTCTTCCATTTGTTAACACTGAGAATGAGTGTAAAAATGCAGCGCTGAAATGTATGAAATTTAGCATTCCCTTTTCAACCAATTTCCTCGTACCACTACTTACTCTATGAGATGTCTAACCTCTACCCAGGCACCACATAACCTAGCTGGAGTCAATCAAAAAAAAGGTCAAGAAAAGAATCCTCCCCCTTTCCCTCCCATTTCCTGAGCTCCTCCCATTAATCTGGCTATAAAGGGAGCCAGAGCCCAAAACACTTCCTTTTGTTTTGTCTGCTCAGATTCATCACTGATCTGTGCAGCCTGTGCAAAGTTTTGCCAGAAAAGCTCTAGGGGGCGAGGCCAGTTGGAGTATAAGATTAAAGGCCTCCTTTAAAGCACTCCTGGTATGTTGTGCAAGGCACTATATCTAGGGCTTTAAGTCTGAGTAGGAGTTGAGATACCCACTGTCTCAGAGCTAGTAGAGCTGTCTTTATGTTGTGGCTATTTGATAAAACTACCCAGGTGAGGGTTTAGGCCTCCTATGCTCCTCTTTTCTTGATGCCATTACTGTGCCCCTTATTTCCGGCATTTGCTGATATTTGGAGACCTTACCTTTGTTGTTGGCTACCTGCAGTCAGTAACTGCATGGGGTGCTTTTCCCAGCAGTTGTAGGCTTACTTGTGTGGGGAGCAGTGTGGGCTATTCCCGCCGATGCACGTGACTCGGAGGAGGCGGATAGCCCCATGTGTGTGTCTGAGTACTGCATAAGTCTCCTCGCTGTTCCAAGCATGTTAGAGAGATGGGCTGCAGTGTTTTGGCGATCACACACTGCTGTGTGTGTTGCTTTTGCCCTGTTAGAGAGAGGGGAAGGCTGCTCTGTTCTTTACGGCCGCGCCTCTCCTCGGTTCACTGGGACAGAGTGGGTTACTTTGGAAACTAATTTCCTTCGGGACAGTCTTCCTCCTGCCTGTTATTTTAACAATAACTTTGTCTCAGCCTCCCTCTTCTAGATTTTGTTGGAGCTGGGTTGGGATTCACTAAGATGGTCAAGGGGTCTTAATTCTTTCCCTGTATGTTGAGTGACCTCTGTTATTTGCACTTTGTCTTGTCAAAATCTGTGGCGCACATAAAGAGGTCACCTAAAATACATGATTGTTCAGGGCCTGATGCTCGCAAGAGGCATAAGGAGTACAGAGCTGATGCTGCTTCAGCCTTTGATTTCTTCTTTGACAGATGTTTTTTAAAAAAAAATCAAACGACAATTACAGTTCCCACTATTCTCCATCTGATCTTACATATTCCCCACTATTCTCAATCTTCCCCTACTTTTCTTCATCATCTTTAAATGTTTCATCTCTCTCTTCTGTATCCTCTTGGCCTTCTCCCGAGTATGACGATGATCTTATTCCGGTCCCTGAAGCCTCTAACAAGACCAAGTTTATTCAGCAATCTGAACTTTCGTCCTATTTACATTTCTGAGTAATAATCTAAATGTTCCAATGGAGGATGTTGTTCCAAGCACTAGCTCCGGTTGTTACAACAATTACAGTTCCACTCTCCGACATGGATTCTCTTTTGAGAAAGTGGAAGAATCCTGAGAAGGCTCATGTTCCTAAATTTCTCACATGGCTCAATCCTTTGGCTAAAGGTGATTTGAATATCCATGTGTCCATAAATATTGATCCGATGCTGGCTAATTTAGCTGGTCGTTCCAGTGGAATAACTGCAGAGGTGTGAATATCAGACATGGTAGATCACAGGGTAGAGGCATCCTTTGAAAAGGGGCTTTTCAGTTTAAATCTGGCTTCAAAGGCAGTTATTCATGCCTGTCAGTCCCTTCTCAAGGACTTTCAGGCCTAGAGTTCAGCCATTCTGGAAGAGCTGGAGTTCTCAGAACTGTTTTCTAATATAGGGTTTCAAGCTAAGTTTCTGCGGATGTCTCTTAGGATATCTCAAAGGCCTTAGCTTTTTCTGTTGCTTCATCTGTTGCTTTAAGAGATTGGAAGGCTGAGGGCACACCAAAGGTAGGATTACTTTGGATGCCTTTTAGTGGGAGCAAGTTGTTAGAGGATATGCTTCGTAAAGCCTGTAAGAGTCAGATGCATGCTCAGCTCTTTAGAGTACAGTCAAAACTGGATCTTTCTCGTAAAGCTGTTAGAAAGAGGGGTCAGAGGAGTTGTCAGTTCCACTTTTAGACAGGAAGAAACACACCATCTTCTTTCTTTCCAGACAAAGTTTAAAACCTCTCTTTACTCCTCCTCCAGCTAACCCTAGGAAGCATTTCTGACTATGCTAAGCTCCCGGTGCAGGTATGTCTTTCAGAATTTATTCACAAATTGATAGAAAAGTGTTTCACACACATGAGCTTTAAGAATAATAGAAAGAGATTATGCGTTACACTTTGCAAGAATTCCTCCGGACTCTGGTTTATTTCCTTCATTATTTCAGGGGGATGCATCAAAGGAGTCAGTCCTTTGTCAAGAGGCCGCAAAATAGGTGAGAAAAACATGATCTTCCCTGTCCCAGAGAATCAACAGTGAGAAGGCTTCCACTGTTTTTCAGGCTGTAGCCTTCACGAAAATACAGATTATTAATCAATCTGAAGAAAATGAAAGACCCGTTTCAAAGTGGGTAACCTCATCTACCCGCCACCTGGACGACTGGCTACTCCATTCTCCTTCTCGGTCTAATTTTCAAACTAAGATTGAAGTAGTTTGCCAAACACTGGAAGAGTTTGGTTTTCTCAAACTTGGAAAAGTCACATCTCAAGCCCTCTCAGTTTATCAGTGTCCACTTCCAGACGAACCTTAGATTGTCAGTCTTCTTTCGTCCAGAGCACAGAATTTGCAAAGCTTGTAGCTCGCCTTGGGACAATGGTCAGAAGCTGCTGCAAGAGAATGGCTGCACCTCCAGCGTCATATGGTAAGCTGTTTTCTGGTCTTTTTAACAACACCTATTGTTGGACTATAGCTTTATTTTGCTTTCTCTCTTTTTTTCACAGGCATCGTGTGTATTTTTACATCATAAGAACTTCCATTTTAGAAATCTTTAGGGTGTGAACTACATTTTACTTCCCTACTATATCCCTTCTTGGACAGCACTCTTGCATTTGTTTTCCACCTCCTGGGCATTAGATATTTATTTGCAGCTTGGTATGCCCACAGTAGAACAATGTTTAAACTATTAAGTCAACTGTAAACCATTAATCAGGTGTATCAACAAACCCCATGGAGCCAAACAAGCTAATCTCTATTGATTACATGCTGTAACAGGTTGCAATGCGCTCAAGATCAGTTATCCCCATAACCTATCAAAGAACGCAACCAAGAACTACAAACAAACTACTCAAACGGTTCTCGCAAAAACTCACATCTTATACCTACTATTCTACAAAAAAGGAGTCGTGGTTAATGATTTAATCTTCTTCACCATCAGAAAAGCTCAATGGAGGAGAGCTATGGTCTCTATTCTTTGAATCAACTATCTAGGAAAACACCACATGGGCTATGAATCAACTTAATACCCTCATAATACCGGCCTTCAAGGCTAAAGCAACTATGGGGGTTATTACAACTTTGGAGGAGGTGTTAATGCGTCCCAAAAGTGACGGTAAAGTGACGGATATACCACCAGCCGTATTACGAGTTCCATAGGATATAATGGACTCGTAATACGGCTGGTGGTATATCCGTCACTTTACCGTCACTTTTGGGACGGATTAACACCTCCTCCAAAGTTGTAATAACCCCCTATGTCCCTTTACAACAACTGGAATGTTGTCATCCAATTGTCTGCCCGGAATCTAGAGTGGTTTGACGAGATCTTCTTGAGGGTAAAAAATACGGTGTTGAGCACTGTCCCCAATGTCAATGTCTCTCCTCTCACTCCACAACTCAAACACAGACATCATCTAGTCCCACCTCTACCTTACCTCCCAAGCCTCCTCTAGACCACTCTCTCTAATCCAACACTGGAACCATTTCTGTTGCCTCCAGACCATCCACTCCAAGAGATGATTCTTTTTCTTCCTCCACTATTCACTTATATGACCTGCCCTTTCCCTTAAATCATAGCGGGTGGGAACTAATGCCCACTGCTCTAAAATTATCAACATCCCGAACCCAGAGATTGCTAGGGTTACTAATCGCCCTCTTCCAATTAAGGGCACCCCTCTCCTACTCTTTCTGTGACCGAATGGGTGATCCACTTGACCACTTCGACCCCCAACCTGCCTGCAGCAACACAATACATGAGGCCAGTTGCTGGCATACCTAGAAGAATTCTTCCTACCCTTCTTCCAATTAGCTCCTGTAGAATACCATCTACCAGCCCCCTTCCTCCAAGCACTTTCCCTTTTACATCCCTCACCCCCTCAAACCCTTATGATGTGTGGACCACTCCCCACAACCCGAAGGGTTCACACACAACCCCCCCCACCAAGCCTCACTTCACTTCCACCTGTACTATGACCCTCTTTCCCTTGAGGACAAACTTGCTGATCTCAATCAACACCTTCAACTAGTTAAGTCTGACCTCCAGCACCTTATATACATCACCTCGGAGATCGAGAAGCTTTGGATTCCCAGCCTGATCTCTGAGTGTAACAGAACATCACACACTAAACCATATAACGCCCAAAAGGGGAAAGCTGACCTATCCCCGGCATGGGACATTGATCACTGAGAACTCAACGATCATGCACTGGAGATCTAGACCCGATCTCAATCCCGCTTCCAGACCACAGAGGGTTACAGAACATTTATCTAAGGCTGAAATTCACTCCCTTCTGCTATCATACACCAATACACCTAAGGACTCGTCATCCTCGACAGTCACTATACAAACTATTAACTTCAAACCGCTCAGAGAACCCAGTCTCAACTACAGAACCATGAGCAAGCACAATCTATTGCAGGTTCCCGTAACGCACTAAAGAGACATTAGTAACCAAATCTCATATAAAGTCTATGCTTAACAGCAGGTCCGGAGTAAGACAGGCAGTGGACATTGCTGATCTCATCCTCGCACAAGGTCTCAACCTCCTAATCTTAACTGAAACGTGACTCAATAATATCTCCTCACCCATTCTAGATAACCTAGTTCCACCCAACCATGACATCATCAGGTTGGAGAGATCTCATTTACCGCTCCATGCTCACCTTGAAACATGCAAAAACTGTCCCACAGCCCTTATGAAACTACGTAGGCATTGAAACGTGGAGCAATGCCAAGACCGTGTGCATATTCCCCACGTCTTACCACCCCCGGGAAATAATTAACCTTTCATAGAAAAAATATTGAAGAGAATCTCCTCTAACGCAGACCAACACACCAACCAGATATTCCTTGGGGATTTCAATATTCACAGGAAAAACTCCACTGGCCCCATTCTGAACACCTTCAAAACCTTCCTCTCCGACTTCAACCTCACTTAGTCCTGTAATGGCCCAAAACACAATAGAGGCTCCACCGTCTCCACCGATCTAATCATAGCCAAGAAGAATGTCATACAATCGGAATCCATATCCAGCTGTGAGTGGTCTGATCACTACCTAATCTCCTCCCTCCTCTTGGAAAAGGTGCTGATTAGACAGGGCCAACCTCAGGGGAACATTAATCTAACCAATTTGACTTCTATTATCAACAACCTTCTATCGCCTCCTAAAACATGACTAATCTGACTGATTTTACTAAACATTACACCCAATCCATGTCAGACATACTTGTTACCAAGGCTCAAAGCAACTAAAAAGAATACCCAGAAGGCACTCCAAACATTGGTTCAACAGCGACCTTAATGAGGCAAGGGACAACCTAATGCTTGCTGAGAGATCATGGACAATCACTCCCTCCCTAGCACACCTCAAGCGCTTGAGGTCGACTGGAAGCTCCTACAATAAAGGTCAACATGAAGCTCCTACAATAAACACATCCGAAGGTAAAAAGCAGAATACTTTAGGGTGTAACTTGACAATGCCTAAAACAGACCCCAAAACAAGGTAGTTGCAAATCTAGCCACCATTCAGTAGATAATGGGTTAGTGCCTAGCGGAGATGATTTCTCCTCCTACTTCACTGAAAGGACTAGGAAGATTGATTCAGAATTGCACCTCCCCTCCCAGCACCTACTAAGCCAGCTCCAGTCCCGTCTTCTCTCAGTTCAGCACCTGGTGAGATCCACTCTTACTGGTTATATTTAAAAAATCAAAACTACCTGGAATGCCTTCAAACTTCCAGATGAAGTCAATCTACTGAAAATAATTATATCAATAAGACCCTCCAACCACTTCATTGATCCTCTGCCTGCCAAGCTCATCAAAGAGCTTAGATCTTACATATGCCTGCTTTGTACTAAGATTACCAATGCTTCGCACTCTCAGGGCATGCTCCCTGATTGCTTAAAGACAGGTCAAGTTACTGCTATCCTGAAAAAACCTAGTACGGAATTGTCAGACCTCAATGTTTTCCGTTCAATTACAAACATCCTGACACTAGCAAGTTACTTGCAAACGATACACCTGGAACTCTGCAACCACACTGAGCAGTTTCAGGTCCTTGACCAGTGCCAATCTGGCTTCAGAACGGGACATAGCACTGAAATGGCTTTAACACACATTGTAGATGACAACCTGAGACTGCTTCATCAGAACAAACCATGTCTACTTATACTTCTTGATCTATCCTCTGCGTGCGATACGCTTAAACATGATAGCATGATCAACCTTCTTGAATAAGGATGGGACAATCTGGGCCCATTTTAAACTAATTTGCCTCATTCCTACAAAACAGAGATCAACAGATCAAAGTCAATCAAACCCTTTCCGACATTACTCAAATCTCAACTGAAGTGCTCCAAGGGATCAAAGCTGTCACCCACGTTATTCAATTTGTTCAAGGAACCTCTTGCCAAAATTCTGAAGCACTCAAACATTGAGCAGTCCAATCCCTAGCCATCTCCCGATTAGATTATGGGACTGCAACTCTTGCTGGCTTACCTAAAGGTAGGCTGATGCTGCTAAGGGCCACATTAAACTCAGCTGCTAGGCTCATTGCGAGATCCAGAAAAATTGACCACATTACACCTGACCTAAAACATCTAGAATGGTTCTCGTTTTAAGCAACGATCCAGTTGAAGGTAGCCTGCAAGACACACAAGGCCTTGCACTATAATGCTCCCATTTACCTGGCCGTTAAACTTCACCTGTCTGGTGGTAGTCGTTACTTAAGAAGCACTAACTCCTTGCTACTGACACCACAGAAGTTCAAGAAAGAGAAAACTTACAACTGCTCCTTCTCCGGTTTAGCCCCAAGAATATGGAATGCAATGCCTCCTGAAATCAGATCAAACCTTTCTACTACCTCCTTAGAAAGAGAGGTAAAAATGCTTCCGTTGAATAGATTCCTTCAATAGTAGCCCCGAAGACACCCAGCTTGACTAGGTACTGGTGGGCACATCCAGATCTTTAATCTGCTAGACTAATTGTTTTATTGAATCTGTAATGATTCTTGCCTATGCCCTACTGCTTTTCCCTGTATGTGTAACATTTCTGCTATTTGCATAGCACTCTGATAATCTGAAGGGTCATGTTCACCCTATTTAAAATTCTTCAAATAAAATAAATAAACAAACAAAATAAAATATTTGTCTTACTCTGGACTTTACATCATCTGCGTCCCCTGGTGCGTCACCTACTGTCCAGCTGGAGCCCAGCAATCCAGACTTTGGAGTAAATGGTGCCTCTCACAAATGAAAAATGGCATACGATGCAGTGGTGGTTGAATCCTTTGAATTTAGCCAATGTTGCCCCATTGTCCCTTACCTCTCCTCTCATTCTAATTACAAATGTGAGCAAAACAGGATGGGAGCAACATGGGGCATTCATTCAGTCCATAGGAGGTGGCATCCAGAGGAGAAATGTCACTCCCTAATTGGATGGAGCTGAGAGCAGTGTATCTGGCACTTCTTCATTTTTGTGACACATAATAAGAGAGCAAGAGGATAGGAAAGCCTGGTCGCATCCTCAATAAGTTAGATACTAAACATACACAGGCAACCAGGCCTCATTTATGTAAAAGTGGTTATTCACGTGAGGAGAATCAAAAACGATTTTGGAATAGATGCCTCACCTACAACTACTTGTGAAGTGCTTCATCATAGGCATCTATCCGCACCATGGTAGTTGAATATTACCATGGTGGACCCAACTACGTATGGGTGTTCTTAGATAAATCACTACTGGATTTGGAGCAGGGATCCATAATGTACAAATGTCGTAAGGTACACCCAAGAAAATTTATTTTTTATTGTCGGAGTACCATAGTCATGATTAAAAACTATCCAGGGTGATTATGAGTAACAATGGCTCAACCACCCTTGTAGAAATGCCAACATGTTTCGGCCATTGTGCTAGTCTCTCCAGCAGGCCTCTAAATTTTGGTTGATTAGTACTGAGTGCATATGTGCCCCGTAGGCTCACCTCTAGGTCATCTAGACTGCCTCTAATCAATTCATTTCTGCCTTTTCTGTCTCTCTATGTCTTAATGATTGTGAATGGTACTCCATATCTAATCCAGAATTATGCTCCCCTGGCATATGTTCAGTAGCTAATCATGTACAATCTGCCTCTCCTTCTATGTTGTAGTCTGTCTGGTTGCTGAGATCTGTTTCTTGGTAAGACACTCTTTGGGTGCCCTATCGGCATAAATAAAAGTGTATCTTTGTTCTTTTAGACACTGTCCCCATCCCTCATATGTGCCATGTAATAAAGCAGTATTTATTTGTTGTGTTCATGTCTAAGGCTGTATGTACATCTGATGTCAGGTGCAATGTGCAAGTCCCTCAATGAGAACGGGTTGTGAACTGCCCGGTTTCATTTTTAGTCTTTGCTTGGAGGATTTTGAGCACTATTGTAGACCTAATACAACCCATTGCCAAAAACCCTTTGCCCCATCTTTGAGATAGAGCAGCAATGTTGCTCAATCTATCTATATGTAACAATCACCTCCCCATTTGCTGAAAGATGGAAAAGTAAATTGAAGTGGACCTAATAACTCGAATGTCTCACTCCCACCAGGCAACCCACTCCCGCTGGATATGAACACCTACTTTATCCTCCTGTGCCCCGTCAGAATGACCCTACATACACACACTTAAAAATATCCAACCAGCATTTTCCTGGAAGTCAGGCTAGGCATTTCCTCTTAGTTCGCTGAAATCTGATAGGAAACCGAAGAAGCACTTGTTCCAGTTGGACATGCTCTGCAGAAGGAGGTTCTGTCTTTGTGTTATACTCGTGTCTCCAATACGACCACTCTCTCACGTCTGGAATGACTTTGAGAGAGTCTTCTCCTGATTCATTGTCTCTAGTGCTTCCGTTTAAGTAGTTTCTGATTCCATCTGTTTATTGAGCTATCTTTTTCTGCTACAAATAAATCAAGCCACTCCCTGGGCTTTAGTATCATCGAAGGGCACAGCAAAATTTATTTTACATTTTCTTCATGTACACGTTTTTCCACTGCAGTGAAGGACGATCACTATTGCTGAACTGCAGTCGTACAGCCCAGGAATATATAAACTTTGTTTTCTCCACTGTCCATTGTCCAGCTGTGTGGTCCTTTTTAAGTACAGGACAGATGTGGCACCAAAACTGGTGAAGCCATGCCGAGCAATCAGTATAAAGGAACAGCAATTTGCCTTACACTTTCTCAGCACTCCCTGGATGAGGGAAAATGGAGGAAAGGTATAAGCAAAGATATTCAACCTTTGTTTTGGAAATATATTGCCCTCAGGCACCAGTTGATAGAAACCACTGGCACAGAACCACCAATACTTGCTTTCCAGATTGGTGACAGTTCAATGGTTGGCTGGCCACACTTTTGAAAGATGTCTTCTGCATGCTCCTCGTTGAGTTCCCGTTCATGGCAATCTGAAAGGTGCAACTGATTACATCTGCCTGGTCATTACGGCAGACTGGAATATGTTCTAGTGAAATGTCCACCTTGTTAATGATGGCCCACTCCCAGAACCTCTGTGCCTCTTCCAATAGCAACTGAGACCAAATTTTTCCTTGACTGGATCCACACAACTTGTTTTGTTTAACTCAGGAGAATAAACTGCAAGCCTAGACTAATGGCCAGCAACTGTTTATGTGGGGGTTCTACACTATTTCTCACTAGAGACCTCTCATAGACAGCTCCTGCATGTGTTCGCCCGATCGCTCCAGATTGTCCTCTCTGTACACTGGAGTTTGGAGGTAAAGCCTGCTTTGAGGATTTATGGGAACCTTCACCACAGCAGGGATTGCTTCACCCATCTGGTTACATTTATTGCGTTGCTCCATCAGCCAGCTACCTATGTCTGCTGGTGATCTAGCTCCTGCTGAACAGGTCCCATATGAGGCCTGCAGGAAGGAATCAGGATGATCAAAAAGGAATTTACCTAAGCTAGTAGTCACTGTCTGCGTGGAGTAAAATTCCTTTCTTGCGGCCTGAAGATTTAGAACTCCTTCTTTTGAAAGAAAAGCATTCCCCAGTTGAGTGCCCAAGATTGGCCCTAAAAATTGCAATCGTGTCGCGGGGGAAATGGAAGATTTATTGCTGTTCAAGGTCAGGCCCAGTTCTTGGAACAGGCTGATGCAGGCATCTGGGGAGGCACACATCTCATGCTTCGATGGAGCTTTGGCGATCCAGTATAGGTTTACTTGGTGACCCTGTCTGTTAGACCTGGCCCTCTCTGCAGGGTCAACATCAAACTATTTGCCTTTCCCCCTCAAGTATTGCTGAATTTGTTTTAGTTGGCTTTAGGAGACTCTGTGCGCTTTACCACTGCTACCCAGTGCAAAAGTGCTTGTACTTTCTCCTTTAAATATGGTAAAACTGGTTTACACCAAATTGGCACATTTTATTTATTTATTTATTTTAAAGTCCTTAGTAAAGTGTTACTAATATGTACCCAGGGCATGTAAAGTAAATACTACTAGTGGGACTGAAGCACAGATTGTGCCACCCACTTTAGTAGCCTTTTGAAACATGTCTCAGGCCTGCCATTGCATTCTGAATGCAGTTTTAGACTACCATTTCAACCTGGCAAAATAAATCTTTTGTCATGCCTAAAACTTCCCTTTTAATATATATAAGTCATCCACAGACCTTTGGTCAGCATTTGTGTTGCTCCCCCCGCGCAGCACTATCTGTTGCCGCTGCTGCTCTGCAAGTGTGAGCCTGTCTGGCTCGTAGTTGGAGGGTCTCCTCCACCCCCAGGCAGCCGACTGTGCCTCATCCCTGGTGGCTTCTGTCTGTTTCTGCTGCCTTTCTGCCTCTCTCTGCTTTTTTCTGCCTTTTTTCTGCCATGTTTTACTCTTCTCCTCTCTTTTGTCTCTTTTTCCCTTCTTTTTGCTTGCTTTGCCTCTTTCCATGTCCCACACTTGTTCCCTGACACTGCTGCTCCTGTGGCAGCACCCCCTCCTTGCAATGCCCTTTCCCACCCTCCCGCCGTCCAGCCATCATCCACCGGAACACACCATCACTGAGGCTCAGACCCAGACAACCAAGCCGAATACCTACACTTCGAAATCCAAAACGACCCAAACACCTCCCCCCGTGACGCCCTTGTCTACAGACCTCCCAGACCCCAGCCCTAGTTCAGCGGGGCGATTGCCAACCTCATGGCCCCCCATGCCCTCGCCTCTACTGACTACATCTGACTTGGCGACCTCAACTTTCACCTCAAAAACCGCAACGACCCAAACAGCACATCCCTCCTGGACAACCTCACTACCCTCAGACTCAAGTAACTGGTCAACCTCCTCTCTAACTCAGCAGGACAACTCTTGATCCCATCTTCTCAGCAGGAAACAAAATCTCCCTCTTTTACACCGCTGGAACGATAACTACTGCGTCCAATTCACATTCAACAAGACCACCATACATCACCACGCCCCCCCTGCAGAAACTGCAGCAAGGTCACTGAAGTGCAGGCCACTAACTCACTCAGCCACCCTCTTCCACCAGAAACCACGGACTCAAACGATTTGGCTCGCAACCTCCACCACTAGATCACTGACTGTGCAAACACTGTAGTCCGCCTAAGAAAATCCACTGGAAACCAGCACTGCAAGAAACCCAGCTGGTTCACAACTGATCTCTAAGATTCTAAATGCACCTGCAGACGACTCAAATGAAAATGGAGGGACAGCAAAAACATGGCAGACAGCATACAAAAGACCAGTCACATCGCACCACCAACGCATCAGGACCTCCAGAAATGCTGCCATCCAGGAACACATCTGCGTCAACGCACGCAACAGCAAGGAGCTTTTTAACAGTCAAGGAATTCAGGAACCCCGGCATGGACACCACAGACATCCCCCCTTTCAAGACCTCTGTGACAACCTTGACACCTCTTTCCACCGTAAAATCCAGGATATCCAGGATATATGCGAAGGGTATGCAAGCCAAACCCCATCTCCACCGGTCACCAGCACCACCACGGACCCCAACCCCCACTCTGAGACTCTGAGCCAATGGACCCCCATCTCTACAGAAAAAATCCAAAAGCTCATGAACTCTATTCACTCAGAGGCACCCTCGGACCTGTGCCCACACCACATCTTCAACCGAACCAGAGCAACCATCGCCCCGAGCTGTGCCGAACAATCAACCGCTATACTGAAACCGCCACCTTTCCGAATGACTGGAAGCACGCAGAGATCAATCCACTACTAAAGAAACCCTATGCTGATCCTAGAGATATGAAAAACTACAGACCCATCTCTTTTTCCAGCCAAGGTAACCGAAAAGCCCATCAACACGCAGCTCACTGAATTCCTTGAGTCAAACCACATTCTGGACCCCTCCCAATCCAATTTCAGGAGCAACCACAGCACCAAAACTGCTCTCCTCGCAGCCACGGATGACGTCCGCACCTTACTGGACCACGGAGATAAGGCTGCCAACATCCTCTCTGCCGCTTTGAACACCGTATCCCACACCACCCAATGCACCAGACTTCACAACGCCGGCATTCGCAGCAAGCCTTGGAGTGGATCTGCTCCTTCCTCACTGGCAGGACCCAGGGAGTCAGATTTCCACAGTTCTTTTTGGAACCAACAGAAAGCTGCTCCTGAATACTCCAGGGCTCCTCCATGAGCCTAACCCTCTTCAATATCTACATGGCTCAGCGCGCCAAAATCATCAGACAGCACAGCCTCAACATAGTCTCCTACACCGACAAGGAGAGCTAATTCTCTTTCTCACTGACGAACCATCAACAGCCAAGAGCAACTTCCACAACAGAATGAGAGCAGTTGCCAGCTGGATGAAGAAACGCTGCCTCAAGCTCAACTCAGACAAGACAGAGGTCTTCATCCTCTACCTGGGACGACTCATGGTGACCAGCTGCCGTTGAAAGCACCTCACTACCCACCAATCACGTATGCAACCTGAGCATCACCGTGGACTTCATATTGTCCAAGACCCGCCAAGTCAACACAGTCCCATCATCATGCTTTCACACTCTCCACCTCCTCCAAAAGATCTTCAAGTGTATCCCCAACGAGGCAAGAAGGACGGTCACTCACGCACTTGCCAGCAACAAATTCGACTACGGCAATGCTCTCTATGCCAGCATCACAAAAGAAGCTCCTAGCAAGACTCCAGAAAAATTCAGAAAGCAGCAACCAGACTCACCCTATACATCCCCATCCCCACCCACCTTAGAGACCTGCACTGGCTCCTCATTAACAAATGCATCATCTTCAAGCTTCTGACACACGCCTACAAGGTCCTGCACAATATCAGACCCACCTACCTCAACCACTGCCTATATTTCTACACTCCTGACAGACAACTCCGATCTTCTTAACTTGCCCTCGCCACCTAGAATGAGGAAGAGCACAGTGGGAGGCAGATCCTTCTCCTACCTTGCAGTCCAGACTTGGAACATGCTACCAATGCACCTCAGGAAGGCCCTCTCGCTCAGCTCAAGAAGGAACTGAAGACTTGGCTCTTACCCCCACAACAGCGCCTTGAGACCCCATGGGTGATAAGCAGTGCTGTGCAAATTACTGATTGATTGATTGATTGATTGACTGATTGATTGATAGCGTAGGCCCTAAACAGCCCACAAGACAGGGTGCACTGTATTTAAAAATAACTTAAAAGTTTTCAAAAACTTTTGAGTTTTACATGTCCTGATGGTGAAAAACTCTCAATTAACTTTTTATCTAATGCAAGGCTTACCCTCTCCCATTGCATAACATTTATACATCCTGAAATGATGAGGGGAGCTGAGGAGGGCCCGGCACAATCTTCACACTACAGTGAAGACTCTCCGCAAAGCCTGGCCTGCTCTTCGCGTCACAGCGACAAACATTCATCCCTGCCCTCTCTGCTCCTTGTGGACACCTCCACTGTGAACTGAACTCTTCACGATGGACTTTATCAGGTACCCTTTTCAGCAGGACTAACCTGGTCCCTGTATCCGGTACAAATTCTGTCACTACATTCCTAAATTATTAAAGAAAATATCAGAAAAACATAGAATAGTTGAAAAAGAACAAGCATTTACAATGCAATGGGTCTTGCATTTGCTTGAGTTAGAGCTACTGGCGTTGTAAATTCATAACTGGACTATTCTTGCCACATAAATTGGTCAATCCTGCCTCATAATTTGATCTTTTCCTGCCACATAATTCCAGTGGCCTTGCATATAACTAAAGCCATTCCGTTTACCTCTATCTGCAGCCAAAAATGAAAATGTTGCCACTTAGAATCTTAATTTAAATCTGCCATGCTAATTCCAATAGAATACCACTTTCACCGACTCACCATCAGAGTTGTTCACTAGCTAACACAATTCCAAGAACACAGCCATGGCGGAGTACCTAGAGAAATAAACTAGAAGGGTCACCCAAACATATCAAGAGTGTTCAAACAGTCATAGTGTAATAAGGGCGTTAAGTTGGTCTGAATCACGGTCATAATTGAAATAAGGAGAGATTAATAAAACATATTCAGTTATCATATCAACCCAATAAAAACCTTTATCAGAAATAAAAGTTTGGCATTAGTCGGTAATGCTCAGAACAGCCCCTAGACGACGCTGCAAAGAAAATAGCATTTGTAAGGAACATGGTCATGTTTCCATATAGTTAGCCCTTAAAGGGCATAACCACATGAAAAGAAAATAACTGAAAGTATTGCAGTGTAACCATATATTTAGTCCCTAGATGGTGTGGTGCATTACACATTTTCAGGGTTAACAGGCATACTGGAATGATATCACAAACAAGACTCTTAAAACATAAGCTACTCTCAGATTTAAAACAAAAGTTACAGCCATGAGAGAGATTAAAAAGAAATTGAATGGAGGGAAGGGTTATTACTTTGGGGTCCCTAGTATTCTAGAGCAGGGACCCAGAGATGATCTAGACAGAAAGCTCAGGGTTTGGTGAACGTTTTAAAGGTGGTCCCATTGTCCTAGGACCACCACAGGCTGAGTCATGAGCGGAAATGTTTTGTAAAAGAATGTCCTGCAAAGCATTATGGATTGATTGAGTGCAGCAAATATTGTTGTATGTTGACTATAATGCTCAAAACAGCCCTTTGAGGACACCACAATAAAAATATCATTTGTAAGAAACATGATCATGTAACAATATAATTAGCCCCTAAAATAGATTGGCACAAAATAATGTAGTTCAACCATATATCTAGCCCCTAGAGGGCATAGTGCCTTACACATTTTCAGCCCTAGCAGGCCTACTGCAATACTAAGGCCCTTAGAACGCAAACTACTCCAAGGTGTAATACAAATGTTCCAACCATAAGAGTACTTAAAAGGGACTGAATCATGGGAGGTGCTATTAGAGATGATCTAAACCAGTGGTTCCCAACCTGTGGTCCGCAGACCTGTGGGGTCTGCGAAGCCTCCTCAGGGGGTCCGCGGCTGCTTAGAAAATTTAATAATATTAACAGATTCGGTCCCCAGCATTCAGTAATGATTCATTGGGGGGTTTCCCAGATTCCAATAATGATTCACTGGGGATCTTGAGTTTCAGTACTGATAAAGTAGGGGTCCACAGAAGTCAAAAGAGTGAGAACCACTGATCTAAACAGACCGAGTGCATCATGCTGAACGTTTTGGTGTTGGTCCCTTTGTCCTAGGACCAGCAAAGGCTCAGTTATGGGTAAAAAAAATTGAAAAAGAATGCCTGCAAAGCACTTTTCCTGAGTGCAGTGAATACTGTAGTATCGGACTCTCCTGCTGTGCCTGGAGATCTGCATTGTGGATGTCCGTGGTTTTCAGTAAAGCATTTATCAATTATAAGTGTTTTGGGGAAAGCTGTGGATTGTGAAGGGGAGAGCCAAAAGAAATGACTCTGATTAGGTAACAGTGTAAACAATGTGACCAGCGCTCCAATACTGCTGATGGAGTTTGTGCTGTTGACGCTGTTCACGGTGTGAGGGCCATGGCTGCCATGGAGCACAAAGGAGGGAGACAAAAGAAAATATTGTTCACCCACGCTGAAGTATATCGGCAATCGTGCAATTATCTATGTAACAGGGTCAGTCTGCAAGGCGGTAACAAAACTGCCCCACGGCGGGTCAAACAATTACATTGAGGGATTTTTGAAAGGCAAGCCCACAAACAAGTGAAAAGTGATGGGCATGAGGTGGGCGTGGTTAAAAGCCCACAATACTTACAACAGGTCAAAGCGCTTGAGCGCTCAACCTGAAAAAGCACTGAAATACGCGACAATGCATTTGCTGCCCTACCTTTTTTAGGGAACCTTGGAACAGAAAAAAAACAATAAAATGACTTCAAGTTTGTGATTTATAAATAAGCAGAGACAGCACTGTCAGTACTCTACGTGGCTACTGTGAAGATAGGGATTACTTTAACTTCATTCATCATTTGACAAACACATCTGTGAGTGAATGCAGTTATGTGTTGCACTCAACAGACTTAACAGTCGCTGTTCACCTTAGTCAGTCAGAGCCAAAAATCCACTTGAAGATTACAAAAAATAGGCTTTCAGTTGTTCCCAAAGTCATTAAACAATAGACACTTCCCTGTAGCTCAAGTTGCACAAATTACCACTAACTCTGAGCATTCCTGGACAATCTTTGATAGCCCCAATAACTGATCTAGAAGTGGGAACCATACAAACCAATGACTGACAGAGCACAGGGTCCTCTCAGTACTGTAAGGGACACTTTTCCAGAAAATGCCCATGTCTGCTAGAGTAAATGATAAAACCCGAATCAAGCAACTGTAATGGAAATAGTATCTCTAACAAGTATCCAATCGAGCCCTATGAGCAATTAAGACATCGAAGGTCAATTGCACAGCAGATTCCTGTGCTCCCTGTTTACAGACCAACTGTCCACAAACAAATTTAGAAAGTGCTGCAGTGTTGTAGTGCCAAATAAGCTTTTACAGTGGCACAAATGCTGTATCCTCTGTCTTTTTTTAGGCACTAAGAGCCTGATTTAGTTTGGCGGAGGGGGTTACTCTGTCACAAATGTGATGGATATCCCGTCTGCCGTATTGCAATCCTATTACTGCCTATGGAGATTGTAATACGGCAGACGGGATATCGGTCACGTTTGTGACGGAGTAACCCACCCACCAATCTCTAAATCAGGCCCTTAATGACTTAGGTCCTTAAATGCCTTCAAACTTGCTTGGCGCTAAAATAATTACAAGATTCAAAGCATTTACTAATTGAATTTATCAGAAGCAGCTCTTACAAATGGCACCCAGAGAGCTGATAGGCATGCCATAAGAACTACAAAGTCCTTTTCCTAATTTCTCAGGGTGATCTAGTGAATAAAAAACAGGGAAATACACCTGGGGAAAAGTCAGGAGTCTTAGGTGCTGCACCCAAACATGATGCCAGATGGTATTTATCCAAGACTCAGTGTTATCCAGACATTCTGACATCTACAGTTAGGCATTCAGTCTCAGGTGACAGCTGTAGGAAGATCTGGGGTCATCTGTATAACAGTGACATCCAAGGTCAAATTCAACAGAACGTTTAAGGAGCATGATCTGGACAATGAAATAGCAAAATGCCATATGCAAATGCTAAATGTCACATGCTCTGCATGACATTTGCACTCCTTTTTATGGTCTCGCTAGACTGTGTAGCTGTCACCAGACAATTATGTGAAAAATCACAGAGAGAGAGGCTTTGTTTCCGCCCACATGTTGGGAGTCAGGAGTACCTGATTTGATCGGGCAGGCAGTTGTGCGGTTCCACAAAAAAATGGCTTGTCATTCATACAGCTCTGGTCACTTTTTTTATTTAGGTACCTGCAGGAGCATGAACATTCAGTGGCATACACATGACATTGTAATGAATTTAAAATGAATTAGATAACTAGGCAATTTATAGTGTTTTTCTCTCACAGCAGGAAAGAAGGGAGGAGGGCAGTCATAAACCTAAATGGATTTTCAGATCTTGATTGCCTGTCACCTGAGCTTTTAAGCTACACAAACACTGTTCTACAGTGCTTTGCTACCACACAAATACATATCCATACCCATGCTATCAACCTGTAATTATTCACATTACCATACAACATTCCTTTAAAGACAGACCTAGTGGCATTGCCAATGTTTGTTTTAATCAGCCATTAAAAAGTCTATGAAAGGCAGCTTGAGGGACAGTGAGCCTCCAGTGTAAACCCTTGCCAGGGCTGGAGAAGCTGGTTCTACTGCTGACAGATCTGCTCTGGTTATGTATACAGTAAGCAACTACTCTTTCTCATCACCAAAGCCATAATGTTAAGTCAATGTCACAGTTCAACCATAGGTAAAATACCCTGGTCTTTTATTGATCACATTAGCCCATGCAAGAGACAGATAATGTTGTCTGCAGCCAGATGCTAAACACTTTAGCCTCAGCCTTTCAAATCTAAAATAAAATGTTACTTTGTTGAGCACTATGCCTTCAAAAAATAATAACTACTGAACAGGTATAAAGTACTTGGATGAGGGAAGCATACATTCTGAAACCAAGGCTCCAGACACAATGAACCAGAGCAAGGAAGATGCACATGTCTCTGAACCAGAATGCAGACAACCAGAGATTGGCACCACCATATTTTCTGTTTCACAGAGGTTAACTTTAAGTAATTGCTTCTCGGCAGGGCAACGCCAGTGACCAAGATGGCCGCGCAGCTGTAACGCTCCAACACTAGAGGCCCCAATATCCTGATTTCCTAGGTCGCCCACTTCAATACGTGGTCATCAGTAGGCCCTGCATACTACCCCCACATCCTGGAATTCATTGGCATTTTGAAACACCGAAATAGCAGTGGCAGCAGTGAGGACTGTCACTGTGTGCTGCGTGGCATGGCTCCTTCTTCAGAAGCCCTATGGCTACAAGTGCCACGGGTGAGCATGTGCTATCGAGCCCTGCTGGGTCACGCTGCCTGTAGTTGTTGCTGCTGGGAGCTCCGACTGAGCTGAGAGTGCTGGCACCATGGTGTGGACCATGGCGCTGCTGGATCACAAAGCCTCAGACGCCGTGCACAACGGGCAGCGATGCCCTATTTCAACACCTAAGGTGAGCTGAGTCTTGTAAGCGGGGAAAAAACTGCATGACATACCCAGCACCCGCTCCTGGTTTCTTGCTCTCCATGCCACCCTGCTCCAGTCTGCCAGCCGCGCAGGAGGCCCATTCCATACGCCTTGCAGGGGATTCTGCTGATTATGGGAGGCTTCCACATGCCATGAGCGGCGCATTGACTGTAAGACTGCTTGTGCCTCACACTTTGCAATATTAAAGGCTACTCCTGGGGACTACTGAACCCCTGCCACTACAAACTTCTCTCAGCTGCGAATTGGGGCAGACCGGGGGGTCCACCCCCCCTTTCCATTGATGTGTGGATTTTAGCCCCTTGCTGCAGATTGATGCACTGCTACCCCAAGAGTCCCCATGCTACCTTGGTGTAGTGTCCCATTGACAGTGCTTCTGCTCCAGTAGTATTCTTTCTTCCCTACTGGCGATCACTCACCTTTAATATCACTCCAGATTGGTGAAACACGCACAATGCCTTGGCATAATTTACCAGCAGAGGCTGACAGTGACTATATCGTAGCAGCTGGGCCCATTGCATTTTGTCCACCACCTCCAAGCTTAATAGAGCCTGTTTCCTAGCCTGCCTCCTCATGAACATGGGGTGTGGGGATCCCAAACAACACAAGCTTCCCTTCGATCACACTGGTGACACCAGGAGGCTGGGGGTGTCTGGCACTTTGGAAGATGGTGCAATAGGGGATATCGACCAAGACCACTCTTTGAACACTGCAGCCATAATGGCGGAACTCAGTGACAGGTTCCGCTCTATTGACGCCCGATTTGACACTAACTAGCAGGACTGACAGACTGTGAGAGCACCTTGACCGCCATAATGCTACCTAGATAATGCGGAGGAATGCATTTCATCCGTGGATGACGGATCAACTGTAACCTGAAAGAGACTTGAGAAAGCCAAAAGTATACTCGAAACTATTGCTGTTAAATATTTAGAAGCCAGGTTGCGCCGAAACAACCTACAAATCCTGGGGATGCAGGAACCACTGACACTGGGTCCAGGGGACCTCTCTGTGGAGCGGCTCCTCCAGACTCCTTTGGCCAACAAAACTTCACCGCCACTTTTGTAGTTAACTGTGCCCATCACTCACTCAAGCTGCGACTGGCACCTGGCTTACCACCCTGCCCTATCATTGTCCACCTCTTGAATTTCGAGAGCACGACACTCCGCCTGGCACAAAAGATGGGGGATGTTCAGTATCAGGATCCACTCTCCTTTTTCCTGACTTCACAATGGTAGTGCAGGACAACCGTCAGAAATTCACAGATGTTAAGACCAAATTGAAGAAGCTCGGCCTGACGTATGGCATGTTCTACCCGGCCCAACTCCGGGTGGACCTCAATGGCAAACCCCATATATTTGACTACCCCACCAACGCTCTGACCTTCTGCAAACAGCATGGCAAGAGTGGCACCCCTTCCCACAGTGACACACCTGTGCATTCCCCCTCCGATGTGCACGCTACAAAAGGCTCATATCTTTTCCCACAGGATTGATGCCCTCCTTTGCTCAACAAGCACAACTCACAACTTCACTCCCACACTATACGTGGAGCCCTATATATACTGTCAAGCTCGTCCACCAATGGTAATATCTTTCTGTCTGTTATGGCAACCAGGTTGAATGTATACCACGTTATCCTTAACTTGACACCGGGGTTCTGGTCAGGAGGTGTTGCCCGCCCCTGAGGTGTGAACCACATAACAGACTATGGAGTTTTTTGTTTTTTTAGATGTTATATTTGGGTTTTGGGATTCGCTGGGTGGTTTCTTGCCTAGCGTGGGTGGGGGATGGTACAATCGGAGTTCATGGGGATTTTGTTTATGACTGTTATTTCATCTCATGGAAAGGGGTTACACTTTAGGACAGACTGGGTTGTGTGTGTTTACATGACCACTTTTGTAGATAATGCACGACACACGGGCACAGTGGTTGAAATACCTTTCTTATCCTGGAACATTAGGTGCCTCACTAATCCACGTAAAGGCAAACAGGTCCTTCAATACCTCATGCACCATGGCATAAGAATTGCCTTCTTACACGAGACCCATCTCCCCCTGTGTAAATACACACATTTGCCTCTGAGTGGGACCCACAGCATTATTTTTCCAACTACAGTATATATTCACGAAGAGTATGCATCGTAATTCACAGATCTGTTCCGGTTCATCCCACCACTCAGTTTACTGATAGAAAGGGCATATACATTGCAGTACTTGGCACTCTAATGGGCCAAACCATCCTGCTTCTCAACGTATATGCTCCGAACACAGACGCTCCAGACTTTATGCACACTTTGGCATCACTACTGGGGCTTATCAAGGCACATCACATCATGTTAGGTGAGGACTTCAATATCCTACTGGATAAACCCTTCTGCTTCACAGCCGTGGCCCCCAGCACTAAACCTCGATCACAACTGGCCCACACTGCCTCTGCAACACCCATGTTCTCCGGGATGCCTGGTGCTTGGTCCATACCAGCACTCCTGACTACATATTTTACTCTGCTCCTCATGACACGTGGTCTGGCATAGACTACTGAGTTTTATTCATTAGCCACAGCTGCACCATGGCTGCGCTCAGTCACCCACCTACCGCGTGCCCTTTCTGATCATTACCCTGTCCAGATGTTGATGGCTATCCCATATGGGTGGGGGGCAGGGGGTAGAGAATTGAGCGGCACTGGCATTTCTCACATAACTCTTTTCTGGACGAGGTGTTCAGAACACAGCTATGCACTGCCATAGCTGAATACTTTTGAATTGAACAAAGGCTCGGTCTCAACACACACACTGTCATAGTTTGGACTCTTGCTCTGAGCAAGACAGCTAATATCAGGATGACAGTACTTTCGTTTGTAGGTGACTAAGTCTCTTCCTACAACTATTTGTAACTGTTGTCCAAACCTTACCGGCCTACTAGCAGTACCTCACCAGAAACACAATAGAAAAAGGTGATTTGTAGCAGTCGCTTACGCATGGACTCAAAGTACAATATCTCAGGGTTGTCATGGTTAAACGGAAATGACCCTTTTCTCACAGATTTATTATGTCTTATACAAACAAAGGCAATAACACAGATGCAGTAAAGTTATAATAGTTTTTATTCAACATAACTGCAATTTGTGATAAGTTGCATGAACTGCAATCATTAGGATAATGAATATACCAAGCAACAGTATTGTAAAGAGGAGAGTCATTGTTATAAAGACCCCCACCATTATGCAATATATGAAAGAAATATATGTATATGTAAAAGATGGAATAAGCCCTAATACCCTAAGGAGAGTAGGTCTAACCTCCTACCTAAAAAAGAAGAGCTGGGTTCGTTAAACCTAATCTGCCAAAGCCGTGTCTATGAGAGGAGCCCCCAACCCTCGTTACCTTGGAATGAGGTCTCTATTTCAGACTCCGTAGGGACACGAAGACTGGGTCAGTGTCAAGATGACTGCAGCATCGGTATCAGCGATGGTGGCGATGCCCTCTGGTCGGAATCCCTCTGATTATCTGTCTAAAAGTGTGTTGTATTTATACAGATCTACAAGGTCCCCTGACATAAGTGGTATTCATAACAATAGATAACAGGCATGCTTGGGACGGCAATTAAATCAACAATCCCTCGAAAGTATAGAGAGGGAAAATCCCTAAGTGTGAATGCCTACTGTATGTTTGTCTTTCGTGCTTGATCTTGACGCCTTGGCGCAGTGACACTGAGAATAGAACCCATAACAAGTGGCCTAACTATAAACAAGGCCGCCATTTTAAAGGAAATAAATAATTAAATGGACTAAGCCAGAGCAATCTAAGTAGGTTAAAAGTCACTGGGTGACGGGGGCACGAGTTTACAAGCCTACGGCTAAGCAAACTCCTGTTAACCCGTTAAAACAAACTAGGATTCACTACACCCTCCCCATTGCCGTAACAGGTATAATGAAGGTAAAGAAACCCAATTGCTAAAAAGCTGCTACTGAACTAAAAAGCAAAAAAACTTAATCATAGAATAAATGCTGTGTTATAAAATTCCTTTAAAAAACATTTCAGATACTTTAATATCAACCATGACAAGTATAGCAAACTTTTAGTATAATTGCTAATTTATTAGAATCGGGAACTGGCAAGCTAATTCATCAAATTATGTGCTATATGCAGGATCTTGAAGAATGTCATAGAAGTCACCATTCAAGGATCTTAAAAATGAGTCAACTTCGTCTGAAGTGAAATTGAGAGCTGGACGGACAAACGGATCCACAGAGCAGAAGTGAGCCATAGTCATCAGCGTATCGACACTCGCTGCAGTGTCCTCATCCATGTTAGATCGTATAACAGAAGGCTCATAGGTGGCCTCACGGAGCAACCTCAGTCTCAAGGGGCATGACCGTGTATGAACCCTCATCGGGGACATCAGCAGTTCGTGGTCCACAAGAGATGTCGGTGCAACAGCAAGACAGACCATAGGCAGATGTTCAAAGAGACACCATATGTAGCGGAACACCGGTTGTACGCACCACAGTAAAGGCCGGAATGACAATGACCAGTCAAATTCCAGTTCACCAGCAAAGGTGTACCGAAGATCCGAACCATGCGTTCACGGCACAGCGGTGTTGACGGGAGCGGCTCCATTGCTCTGTGTCGCTGGAAAAAAACAACCACTGCTAATCAGAAAAAATAGCAGTAGTAGTCTGCCAATTAAAGCCAAAATAATTGGAAAGCCACCAAACACACTGGAAAAGAGAGAATGGATGGCTGATGGGATAACTCCAAAGACAGTCTGGAAGATGGACACAAAACCAGACCCGACAGCCTTAAAGAAATGAACAATCCCAGTTGTGCTTGAAGCATTGAATATTCTGGACACCAACTCTCCAAAGTGTTTGGGGAAATCGGTATTTAAAAGGGATTGTATCTCGGCTGATGATCTCGCAACCTGGAGAGCATACGTCTCTTTTGCGGATGTCAAGGCGACCTGTTTTTGAAACAATAGCGCCTTCAGTCTACTCAACTTGTCATAGTTCACATTAATAGTATCAATGTGGGGCCACATTTCAGATACTTGTATCTCTCGTGTGGGGGGAAACAAAACATGGCCACAACACGTAACGACCTTCGTGACTGAGATTGCGTAGGCAATTCCAGGTCGCAAGCCGCAACAGCTGTCATCGCTCAGAAGAACATAACTCCCATTAGAAAGTACATGAAACACTGAACGAATCAAGGGGACGGGAGTACCCTTCACAAAACAGGCCAAATTTGCGACCCCCGCATTGCAAAGAGCGTGAAGAGACACCTGTTTGCATATCATGGAATGACGAACAGTAGTCTCACATTCACTTCCGCTAAGAAAGACCTCCTGTTCGCCGTTCAGACATCGATACTCAAAGGGCAACTCCCACTCTTCCTTAATAAAGCTATCTCCTAGCCGTTCATATCGTCCCACTGCAAGATGTTTCAGGCAGCTTGAGAAACGAAACGTTGAAAACGGTAAATTAATAATGCCGTGTAAGAGCCAGATAGTTGAAGGACTCTCTGCTACCGTGAAGGGCAACTTATCTAATTTTTCTTCTTGAAGCAAGGTGAAACGAGCCTCCCTTTTAGCCATTGTCTCTTGTTCCCTGGAAAAATTAAAAGCAGCGAATAGTTCACTCCCATTAATGTATTTCCATGGAATGTGGCCACTTCTTAGCGTCTGCAATGCCCAACTCAGCTGCATGATGGAACGCAGCTGTGTTTGCCCATGATATAACCGAGACAAATCAGTCTGAGTGATATCAATAGCAGATGACACTATATTCGACAGGGAATAAATCCTGTTGGATAGCGTGTTCATGCCATTGTCGACAACAGCTAATGTTTTTTCCAAATTCTCTTTATCAAGTTGCCGTAAATGTGCAGCAGCCTCAATTTGAGAAAGTTTCCAAATTTCATTATACATGGCATATAAAAACCTTTTCGAGCGTTGTTTTCTAGGACCCAATAGGAAGTCTTGTAGATCTATACTGTCAGAAAGAGTATTCAGGTGTTGTTTCACAGCTGTTAAGGTGTTCGTTTGTACCCATTGTTGGCACAGCTTGCCCACACTATATGTTGTAATTATACCAGCATGCTGACCAGACAAAAAGCGAGGGTCTGGTCTATGAATGGAAAAAAACCCTGAAGAGTTCAAAAAACGCCTTTGACACTCATCAGTATCGGTGGGCCATACCAACCATCCCCCAGGACTGGAAAGTGAAGAATTATAGTCACCAGCCTTAACCAATGCATCTAGCCTTTCCTCAGAAACATTTAGAAAGTGTTGCCAATCTTTAAATTTTGTCGGTGTAGGAATACTGGGCGTGTTGAGATCCTTAATTTTTGCTAATCCCAGACATGATGTCTGCTCAATAGTGTCATTAAAAAAAATAATTTGCACAGGAATTAAGCAAGCTCGAAACAAAGCCTCCCTACCACCCTGTATCTGCCAATCTTGCGTCCCCCATACACTCTTCAAATCGATAGTGTTCTTCCAATACTCAGAACCCTCAATCGAAAGTTGGGAAACAAAGGGATCTGAATAAATCAGTTTTGTATCTGTTAGCAATAGTTTTCTAATGTGTGTCGTTGGTAATTTAAAATAATAAGATTCAGCTTTCTTTGTATCATGCCCAGAAAAGTATGTGAAATTGCCACTGTAATACTTTCGACTCCCCACCCGTGGTGTTGAACAATGTTCCCATTGTTTGTAGTTAAAAAGAGGCCTATATCTAGTTGCACGGTGCAGGTAGTGATGTCCCCAATTATTATAGCAGAACATTTCACCATGATTCATTGTAAAATCATATACATCATCACTTCCAAAAGCGTAGTAGTCCTTCATTTCAGTTAGAATGGAATCAACTGTTTGGACATCCCAATCATCAGAGACAACATTAGGTGTAATAACATCAGACATAGAAATTTTGAACACATATGGTATTTGAATTATCTCCGTAGGCCCCTTATATATCGAACGGAACTTTGTCCGAAACAATCCCATCAGAAATCGGAACAGCTGTATTATTGACAGGGGACAAATTACGTCGGACCTTATGTGATGAATGATGTGGTGTTAAAATTACATCAACAGGCTCCACTGAGGAGTGATCAGCAATATAGTGACCATTCATTAGTAAAAAGAAAACAGTCACAAAACCAATCCATAAAAACAATGCAATAAATGTCAAACAGAACCAGAGATAGTTCCATGGATATATCAAATAGTTCTTTTTAAGCCATCGATAGAACTTGCTACCTCTGGAAAGTTTGTCACTCTCAGTTGAGGATGAATCTGAAGAAAAATCATCAATGTCCACAAAATAGCCAGAGGAAGTCTCCGCAAACACAGGACTCATCGAATTCCCATCCACCATTCGTGGAGGTTCATGATAGATGACGTTACCAGTCGTGGAAGTGTTCGTGTAAAATACAGCCAAATCATGTAGCGGTGTGTTCTCCGAAGTCGTTACAGGAACCAACAAAAGTTCATTTTCCGCCCTCCCCATGGTCGAGGAAGTGTCTGGAACAGCAGCTGACATAGTTGCATAGTCAGTAGTAGCGATGGTCATCCTACTATGTAGAGGGATGTCCTGTTGGGTAGTGAGAGGGGATCGGGAACCACCCAAGGGACCTCCTGGTCTACTGTGAAGAATCGGCCACATGGTGTAATTTGATGTCATCAATGGAGATTAATCTGTTTGATTTGGAACCAGACAATGGCGGAAGGATGACAGTCCTGGTGCCTTTTATCCCCAAGACCGGTACAGGTGCTCTGTATGCTGGACCAAACTCTTTTTTCACAGCGATCTTCTCAAGAACCAGATCCCCAACGTTAGGAATCCAGCCAGTCGAAGTTTTAGCCAAATCCCTTATTCCCAAGGTGGCAGCGCTTGCAGATGATTTATCATCACGGAATTGTTGAAGCTCTGTAAAACAGCGAGACGTTCTTTTATGTCAAATGGTGTTTCTGCTGCCACCATACCAGGGGCATCAAGATCGGGAACATACATAGTTGTCCCAAAGAGAACCTCATATGGAGACTTTCCCCCCAAGGACCATCTTGGCAGATTATTCAGTGCTCTCTGGACCCCATATAGGTGATGTAACCAACTGCGGCCTGAACCTAATACTCGAGCTGTTAAGGACTGCTTTAGATCACGATTCCGCCTCTCCACGACCGAATTTCCCTCGGGATGGTATGGTGAGGAGTAATGGAGTTCAACACCCATCGTCCTCATGGTGTCCCTGAAAGCCTTAGAGGCAAATGCAGGGCCCTGGTCCGAATGGAATGCTGCAACCGCATATGTACCGATAAAGATCAGCAAATCTTTTATAACAGTCCGGGCGTCAGCCGACCGCTGTGGCCATACCCACAGGAATCTAGAACAGGAATCTATAGCCACTAAAATGTATTTGTATGCACCATCAGGTTGCAAAGGACCACAATGGTCCAGGTACACACAATGGAGTGGTTTGTCTGACACTAAGAGAGATGTCTGCGGAGGGCGTCTGATATTCGAGCCCTTAATCTGCTGACAAATGTCACAGCAAAGGACATACTGTTTAGTCCGTCTGCATAGACCAGGCCACCAGTACCGTTGTTGTAGAATGGTGATAGTGGCCTGTATACCAGCATGTGCAGAAGCGACACCCTCATGTGCAGCTGTAATCAGTTCCAATCTCTGGTCTTCATTTGGGATCACTCGATCACCAACATCAGGAATTGTTGCAAAAGCAACATTCTGGGCACTGATATGATAGGTATAGTTCGTAGGGTATCCTTTCGGAAGTGTCCTGCCTGCAGCCGAGGCTTTAACGGCAATCAGTATTTCATTATCCAACCTCGTCCGAGAACGAGTCACTGCAGCCACAGAAGCCGTAGCTACTGATGCTTTGGCTGCTTCGTCAGCCAATGTATTACCGGCAACATGTATTCCTACACGTAGGTGCCCTAATGTATGAACTACATGGACACATGGCAGCTTATCCTTAAGATCAGCCACCCTTCCCCACAGCATTTTGTGTTTAATGGTGTTCCCTTTAGAATCTCTAAACCCGTTCAGTTTCCAATGATTAAGGTATTCATTGTATGACTGGACGCAATAATATGAATCACAGACAATCAAAGTCTGTGTTCCTGGCTCCGAATGTTCGAGCGCTAGAAGAAGAGCCTTAAGCTCGGCCAACTGGGCTGTGCAGTCCCCTAAGGTCTGAGTGTAGGTATTATGAGGATGGAAAACTCCGTCTTCCATTACCCCGCACACGGCTGCGGAAGCCGCCGAGTATTGATGTTTAGTACCCACAGCCGGTTGTGCCGATCCGTCAGTATAAATGATTGTATCATAACTGTCTATTGGCAATATGTGTAAGGGAGCGGGGTACTCCTGTTCATACTGGAGAAATTCCTGTGTCTGAAGTCTTGGGTCAAACACATAATCAACATCAGTGGCGGTCAGAGACGTTGCCCACTGAATCCAGCGTGGATGCAATGCCTTAGCGTTTGGAACGCTCGCTTTAGTGACAGCCTCTAAGGCCGGAACCGGGGAGACAACAACAATGCGTTTCCCCTAGGCAAGCGGTCTCTCCTTTATGACGGCCATCTGAACTGCCGTCAGAATTTTTTCAGTAGGAGCAAAACGTTTCTCTGCATTGGAGTACAAATGTGATTTGTATGCTATTGGCACAGTGTCACCCTCATTAAAGGTGACATAGGTAAATCCTAGGGCACCAGCTATTATTCTGATGACCAAATTCGTTTTATTGTCCTGTGTGTACAAGTGTCTAGCTTCCAGCATGTCTCGTTGTATGTCCCTTAGGATGTGTGTGTGTTCAATTGTCCATCGCCTGCTAGAATAATTGGGCTGAATTAAGTCATATAATGGCTTTACGCGTTCAGCATAATCTGGAATGTATGTTCTGCCAAAATTAAAGAAACCCAGTAATGACTGCAATTTCTTAAGCGTGTTCGGAGGCTGTAGCTGAGCACACTTCTCTAGGAAGTGCGGGGCCAGGCTCTTCCCCTCGTTTGATAGCTCATATCCTAGGAACAATACACTAAGAAAGGCAATCTTGCTTTTCATAAAATTAAATTTATATCCGTAGGCAGCAAATCCCAGAATTATCCGATCGATCCTTGCAAGATGAATGTCAAGGGTGTCATCAGTGAGATAGATATCATCCACATATGATAATGCCTCGGAATCAAGCTCGTGCAAGATTGATGTGACACGGGCCGAAAACAGTCCTGGGCTGTTCTTATAACCTTGGGGTAAACGACAAAAGCGTTTCTGAGAACCAAAGGAAAATGCACTTAGGTCTCTACTTTCATGTGCTAAATTCTGGCAGAAAAAAACATTAGATATATCCAATGTAGTTTTGTATTTTTTACGCACTATATTATTAATTATCGCTGTGCTGTGTGAATTTTGTATAGCATAAGTGCGTGCATGACTATTCAAGTGCCTATAATCAACCACTATTCTATATGAATGATCAGGTTTCGCAACGGGAAATAGCGGATTATTCATTGCCGATGTACAGGGCTCAATTACTCCCTGATATTCAAGTTGTGACAGTATCTCCGTCACTGGAGCTTTTGCTTCATGTTTAACAGGGTATTGTGGCTGCGGGTGTGGTGTAGACCGAACGGGAATAACATGACAAGGAGAGTCCTTGTCCCATCCTACATGATTACGGTATAATGCAGGTGCCTGCGCTAAAGCCCATTCAGCAGCATAGGCTTGTTTGTCTGCCTCCGGAACAAGATCGGAGAAAGAAGGAAAATGACATCTTCCCCATGTGGGAGCTTGCGGACATGTTCAGGTGGCCAGTCTCTCTCGGCCAACAGGATATCACTAGTAAGTTCATCCCAAAATATTACACTAATAATGGGTTCCACGTCTCCCTCTATCTGAATTGTTAAATCAAAAACCCGATCGGGTGGGAGAACGCGGCCATCCGCCGTTTCAACTGCGATGTAATCGCTAGTTGCTGTCGCATCCAGATGATCTTTCAGACTCTGGCGACATATCGTGACCTCTGCCGCGCTGTCCAACAGAGTCACTGCCCACCTCTTGTTCCTCAACAGTGTTCTCAATACTACCGGCATTGTTAATGGTCAGTGCAGCCACTTTCTTCTTTTTAAATTGTGGCTTTTGTTGAGGAGTCTTTTCTTCTTTTTTAACAGTAGACTGTGGCGAGTCTTTCTTTTCTTTCACGTATTCCGGACGTCGATCTTGACGGCCCCCTCTCTCGCTACGTCTATCCGGTGTGTCCTGAAAGGAACGAGAAGGACGTGAATCAGTATATCGGTCTGGGGTTCTAATGTTATCCCTATTTCTGAGATTATATCTCCTGTCGGAGTACTCCGGATGAGGAGAATCAGCTCTTTTGTTTCTCCTATCCTTGAAATCTTTTTGTTTGTCTCAGCGCTTCTTAGAGCCCTCTTGTGCCTGCTTCGTACCTTCCTTATGGGTGGTATTTGGTAATTCCAATTTTTTAGGTTTGGCTCCCAAACCATCCCGTCCTATACTAGTATACGTATCTGATATTATTCTCGGCAGCTGTCTCTCTTGTTCCATATTTGGAGTTTCCCGGAGACGCTGGCGTATTGCCAGTGCCACCGCTTCCCCTTTAATATTACTTAGTATTATCGAGGAGACGGCATCAAAGTTACGCATCAATTTCATCCCCAGATCCAGGGCCGGTGCGGCCCCATGTTCATTTTGTATTTGTTTTAACACTTCCGGTAAATTGGCAAGTGTAGGGGTACCATGTGTGGTAGAATAAACGGCAGCGAAGACTGTACCCCATGTGGCACATTCATCCACCGAGGGAACCATCCCAAACGGCAAGCACATAGTGAGCAATCTATGTTTGTCCTGTGGCCCCGTATGGGGGAACACAGCTTCCAGCTGATTTGTTTTCTGGGCAATCCAGAACGATATTTTTTCCCGTTCCGTGGGCACTCTACCCATAATGGTATGCACTGTTTGTGGATTAATCCCGGTAGCTAATTGATATCCACCAGCTACTGGCGGTGCTGGACGCGCTGGGGTAGTATTCAATGTTCGCATCACGAACTGAACCAATCGTCTATAAAATGCCACTAATTCATTGTATAATATTCGCAAATCTGCGATCTGCATACTCTGGATGCCTGGGTGAGGTGTATATGTGGCAAACATAGGCCATGTAGGTCCCTCATTACTTAAAGGACCTAGCCTCACCCGTCTTAGTACATGTGGTAGGGCGCCTTCAAACCAGTTCTGGTGTTCTTGATATGTGAGCGATATTTCATGATACTGGTATGCTTCGTATCTTACGGGCACGTCCGCAATGTCATTTGTGTGACATGTGTGCTTCAGTTGGTCAGCCTCAGGAAAGGCAACCCTACAGTAAAATGTTTCTGTTTGGTAGGCTTCACTCGCTTCTACAATCAGAGTAACATCCCCGCCCTCTTCCGTAAGGCCATGCGCTATTAAATGTTGTGTAAGTGCATTTCTAGCATTTGCAGGAATGTCTATTGTATTGGCCATATTTGTTTTAGAGAAACGGAACACCAAAATAGGGGAAGTTTTTCCTTTTGTGAGTTCGAGCTCGAACAACCTACAGCCTAAGCAGGTGTTACCTGTTTGGCTGAGGAAGATTCTCCCAAAGACCACGGACGTCTCCGTATAATGGTACTGAGGGTACCTGTTGTCTGTGAGACAGTGATAGTCAGGGTATCCGTAAATTAGTGCCTAAACACCATCGTTGGTGGCGCCATGTCGTAGTTTGGACTCTTGCTCTGAGCAAGACTGCTAATCTCAGGATGACAGTACTTTCGTTTGTAGGTGACTAAGGCCCTCATTCTGACCTTGGCGGGCGGCGGAGGCCGCCCGCCAAAGTCCCGCCGTCAGCTTACCGTTCCGCGGTCGAAAGACCGCGGCGGTAATTCTGACTTTCCCGCTGGGCTGGCGGGCGGTCGCCTTCAGGCCGCCCGCCAGCCCAGCGGGAAAGAGGCTTCCACGATGAAGCCGGCTCGGAATCGAGCCGGCAGAGTGGAAGCTGTGCGACGGGTGCAGTTGCACCCGTCGCGTATTTCACTGTCTGCCCAGCAGACAGTGAAATACATTTAGGGGCCCTCTTACGGGGGCCCCTGCAATGCCCATGCCAGTGGCATGGGCACTGCAGGGGCCCCCAGGGGCCCCGCGACCCCCCCTACCGCCATCCGGATCCTGGATGGCGGTAGGGGGGGTCGGAATCCCCTCGGCGGCGCAGCAAGCTGCGCCGCCGTGGAGGATTCAATGGGGCGGCGGTACACTGGCGGGAGCCCGCCAGTGGTGCCGGTCCGACCGCGGCTTTACCGCCGCGGTCGGAATCCCCATTGGAGCACCGCCGGCCTGTCGGCGGTGCTCCCGCGGTCCTCCGCCCTGGCGGTCTTTGACCGCCAGGGTCAGAATGACCGCCTAAGTCTCTTCCTACAACTATTTGTAACTGTTGTCCAAACCTTACCGGCTTACTAGCAGTACCTCACCAGAAACACAATAGTAAAAGGTGTTTTGTAGCAGTCGCTTACGCATGGACTCAAAGTACAATATCTCAGGGTTGTCGTGGTTAAGCGGAAATTACCCTTTTCTCACAGATTTATTATGTCTCATACAAACAAAGGCAATAACACAGATGCAGTAAAGTTATAATAGTTTTTATTCAACATAACTGCAATTTGTGATAAGTTGCATGAACTGCAATGATTAGGATAATGAATATACCAAGCAACAGTATTGTAAAGAGGAGAGTCATTGTTATAAAGACCCCCACCATTATGCAATATATGAAAGAAATATATGTATATGTAAAAGATGGAATAAGCTCTAATACCCTAAGGAGAGTAGGTCTAACCTCCTACCTAAAAAAGAAGAGCTGGGTTCGTTAAACCTAATCTGCCAAAGCCGTGTCCATGAGAGGAGCCCCCAAACCTCGTAGTCTTGGAATGAGGTCTCTATTTCAGACTCCGTAGGGACACGAAGACTGGGTCAGTGTCAAGATGACTGCAGCATCGGTATCAGCGATGGTGGCGATGCCCTCTGGTCGGAATCCCTCTGATTATCTGTCTAAAAGTGTGTTGTATTTATACAGATCTACAAGGTCCCCTGACATAAGTGTTATTCATAACAATAGATAACAGGCATGCTTGGGACGGAAATTAAATCAACAATCCCTCGAAAGTATATAGAGGGAAAATCCCTAAGTGTGAATGCCTACTGTATGTTTGTCTTTCGTGCTTGATCTTGACGCCTTGGCGCAGTGACACTGATAATAGAACCCATAACAAGTGGCCTAACTATAAACAAGGCCGCCATTTTAAAGGAAATAAATAATTAAATGGACTAAGCCAGAGCAAGCTAAGTAGGTTAAAAGTCACCGGGTGACGGGGGCACGAGTTTAGAAGCCTACGGCTAAGCGAACTCCTGTTAACCCGTTAAAACAAACTAGGATTCACTACAACACTACCCTCTGGAAAGTTTTTAAAGCCTACATTAGGGGTATTATAATCTCCAAACATGCAGGAGTACTACGTGACATACGCAAAAGCATGGCCCGTGTTGAAACCGCCCTTCATGACAGACAGAACAGAAGCTCAGCAACGCCATGGTCCCCATTTGGCGAGACACACTGTCTTGCTAGAAGAGTTTCGTGAGCTAGGCGATCAAAAAGTCGCCTTCCTAGGCAAATACGCCAGAGCCAGATGCTACAGGGAGGTAGAGTGGCCAGGTGGCACCTTGGCGTGATTGCTCCGACCCCCTATGGGTGCTTCATACATACATGAGTTACCAGATGGGACCAGGCTTACAGATATCGCAGACATCCTGAAGGAATTGCTAAGATTTTACTCACAACTTTCTACTAAACACACCAATAGCAAGGACACAGTCAGGGCAAAGTACCTGGACGAAACTGCCATGGTATGGACCGCAACTGGCCCAACAGCAGTTCTTTGATGCCCTGATCTCGAGTGACAAGATCATAAAAGCCATTGATTCCCTGGCAGGATCTAAGGCACCCGGACTGGCTGGGCTCACTGGAGATTTTTATAAGGCTTCTAAATAATTGCTGGTTCTACACTTACTAGAGAGGTATGCCGAATCGATTGAGGGGGGACATTACTTACCCCCAAAGTTGAGGTAGGCCGTCATTTCGCTATTCATCAAACCCGGTAAAAACCCACTGCATGGTACTTCCTATAGACCATTATCATTATTAAATTTCAACAATAAAATCTTGGCCAAAATACTAGCAGCCAAGCTGTCGCTCCTATTAGATCAATCAATCAATCAATCAATCAGAGTTTGTAGAGTGCAGCTACTCACCCGTTACAGTCTCAACGAGCTTGGGGTGGGGAGGGGGGGCTTGAGGGGGGCTAGCGTGTACCGGAGGTGGATTAGAAAAGCCATGTCTTCAGTTCCTTCGTGAAGCTGGGGAGGGACGTGGTTTGTCTGATGTGGATGGGTAGGGTGTTCCAGGTGGTGGCAGCTATGTAGGAGAAGGAGTGTCTTCCTGTTCTGGTTTTCCTGATGTGGGGTACTTCTGCGAGAGAGAGCTGGGCTGAGCGTAGGGTTCTGTGGGGTACGTGTAAGTTGAGTCGCTGGTTAAGGTAGGCAGGTCCGGTGTTGTGGAGGGCTTTGTGTACATAGGTGAGGATTTTGAAAGTGATTCTTTTTTCAATAGGGAGCCATTGCAGTGTGCGTAGGTGTTGTGAGATGTGGCAGTGTCGGGCTAGCTCAAGGATCAATCTGGCGGCGGCATTCTGGATGTTTTGCAATTTGCGGGTGAGTTCTTTTGTTGATTCCGGTATTGAGTGCGTTGCCATAGTCTAGTCTGCTGGTGATGAGGGCGTGTGTGACGGTCTTTCTATGCTTGAGGGGGATCCATTTGAAGGTCTTGTGTAGGAGGCGAAGGGTGCAGAAGCAGGTGGAGGTGACTGCATTGATCTGATGGTTCATGCTGAGGTCAGGGCTCAGGATGATTCCGAGATTGCGTGCATGAATGGCAGGGGTGGGTGGGTTTCCGAGGGTGGATGGCCACCAGGAGTTGCTCCATGCATTAGGTTGGGGGCCCAGGATGAGTACCTCGGTCCTGTTTGTGTTGAGTTGAAGGCAGCTATGTCTCTCATCCAGTTGGCGACTGCTTTCATGCCCTCGGGGAAGTTGTGTCTGGCCTCGTTGTGACTGGTTCATTGGAGAGGTAGGATGAGTTGGCTGTCGTCGGCGTAGGAGATGTTTATTCCGTAGCTTCTGACGATGGTGGCTAGCGGGGCCAAGTAGACGTTGAACAGGGTGGGGCTGACGGAGGATCCTTGGGGACTCCGCAGGTGATGGGTGTGGGATCTGGGAGGAAGGGGGCAAGTCTCACTCGTTGCATTCTGCAGGAGAAGAAGGATTGGATCCCTTCGAGGGCCTTCTCTCTAATGCCGGCTTCGTGGAGTCTTCTTATCAGGGTGTGATGGGAGACTGTGTTGAACGTTGCCGAGAGGTCAAGTAGGATGAGTGCTGCCATCTCTCCCTTGTCCAGTAGGGAGCGGATATCGTCTGTTGCGGATGGGAGGGCCGTTTCGGTGCTGTGGTTTGTTGTGGCTTTCTAAAAACGTGGTGAGTTGGCTGTTGACTGTTTTTTCTACGACTTTCACAGGAAATGGAAGTAGGGAGATGGGCCTCAAGTCTTTGAGGTTGGTGGGGTCAGCCGATGGTTTCATGAGGAGAGGGTTGATCTTGGCGTGTTTCTAGTTGGAGAAGGTGGCAGCAGCTAGTGAGCAGTTGATGGTGAGGCAGAGCTTGGGGGCGATGGTGTCTGCAGCTTTGTTGAAGACGTGATGGGGGCATGGGTCCGTGAGGAACCCGGAGTGGATGGACTTCATGGTTTTCCAATGTATCTTCGGTGGAGAGGGATGTCCAGGTGGAGATTGTCGGTTGTTGGACGGGGGTTTGGCGCGTGGGATGTCCTTGTTGAAACTGTCGTAGATGGTCTTGATTTTCTGCTAGAAGTAGGTGTTGAGTCTGTCGCATAGGTCCTGTGAGGGGGGTGGGGGATGACCGTTGTCTCACTGTTGGGTTGGGTGAACTCCTTGATGAAGTTGAAGAGTTCCTTGCTGTTGTGTGGTTGTGAGGAGATCCTGTCTTGGATAGTCTTCTTTCTGGTGTTTCTGATGAGTTGGTGGTGTGCAGTGGTTGCGGCTTTGAGGTTGAGATGGGCTTCTGGGGATTTCGGCCCTCATTATGACTTCGGCGGTCTTACTAGAAAACCGCTGAAGCCGCAGGCACCACTATACCACCAGTGCTGGCGGTATATGTGGCTCCCTATTATGACTTTTCCACTGGTCCAGCGGAAGGAAACAGTGTTTCCGTCCGCTGGCCCAGCGGAAAAGTTACATCAACATTGCTGCCGGCCCATAATAGAGCCGGCAGCAATGTTGATGTGCAGCAAAATTCGGGCAATGAAATGCACGATGGGGCTGTGCCTGGGGGCCCCTGCACTGCCCATGCCAAATGCATGGGCAGTGCAGGGGCCCCCAGGGGCACCCAGAGTTCCCCTTACCGCCAGACTTTCCATGGCGGTCTTTACCGCCATGGACAGGCTGGGAGTTGGGGATTATGACCTGGCGGTATGTTGGAGGGGGCGGCAGTATGGCCGTGGCTAATGCGCCATGGTCATAATAAGCTGGCGGTACATCGCCAGCCTGTTGGCGGTGTTACCGCCAGCTTACCGCCGGCCGCCAGGGTCGCAATGAGGCCCTTAGGGTTTCTCCAGATTTTCTCAAGGCGGCGACAGGTGTGTCTTGATTCCCGGAGTTCAGGGGTGAATCAGCTCGCTACCTTTGCGTGGGTGGTGTTGTTCTTTTTGAGGGGAGCTACTGTGTTTGCGCAGTCGGTGATCCACTTGTGGAAGGTGCGTGCTGCGATGTTTGGGTCCTCGTTGCGTGCAATGGTGGGTGCAGCAATGGAGAGGGTGGCGGTGTGCTGATCATCCGTTATTCTTGTCCGAGGTTGGGGTCTGGTGATGGTGGGTGAGTTGAAGGTGAAGTGGATGCATCAGTGATCTGTCCATGGGAGTTCTGTGGTGTGGCTGAATGTAGCGGCGGTGCCTGTAGTGAAGATGGGATTGAGGGTGGGTTCTGCTGAGTGTGTTGGCTCTGTCACGATCTGTCGAAGTCCTATGTTGTGGAGGTTGTCTAGGAGGGATGCAGTGTTGGGGCCTTGTGGTTTCTCGAGGTGGAAGTTGAGGTCTCCCAGCAGGGTGTAGTTGGTGGCTGCGATGGCTTATGCGGAGATGAAGTCTGCAGTTAGATCAAATCATATCCCCTTCAGTCTGGTTCTCTTCCACACTGCTCCATTTCCCTTAACCTGCACACAGTTTTTCGGTATTAAATAGGATTTCTCCTGCAGTACCGGCTGCGGTCACCCTACTAGACTTTAAAAAGGCATTTGAATCACTGGAATGGCCCTTTTTTTGCACAATTTTAACGAAGCTTGGCCTCCCACTTAGGGTCATCACACTAGTTATGCTGTTATACTCCCGCCCAACTGCTCATCTTCGAGCCAATGGCTTCCTTATGGATGCTTTTGATATCCTCAGGAGAACTAGACAGGGTGCCCCTTATCCCTACTCCTGTTTATAATAGCTATGGATCCTCTGGTACGACATCTCCAGGAGAAACACCTCCACTGTGGGCTGCAGTTCAAACCAGCACCAGAGTGGCCTTTATAACCCTCCACAGGGCCGGCCAATGGCTGACAACTGCACCAAAATAGTTAAGAATGACATTCCATTCACATGTTTAAGTTGCCCAACACCTGTGATGGTTCTAGGTAAAGACCCTGGTTGCACATGTAAGCTGTAGGCTAGAGAGGTGTATTAATACTTATTGATTCTTTTGTTGAAGTGTTCTGCTTTAGGGTAAGCTAGCAGACCACTGCAGAAAGCAACTTTTCACAGATTACGAAAACAAAATATGTTATGCCATGCAAAAATATTCAAAACAATCCTGGTAGAACTACTCCTATACACATTTGTAAAAATATAAATAACCACATCTACAGTAAGAAAAGGGAAATTGCAATAGAATGTAGTAAGGAAACCTGTTTGCAGGAATGTTTTAAACATGTATGTTATCGCTAATGAGGTGGCTTCAACAAAACAATCAATTCACACAGACACATTTTTACTTCAAACAACGTTCATGTCCCCTGCAAAACATTGCTTTGGAGGGAGCATGACTGTGACACTCATTGGATCCCTGCATCTGGTTCTGTCTCATCTGAACCTCGCAGCACACCCTGTTTCTTTCTTGCTGTTGATAGTATACTTCATATTTATCTTAATCAAAAGAGATTCACTCAATGGATCTAGCCAAATACCTTGTTGTAGTCTATAGGAATACATAAGATGCACTTGGGGAAAAGGATATAAAGCATGTTTATTTAAAGAAGATAACATTCCAAACATCTGTGTATGAGAAATCAGGATGGTGTCCTAAGTCAGCTGGAGGGTCTCTGTCTTTGGAGCCTATCTATAGAACTCATTGTCTATAAGGACTCATTGTCTATAAGGACTCATTGTCTATAAGGATCCCACCACCACAAATTTGGAAAGAGCTTAATGAGTAGGTTTGTCTTTGGTTGACTTTCTTGCTACACACTGTCTTATGATCACCACTAAAAAAAGAAGTTGATGCACCCTTTCATATACTTTGGACAAAGTGAAAGAAACTTTGATTAACAGAATCATCACTTTTGGACACTTGGAGACAACTGACAACAAGGATAACAGAAACAGTTGGTAGAAGGATAACTCATGTTACGCACCAGATGAGATGCGCATAAGGAGGTTTCTGCAGACCTTACCGTTTATTGCAATGCAGGTCATAGATGGGAGTTTTGAACTGAATAGATTTCACCATCTCACCAGTTCGCAGGGAGTAGAGATCAACACAGCAGTAGGGAAGTGTGGTGCTGGGAGGAAAGATCAAAAAACACCAAATTACTTATTTGTCTACCACAGGCTTTTCTCTGTACATTACCATGTCAATGTGTTGCCCAGGTAAGTCTTACAATACTCACATGGTGAACAATTGACAAAGGAGAAATGGACCTCAAACTACTTACATCCACTAAGGGTGCATAACTGATGCATGAGTCAAACTTGTTCATAAATTAAAAGAGAAGTGCAAGTTATATTCATATCTGTGTGTTGCGAGCATATAATATATGCACCCCAAAAATAACCTGAATGCATTTAACTTACAGGTGTACACAGAAAAAAGTAGGCTTACCCCGGGGAATGTATAATAAGTGATGAAGAACAGGCAATACCAATGATACATCTAAAACCAGAATGGAATAACTACCATAATCAGTTTAGTAATTCATTTGGTCCTCTATATTCTGATAATGAAGTACTGGTGAGTGCCAGTATTGTGGTCAAACTTGGATCCTTTTTGGTCCTCACTGCCCAAGGTTGTGAGTCTTGGCCCTGTGGAGCAAAGGACACTAACAGTGTTGCACACTTGTTTCCTCAGACCACTTCAGAACAAAGGATTTTTTTGAAAAAACCTGCCAGTGACAACTACTAGGATTGCACTTCAATACTTCTCAAAACACCCTGCTACCTAAAAAAATAGGAGAGAGATTGAGTGTGAAAGAGTCGGTGAATGTTTCCTAGCCAAATGCCCTGTTGGTCTTCAGAACAAATCTATTCTCTAGTGTCCAGATGCAACAATATACTCCAACAAAATAATTACGTCAGGAGAAATTGTACTATTCACCAGGTGCCATGGAGCAAAGTGTGTCCAACTTCCACAGGATAACAACAGAGAAATATGTATTTTCATGAATGCCCAGCAAGCTGCCTCTCAGGCAAAACAGATGACCCAAGGGCAGCAGTTGCTTGACTTGCAAGATGATTAAAAATGGAGGATGATGCCAAATATAACACCGTTTCAATGTGAACAACATGTCAAAGACAAAACTAAATTGTGCTGATTGAGACAATGTACATGCTGATGCCACATTAACTTGACAGACCCAATCGAAGTCAGTTATGCAGTGCTCAAGATGTATTGAGGGGGCTTTAGGAGATACCCACTTTCTAGGATTAGATACATTCTAGGCATGACTGCCAAACTTTCACTTATTTAGATGATCATTGCATCATCTTTTTTTTTTACATTTTCAATAATTTTCTATCTGTAATCCTTTATGTTTCAGTTTTCCAAACTGTATTACATCTAGGGTAAATGCTTCAAAGAGAATGTGTGATTTGTGTAAGTAAATGAGAGACTAGCTTCTCTGCTTGGTGAATGAAGTACTTCAGAGGCAACATGCCACTACAATATTGGCTTCTGCAGTTGCAGGACTCAAAAAGGAATCCTGCATGAAAACTATTTCTTATGGTTTGTGAATTTTAGTATAATCACTGTTGTGATGGGATGGTTGTGAGTTTCTTTGATGTCTAGCCAAAATATACCCTACTTCTTTGCTTTAGATGTCTGTATATTCACTGCTGAACTGAGTCTTTCAGATAGAGAAGAAATTCCTCAAAAGGAATAAAAAACATGGCATCCTTTCAATACAAATTTTAAAAAATGTGACTTTGGGGATGTGATACAATGAAGAAGTTGAAAAACAGTGACATAACTTTTACACCAAGATAGACATTTTATTTTGAACTGCTAAAGTTGTTTGTACCCAACATCTGTACATAGTTTAACTGTCAGAGATATTTTTCATATACTCTTATTGCTATAGTGGATACATATTGTAGTTTTTCTTATTACTAAGAAGAGAAGAAAGGGATCAGGTATTCAATCTCCTGTTATAGGGTTAGGACACCCTACTAGGATTAAAGCCACCTATTGTTATTTCTTTCTTATTCACAAATGACTATTTACACAGTACTGTTCTTAATGTACAAGTTACTTACCTTTGGTAACAAAATATCTGGTAGAGACATATTCTAGTTGCAGATTCCTTACCTTAGAATTTCCCCCCAAGCGTCAGACTGGATCTGGAGATTTTTCTTTGAGCATTATTCTTGCGTGTCGGTAGGTGGCACTGGTCGACTCCGCAGACGCCGTAGGCGTTGTAGTCACCATGATGACGCCGGGAGTAGTACATAGACACCGCCCTTGCGCACTAATGTCAGTTTCTTTTAACGACTTTCCACCCCAGAGCGCAGAGCCGCTAAGAACACTGAGATTGGTGCACCAGAGCTAAGGACCTGAAAGGGGGAATCCCTGTCCCTAGAAATCAGATCCCAAGCGGGGAGGGTGGGTGTGCGGTAAGGAATCTGCAACTAGAATACGTCTCTACCAGATATTTCGCTACCGAAGGTAAGTAACTTGTACATCTGATAGAGACTTCTAGTTGCAGATTCCTTACCTTATAATAGATACCCAAGCAATGCCATCCTCGGTGGTGGGCTGCGAACCAAGATCATACTAGAAAGTCCTGCAGGACCGAACGACCAAAGGAGCCGTCTTGACGGACCTGATTATCCAGGCAGTAATGCTAAGCAAACGTGTGCAGGGATGCCCATGTAGCTGCCTGACAGATATCCAAGACAGGAACTCCGCGTGCTAACGCAGTGGAAGCAGCAGTTGCTCTAGTGGAATGAGCACGCAAGCCTTCAGGAGGTTGCTTCTTAGCCAAAGCTTAGCACATTTTGATGCAAAGAAGCACCCATCAAGAGATGGTATGCTTTTGCACCGCCTTTTTTTTTTTTCTCGCACCCACACAGCCAACGAAGAGTTGATCGTCCACCTGGAAATCTTTAGTACGATTGAGGTAGAACGTCAACGCTCTTTTTGGGTCCAGAGGGTGGAGTCTCTCCTCCTCATAGGAAGGATGTGGGGGTGCGTAGAAGGTAGGCAAAGTGATGGACTGGCCTACATGAAATGGTGTAACCACCTTAAGAAGGAAGGAAGCTCTAGTGCGTAGCACTACTTTGTCAGGATGTACAGACAAGTATAGAGGTTTTGAGGAAAGGGCCTGAAGCTCACTCACCCTGCGAGCAGAGGTGATATCGATCAGAAAGACAGTTTTGAAGGTGAGGAGCCGCAACGGACAATTATGCATTGGCTCAAAGGGGGTACACATCCAATAAGTAAGTACAAAATTAAGGTCCCACTGAGGCATGATAAAGTGTGGGAGGAAATAAATGGGTGAGCCCTTTTAGGAACCTACTCACAATAGGAGATTTAAAGAGTGAGGGCTGATCAGGTAGCCTAAGAAAGACGGAAATGGCCCTGCTGGACTAAAGAAAGAATGAAGAGAAGAACCTCTGACAGAGGGGCAGAAAGGGGGTCAACAGATTTGTTGGTACACCATGCCACAAATTTATTCCAACAACAGACGTATACAGTTTGAGTCGATGGACGCCTGGCTGCCAAGATAACTTTGCAGACTTCGGGTGGAAGGGCAAAAGCGGTCAACTGTTGCTGCTCAATCTCCACACATGAAGGCGGAGGTTAGACAGGTTCGGGTGCAGAACCGTCCCCTGTTGCTGCGACAGAAGATCCGCCCGAAGAGGCAGTCTGAGTGGAGGATCGATGGACATGCTCAATAGCTCTGGATACCACACTCTTCGAGCCCAGTCTGGAGCCACCAAGATGACTTGGGCCTGTTCATTCTTGATTTTCTTGAGAACTCTGGGCAGAAGAGGGATAGGCGGAAAGGAGGCCAGAGTTCCACTCGAGACGAAAATTGTCTCCGAGTGAGTGCCGCCTTGGAAACTCCAATGCACAAAACAGCTGACATTGCGCTTTCTCTGCAGAGGCGAACAGATCTAACCAAGGCTCTCCCCACTGCTGAAAGAGACCTTGTGCCACCTCCAGATGGAGACGTGATCGAGTGTGCGTCGACGGCTGAGTTCGTCCATTCTGGTGTTGAGGGAGCCCGCCAGATGTTGAACCATCAGGGTAATGCCCTGATGTTCCAGCCATGTCCAGGACCCTACTGCGCCCTGTTTGTTGGAGTACCACATGGGGGTAGTATTGTCCATGAACACCTGCACTGCTTTCCCTTTGAGAGAGAGAAGGAATGCTTTCAACGCAAGCCTGATCGCCATCGAGCTCCAGCAGATTTATATGGAGCCCGACACAACCGGAGACCAGAGGCCTCTGATCTCCGCCTCTCCTATGTGGCCACCCCAACCCACAGGTGATGCATCTGTCACTATAGAGAGATCTGGTTGGGGATGGGAGAGGGATCTGCTGTGGACCCAATGCAGATTCGAAAGCCACCACTGCAGGTCTTTTTCAGTTCCCTCCGAGATCTGGACTATGTTGGAGACATTTCCCCTGATGCTGCGCCCACTGGAACTTTAGGTCCCACTGCAGAGCCCGCATATGCCATCTGGCATGTGTTACTAGCAGGATGCAGGAGGCCATGAGGCCCAGCAGCCTCAGAGTCTGTCTCACCGAAACCAAAGACCGAGGCTGCAAGATCGGAGCCATAGCCTGAATGTCTTGGACTCGCTTTTCGGGAGTATAAGCCCAAAACTGCACTGTGTCCAGAATTGCTCCGATGAAAGGGAACATCTGAGAGGGAGTCAGGTGTGACTTTGGCACATTTATAGTGAACCCCAGCGTGGAGGTTCGCCGTGGTCTGAAGGTGGGAGACGACTTTCTGGGGCGAGTCCGCCTTCAACAGCCAGTCATCGAGGTAGGGGAAGACTGAGACCCCTAACCTGCGCAGATGAGCTGCAACCACCGACATCACTTTCGTAAACACCCGAGGGGCACTGGTAAGGCCGAAGGGAAGCACGGTAAACTGAAAGTGCTCGTGACCTACCATGAATCATAGATATCGTGTGTGGGCAAGCAGGATGGGGATGTGGAAATAAGCGTCCTGCAAGTCCAACGCTACCATCCAGTCTCCTGGGTCTAAGGCAGACAGAACCTGAGCCAGGGTGAGCATTCTGAATTTCTCCTTCTTGAGGAAGTAGTTCAGGTCCCGAAGGTCTAGGATAGGACATAAGCCCTTGTCCTTCTTTGGTATCAGAAAGTAGCGGGAATAACAACCACGACCTACTTCTGGCACGGGGACCTTTTCAATAGCTCCCTTGGCCAAGAGAGCCGCAACTTCCTGGCAGAGAAGCGCCAAATGATCCTCCGGAAGGTGATGGAAGGATGGTGGCATGTGTGGTGGAGCAGATTCGAAAGGGAGGGAGTAGCCCTTCCGAATGATCTGCAAAACCCACCCATCCGTAGTGATATGTTCCCAGTGGGGCAGGTGATGGCAAATCCTGCCACCAACTGGATGGGAGTGAGGGAACGGACTAGGAGGGTTTGGAGGCTGCAGCGGGGCAGATGCGGACTGGACAGACCTCTGGTTCCCTGTCCCACGGCCACGTGGGATTCCGCGTCTTCTGCCATGCATAGGCTGGCCAGCGTGCGTGGCACGGTGGCTGTGTGGAGGACGCAACAGGGCGCCCCTTCCGTGTCCACAAAAGGGCAAAAAGCGGACTGTGGTGGGCGAGAGGCCAAGAAAAGACAGAGGGACCGAGCCGTAGCCCGGGAATCCTTGAATCTCTCCAAGGCCGAGTCCGCATTGTCTCCAAAGAGACAGGTGCCATCGAAGGGCATGTCCATGAGTGACTGTTGGACATCCTCAGAGAAACCAGAAGTGCGTAACCTGATGTTGCAACTGATCCGCCCAGAGAGTTGGTTGTGTCCAGCCCACAACGGATTGTGAACTTCGCCACGCCTCTCCCATCGTTCACTGCTTGGGAGACGATAGCACGGGCCTCCTCTGGTATCTGCACCAGGACTTGCGCAACCCTATCCCACAGGGAGGGGGTATAACGGCCCAGAAAGCATGCGGTGTTCACAGACCGCAGCGCTAGACTGGAGGAAGAAAACAACTTCTTGCCAAACTGTTCCAGCCTTTTGTATTCCCTATCCGGGGGTGCGGAAGGGAACGCGCCTGAAGAAGAGGAAGCCTGGATAAAAAGACTCTCAGGCGTGGGGCGTTGGGACAGGAATTTAGGGTTGTTGGAAGCGGGCCGATGGGGGCATGCGATAGTCCTATTCACAGGCGCCCCTGTGTTGGGTTTGGACCATGTACCCAAAAGGATATCGGTGAGGGCCTCATTGAATGGTAAAAGGGGTTTTGAAGCAGAAGCCCCAGGCTGAAGCACCTCCGTCAGGCGATTAGACCTGACCTTTACAGTAGGAAGCTCAAGGCCGAGGACCTCAGCTGCCCTACTGACCACCATACCATAAGTTGCTCCCTCCGCCGTAGCCTTGGTAGGAGGAGACAGCATGCCAGAGTCAGGAGAAGTATCCAGACCACTGGCTTTGCCCAAATCCTGTGCCCAGTCCATAGCAGGGTCGTCCTGGTATTCATAAGGGTCCAGGGACCCCTCCAATTACTACCCATATTCGTACCCATAGGAAAAAGGGTCTGAGTCCGACCTGGGGCAAATAGGCCCCACCAAAGCCAAAGGTGGCGTCGGCCGACGCTGCTCTGACTCAGAGTCATCGGGGATAAGAATCGGGTCGACGTTGATAGTGGGCACCACCGACGTTGGGAGCGTCGATAATCAACCGGGGACGTTCTCGTGGGTGCGACCGGTGCCGGTGCGGATCGGCGCATGGATCCGGATGTGACCTCGGTGGCCGGGGCCAAAGCCGCCGGCACGGAACCTGAAGGCCCCTCAACCGAACCCCTTGGGCCCGAAGGCGCCGTATCGGGGTCGGCCCACCTAAATATGAGGCAAATAGTCTCGTAAAGCTCTTTTAGTTCTGTGGGAGTCGCTCCGGCTCTGGGAAACTCAGGGAAGCGTGGACCGACCCAGCAATGGGACTTCTTCTTCTTACCGGAGTCGAGCACCGGGCCGCCATTAGTTTTGGGGATCACTCCCTCAAAGCCTTCGGGTGCATGGCCCGACACTCGGAGCACGACTTCGGGTCGTGGTCGTGCTCGAGGCACCACAAACGCGATGAGGATCCGTCACCTACATCGTCTGATGACCGTCTTCACAAGGCTTGAACCCGGTCTTCGGGGACATGCTCGATGCACCAAAGTTCTCAAACAAAAAACCCAACAAAATGGTCGAATTCAGCAAAAAAATAGCTGAGGGTATCTCTTCTCCGGATCAGCGTGCAGCGCGGAAAGAAAAGAACTGATGTCACTGCACGTAGGCGATGTCTATGTACTACTCCTGAGGTCATCACGGCGACCACAACGCCTATGGAGTCGACCAACGCCACCTACGGACGCACAAGGGTCTTGCTCGAAGAAAAATCTCCGGATCCAGTCTGACGCCTGGGGGAAAATTCTAAGGTAAGGAATCTGCAACTAGAAGTCTCCATCAGATGCACTGGGACACTGAGACATTCACTTTTTCACATAGGATTCACTCCAAATACTTTATTTTATAACAAATACAAGTCATTCATTGATTTGCTAAAAACAAATATAATGTGTAACAAATATACAAATATATATTTTATTCAACAGTTGGTAAGAACCTAATTGTAAAATAGACAAGATATTTGTTTTACATAAAACAAATGACACAAAAGAATAAATGTTATATTACTGACACTGGGCTACCATAGATAGTTTAATGAGCGATGCATAATAGGGCATACTAAAATCACCACTATGTAAACCTGCTCTTCGCAAAGTACTGCAAACTGGCTGAACCTTTGAGTCTCATGGTTCACATGAAATGTTGTTGTTGAGCATTTACAGGGGAGCGCCAATGGAGATGGCTGTGGTTTGGTGCATGCTGCCACAGGCCTGTATATGTATAATGTGGTTTGCTGATAGCTCTCACAGCTCTGTGCTCTTCGCTTTTGTCTATCCCCGTTGCCTGCCTCCCCAGATAAAAGCAGGGAAGAGGTGAGGTCTTGAACGATGGCCCACAGGTCAAGGTGTGAAGGCGTGAGGAGAGAGATGCTAGTAGAGAAATGCATTGAGCATGGTGGGGTGATATGAATACTCCAGCTAACCCATGCACTAACTTTTCTAGCTGACATTTCCAGTGTGTCTAGTCCACTCAGCCAAGACCTTTTTGGGCAGCCCTAAACTTACCAGCTGCATTTATTTCTTTGAGGTAGAACCTATCTTCTTGCTGCACTCCTGTAGGTGAGTCTCCATGTGATGTGTTCATCTGCAATCTAAATGTTTAGTGCGCCTGAAGATATTCCCATTTACTTTATTCAACATTTTAAATGGCCTCACACACCAAAGGCATTAAAGATCTACCACTGTCCTTGTATATTATTTTACAGGTAAAGGTCAGGTGTCAACCATATATATATAGATATGATACAGCCAGGTTTCACCGCCAAAGGCTATCTCAGTCTTATTACACGTCTCATGAAGCAAATCCAGATATCCACTTTTGTTTCAAGGGGACACAGTGTGTTACTAGAGAGATTCCTACCCCATGTTCCGGAAATCAGCCTGGGATACTGTTATCGTTCATACCTTTTGCCAGTCAAATATTGACCCAAGTGGTATTATAAACTAAAAGTTAAATAAAGTATCCATCCTAGGGAGCATGGAGTGCCCAGTCAATATTTGCAGTTCTTGAGAGAACTCCAAAGGAGATGGAGAATCGAAATAGAGAGTTAAGAGAGGGGATAGGGAGGGTGAACAAAGCAACATCAGTGCTAATTCGAAGCCACCAAATACCACAAGTGAAGAAGAATGGCAATCATGCATTATACATGGCATACGTATCACTGAAGGAATGCTCAAATGTTTGCCTGAAGCCTCCTCAGTATCTGATTTTGTAGTCCAATTCACAATTAGTTCAACACAATATCCCATGTATTTTTTCCAGCCCAAGTCAAAATCAAAGACGGCCCCTCATGCAGCAGTGGTCAGTTCTGGAGGTGAAGCTGGTCACCAAGACAAATCTACATATTCATTTCAGTGAATATTCTTGTTAAAAACTCTATCGACGTATAAATACAGCCCTATTAAATCTACTGGAAATAAAAATGAAAGAAATACTTTAAATTGTGTGGTGAAATACTGGAAGAACGGAAAATGAGAGATAGAGATCGAAGTGTAACAGGAGATAAAATGGGGAGGTAAAGTGACATGACCCAAATAATCCTGGCTCAATCCTTAACTTCAAAGACCATAAGAATAGAGCCAGCAGGAGGTCAACGAATATGTCAGTTTTACCTCTTCACCTTGTTGCAAAGGGAGAGCCAGGGTGCCTTACATGTATGAAATGGTATATTTCACTACCAGCAGATCACAATCTTAGGTCCCAAATTAATGACAAACTGATTTTTTTTTTGTTATCACCAATGCTCCAAATTCCCCACAGAAAGAAACATGGGAGACACTCGGGACTACGATTCTAGCATGGTTGAGGGCAAAATTTAAGTCAAAAGTAGCTTGGTGCCACGACTAAAAAAGACTGAGACATGTTCAGAATCCAGAATAGTATAGAAATGGCTGCATTACTGTCAACTGTGGATCTGGAAATCTATTTGAATATTTATGGGGAAGCAGAAACCCTGAAAGAAGTCCTTCACTTTTTTTAAAATTATTTTTATTAGCGTTTGTTCATAAACATGAACATAGACATTAGTGTGTTTCAATTTTGCAGATGTGCACATAGGATAAAGTAGTAGCATCAACTAAATTTCAAATTCCCTCCCCCATAAACTTCCAAGTATAGTCTGGGAACTAATCATGAATTAGCAGGTCATTGCGGGTCGACAACACTCCTCTCAATATCCGTGTCCCAGAAGGCCTCCAGCCTGGGGACGAGACCCATCCGTGAATAGGTGGGAGTCACCATCACTTCTCCTCCTTGTACCTTCCCCTCCTTCCCTCATTATGCAAGAGGACTGCGGTCCTAGGTCTAAGTGATCTCCCTCCCCGCAGTCTACTAAGGTCTGAGTCCTAGCACTCCAGGCCATCAGATCTTCCCCAACCCTTTCATTTCTTCTAGATCTCCATAAATGTGCCTCTTCGGCTCCAGACTATACCAACATATCTCTTTTCCAATCCGTCAATGTGAGGGCTTTAGTACTCAGCCATCCATTAGAAATCTGGTGCTTGGCAACCACCAGCCCTAGTATGGCAAAGCGTCTGCTTAGCTTCTTCTTGGGGTTATCAAGGAGGAGGCCCAGGATGCATTTTTTAATTGTGCAAGAGATGGCCCAGCCCGACGAGTGTTCAGTGAGTTCTAAAACAGCAATCCATTATTCCCTTACCATTTGGCATTGCCAGACCATATGTACAAAGTCTGGTATTGCTGTTCCACATCGAGCGTAGCTCTGCAACCTATCTGGGTATATAGTGTGAAGTCGTTTAGGTGAGAGGCATGCCATATGTTTATCATATAATAGTGCATCAGTTTAAATCACACGCATCTGGCCACATGTCGCACCCCACATGTATTTTTGCCAATCTTTTTTCGAAAAAGGGTTCCTCACATACCTGTTGCTAAGTGTTCTCTAATAGAAGGAGGGCACACTGTCTATCCAACGACAGAACACTATAGAGATGGGTTATAAGTTAACTACCTCCAGCCATTAAAAGCATAGTCAGCAGTGTCCGTGTGGGCTCGGGTTCTTCTAAGAAAGTGGGCCATAGCTGTTGGGCTATCACAGAAATTTTGGCGTATTGGAGAAACTGTCCGAGGCCCAGGTCAAATGTCTCTATGGAGTCTTGCATTGTAATGAATCGACCTTCCGGATATAGGTCCGAAAGCACCGGGACATTCCCCCTCCTGCCACCTGTCAATCGTCATTGTACGAGCAAGTCCTTCACTTTAAAACTAATTGTTAGACCAAGGTTAAGAACCTTCTAAATATTGCAAAATCTTAAAGGTCCTCACCTAAGTATGCTATCTACTGTTCATTGCATTTCTAGTCCCATCCCCGACTGACTGTGCATGAGAAAAATATGGCAATAGGTTGCAGAAGTAGATACATTATGTTTTCTTTGGACACTTTCCCGCTCAAGTCCAATTAGCCCGCTGCAATGTACATATCAATTTCTTTTAGCGCTGTACTGTTTTCTTCTCTTATGCTTGTTGTTTTTCCCTTTCCTTTAAAGCCTTTGTTGTTCTTAAGTCTTAATTTTTTTTAACTCTGTTACACCCAAGGATCATACAGCCGAAAATGTTAAATAGAACCCATCTGCATAAGTGGTATTCTTGGCCAAAGATTCAGATTCTGAACGGAAGCCTCTTAATCCTTCGAGAGAAGTTGTGCTTAAAATTTCACCGTCAAGAGAGCTTAAAACATCGCAATCACTTTCTAAACACAAGGAATTGTATGCTTTAGCGATCTACCCTCCTACCAGTAGAGTTAAGTCAATAAAGATGTCCTTCATTTGAGCATGACATACAAAGCTCAGCTAAGGGATGTGGTGCATAGTTCTATATTGTAGTGCAATCGCTGCAACAACTCAACATTAAACAGACGTCCCCCTTCTAAAACATCATCAACGGATTTTCAAGTTATAAGAAACTAAGGACTCAGCCTGGCCGTTAACACTGCACAGCTCCTTTTGGAGCAGGACCACGGCTGGTATGCTTATGCTTAGTCCAGGTGTGTGGTGATACTGGTGGACAAAAACATAGGATGGTACGGATTGCAGACTGGAGTATTCATCAGTGGTTGAAAACAAGTCAAGCATTTACATTCATAACCTTTTTGTTTTTCTTTGCCACACACTGCATTAGAAAATGGAAGAAAATGTGCAGGTATGGGACATAAGGGCGTGTAGGGAGCTTATGTACAGTCGCAGGAAAAAATGTGAAGGAGAAACATTTTAAAAGTTTTCTCTGTGAACTATACTAGGTCATGGCCAATGCCACAAAAAGCAGAAATGCTATCATTTTTCTTGGCCGTACATAGCAGTTGTTACCACTAACATAATTCAATTGCTTCACTCTGTATTTTTTATTATTTGAAAGCTTCCAGTACCACTTGCAGCATTACGTCCATCTTTTGATCAAAATGTACTTTAATTCAAATACCAACAATTGATATAGATGGAGGGTGTGGCTAGGCTCACGGAGAGATGGATGCCACCTAAAGGTGCTCTGCAGCTCCTAAACACCTAAAATCCTTTATCCGGCATAATCCAGCAGCGTCCCACAAAGAAATGGTAGGGAAAGCAAGAGTCGAGCTACCGGGACCACAGAGACTGGAGCCGATTGGGCCCGGGGCATTGGATGAGTGGACTGCCATTTCCTGCAGCGGACCACACAAGAGATCCAACCAGGCTGGGAGCTGGGGGAAGGGCTCGCCCGTTGCAAAAACCGTGATGGACCCCCGGGACCGGGCATAAAATTGAGGAGAAGACCTGGGACCTGGAGGGAATGGCGGCGTGAAGGCCAGCGGCACCCGTAGTCAACCGGTGCGGGGACTGACTTGAGGCGGAAAGGAGAGTGGCCCCGGATGTGAGTGTGGCTGGAGATCGGGACCCCTGGAGGCCAGGCCCGGGAGCGTGGGGGAGCCCAAAAACCGGGCCCGGGAAGAAATCAGGCAGAGGGTGAGACCCGGCCTGATGCAGACAGAAAAGAGGAAGCAGGAGGAGCCCGTGTGCGAGCCAGTGTAGTGCAGGCCCTGAACTTGAAGGCCACGGATGAGTGCAGTCCCAGGGGGGAGTGCGAGTGAGCCAAGACTGAGGTCCCCTGGACTGAGACAGAGTGCAGATGGAGTCCAGGCCCCCAGTGAGACTCTGTGGCCTGAATTGCATGAAGGAGAGGTGGCCAAAGGATCCACAGCCAGAATAGAACTGAGGAGGACAGGAGACGAGATAGTGGAAGAGGCTAGTATTCGGAGGTGAGCGGGCCGGATGGCGGAAGAGGGGCCAGCGGGTACTACAGGTCGGACTAGTGAAGTAAAGAGGGTGAGAGCCCCAACCCCCGTCCGTGAAGTGGTGGAGGTTGGCCGCGACAGAAGAACGTGGGGGAGGAAGACTCCCTGCTGAGGGATTGCCCTGAAGAACCCTGGGGTGGAGAAGACCCCCTGAGGGCGTGGGGGGGGCAGGTGGAAACCTGCTCGCCCCCTGTTGAGACCAAGATGATGCTAAAGGTCCAGGCCCCCACACAGTCTAACAAAATGGACAAATACGCAGTGCAGAAGCAGTTTCCCTTGACCAATGGATCAGAAGTGACCACGCCAGAGGAAGGAGAGCCTTCACTGAGGGCTATCATGGCAGCAATATCAGACTTGAAAAGCATGCTGGAGCCTAAACTAGATACCGTAACGGCGGACGTCTCCTTTTTGCACGCGGACTTCAAAAAAATGTCAGATAAATTGGCAACTGCATTGCAAACCGCGTCTAAGAAGCTTCAAGAGCAAGTGCAATATCTCACGAAGCAGACTGGGGTGATGATTGCCAGACTGGAAGACCAAGAAGGGCGAGCACGAAGAAACAACATCAGAGTCGTTGGGGTTCCAGAAGGGACAGAAGGCCCTAGTGTGGATCTATTTCTGGAGGACCGCACTGTCAACACCCTCTGCCCAAAGCACTCATCTAAATTCTTCTCTGTAGAAAGGGCACATAGGGCGCTGATTCCTCTGCCAAAACAGGGGGCCCCCGAGAACAATCATAGCGAGAATTTTCAACCACAGAGACCGGGACGCTATGCTACAAGCTGCTTGTACGCATGGAGATTTACACCTAGACAATGCCACAGTGAGGTTTTTCCCTGACTTTATCCTCCAGGTGCAAAAGCAAAGAAGTAGCTTCCATGAGTAAAGAAAGCCCTCCGAGCAAAATAACTGAATTATACGATGCTCTTCCCGGCGAAGCTACGTGTCTTAGCAGAGGGCAAATCATGGTTCTTCATGTCCCCAGAAGAGGCATGGGACAGGATAGAGGGATGGCACCAGGTGGGCCTACGAGACAGGAGAGGAGAGTAAAGAGGACGACTAAAGGCGCAGAGACCGGACAACCCACCAGAAAGTGAACTGGATCATATTGAGACTGGGGCTCGGGAGGGGTAACGAACCAAGGGAGACTACAGATTGAAATCAGGGGGTGGGGGGTGTTCTTCTCCACATACAGAAGATGAATGTCACATATGGCATATGTATACTGATGATGAAATCGGAGCTAGGGAGGGGGCTCAGGGTGCCATATATGAGGTAAACCACAACTCCCTCCTTGAGAGAAGTAGAGTTGAGGGACTTTAGTACTATAAGTACGCTTATCTTAAGATATGAGACTATTCGATACATTATAGGAGCCCTCTCTGTGGAGCCGGCCCACCTGTACTGCATTTATGTTACAGTTGGGGTGACAGGCACTCTGCAAGTTGGGGGGTGGGCAATTTCAGGCCTACTGGGCAGGGTAGCAGGGAGGGAGGGATATTGTAGGTATGTTCAAGGGCACACGGTGTTGAGGCCCATTGTAAAGGTTTTTGTGTTTTTCTCAATACATACACTACAGGAAAGGATCGAGGGACCCCAGGAGGTGGGAGGAAGGGGGGTTGTCACAGGGGGTCGGGCAGTCACAGACCCGAAGGCCCAAACAGGTACACAATGACAGCAGTTAGGCCCCAGCACTTGAAGGTTATGACATGGAACGACAATGGCCTGGGCAATAGAATTAAACGGACACTGATCCTACAATTTCTCCCTAGACATGCACCAGACGTGGCCCTCATACAAGAAACGCATCTGCAAGGGAACCACTGCAAGGCATTAGACCATATGGGCTACTACCTGGTGGCACATGCGGGATTCACTTCTAGTTCCAGGGGAGTGGGTATTTTACTAAAAAGATCGACACCCTTAAAGCCTGGGATGGTAAGGAATGACAGATTTGGGAGACTCGTGGCGATGACTGGGATCTGGATCGGACAGACGGTGAACTTCTGTTCAGTATATGAACCACCGAAACTACATGCTGACTCTCTGCCAGCACTGGGAGCCGTATTGCTGGAGCTGCCCTCCGGCACCCTTATTCTGGGGGGTGACATGAATGATACTATGGACCCGACTCTGGACAGGATTCCTTGGGGTAGGGGAGGGGGAGATACCGGGAACTTGACATCCTTTGCATACGCGCTTGGCCTGATGGACCTCTGGAGAGCACACAACCCACATGGGTGGCAATATACATTTTTATCTGCGGCACATAGGGGTTTCTCACGTATCGACTACCTTTTTACACAACACACTGGGGTGGGACGCTTTAAGGAGGTGACACATCTCGCACGTGGTGTGTCAGATCATTCCCCTGTGGTGGCCACTCTTGTTGGTACTGTTAAAGATGCAGGATTGCCGTCCAGAACAGACCCCTGGTATCTTAAGGAGGGAGACTTCCCCGACAAGCTACGTGAAGGGCTAAGAGATATTTCGATGATGACCTGAGAAATGTGACCTCAACAGGAATACTCTGGGAGGCCTTCAAGACCACCATTAGAGGACAAGCACAGACATTAATAGGAGGTCTCAAGAAGGAGAGTTGTGTCAAATGTGAGACAATAGAGGGCGACGTCAGTAAGTTGGAGGCAAAAATTCTAGCCGTGGGCCCTATACAGCTGCACCATTGTCATAGTCTCTTACTTAAGCAGCAGGAGTTGAGGGACCAAGCGGACAATAAGGCTTGCGTGCACGCTCTGGCCACGTACCGACGTCTCTACGACGTAGGGGACAAGGCAGACTATTGGTATAGCTGGAAAAACGAGACCAGGGTAGGAATTGGATAATGGAGATTAGAGATGAAGCAGGCAGGCAACGTACCACAGGGGATGATATAGATGAGGCTTTTGCCACATAATATGAGCAAGTCTATTCTGCAAAGACGGACCAACCATATGAAAACTGCATGGAACTCCTTGGTGACCTGCCAATGACGGCGCTCCAAGCGGATGATAGGGAGGTGCTTGACCAGGATGCAACGGTAGAGAAGGTACAGGGGCAATCATGGAGACAAGGTCAGGGAAAGCAGTAGGCCCCAATGGGCTATTGGTAGAGCTCTACAAGAGTATGGCAAATACCATAGTGCCACATATGTTGGCAATGTTCCAGACAGCTAAGGCAGAAGGTGTATTGCCTCTGGATCGATGGACAGCAACTATTGTTGTAATACATAAGTAGGGCAAGCCACCCGCGGAGTGTGGTTCATATAGGCCTATTGCACTATTAAACCTAGAGGTCAAAGTATTGGCTAAAATTATTGTGAACAGACTTTGACCAGTAATGAGTTATCTGATTCATTGCGACCAAACCGGTATTATGCAGCACAGGAACACAGGACTAAACCTGTGGCGCCTATACAAGATCCTGCATGAAACAGGTACCCTGGAGACGGAGGAGGCGGCGTTGCTCGCACTCAACGCAAAGATGGCCTTTGACAGCATCGAATGGGCCTACCTTAGGGCAGTCCTAACAAGACTGGGCTTTGGCCCACAAATATGTGCAGGGATCCAAATGCTGTACAGCAACCCGCGAGCACGGGTGAGGGTTAACAGGGTGACATCCCGCACCTTTGCTCATCAGAGGGACACGAGACAGGGCTGCCCACTATCCCAGTGGCTGTTTACTCTGGCATTGGAGCCGATGGCCACCTGGGTGCGACAGGACCTCTTGTGTGGGGTATTCCAGAAGGAGGATGGTGGGAGGCGAGGATCTCCCTGTACGCGGATGACGTCCGGCTTAATGTAGCAAAACACTGTCGCTCCATAGCCAGATTGTTACACATTTTCCTTCTCTTTGGAACATATTTGGGGTATCAAATAAACTGGGAGAAATCAAAAATATATCCATTAACGGACAGAGAGTTGAGCATCCCGGCAGGATGTGTGGCCCCCCTGGAGAGGGAGGGATTCTCCTACTTGGGAATATATGTGACTAGGCATCCAGAAGAATTCCATAAAAGGAACCTGTACCCACAACTTGATCGTCTCCGCGGAGATGTGTCACACTGGCGGAAGATGCCGCTATCATTGATGGGCAGCGTCGCTCTTTTTAAAATGATGTCCCTACCGTGCCTACTGTACGTGTCCAGAATACACCGTATAAAATACCGCCAACCTTTATTGCCCAGGTTAACAGGGAATTGCGCACGCTACCGTGGGATGGGGCAGCCCCCAAATAGCACTAGGTAAACTGCTGAGGGGGGTATTTGAAGGGGGCCTGGTGATACCTAACATCCAAGCATATTACTGGGTGGCTCAATTGACCTCGGTGAACGGGTGGACATTAGCGGACAGGAAAATAAAGAGGGTTGACTCCCGAGACATACAGAGTCAGTGGCACGAGCGTGGAGAGAGGCCTCCAGATTCCTGGGATGGGAGGGCAGACTGACAGACATGACCCCCCCTGTGGACTAGTGATCAGCTTAGCAAACTCCGTAGTTTAAAAGGGCTCTGACGCTGGGTTCTTATCGGATTAGACCGTCTGGGGACATATGGAGAGCTGGGAGTCTAATCTCCCTTGAGGACCTACAACAGGAATACTCAATGGGGGCGAAGATGGACTTCCAGTACCTTCAACTGAAGCATGCACTAAAACATAGACAGGTGGGCAAACAACTCCCAGAGTCGGCTCCACTCGAAGACCGACTGTTATCGGAGCCACTGCCAGAAGGTAATCTCCCTGACCTATAAAAAATGTATAAACAACGCCCCAGATCTCAGACGATCGCTGAGGGAGGATTGGGAGGGTGACCAAGGTGACACAGAAGAGGAGGACTGGCAGGAGGCCCTACAGAATCCAAGAGTGGTGGGAATTAGGGCTCGACTTCGCCTAATACAACATAGAATCCTACATAGATCATACTATTATAGCTCTTTGCTATACTGTATGGGCCGAGGTGAGTCAGCACTGTGTAAGAGGGGGTGTGGGTTGGAGGGTTGCTTTTTCCATATCCTGTGGAGCTGCCCGTGCATACAGGACTTCTGGCAGCAAGTGGTCCGCATCATGACTCGAGTCATGGGCCTGACGATTCCGCTGGAGGCTTGTTGGTTAATACTGCATATAGCGGGAGAAGAGAGATGGCAGCAATATCAGCAGATATGGCTAATGCTAGCAGCAGGGGTAGCAAAAAGAGAGATAGCAAGGGCGTGGGGAATGGCAAAGCCACCAGAGATACAGGACTGGGAAAATAACTTGGACTAGTGCCAACGAGCAGAACAGGTGATTTACTTGTTTCGGGGGTGCCCCCAGTAGTATAATAAAATTTGGTCTTAATGGGAAGCCTATAAGAATAGGTGAGGGCCGGAGCCAATGGGAAGGGAGTGGGGAAAGGAACTTGGGCGTACCATACATCATTACGGATCTGGGACACAGTATATAATGTAGATTGTTGATGGGGAGAGGGGCACAAATTCAAAATCAGATATTGTATTGATGATACATTGACTACTGTTATGTACTGTTATGTAACTACGAGACACAACGCGATCCGGTACAAAACCCCTGTGTAGACAGTATTGTTGTCAGCAACTGTTGATACCAATAAAAAGAACTTTAAAAAAAAATTGTTATAGATCAGCTATTGACCTCAAACACCTGACCGCAACTCTCATCTCAAAAGAGTCCCAAGTCTAAGGAAGGCCAAAAAGAGTGCCTGGTCAATAAATTTAGGATTAAGAAAAAATAAGTTAACACTTGTTGATTAAATTAAGCATTTTTGTTCCCTCTTTATCAGACATTCAAAAGTCCAAACAGAAATGGGACAGTGTAGTGTGTTTACAATCAGGCAATCATCTAGGTCTCGAGAGCCTGGAAAAATCTAGTAATTCAGTAGTAAGCAGCCGAGTAGACACGGATGCCCTTTTGTGGCGCACAGAAGGTCCTCAAGTATATTAATGAGGAAAGAAGACAAAGGGATGATAGCACTGTGAACACTCTTGAGATGGAGTGCAAGACTCCAGCAGTTGAGTGACAGGGCTGCCACGCTAGGAGGACTGAAGCGAGTGGAGAATATTAGAAGGAAGTGGCTGATGGAAATAGAGTATCTGCTAATGTGGAAGAATAAAGCGAGAATGGTAAGGGAGCAAGCATAGGTGGCTTCAAGTGAGCGCAATTGGAATCACAACGTACACAAGGCATGTGAATATATATATATAATGTGTTAACATGTAGTGTCCTATGGTCACTCAACAGTTGAGTATAGGGAACCGAAAAGACCAAACATTATAAGTTACTAGCAAACATTTCTGAAAAGGCATGATTGCATGAGGGCGCAAACATTTCCGAAAAGGCATGATTGCTTGAGGGCAAGGCCATGATAAGAAAAGGGAGAGGTGTTCACTAGAGCTGATCCCTTCTGATGTTGTCTTCCCCTAGCTAAAAGCCCCATAAACCCTTATGTATTACCTCTTGGCACAGGATCTCATCCGACGATTCACTTCTGCAATTATCTTCCTAGCCCCATCATGACTTGCAGTGTGAGTACCATGCAGCAATAGGTCGATTTCCTGTCCAAAGGCATAGTGCAAGTCTAAGATGAGACCTTATGCCAGGTTTCTGAGACTTGCAGCTGCTGCAACTCTTTGTTCTAAACTCTCATTGAATGGCACTCTTGTAGTCCAGAATGCTGCTCTGATCTGGTTTTAGCAGACACTGTTGTGATCAGTGGTTTGCATCAGTTTCACTGGCAGGAAAACTATGGAGGTGACATAACAAACATCTGAGGAGAGACTTGCCATTGAAGACTGACAAATTGGGAGTGCAGGCCCGAGAGCTGAAACGATGCTAACAGCATTTTGCATGCAACAGCAGCTTGCACAGGCATATAGGACTATTTCTTTTGATAAAGGACTAGGGACCTGGCACTGCAAATGGCCTGCTTAGTTTGGCAGTGCTGAAAGTTGGCACTGATGAGCAGGGTCAGGACAAGGTGCCCAAAATCGGGATATGAATGCACTGGGACAGCAAATCAGACTGGAGACACTCGTAAGGCAGACTGCCTTGCTAACATTCTCTCAAGACCATTCTTGACAACCTCTGCTCTCATTCAACACATCTGCACAATCTGGACTAACACTTAAGTTTTAGTGAGATCACTTAATTAGCCTAGGAAAATATTCTGCTTTTGGACAATTAACACATTTGTAATACTGATGTAAATGACTGAGCTCATAAGTATGATTTCGGCAGATGATATACATTAATTTAGTGTTGAGAACAGGACGGAGGAATTCCAGTCAGTGGTGCCTTACCATGCTGGGTAGCATCCTATTATCCTGCTACGCACCCAGATACTTAAAGCAGGCCAGGCTCATTCTGAGAAGTTGGACATGGAAAACTGCACCCAAAGAAATAATGTAAGGATTACAAGTATTTCCATCAAAGTCTGACATCTTGCAAGACTCAAACATCACAGACACAGAAATTAATCACAGTCACCTGGTCTACTCTCCTGTGGAATATGGTGGGAAACATACTCTAGACCCTAAATGACACTCTTGCAGCTGATGGTATAGGGAGTTTCAGGTTAGATGGTCACAGCTGGGATATTTGGATGAAGTTTCCTTTTGCATTCACACATTTGGGCTTTCGATGCATTGGTCTGGTTTGTGGAAGTAGATAAAGATCCTGATATGGCAGGTTTGGTAGAAGCACACAATTTCAGCCCAAGATAGTTTAGGGTAGGTAGGCTTAGAGGTTACTGTTTTTTGGTCAATTATTTAAGCATAACATGTGCTGGTGGCCACGGATCCATTGAGAAAGCTTCCCTTGGTATGTTGTCATTTTAAGAGAAAGAGCATTGTAGTTGGGAGGCAGAATCTTCTCTCCTAAAGGGGTTATGTTTCAGGGATCCAGTAGAACGAAGAATTAAGTATTAAATCTGACTTTCCCCCCATCTTCATAGACTGGCAAATTTGCATGTGGTGAAATGACTTCGAGGACAGGAAGCATTTACCAGGGAATTTTGGGCTGATAAAAGCGATAAATTGTTAATTTCTGTATGAAAGGCTTTAGAGCTGGTCTCACTTGCAATCACTCCTTGTTGAGTCAGGAGGGTGCTGTGCACATTCTGACAAGATATTTCGACTTCCGAGGCTCTTCTGGCTGGGACTAGGCTAGAAGACATTGTAAAAGCGGTGGACTGTTGAGGAGATTAGTTTTGTAAAAAGATTTTGCTTCAAACCTAACTCACAAAAATTGGGGTAAACTTTGAAAAAACTTAATTTAACACTGGTATGTGTATCTGCTAATAGAGGTAGATTTTTCTAGCTATTGTGAAGTAAATTCCTGATTTTATTAGCACACCCAGGGTAAGCACTATCTCACTCTACAGTTATGCACTGAATTGTGATAAAACAAAGCTCACAAGGCCATCAATGTGTATCTATTGTCTTTGGGGTTGACAATAGTATTGTTGTTGGTGACATCAAAAACGATGTGTATTTTCATTTTTTATGTTTTAATGAACATTGTCCACAACTGCCTTACCCTGGCATAATGGTTTAGATTCTATTCCTAGGCTCAGAGAACAAACTGGAGGATAAAAGCAGCACCTTAATCAGGGAGTAATTTCTATAAAAGGAAGGGATAATATGCCATGAACGACAGTAGATGATGCACTGAGGCAGGAAAATTAATTGGTGCTTATGGCTCGAGGGAGCTCTAGTTTTATCACTTTCCCCTGATTTCTGGGAACTGTGGTTTCTGAACTGGTCACTGTCTTTTCTATGAGTTGCAATTAGTTCAAAAGAACTAGATAAGCATACTGTGTGTCTTTACCAGAATTCAAAATTTCTTCCATGATTGCTAGAAAAATCTACATTACATTAAAGAAATATTCTTAAATTTTTAGTAGTTCCTTAAAGGACATCACATCCTAGGACCAAAACAAAAAGGGGCATCTTAAAATATTCTTTGTTTCTAATCAGTAAAGGAAAACACAGTAATTGGTCAACAGTGGATGAAACTTTGTCAAACGTCCCCAAAATACAAAAAAAGGAACGTTGGGAGGCTCTAATGGACAAAGGCTTATCATGTTTGCAACTGAAAGCAGGCCCTGCCTAAATAAGGGCTAAAGATTTAAAGTTTCACAAAAGTGAATATACTACGGAATGTAACCCGCCTGACTGCATCAATCAAGGGTTTGGCTAGGGTATTTTAAATAAGTAGCACCTCACAAACACCACCTCAAAATTAAAGCAAAACTTTGTTCATGAAGTGCAAAAGTACAAATAAATGTAAATAATAAATACAAATTAAAGAGATAACCTTGCCCAACATAAAAGGTAACAGACCCTTTAAACTAACGCACAATATTGGTCTGTGTCAGATAGAACAATAGGGAGTTTGTATGTTTTGTAAAGGCTCACATAAAGTTTGTAGATATTATTACTTTAAAGTAGATCTTTGTGTCCTATTAGGTACTGGGTTGTTGAAAGCAAAAGATATCATACTTGCAGACAGAATAATTCATCTTTGTCTCCTCACAGTGACATTTTCACAGATGAAGGAATAAACCCCACCATTTGTGTGTACAGATTTCCTAAATCAGATGTAGGTGGATTTACAGATATCGTGGGGACCCAAATTACTTGCTGGTATCCAAGACCTGAAAGAAAACGAGGACTGGACATGCAGATCAAGTTTAAAAATGCCTGCAAAAATACACTAGAGCAGAAGAGTGACAAAGAGAAGCTGTCATGTATGTTATAGAAGGTATTTTCATCATTCAATACCTCACCCAATAATACCCAATCAACTCCAAACAAAACTCTCAGCACAACCATGTGAGACAACTCCATAAACTGCTCCAATAATATACCAAATTCTGGTGGTGTTGTAGGCTAATGACCTCAAGGATGAACATGGATTATTTATCTTCTTTCACTATCTACCCAAAACCCTCAAAGCAGAAATATAAATGTTATCTGCTGACTAATAGAATCCAATTAGAGACAGCAGTGAATTATATTATACACTATAGCCCAGTGCCCAGGACATATTGTTTGGGGTCAAGGACAACAAGTTTTCATGTTTATTTTGTCCTCGGGACAAGTAGGCCCAAACCCCTGCAGCACCATCCCTTTGGCTGCCAGTTTACAGTGCCTCGTTATGGATTGGGGAAGGGTGTTGTCTTCAGTTAAGGTAATATTTGTGTCCACAGGTTAAAGTTGTTTGAACTTATATTGATGGTTCATTAATGCAAACCCTTCATTATTAGGGTGAGCGCTCTAAGGAAATGTTGTAAGCTCGGACTGCACTACTGACTGGTTCAAGTATAAAAATCAGTACAAGCGTTTCCAACGTTTAACTACATGAGGCTATACATAACACTTCCAGAATGATCTCTGATTAGATACACATATCTGCAGAAGATTGAAAGCAACATTGATTCTTTCACAGTAAATGCACCTAGTGAAAAAGATTTGCTAAACTACTGTGAAATTGTAAGTGGCAACAATGTGAAGCATCATTCAATAAAATGTGTTGATATATGCTAGTATTTCCAAAAATATTCATAATGGCAAATCAGTGTAAACAGTTTCAACAAGAATATGGGAAACATTGAAATAAACAAACATTGGCAGAGCCAATAGGTCTGACACTGGTATTCAGCCTTTTCGTTTCGTCAATGTGTGGTATTATTTTGACACAGTTCTTGCAAAACTTTGTTGTGGGACCTACCAGACACTCGCCATTATAACAAATTCTGGCAAAAAGCAAAAATAGATTTTTGGTCTCAAAAAGCATGCACTGCCACAGTAGTCCCTGGCACTGAACACAACTCAATGAGAAGGTTATTAGGCCCAACATTTCTTTGCCTGTTTAATAATGCCCCTTATTAGATGTATGTAGTACACTCTTGAGGTCTGGGACAACTATACCTCTTTGAATATTCAGATGAGCCCGTGTAGAGTGTACTAACCAAATTCAAAAAATCTATCAATTTAGTACAGAGTTGTGAATATAGCTCTGAGTAGCCAGTTCTTCAGTATATAATGACAACAGGTTTTCCGCTTGTCTAAGAACCTCTTTATTGTCATTTTGGGCCTTCCCATGAGGCTATTACATCTTTAAATTGTATTCTCCCTTGTTTGTGACCATCCCAGTAAGTGAAAGATTTCTCAATTTATGATGCCCAGCATGCATTACGCTTTGAGAGGCGCGTTAAAATGAAACCATAATATAATGTGGTGAGTGATTTCCCATCATAGTGCCATTTAGTTTCCATTATATTGACTAATATGCCCCTTTACCAAATACTGTTTATGGCTTTTTATGCCCTTTTTTATTCCTTTTTACACCTTTTTTTTTTTTTACAAGCACTGGCAATCCAAGTTGCCCCCCTCTGTGTTCCATAAAGTGATTATTGGTAACCAACAGTAGTAGCTATTTATTTAGAATGGGAGTGTCCCATAAAATATATATGTTTGTTAGAGAAGTTAGGTCTCAGCATAGAAGTGATATAATTAACTCATAATTCTGTATCTTGTAATGTCATGGTTTCATGAAATCTCATAAACGTATACAATATCTTCCAATATGTGATTCAAGAAGTATAGTATAGTATTGCATATTTGGGTGTAAAAAAGGTATGTGACCATTATATCATCGACTACAAATCGTTTTAATGAAGATCTGTCAAACCCATACTTCAATTGGTCATGAGTTTTAGTAAAGCTATGGGGTGAGTTAATATTTACCAAATGTTTTGCCTGAATCACATGCAAGCATTTAAAATCGTCAGGGCAACATTACTAAAAGGCATAGTCTTTATACGCAAACCTGTCAAGTTCATACTTCGATCCACCATAAATTTTTAATAAAGGTAGCGGGTAGGTTAATATTTACCAAAAATGTTTTATGTGAATTAAGTCCTCATGTTTAATATCGTCAAGGCAATTTTATCGCTAGGCCTAATCTTTATACACTAACCCGTCAAACACTTACTTCGACCAGTCATATGTTTTAAATAAAGGTATGGGGTGTGTTAATGTTTACCAACATTTTACCTAAATTACATCCAAAAGTTTAAAATCGGCAAGGCAACATAATAGGAAGGCACAGTCTTTATACTCTCTTACCCGTCATGGGCTTGTATCCCTCATATCTGTCTGTTACTGTGGTCCTATACTGATAAGGTGTCCTACAGAACCAGGATGCATCAGCCATGTTAGATATTCTACTTATGTAGCAAAAAGAATCACAACTTTTTTGCTTGATTTTCATTCATATAATGTTTAAGTAATTTAGGAAAGGTAAGAACATTTTCTAATATTAAATAGCTGAAAGAGGTTACAATTGAGATATGTTCAAAGTGGCTATATTTCAGTATACAACAGGTGCCATATTGAAGTGTTTAATGAGGGTGGTTTCATGTTAAAAGTTACATACGTTTATATTACGTTATGCACATTACATTACATTTCATGCATAACAACAACTGGAAGTTATTTTATCAATCAGATTTATCAAAAAGATCATTTCAGTTTTATAATTTTTTTTGGAATTAAGTGATATACTGGTTTTGGAGAACTGTTGAAAGATTGTGTATGTCATGACTATGACGCCACGTCGAGCTGAGTTTGGGGAAGGGGGCTTTGTTTAAAAAAACAATTCCATAGCAAGTCACTTATACTTCACTCTGCTTGAGAAACATGAATTATTATTTGGAGCAATAAACTTATAGGTGTCCATTTAACTTTCTGGATATTCATGAAAAGAAATTGTATTTTCTCTCTAGTAAACAACTCCTGATTGCATGCAATGATATGGTACAGATTATGCATGAACTGTGAAACTTTAGAAATGGACATCAGAGCCCATCATATGCCGCATGCTACCTAATCCATTTAAGACTGTGGTTGACACCCTCTGTTTTCTGATGAGGAGCAGTGCTCTGAACAAATCAACCAAAATATATCTGTTAGGAATTAACCATCTGCTAACCTGTACTGTGAGACTTTGGGGTCCATCCAACTATATTTATAGGTGAGTGCATCAATTTGATTAGAAACCTGACCACTGCAGTAGGGCTTGCTGGGTTTGAAGGTGGTTCAGTTTTCGTGTAGTTCCTGCAGTGGTTCCCCCTCATTCTCAAAACAGATTGCACGCAGGGGTGGTCAAGGGATATAATAAGGTGTCAATCATACAAGTTGATTTATATAGCACAGCTAATCACTGAGAGGGTATCCAGGTACTTGAGGGTCATGATGGTTCAGGTGACTTCAGTCAAACAGCCAGGTCTTGAGTACTCTCCAGAATTCCAATACAGAGGTGGAGGGGGGTAGCTGCAGAGGGAGTCCATAGATTTCTTGGCTATGCACAGCATTTTCCCCTGAAGACCATTAAACCAGGGTTGCTTGTGGGACCCTCAGGCACCCATGTTTAGGAACCAACACTTCGTTTTTAAAACTCAAACTTTGTGTGTGAGAGAGAAAGAGAGAAAGAGAGAGAGAGAGAGAGAGAGAGCGAGAGAGAGAGAGAGGGGGGGGGAAAAGGGGAGAAAGGAGAAGGATAGAAGATAGTGATAAAGAAAGCAAGCAAGGATGAAAAAGAACTCGAAAGAATGAGCTAAAGGAAAATGAGTGTCTGGTGGTGAATGAAAGAGGCCTAAAGTGGAATCACTACACTTTCTTGTTATTCAACATCCTGATGTTTGATAACAATAGTCAGAGGCTTCTGTGCAAAACTCTGGGGACCAACACTAATTGTTTTACAAATTAAGAACTGCTGATGACCAAATAGTCAGAGAGGATGCAGGGGGCCCTCCCCTGCCAGGAATAGAGCTGCAGAGCAATATAGCATCAGCACTTCGGGAGGAATGTCTGCAGGCATGCCATGCTTTTTTGAAGCAAGCCATCCACCAAATAGGCTGTGACAGCAAAACAGAACAGCAGAAAATGGGTCTGATCTAAGACATTGGGAGCAAGGGAGGGAAGGAAAGGATTATCTTGGTTGCTGTAATATGTATCATGCAGTGTTTCTCAAACTGTGGGGCGTGACCCACTGGTGGGTCGTGAGCCGTTTTTGGTGGGTCATAAAAGTCCAAGCAATAAATATAGATGCCTTCAAATTCTGTATTTATCTTGTCACATTTGCTACTTGCTTAAAAGACAGAGGGCCTGATTTAGATCCTGGAGGAGGGGTTACTATGTTGCAACTGTGACGGATATCCTGTCTGCCGAAAACTAAATACCACAGAAAACAATGGTATGTAGATTTTATTGGACAGGCTATCTATTACTATTGAGACGGAGTAACCCCTCCGCGTAGATCTAAATCAGGCCCTGTAATGATAATTGTGTTTTGACCACTGACTCCACGTTGCACTTAGCCTAGCAGCACACCATCACATCAGTGACCACCAGCTTCATTTTGCCTACTGACTTTATTTTAGCATTAGCCATCGCCACTTTAAAAGTTGCAAGTAGTTTTCTACGTTGCCATGTTTTTATTCTACTGGTTTTCATGTTCTTTCCCACCAAGGGCTTAGGCTGATAAGAATGTACTAGGACGGCAGGGAACGGTTTTGTTTTGAAGAGGCACCTTGGGATTTTGGCCAAGTCCCTACGTGTTCTTTTCAAAACGGGCATAAAGTAATCAGCATTTTGTGAATAATAAACTTATGAGAGGAAGTTTCTAGAATTTTCCTCTCTTGTTTGTTCAAAGTATAAGAGGCCGAGACCAGATGGACCGGGGAGTGATTCAGATCTCAGACATGCTCAGGACTCTCAGGTGTGTCATCCTTCCCATGAGGATAATTGATCTCTCGCTCTCCACGATCGATTCTGGGATCTGGTGATCTGATGCAGATAGGAGGGAGATGAAGCAGATGTGCCCTTGCCTCATGGTGATGCATGTTTTTTAATTCTTGTTATCTGCTTTGCATTGTGACATATATATATATATACACATAGAGATACATATATTTTCTGTGTATATTGCAGTGGAGAATCATTTGTACATTTTTATTTGATTGCTGTGACCATTTTTAAACGTGTGCTTTCAGCATGTTGACCTTCCTTTATGAACCTTGCGAAGTGAATTAACAAATGTCTTCTTTAGACTAAGAAGCACATTCCAGAGATTTTTGTCAGTGCATGAGTGTTTCAGCTCGGTCATTACTGAAGCAAAACAGGCCCAGAGGTCAAATGTCTGGTTATTTTTTTAACATAGGAAGTTGGGTTTACAAACTTCTCTCACTTTGCAGTCACACAAAGAAAAGTAAAGTGAATTATGTGATCATCCTGCTGCAGTACAAGGGAGTGAGAATGGAAAGGTTGCAGGATGTAATTTTGTTAAAAACATACAATAAAAATGTAAATACTTGTAAATGAACTGTACACATTCAGCAGTTAGAAATGCAAAAAAGAATCACTTTTTTGTAATTCCGGAGTGCAATGGAAACAAAGATATTAATAGGATCAAAACAAATCAAGACACTTTACTTGGTGACGCACAACTGCTAAATATTCACAGAATCTCGGTTTCCACACATTATTATTTGTGAGGAATATAGTTTTATCAGTAAAGCTGTATTTCTGTTCAAAGTTTAGCGGACAATTCAATGAGAAATGTGCACTCTGTAAATGACATTGAGCTACCACACAGTTTTTAGTTACATAAAAAAATAGCCAGCAATAAATCTATTAAAGCTAGGTAGGTCTAGAAAAATTGTCGTTCTAAAAACAACGTTTGGGAAGCACTGGTCTAGTGTGCTTCCATATTATCTTTATTTCTTCCTGAGCTGTCACTTGGAGGCACAACTGAGATTAACCTAAAGTTTAGGCTGCTGGGCAAAACATGTGAAATAAATAACCTGATTTGCCTGCAAAGATACTATAAGTGAATATGTTATTTATGATTGTATCAGTAAATTACATTAAATGAACAGACTACTGTAAAAAAAAAAAAAAAAAAAAACGGAGTCGGGAACAATACAGGAGAAAAAGGCATAAAGGTCTGGCAAGGTTTGTACAGAAAGATCAGAAGGAGAAAGAAGCTGTACTTTCTACTTTTCTGCTCTCTGACCTGTGGACAGCTGGCGGTTATGAACAATTTTGATTTAACACCTTTCCCAATTTCACAAGCTAAATACCTCTTAAACTATCTCTTAAATATAAAGTGTCATGAATTTAGGACATACTTACGACCATGGTGAATGGTTACAAAAAAGGGACTACAGAAAGCAAAAATGGTTTGGTTAAGAAAACGGCCAACAATCAAACAAATGAGTGCATAAATGCAATTATAATGTGTTTTCTGGTAGGAGTATGCAAACAACGCTATCTCCAGCCACATACAATCCAAAATTAACTTTCTTAAACATCAGAAAATAGAACTACTGGACAATGGCTGAACCAGAAAACCAGGATACAGAAAAGCACAGGTGATTTCTAAGAGTAGTAGTTCTTATACATATTTATTCAATTTGCTAGAATCTCACGAATCAACCAGTTAGTAATTTATAATGTAAGGGCAATTGTGTAAACAAAGGATGGCTTATGGAATAATGTATGATTAAATACTATTTTTCATAAATTGCACCGATATTCACCAGAATGAATTCCTAAACTTAATAAAAAAAAAAAAACAGGAAATAGAGTGGTAATACTAAAGTGAACAGATGCAATACAAAAGTTCAAAAGGTGCTCAAATTTCTAAGAACCATAATCAGTCACACAAATAAAATTGACACATACAGACTCAATTGGTGGTTGAATAAATAACTCAATTGCTTGCACAAAGATCTACTGATGAGGTGAAATCGACGTAGAATTTCACAAACACATCATCAATTCAAAGGAGACTTCCTCAAGATAGAAAAACAAGTACTTACCAACACAACATATATTTGCCCATCAAAAGTGCACAGCAAGCAACTCCATTATCATTTACATCCACACCTAGGCTACAATTTTGCCCCAACTTGGAGGCAGCTTAACAGACAGTGCTCACCAACATAGAAAACAAAGACAAACAGGCACTACAAGTTTCTGAATGCAATTATTTTTACAAACTGTATCATATGTGCTTTTTGTTATGGGGTGATAAAATAATCCAGCACTGCCTCCCCCTGTGCTCTGTCGTAATTCTCTGAAAACTGGGACATAACCTACAGTTTTGTCAGGACAAATGGTGAAAAACAGAGACTGTTCTAACAAATTCAGGAACACCTGGTCACCCTATCCACAACAGATTAACCACTTTACACCTACCAACAATTGAAACCACCTTCCAGCACGTGTTCATGCTTCCACAGTTCTCAATGGTGTGGGCACTTGCTGGCCTCACAATATCATATTTACTCCACTACTTGGTAACATGTTTCAGCCAGACCCCATTGTCATGAACAACACAAAGTGTAAATTAAGGTGCTTAAGGTCCTTTGAGGGCCACATAATCTCCTCTTTAGAGATTCCAATGCACTGTTAAGTTAAGGCCAGATTCTTTTGGGTGACTGAGGTCCCAAGAAACCACTGTTCAGAGATGTGAAGGCAGTCTTTCTCCTTGGGTGCATGATGAAGCACCATGTTTCACTTTGCGCAGGTGAGACACAATGCAGTGTGTCTCACCTGACCACAACAGTCAATCTCAGCTCCTCATGCAGGCAGTCTCAGTCATAGTGCTAACTTGATGAGGTTGGCCATCTACCAACCTTTTCTCCCCTCTTTTGCTGTGGGGGTAACAGTAGAGAATGAAAGCACCACTCAGTCAGCTAGGTGACAGCCAAGAAAAGCACAGCAGGGAAGGTTCCTGTAGAGTTCAAGCACACCTTCAGTCCTGCCTGAAACAAAGGAAACTCAAGAAAAAGTAGAATCACTAAGAGGCAGTGCCCCCATGGCTGTAACCTTTCTTAATACCTAGCCTATTGTGAGGTTACCCATACACCAGAAACACACTGTACCAAGAAGGACGAGACCCTCTCCATCTTCTCTACCAATCCCAGTCATGAAGGAGCACGAACGGGCACTGGTCGTCCTGGTGCTATCACAGGGCAGTCAGGCGTCGATACTACTACGAGCGTTCCATGTTCTAAAGACTTAGATCTCACTGGACTCCTTGCCAGAGGTTCTTCTGACTCCACTTCCCTTGTGAACGGGCTCTATTGCATTTAAATGTGAATCATTTGATTATTCAGATGGGGAGTATATGGGCCCAGAGCTGTCATACTCAACCCAGGAGACTCTGAGCATAAAGAATGTTAGGACGGTTATCAGGAACCCCTACACCGAAAACCCTGGTGCATCTCCAGTTTTTTGTGGGGCAGCTCTTGCCAATCCAGCTGCATCATTTACGAAGCCAACACAACCAGCACCCCCGCTTATCGTGCAGCAAGCTCCCCATCTCTGGTGGTTTTTGGAATACCCATAGCCAGGACAGTATTCGACTGCAGACTAAGGTGGAAAGAAACAAGGCAGCAGGTTTTTTCCAACTATGCACCCCAAATCTGGAACAACAATCTCATAACCATAATGATGGCCCAAATGCTACTCTAAATTAGGAAAGAGTTGAAGATGCAGCTCTTTAAACAACAATGCAGCACATAAACCAGCTACCTCTCCCATCACTTCTTGACTTTATGCTTGTATTTGACCCTGTTTAGCCTTTTGGTTACACCACATATAAACATGTAGTAATACCCCATACATACAATCCTGGTGCAGATTCAGGAAACTGATGCATGTAGGAGCTAAACTCCAGCAAACATGAGAGCCCATGCACAAATTTATTCCAAGTGCAATTTTATTCCACAAGGAAGATTGTGAAGTTTCAGCAGATTTTGTTGTCTGACATGGAGCTACAGTGCATCTTGAAGAGCTCAGATGCCTCAGCCCCTCAGCCTCTCTACAGTGAATAGATTCAAGAAAGCTAACTCAGTGGGCCTGTTAAAATACTAGGGATACCTTCCTCAGATCCAACAAAGCTCCTACCAAAAAGTATACTGAATGGTCCTAACCACTGAAATGGTGTTACTGGATGGAAAGGAGAATCTAAAAAGTGCACAATCACTAACCATACCCAACCTATCATTAGTAGCTCTTTCACAAACATTCCCACATACCTCAACCATTACGGAACATAGTTCACAAGAACTACCCTTACAAATTACAGTCCCAACTACAGTTACAGATACCATAGTACTGGTAATAAGTATATCATAGAGACTATTGTCAGAGCCACCCTATTCTTAAATTGCCCCCATGACTGAGATTCTACTTCTCACCAAAACATGGTTCAATGAGAGCTGTGTCTTATCCTGCCATATTTCAAAATGGTCCATGAAAACGAGACAAAGAAAGATCAGGTGCTCTAGTCTACTTAGGTAATTTGAGAATTAGGTAAAACTACATCTATTTTACTCTTCATTTGAAGGCATAGTTGCAAAACGGAGCGGTCCCTGGGGCATAAAACTGCCCTAGGAGGGGGCCCTGTTTTTTTTTTCATTATTCCTGCCAATTTGCGTCGTCGTCACAAAATCGTGGAAAACATCTTTTTAAAAAAGTGAGTTTTTTTTTTTAGCTCTGACGGTGTCCCTCTGGGGCCCGGCACCAGAGCTAAGAGGACAGGGTAACTCTACCATGGGCCCTTTTCTTATTTTGTTTTGCTTTATTGTGGGAATTGGAGAGTCCCAGGATAGCTGCTAACACTTACTGGCTGAAGTGTCTGCAGCCAGTCAGAGCTCTGCAGATCTCTGCACGAGCTCGTTAATATTCGTGAAGTAATCGTGGCCACAGATGTACAAATTTGGATTTCCTTTAATTTCTAAACAGCTACTGAACATATTTACACCAAATAACAAAAAGCACAATCTGCGCATTGAAAGCTACATTGCTGCCAAATTTGGCATAATTCCGTCCAGTGGTTTGGGCTGGCTGTAATAGTGGTCAAAACTCCTATGGGAATTAACATGGGAAACACACATTATTTTTACCCCCCCCCCCTCCGTTTCTTAGCCCCTGCTTGACGGATCACCCCAAAATCTACTGTGCTCAAAAAGAATCACTGGCACACTTTTTTTGGAAAATTTTGCGAAGATTCGTCAAAAGGTACTAAAGATATAGGCAAGTCAAAAAAAATGTTTTCTATGGAAACATGGTCCTAACTATAACTACTTACTGGCGACCGCCAGTAGTATTTATATATATATATATATTTGTAACTCATGCACCTCCATACACAATGTATTCAACTCGGTAGCCACACTAGATTAACTATAAGTTGCCACTCTACCATGCACTGTGTTCTCACAAAAAATGTGATTTGCAATGTCATAACTATTACTGAAAATACTATTATTTTAGATGCTATAAGGGATAGAAATATAAAAGGGTATAAGCAATGCATGGAGAAGGTGTGAGTTATAGTTAATGTAGTGTGGCTACGGTGTTGAATACACTGTGCATAGAAATGCACAAGCTATAATCTGAAGGGGTTGCATACATTATTATACATTAAAGGTATAAGGTTAGAGTTTTACATTTTTCTCTAGTTTAAGTTTGGTTTGTAGATAAAAAATAAATAAAGTTGTATTAGTTTAAAGGTGGTGCGTAAATTATTATAAATTTAAAGTATAACTAGCACATTAGAATTTGTAATGTTTGCGTATTTTAAGTTTGGCCTAAATAGAAAGAATAAACAAAGTTTTCCTATCTAAAACAAATGTTCAACCTTTGTTTTTTCAGTGAATATATACATATGTGTAAATATATATTTATATATATATATATATATATATATATATATATATATATATATATATATACACACACACACGTATACATTTATTAATTGAAAAAACAAAAACAAAAGGTTAAGGTGACGTTATGGTTAGGTGTATTTGTCAGTGTGAACATTAACGTTTTTGACCACCCAAAAAAAAATCATAGAGAAATTTACCAATATAGACTTATAGCCTGCCGTAGCGGGCTACACAGCCATTAAAGGCCCGCTCCAATGTTCAAGGCCCAAGATGAAGGCAGCAGCACTAACTATAACTTGCACCCCCCCCCATGTACTGCTTATGATCTCACATATGACATCACTCATGATGTGTTAATATGACACCACTGATGACATCATCCAATGAGTGTGCAAGTTTGATTTATAGTTTACACAGAGGCAGGTTAAGTACCATATTACTTTTCTACCGCCTTTGTACAGCTAATAGGTGTGTTTACGAAACACATATGCCCTAATTCATCATAGATGTGTAGAGATATTGAACACATTATAAGTCTTTGCATTGAAGAGTTTTGTGTGCAGGTGTCAGTGGACTTGTGTTCATTATTTTCCACACAAGGTTTTTGATATTGCAGAAGTTTCCGGCAAGGCAAAGATTCTATGTACTACATACTAAGTATTGCAAGCAGCTTTGAATTATTAGAAAGAATTGTCTCAGCATGACAATTTCTACTTAACACAGAAGACGTGTTTTGCTTCAGAAAATGGGCTATCTGTAAAGTTTTCACCACAGTATGAAGGCTGCAGGTAGCATCATACTTAAAAGTAATTTTAAGTGCATAGTTGCCCTTTGGACAAGTTTTGCATAGCGTGTACATTGTGCTTAGTAAATACTTTTTATTACTCTGTGGTGTTTCTGTCATGAGAATTTCACTGTCTGCAAACAGTCTAGCACAGAGTAAGCTCTCTCCATAGAGTCAATACAGTTTACAGTATTCAATTTTCTACTTATATCTACTTCATTTCTCAATGTAGGTTTGGTGACAGTCAGATGTTGATACAGGTAAAAGTTGTCCATACTTGAGCATTGTTTTAGAAGAGACGTTCAGTATTTTTAGGACCTTAGCTTGCTCTGAACAGGTGTTTACAGATTGAACACCCTATCCAATTAGGGTTTTCCCATATATCTGCAGTTGATTGCTAATGTGAACTATGCTACCCGTGAAATGAATGATATAGGGTCAATATTGTACACAACCCATACTTTCACTTTCTACAGCTAAGGGAGTTGTTTCTGTGATGACAGTTATCATGTCTCATATTCTTCTGAGTTATTTAGTTTTTACATTTAAAGCTCTAAAGCGGTACCCGTTAATAGAGCAATGTGTACAAAAGAAGCTTGGATGATGTCTTCAATGATGTCATAGAACATGTCATGAACGATGTCATATGTGAGGTCATAAGCAGTGCTTGGCAGGGGCTCAATTTATAGTCAGTGCTGCTGCCTATCACAGGTACATTTCTGGGAATTGTTTTAGTTGAGAACATTAATGTTCACACTGACAAATTCACCCAACTATAACGTCACTAACATTTGTGGGGGTTTTTCAGTGAATTTTTAAGTTTTTTTTTTTTTTTAAACAGATCCGTTTATCATACCCAACTATAATGTTACTTCAGTTTTTCCAGTGAATTTCTAGTTTTTTTTTTATTTACGTAAACTATGGCCGTGTGCATTGTAGGGTTGGCCATATGGCCTGACCCCATCCCCCAGGGTCACTCACTAAATTTAAGGGGAGAGGGGCATGCAGCCCCCCTCTCCAGGACAATTTTGGCCCGGGAACCCCAGGCCCGGGGGCTCGGCACCAATTGAAAGGGGGAGAGGTGCGCATGGCCCCCCTCCCTGGGCTGATTTGGGCCCAAGTGACCCCATACCCACAGGGCCTGGCACAACCAAATGTGTGTGCCCACCCAGGGCGCCCACCACACTATTAAGGGCAACGGGGGGAGCCCAAGTGCCCCCGAAGGACCAACTATCTACCTGTATCTAGCATGAGCTGGCATTGCTCCTGCCCAGAGGGAGCAGATAATAATGCTGCTCCCTCTGGGTGGGAGCAATATTTAGATCTGTAGAATTTTGGCACTGTAATTGTTCCTGGAGTGTCTTCATACAAAAATCTGTGATAACATGAAGAGTTGAATCTTCACTAAACAAGGTTACTTCCTCTTAATTATATGAAGTAAGTGCTTCTTTGTTTGATGGAGATGTGCTCATATTCCTCTGCATCACAAACTTGTTACAAAAAAAATCGGCGGAAAACAAGCTCAGGGGCCTTTTTGTAAGCTGTCCATCAACTTGGAAAAAGGCAGGAAGGTCGTTGCATATCTCTAAGGTATACAGAGCAGGGCCGAACAGGTGGAGATTCTAGCTCATTTTGCGCATTTGTATACTCATAGTAATTAAAAGAGAAAATGATGGATTCCGTTGTCACCAGGAATCGAACCAACTTGTCCTAGTCAATACAGAAGAGATTTCAATCTAATAGAGCAACGAAGCATTCACCTCCATTCAAGGAATTTTAGATCGTTTCAAAGTGGAACTGTAGAGAAAACACACTTGCTTTTCCCTTGGCCAAGTGCAATAAGTTAGGATCATTTGTCCTCTTCAGAGGTGGAGCTTCAACTGGGGCACCTGCTATGTTTATATTTGTATGTGCCCTCATTGGGGGCGGCGGGGTGAGCCTTAAGGTCCCTGCGGCCCCAGTTGGCTCTCCGCGCCCAGCAGGAGCAGATATTGCTCACGCCAGCAGGGAGCAGGTGGGAGCAATATTTGGATCTGTTTCCCTGTCCGCCTCACTACGGGCAGGGAAACAGATCTGAGGTCTGCTCCCAGTGGGTGGGAGCATTTTTGGACCCTCTCCACATAATAATGAATGTTGACTGAATACGGGTGGGCTCCCTGGGGCCCCTCAAGGCTCAGGGGTGGGGGTGCGCAGCCTCTTCTTCATAAAAATGAATATCGGCTTTGGGAGTGGGCTCCCCTGGTCCCCTCCACGCACAGGGAGGGGGGTTGGGGGAATGGCCCCCCTCTCATAATTATGATCAGACCATGGGATTGGGCTCCCCAGGCCCTCTAATGGCTCAGGGAGGGGGGTTGGGTGTCCCCGCTCTCCATATAAATGGTTTTTGACCCAAGGGTAGGCTCCCCAAGACTTATAACTAAGAAATGCAGCTTGGCTACCATTTTGCTGTATTTTTTTTTCCATCCTGCAAGAGCCTTGTGGGAGTGAGTTTTTTTGCCTTTTTTTTTTTTTGGCCTGGAGGTGGGGGTCCCTTTGGGTCCCCTCCATATCGTCTAGGCAGTCCCTACCCTGCCCCTATATATCTTTTTTGTTTTCTAACAACTTCAGTCATGTAACGGCCGCCAGCAACATTGTTCTCATGTTGATGGCACACAATCAGAGCACTCACTCTGACAGGTGTCTCACTCCTGCAGGAGCGAGATGTCCCAAGGGAAAATAACGCTCACTGGGTCAATCAGAATGCTCTATTTTTAAACTGGTGCTTCTGTGAGCCCCGGAGACTCTTGCGTGCCGAACCAACCAAATATACAATTATTCTTCACCCTTAACTTTTCAAAAACTCCTGTAAGGATTTACACCAAATCACAAAAAGCACAATTGGCGGACCAAGATCTAGCTTCCTGCAGAATGTGATGTAATATAGCCTTAGAACCCGCCGTAGCGGGCTCTACCGGCTATTAAAGGCCCGCTCCCCGCGTTAAATGCCCGAGCCGAAGGCGAGGGCATTTAACAAGGGAGAGGGACTTTAATAGCCGGTAGAGCCCGCTACGGCGGGTTCTAAGGCTATTAGAACATTCTGCCACTCAGGGCAGAATGTTCTATTAAAAAAAAAAAAATCACGGAGCCCGAGGGGATTCAAATCCCCTCGGGCTCCGTGAGGCTTTGTTCACAGCTGTTGCTGTGAACAAAGCGAACATTGGATTGTTGCCGCTGCTGGCTTTTACCGGCCAGTAAAAGCCTGCAGCACTCCATTGTTTTCAATGGAGCCCCCAGCATTCCAATGTTCTAATACAGCCTTAGAACCCGCCGTAGCGGGCTCTACCGGCTATTAAAGGCCCGCTCCCCGCGTTAAATGCCCGAGCCGAAGGCGAGGGCATTTAACAAGGGAGAGGGACTTTAATAGCCGGTAGAGCCCGCTACGGTGGGTTCTAAGGCTATTAGAACATTCTGCCACTCAGGGCAGAATGTTCTATTAAAAAAAAAAAATGTTCACGGAGCCCGAGGGGATTAAAATCCACTCGGGCTCCATGAGGCTTTGTTCACAGCTGCTGCTGTGAACAAAGCGAACATTGGAATGTTGGCGCTGCGGGCTTTTACCGGCCAGTAAAAGCCCGCAGCACTCCATTGTTTTCAATGGAGCCCCCAGCATTCCAATGTTCTAATTCTGCTTAGCAGTTTTTTTGCTGTAGCCTTGTCTAAAGAAGTCTATTGATAATACATGGGATTATAAGTTTTGGGACCCCCTTTTTTTTTCTCTGCACCCACTTGATGAATCACCCCGAATCTTTCTAGGAAAGAGCTGAGATGGATGAACTTTTTTTCTGGAAAGTTTTGTGAAGATTCGTTAAACGTGGAGAAGGTTATTAGCAAAGCAAAAAGGAAAAGCAGGCCTAAATATAACTGCCTACTGGCAAGCGCCAGTATGTAACACAAATAATTACATACAATCATGTATTAATGCAAGTACATATATTGATTAGCTATGAATGATGAAAGTTAGTAGCCAATTTTTAAAAAGAGGTTCAAAACCATAAAATGATCAATGCTTCGGAGGATGTACAAAGACCAACTGATATCCTGCTGACACTTGCGTGGGTTTGAAACGCACATCTCACTTTCAAATGTCACATATCACTCACTACAGACGAGCACAACTATCCTGGTTATTTGCTGCACACTTATTAGAAAGTTAATTTTCCTTATCTGATCACTTTAATAGGACAGCTTCAAGAGACATCATGACAACGAGCCGAGATACAGGCAAACGGCCTGAGTGCAACACTTTTCAGGCACAAGATGAAAGAGGGGTGATGTTACAAGAGGGCAGACAGATAAAAAGTAAACAAGCTGAGTCCAGGGTGGGATGATTGATATCCATGACAACCAGTTGCCTCTTCCACACCCTGGGCCTGATCACACTCTGCCTGTGGTACACAAGTAGAGCAACCTCAGCTGTACAACTGAGTGCAAACGAAAGTGTCTCCGCAAACCGCTCGGAGAGGAGCTTCGTGATACATAACTTTACATTTTAGTGTGGTAAACTGTGGACCAACACTAAAATGCGTTACCGGAAGCCACACTATGTGGCTGTTGAGAGGGCTGGCCAAATTCAGCTACAGATTTGGTTCTATTACTCACTGATTATCCTCTAGCTCCGAAATCTGTGGAACCAACCCTAACCAAATTTAGTTTCTTAAATTCGAACTCATTAATTTACGGGAGAACGTTACAAAAAAGCAAGAGATGCCACGATTCATTGCCGAAGTATTGCATTCAAATTATCAAATATTTATAAACAACTAGAGTTCTGTTTTTTAATACTACACGGGATCTATGAATATCAATATATTAATGCAAAAAAGAAAGCTATGACTCTTCAGGCTTTGTCGAATTCCGGGAGAGCACCTTTTTCCATTTATGTACGATTAAGGATCGGTGACCAAAAACGCAATACCTATTAGACTGCACTCTCCCTTAATTAGCCCCTCATATGTTACTGAGCCTCCTAGTATGCTTATCACTGAATTGTGTTCAACAGGGGTGACAATAACACAAGAGTTGAAGATATAAATATCTTCCCAGAACTCTTGTATGAACGGACATGCCCAGATCAAATACTGCTTTCCATATTACTGTTACAACAACTGGGACATTTATCCTAAATCGTGGTTTGAAATGTGTCCAACTTCTCAGGAGCGGAGTGTAGCATCAAATATGGAAAACACGCCCTATGTCTCTACCAGCGGTTGTTTCTCCGTGAAGGCAGGGGAACGCTGCCCCCGCCCCCCCCCCCCCCCCCCCACTGTGCGCCAAGGGTGACAAACATAAAATGGCAATGAAATGATTTCACTGCCATTTTATCTTTTCCACCGATGTGCGAGCTGCAGTGCCACGTGCCTCGAGGCACAAGACATGGGGGCGTGTCCTCTGCTGCCAATAAGGACAAGAGCAGTGGCTGGCTGTATGCTCCAAAGTACTCATGTCACTTTGGCCGGCTGTTTTTCTACGGCCAAAGTGACATACACACTTTGAAGCTCTCCACTAAGCTATCTTAAGACAGCTGGATGGAGACCAAGCACAGGCCTCCAGAGCCTGAAGGAGCATCCGGCCAGCCCACGCTATCCAATCCAGGCGCTTCTCTCATGTTGGTTAACAGCATGAGAGCAGGGTCTGAATTGGTCAGGGGAGCTCTACAACAGACTGCAGTTTGCAGAACACAGGTCGAGCTGCGGTCGGTAAGTACCTTTTAATTTAATTTAACATAGGGTTTTGGAGAGAGGGGTTGTTTTATTATGGGCTTTTGGAGGGAGGTGGTATTTTATCTTGGGCTTTTGAAGGAGGGGCTGTTTTATTTAATTTTTGGGAAGTGGTGGGGCACATTGCTCGCTCCACCACTTTTTAAGGTTTAGTTCTTGTCTTTACAGTTGGAATCTCTCAAACAGGAAACTGTAAGCTCACAGATCTCTGACCATACTGGAGGTGCAAGCTCTACTCCAATTTTAGTTTGCCTAATATCATTCAGACTTCTTCCTTGTGAGGGTCAAATAATGTACATATTTGCCTATCATTGCCTAATAGCACTGAACATATTTTTGCCAAAAAATCAATTCAGACACTATATTAAAAGAATCCATCAGTTCTCGTAATAAGACATTTGTAATAAACTCAATAGATAAAGACCACATCTTGAATGTTCTTCTTCCAGTCTTTTTTGCCACGTTCCAAGGGGTGATTTATACTGTCTGAGTGCTTAATACAACCCACAGTGGCTTCTTCCCTATCTCTAAGTATCTCTTCCGTAAATGGTGGCCCATTTCGACACAAAACCAAAGCATTTCATCAACATTGACTGTAGGTATCTTGTACATATTATATAGAACCTCACACCATTTCCCTACTCTTATTAGAGTCTTACACTAATTGGAAGTTATGCACATGTTTAAGAAAGCAGGGGAGCTCAATATGTAAACTGCACGATAGCAAATTATCATAAACGTGTTGATTATTGGAAATTAAAAATCTTATGATGTATTGACACATAGCTGCCTCATAATAGCTTACAGTGAAATGCCCTCAAAGCTATTTTCACTGCAGCAGGATTGGCTATTCCATAGGAAAATAGAAGGATGCAATATTAAATATTAATCTAATACCTCACGAATAGGAGCTAGAAAAATACTTAAACAACTATTTTTAATAGTTTTTAAAAATCCCACTCAATGGGGAAGTCAGATTTGTTTTAAATATTACAGAAAGGTAACTTTTAAAATAGTTAACTTGGCCCTGCCTGAACCCTCTCGAAGCTAAATCTACATTTTGCTCCCCCACTCCGGCTAGCTAGTAATTGGCATTTAAATAGGCACATATAAGGTGTGAACTTGCTCTCAGGAGCAAAACAATAAGCTAACCTGAATGGGCAGAGATGACCTCTATGAACCTGATTAAATGTGCAGGATCCATTTTGATATTGAAGTGTAAATCCTGCTGGGGCTTTTCATACAAGACTGCTGGGGCTCGTCATATGACACTTGGGGCTCACTTCAAAGAGGCCTTCCTTGTCAAAGGCAGATGTTAGCAGACACCTGGGCTTGGCCTTTCTGTTTTATTCTGAGACAATCAGGGTCCAATCACAGTGGGCCTCATGGCATTACAGTATCACGGCTTGTTTGACATGTCTGCTAAGTTTATATATAAACTTTGAAGAGCACCTCAAAGGACAGAAACAAAATGCCATAATAATCTCCATGTATGCACTGTCTAGTTCATGAAAGCTCAGCTTTGTTATGCCACACTTCTGTCTCTGAAATTGTTGTGGGTACTTGGGCTGCATCAAACTGAACACGGATGTTAGATGTGGAAGGACACTGGGATTACAATAATACGCCACTCCCTTGCTCACACATACACCCAGCCGTCAGAATCTAACTTTAGTGTGTCTGAACACATTGTCCGTCACGAAAACGCCTAAAGTGGGTAGGGTTAACCTGGGAACCATTACCCCCTTTGGTTAGGGCATCACTAGGGGTCATTCCCACCCATTAGCTTGTGCCAAGCATAAATGTGGCACCTCTAGACACCCACTTCAGAACACTCCAGGATTTGACGATCAGAAGAACTGAACATGCTGTCTGCAACGTGAGAAGAGCCCTGGAGAACTGGACCTGCTTTCTCTCTCTCTTGTACACAGGACAAATAAGTGGACTCCAAGGGTCAGAAGGATAACCTCCTGTTAAAGCTACAAGGACACAAAAAGCTATGTGAGGATTTGTCCTGCAACTGCCTAGCTGACTAGAGGCAACTGGAACCTGATATGTCTCTTTTGTTGGCCTAGGCCTGACACCTTGTGAGTCTCTAAGTGCCTCATCTGAGGTCCTGGGGGCTTTAATAGTGCACTCCTATGGTGGATATGGTCATAATGGACTGAAGTATGAAGGTAAAATCTTTAACAAGGTCAAACCAAGTTAGTTTGTCCAAACAGCACTCTAACGTGGTCAGTGAAAAAATTGCACCTAGGTCCTGTTCTACCATGACCGTCACTATAATTGGCACTTTGTGCTTCTTGGCACTATTGCTACCTAATTCTTTAAACCACCATATCTCTTGTTCTCCTTATTGGATTATGGTCATTTTGGTGTCATTGTGTTTGTTAGATTTTCCTTTGTCTTCTAATTTGATTTTTTTTGTTTTGTATTTCGACTTTATTACTGTTTTAGTACTGCACAATACTTCACACATTGCCTCTAAGTTAACCCTTTCTACTTTGTGCCATAAAGTACTAGGGACTTTACTGTTTCACCCTGACAAGGTCTATGATTATTACTTGAGGTGAGTACATACTCCTTTCAAGTAATAACCCAGTTTCGTAGATAACCCCGATATCACCTCATGTCAGTAATTCCATTGCCAGTACTACCATGGAAAACAATGTCAGCACTAAAAGAATGAAACGTAAGACAAAATGGGTTAGAGTTATCAAATACTCTCAATGGATGAGACAGCAGTCCTTTTTTAAGAGTTTCCTTAGATCACTTCTGAACTTGCTGTGCAATTCAGCACACAGAGAATTCCAAGATGGCGGCCACAGTCGCTTGTCTAGTTTTTTTTAGTCCAGCGCGAGCAAACTTGTGAGAACTTAGTGCAAGATGCCTGAGCACCTCACTCTTCAACTGTCACCTTGACAGAGAGTAGTGTTTAGTTTTTCTACAGCGTGATTCATTTTTTTTTACATTATTCTGAGATTTCATGAACCACAGTTTTCTGTTGATATGTATGCACACCAGGGGTATTTCCCATTCAGCCCATGATATTTTTGATGCGCTCAGTATTTGTTTGACAAGTCTTTTGAGAAGAAGTTTTATAGCCTACATTTTTACGAAAAGAAGTTTGCTATTGGGAAAACTCACAGTAAGCTTTTAAATGAGAAAAATTAAAATTAAAATAAACTACAATGTAGTGTCTAAGAGTTCTTGAGACTTTTTTTGATCAAAGAACAAATTGTTTGGCGAAATATATATATATAATGGAGAAATGCAAAGGGGGAGCTGTAATTTGTACATAAGAGTAAAAAATCCTGACAAATTTAGTAAAAAAAAATGATAAGCTAGGTCTTAGAAGCTAAAATATATTTAACACAACAATACTGGAAACATTGTTCTGCTCCTATGGAATCCTTTGGTACCAGGTTTGTTGTCTGACACCTCAGTTTTGAACGAGGGAGAAACTCTAAAAATCAAGGAAGCCGAACAGAGACTCAAGATATACACCTAATGGTTCAACCAAAAACTAGCTATTCTACAAAGTCAATATCAATACAGGGAGTGCAGAATTATTAGGCAAATGAGTATTTTGACCACATCATCCTCTTTATGCATGTTGTCTTACTCCAAGCTGTATAGGCTCGAAAGCCTACTACCAATTAAGCATATTAGGTGATGTGCATCTCTGTAATGAGAAGGGGTGTGGTCTAATGACATCAACACCCTATATCAGGTGTGCATAATTATTAGGCAACTTCCTTTCCTTTGGCAAAATGGGTCAAAAGAAGGACTTGACAGGCTCAGAAAAGTCAAAAATAGTGAGATATCTTGCAGAGGGATGCAGCACTCTTAAAATTGCAAAGCTTCTGAAGCGTGATCATCGAACAATCAAGCGTTTCATTCAAAATAGTCAACAGGGTCGCCAGTTCATGGGCGCAAAATAACTGCCCATGAACTGAGAAAAGTCAAGCGTGCAGCTGCCACGATGCCACTTGCCACCAGTTTGGCCATATTTCAGAGCTGCAACATCACTGGAGTGCCCAAAAGCACAAGGTGTGCAATACTCAGAGACATGGCCAAGGTAAGAAAGGCTGAAAGACGACCACCACTGAACAAGACACACAAGCTGAAACGTCAAGACTGGGCCAAGAAATATCTCAAGACTGATTTTTCTAAGGTTTTATGGACTGATGAAATGAGAGTGAGTCTTGATGGGCCAGATGGATGGGCCCGTGGCTGGATTGGTAAAGGGCAGAGAGCTCCAGTCCGACTCAGACGCCAGCAAGGTGGAGGTGGAGTACTGGTTTGGGCTGGTATCATCAAAGATGAGCTTGTGGGGCCTTTTCGGGTTGAGGATGGAGTCAAGCTCAACTCCCAGTCCTACTGCCAGTTCCTGGAAGACACCTTCTTCAAGCAGTGGTACAGGAAGAAGTCTGCATCCTTCAAGAAAAACATGATTTTCATGCAGGACAATGCTCCATCACACGCGTCCAAGTACTCCACAGCGTGGCTGGCAAGAAAGGGTATAAAAGAAGGAAATCTAATGACATGGCCTCCTTGTTCACCTGATCTGAACCCCATTGAGAACCTGTGGTCCATCATCAAATGTGAGATTTACAAGGAGGGAAAACAGTACACCTCTCTGAACAGTGTCTGGGAGGCTGTGGTTGCTGCTGCACGCAATGTTGATGGTGAACAGATCAAAACACTGACAGAATCCATGGATGGCAGGCTTTTGAGTGTCCTTGCAAAGAAAGGTGGCTATATTGGTCACTGATTTGTTTTTGTTTTGTTTTTGAATGTCAGAAATGTATATTTGTGAATGTTGAGATGTTATATTGGTTTCACTGGTAACGATAAATAATTGAAATGGGTATATATTTTTTTTTGTTAAGTTGCCTAATAATTATGCACAGTGATAGTCACCTGCACACACAGATATCCCCCTAACATAGCTAAAACTAAAAACAAACTAAAAACTACTTCCAAAAATATTCAGTTTTGATATTAATGAGTTTTTTGGGTTCATTGAGAACATGGTTGTTGTTCAATAATAAAATGAATCCTCAAAAATACAACTTGCCTAATAATTCTGCACTCCCTGTATAATGAATGATAACAGAGGAGAAACCGCCATATAAAATATAAAGAAGAGCATATTGAAAAGTCATTTGGATCGAAAAAAGTATGTATGGTCAAATGCATTAATTAGGCTTCAAAATAAACCTGCAAAATCTTCAGGATCTACAATGTACTCACCAATCTTGAAAACTTACAAAATATCTCATGTCGATACCACAACATTGTAAAGATCTGCATCAGTCTTTTAAATATAAAGATCTAAGATTCAATATAAACAACCATTCTCTTATTTTATTCCTGAGGCTACCTCACGTCACGTGTAATCACTCAGTTGGAAGTTCACTATTCAAAGTGGTCTCTTGGCTTTGGGCCTCCTTCCACTTTCATTCTAGTGCTGGGAGGAGATGACCAAACGAACAACCAAGATCAAATCATCCAAAATGAAGCAAGTTTTTCCCAGCTTGGTATCTGACATGACTACTTTTATAAGTCTTCACTTTTGGCAGGAGCAGTCCCAAGCCTGCTGAAACATGACATTTTCTCTCCTCAGTTAAGGAAGTTTTGCCTTCTCTCTGTTTTGAATATATAAAATAAAAGTCATACAAAATTCTTGGTGGACTTAAGTGAAGCTAGGACAGAAGAAGGTACTAGATTAAAAAGCCAATGCTGTTGCCGCCCTTCCTTCTCAAATCATACACACTCACGGGCGCTGGCACATAAGAGCGGATGGCACAAGGCTGAACAAGAAGATGTCAATTCTGTAGCAGTATGTGTACCATTCCATTACTGGGCAGAATGGAACTACTACTTGAGGAAAGCAGGCTACCATATAAGGCCACCATAGAAGCAGGCTACCATTGAGGATACCACATAAGCAGGCTAGAAATCTAGGAATTAGGGCTCTGTAGGAAATTCAAAAAGAAAAAATGAGGCCTAGGCCACAGGAGAGAATATTTCTTCCTGCATCTCTAATGGATCCACTCTTGGAAATCCAAATCTCCTTCAGATGGCCTTAAACACAAGGACCATTAGAATTCCGAAAATGATGAGAAGATTTGGCTCAGACTGTCTGCCTGGGGATTATACACCCATTTGATGTGTGTCTGTGAGCTCAGTCCTTATCATAACAGGCCGACCAATGAAAGCAGTGCAGAACATTAACAGGGGTCCTTATACAGCTGTTCACTCCTTTTAGTTGGAAGAGCAGTGGTACTCTGATCCAATTTCCTTCTGCCAAGTAGCCTCAAAGTTCTACCCCAATCCTTGTGATGACAGTCACCTAAGGACATGTTAGATACTACTTTATTTTAGGGGCCCAGTCCTCTAGAAGAAACAGTTTTTCCCACCTTGCCATACAGATTGCTGCAATAAAATCAAAGTCATCGGATGGATGGATGAAGCTGTGACTTCCTGACAAAGAACAAAATGATATGAGCATTCAGGAACTGTACAGCAGTAGCATATCCCCTCCTACCAGGACGTAACATATGTAGGAAGATAACACCTCTGTCACGTCACACTACCATTTGTGGAGCCAGGCCCCTGGCGAAGGCGCAAAGAGAGGACTTTAGCTCAAATGAAAGCACCGCAGACTGACAGTGTCACCCTTTACTGGAAAATCTCAGAAAGCATTGTTGGGATGGCCTATACAGATATGCATTTTGTATGCCTATGGAAATCATGAATTTGCCCACGTCCTAGGGGACATTTTCCATATTGAAATGTATCTGTACTGATTTGTTTACCATCTTCACATAGATTATTCTTTAATTTTCTGAGGATTTCATCACCGGGAAAAAAGTCAGAATAAATTCCCGAAACCCTGTTATGATGACAACTCCATTCCTGACAAAATGCAGAATTGTATCCCTCAATGCATCTTGAGATCAGTGGGCAGGCACAAGATCGGAATTTGGAGCACTAGTGGAAAACATGATAGCATACCCTGACCTGATCATCTCCAAGGCCCCAGGCAATGAAAACTCTGTTCTTTCCAGGTGGAGAGAAAAGGGAAAAGTCAGCTTCCCACTGGAAAGTTCTGTGATTAAATCATGTGATTGTCAAGATTCTTGCTAACACTTACATCTGCAAGGATATGAGGACCAGTTCTCTGAACCCCTCTCTTCTTAAAAATAAATGATCCTTGTTTGGAAAGGGGTCAGAGTAAGCAAAAGCTTTAATTTAGTAATGCTGTTTACTTGCTTTGGCTTGCATGCAGGTTTTCAAAAACCCTGAAGGGCTGAGCGCACTTTTGCTTTTTGAATGATTTATTGAGCACTTCCAGTAGCTGATTTCCAAAAATGTTCTGCCCCTGAAAGTGCATACTCAGAATGCATTATTTTTGATCATTCTCAAATCCCTGAAGAAGCTGTTCTTGGGTGGCTACTGCAACTCTTAAAGCTAGGGCTGAGGCTTTCAAACAGAGCAACGAAACAATATTTCCTCAACAATTCCCATCCAGCTGGATTCACAGTGACTTTAGGTGTAACCACTGCTGGTACTGGAGGGACCACTTTTACTGGATTATTCCTCCATGCTGGAAGACTCAAGTTGGTGTAGAGATAAAATGTTACAAGCAGAATCTCTTATTTCTTTACACATGTGACTCCTTTGCCCTGTGTAAGAAGCATCATCTTAGTCATATTCCAGGATGGCCATAATGACACACAGAAAGTGAGGGATGACTGGGATGCCTAAAGGCACAGAAGATCACGATCAGGAACTGTAATCCCCTTGGACTTCTCCTTCGTTTCAGAATGGGTTAAATCAGGAGTTTAAGCTGCTCCCTTTGCACCGTAAGAGGTGTCTCATTAGCATGTTGTCCGCTCACCTTACTTCCCCATCACTTCTGTTCCTAATGCTTTCAAGGCTCCATGCTTGTTAAGATCGGTATTCTCAGCACAACAACCAGCAGTACTTTAATCCAGACCCTAAGTACCCACAGCATGGTCACTTGTCTTTATGTCCTCCTGAACACAGTGCAACCGCAGATTGTTACTGCTAGGTAACATTTCATGGTGATTTAAAACACTAATTATGGATCAGCATCCAAGCATGTAGGCTCCCTCGTTGTACAGCTTGTAAACTTACCACTCATAGCGTGTCTGGTGCACAGCTACATTCGAGTAATGCATTTCGACAAAGTGTATGCAGCTTTAAGAGTAGATTATCAATATGATGAAAACATCTTTGATCTTGAAATATTTGTAGTTGGTGGAAGCTACAATAAAAATGATGAATGACAAATCCTAACAAAAAAATGTGATGCAACTATGATGAGTGTAACTTGAGGAAAAGTAGATCTATAAATGACAACTATTGGTTTGAGATATCTAAATGTAATATTTTGTCAAACCAGTTTGACACATACATAGCATTAATCTGTAACATACAAAGGCTTGTTCCATGAATCTATGTGCATGCATGTGAATACCTCAAAACTCCCTCCCAAAGCAAAAACACACTGAATAGTCAGCAAAAACATTCAGCAATAAATAGCTCACATTAAAAAATTACTTTAGCCCAAGGTTTTTAATGGGATATGCATTCCTGTAACCGAAATAATCTCATATCCATTGAGACAAGTTAGTCCTACTTTTTTAAAGTTTGAAAAGAAAAAGTTAATTTAAAAAGGGCCTCATTTATATATTGGCGGATGGCCCATTGTTCAATCAGGGCGACGGAGTAGATTTCTACGTCGCCCTGGTGAAGGGACCACCGGCCAAATTGATAAATGACCACGATGCTGGCATTCATTTATAAAGCACTGGCAGCGACCGCTGTCCCTGTGGTGCCTAACAACGCATTTTTCCGTTTGGTGCATGTCCCCATTGCGGGACGAAACCCTGTACCAAACAGGTTCCTTTTTTATTTGCAAAAAGAAAATCTCAAAACGGAATTTTCTTTTTGAAAATAAAAAATACAATACTCCCAGGGAACCCTGCCCCATTGCGAGGGGAGTATTTAGCAGTTTCCATTCCCCTTACCGCCAGGGTTTTCTTGCAGGTGACGGGCACTAATAACTGACCTGTCGTCCCGCTCATCTAAATTAGGTAGGCTGAACGTCAGGTCAGCTTCTGCCGTGATTAACCATAAGGTCCACCTGCACTCGAGTTCTTGGCGATAGTAATACTCCGTCTCCACAGAGTATCCATAACACCAACAATTACATTGGTCCCTAAATCTGCAAGCGTCGTCCATGGGAGGAAAGCATTGCTTGTCCCCAGTAGAAATTTAATTTTGCATCTGTGTGTAAATGGAATTTACCTTTCCAGTCTTAAAAACTGATAGGAAAGTAAAGTTGTACTCCATCGATCCTGCACTTCACTCACAGTGCTTTACAATGTCTGCAATGCAGGCATTTGGCATTTCTTTATCCTGCTTGCTATACATTGACCCTCTGAGGTACCCTTGCTCTAGGCTAGGACTGCCATCTCTCAGAGAATGAGAGGTGCTAGAATCCATCTCTATCAGAATATCTGCCAAAGCCTTGCGTACACAATGTGCATGATTACAGGATGCATGGTTGTAACCTAATTATTGCACACAACGAAAATGTTTCTTTGTGAATTCACACATGCACCAAATGCATCTTTTTCCAGATCTGCAATGGTCAATTGGGGCGCTAATGAATCGGGATGTAGACAGTAAACAATTTCAGCACTATTGTTACTTTTTATACCAGAGAATGTGACCAAATGAAGTGAAGCTGCCTGGCAATTCAAATACTCTGTTAGATGTCGAATTGGCAAGTTTTTCAACTTATCAACTGCATGGTACTGCAAAACACACATTCTGGATTCTACCGCTAGGCACCAATGAGATGGAAGTTGTTTATTATATCACGTGATTGTGCGGCCTCACTGTCGAATAAACGTGCAATTCCATATCAGGTCCAGTCAAGTTCATTTATAAAACCTTTGCTCAGTGTTGGGTGGCTGCTGCTCAGAGAAGTCAGGCTTCATCAAAGAAACAAGTGTGAAGCATTAAGAAGTACCAAAACATCTGCATGAGAAGAAAAGGCAAAACAATAGAAATCCAACATGAATTTATAAAAATAGGTTGCTTTTTTATCTTTTAATAGACACCTCAATAACAAAAATCCATCGGAGGGTTCTAGTGATATCAATTTCTAAAGAAACAATAAACCACAGCTTTTTATTCAATGCAATAAATTATCGAAATATACAGTGATTCGTGGTTTGGTTAGCCATGACAAGTAACTTGAAAACGGCTCTCTTGTGGGGACCAACTCCAACAGGGAGCCAGTCACAGGTACCAACAGGGTCTAGTTGAATAGTTACCTTGCAGTTAAAGCACACTCCAGTGCAGTTTCAGGGTCTATTGTTGAACCACAATAGGGATCAATAGAGTGGTCCTGATGCAAGGTATGCAGTATGCTGAATATGCTCAAGGATGCCGTGGATGCTGAGCCAGTGTTGGGGTCTTCCTGTGTTGACCCCTTGGTCTATGATCATGGACGAGCGACATTGGCCTCAGGGTTGATTTCCCACGAAGTCTAGGTGAAGTCCAGCAAAAAAATAGTTGTCACTTGTCTCCTGGGCTCTGGTTACAGCAAAACCAGCAGTTCCTTTAACTTGCAGCAGTAACTTCCTTGCTGTACTCCATTGAATCTCACGGGTCCATCAGATTTCAGTGCAACTTCTGAGGATCAGTACTTGGTCTCACAGACTGTACGTTGGCATCCAGCTGCAATCAGGCTTCTTGGCGCTGTGTTCTCAAAGAAGCATGCTTCTCAGCTTGTGTGGCCCTGTAACTGTACCAGAGAGTCAGCCAATTGACTCTTGGGGGCACCTTCCCTGTCTGGGCTCAGGGATGACTTTTCATCAAGTGGGACAACACAGACTACATCCTTTCTTTGCTAGCCAAGGGTCAGCAGGTGCAGTCCAGTCTTTGGTGCAGCCTCTTAGCTGGGTCTAGGGAACAGCAGGGCAGTCCTTCTTTGGTCCTCTTGCCAGTCCAGACGTGATCTTAGATCTTGGTTCCAGAGGTGCCACTTTTATGCCTTTTTCTTTCACTTGGGGGATGTGGTGATGACTAGCTAATGGGCTACCAAGTCACCTCCCACCTAGTGGCGACTTCCTGTGAAGTGTGCCATCTGGCTTGATCAGAATGCACCATACTGAACACCCCTGATATGGCAGAACCCTGCTCCTGGTGTGTGGGGCTCCCTAGTCCATCCCAGAGGAGTGGCTGCCTGGGGAGTACAAGCCCATGGATAAAGCGGTTTGGCAACAGCTTCTCTCTCTCTCTCTGTGTCAGAGATGCTAGCCTGCCTGCTAAAACAAAAAAGTAAACCCTCTGCAGAAGCCTGCCTCGAAGACACCAGCAGGAGTGCAAACCGCTACTTGAAACTTTGTTGCCCAAAGTGGCAACTTTCTAAAGTTGCCATTTGTGCAAAAGGCACAATAAATTCAACTTAGGCAACACATTTGGTTTGATGAAAAAAATATTTTGATACTTGAAGTACCATGTTTAGTTGTACCATTCAGAAGTTAGCCATGCTGAGTTGTCAGCATGTAACCCCATACTTGCCAATGGGGCTCTTAGTCTTTCCAAAGTAAACAGGTGGGGTTTTGCGGTCAGGGCAGGTGAAGTTAATAAAACAAATGTCCAATGTTTTAATATAATGCACCCAGTCTTTAGAGCTCTGTAGGCCTGCCTCAGGGGTGTTTTATAAATATTAATCTTCCCATTGGTTTAATTGACAAAGTCGAGTTTTCAGTGTAAACTGCTCTTCCAGCCGGCAACGGCAGGCAGGGAATCATGCATTGCTTTGTCCCACTCTTGGCGCATAGTATGTGCTGCAGTCCATGTGGGACACTTTAACTTACAAGCTTTGGGTACCACTAGAACATATGCTAGAGACGTATAAGTAAGCTAATTTATGCCAATTATGAGTAATCCTCATTTACTCTTTTAAGGGTCAGAGTACTGGCACAGAGGCCTGATTGGCAGGACATAGTGCACATTTAGTGTTGAAAAACCAGCAACATCACACCTAACTCATAAGATTATAGGTGCATAGGTTCTAAACATAGTAAAGATCTCTTCACGGCCTTTGCTAATGCTGTCACATCAGCAGTTATTTAAAGGCAAATCATCAGTTTTCATTTATGACTAACCTATTTTTAAGTTCTTACAGATTTGATAAATCTGCAAGCATGGTTCACGGGGGATATTACAAAAGCTCTACTTGCCCCTAGTATAAAACAGCCAGGATGATTAGGAAATGAATCAGCACTTACTTACTATGACTAGAGGCACAAGCTTTCATTCTGGACATGGGTAAGGTTCTTTGTGTGATTGTGAAGCCTGAGTCCATCACTGAAGCTTTTTAAAGTGTTCAAAAGGCAATGAGTATTCAAAACAAAATCTCATAATACAAGACACTTTTATAAAGAAAGAAAAGCGAGTCACATCCTCTGGGTGCAAACTAAATTATACATTTTTTTTGTTTAGGAATTGGAATGAAAGTACATTTCTTCAGAGATCAGAAAAGCTGGAACCCTTTAGAAATATATTCAGAGACCTCCATGCTCAGGCCAGAATCCCATGCCTCGCAGAGAAAAAACAACGTTTTTCTCGGATGCAAAAACAGCCTCTAGGAATGCTGCAACACTTGTGAAAGGAACAGCTGGATAGTGATTAGGAAACCAAGGCAAGAAGTGAGGGATGAAGAGGATATGGTTGGCCAATGTCCGCTGAAACAGAGTTATAACTTAATTTGGGACTGGTTAAAGCTTTATAGCCGGAGTTGCCTTTTTTTAAGCTAAGGTGTTCATCTGTTCAAAGGTTCTTTTGTTAAAGGGTAAACAATGAATAACGTAGGGTAACAGTTTCATCATTAGTGTCAGACATAACAAGTGCCATAGGGTACCACAATGATGGTTTTGATAGCAGGAAGCGCAGGGGCTAACTGTTCTTAAGTGACTGGTCTTCATGTTAATACATCCCTCCCTGCAAGGACTTGATGTCTATCACTATTATGAAGTATATTTATCACCTTAAGGTAATAAAGGATTCAATGTGCAATATTTGTTAACTGTAATATTGTAACCTTTTTAAAACCCTAATGAAGATTTTTCCATTAAAATCAATCACAAGAAAATATTTAATAAGGGAGGGGGGTGGCTAGCAGCCTAAGATGAAGGTCTTATTCTAAAGGAGCTCTGAACCCTGCTCTGGCCTTTCCCTATCCTGGACCGCTCCTGACTACCTTGGGGGCAGCCACATTGGAGAAATGACCGGAGAGACTCACTTTGAAGAGTGCGGTTATCCTGCGAGAGCTGCTTTGTGTACTGGGGTGCAAATAGCTGACGGGGCCTTGTGCACTGCCCGGACATTTGGGCACTTACAGCTAAGGACTGGAGCTGCGTAGGTGAAACACCCGGCATCCCTGAGCTCCCTGGCAGCTGTAACTAGGGTGGGTGAGGGCCCAGGTTCTGGCAGGCGGTGGCGCCTGGACCACTGCTCATTTAATTGTTAACTGGGTAGGTGCCTGGAATCCCTGCACTGTGTGCCTTCTGCCCTGTGGGGCGACAGGGCCTGGCCCTGCACTGAACGTTGCAGCAATCGGATTACTGCGGCGAGGCAAAGCTCTGAGGGAACCACCCTTACTCTTTGTTGGGCTGCCTGTCAATGCTGTATGTGTGGCCCAGCCATACGCTCTGGCTCCGTGGCCTCGGGGCACCTCTGCTGCAGCAACCATCTGCCAGGCCTGCGCCATTTGTCCCAGCCCAGTGGGATTTCTTCAGAATGATCTGCAACACAGCGCAAGGCCTCCACCGGACATTGGGCTGCTCGTGCCGGCCCCTGGGATGACTGAGGTGCCTGACGGGCCCTGTGCGGACCCAGCTGCTGATTGACTAGGGCCTGTAGGTTGAACTTCTCGTAATGCCTTGGCTATGCCCCAGGTGACCTAAATGGCCTGGCTTTACCGTCCCCGGATGCACTGGCTCATAGTCCCAGGACTGAAGCAACGCCATGGGAGATTGGTTCTACACATCGATCGAGCACCTTGCAAAGGGCCGGACAAGGGCTATAGGAGTGGCTGCTCCACAGTGAAATACACTGGAGGAGATTATGGTACTGGGGGGGGCTCACCCAAAGAATCTGGCACTTCCTCCGAACCTTCTGATTCGAAATGGTTGGGCCCTGACGAACTGGATTTAATCCTGGCAGAGTTATGAGTTTCATGAACCACCCTTGAACCCAAAATAGAAACGGTGGTCCTCAACCTTGGAGTGCAGAGAGAGGACCAGTGTAAACTGTGTGACACACCTGTGCTGTGCAGGAGATCGCTTCCTCAGAGAGAAGTCCAACAGGTTTGGCTGACTGACCTGGTGGAACGGGTCCAACTATTAGAAACTTAGGGAAGTGCCAGGCGGAACAATATTCATTTGGTGGGCCTCCCGTAGCGTGTGGAGGAAGAAGATATGACAACCTTCATGGAAACCTGACTGCATACAGTAATCGTACCAGAGGAATTCTCCGCTACATGCATGGTGGAGCAGGCCCACCCCCTTGAGCAGTGCCGAGACCTTTAGTCGCCCACCTCATAATTTTCCATGATAGAGACTTTATGTTACAGATAGCCAGGTTGATGGACCTATCACAGTGGACTCATCCTGGACATCAGTGTGGCAGTCCAACACCACGGGGCATACTTCCTGGAAGGTAAGAGGGAGAATTGCAAACTGGATCTCAAATATGCACTCCTCTTCCTGTCAAGAAAGTGGGTAATCGCAGATAACAGCACACATTTCTTTGAAGATCCCGCTGAGATGTGATCGTGGCTGGAGCAACACCATGGCCGGGTGACACCGTCGGTGGGGTTGGTGTTCTCGTGGCCACCCCTCATGTGGGGCTCGCCTCAGTCGTGGCCACCGCAGCTGGCTGCAGCGATCGTCTGTGACAGTCCCTACTTCAGATCAAACAACTGAGGGCCAGAGAGCAGTGGGGACATTCCGACACATTTTTTTGGTCCGATTCTACACCACTTCTGTGGGGACTCCCGCATGTGACACCCCCCCACCCCCCCCTTAAGATGGCAGATGATCTCCTGTGAAGACGACCGGCTCCCCAGCAACAAAAACACATCTCTTTGGGATAACCTGGCAGGGGACCAGCCACCATGGATCCAACCCCTTTGCATCACAAGAAACTCCTTGCCGATTCTCCCATGGGACTGGACCACATCTACAACTCCAATGATGGCTGGGCCGGCAATCTCCCTGACCCAACAACAACAACCGTACTCATAGCAAACACTTCTTTCCCTCTTCTCCTCCTCTGCGGTAATTAAAACTCAACTGTTTGACTTTTTGGACTTTCATGAACTACTCGCTTATTATGTTTGGTAAGACAGCCCATTGGCCTATGTTCCTTAAGTTTTGGAGCACTGTTTTCTTTCTAACACAAGGCCCACACTATGCACTGTTCCTTATTAGAATACCTGGGCAGCGGATGTTGTCCAATGGCCTTCCCGGCGCTCCTCCAACATCATGTGTCACCCTTCTGAACCTTTCTACAGAGACCTGAAGGTTTCTAACCTGAAATGTCAGGGGAATGGGGTCTGTCACTAAACGCTATAGAAAACATCCCCAACTGAAAAACTCAGGAGCCCACATTGTATTTCTTCAAGAGACTCACCTAGATCAGTGCAAGAGCAACTGCCACCGCTGGTGGAAATTGACAAAGAGGGTAGCTATGCTCTACTAAATGGTAGACTGCGTGGCCAATCAGTACTAATACGGAGCCTGTATGCTCCCAAATTTGACCTGCCTCAGTTTCGACTCCCTTTCTGCCAACCTAGCACAATGGCCCGATAAACAGTGGCTGTTGGGGGATGACTAAATGTGGACTGGACATCCCCCTGGACAGATGCCACCTCCCCAGTGGGCACTCAAATCACCCACAAAGCTAAATCCCTTACCATCTGGCTACTACTGGCCCCTAGTAGATGTGTGGCAGGTCCTCCACTTCCAACTCAAGAAATATTCTTTCTTCTCCCCACCACATGGACACCACCTGGCATGCACATTGTGTACAGTTGCAAGATGCGAGACTGGAAGCTGATACTTATACATTCATTGAAATAAACATATGCACAATTTTTTATTAGAGTCTCGCATAAACACAAAATGCATCTATTTCCTGAAATGCGCTAGCCGCTTGGAACCCTAATGATTCGGGATTTAGGAGGTTATCAAATCAGCAGAGTTCTGATTCCTAACACATGAAGAATCATGGTGTGGCAAGCTATGGTCAAGCCTAGAAAACTGGCAACTTAAAGAAGCAGTTAGGGCAGAATGAGAGAGTTAGCAGTAGAGGCTCTCCTGCCCTGAAACTGAAAGTGCCAGACACTACCACTTAATCTGGTATTCACCTATATTTCAGACCTTGGAATTCCTAACCTCCTATTAAGCCCAAAGTGTGTTGGGAAATAGGCAACTGTACTTGGTGGGAATGAGCTGGAGAGAAGTGGAGTAATGTCCCTCATCATGTATGTGAGGGTTTGTACAAACTGACAGAGCATTCCATACTTGGAGTTACCACACCCCACGAGTTGACATGCTCACACAAAAATATTCATGCAAGTAAACCCTTTCAGGAAGCAAACCAACTCTTTGCATGTCTAAGACTCAATTACAAGCCTAAATAGCTTTAAGAATGAGATTCATAATATTTTGACTCTGACAAGGCATTGTATAGTTCTTCGAGTAGTACATTTGAAAACCGGTCATTGATCGAGTGCTTGGTATACTAACTATTATGGCAAAAAGGGACCTGAGGCACATTTAAATTATGTTTTTTGCCCAAGAATTACACAACAGGCCCAAGAGAAGAATTTCAGACAGAGTGTTCTCTTTGATCCTCACTTGAGAACCAATGCACTGGCCCACAAATATAGTCTGTGTATTTATAATAACATTTTGTGAAATCGAGTTAATGTTCTCAAAGCATTTCAAAAGAGGATTCCTTGGACACTAAAATAAGACAGAGAGCAATGGTGAAGTCATAGGGGATACCCTGAACTCTGCTATAATCAGAACCCCGGCATAACAACAGCACTGTCATATTCAAAGCCCTACTGTGATCAAAAAGATGCCCTTCACAGAGGGCATTAAGAAAAAAAAAAGTATGTGAAAAGTTCAAATATTTGACAGAAATAGAACCCTGGTATGCTCAGCAATCACTATAATCAGAAATGTAGCATAAGCATTGCCTTCCTAAAATCTAAACACTAAAATACCATGAAACAGGATGTAAACAGAAAGAATATCATAAGAGCTCTTATATGAGAACTCTGACATCATGTGTCTCCTCACTCCATTGCATCAAATGGGAAAAGTGTTTATTTAATTTGAAGGGTGTGAGATATATATATAAGAGGAGGCGTGGCATAGCAGCCAACAATGGCGGACGTGTGATTATAGCGCTTCGCATTGGCCCAGATATTTCTCCTTAATAGAGAGTTGCCCGGGGTGTCTTGTGATAGCACACCCAGTTACGGAGGAGAGGTTCAATCAGAAGGGCCCGTACTGACGACCAGCACCGGCTGAGAGGAACGAGAGACGGGGTAGTGGAGAGGCAGTCTAGTCGCGGAGCAGCCCTGGGCGACCGGCTCCTGCATCTTATGTAGCTGGGAAGAGGAGCGGCGGTGCAGATGTGGGCATTGCCGTGAGAGTCCGGAGGAAGACGCACAGTGGCGGACGAGGTTGGAGGAACTGGACTGGACCGACCGGCACATGCTGCTGGGGAGTAAGACGCAACGAGAGGAGGTTTGCTGAGCCTGGCTTGGTGGGCTCGAGGATCGGACGAACGCTGCCCAGTCCCACCCTGCCACTGTGAAGGGGACGGGGGAGAGGAGATGGAGATCCCCTGACCTGACAGCCAAAGGAGTGAGAACAGAGAATCACAGAGGTGAGAGGTGGTGGAAAAACAGAGACTGAAGGACACTGTCTGGGGGATGGAGGGACAAATGAAAGTAGTGCAGCAAGGGAATCCACCCGAGTAAAATGGTCATGCTTTGGGCCACCGGAATGGGAACTACAACGAAACTTGAGCACTAGGAGTGCTGCGCAACACGACAGAGGGGTGTGAGTGTTGAACCCTCGACTACACCCCTCCTACTAGACTTGATCCATTAAGGCAAAGCCCGGTGGATAGGGCGGCAAGCACATCCCCTATCAGGCAGATCTACTGAGGGTCCAAGCCCCAACACTTCCTTAAGTGCTAGGACAATAAAGATTTGACTCTCAGAATACCCTGCCTGCTATAAAGCAAGTGCATGACTACCCAGCCTGGAGGCAGGGACTAGGGCTGAGTAATAAGTTTGTGCACAATAAGGAATCCCTCTCAGGCGATTCTGGATGGTTGGAACATGCAAGAGACGCTGCCAGACCAGACGGAGAGGCAAGAGGCCATGTCCACTAACATGCAATCTCAATTTGACAAAATTTGGACAGCAATGGTAGATACTAAAACCGCTCTTCAACAGGATATTGTGGCCGTTTCAGTTGTTCTGGGGTTACTATGTGCTGAACACTGAAACTTTGCGGAAAGAGTGCAAGAGACAGAAAGATCTGGCTAAATACAGCCAGCTCAAGAAGCGATTACATATCAAGTAGCAGAACTGACCGACTGAGTACGGAGATTGGAACATCGTGCGGAAGACGCACAAGGCAGCAACAGACGTAATAACATCCGATTAGTGAGGCTCCCGGAAGGAGTAGAAGGAAAACACATTGCGGTATACCTTGAGACTTGGCTCTGGACAGAAGTGGCCCCAAACAGACTCATGTACTTCTTCGTTCTGGAACGGGCACACAGAGTGCCCGTCCGTCCACGGTCCCCAGGCAGACATCCATGAACAGTGGTAGCCAAATTGTTGCATTAAGGAGGCAGGGATATAATACTGAACTGTGCCTGCAAAGACAGCCCCTATTCCATTGAGAATAGAAAAGTGAACATGTTTTCTGATTATTCGGCTGCAGTTCAAGAAAAAAAGAGCATGATACGTTGAAGTGAAAAGGGCATTGAGAGAGGTGGGGATACAGTACTCCCTACTGTTCCCTGCCAAACTAAAAATCATTATTGGCAGTGAGACGCATTTCTGTGAGGAACCCCCGTGAAGCATGGGACTGGCTGGAGGCACATAAGACAGGGACTCCTTGGATACGGAAGAAGCACAAGCAGCAAGATGAAAAGCTTGGACCTACTAGGCAATGCCGGAGATTCAACGACATGAGCAACAAATGAGACCCACTTTGTCGCAAAACCACACCGAGCTAGGGCGAGCAATCAATGCGGCAACGGACACCGCAAGACAACACTGCGCTGATTTGTGGAGGCTCCAACACGGAAGGGAACGAGATTACTCCTACTACTCACATACCATGACTTACATACCAGATTTGCCCGGAGTTGAGGGGCACTCCTGTCACACACTTAACTACGGGGACAGGAGAGCATGTCTATTCCTCGGATTTAATTAATGATGAATTTAGAAAATAATATGAGATCCTATATGGGCGGACAGAGTTCATACCTAACACGGACCAAGAAGCACTTCTGGACAAACTTCACTTACCAACACTTCCACAAGGGGGTGCCGGAGGTACTGGGGGGGTGGGGGCTCTGTTATAGCCCTGGAATTACATTAAGTCATCAAGGAAATGGCCAAGGGGAACACGCTGGGGCCTAACGGCCTTCTGGCTGAATTTTACTTGACGTATAGGGATGCACTGATTCCCAAACTAAAAAGCTTATATAAGATGGAATGGGACAGAGGTAAATTATCGGAATCGACTAGGACTGCATTAGTGGTCAGAACAGGTTTATCCCGGGCAGGAGCACTTTGCCTTAAACTGCGCAGATTGTTTCATATCTTATAACACCTAGAGACGCGATCACAAGCAGAGGCCACCTTGAAAAAGCATTTGATTCTATCCACTGGGACTTTCTGACCAAGGTCATGTGACGCATTGGCCTGGGAGAGGGCTGGATAAAGTGGGTGGAACTATTATATAAGAAACCCACGGCAAGGGTGCGAACAGGGGATACGGTCTTTCCTGAATATGCCATTTTTAGGGAGACTAGACAGGATTGCCTCTTATCCCCTTTATTTATTTGCACTTGCCATAGAACCTCTGGCATCCTGGTTCTGAGCAGGAGAGACACTTAATGGCGTCGCCATACTATTTCACTATACGCAGATGATATGCTCTTATATCTGGAAAGCAATGGGAAGGGTGTAAAAGACACTATTGAAAGACTGGAGAAATTCAGGAGGGTGTCTGGCCTATGACTGAACCGCGCAAAGACCTGTCTTTTCCCCCGTATAAAAGATACTCAACCATCACCACATATTCAGCTGGGAATCAGATGGGAACCCTTCTTTTTTCGATACCTCGGTATTCAAATCTATCATGCTATGGCTGATGTATATGAGGGAAACCTGGGTAGAGCATATCGTTCAATAAAAGTAATGTTGTTTTTTGGAGATCCCTAAAATTTTACCTGATGGCTCGTACAGCAGTAACGAAGATGGTGGTGTTATCCTGGCTACTCTATCTGTTTGTTAATATACATATTAATATTCCAGTGGGGTGGTTCCATCGGCTGGATGCATTAATTAGAGACCTTATATGGTATGGGACCAGACAAAAAGTGTCTCTCGCAACTTTGAAACGTCCCCCAACAGACAGTGGAATGGAGATACTGGACTATGAGTTATATTATCTAGCGGCACAACTGCAACGGATTGCCAGGTGACTCGGAGGGGCACAGCGAGGGGGGTGGACCAGCTGGGCTTAGCTCCTTAACGAGACAGGTTGTTGCCGTGGTTATTGAGAGCAGACGTGCTGATTCCACACCCCACGCTACTGATGAGGGCGGCACCATATGTTTGGAAGAGGAGTCAGATGAGAGCTTGTAGGCCAGCGACATATGCACCTGAGCTACATATAGTGGGTTTCCCGCATGGCACACCAGTTACTTATTCTATGACGGCGGAGTGTCGAAGTTGGTCACCTGCACGTTTGGTGACTGTTGGCAACTGTTATCAAGAAAGAGAACGTATTCCACTGGGAGATCTGTCGGACACTCGAGACTTACTTGAGTGCCCAATTTTTGACCTACAAGGCAGTGACAAGTGTGTACGCAGAGCTATGGAATTGCAGAAGCCAAGAACCCCCTATGCACGCAGTACTTCAACTTCTCCTTTCACTGGGATGGGCTAACAGAGTGATCACCTTGTTATAGTGGGCATTGAATGAAATGAGACATACACCCCTAACAAGACTGAGAGAAAAATGGGAAGGGATATTTGGAAAAGAAATATCAGAAAAAGACTGGAGCAGAATGTTGAGCTACCCCAAGAGTGTCTCACGTAACACTAGACTTCAATATATTCAATTTAACTTCCTCCATATGACCTTTCTGACGCCGCATATGATACAGGTGATTTATGGAGGGAAGGCCCAGAGATGTGAAATGTTGGTCAAGGACTTTAGTCACATAATGTGAGAGTGTACTTCTTCACAAGGGTTTTGGGGTGCAATAATAAACAGACTACACAACATACTTGTTCGTCCGGTCCCATGTACCTTAGAGGTATGTCTGATGGGAAAGTTCCCCAGGTCTTAGAAGGGAAATGTTGGGTGCCGATTCATGGACCTAACTTTGGCTTTGGCGAAGAGACGCACCACGATGGCCTGGAAATCGGACAGAGGTCCCAGTTTTATCACATGGGAAAAAGATGTCACGACGTGGGTGGGGGCAGAAGGGCACATCCTTCGGAAAGAGGATAGTAAAGGGATTAGGAGGTGCTCTATAGCACATCTCTGAGATGAGATAATGGAGGCCTGGTTGAAACCAACTGTAGTTGCTCAATCTGATACAGGGGAGAGCTCTGATTAGAGCCACAGATCATGGGGACAAACTGACTGGGGAGGGACTGAAATGGAGGACTGACAAACAAACAAAGGTCTAAAAGAGGTGAAAGGAGGAACATGTGACTTGCCACACAGGCTACAAGAGGGATATGGTACAGGACCACCCAGACACCGGGCCCATAGGTATATGTTTGCCTTAAACCCCTGGCCCAAAATCAAGGGGATGACATGACAAGAAGGAATAGGCAGTATAGTGTGGCCCTTCTGCTGCCTGGCCTCCTGCCAACGTCTACAGGACGATAAACAGAGTCACCAATCCATGCCTACCTTTCTATGTTTTTACTTAGTTTAATTTTGTTCTCTTGATTGGTGTTTAATTCCAAAGTTTACTAGAGTACGGTACAGATTGGAATACATTAAAGGAACTCTTCATCCCCCACACAATACACAGTCAGCTCTTGGAATCACCAATTTAACAGTTATTCCCCATCAGAATACCTCCAACAACTAAAAAGCTAATAGGAAAGTAGTAGATCTACATTACAGTCTCAACATGTAAAGAACTATGTTGACTTATGGGTTGGTAATTTGAGGGGGTTGCTAGAAGACAAACTGGAGGATACCAAGAGGAGTAAGGAAACAGAGAGCTGGAAAGTACGTACTAGAAGAGAAGTCTGAGTTCGCGAATATATAGCAGTCTAGTGTTGATGCAAAGAACTGGAAATGTATAGGAGATAATAGCTGAGGAGGGCGCAGTATTCTAAGAATACAAAATGATGTATAAATACCTCAAGCTATGATTACTATAATAGGAATACGATTGTATGGATTAAATACCAATAGAGAGAGTTTGGGGGAGGGGGGAACATATATAGTTTTTTTTTTTTTTTTTTTACCTACTGCCGGTCCCCAGAAGGTAATTATAGTTAGGACCCAGTTGCCCTAGATGAAGTGTTTTTTGTTTTGCTAATGACTTTGGCCACATTTGACAAATTGTCACCATTTTTTAAAAATTAGTTTGCCACTCACTTCAGCTGCTGTCTGACAAGTTTTGGGGTGATTTGTCAAGCGGGGGCTGGGAAAAGGGGAGGCAGTCTTAAAACGCATTTTCCCCATGTAATTTCCCATAGGGATTTTAAGCACGACTACAGCCGAACTGATGACCGGAATTACACCAAATATGGCAGAAAGCTAGATCTTGGTCCAGAAAGAGCTTGTTTTTGGAATTTGGTGTAAATTTGTTAAGTGGTTTTGGAGTTATTAAAAAAAAGATTTATTCACATCTAGAGATGTGCATTCACCGCAGATCTGCGGATCCACATGCCAACAACATCCACAACAATGTTGTGACGGTCTGGCCGCAAAAGTTGCAGCTGCCATTTTGTGTACAGGGACTCAGTCGGGGAAGGGGGTGAATTAAAAGTGACAGAAGGGGGTCAGCGTAAACGTACCCTGACCCCATGGGACTGATGGAGGAGCCTGGGAGGGCCCCCTCCCGGCCAACAAATTGCCCAAAACATTTCTTTTGGGGGTTCGCGAGGCTCCATGGATCCACCATGGCGCTCAGTGTGGCCCCCTGTGTGATTCCACACTGGATCCGCGGATCCAGACCCCAATTAAAAAAAAACATACACCCACTCAGACATCCATTCACACACTCACAACCCCACTCACAGATCCACAAAACCACTACCACACCCAGTCACAGACCAACACAGCCACTCACACAGACTCCCACACAGTCATAAACCCATTAACAGACCCACACAAACCTAGTCACAGACCCGACCACAGACCCAGAGTGTGGGGTTGGCTGCATGCGAGAGGTTTGTCAACCAACCCCTACTGTGCATGGCAGGAAAGGAATTCACATATGGTAATTAAATATTAGTTTAAGTTAAAAAAAAAAAAAAAGAGAAATTCACTGAAAAAAAAGGTTACAGGAATTTTATAAATATGATACAGAATTAAAAAATACCTTAGAAATTCACTAAAAGAATTCCCTAAGGTAACTGTAACTCGCGCCCTCATGATGCACTGCTAATTACCCCACATATTACAGTAATCATGACATTAGCTATCACTTCACTGATAATATCACTGCAACATTTGCAATAAAATTATTGATGAAAAACTCTGCATTGTGGGAGCGTGAGTTATAGTTACCTTAGGGCACGAGTTTTAGTAGGTTTTATTTGTGTAAAATCTGAACCTAACTATAATCTTTGTTTTTTTTAGGGAAAAAATATTTATATTTATACAGATAAAACATAATTACTACAAAAAAACAAAGATTACAGGCATGTCATAGTTAGACTGACATTTTACTCATAGAAAACCATAGAAATTCAGCAGTTATATGTATACTTATAGGTATACTTACATTAAGAAACTATAACTTGTTACCTAAAGTTACTTTCCGGCATGAGTTATAGTTTCTTCAGATAAGTATAACTATAAGTGTAACTATAACTGCTGAGGTTCTATGGTTTTCTACAGGCAAAACGTCAACATCAACCTAACTAGAACATCCCTGTAACCTTTGTTTTTTTCATTGAGTTTCTATCGTTTTTTAAACAACAATATAACCACTGCCGCGCAAGGGGTTAGCTGCAATGCATGCACCCAAACCCAAGCTGTGCACAGCTTTGGCTGTACACAGAATGGGTTTGGATGCAGTGGGTGTATTATTTTCCATTTTTCTCTGGATCTGCAGATCCTCCGCAAGTTTACACAGGGGGAGCAGTACTGAGCCCAGCAGTGAAGCCAGAGAAAATTTAGCAATTTGTTGCCCATAAGGGGTCTCCTCCCTCTTTATGTGTTTTTGCACACTTGTATCCCACCCCAATGTGGGGAAACAAAATGATTGCTGCTGCAACTTTTCTGTCAAGTTGCGGCCAACCAATCAGGGCCCTGCTTTTCCACTGGATCTGTGGATCCTCTGTGGGGTGATCTGCATCCCTATATATCTATATATTTTTTTAACCTTAAGTAACTCCGAAACTACTGAACAGATTATAAAAAATAAAAAACAACAAGCATGGGCTCCAGCATTTGTTTTTTTTTTTATAGGCCCCCGGGTGGGCCAGGTGCCGGGGGCATTAAAGATGTTGTGAGGGTGGGATTGGGGGTCCCCCCGCCCCACTGCCCTGGGGTCCACCACCTCCCCAGGGTTTTCATTTTTATATATGCAGGGGGGCCCGCTTCCCTGGGGACCGCCACCTCTCCAGGGCTGTGTTAATTATAATCTGCGAGGGGGGGGCGCCCGGCCTCCTCCTGCTGCCCCAGGGACCACCACCCCCTGGGGCAATAAATGTAATTAATGCAGGGGGGCCTGTGCCGCCCCGCACACCAAGGACCACCCCCCCCTGGGCAAAAAGTAATTTATTTGCAAGGGCTGTGTGGCCCCCCTGCTACCGGGGACCACCAAATATTTTTTTTAAAGAAAGGGGGCCCCTTTGTGACCCCCACACCCTGGGGGCCATCACCCCACCATGGCTATTCTCGTTGGAGGGCATCTGGGTCGGCTCCTGCTGTGTCCCGAGGTGCCCATCCCCGGGACATAGCTGTTTGCTGTGGCTTGGCATTTATCTCTGTCCTCTGCAGGCATGCAAGGAACAGAGATGAAATGCTTCAGCAAGCACAGAGCTGCTGTTAAAACAGCTCCGTGCTTGCTGAAGCAATGGCACTGCGTGGGAACCCTTAAAGCTAAAGAAGGATGGATTAGAGGGAGCCCTTGAGGGCTCCCTCGCAGTCCCAGATAGCCAATAAAGGACTGAAATAAAACTTTTTAAAAACAAAACCCATTGCTCAGTGTGAAGGTTGCAGACCTTCACACTAAGCTTTAGGGGTTCGACTCCAGCTGGACTCATTTCTTTTTTTCTTTTTTTTACAACTTTTTATATTTTAAAAAACAAAAACATTTTTTTTATTTCAAATTGAAGACAACTCATTCTAAACATATCACACATCAAAGCCTAAAAAAACTCTATTTCTCTCCCTCTCACTTTCTTTCGCTCTCCGTCTCTCTTTCAATCAATTCTCCCACTCACACACCCACTCAGGCACTTATGTACCCACTCACAGACCCAATCAGACACTCACAGACCCACTCACCCACCCACTCGCAGAGCCACTCAGACCCTCATGCACTCACTCACAGCCCTGGTCAGACCTTCATGCACCCACTCAGACCCCCTCAGACAGTTGCACACCCATTCACACACCCACTTAGACCATCACACACCCACTCACACACCCGCCGCCACTCTGATGCACCCACTCACAGACCCGTGCACATATTGGCGCACCCACTAAAACACTGATGTATGAACTCACACACCCAGACAGACACTCTGACAGTCACTCTTACTCCCAGATACAGCCTCTCACGCCTATTCTCACACCCTGAGAGGCAGCGGCCAACTTCCGCCTTGCATGGGCAAAGGACCCTGCACCGCATTGGGTTGGGTGTTTGGGGGGGTTGGACGCAGGGATTGGCTGCAGGCAAGCCCTTGCGGGCAACCCCTACTGCGCACAGGAGAAGGTCATGCACGGTGCAAGGTAGGGTGTTTACAGGGGGTTGACTTCAGGGGCTGGCCAAAGGCCAGGCCTTGTGGCCAACTGCTGTCGCGAACAGCCAAAGGCTGTGCGCAGTGGTGGCTGGATTCACGTATAACAATGAAAATTACTATACGTTAAAAAACCATAGAAATTCACAGACAAAAAAAAACCAAAGTTTACAGGGACATTATAGTTAGGTTCGGAATTTACTCGTACAAAACCACAGAAATTCAGCAGTTAGAGTTTTTTCAAGTAACAAACTCCTGTCCTAAGGTAACTTTGACTTGCGCCTTTGCCCTGCACAGCTAATTAATCCACCTATTATAAAATTTATGACATATCCTATGCCATCTTTCATATTCTCACTGCAACATTTGCAATAAAATTATTGATGAGACAACTATGGATGGCGAGAGCGTGAGTTATAGTTACCTTAGGGTGCGAGTTTTAGTTACTTGAAAGAATTCTAACTATAACTGCTGAATTTCTATGGTTTTGTACGAGTAAATTCAAAACATGACTATGACGTCCCTGTAACCTTTTTTTTCCAGTGAATCTATATGTTCGTGGCATGTAGTGCTGCAGATTCACATTCTATGTATATCCATTCTGACATCTAGTGTTGGGCTCAGAGTGTTACAAGTTGTTTTTCTTCGAAGAAGTCTTTTAGGAGTTACGGGATCGAGTGACTCATCCTCTCGGTTCCATTGCGCATGGGCATCGACTCCATTGTTAGATTGTTTTCCCGCAGAGGGTGAAGAAAGGAGTGATAGAGTATTTAACAGAAAAGAGATGCCCATGCAAATGTAGAAGTATATACATATGTACAAATGTTAGTAACAAACGACTACAGGCTTCCGGGGAGGAGGGAGGGTGCATGTGAATCTGCAGCACTACATGACACAAACAGATGTAGACTGAGTAAGTGACATTTTCCATTCAATGGCATGTGTAGCTGCGGATACACATGCTATGCATAGACTACAAAGCAGTTAGTCCTCCCCAAAAAGCAGTGGCTAGCCCGTAGGAGTTGAAGATGTTTGAAATAATTTTCTTAAGACAGCTTGTCCTACAGTGGCTTGTTGGTGTGAGAAAACATTAACAAAGTAGTGTTTAGTAAATGTATGAAGGGTTGACCATGTAGCTGCTTTACATATATCAACGATTGGTATGTTTCCTAAAAAAACCATTGTTGCACCCTTCTTTCTTGTAGAATGTGCTTTAGGAGTGATTAAAAGTTGTCTTTTTGCTTTGACAGAACTTGTTTGTAAACATCCAACAATCCATCTTGCTAAATCTTGTTTTGATATAGGATCGCCTGTATGTGGTTGTTGGAAAGCAACAAAAAGTTGCTTTGTTTTCCGAAACGGTTTAGTTCTTTCTATATAGTACACATTTGCTCTTTTAAGATCTAGGGTATGAAAAGCTCTTTCTGCCACAGAATCTGGCCGTGGAAAGAAGACTAGCAATTCCACTGTTTGATTGATGTGAAAAGGAGATACTACTTTTGGTAGAAATTTTTGATTAGTTCTTAGTACAACCTTATGTTTGTGTACTTGGAAAAAAGGTTATTCAAGAGTGAATGCTTGTGTTTCACTAACTCTTCTTAAAAAAGTAATAGCCACAAGGAAGGCAACCTTCCATGTTAGAAATTGAATTTGACAAGAGTGCATGGGTTCAAAAGGAGGTCCCATAAGTCTTTTAAGTACAATATTTAAATTCCATGATGGAACTGGTGGTGTTCTGGGTGGAATGACGCATTTTAATCCTTCCATGAATGCTTTAATAACAGGAACTCTGACTAAAGAACTATGTTGAATAGTTTGTAAGTATGCAGATATTGCATTAAGATGTATTTTTATGGAGAAAAAGCCAAAGTTTATTTTTGTAAATGAAGTAAGTAACATACAATATTTTGTATGGATGCTGTATATGGATGTATGGTTTTAGATTGACAACAGTAGACAAATCTTTTCCACTTGTTTGCATAGCACTGTCTAGTAGTGGGTTTTCATGCTTGTTTAATGACTTCCATACATTCAGATGGACGTTTTAAGTATCCAAATTCTATGACTTCAGGAGCCAAATCACTAGATTCAGAGCATTGGGGTTTGGATGCTTGATTTGACCTTTGTTTTGTGTTAACAAATCTGGTCTGTTTGGAGCGAGGCACTACAGACAGGTCTAGTAGTGTCGTGTACCAAGGTTGACATGCCCATGTTTGTGCTATGAGTATCATGTTGAGTGACGTTTGACGCAACTTGTTGACCAGAAGTGGTGGGAGTGGGAAACGGGGAAAAGCGTAAGCAAATATCCCTGACCAATTGATCCATAGAGCATTACCCCTGGATACGGGATGTGGGTCTCTGGATGCGAAGTTTTGGCATTTTGTGTTTTCGCTTGTTGCAAATAGATCTATATCTGGTGTTCCCCACCTCTGAAAGTAGTTTTGAAGTACTTGGGGGTGAATCTCCCATTTGTGTGTTTGTTGGTGATTTCTGCTGAGGGTATCTGCCAACTGACTGTCTATTCCTGTAATGTACTGTGCTATTAGGTGAATTTGATTTTGTGAATTGCCCATTTCCAAATTGTTTGGGCTAGAAGGGACAGTTGAGATGAATGTGTCCCTCCCTGTTTGTTGAGATAATACATAGTTATCATGTTGTCTGTTTTTATAAGAACATTCTTCTGTTTGAGAAGAGGTTGAAATGTTTTTAGAGCAAGGAATAGAGCTAATAACTGTAAGTGGTTTATGTAAAGCTGTTTCTGTTTGACATACCATTGCCCTTGAATGGTGTGATTGTTTAGGTGCGCTTCCCATTCAATCATTAATGCATCTATTGTGATCATGGTCGGAGGCACAGGGTCTTGAAACAACCGCCCCTTCATTAAATTGCTGCAAAACCACCATTGATGGGACATATGTATCTGGCGGTCCATCAACACTAGATCTTGAAGGTGACCGTGTGCCTGTGACCATTGTTGTGCAAGGCACTGTTGTAAGGGCCTCATGTTTAATCCTGCATGTGGGACTATTGCTATGCAAGATGCCATCATTCCTAAGATCTTCATGATAAATCTTACAGTGCATTGTTGATTTGGCTGTATAAGTGGAATTAGATTTTGGAAAGCTTGTATCCTTTGTGTATTTGGATACGCTAGAGCTAGGTGAGTATTCAGGATAGCACCTAAATACGGTTGTACTTGTGCTGGTTGAAGGTGTGACTTTTGGTAGTTTATAGAAAATCCTAGTGTGTGCAGAGTTTCTATCACGTAACATGTATGTTTTTGGCATTGTGTATGATTGTTTGATTTTATTAGCCAATCGTCTAGATATGGAAAGACATGGATGTGTTGTCTTCTTATGTATGCTGCTACTACTGCTAGACACTTTGTGAACACCCTTGGAGCTGTTGTTATGCCAAAAGGTAACACTTTGAACTGGTAGTGTTTTCCTTGTATGACAAACCTGAGGTATTTTCTGTGTGCTGGGTGGATGGGTATGTGGAAATACGCATTTTTGAGGTCTATGGCTATCATAAAATCTTGTTTTTGTAGCAGTGGAATAACATCTTGCAGAGTTACTATGTGAAAATGTTCTGATAGGATGTAAAAATTGAGGGGCCTGAGGTCTAATATTGGCCTGAGGGTGCCATCTTCTTTGGGAATTAGGAAGTATAGAGCGTATACCCTTGTTCCCTGTTGAGACTGTGGAACTAGTTCTATTGCTTGTTTGAGTATTAGAGATTGAACCTCTTGTTGTAACAGAACTGTATGTTCTGGGGATAAATTGTGATATCTTGTTGGAATATTTGGAGAGGTGTTTATCAATTCTAGGCAATAGCCATTGCAGATAATAGATAATACCCAGTTGCCTGTGGTGATATTTGGCCAATGAGAGTGGAACTGCTGTAGTCTTCCCCCCACAGGAGATGTGTGGAGTGGAAGGGAGGGAAGGAAGTCACTGCTTTGGTTGTGTTGTTGGTTGTTTAGAGGTTTGGAATTTACCTCTATTTCTAGAGTATTGACCTCTGTATGTTCCTCTAAACGCACCTTGCTAGTACTGGGTTTGATATGGTTGTTTTGTTTGTGAGGTAGAAGCCTCAGAGGATTGTGCTCTAAAACCTCCTTGAAATTGAGGCTTACGGAATGACCCCCTATATGGTGTATTATACAGAGCACCCATTGCCCTTGCTGTATCAGAGTATTTTCGCAATTTCTCTATTGTAGTGTCCACTTCTGGGCCAAAGAGGTGCTTTTTTTATCAAAAGGCATGTTTAACACAGCCTGTTGGATTTCTGGTTTAAAACCAGAGGAGTGTAGCCATGCATGTCTTCTGATGGTAATGGCTGTGTTAACGCTCCTTGTAGCTGTATAAGAAGCATCAGGGGCAGATCTTATTTGATTGTTACTGATGGTGTTACTGATGGCTTGCCCTTCCTCTACTACTTGTTGTGCCCGCTTTTGGTGTTCTTTTGGGAGATGGTGTATGATATCCTGCATTTCATCCCAATGAGCTCTATCATAGCGGAATAGTAGTGCTTGAGAATTAGCTATTTTCTATTGATTTGCTGCTTGGGACGGAACCCTTTACCTGCAGCGTCAAATTTCCTGCTCTCTTTATCAGGAGGGGGTGCATCTCCTGAAGACTGGCTATTTGCCCTCTTTCGAGCTGCACTAACCACCACTGAATCTGGAGGCACCTGATGAGTAATATAATCTGGGTCAGAGGGTGCAGGCTTATATTTCTTTTCTATTCTAGGTGTGATGATTCTGGATTTCGCAGGCTCATTAAAAATTTGGTCTGTGTCTTTTACCAAGCCTAGTAACATTGGGAGGCATTGGTACCTAGAATGTGTTGAAGATAATGTATTAAACAAAAAATCTTTTTCCAATGGTTCAGTGTGCATTGTTACCACATGATAAGCTGCAGCCCTGGCTATGACCTGGTTGTATACTGTGGTATCCTCAGGTGGAGATGGTTTGGATGGGTAGGTATCTGGGTCGTTATCTGGGATGGGACCAGGATCATAAAGGTCCCATGGATCTACTATGTCTTCTAGTGAATAAAAAGAGTGTGTTGGAGAAGGCATTGGTGGAGGGCTGGTGTGAGGAGAGAGCTGTGGAGAATGAGGAGGAGAAGACTGAGGAGGTACTGACTTCTCTTTTTGGTTTTGCACTTTAGCTGGTGGCTGTGCAGTGCCCAGTTCTTGGAATGCCAGCTTTCTCTATGTTTTTAGAGGAGGTGCTGTAATAATTCTCCCTGTCTCTCTATGGATGTGTATTCTAGATTATCTCTCATCCATAATTTGTAAAATGGGCTCTATGTCTGACTCTTACTCAGAGGTTTTATGGCTTTCTCAATTTATTGGGAAGCCCTTGCTCCTCTGTATATGATGTCTTTTTCAGTTCCGAAGTCTATTGTTTTTTTCGGTATCGCAAATGTTGTGGAAGGTCTTATCTCCGAAGCTGCCTTTCGAATTTTCGACTCTGAAAGTTGGTGTTTCCTGCTGGAGTCCGAAATGGAGCCCTTTATAGTTTTACTCAACTCCTAAGTAGTCGGAGTAGTGGCCTTTTTCGGCGCCGAACCCAGAGGTCGGTCGCTGACAGTCTTTTTTCGGGCCGAACCATGGCCTTCCGGCAATCGTGTACCCAAGGCCTTAGGATGTTTCTTGTGTGGGGGTGCAGGGGCAGACGTACTCACATGCTGGCCACCGGTGATGGGTCTGTCGTCTTCGGATTCCTGTTCGGACTCTGTGTCTCGGATAGAGACTGCTGTCTGAGCCTGCTCTTCTTCGGTGATGTTGAGATGTTCACTGCTCTTCGACACCATTTCAAGCCTTCGTGCTCTTCGATCTCTAAGAGTCTTTTTTGATCGAAACGATCGACAGGCCTCACAGTTTTCCTCCCGATGGTCTAGAGAAAGGCACAAGTTGCAAACCAAATGCTGGTCTGTATATTGGTACTTGGCGAGGCACTGAGGGCAGAATCGGAATGGAGTTGGTCCATCAGGCTCTCCACGAGGTCGGCCCGCATAGCCTGAATTGGACGCACGCGCCCCGAAGGGCGAACAAAGTGATTTCCTGACGGTACTACCGGTTCGATGCTAGATGGAGAACGCGATCTAGACAATACAGACGAAATGGAAGGTTTTTAAAGTTTTCCGAATTGAAATCTCGGAGCGAGAGGAAACACGTCCGAACCTGATGGCGGAAAAAAAACAATCTAACAATGGAGTCGATGCCATGCGCAATAGAACCGAGAGGAGGAGTCCGAAAAGACTTCTTAGGAGAAAAACAACTTGTAACACTCCGAGTCCAAAACTAGATGTCCGAATGGATATGCATAGCATGTGTATCTGCAGGTACACATGCCATTGAACATATATATATATATATATATATATATATATATATATATATATATATATATATATATATATATGTAATACTGTGCCTGGAGTGGTAAATGGCTTTTGTCATTTTACAGCTCGGCAAGGTTGACACTGTGTCAAACCTATGCTTAAAGACTTTGCTGTATAAATGGTAAAATACTTTGTCACTATCTAGCTTGGCGTGGATAGCTCTGTGCTGATCCAATGCTTAAAAACTTTGCTAGATAAACAGACATTTGAGGTAAGCAAATCAAGAGTGTCGTCGGTGTTGCAGAGTGCTCCTTACTAGAGCTCCTCTCCACCTAAACTTGGGAACTACCCAGAGTTCTCTATTCTTTCTTGCATAATTTATGCGTCACTCTAACCCTGAAAGGGATTTGTTTTGACTTATACTGGGTGCTCCCTTGCGTCTGGACAAAACTAAACCTCTCTGATGAGCTCTAATGAGAGCAAAACACGTGTCAGGGGTTGCTTTTACTCATTCCAGATTGGCTTGGACGGTATTATACCAGTCCAAAGCTGTAATACTGTGCCTGGAGTGGTAAATGGCTTTTGTTATTTTACAGCTCGGCAAGGTTGACACTGTGTCAAACCTATGCTTAAAGACTTTGCTGTATAAATGGCAAAATACTTTGTCACTATCTAGCTTAGCGTGGATAGCACTGTGCTGATCCAATGCTTAAAAACTCTGCTAGATAAACATACATTTGAGGTGAGCAAATCTAGAGTGTCCCTGGTGTTGCAGAGTGCTCCTTACTAGAGCTGCTCTCCACTTAAACTTGGGAACTACCCAGAGTTCTCTATTCTTTCTTATATATATATATATCCACACACAAATATATATACACACACACACACACACACATATATATATATGTATATACACAAAGTAGCAAAACATGTGTATTAATAAATATTCTGCTATAACTTTCTGTGCCACTGCAATTGTGCGATTCTGCAGCAAGGCTATTTTCTGCTACACTATGGATTTGCCAGATTTACTACAGAATGCCTTGAGACCCTTATTTGTCAGATTTACTACAGAATGCCTTGAGACTATTATGAACGCCTTGTGACCCTTACGGGTGAGTAGATGTGCTCTATAAACCCTGATTTTATTTGACATAATCCATGTTCTGCTGCATGGGCCACTGTTAAATATGGGTTTTATGCCACTACATTTAAATGCAGTTATGCAATAGAAGCAAACAAAATTGTATTATCTAAATCAGAAATCAAGCAAACAAAAATGTATTATCTAAATCAGAAATCAGTCATTCAGCATGTGTTCAATAACTTATGTGAGGTCTTTAGGCGCTGGGAAACTAAGAGACATATAAGAGGATCAGAACAGTGCACTGAGCTTGAAATCTACATGTCGGAAGTTCCTATTCTCAACTGCTGGGAGCGATATGCATCTATCAGTTGTAAGACCACCACTGATGGTAGTATCCTTTACTCACGAGACTTAGGGCCTTTCATCTGGCAAAAGGTGGTAATATTACTGTTAAAATAAGCTGAGGCCCAAACTTGCCTATACTAAAGGACGGGATCTAGAGGGTACCCATTATTTCATGAAAGCCAGTGAAGGCAAAGCAGTCTCTCCTATTGAAACAATAGCCGGGGCCCTAAGCAAATTGTAGATGGTTTAGGAGTCTTACTGGGAGGCCCTCAAATAAGACAATACAGTCAACCAGCCTTGTACTGAAGAATGTGCACACCTCAAAAGCACATTTTAATTAGGGACAGATTGAGAAGATCCTAATTAACCAGTTGGTATCAATGATTAAGATTAGGGTATGCAGTTCCTGCAAGACAGGCAAAGCTTCCTTAAACATAAACTTAGGTGAATATTAAGAAGTTACAATCTTCCTTTCAGATCTAAGAAACGTTTTTTAGTATCTCAGGTGTCAGAGGCAGCCCACTGGAATGCATTCAAGCTAGGACAATCTTCAGACCTTTTAATAAAGGTTTGTAGCAGCCAAAGTAGCTGACATGCAAATGAGATCCAGTCTCTTGGAAAGAGGAAAGTACTTGTTACTAGTTTGTGAAGTAAAGTTAAAAATAAACACAATTTATCAACCAATCAGGATTTATAAAGTGCAGCTAATCACCCGATAGGTTATCCAAACACATATTTTAAAGATGATCACCAAGAGCAGATCAATTTGTGCCACTTTGTGGGAATCCTTTAAGGCACACATGCAGTTAATATGTTTTGCAAAACAGCATGGGGTGTGCAAAGCCCTCAGGAGTTGGCTTGACCTGCCTGAGTGTACAATTCAAGCCCTTGAACGGGAATACATGCAAGATCAGCCCCCTCACGCATCTGCTGACACTAGAAACAAAAACATCAAATGTACAGTCCTTGCATTTCAAGAAGTCAAACATCTGCATAAGCATGTCAGAGCTCAGGGGCATGGGGAAGCTGAGGGACCCGGGAGAGCCCTAACCATGTTCACAAATGAGAGCAAAGTTCAGCTCAAGTAGCCAGGAGTTTGCGCAAATCGTGCATGTCTCGCTCCTGGCTGCCTGATCTGAACATGAAGAACGTCTGTCAGGCTGACCTTTGCCAAACCTGACAGACACTCTTCATGAGAGGCAAAATGTGTGTGTGGGGGGGAGGGAAGGGACCCTCCGCCCTAAAGGACTGGCCGCGGGTGGCTGACAGTCACAGGAGCTGCTGCTGCTTGTGAGAGATAATGGTGAAATGCTTTATGAGAGTATACTGCAAGAATTTGTGGACACTACAGTAAACTGTACATATCACGTACATTCCACAAACCAGAGGATCACAGCACATACTTTGATCTCATTACCTTGACATGGCTATAGGGCCTCCATCGTCTCTTCCTAGATGACTCACTTGCCTTAGACAAAATAGTAGCTGCCATCGCTGAACTCCCTGCCTTCAAGGACCTGGTTAAGCCTGGTTTCCCGGCTGACGTTTACAAAGTGTTTTTGTCTCATCTGCCCCACCCAATCTCCTGCAGGTGTATGAGGAGGTGCTACAGCAAGGCACACTCCCTCCTACACAGAGACAATCTTTATTACACTTCTGAAACCTGACAAATCACCTCTTTACACTGCATCCTGCAGACACCTTTCACTTATTAACATGTATGCCAAAATGTTGGTACTGGCTAAATAACTCTTGCTGTTGCTTGATTTGGTTCTTCATGGCCAGGGAGGATTCTTTCCAGTAAGGTCAACCACTCATAACCTTCAAACACTGTTTGCTTTGTTACACCAACTAAGGCCAGAGGAAGATGCAGTGGCAGTTGTTTTTCAGATGTCACAAAGTTTTCGATTCTATTGAAAGGCACGGCACTTCCTGTTCATTGTTTTGACCCATATGGGCTTCCCGGCCAAGTTCATTAAACTAATACAGCGGTTATATACAAATCCCACCAGCAGGATACGTCAGAATGGATTGCTGTCAGATCCCTTTCCGATGTATACTATATGCTCTGGCCACCTAAGTCACTGGTGTGAGCCACTGGGAAATTGCAGAGCCATAGGGGTTAGCATTTTCACAGAGCAGTCTTATCGTTCCCCTCTAAGCCAATGACATCACTGTTTATCTATGTGACCAGGCCCACATCCATGACCTGGTAATCAGAGAATTCACTCTTATTAAAGCACCGTCTGGCATAACTATTAACTTGAACAAAATGACTATTTTTCCTTTAACAAAGGGAGTCCAGAACTTGGGAGTCCAGAACCTGGGATTCCCACTCCCCTGCCTTCCAACTCAGATAAAAACCTGGGTTGGTGTAGATTAGTAGAGTTAAGATAGCTGTCATTACTGACAACTATGGGTTCACCATAGCTAAACCTGAAGACCAGGTGCATCGGTGGAGAAAACTCCTGTTTTTATTGATGGGCAGAATTACAATAACGAAGGTGTCTAATGAGCACAATGGATTGAGTGGGTAAACAACCTCGGGTCAAATGCGAAATACTCACTTTGCCATACATAAAGGAGGCCTAGCTGCTTCGGATTTTTAACTATATTACTATTGTGTGCAGGCTCAAGTCACACAGTACTGGATGAAGTCACCTTCCCTACATGGCCATGCGCGAGACGGAACATAACACCCTGCTACCCCCGGGAGCATTAATTGGGCAGACTCTACACATTACTTATCCAGAAATAAACTTTGTGGCCAGCACACAGTTGGCCTGCTGAGATTGGGCTTTGTAGAAGAACGGAATGACCTGTAATTTACTCCCATCTAAACCTGCCATGCATTATCCCCTACATTTGATCACAAGAGCGGCAGGCAATCATTAGAGGCTTGGCTAACGGGGGAACTCATACTATTGGGGATCTATTTCACAATGGCCTGTGTTGTATTATGATAAAGAGTTGAGTCAGTATGTTCCTACCTCCCTCCACTCTTAGAATGTTAGTACATTCCATCAGTTGCTCAGAGAGCGTACCTCAAAATGATGAGGAGCGACAGATGAGTGAAAGGAGTGAAGGTCTGTGGAGACTCCAGGATTAGAGGTGGATCATTGGAGATGTGAAAGAAAGGTTATCTACAAAAAGCAGCGTTTGTTTTCAATATAACAGCTTGTTTTTGGAATGTCCAGCCATAACAACAGAGGACGATCTCACAAACAGTTGACACAATTACCACCGAATTTGTGCCCTATGCAGGGAGCAATACCTAACTTTTTCTCAGTAGCAGACTATGGCCCTCATTACGACCCTGGCGGATGGGGGAGAAGTGGCGGTAAAACCGTCAACAGGCCGGCGGCAAAAAAATAAATGGAACTATGACCATGGCGGTTACCGCCATGGTCATCCGCCACTTCTCCACTCCGGCCGTCAGGGCGGTGATGACCGCTGGGCTGGAGACTTCGGTCTCCAGCCCGGCGGCTGTCACCAGACTGCCAGCAGTATCAGGACCCTGCATACCGCCATGGATTTCGTGTGGTTTGGAACCGCCACAAAATCCATGGCCGTAGGCACTATCAGTGCCAGGGAATCCCTTCCCTGGCACTGATAGGGGTCTCCTCCACCCACCACCGAGTCCTCCCCCACAACCCCTCTGCTGCCCCCCAAAGGTGGCAGGTCCCCCACCCCCACCCCAACATGCACATACACACACACCCTCCCCACCCCCACCCCCACCCCCAATATGCACATACACACACTCCTATACGCACACATACACTACAACACATACCCGCACACATACAGACATGCACACAGACCGACCCACACACCCCCTGCATGCATACACGCACTCACACACCTCCTCTACATACTCACACACACACACCCACATGCACGCACACAACACCCCCTCACCCCCCTCCCCTAACGGACAATCAACTTACCTTGTCCGTTGATCCTCCGGGAGGGGACGGGATCCATGGGGGCTGCTCCGCCGCCAGCTCCCCGTCACCAGAACACCACCACACCGAATCATGGGACGTGATTCGGTGGGCAGTGGAGGTGGAGCAGCCTCCACTTCCCCGCCGACCGCCAGTATGGCTGCTGGCGGCTCTCTGTCCGAAAAAGGATGGAGGGCTGCCAGCAGTCATAATACGCTGCACGGAAAACCGCCTGCATTGGTGGTCTTCAGCACGGCAGTACCTCGGAGGTCTTTAAAAAAGAACGCCGAGGTTGAAATGAGGGCCTAAATCTTAAACACTTATATTAATTTTAACCACACAGTCCCCCAATTAGTTTCCAGACTATATTCATCAATGCATTTAGTGGCCCCTCCCACCTTGGAGCATACAGACGTTTTTGTCTGTGATGCTTCTGCGGGCCAAGAGGTGGGTGGCCTGTGTATGGGGTCGGGACCGTGCTTCTGTGATGAAAACCTAGTTAACTTCGTATACAGTAACGAGCAGTTAACACTCCACAATCCCACCAGCCAATGGACCCACAAATATCTGGGGTCGCCCTCAAACGTACCTACTGATTCTTGACACACTTGCCTCAATAGAGGATGCTAATTTCCGGTGGGCTTAAAAAAAAAAAGGGGGCAGTGAGAGACATATCTAATGTACCCTGTGCTGAACTGGACTTGTCTGGTATATATGTGGGAGCGTGGGTAATTGATTACGCTATATATAGTAATAATAACTGTGCGGAGGTGGTATTGCCCTTTCAGCACTCTATTATATGCGAGATGTACATGTCTTTTAAATTGTAAAATACACGCTGTTTTTGTGTCCTTTGCTGGTTTCATTTCTTTCTCTGTAATATTTACTTCTAAAACCTCAATTAAAAAAAATAAAAAAATTATTGAATAAAATCAAATGGTCTCTAGGGGTTTTCCACAAATGAACAGAGACAAAGCTCTCTTTCATCGTCATGCGTAGCTTCTTCCAAGTCTGCGGTAAGATGCTCTAGAATAGAGTAGCTCTCCATATTTTTCGATTCAAAGGTAAATCTGCTGTGACAAATATGTATACAGGAGAGGGAAAATGAAGGAATCCTTAAAAAAAAATGCTGATTCCTTGTCACATTGATTTATAACAGTTATTTCTAAGTGAAGAGAAAAAAACACCCAGATGCAAACAATTACTCTATTTTTGTAGGCAACAAGTGAGGTGGGTGGTAACTTGGAAATTTAGAGAAACCTTGTCACAATATTCCACTTTTTCTTAAGTAACCCTCCTCACACAACAAACGCCGGCCACATCAGAGGCTTTGCGGGGCCTAGAGGGTCCGCTTTGATTCCAGACCGCTGCAGGCATTAGTGGGGACGTAATTAGGGTAAAAAGTTCAGCCTGTGTCTAGTGCTGCCAGAAGTACGTTTCCTGTCATTCTACTGGCCTCCACTGTATCCTCCCTGAGCACTACATTGAAAACACATTTGTCTTCAGAACGCTTTTTCCCATTCTCTAATTAACTTTATGGTGTGTGTACAGTATCTAATAATTTAAAGCGGTCCCATACCCAGCTAGTTCCCTGGAAGATGGGGACTATCCGGATTGCTTCGTGTGTGATTTTTTTATACACGATATCTTAAGTTAGAAGTCAGCTGCTGTTCCTCACTAATGCCAGATAACATTAAAAAAATCGAAGTATGAGGGCAGGCAGTTCTTCCATACTTCAGGGGGCAGAGCAGTCAAGCAGGTATAGGATACTGAGTGAGTTAGAAAAAAATACAAAGAAAGGGCGGATTTCAAGTAGGGTGTTGTGGTAGCTAAAGTAAAAGTAGTTTATGATTCGATAATAAAAAAAAAAAAGCAATCATAGGGAATTTCTTCAGAATGTAGGTATGTCAAATCTCCTAGAACGAGGCTCACCCCAGAACGCGCTTTGGTTGGGAATCAAGGATACAAAGGGAGATGAGCAGTTCTTTAAATGAAAATATAGACGTGCAGATACTTACTGTTCAGAGAACCTGTTTGCATCTGAGAAGTGCCTGTGCTCCCCCATTAAAAGTGCAGGTACTCTCTCTTTTAAAATGAAAGAAGTTCAGGTACTCAGTTCTACATGATCATTAAAAGCACTGGAGGAGAGGAGTGTCAATTTTACAAATTACAAACATTACAAAACAGAAGCAACGAGTATACGGGGACAGATATGGTGTGAAGAGTGGAGCCAATAAAAGTGAGACGAAATTACATACAAACTGAAATAAAATTGCACTTATGTTGGCAAGAGGGGCCTGCGGTTCAGTAGAGACAAGGAGATAAATAAACCGGGCTTTCATGTTGAGGTGTCACTGGTTTATGGGTGTAGACGGGGGCGGGAGGGGTGGATACTTGAAGAGCGAGGAACACTTCCCACAGGCAAGGGTCTATTCTGCACAAAAAATGAGCATTCTACTTGCAGATAAGAGAACAGCGACAGCCCAGAGAAGGAAGCCAACAGAGCGATTATGGCGCACAAGCAAGAGTCCAGTCTACACAGAGGAGAATTCGACCTGCAGATAAAAAAAAAGGGCAGTGAAACCTGCGGACAAGAGGTAGCGGCCAAAACAGCGAAAATGGTCTACAGACAAGTGATCTGTTCCTTCATGCAAGAGTGCATTACACGAAGGCAAGAAAGTCCATCCATAAGAGTCAGGACCGTCAGAAGGAGGGCCAAACTGCTGGCAAAAGCGAAGGGTCCATAGACAAGAGAACCCAGGTGCAGAAAAGAATGCATGGAGGAAAGCATGTCCGCCCCAGCCGAGAAGAATGCCAGGTAAATATGAAAGAGTGTCTGGCACAAATAAAAGAATGCCTGGTACACACAACAGAGTTCCCAACATGCAGATGATGGATGGAATGCTTGAAATATTCTCAGCCACTGGTAATTACTCGGGCTGCATCCCAATCAATCACTATTTTGCACACTATGCCACCTTACTTTGGCCCCAGCTATATGAAAATCAGTCTTGACCCTGCTCCAATAGGAACAGTCCACCCCGAACTGCCAAGAACCAACAACTGGAACACAAACAACTCAGGACCAGTTTCACCCTAGTTATGGGCTCATCAGCTGGGTACAGCTTGATTCCAGTGACAGTGTGCACGGGACCCATGTCTGGGCATACCCATGCCACTTAGGGCAACACAATAAGCATACAAAACAGTGATGGATGGAGTGATTGAATTCATCTCAGTCACTGGTAATCACTTGGGCTGCACCGCAATCGACTGTTATTTTGCACACCATGCCACCTCAGTTTAGACCCAGCTATATGCAAATCAGTTTTGTCCCTGCTCCAATAGGAACAGTCCAGCCCAAACTGCCAATTCACCTCGCTGAACACAAGCACAAGGAACCCAGGTACGGTTTTGCCCTAGATAATGGGCTCATAATCTGGGTACAGCTTGGTTCCAGTGGCACAGTGTGCATGGGACCCATGCTTGGGCATACTCGTTATACTTAGGGCAACATAATAAGTATACAAAACAGTGATGGATGGAATGCTTGAATTAACCCCAGCCACTAGTAATCACTCGGGCTGCACCCCAATCCATTGTTATTTTGCACACCATGCCACCTCAGTTTAGACCCCGCTATATGCAAATCAATCTTGTTCCTGCTCCAATAGGTCCTGGGATGGTTGTGATCCTGTTCAGAGAGGACCTGGCTTGGCAGCTCAGGCTGGGCTGTTCCGACTGGAGCAGGGTCAAGACTGAACTGAGGTGACATGGTGTACAAAATAACTAAGAATTGGGATGTGGCCATAGTTATTACCAGTGGCTTAGATTAATTCATGTGTTACATCAATCACTGTTTTGTATACTTATTGACTAGAAGTCTAATGTAGGCTTCCCTGTGAGTAGCCTCCACAGCAGTTGTGTCAGAATAGAAAGATAAATAATGAGTGCAAACCCCATCATAGACATACTAGTTAACACACAATCCAGAACAGTGTAGGAGTCATCCCAAAACTATTTCAAGCAATTTGTCTTAATGGTCCTCTCAACAACAATGTGGAGCACAGGCTTACCCACACAAGTGAGGTACCATTTTTATCAGGAGACTTGGGGGAACACTGGGAGGAAGGACATTTGTGGCTCCTCTCCGAGTCCAGAACTTTTTGTCACCGAAATGTGAGGAAAAAGCATTTATGTGGGCAAATTTTGAGGTTTGCAAAGGATTCTGGGTAACAGAACCTTGTGAGAGCCCCATAAATCCCCCCATCTTGGATTTCCCTAGGTGTCTAGTTTTAAAAAATGCACAGGTTTGGTAGGTTTCCTTAGGTGCCAGCTGAGCTAGAGGCCAAAATCCACAGGAAGGAACTTTGCAAAAAAGAGCTCTGTTTTCTTTGGGACAATGTGATGTGTCCACGTTGTGTTTTGGGGCATTTCCTGTCGTGGGCACTAGGCCTATCCACACAAGTGAGGTACCATTTTTATGGGGAAACTTGGGGGAACGCTGGGTGGAAGGAATTCTGTGGCTCCTCTCAGATTCCAGAACTTTCTGTCAATGAAATGTGAGGATAAAATGCTTTTTTGGCCACATTTGAGGTTTGCAAAGGATTCTGGGTAACAGAACCTCACTGCATCCTGGATTCCCCTAGGTGTCTAGTTTTCAGAAATACACAGGTTTGGTAGGTTTTGTTAGATGGTGGCTTAGCTAGAGATCAAAATCCACAGCTAGTCACTTTCCAAAAAACACGTCAGTTTTCAATGCAACAATGTGATGTGTACATGTTGCATTTCCTGTCGCGGGCATTAAGCCTACCCACGCAAATGTGGTACCATTTTTATCCGGAGACTTGGGGGAACACAGAATAGCAAAACAAGGGTTATTGCTGCTTGTCTTTCCCTACATTTTTTCCTTCCAAATGTAAGACAGTGTGTAAAAAAGAAGTCCATTTGAGAAATGCCCTGTAATTCACATGCTAGTATGGGCACACCGGAATTCAGAGATGTGCAAATAACCACTGCTTCTCAAGACCTTATCTTGTGCCCATTTTGGAAATACAAAGGTTTCCTTGATACCTATTTTTAATTCTTTATATTTCAGCAAATGAATTGCTGTATACTCGGTATACAATGAAAACCCATTGCAAGGTGCAGCTCATTTATTGACTCTGGGGACCTAGGGTTCTTGATGAATCTACAAGCTCTATATATCCCTGCAACCAGAAGCATCCAGCAGACGTAACGGTATATTGCTTTTAAAAATCTGACATCACATGAAAAAGTTACAGAGTAAAATGTGGAGAAAAATTGCGTTTTTTTCACCTCAATTTCAATATTTTTTTTATTTCAGCTGTTATTTTCTGTAGGAAAACCTTGTAGGATCTACATAAAATGACCCCCTTGCTGAATTCAGAATTTTGTCTACTTTTCAGAAATGTTTTATTTTCCGGGATCCAGCATTGGTTTCACACCCATTTCTGTCACTAACTGGAAGGAGGCTAAAAAGCACAAAATAGTTTTAAAATGGGTATATGTCCCAGTAAAATGCCAAAATTGTGTTGAAAAATGTGGTTTCCTGATTCAAGTCTGCCTGTTCCTGAAAGCTGGGAAGATAGTGATTTTAGCACCACAAATGCTTTGCTGATGCCATTTTCATGGAAAAAAACACAAGCCTTCTGCAGCTCTTTTCTCCCATTTCTTTTTAAAAACCGAAGTTTTTGCTGTATTTTGGCTAATTTCTTGGTCTCCTTCGGGGGAACCCACAAACTTGGGGTACCTCTAGAATCCCTAGTATATTGGGAAAAAAAGGACGCAAATTTGGTGTGGGTAGCTTATGTGGACAAAATGTTATGAGGGCCTAAGCGCGAACTGCCCTAAACTGCAAAAAAAAGGCCTGGCACCTGAGGGGGGAATGGCCTGGCAGCGAAGGGGTTAAACAACAACAAATAGCTGATATTTTTCTCTTTGAAGGGTGGAAATCCTAAGTTTATTCTACATTGCTTTACAATGAAGCTTCACCATCTCAATCAGACATATTCTGCAGTGCATTACAACGCAGCTTTTCGAATCCCACTTTTTCCAACTTTTGAAATGTGCATAATGTAAGGCAGAACTACGCAATAGAAAAGTCTGCTTCCATGCTAATAAAATTTAGCAAAGATTTAACCTTTTGCATCGCAGCCAGAATTACAAAAAATGTTTCCTTCATTAGACAAAATGTCAAACCACTAACAGTACGATGTAGCCATGTTAGTGGAGTATTTCACTGCACTTCCAAATGGGACTTTGCTGTACGATGTATATTTTACTTACAGTTAAATGTATATATGTATGTGTGCGTATATATATATATATATATATATATATATATATATACATTATGTATATGTGTATATATGTGTGTGTGTGTGTGTATTATTCTACCCTTAAAATAATCATAGGTCATTGCATAGTTTCTATTTAAGTTGTTTGATTAGGTGCTTATGAGTCTCTATTTTTATTTTATCTACCACAATAGGCAACATATCTTAACTATTTATCTACAAGCATTTCACTACTGAAATATTGAGGAAAGATAAAATAATGTTATATAAGTACACAAGTAAATTAAGTTAAAATACTGCAACTCTTGAAAGTCAGATTTTTATACAATACAACTTTAAATCTCAATATATTATATACCTTACACATATATTCCCTTACTATGTCATCATGTATCTATATATTTGTTACTTTACTCCTACTGTATGAGAAGAAAAAATACTCTCTTGAAAGCTTTACTCTGTCTCACCATCACACTATACCTCTATCTGCCTATCCTCTATCTCAACTCTCTGACACATCCCAAACGCATTCTACTACTATGATCTCCAAAACAACCCTGCCTAGACTCTTTCCTCCTCTACCCCTCCTGGCTTACCCAATATCTCAGTTTACTACTATGATCTTCCAAATAACCCTACTAAATTCTCCCTCATTTATCTCTCCTTTGACTCATCACAAACCCCATTTTACTACTATGATCTCCCTAATCCCGTTCTAAAGACTCTTCCCTTCTCCATCTCTCCTTTACTCATCCCAAACCTCATCTTACTGCTGTGATCTCCCAATTACCACTTCTGGATTCTTCCCTTTTCTATTCCTCCATTATTCTATTCAATCCAACTAACAGGCTCACATGTCCTCCGTTCAAATGAATTCATACCTCCCTATACTAGTACTGTACTCATATTTCCCTATACTAAACCACCAGTAATCTTATTGGGTTCCAGAGTGGCGTGATTCTTGACGAAAAGCGCTTTGATGCCTCATCAGGGGTAGTAAGCACTATATAAGTACAATTACAATGTTCTTGGGTTCCGGTAATGGCAGACACAGCAAATTTTACCCTTTTTAACAGGGTAGGTCAACAATGTGTGGAAATAGAAAAGGGTTAGGAATGTAAAGGTTTTGTATTTAAGTGAAGTTACATGAAAGCTGGCTACAGAAGAGTATAAAGAATGTACTCACAAATGCTTGATTTCCTTCGATCAGACCAATAGTACAGCACAAACAAAACTGTCCCTGGGCACCCCAATAATATTTTTTATTCCTATTCAACTGTACTCACTTCTTCCAAACCTGAAAGGTCAAACTCTGAGTCATGTACACAAGCAACATGCACTTATACACACACACGTGCATACATGTATTTGGACACCCTGACTCAGGACAATGCAAGTCAGAAAGCCCGTTCCTAACCGCAGACTGGGGTTCCATTTCTATACAGCACACACGGTTGGTCCATGTACTCTGGTACACTAGGTGGGGTGGCTGGGTGCTTCTGAAAGATGCACCACAGAGTATACTTCAGAAGTCTTTCTTGACGCTAACACTAGCTCTGGTTTAAATTAACCCTCCTTCGGACCTGCAGAGGGTAATTCAGATTTCAAGCAATTTTTCATCTATGGCCTCTTTACAGAGGTTTCCAAAACAGACGAAGGTTATAGTCAAGTGAATTATTTTCAAATGACACACCCAACAAGGATTTGGATACATTCACAGTTAAATGAAGTCAAAGCCAGTCAACTATTTTGTGTCCAGTTACTATGAAGTGTATTTACGGTCTCTTAGAGCCCCCACTCTGTTACACAGTGTTCCTGTCTTCTACCCAAACGGCAACAGCTTTGTAGCTACGTTCGCACTTTGAAAGTACCCATACAAAAGAGCTTACAGTCAAATAACAAAATTACACAGGCACAGTAGTGTAACTGGTGGCGAACTGGCCATGGGTACCTGATTTTCATAAATTTTAATAGTTTGTATAAACCTGTGAAAGCAAGCCTTAATTCTAGCCAGGTGAATGGGGGCAATAAAGTCTTCATAGGGGTTCTTAAATTCTCAAAAAGGCCACTCACAGCTGTGCTGCACTCTGTTACTTGGCTGAACACAAGAGTCTACAGGATAGGGCCTATAACACAGGTTTTGTAGGCACTCTCCTATCTGACCATAGTGACCAGACCACTTTCCAAATTAGAGTGTTTAGCTTGTAATGGTGTCCATTGGCAAAATGCTCCCTATGTGGCTCAGAAACTGGTTATTTCAGGTGCAACCAACATTACTAGGACGTGGGAAAGGACGTTCCTAATGACATTTAAAAACAAGCATTGACAAAGCCTACAGGTTTCTCCTGGTTCTTAGCCATACTGCACAGCATCTTTGATGCTATTCAGCATGGGTAAAGAATTTTTGATGTAGTCGAAAAAGTAAAAAAAGAAGTGTCTGGGTCATTTTGTAGGGGCATGTACGTGTGGAAATGATGCAGCTACTTTTTTAAAGTTATTGATCTAAGGTGGATAGTTAAGTAAAAATAAATAAACACCTGGAAGCTTTTTTTTAAAGCTGGTAGTGAGAGGGACACGAGAGGCGGAAGCAACGGGGATAAGGAGCGACATAGGGGTAGGGCAGAAGTAACACTTAGAGCAAAAATAACATGGGGGTATGGGGAAACAACATGGAGGGGATGGGTGGGGTGGGAAGGGCAGAAAGAGAGCAAAGTGGCACAACGGGGGGAGCAAGTGGGCAAAAACAGAGGGATGTGGAGCTGATGGAAAGAAGCAGAAGAAAGAAGCACATGGGCCAATGAGAGAGAAACATGGGAGCTGCAGAGGACGGGATGAGAAAAGTGCATGAGACAGACAGCTGGAAAACACATGCACCCTCATGGAGTGCTTTAACAAAAAGAAAAAGTAGCGGCTAAAAGGGGAGCAGTGAAAGAACACAAATAATATTTCCATGCTCCAGGGGAGGGACAAATCCAAGGAGAGGAAGGAACATAGGCTAACAAATAAGAAGCAAGTAAATGAGTGTTACAATAAAGCAAACCAATGGCAACCAATGGGCGAGCTCTAAGCCCACTATAAGCTACCAATACATCATGAAATAGGCAAAAATTTGTCATTTTTAACCTCTCTTCGCCTGCACGCATCACCCCTACTTTGACTGATCACATAGGCCCATTTAAGTGTTGGTTTCTTTGTATTGCCTTTAAATGATTCCATGGCTTGGCATGACTATCAATATACTCTTTCTCGTACCCTGAGCTTTATTTGAAAAATAAATAAATATTTCAAAGAACCTGCCAGTGCTACAGACCGATGGAGTTGTGAATATATGTCATACCTCTTTCATCCACCAACCCAAGCTTCCTGTCTCTATATCTCACTCTTGCGGGTTATTTACACCCCTTAATCTTGCCTATGTCACTATTTTCCTTTTCCTCTTTGTTCCTTTTCTGCCTTTCTCTTTCTTGCTCTCAAAGTCAAATGATGAAAGTAAGTCCAGAGTGCTCAAAATAGGAGTCTGTGCCCATCACCTGCAACCACTGCCACAAGTTAAGCACCATGACACATAATACCCTACGCACTTCCTCCCATTATCTTCTGTCTACTCAGTGCTGCCTTACGCTCAATCCCGTTTCTGCTCCTTTGCTCTCCTTGCACGAAAATATTGGAACACCGCCCTCAATGTACACTCTGTCCTATCTGTAGTTTCCTCTTCCTTTTAAAAGAAACACCTACTTTCCACTCCCTACCAGTTCTGTTCATGTTACATATACCTCCCCATCAACCTACGTCTGACCCAGGACCTCCCGACCTCCAGGAAGCGCCTCAAGACTTGGCATCTTCGAGCAGTAGCACCCCACTCCCCCCATCCAGCGCCTTGAGACCCTTCCGGGTGAGTAGCACGCTTAACAAATTACTGATTGATTGATATCTGAAAATGTTTTTTCCCTTTGTATTGTAACCATTTTCCGAACGTTGGTTCAGCTCTTTGGGGAAAGCCCTTCACAACATGAATAAATTAAGAAAAATGCCTTAAATCTTTCTTATACTGGGGATGCTCTGGGATTCCTCTAGTTTCTTCCATTTCATAACTTGTTCTTATGTACCGTTTCATGTCGCACTTCTGCTGATTCAAGCGCTATGCACAGGTGAAAGCAGTGGCACTTATTATGAAATAAAACAAACTGTTTCTTCAGCTTTTTGCATGGCATCGGATAAGGGAGAAGAGGTTTCCCTCAGTAATGAGTTTCGTAATGATTCATATCGCACTAATGCAGTTTCTCAAAGGTGCGAATTACAGGTGTTATTATTCCCCAATATAGTTTGAACTACACTAGCATACTAGTGCAGGCACTTTTTGGTTCCTGCTAAAATGAAAACTGTAAAGTATTAGGGTAGATAGAGCATACTTCCCACAAGTGCAATTCACAAACTGTATTTTCACATTTGTTTTGTTTTTTTTATAGACTACTATACAACCAGAAGCCTGTCCTTGTTCTCGTTACCACAATCTGCTTATGACATTAAAATTGAAAACAGACATGATTTATACATTTTTTATAAACACAACTATGTGTCTTACTTAGTAGCTCATGAAAAGTGTAAAGTTGGGATTCAAGACAACACTATCGTATGACGTACATCCTTATCGTGAGTGAAGCCTAGAACCTAGCCATCTCCTCCGTCCGTCTGATCCCACTATCGCGATCGAGTTTACGACAGGATCGCCGCTGCGCTGTACAAGATTAGCTTTGACAGAATGGCTTGACTGTGTGTGAGCCAGATGTTGGCTGTTGTGTTTTGCTCAGTCCGCACTGTCAGTCTTGTTCAAGGTTGAGAGGCACTCGTGGGGGTCTCGTTTCCTACAAGCCTCGGTTTCCGCAGGCCATGCCACCATACCTGGCTTTGCAGTTTCATCTCAGCGCGGGCCTGTCGCGAGCGCCAAGGAAGCCAGGACGAAACAAAACAAGCAAGTAGAACGGCTTAAAAAGAAAATCTGTATATGATGAGATTTTTTATATTTTTTTTTTATTCAACTGCAACAACAACAATTATCAGAAAGGACGTCCATGTGAATGTGCAGGCCACATGCAAAGTTTGGTTGACGTTACTTTAGAATGGTCTCCGATTAATTCAAGGCTTACTTTATTATAACTAATATTATTAGTTGTAGCAATGTATTTAAACCACACTTTTTGCCTCAGAACAGCCTGGGCCAGTGTGGGGAGACACAAACTGCAGACTAGGAGACCTAAACTTAAATAGATGTGCCCAAGTGGGTAAGGAAAAGTGTAGGAGTCTGCTTTTTCTGCGTGGTCACCCCGTATTTTTTGCCTTTTGCTGAACTCTATCTTTTTGCTGGTGTGAGAACTCTGTGCACTTTAACCCCATTAACCAGCGGTAAAATGTTTCCCCTTTAAACATTGTCGAATTGGTATATTCCTAAATGGCATACTTACTTACCTAGAAGTCCCTAGTTTATGGTACAAGATGCCAGGGCCTGCGAGTTAAATGCCAGTGGACTACAGCACCTACTGTGCAGCTTCTACAGTGGCACTGCAAACACGTCTACAAGCCTACCTGTGTAGCCTCACTGTAGCAGTGTAAAACCAGCAATACGCCCTGCCAAAATTAACCATTTTGACAAGTCAAAACGTTCCTTTTAAATATTTATAAGGCAACCCTATGTAGGCCTTCTGCCCCTAAGGAAGGGTGCATGGTATTTAAAAGTAAGAAACTAAATGTTAACATGTCTTCACAGTGACTAGCACCTAAAAGAACAAGTTACTTACCTTCAGTAACGCAATGTCTGATAGAGACTATATCTAGCTACAGATTCCTTACCTTTGAATTTCCTAGGGGTCAGACTGGACCTGGTAAACATTTGCTTGAGCAATACCCCTGCATGCACTGTCAGTTGGCTCCATTTGGTTCAGCGTAACCTCGTCGGCGACGGATGTGACGTCACGGTCACCTATATAGGCACCACCCAGGTGTGTGGAATTCAGTTACTTTTTTCACAACTTTCCATTCCAGGAGCGCAGAGCCATGAAATGAACTGATGACTGTGTGCCCAATCTAGGGCCCTGAAAGGGATAACCTAAATGAGTCTGCCAAGTAGGGAGGCATGGGTGGGTGTAAGGAATCTGCAGCTAGATATAGGGGGTCATTCCGACCTTGGCGGGCGGAAACCCCCATGCGGCCGCCAATGCGGCCGCACTCACGCGGCCCCCATTCTGACATTCCCGCTGGGCCGGCGGGCACAAACCAAGTTTGCGCCCGCCGGCCCAGCGGGAATGAGGCCGCAACACAGGAGCCGGCTCCGAATGAAACCGGCGGTGTTGCGGCCGTGCGACGGGTGCAGTTTCACCCGTCGCGCTTTTCACTGTCTGCTAGGCAGACAGTGAAAAGCTGGCCGGGGCCCTGTTAGGGGACCCCTGCACTGCCCATGCCAGTGGCATGGACAGTGCAGGGGCCCCCAGGGGCCAAAAGACACCCCTTACCGCCAGCCTCTTCCTGGCGGTGAAAACCGCCAGAAACAGGCTGGCGGTAAGGGGGTCATAATCCCCAGGGCAGCGCTGCAAGCAGCGCTGCCCTGGCGGATTATAGCCGCCGGGGCAGAAATGGCGGAAAACTGCCGGCCCCGGCGGTCCGACCACGGCTTTACCGCCGCGGTCGGAATGGGGAAAAAAGCACCGCCAGCCTGTTGGCAGTGCTTGAGGTCAGAATGGCCCTGGCGGTCTCGAACCGCCAGGGTCAGAATGACCCCCATAGTCTTTACCAGATAATCCGTTACAGAATGTAAGCAACTTGTTCATCTGACAGAGACTTCTAGCTGCAGATTTCTTACCTTTTAATAGATACTCAAGCCATATTTTCCTGGTGGTGGGATGCTGACAAATGTTCTACACCAGGAATTCCTGCAGGAGTAAACAGGTGAAATTCCAGTCTTTGCGGACCTGACTGTCTAGGCAGTAATGCCATTATAGCTGTCTGACAAAAGTCCAGGACTGGAACACCGCATGCCAACGTCGTAGTTGCAGCATTCCCCCTGGTGGAATGAGCCCTCAAGCCCTTAGCATGCTGCTTTTTGACCAGTGCGAGGCAGATATTTATACAGAGAACAACCCAGTGCAAAACGGTTTGTTTCTGTACTGCCTCCCTTTTCTGTCACCCGGAAGGTGGTCCGGGTGACAGTCTGCCCCAAATGAAATGGGGTCAGCAGCTTCGGAAGAAGCATGGGTGCAAAGCCCCACTTTATCAAGAAACACTGTGAGATATAGAGGCTTGGATGACAAAGCCTGAAGCGCACTCACCCTCCAACCTTTTTACAATAGGAAGAAAGAGAGCTGGTCAGTGGAGGAGTGCCTCCAAATGGGCAAGCATGGTCCTGCAGAATCAAACTAGAATGGCTTGGAGACTGCAGCAGTCAGGGGCTGGATGACTTCTGGCTTCCAGACCATCTAGGTCTGGAGACACCGCACCCAAATCCTAGCATAATTTAGGGAGCTTGCGCAGGACGGTATCTGGCATAGGTCTGGTGTGGTGGTACACCCCTTTCATGGTCATGAAAGGGGTGAAAGGCAGACTGTGTACAAGAGTCGCCAAGAGGCCTAAAGACTTAGCCATAGCCCAAGAGTCCTTCAAGCATTCCAGCGGAGAGCCTGCCTTCTCGCCAAACAAGCAAGGCCCATCGAGGAGCATGTCCATAAGGTTTACCTGGACATCCCCAGAAAAGTCAGATGTTCTCAGCCAGGCGTGGCACCGCAAGGCTACAGTCGTCGAAACTGATCTGCCCAGAGAGTCAGTCACACCTAATGGTGAACTTTGCCGCATCTCTCCCATCTTTCACTGCCTGGGAGAGGATGGCTGGGACTCCTCCGGGACCTGAGGCAGCACTTGCGCAACTGTTTCCCATAAGGTGTTTGAGAAATGGCCCAATAAGCATGAGGTGTTCACCAACCTCAATGCCAGGCTGGGAAAAGAAAACATCTTCTCTCCAAGTTGGTCCATCCTCTTGGATTCCCTGTCCATGGGAGCAGAAGAGAATGCACAATGGGAAGTTGAGGCTTGGAATACCAAACTCTCAGGGGTGGGGTGTTGGCTGAGGAAACTTCAATGATTTTGAGAAAGTCTTTGACAGTATTCACAGTGACAGACTCTGACGTACATTGAGAGCCTGTGGCATACCGCAGCAGACAGTCCTCCTCATCAAGAGCTTCTATGATAATTTTTCCTGCGAGGTGGTAGATAGTGAGTATAGCTTCAAAGCCAACTGGTGTTAGACAGGGATGCGTGATGCCAGTGTCGCTCTTCAACCCAGGCATCGACTGGGTGATGAAACACACAAATGAAGACCATGCCAGAGGCATCAGATGGCCCTTGTTCTCTACACTGGAGGACATTGACTATGCAGATGACCTAGCCTTGCTCTTTCACACACTCTAGCATATGCAGGAAAATATGTCTTGCATCAACATTTTTTGTACAGCAAGTGGGCCTGAACATCAGCACGTAGAAATCAGAAGTCATGTCACTTAACATCCCAAATCCATCCAAATCAGGGTGGATGGTAAGGACATACCCATGACTAAATGTTCAACCACCTAGGCAGTCCTATCACACATGATGGAGGGGCAGGTTGTGACATCAATAGGAGACTGAACAGGCTGCTGAACAGAGTGTGAAAGTCATCTTAGTACAGCACGAACACCAAGATGAGGCTTTACCAGAGCTGCATTCTCTCCACATTCTTGTAGTGAGCAGAATGCTGGCATAGGGCGAAAAGTAACATCACCAAACTGCCAGCCTTCCACACCAGTAACCCACGTAGAATCTTGTGCATTTTCAAGCTGTAAACCATCTCCAATTATGAACTCCTCATCAAATGCAAGCAAGAGAGCATGGAAACCATTATTACAAGACAAAGATGGAGATGGATAGGACACTCGATTAGAAGGGAACAAGACTACATCACAAGAACAGCTCTCCACTGGACCCCAGGAGGTAAATAGAAGAGAGGCAGGCCGAAGAACAACTGGAGCAAACCGTGGAAACAGAAAGGAAGGCCCTGAACCACATCTGGAGCACCGTACAGAAAATTGGCTAAGACAGACAAAAGTGTAGGTTTTTCGTTTCTGCTCTACATGCTAGTCGGCCTAACTGGCAGTAAGAAAGAAAGTTTCAATGATCAGGAGCCAGTGTGTGATCAGAGCATGAGAATTAAGATACTTTAAGTCACAAATGAGTCTTGTGGCATGATTTTGAACCTTTTAAACTTTGTTTGACCATGTTTTAGAAAGTTCAGTAAAAATGAAATGTTAACACACTAATACAAAATGGCACAATAGAAAGTCCAGCATCATCTTTTGATGGAAGTGGAGGAAAGGAAAGAATAAGTTTACACAAGAAGCAGCTGTAATGTTCTTCCCGAAGATTACCCCTCAGATTGCAGATTGACCTTAACTGGCACAGTCAGGAAAAAAGGGAGAGGTGAATGGCTAATTGGGTCCACAATCAACATTCCTAACTTATGAATGCTCATGCCAAGCCAGTTGTGGGACATCCAGTTCAGACTACTTCAAACAGTCTGCCACCTGACAGTGGACACCCATTCCTTACTCCAGTTCGAGATAAATCTGGGTATCACCTACATTTACATGAAAGTCAAAAAATTGTGAGCATCCAATCCAAGTGCTAGCAGGGCCATGTATACATTTAAGAGACTGTGGGACGAGCAAGGAATTATGGGGAACTTTACAGATAATGGGATTAGCTGCAGAGAGTAAATAACCCAGCTTCACTTGGTGGATGTGATTGTCTAAGGAGGTAATTAACCATGTTATGGTTCTGTTCTGACCTGTTCTAAGGCAAGGGTTCAGTGGGCCATTACTAGGGTCCCCACCATCAAGTGGGCTGACTAGTTAAGGAACCTCTCTCTTTCACAACCTTTGTTTTGGTCTGACGCTAACATTGACTCAGGTGCTACCTATCTCTACAACTCTGCCCTATCTTTCTATCTCGCTTTTCTCCTTGTATATCTTACTTTAACATATTTTTCCTACCTGACCTCACCCCTTCTTTACCTTTCTCACTCCAATTAATCTACCTCAGGCTGACTTATTCTTCACCTTACTTCCATTTGTCTATTATACCCGCTCTCCATTTCCCCACTTTCTACTGTACATTTCTCTATTTCACCCCTTTCCTTTTCTCTAGCTTGTTAAACATAATCTCTCTCAACCTCAGTACTCGCTAAATCCCCAGTTCTTTCTATGTCTAAATCTCTATGTACCTATCCCTTTCAATCTCAACTTCTACCTTACTTCTCTCAAATATACCTATAACTACCACCTCTTTACCTTCCTCCCAACCTCACCTCTCTTAGCACTCTTTGTGCTCATCTACACATTTATACTTCTCTATACCTCAGCTCCCTGTCCTCCATCTACTTCACCTCATCTCTCTCTTCACTTCTGTATCACCCCCATCTCTTTACATCTCACTGCACTCAGTCTTCTCTTTACCTCATCACTCTGTCCTCATCTATCAACATTGTTTCTCTTGCTACCCCACAACTCTCACTAACTTCTGCTTACTTTACCATTTGTTAGCTAACTCACACTTCACCCCCATCTTTAATATTGTTCCCTCTACCTTAGTCCTCTCACTAATTAATTCCTTTCTTGTACCACTACCTATTTTTTGAGTCTATCATTACTTCTGCTATCACTGTCTCATCGCTCTGTACATCCTCTATTTCAAATGTTCATTTTTACCTTTCTCTCTAAATCTCTCTACCTCATGTTTCTGCCTCATCAAACTCTCTCGGTTTTACACTCTTTCTATTTTTGTAACAACACCTCTTCAATCTCTCTTCATAAACTAATCTCTCTTTGCAGTTTCACATCTCTCGCTCTACCTTTCCCTCTATCTTTCTTTCTACCTCACTACTCTTTAACTGACAGGTCTTTCTTTATCTCACTTATTATTTTCCCCCTCTCACTACCTCACTTCACTATACTTCTCCAACTCACAAGTCTACCTGTATTCTTCTTGCTGACTTTATTGTTAACAAACATTCTCCATACCCTCCATCTATATAATCTGCATACCCCACCTCTACATCTTTCTACATTTCATTCTCCCAATAACTATTTCTTTGTACCTCACTCTAAAACCTCACCTATTCCTTTACCTACTTTACAGCTCTAGATCCCTTCTCCCTCATCACATCTTATTTCTCTAACTGTGCAAAAGTGAAGGTCAATGTCATGCAAGAGAAAAATACACATAGAAAGAAGATAGAATGGACAATGCAGGCAAAGAAAATTAAGGAGAGAATTTTCAGATTTCAACAGATAGAAAGGGTGCCCTAGTCTTACAAGAGACTGCAGTGGAATGTTCAGACTCAGATCGAAACACTTTGCCCTCCAATGTCACTATACAGGCTGTAGGTGGAGGGGTTACAATCTCATTTATGGCCAAGAATTATTTTTTACTACAAAGTGTACGCAGAGAGTAGATGTACCAGCGCAAGTGTATTCTGGGTCCCCAAATGGGCACTCAAATGCAGTGAATGACTGGCAAAATGCCTTATATGATAAACTTTCATATCCTTTCTGGTATCCTAGGTTTGACAAAATCTTTACTAAGCTTAATTTTAGACAGGTCAACTTCACAAACAAAGGGACAAATGGCACACGCGGGGTTTTCACGCTTATTTACGTATTAACAGTTTTCTACAGTGCAAACTAGACTCAGAAGTTGGCACAGTCCTTTACACAATGTTAACTTGTCACAGGTTACAAGAGAGACATTACAAATAACAAGGTAACAAAGTAAACATAGGGAGAACAAAATAGCACAATATTTATTTTATTTAGTTTTCTTGTACTGCAATAATAACCAATGCTATGTATCCTTAGAGTGCTTGGGATCAGATATCCAATGGCTGTATAGTGCACCAATGACAGATAGGTAACAAAAAGAATTGAAAAGAAGTGAACTGATTGCTTTTGGCAAAGCCTTGGGGAGAAATGATAATCAAAAGATGTAACATGGTTTAGCATAAGTTGGTTTTACGCGTCTAACCATAGATCTGTAACCACACACTGGGGAAACAGGTGAAGGATTGTCACTAGGGCCAGCATTACGGCAGTGCGACCAGTGCCATTGCACCACGCACTGACTTGGATGGGGCTGGAGTGGAGCACCTATTTATGGTTTAAAAGCACCTGCTGCCCCATTCCTTGCTTCCAGCAATTTTCAGGCAACAATAAAAATGTCAAGATAACTTTAGTGATTAATAATCTTCCTGGAGAGAGAGCAGGAGTGTTGTCTACCGGAAGTTTTGATTCATCAGCACAGAGGGTTAAATATGCCTGCTGCAAAGAATGTGTGCCATGTGGCAGTGGGTTACTGCTTTTGTCAGAGAGATAATTTTGTTACTTGGAGTTTATAACTTAAAATCCTAATATAAAACATTGAGCTATTAACTGTCATCAAAGAGCTGCATGCAAGGTATAGATTAGAGCACTATCATTTTTTTTGCAAAGTCTTTCATTATCCTAATGTTGCTAAAATTGTGTTCATTTGGGTAGAAATCAATTCTCATTATTAAAGAGAACCCCCAAACATTGTGTTATGTTTTAAATTCTGAGTTGTACCTCTCCAGACCAAGCACTCTTAAACTATATTGCCTACCAGTATGGATGACATGCGACTCCTACACCTTTTAGTTCTCTGTCTTATGTAACATTCCCATACACTGATTTGCACATGTGTGATTGATTGTCTTTGTGTAATGTGTGTGATGTGAAATGCTCAGACATCCTACACTGGTATGAGTGGTGCTATAAACCTAATTAAATGCACTCTGAGACAGAGTAGTTATGGAGACTTGAGGGGCACTGTTAAAGGGTGGCAGAGAGGGAATCCAAGGCGGAGGTGGCCATTACCGGGCACCAACAATGTTGCACCAGATGCAACCAGCACTAAAGCCAGCCCTGATCGTCACTGTAACCTGACATCACTGTGACAGATGGAGCATCAGGTGGAAAGGGTTAATTGTCCAAAGCTACCCAAGGCTCTACTACTGAACCACAGGTTTAATGGGGCAAGAGCACAGCATATATAGGGTACGCTTTGCCAAGCTCGAAATAATTCCCTCTTTGAAAGACAGGATTTCAAGAAGAGGTGAGCCTGAACTCTGAAGTTGGCATTGGCCAACTGCAGTGCCAGTTTCTGGGTTAGATAGACTGAGGATCTAGAGTGAAATACCTTACAAGTATCAATACTTATTTTGGGTATAGAAACCTATGGGTAAAGATGTCTCTTATGTCACTGGAGATTCTGCTCAGTGTGATTGGGATTGGAGAAACAAGTTCAAATGTTTTGGTGTCAGTGGCCAGCCAAGCAGCTCAATTTAAAGCCATTTCTAGAGCAGGGTAGGCTAGGCGTAGTTTACAAATTGCTACAGTGAGTTACCTTTGACAGGTTTATGGAGACACTTCCATCTCACTGAGAATAATTATCCGGAGGTTCTCATACATACACCAAAGCTATGCTTCTAAGCCCAAGCTAACTCATGATTCGATTTGTGAGGGCACAAAGAAAGCCATCCAAGGTTGGAAAGGCAAAATATTGCCTTTTCATGACAACGGCTGGTCCTAGTAGAAACTCAACATAAGGCTATGAGTTGACAAAGGGTTTTCAGAATGCTTGGGGGATATGAGAGGCCCTCTTACAGGTCTGACAACTGGCAAGGTAGAAATCAGCCTCTTGTACATGAAGTAGTTTAGTACAACAAGGGCAACAAAGTCAACCCCATATATTCTCATAAAATGCAGACTGCTCGAACACAAAATCAGACCGCTGCCATTGGAGATATAACGGTCGCTTACACACTGATGAACGTAAAAATGTTGAATTGTTCATTAATAGTTTTTCTTCCTTTTTTGCATCTGAACATACGAAAATGATTGGTACATGTAAATCATGTAAATGTATTAAATCTGGATGCTAGAGAGCCACCTGGCACATGGGTCGCAGAACTACTGTGAAAGGGAACATTTATACTGTTGTATTGGAGGATGGTGGTTTTTAGACCATTTTTTAGTTTAGTAAGCTGCACGGCAAAGAGTCAGAATGCGGGGAAAGTTTCTAAGGTGGGAAAACCAATGCCCGGTGGTTGGACACTGGATTCAAAACAAGAGGCGCAATGGAAAGGTAACCAAAATCTATAAAACATTAAAGGAGAATTAGGGTTTAGTTCGTAAAGGATAAGTGATGTCCATGGGGATATCCACAGAACAATTGTTTGTATGGTTATAACATATGTTTATTTCTCTTTACTTACTGAACGTTGCCAATACGGAGCAATGTATTTATAGTAAGATTTCGGTCAAAATAGTCGATAACTGAACATGCTAACCAGTGGCGGCTACTCCGCTATAGCGGAAAAGTGTCGTCCCTCTGGCAGCAAGAACCAGCTGCAAAACTTAAAAAATAAAATGATAATAAACAATGTTTATTGTTTGTTTTATTTTTCAAGGTGGTGGGCCATGGGGGATGACAGGCAGGGAAGGAGTAATGGTGGCACATCTGTCAGTGCGCATGTGCGTTTGGCCGGCTGTCTTAGGACGACCAAACCCCAAAATGCACTGAGCTCTATCCAACCCGTGCTGCATTGCCATGTTGGAGACAGGCTCCCAGTCTGTCTGGGAGCTCAAAGTGAGGGCACTCTGGCCAATCCTGATGCTGCTCTCATGCAGCCAGCAGCATGAGAGCAGCATAAGGATTGGCCGCAGGGCAGTCTGGGAGCCTGTGCTTCGTGGAGCCAGAGGAGCTGCGATAAGGAGGGGATTCAGGTAAGTTTTTTTTTGTTTTGTTCATCATCCCATGCTCCCTCCCCCCTCTTAGCTCCTCCCCGCCCCACCCCGCGACCAATGCTAACAGGGATCATTCCTAAGCAGCACACTGGTAAACAGCATCAGGCAGGGATGGATGTGCTGCATGACACATACTTGAATTCCTGCCTGCTTGCAAATGCTTGGACATAGACAGAAAAGAGTGATGTCAACAATGATGAGATTTAAAATAGGTAGCATTCCAATTTAAGACAGGTGCTGAGGTTCAAATGTCATATTAAGGTAACTTTCACTTTTAAAATGTCAGGTTTATAAAAAGTACCTCGATAATGTGTTACTAACGGGACAGGTATTCCCACAATTTCCTCTTTTCTTGGTGTCTGAGTTTTGCTACATGTTTTGTCTGATGTTGTTCTGTGTTTGTGTTCCTTTTCTTTCCGAGGGAGGAGATGCATCATCTTCTCAGTGTCACGGAAGCCACTGCGACAGTGCCTAGTGTCCTGTGCTTTCAGAACTGCATGGAATAGTTTGGAAGTTGGAGGAAGAGGTCAAAAGAGACCTGGACCATGTAATGCTGCTCACTGTGAGCTAAATATCCCAAATTAAGTTTAAACTTTGCTACGCCTGTGTCATTAGAAAGGGTTCAAGGGTTTGTGAATCAGACTAGCACATGGAAACCTTTCAGATGCAGAAGCATAGCTGCAATTTTCAATGAACGGGGTACTCCTGAATATGATCAATTAATGAAATTATATGTTGGTAACCTCATCACTGTACTTCATGCACTAAATTCATTGTACAGAACAGTGACACCACCCAAGTAGAAGCAAAATTGAATTTGAAAAAACGATACATGAATACGAAGCCCACTGAACGGATTTTCTCTCATTCTTAGACAGTTCTGCTTTAGGGAAACCAAGAAAATGCACTGTGGAGGCCTTATGGACCATGTTTTATTAGCATGAACAATCGCTTGATTCAATCAATTTTTCTCAAAATGATTTCAGCTTGTTAAACATAAGAGTTTCTCTGGAGTCTGACATTTCAAAACTGATTAAAGAAGACAAAATGATTATTTTTTTCCTGCAGTACTGTCCAATATATGACTCAATTTTCATGCTTTTCCCCAAAAAGCAGCAAAAAAGAAAAACGTGAAGGGTGGAATGCTTTAATGAATCTAGGGCTGCATCCCAGTCATCACTTTTTGTCCACCTTGCCACTTCAGACATCAATCAATCAATCAGATAATTTATAAAGCGCACTATGTACCCGTCAGGGTTTCGAGGCGCTGGGGGGGGGGGGGGTGCTGCTAGCGTTCGAAGAGCCAAGTCTTGAGGAGTCTCCTGAAGGTGAGGAGGTCCTGGGTCTGGCGAAGAGAGGTGGGGAGAGAGTTCCAGGTCTTGGCGGCGAGGAAGGAGAAGGATCTGCCGCCGGAGGTCTTGCGCTGGATTCGGGGGACGATGGCGAGGTTGGCAGAGCGGAGTTGACGTGTGGGGATGTAAAAGTTGAGTCTGGTGTTGAGGTAGGTGGGTCCGGTGTTGTGTAGAGCCTTGTGGGCGTGGATGAGGAGTTTGAAGGTGATCCTTTTTTCCACGGGGAGCCAGTGGAGGTCCTTCAGGTGGGGGGAGATGTGACATCGGCGGGGTATGTCGAGGATCAGGCGGGCGGATGCATTCTGGATGCGCTGGAGTCGTTTGATGTCTTTCGTTGGGATGCCTGTGTAGAGTGCGTTGCCGTAGTCAAGTCTACTACTGACGAGGGCTTCAGTCACCGTCTTTCTGGTTCCTGTTGAAATCCACTTAAAGATTCTGCGGAGCATGCGGAGGGTGTTGAAACAAGAAGAGGAGACGGCGTTGACTTGTTTGGACATGGTGAGATCGGAGTCGAGGATGAAGCCGAGATTTCTTGCGTGGTTGGCTGGGGTGGGTGGGGGTCCGAGGGCAGTGGGCCACCAGGAGTCGTTACAGGCCGAGGGGGTGCATCCGAGGATGAGGACTTCCGTCTTGTCGGAGTTGAGCTTCAGGCGGCTATTGATCATCCACTCGGCGATGGATTTCAGTCCCTCGTGGAGGTTGGTTTTGGCGGTGAGCGGATCTTTGGTCAGGGAGAGGATGAGCTGGGTGTCGTCGGCGTAGGAGATGATGCTGAGGTTGTGTTGACGGGCCAGTTGTGCGAGGGGGGCCATGTAGACGTTGAACAACGTTGGGCTAAGAGAGGAGTCTTGGGGGACGCCGCAGATGAGGTTGGTGGCTTTGGAGCGGAAGGGGGAGAGTCTGACTCTCTGGGTTCTGTCGGAGAGGAAGGATGAGATCCAGTTGAGGGCTTTGTCTTGGATGCCGGCTTCGTGGAGACGGGCCAGTAGGGTGCGGTGGCAGACTGTGTCGAAAGCGGCTGATAGGTCGAGGAGGATGAGGGCTGAGGTTTCGCCGTTATCCATTTGTTGTCTGATGTCATCTGTGGCGGCGAGGAGTGCGGTCTCAGTGCTGTGGTTTCGTCTGAATCCAGATTGAGAGGGGTCTAGGATGGAGTTGTCTTCTAGGAAGTGGGCGAGCTGTGTGTTGACGATCTTCTCGATGACTTTCGCTGGAAAAGGGAGGAGAGAGATCGGACGGAAGTTTTTGAGATCGTTGGGGTCAGCCTTGGGTTTCTTGAGGAGGGGTTGGATTTCTGCGTGCTTCCAGCTGTCCAGGAAGGTGGCGGTGTTGAAGGAGAGGTTGATGATCTTGCGGAGTTTGGGGGCGATGGTGGCGTCGGCTTTGTTGAATACGTGATGTGGGCACGGGTCCGTGGGAGAGCCTGAGTGGATGGAATTCATGGTTGTAAGGGTTTCGGCGTCGTCTACTTGGGTCCAGGCGGTGAGGCGGTGGGGGGGGGGAGGAGTCGTCGGGGGTGGGGTCTGGCGGAGGTGTGGTGTTGAAGCTGTCGTGGATGGCTGAGATTTTCTGGTGGAAGAAGGTGGAGAGGTCGTCGCAGAGTTTTTGGGAGGGAGGGACGTCGTTGATGTTGGCGTTAGGGTTGGAGAGTTCCTTCACGATGCCGAAGAGTTCTTTGCAGTCGTGGGCGTTGTTGTTGAGGCGTTCTGTGAAGTGGGCGCGCTTGGCGAGTCGGATCCGTTGGTGGTGATCACGGTTGGCGTCCTTGAGGGTAGCAAGGTTGTCGGGTGTGCGCTCGAGGATCCATTTCTTCTTGAGTTTCTGGCAGTTTCTGACATGAACCGACCGACTGTATGCACACAGCCCTGGTCATGCTCCAACAGTACAGTTCCATGAAAACTTTGCCAAAACTCTGGCACAACTCTGGTAAGAAGTAACTTCTGCTGGCACTGTGGGCTGAAATTCTGAAATCTCCATTAACTTACTGAAGCAATTCTTATTAACAATGGTGAGTGAGCAAAGCGATAAATGTCAAACTGCTCTGAGTCACATCACTGCCAATAATCATGCACCTTTCATGCACACTAGAGGCCAGATGTACGCACCATTTTTCTTGTCGCAAACGGCCCGATTCGCAGAATTGCACCGTTTGCGACAGGAAAAAAACATTTTGGTATGTACAGACCCTATTTTGCGATTCGGTTATCTATTTACCGAACTGCAAAATAGGTTAGCGACTCGCAATTAGGAAGTGGCGTTCCCTTCCTAATTGCGAGTCGCACTGCAATGTAGGATTGCTTTGTGACTGTGAATGTCACAAAACAATCACAATTAGCACCAGTTTCAAACTGGTGCTAACCCATTCGCAAACAGGAAGGGGTCCCACTGGGACCCCTTCCCCTTTGTGAATGGTAGCGAAAATATTTTTTCAGAGCAGTCAGTGGTCCCACGGACCAATGCCTGCTCTGAAAAAATTAAAAGAAAACTTTTCATTTTTTAAATGCATCCCGTTTTCCTTTAAGAAAAACGGAATGCATTTCAAAAATAAAAACACTGCTTTATTTAAAAACAGTCACAGACATGGTGGTCTAATGTCCCCAGCAGCCACCATCCCTGTGAGCGCGGCAATTCCCAATGGGGTCGCAAATTGCGACCTACCTCATGAATATTTATGAGGTAGGTCATTTGCGACCCCATTGGGAACACAAAGAGTGTCATTGACACTGTTGTACATCAGGTTTTGCGTTGTAATTGGTTTAGAACAAAACTGCTTGATAAGTAATGCCAAAAAAAGAGTAATAAGCATGCAAAGTTGAACAGTAAGCATCTTCAATACTTACTGTAAAATGGTGAATAGTCTGACATCATCTGTGCTGTTTAAGGAGTCTTTCAGAAAAAGAGATGTATATATATATATTCAGAAAAAAAACAAAATACGATCCCATGGAAAACTGAAAACTTTAGTAATGCCAAAAGATTGACTGCAAAAACATTGTTGATTGCAAGTTCAGCATCAAGAAATGCCAAGCGTGCTGATCTTGGAATTCTCAATTACTACCCCTCCTAGCAATGTTGCCACCCTAACCTTGTGAGGTCATTAGAAAACTATTACCATTATTTTCTCCTGTGCTGCCACTTCGCCTGCATTTAACTTTGATTTCCACTGTGGGACAGGTGTTTGAATTATGTTGAACAGATGGTAAATTTTAGGAAAAGTAGTCTAAAAGCAGAAATATGACTGGAAATACTTTTGAGTTTGGAAAAATCAACAAAAATATGTTTTATCCCCAGCAGGAAGACACACTACAAAGCCATATTTAATTGTTAGTTATGGCCATAAATTCTACTCTCACACTAGCACGTTGAACGGTATGCAGCCTCGTAGAAGACTTTAAAGCATATGGTGGGACTGCCCACAAATTAAACCATACTGGACAGAGGTCTTCAGCACGAAGAAAATAATTCTGGGATACCCAACTGATTCGGACATTCCCCTTGTTTTGTTGGGCCTTCGCTCTCCTATTCTAGAACAACAAATGTAGGCAAAATGCGATATTGTTTGGGGACAGGAAAGATTTCCTTGACCTCATATTGGAAAAGGAGGGAAACCTCTACCCACTGCATAACGGCATACCAAACTTTGAAACATATTAGCAATGGAGAGACTCTCAAGAACACTTAAAAAAAATACAAAGGTTTTGAGGAGACATGCGATCCACTACTTGAGTGTTTATTGCCTGATGTTTCTGTGACCTCTTGCCCTGTAAGCTTATGGTCACTGAACCTATTTACTTATTGACAGCAAGATCATGGTGATCCATAAGCCACGCTGGCAGCTAAGCTGAGGATACATAGGTAATGTGGCGTACGCCCTGGGTTGCACACAACTCAATTGACCCAAAATGATCAAACGATCTATCATCCTCTGATTTTCAAGTTGATAGATATACTTTTTCTCCCCATTACTACCTTCAAGGCTGTGAAGGAGGTTGTGGAAAAATTAATATTCAAAAGTTGACAATACAATGTTTTTTTCCAATGTTCCCCCTTTAGTGCTACACTGTGTTCATCTTTGCAACTATACAGTAACGCGTGACTACAAATCTTCAATAAAAACAAGATGTGTTTCGGAGGAAAAGCTCTAAACAAGTGGGGATTTGTCTGCGATACACGAGTTCAGTCAGAGGCTGGCTCCTCCTGGAACTTTAGCAAGTGTGAAGATTATTTTAATGTGTGGAGAGGAGAATGAAATATCCAAAAAGGCCTTTTAAAATGCGAGTGGCAAGGAATTGGTGTTTGCGGGTTAATGCCCATTGCTGCACACCCAAAAGCACTATTAAAAAGAGAACACAATTTTGACTATAAAAAGCTTAAAATGATGTACTTGCGAGGAACGCGTGTGACTAAGTAAAGGACTGGAAGGCACTGCATCTGCTGATATCACAGGTATCTTTAATCAGCTGCAATTCGAAATTAATGTGGTTGTTCAGATTAGCTCTGAAACCAATTAAGAATGAACACCTGCATATATGAGCTGTCCTGGGGAGCATGATGCACCTATCAACAAACTGCAACATAATAATAAAACGTGTGCCATTGCCTTTTACAATTTAAAAAATTGCACCTAAAAACTTAGCTCCAAGAGGTTGCAGGACATTAACCCCAGGAAAACTTCATCTTCATCTGGTGACTCCAACCTCTTTGTCCAACAGTTTGTAGCAGATCAAAAGGTTAAAAAAAAAAAAAGAGGTAGGACTGCTAGATGTGATCTCTCTCTTCTGCATTTCAAGCATGGATTCTCTTCAGATGCAGGGAAGGAGGATCCCTATTAAATCAATTCGCTAACAACCGGAACACGAGGGTGCATTTCAAAGAAGTCAACTATGCAAATACTATGGCAAATCATAGAGGCGCCAACATTTTAAAGAGAACAATAAATGCAAAATAAACACTTGGCATACTCTTGCTTTTGGTCTGTTATTGAATGATCAATCTGCTGTCCTTGGGTTGCCTGAATTAAATGAAAATGAAAAGACAACCTTTGTGTTACTTCCACTAAAGATTCTACATCATTTCCTGCTTCAGCGGATCCAAGAATAGAATTTTTGTTCATCAGCACAGATCCCATTAAGAACCATTAAAACATTTTTTTTAAAGTGAGGATTTGTTATCCTTTGTAGACTAAACAGTATATCCTTTTTCCAACTGGTTGCAACGTGTTGGTACTGGTTTGTCGAAGGAAAGCCAGAGCCACGCGTCTCAGTCGACCCAAGGCATTTCAGCTGCGGATTAGTGCTATTCACAGGAACCAACTCTTGGTACAAGACAGCTCAAAACGTGTCACGTTTTGTATCTCATAAAACCCCTTGCTCCTTCCCCACCAGTCATGGTAATACCAGTGGTAGAGCAATTAGCAGTATGCAGTTGTTCTTTATAATCATTGGCTCCGCGCTGACGGCTATTCCCTCCGTAGACCAGTCTGAAATCAGTTGTTTTAAGAAGCTACCAAGAGTTATGTAATGGGATCTTAAGCTTCGATCTTTCAACGCTTAATCCATCATAAAAACTTCCTCAGTACCATCTTTACGTCTTTCTTTTTCTCGTAGCTTTCCCTGCCCTCCCTCTGGAGAAGGCGGAGTGAGCGTGCTGGCCTGAAATTCCACAGACAGAATTCATGCAGATGTTCATTGCCCTTTCTTCGGTTTGCCTTTAATTTGCAAATCTTGTAATCTAAGCCTGAAGTTGACTGAACCAACTTCCAAACCAGCCCAGTAATATCAGCCAAAAAGTGCAATGTGTTTCCCATTTGTGTGTCAAGACTACATCCTTTTTGGTGGTTTTGACAAAAACTGCTGTTTTGAAATGATTACACAGTTAAAAATAAAAAGAAGTAAAGAAATGCACGAGTCCTTTCAGTAGTTCGGTGAAGTAAGAAGTTTGAAAGAGAGAAAGAAGTTTGATTTTGAAACGTGCAGACCCAGAAACAGCCACATGTAGTCCGGCTCCCATCAGCAGCATTAACTCATTTCCGCGTAGGAAGCTTGTTAGAAGAGTTAAACAGCGCGAGCGCGTCATTTCAAAAAGAAAACACTACTTCATAGGAATAAACAGACGAGGTGTGCGCAGGTCAATCAGGAACAGCTGCCAACCTAGAGAAGAGAACACAGTGGTCCAATCCCGCGTGTCTTCAATATTTTTTCTGAAATCACAATTTATTTCCTATTAACGCATTTTTTAATAGTACACCACAAAGTGTTTTTTCGTGTTTTTCATGTGATTCGGTCATCTGAAGTGTCCTTTGGGCATCGCTGCTAGGCTCACAGCTTGAGCACTGTGCGTGGAGATGGGTCGATGTCGGGGAGGAAGTGTGAGGGAAGAGCTGTAATGGGCTTCCATCAGCCCGGCTTGTCCCGTGGCTTGATCTCTGGTGGGGTCCATTGTAGTATCCAGGATACAATGACGGAGTTTCTAGAAATTCATCCCAAAAGGGTAACTGACATAAAAATTCGAAGCATGTTTGAGACTGTGGTCTGGTGTCACTATTGGAAGACATTTTACAAAACGTGTTTTTATGCAACAGCCACTTTTATTTGAGTACTATTACTGTTTGTAAAAGGAAACGGTATACCGCGAGCCAACGTAAGGAATCACAGAGGAAGGTGCAAATACTTACGGTGCAAAACATTTACCAGGCACCATCTTCAGAGAGCCATACAAATACCTTTGCTGTAAAGTCATCACTCTGATTGTACTGGAAAAGCACCGTTTTTTATGCAATAAATGTTTGCTAGCGTTTACACTTCCTGACGTACATCGCTTCATTTACTTTTTGGTTCATAACTGACACTTGTTTATTGTTACCCATTTGGCACACTGGATAAACGCCTTATATCACAGCCTTTTATTACAACTCATCCTATTCCTCTTCCAAAATATCCCCTGCCTCTACTCTGACGCACCTCAAACCTCTCTTACTTTTATTAACTCCCAAACAACTCTTTCTAAACTCTTCCTTCCTCTATCCATCCTTTATCCTATTCATCCAGCTAACAGGCTCTCTGACTGACCCTAAACCTCTCTCACCCCTATAAACTTCCAAATACTCCCTCCTATTCATCCAGCTAACGGTCTCACATGTCTACCACTTCTAATAACAGTTCCCCCCTACTAATCCACCTTTGGGTTCCCGGGTAGAATGCTACCAGCTCAGAAGTGCTTCAATGCCTTGTCAGGGGTAGTAAGCGCTATATATATACAATTACAATACAACAGAAACAGCTCAGTGCAGCTCAGTGCAGCTCAGTGCTTTTGGGAGAATTCCATATTCATACAGTGGCTTTAGTCTATTGTTTATTTTGCAATCTTTTTTGGAACTAGGTCTGAATCAACTCAATCGGAACTTCTTAGTATTGATTTTTCTTAATTCAGCCCCTTTCATCTTGGCTCAAGCTCTTTTGCTGACCGTTCATGAACAAATTTGGTGGAAGCCTGATGTTGGATACATCAAGGGCAGAAGCGAAGATGCAATAAGAACACCTATTTGGAAAGACCACTTCCTAGGAGTGGCAGGAAAGAGGAAGACTGCAGTTATATTTATGACTTGAACCCTGTTGAGTAAACTAAGGATCCAGCCAATGAGGGAAGAAAGGCTGGCCAACTTTCACAGGGTTAGTTGTGAACTGAAAATCTGAACTCTGGATCAGGAGACTCCAGCACGTGGGCTACTGCCATAGTGCCTCATCCAGTCTGGACCGTAGACAGCCAGAGATGGAGACAGTGAAATGGGAATGCAAATGGAGTAATAAAATAGGAATTGAGATTCACCTACTTTCACATGTGTGGAAAATCAAGTCAACTCTGAGAAAACAAGGCAAGGAATGTGTGAGGAGAGCAGAGGAAGGCAAGAAAAATAAGAAGATTGAGCAAGGAAAGCAAAAAGTTATAAAAACAAATAAGGAATCAGATAGGGGAAGGAGCGGAAACAGAAACAAGAGGAGGGTGCTACTGTATCGTCCCAACATTAAAGACGCTTCACTTGTTAGCAGTTAAGGTGCAGGTTTGTCTGAAGGATTTAAGCCTAGTCAGTAAGTCTCTTTGTGACATGCACCATTCTTGCATAGCTCCAACTACATAGGCGGGGATCTTTCCCATTGCCCTACACTAGTGAAATACTGTTTATACAAGACTGTGGTATTACCTCAGGCAGGGTTACATGCCAATTTCAAGTTTCCCAGTTTGGAGTAAGAATAATGTACGTTTTTGGTTTCAAGGGCTATTCCCTGCACATGATTCATCCCATCAAACAGTTGCCCCAGCACAAATTTGTCCACAGTTTACATTAAGGGGGTTTGGATGAAGTAACACTAAAACCCCAGTTCTAAGGCAATTTCATCCACCTTGGAATAGGGAATAAGATGTACACCCCACTTGGGTCCGATCAGGATTCAGAATGAGCCTGCTATAGCTTTGTGGGATAATCACAAGCTCCCTCTCTAACAAGCTTTTTAACGGTGTTCAAGTCACAGTGCTTGGTTCTACAGTTGAATTAAAAACAAAATAATATAGAAACACAGGAAATTGAGAAAGTAATATGAAGCAGGCAATAATGCAAGGGAAACTAACACTACACAGTTATGGGACAGCCTATGCTGACGTCTGGTCGCTAACAAACATCACATTAACACATGCAGTTATTGGTGCAAAGAAATAAAATCTCACAGCACAAACAAGCCCTTGGGCAGGATAAAACATTCCTAAGGGATATGGTCGAAGCCAAAAAGGATACAAAAGAGAATAAAGAAGAAATGCAAGAAAAGGGGAACTGGAGAGAAAAATTAAACACGTGAAATGGATAAAAAAGTGGAAAGGAACATAGGGGCTATAGAAGGGAAACTTACGTTATGGAAATGAAGATGACAGAATAATAAGAAGAAAAGAATGAATCAAAGACTGAACAAAAAAATTAATGCAGGAAAAAGGGAAGCCAAGGGACAGATTAAAGGCGTGCCAGTGACTACAATGAAGGAAATAGTTAAGAACAGGCAAAATGTTGGAAAAGAAAATGGTGAGAATGAATAGAACTGGATACAGACGGAAAACAAAAGTTAATAGGGGTGACAAAGGATGGAGGAACGAGTCTCAGAAAGAAGAAAGACAGAATACAGGAAGGGAAGGGACGAGCCAACGAAAGAGAAAGAAGTAAAGCAAATTAGCATCAACGAAAGAAAACAATAAAGTAACAAGACGTAAAAGAACGGTTTCAAAAAGAAACAAAGCACAAGACTGAAAGAAGGAAGTCTGCAGAAGGAATAAAAAAAAGTAACACTTATGGTCTCGGTTCCCTTGCAAATGTGTTGCCTTTCATTCGCAGCGCGAACACCACCACCAGCGCGCACTTGATCAATGCCATCCTGATCAAACGCGCCGATTAGCGTGAACGATGGGGGCAGTCACACGAACACCAGAGCAATATTATGTTTGGAAAGGAACTAAAGATCCCTGGCCCCAGTGGCTGCTGAAATACACGTACACTGGGTAATCAGGATGGGGGGGGCGAGGGGGGAGTATGAAAGGCTTCGTTTCCCTTGTGTCCCCCACAGCGGTCAAGGCATTAAAGTCTTCAAACAAAGTGTTTTTTTTCCAGCAAAGATGCTGTCAGCGAAACAATCCCAAAGCCCGCACAATCTTCCGGCATCGTCACTTCATTTCAAAGTGAAAAACCCTTAAACTAACCCCTGTTCTTTGAGATTCCCTCTGACACGAGTTCCTAAGCCCCACCTGGTGTTCTTCTGAGGCAGCGACCCCTCACGGGGTAAAGACACATGCTCAGCCCCCGCCCCCCCCCCCCCCCCGCGAGCCAATCCTGCGCCATGTGTGCAAGAACTAGTTGAGAGGAAGGTGGCGCTGCACAGGCCACAGAGCTCATCGGGCGTTTCCCCGGCGTGGCCCTCAAGTCTTTGAGGGTCGGAGCTGAACTCCCAAGGGCGCCACTCGATCCTCTGTCAGTTTAGTGCAGTAGGTTCAGCAGCAAGAGCGGCTGTTAATGGGCGAATGGTGCTTCCCTGAGCCCTAGAGAGAATCTAGAGAAGGCGAGGAAACACCGAGCACCTGGTAACAAACTGCACTTGCTGCCCCGTGACAAAATGAGCTGAATAATTGAATATGGTTTTTTTAGGTGGGGTATGGTTGAGGGATGGTCTCCTGCAAGTGCAACGGCCGTGCGACACTTCACTCGCCCTTAAGTCATAAACTAAGACACGGGGGGAGGGGGGGCAGGGGGTTGTATCGTCAGACATAGGGCTAAGTTTGGGGCGTAAATACTAATGGCGAGGGCAGAATCACTAGATCACATTAAACGAAAGGGCCGGCAGCGGGGCAAGCCGAGGAGTACAAAGTTGTCGTGGGTGTGACGTCAGTGACCTCTGCCCCCTAGCAGCTGATGCTGCTGCTTCTTGCTCACTGATAGAAAACCGCGGCCGGGAGAGGAGCTCAGCAGGCTCCTTCCAGGTAAATCAATCTGATACCACCTATCCATGGGCACACCGTTAGGAAGTTTTAGTTGTGGCAGGAGAGCAACTTCGTCGCTTTCAGGGCCTCAACTCTCTCTGTCCTTTTGTTGAAGCTCAGGTTAAAGAAATCTGCAGTTTGTCCAGGTCATTATTCGCCATCGTCCGGCAGTCCTGTCCCTCCCCGAATCCATACCTCCAGCTGCCACCAGTGACCGGCTTCCTTTCACCTCTAGCGCCGCAGAGGTCAGTGCCAAGGCCGCAGAAGAGGGGATGTGGACCGTAGACTGCTCACCCGGGCCAGTCTCAAACTGGGCTGGGGTTGTCAGGGCTGCAAAGTGAGTGGAGGACTTTCGGAGGAAGGGGCCAGGGCTGTCTGCACACTGAGGCGTGCAGGTGTAAGATGATAGTCAGAGTCTTCCCTGCACTGGTGTAGATCATGTTTTCTTCAGGGGTGAATCAGACTTTCATTCATCTGTGGTTCTTTAAAACCGAGCACCAAATCAGGTAATACAAATCCCCGCAGACTGAAGAGCAGTGCAGGGTATGATACTGTTGAGCCTTTCTGATGTACAGTAAAGAAGCGCAACGTACAGGAGCACAAGGAAAGCGCTACGCCCTGCAGTTACCTCAATAAGGGAGGTGCATGCTGCTTAGGGTCACAGTATCCGACCTAAACCTGTTCCCCAATTACACATGCACTGGCAGAAGTGTGTGCAGAGGTCAGCGCTAGATTAGCAGTGGGGGTGAGTCAAAGTTCACACTCAAACATATTGACACAGAAGCCAGAACTCTGGTGACAATGAATTTAGGAGGCCAGTGTTCTCACGAACTGATCTCGGGCTCTTGCAGAAATCGATCTCTTTCCCTTCATGTCATAGAAACAGCACTTTTGGTATATTGCAGGGGCACAGTTAACAATAGTGCAGTTGGCGAGGTAGCACCGGGGCCCACTGCTTTCAAAATATTTTACTACCAACCTAGGGGGTGGGGGCCGTAATTCCTTGCTTGCAATAGGACCCATGGAACGCGCGCTACAGCTTCTGCCGTGCTGCTTGTAACTAGCAGTGATCGCTTGTTCGCATTGGGGGTGAGGGGTGTTGAGAGAGGGTGCAAGCCAACTGTCCAACGGCAGACCAAAGTGAACAGAAGAACCTCACATGCGTGATGACGTTACGCTGTGCACAGGAAGAAGCGACACTTTAGAATGTCACAAAATCAGACATTCTAACTATACAGGTCAGGCACAGAGGAGCCTGCACGCAGTGTGACATCACGTACTACGCCCAAACAAACAGGGACGGAGAGGAGCAGTACACTAAGTTGCTTCTAATGTTTTCGTCACAATTGCGCTGGGAAATGCCACGTCTGGATCTCTCTTTTTAAACACAAATTTAGCGTAAATGTATGCAGTTTAATCTTGCCAGTCAGGGTTGGACTGGCCTACAGGGCAATCAGGCAGTGCTGTTGGGCTAGTCTGACTGGTCAGTGCGTGGGTCGGTTTTTTGTCTGTTTGTGGGCCTGTTTTTACGGCTATTTTCCCCGATATTAAAACATACACCACCTGCAGCAAAGCACAAATGCATGCATTCTTCTATACCTTGCAAAACACTTACATAGTGTTTCTTTACAAGTTCAAACTGCTCCAATTTTCAAACATGGGCCACTTTTTAAGCAATCTAATTTACTAATGGTGACACTTTTATTTTGGCACCAGACCTATTTTCTGTCCCAGTCCTATGCTGCTGCCATTTGTGTCACTTTTTTTTTTTTTAAATGTCTTGCAAGGGGAGAATCCCCAGTTATTCCTCTTTTTCATTTCGGGGTTGGTCTCTGCGCTCGCTCACACATTACAGCTGTCTCTAAAATTCCCACCCCACCACTTTTAAAATCCACCAGCCGCCACTGTTCAGCAGGGTCATAAGCAAAGAGAAAGAAAGAGACAGAGAGGAGGGAAGGAAAGAGATGAAAGAGAGAGCGAGGGTGGGAAGCCAGCAGGTGGGGGAAGAAATAGAAGGACAGAGGCAGCAATGGATGGATGGAAATAAAGGGAAAAAAGGAAGCAGGGGAGGTCTGAACATTTTTGCCAGGGCTGCTATTGATTCACAGTCCAGTCCTGGACTTTCCATGGGAAATTCATCTGCAGAGTCTATTGTAAAATGTATGCACACCAAAATTATGGGCTAATGCCTCGAGTACAACACACCCTTCTCACCCTTAAAATGATGCTAAAGAACAGTTACGCCTTTTCAAAGAGACACACAGACCCTAGCGCAATGGGCCCATAAATCTAGACTGCACCCACTTTGGGGTTTTAAGTGCTGCGTAAATGGCACACCTGAAGGCTTACGCCCACACAATTTTCACCAGAAGAAACCTGCACATACCATACTAGGAAACAGTCATATTTCTAGCCTTTTGCCGCCCAAATCTTGATTTGGAAGGTTACTAGGAGCATTCCACACGTGTAAAAAAGAAATCAATCATGAACCATACCAGTTCTGCCTTTGCATATGGGATTATGATAGTTGCTTACAAGCCTGGGGCCCATTTCTGAATGTCTCAGTATCAACGTGGCGCCTTATATCTGAGTGGTTTTGAATGCATGAGATTTCCATGATGACTTCTAATTTGAATTGTTCTGAAGTGTAACTGCTCCCAGAATGTTGCCCTTAAGTCTGAAATGTGGCTCGAGAAAATATATACTTTCTTTGGTCCCGGGCCTCTACATAAATCTGCATGATTAGGGACTGTCTCCTATGTTATCATCCATACACAATTATTCAGTGCTGATGAAGGTGGAATAGTTAAAAGAAAGATTCCAATGATACAAGGGCTGATGTTTTAAATGGCCAATTGTCTTACAAGAAGGATTCCAAAACCGGACTGATAGGTTATAAACTACAAAGACTTGTTGCACAACAGCAACCTTGTTTTTAAGAAAATATTTGGGTGATTTGTAATTGTGATTTTGAAGATATTTTGCATTGATCAAAGAAATCTAGACATAAACTTGAGGATGAAATTTAGGATTGAATCTATTAAATAAAGCGACGTTTGCACTGATACAACTGAGTAAGGTAATTATTGTTGCAGTTGATCCATTTATTGAATTGTTTAAGTAAACAATGTAACAATGTATAACAAGGCCAATGATTAGGTCAGTGTTGCCCGCCAATGACAAATGAGGTATGGAGTATTTTAGGTTTTTCTTGATAGTTAGTGGGCACTCTATTACCGCTTACTCCCATACAGTGTTCATTGGAGATCAAATTTCAAGCTGGCGCCACTCAGATTAAGGGAAATGTTGAGCTACTGGCATGTTATCTCCCACTCTTAGGTTGGAAACTCGGAAAGATGCACACACTGAGAACCTAATAAGTAACAGCCTGTGCTATTGGCTTCTAATGGGTGGGCAATCAGTACCCAGTATTGTTGGCCACTTGTAATCGGAACCAGAGGCAGGTACCAATGTAATGTGCAACAATGAGCCAAGTCAGGAGCTCTTTATGCAGTACAGCCAGACTACCCACTTCTGGGAAAACATTCCTGGCACAAGAACCGCCACCAAAATGTCTGTATGCCCATGAAGAAGTCGCTAGCACGTTTTGCAGAAGGAAATAAAATGTTCAAATTAAATACAATACATATAAGGGACTGTTCAACCCGTAAGGCAAATTAAATTTATATATTGTTTATAATGTTAATATTATACCTTTCATTCGGATATTGCTACCACTATTCTGAAGCATCCAATGATTATCACAATTAGGCAAGCAACGTAAAGTTTATATGCACTGCACCCTCTGCTCTTGCACCATGGACAATCTGTGCTCTTTTCCTACGTCACAATAAGGTACTAGCAGAGCATGGTGCAAGTGGCATCTTGCATACATGCAGCGTCACAGGGATATGCTCTGTGGTTGGATATAGCAGTACTAGCAACATGCAAGACTATATTATTAGATCAAGAAATACCACACAATTCCCCAACACGACACATTGAACATTAAGCACCACGTACATCAAACACAGCGTTAAAAGGGCAAACGGTAATCTTTCTCTGAACTCCCCCAGTACTTACCATCCAGCTCTGCCAACACAATAAATACAATCCCTGGCTCCATCATGTGTACAACACAGAAACAAAGCCATGTTGTTGGCGAAGCATTGCCAGTCAAGTGAACTGCCACCCCAGCAACACAATAAAGTATATTCCGTCTTTCACCCCATACCAAACAAACAGATTAGGCAATCCCCATGGCATCACCATGTGCACTTCCAACCACATACTTTGAAAGCATGCCTAGGAACTCATGATAATCGGATAAATTTTGGCCTTGGTAGTGGTATGAAGCGCCACTCAAATGCTGGAAAATACCAATGCAGTAGAATATTGTACCAGAGCCATATAGCTAGTAAGTTTTGCTGCCTTAACTCGGTCTCACCAATCCACATATAGAAAACAATCAGTATAAATGGGCTTAAATGTATCACACCATTACATCTATGCCATACAGCCACTAATTATGGCCCTGAGCAGAACAGACTCAGGCTGACCAAAGGGCAACCTTACTTCCGAGTAAACAGAAAATAAAGGACAAAGGCCTTTGATACTGGCACATCCATACACAAAATGCAGTACTAGAGCTGTCACGGGGTCAGATACATCCTACTGTCCACTATCTGTAAGAACCATTAGTAACCGATTATGGTGGAGATACTTTTCTACTCTAAACAAGCACAAGATTACTGAGACTCTTGACTGCATTCATCGGGAAAAGCAAAAGGTGCCCAGACTCTGACAGCGTTCTGGGACCATACAAACGGCAGACTTCCACTATCAGATACTGGCACATAACGGAACATATGAAAGAGACAGTCAATTGTAAAATAGAGATGTGTGAGTTGGGATAGAAAGCAGAAGGATCGTGTAGGTCGGGGACAGAAAGAGGAGGAGGAGGCTGGTAGTGGAAGCAGAGAGAAGGTGCAGAATCCTCGGAGAAGCATACTGGAGGTGCAGTAGAGTGGTAAAAGTAGCGAGGAGGAGGAGAAAGCTGAGGGGTAAAAGCTGAAGGAGTATATAGCCTCATGGCAGAATCAAAGGGAGGAAACCTTAGCAAAAGGAAGACAAGGCTCTTGCTATTGTTAACAAGCAATTGCAATGTAATGGGTCTCACATTTGCTTGAGTTAGAGCAATTGGCATTGTAAATTCATACATGGACCCTTCTAGATACATAAACTGGTCAATCTTGTCTAATAAGTTCGTCTTTTCCTGCCACATAATTGCAGTGGCCCTGCATATAACTAAAGCAATTCCATTTACCTTCTTCCTCTATCTGCAGACAAAAATGAAAATGTTCCCATTTGGTATACTAATTTAAATCTGCCATGCTAATTCCAATAGAATACCACTTTCACCACCTCACCATCAGAGTTGCTGGCTGGCTAGCACAATTCCCAACAAAAGAAAGCCATGGAGTATCGAGAGAAATAAACTAAAGGGGTCACCCAAACAGATCAAGAGTGTTCAAACAGTCATAGTGTAATAACGATGTTAAGTTGGCCTGAATAATCGTCATAATTGCAATAAGAAGCAATTAATAAAACATACAACTATCATGTAAACCCAATAAAAACCTTTATCAGAAATAAACGTTTGGCATCAGACTGTAATGCTCAGAACAGCCCCTAGAGGACACCACAATGAAAACAGCATTTGTAAGAAACGTGGTCATGTGACTATATAGTTAGCCCCTAGAGGGCATAACCACATGAAAAGAAAATGACTGAAAGTATTGCAGTGCAACCATATATTTAGCCCCTAGAGGGCGTAGTGTATTATACATTTTAAGGCATAGCAGGCCTGCTGTAATACTAAGGCCCTTAAAACACAAAGTACTCCAAGCTGTAAAACAAAAGTTCCAACAATAAGAGAGATTAAAAAGGGATTGAATGGTGGGAGAGGTTATAATTTTGAGGTCCCGATTACCCTAGTGTGGGGACCCAGAGGTGACCTAAACTAAAGAAAGAGTGCTCATGGTGAACATTTTGGTGGTGCTCCCATTGTTCTAGGACCACAACAGGCTCAGATATATGCAAAAATGTTTTGAAAAAGAATGCTTGCATAGCATTATAGGGTGACTTTTCCAGAGTGCAGTGAATATTGTAGTATTGGCTCTCCTGCTGTACCGGGAGAGCTGCGTTTGTGGATTTCTGTGTTTAAAAAAAAAAAGCATTTATCAATTATAAGAGTTTTTTGGAAAGCTATGGAGCGTGAAGGGGAGAGGTAAAATAAATTACTCTGATTAGGTAACAGTGTGAACAGTGTGACCAGAGCTCCAATACCGCTGATGGAGTTTGTGCTGTTCGCGCTGTGAGGGCCATGGCTGCCATGGCGCACGAGGGGGAGAGACAAAAGAAAAATAGTTCACCCACACTGAAGTATATCTGCAATCGTGCAATTATTCAAGGAACAGGGTCAGCCTGAAAGACAGTAACAAACCCCCCCCCAAGGCGAGACAAACGTAAAGCAATTACCAATGACATCAGGGGATTTTTGAAAGGCAAGTCACCAACAAGTGAAAGTGATGGGCATGAGGTGGTGGGCATCGTTAAAAGCCCACAATATTTACAAAAGGTCAAAGCGATTGCGTGCTCGATCTAAAAAGAGAGCGGGTGCCGACTGCTGATATAAATTGAGGAGGCCGGTAATAAAAGTAGAGGGAATACATAGGCTCCTCGCAGACGAAGAATGCAGTGCAGGCTGATGACAAGAGCATTTAGGAGAAGTCCACAGAAGACATAATCTCCTGATGTAGAGAAAGTCAGAGGCAGGCACATAAGAGAAGTAGAGAGAATATGCAAAATGGTTTCAGTAGGAGACAGAACTTGCGGTCAGGCGGGAACAGGAGGATGCAGGCCAGGGACTGCAGCAGAGATTAGCGCAGCAGAGATTAGCGCAGCAGAGACAGAAATCTGTGGCCCCCATGTTCAGAAAAAGGCAAATGAGATCCAAAGATTGTTGCAATCAAAAAATATGTATTGGCTTCAGGCATGGCCCGTCCATTAGGGCGGAGGGGCCATGCCCCCCCCCCACCCCCCACCTTTTGCCCCTCATGAAGAGTGTCTGTCAGGCTGAACAAAACTGAACTTTGCTGGGCTGAGGAGGTCACAGCTCCTATGGGTGTGACCCTCCGCGCAGCAAAGGTGCCTCAAGGCCCTCCCCTGGGTGACGAGGAGAGTGTCACCCATTGACTTCGACCTGGGTGCTTAAGGTTTAAGCCCTGAAGCGGCCAGGGCGAGTGTCAATCAGTGACACTTCGTCACAGAGTGGGGTGGGGTCAGCAGTCTCACTGACCCCATCCCACTCTGTGACGTGGCTGGGACTGCTGCCTTCCCTGATTGACCTAAGGTCAGCCAATGAGGGAAGGCAGCAATCCCAACCCTCCTGGGACCTCGAGGCTGAAGGTAAGTGTGTGTGTGTGTGTGTGATGTTTTAAAATGAAAGTTTGGTGCGTGCATGTATGAATGTTATGAGTGTTAATGGATGTGTGTCTGTGTGTGAAAAAATGAGTGTGTGTGTGTGTGCTTCCCGCCTGCCCCCCTCCCTCCTAAAGCTGCCGGCCGCCACTGATTGGCTTGTTGGTGATTGGAATCTTAACCCGAAAGCAGCTAAGGCAGAAAAATGGCTTCAGTCACAATGGACATCTGTGTATTACCTGCATGTTATAGCTTCAGCAGAGAATATTCACTTTCACCTACATATTGACAAAAAACAGAGGATACAATTCAAGCACTCACTATGATACAATCAGGTGCATGCTGGGTAAATGATCAAAGATGTACAATCCAAAATCTAGGTGCTAACAGGAAGAAAAAAAGCAGAACAAGTAAGAGAAAAAAAGTGCAGAACAGAGACAATAAGCAAAACGTGAGAAAAGAGTAAATATAAAATGTATTTTCTTAAGTTTTTATAAAAAAATGATCAGGAGGAAACGTTAATTTGCTTTTTTTTGGGCAATACTCCAAGAACCTCAAAAATCGATGCTCCAGGCATTACCCAGACTTGAGGTCTAGACTGGAGACAAAGGCCGAGTGAGACAAAAAGGGAACACTAAACAATGTCGAGCACTCCCAGACTCAAAGGCAGCGGCACTGCAGCCAATCCTAATGCTGTGAAGTATACTCAAAACATAACCAATTTTGCCACATCTAAAGCACCGAGGCATGAATTTGCATCTCCAGTCCCAGGAACACCCAGTGGGCAGGAAAGAATTTCTGAAGAACAAAATGTTACATGACGACCATAATGTTTTGCCAAATCTACTTTAAAAATGACACATTTTGGATGGATTAAAGAGCTCCCAAAGCGGGACGAGATGTGGTGCCTCATTAAAAAATAAAGAAAATTAGACCGTCTCCTTCATGAGGCTAATCTTTCATCTATTAACCAACTTGTTAGGGTGTTTTCGGAGGCCATTAAAGTTAAAAGCCAGACAGTCCCAGAACAAGTAACAATAGGTGTCATATTTTTAATACTTTGCAGATTTTCACGAAAAAAATGTAATAAAAAATATCTTCCTAATAACAAGTAGTTTTGCTGTGTGACTGAAAAAAAGTTGATATGACACGCTCAAACGTATAGAAATTATACATGGCCATAATACATACATTGTTGATATATGGGCGATATACAGTCACCACTCCCTGCCTTTTTTAATGTATTGCCTTTGTGATATACATGAATTAGCTCTAAGTAACTATGATAAGTCGCCGAGCCTTGCTGGGCCCTCAAAGTGGAAAGAAATAGGCCGCTTTTTATGTGCACTGATTGCCCAACATGCTTCTGCCTTAAAACACCCCCCAGGCGGGCTACTGCACATAAAAACATGTGCACAGCACTGCAGCAACGCTGCAATACTGTTACTCAGCACGTGGTTGCCCATCATTGTCTGAAAGGCTTGACCTGGCACTTCCCTACCGGATGGTGTCAGGGTGTACTCCTGGTCGCCTGAGGTGAGCTACCTCTGTTGTGTGTGCTGGTGAGACCATCTCCTCTCCTCAGACAATTTATAAAGAATATAAGGTGGTGAGCACTACCGTATGTTCCGTCCCCTCATAAGCCACACACGCAGAGACTAGATCATACTACATTGCCTGTTTTGTTCTACCCACGCCCTGGTGATTATCGTGGACCAGTCAACTGTACTACCCACGTATGGCTAACACTACATGTACCAAGCCATTGTGGGAGTGACAGTAGTCTTTGGCCTTCTTTCTTCTCGGTGTTTGCACATGAGGAGGAATGAAAATGTCACTTACCCAGTGTACATCTGTTCGTGGCATCAGTCGCTGTAGATTCGCATGTTTTGCATAGCTCGCCATCTGGTGTTGGGTCGGAGTGTTACAAGTTGTTTTTCTTCGAAGAAGTCTTTCGAGTCACGGGACCGAGTGACTCCTCCTTTTGTCTCCATTGCGCATGGGCGTCGACTCCATCTTCGATTGTTTTTCCCCGCAGAGGGTGAGGTAGGAGTTGTATTGTAGTAATAGTGCCCATGCAATGGAGTGACTAAGTATGTACCTATTTAAGGTTAAAATAATATATATACAAATAGTTGAAGGTACCTTCCGAACTGCTACAGGCTCCCGGGGAGGCGGGTGGGCACATGCGAATCTACAGCGACTGATGCCACGAACAGATGTACACTGGGTAAGTGACATTTTCAGTTCGATGGCATCTGTCGCTGTAGATACGCATGTTTTGCATAGACTAGTAAGCAGTTATCTCCCCAAAGCGGTGGCTCAGCCTGTAGGAGTGGGAGTAGTCTGAAACAATGTTCTTAATACGGCTTGACCTACTGTGGCTTGTTGTGCGGATAACACGTCTACACAGTAGTGCTTGGTGAATGTGTGAGGCGTAGACCATGTGGCTGCCTTACATATTTCTTGCATTGGGATGTTTCCTAGAAAGGCCATGGTAGCACCTTTCTTTCTGGTTGAGTGTGCCCTTGGTGTAATGGGCAGTTGTCGTTTAGCTTTAAGGTAGCAGATTTGGATGCATTTAACTATCCATCTGGCTATACCTTGTTTTGATATTGGGTTTCCTGCATGAGGTTTTTGGAATGCAATACATAGCTGTTTAGTTTTCCTGATGCTCTTTGTTCTGTCAATGTAATACAGTAATACTCTTTTGACATCTAAAGTATGTAGTACCCTCTCAGCTACGGAATCTGGCTGTGGGAAGAACACTGGAAGTTCCACTGTTTGATTTAGATGGAACGGTGAAATAACTTTTGGTAGAAATTTAGGATTAGTCCTTAGGACGACCTTATTTTTGTGTAGTTGAATAAAAGGTTCTTGTATTGTAAACGCCTGAATCTCGCTTACTCTTCTTAGAGAGGTAATGGCGATGAGAAATGCAACCTTCCATGTTAGGAACTGTATTTCGCAGGAGTGCATGGGTTCAAAAGGTGGACCCATAAGTCTAGTTAAGACAACATTTAGGTTCCATGAAGGAACAGGTGGTGTTCTTGGTGGAATAATTCTTTTAAGGCCCTCCATGAATGCTTTAATGACTGGTATCCTATATAGGGAAGTTGAATAGGTAGGCTGCAGGTATGCAGATATTGCTGCAAGGTGTATTTTAATGGAAGAGAAAGCTAGGTTAGATTTTTGTAAGTGAAGCAAGTAACCCACTACATGTTTTGGGGTTGCGTGTAATGGTTGGATTTGATTAATATGGCAGTAGCAAACAAACCTTTTCCATTTACTGGCATAGCAGTGCCTGGTGGATGGCCTTCTGGCTTGCTTTATGACTTCCATACATTCTTGGGTAAGTTGTAAGTGTCCGAATTCTAGGATTTGAGGAGCCAGATTGCTAGATTCAGCAATGCTGGATCTGGGTGTCTGATCGTTTGGTTGTGTTGTGTTAACAGATCCGGCCTGTTGGGCAGTTTGATGTGGGGTACTACTGATAGGTCTAGCAGCGTTGTGTACCAGGGTTGCCTTGCCCAAGTTGGTGCTATTAATATGAGTTTGAGTTTGTTTTGACTGAGTTTGTTTACCAGATAAGGAAGGAGAGGGAGAGGAGGAAAAGCGTAGGCAAATATCCCTGACCAGTTGATCCATAGGGCATTGCCGTGGGACTGCCTGTGTGGGTATCTGGATGCGAAGTTTTGGCATTTTGCGTTCTCTTTTGTCGCAAACAAGTCTATTTGAGGTGTTCCCCAGAGCGTGAAGTAAGTGTTCAGAATTTGGGGATGAATTTCCCATTCGTGGACCTGTTGGTGATCTCGAGAGAGATTGTCTGCGAGTTGATTCTGAATTCCTGGGATAAATTGTGCTATTAGGCGAATTTGGTTGTGAATTGCCCAACGCCATATCTTTTGTGCCAGCAGGCTCAATTGCGTTGAGTGCGTCCCCCCTTGTTTGTTTAGATAATACATTGTTGTCATGTTGTCTGTTTTGACGAGAATGTATTTGTGAACTATTATTGGTTGAAAAGCCTTTAATGCTTGAAAAACTGCTAGCAGTTCTAGGTGATTTATATGCAGTTTTGTTTGATGTATGTTCCATTGTCCTTGTATGCTGTGTTGATCGAGGTGTGCTCCCCACCCTGTCATGGAAGCATCTGTTGTTATTACGTATTGTGGCACTGGGTCTTGGAAAGGCCGCCCTTTGTTTAAATTTATATTGTTCCACCATAGAAGCGAGAGGTAAGTTTGGCAGTCTATTAACACCAGATCTGTAAGGTGACCCTGTGCTTGTGACCAATGTGATGCTAGGCACTGTTGTAAGGGCCTCATGTGCAGTCTTGCGTTTGGGACAATGGCTATGCATGAAGACATCATGCCTAGGAGTTGTAATATCATCTTTGCTTGTATTTTTTGTGTTGGATACATGCGTTGTATGATGTTGTTGAAATTTTGAATTCTTTGTGGGCTTGGAGTGGCTACTCCTATTGTTGTGTTTATTATGGCTCCTAGGTATTGTTGTACCTTGCGCGGCAGAATGTTGGATTTTGCGAAGTTGACTGTGAACCCTAGTTTGTAGAGGGTTTGTATGATTTGATTTGTGTGTTGTGAGCACGTTATTAACGAATGGGTCTTGATTAGCCAGTCGTCTAGATACGGGAATACATGTATTTTCTGCCTTCTGATGTGTGCGGCGACTACTGCTAGACATTTGGTAAAGACTCTTGGTGCGGTTGTTAAACCGAAAGGCAGTACCTTGAATTGGTAGTGTATTCCTTTGAATACAAACCTTAGGTATTTCCTGTGCGATGGATGTATTGGTATATGGAAATACGCGTCTTTGAGGTCTAATGTTGTCATGTAGTCGTGTAGTTTCAGCAATGGTAACACTTCTTGTAGTGTGACCATGTGAAAGTGGTCTGATTTGATGTATGTGTTTAGTATTCTTAGGTCTAGGATTGGTCTTAGCGTTTTGTCCTTCTTTGGTATTAAGAAGTACAGTGAATAAACTCCTGTGTTTATTTGTGTGTTTGGTACTAACTCGATTGCGTTCTTTTGCAATAGTGCTTGAACCTCTATCTCCAGGAGCTCGGAATGATGTTTTGACAAATTTTGTGCTCTTGGTGGTATGTTTGGAGGGAATTGTAGAAATTCTATGCAATAACCATTTTGGATAATTGCTAGAACCCAAGTGTCTGTAGTGATTTCCTCCCATGCTTTGTAATAATGACCTATTCTTCCCCCCACTGGTGTTGTGTGGAGGGGGTGAGTGACATGTGAGTCACTGCTTAGTTGTAGGGGTTTTGGGGCTTTGAAATTTTCCCCTATTCCTAGGGAATTGCCCTCCTCTATATTGGCCCCGAAAGCCTCCCCTGTACTGTCCCTGGTAACTGGATGGTGTTGCCTGTGAGGTGCTGGCTTGTGTGGCCTGACCCCGAAACCCCCCTCTAAAGGGTGTTTTGCGGAAGGTGCTGTAATTTCCTCTGCTCTGCGGGGAGTAGAGTGCGCCCATGGCTTTAGCAGTGTCCGTGTCCTTTTTAAGTTTCTCAATCGCCGTGTCCACTTCTGGACCTTACAGTTCTTTTTCGTTGAATGGCATATTGAGAACTGCCTGCTGAATCTCTGGTTTAAACCCAGACGTTCGTAGCCATGCATGCCTTCTGATGGTCACAGATGTATTTATTGTTCTTGCAGCTGTGTCTGCTGCGTCCATGGAGGAGCGTATCTGGTTGTTTGAAATGTTCTGTCCTTCTTCAACCACTTGCTTTGCCCTCTTTTGTAGGTCTTTGGGTAGATGTTCAATGAGATGTTGCATCTCATCCCAATGGGCTCTGTCATAGCGCGCAAGAAGTGCCTGTGAGTTAGCGATGCGCCATTGGTTTGCAGCTTGTGCTGCGACTCTCTTTCCAGCTGCATCGAACTTGCGGCTTTCTTTATCTGGGGGTGGTGCGTCCCCAGATGTGTGGGAGTTGGCCCTTTTCCTAGCTGCTCCTACAACGACAGAATCAGGTGGCAGCTGCGAAGTTATGAAAATAGGGTCTGTAGGAGGCGCTTTATACTTTTTTTCCACCCTTGGTGTGATTGCCCTACTTTTGACCGGCTCCTTAAAGATGTCTTTTGCGTGCCGAAGCATACCAGGGAGCATAGGCAGGCTTTGGTAGGAGCTGTGGGTGGCAGAGAGGGTGTTGAATAGAAAGTCATCCTCGACTTGTTCTGAGTGGAGGCTTACATTGTGGAATTGTGCTGCTCTAGCCACCACCTGAGAATATGCAGTACTGTCCTCTGGTGGTGATGGCTTTGTAGGGTATGCCTCCGGACTGTTATCTGACACAGGGGCGTCGTATAAGTCCCATGCGTCCTGATCCTGGTCACCTTGGCTCATGGTGGTGTGAGCCGGGGAATGTGATGGAGTTTGTGCTGGCAAGACGTGAATTATAGGTGGAGGAGAGGGTGGCGGAGTAACCCTTTTCACCATTTTTGTTTGTGGTGTTTGGTCAGTTTGAAATTCCAGTCTTCTCTTTCTCCTAATAGGGGGAAGGGTGCTTATCTTTCCTGTCCCCTGCTGTATAAAAATACGTTTCTGCGTATGGTCTACATCGGTGGATTGCAGGTCTTCCTCAAACCTATGCTTTCGCATTTGGGAGGTCATTGATTGCTCTTCAGTATAAGAGCCTGAAACTGGGTCGGTTGCAGGTTGTTTCGGCACCGAAACCCTGTCTGCATCTTTTTTCGGCTCCGAGGTGGCTTTTTTCTTTTTCGGAGTCGAAACATCTCGGCGTCGATCTTCATCGGTGCCGCTGTCTCGGCGTCGAGCCGTGTCTACACCGCTATCTCGGTGTCGATGTATGTCTCCAGCACTTTCTCGGTCCCGAGAAGGCTGCGTGCCGGTGTCTCGACCGGAGTCGGACGGTCTCGGCACTGATTGGGCCTTTTTCGGTGCCGACGGTCGGTCACCGAATTTATGGGTGGAGCCATGGCCTGGTGGCAGTGGCGTCCCCTGGGCCTTGACAATCTTCTTATGAGTGCTTTTCGACGTCTTACTCACGGTTCGTGGATCGTCGAATTCCTCGGAGTCCGATTCGTGTATCGAAAAGGTTTCTTCCTCTTCCTGTACCTCAAACTCTCGGTGCGCTGCCGGCGTGGACGCCATTTGAAGTCTTCTTGCTCGACGGTCTCGGAGTGTTTTTCGGGACCGGAACGCACGACAGGCCTCGCAAGTGTCTTCACTGTGCTCAGGTGATAGGCACAGGTTACAGACCAAGTGTTGGTCTGAATAGGGGTATTTTTTGTGGCATTTGGGACAGAAACCGAACGGGGTCCGTTCCATCGGCGTTCTTCTACACGCGGTCAGGCCGAGCAGGCCCCGACGGGGATCGAAAACTACCCCGAAGGGCTCCGGAGCTCTTCGATCTTCGATGCGGTGTTGATTCTGACTACGCCTATCCCGAACGCAACAATACCGACGAAAATCTTCCGAAATTTAGCTGTTTTTCCGTTCCGAAACTCGGAGCGACAGGAACACGTCCGAACCCGATGGCGGAAAAAAAACAATCGAAGATGGAGTCGACGCCCATGCGCAATGGAGACAAAAGGAGGAGTCACTCGGTCCCGTGACTCGAAAGACTTCTTCGAAGAAAAACAACTTGTAACACTCCGACCCAACACCAGATGGCGAGCTATGCAAAACATGCGTATCTACAGCGACAGATGCCATCGAACCACTATTTTGTGGCCTTCGTGGGACTGTGTGGTCTTCCTTCTTTGACCTTCTTTTTTGAACATCTGACGCCCAGCTACCTACTCTGTATCTTCTGTCTGTGACCTTTGGAGCTCCTTCCGGTTGGTGAGCAATCTGACCTGTCTTGGCACCGCTGTCACTGGTCAAATTAAGACTGGGTGCCTTAGACGCGACTACCAGGCATTGGTCATGCTTGACATTCATCGGATTTGTTTGGAATTACTCGACTGGTCCTACCATGATGGGTAAATCTAGAACCAACAAGTCATTGTCCAATGGAGAAGCGATGACAACCACCCCATCTACGTACAGAACCCCTGATAGTCTCCAACTCGAAGCGGCCCTCCAAGCCCACTCAACTAAATTTGCCAAAAGTACTGCAGGCCATCTTGGACACAAAAACCTCTCTAGAAGCCCAAACTAATACGGTCTCACTTGATGAGAATTTGCTATGGGGTGGCCATAGCAAATTAACCGACAAAGTACATGATACAGAATCTACACTTGCTACAGTGCGACCTACAGTGCAAGACTTACAGGAGAGACTGTAGGGAGTGAAGGTGGAGACTGCCCACCTTCACTGCAGAGCTGAGCACGCAGAGGGCTGATCTCAGCACAATAATGTCTGCTTTCTGGGCTTCCCTAAGTACTCGGAAAGGCCTAGTGTGGAGCTGTTTCTCGAGAAGTGGCTGGCAAAGACTATCCTGGAGGGCTAGGTACCAAAGTTCTTCTCTATAGAACGGGTGCATTAAATGACAGGCAGACCCCACCTTACTGGGAGCCCTGCCATGCCCTATTATAACCCACCTCCTCAGTTATTGTGATCTCAACCTGCTGCTGCCAAGGGCCCTTGGCAATATGAAAATGCAACAATCACAGCTTACTCAGACTACACAATGGAGGTTCAACAGTGCTGGGGCTTCTACTCCAGAGTCCAGCAATGTCTCTGCAAGATGCAAATGAAATATGTCTTATTATTCCCTGCAAAACTTAGAGTGATTGATGGTGAAATGACTCACATATTTTCATCACTACAAGATGTGTGGACCTGGCTCCATGCTAAGGGACCTGTGCACAACCTGCCAGATGGCTCGAGCGATGGAGGCTGGCTGGTGCTTAAGACCAGAAGGTGTAAACGCAGATCAATTAAAACAAAACCCACCAAAGATCATGTTGAAGCAGAGAAGAATTGAGCACTCTATGAGGCCTCTCTTTACATCACAAGTTCCTTCTCCCTCCTGCGTACATCGGAGTCGGGTTCAGACTCGGGTGGCTCGCACTCCTCAACCGCTAGAGTCTTTCATGGCCCAAAGCTTACCCCGCGGTCAGCGGATGATTGTAAGGTGGGCTCTCTTGACCATGGGGGAGATAGCCGGGGGAAAGCTTTGACTACTGTTGAGCTTGAATCACTTCGAAGGAAAGCCGCACTGTTCGGGAAGGGCTGGATTCTACAACCTCTGATATGGGCCACACATCAGGGGTGAAAAAAGCAAACATTGACACTTTAGTGCCCCACAAGGTAACTCTGAAATTAACCTTTTTTGTCTGCGTTATTGTCTAGTTTCTTATTGGGGCATTTGGCCGATGACTAGTACGTCATCTGACCTGGAGGGGATACATTTATTCTGTTATGTTAAGTTGTTTTACATCTGTTTACAATAAGCCAATACTTGTATTGAGTGATTTACAGGAGGCAGTATGGGTTGGGTGGCGGCGGGGTTGTACTGTTGAATCACTGGGCATCCAAGTCATGTTTGATATATATGCTGTGATCCATTCAGGAATACATTGTTGATTACACATCATCATGGATACACATGCTGCAATGCTCCCTCCACAGCATAATGTGGTAACGTAGAATTTTCGCGGCATGCCAACCTCATCCAAGCGGTACTGTATCCAAGCCTACCTCAAACACCGGCATACACATTTAGCCGTGTTACAAGAGACACACTTAATTGCAGCTGAATTACAGACAGTGGGGATCAGGATGACACAGTACTATAACCATTAGTTGATACAATGGTGCCTTCATGATGTGTGGAGATTAGGCCACCCATTTGAACGTGAATACTCTTTCTACTCACCTGTCCATGATCTCCACACCAGACTTGACCTTATCCTCTGCAATGACTCACTATAGCCAGTGGTCGCGAGGTCGGAATATCTGGCCCGTATGCTTTCGGACCACTGTCCATTACATTTGAGTCTGCAATGGGGCAGATCACAAGCATGCATCCCCATGTGGCATTTACAAAAAGAAGCATTGCTAGCTACCCCCTTTGTGAAGGACTTATCCACCAGTATACTTCAATATTTTGAAATGATTATGTGATCTACCCCACTCAAAGCCATGGAATGCGACGCCCACAAAGTGGTCGTGCGGGGACACTGCTCGACAGCCAAATAGGGGGTCCGACGCACACTGCATGATGACTTATTAAAAGTGAAGGCGGAGTTGCGGCCTTTAGAGAGAGAGAGGTGTTTACCATGGGTGTTGGGCTTGAGCGTCTTTGGCACCTACGTTCACAAGATAGAGTGATAGAGACGAGACTGAGTAGGCATGACTACAAATACAGTCACTAGACAACATGCAGATGGTGATCGCTTGGGTAGATTGGTAGCGTGGCTACTCAAGGAAGCTCATCGCAGCATACTCTGGTCAGCGCTATCCAAAGAGACAGTGGTTCACTGGCCACATCACAGACGGATATAAACAATGTGTTTCACGACTATTACTGCATACTTTATGGGGATGTTACTCCCCCTTACCCTGATTTATTACAGAGATTGTTGTCTGGCATAACAATAACTTGTTTGTCTCTACAGGAAAAAGAGAAACTGGAAGAGCCTTTCAACTGGTGGAAATCAGGTCAGCTATTGCCCAGATGGCCAGGAACAAAACCCCCTGGCACAGATGGGTTGCCATTTGAATTGAATGCTGCATTCTCTGCACATTTGCCTCAGCCCCTCTTAGAGGTGCTAAATAAAGCCCATTCTAAGGGGTGGCTCCTGGGCTCACAGCGTGAGGCACTGATAGTGGATTTACCCAAACCGGGACGTGATCCTTTAGATGTACGGTCTTATCGCCCACTTCCCCTACTAAACCTTGACTGCAAGATCCTAAGCAAGGTACTAGTCAATAGGTTACTCCCGGTGGTTGGGACCTTGGTCCCTGAGGACCAATCAGGTTTTAAACCAGGTCGCAGTACTTTTCTTAATATCCATCCTTTACTGCAGATTATTCATGAGACACCCTCAGAGGCGTATAATAGGGTTGCAGTGTGTCTTGACATTGAAAAGGCTTTCAATACCATATGCTGGGACTTTTAGATGGCCATGCTACACCGTATGGGTTTTGGTGAGTGGTTAATTGGGTGGGTACACACTTTGTACTCAGAACCTGTGGCCAGAGTACGAACGGGGCAAATGATCTCGGATAGTTTTCCGATCCTGCAGGGCACAAGACAGGGCTGCCCATTGTTTCCACTGCTCTTACAAGTTGCAATGGAACCATTGGCTTTCCATTTGGAACTGTGGCCACATGATTGGGGAATCTCTGAGCTTGACATCCACCACATTATCTCACTGTGTGCAGACGATGCAGAGGTCTATCTACACAACGTTGTGAACTAACTGCCGGACTTAAAGCGTCTAATTGATGAATTTGGGGCTGTGTCTGGTCGTAGAGTCCACTTGCCCAAAACCTGTCTATTCCATCTGACACCCATTCCAGAACCTTATAGGGCCGCCTTCCCAGAACACCGCTTACAGGGGTCTTACAATACATTCAAATATCTAGGTGTCCAGATTTATCATACTGACTGGGCACTGGAGGAGGGTTATATGGGGAAGTCAGTGAGATTGATATGGGGCTCCCTCCCCTTCTGGTGCTCACTCACGCTGTACCCAATGGGACGAGTAGCATTTGCCAAAATGTTAGTTCTCCCGCGCCTATTGTATTTATTTGCTGTCTTGCCTATTGTACTCCCCAAGAGCTTTTTCCAGGAGTTGAATGGCCTTCTGTCACATTTAATATGGGGTGCAGGACAACAACAGGTGGCCCTAGCAATAGCACAATGCCCACTCCTTGCAGGGGGATTGGGCACCCCTAATTTCAAACTATATTATGCAGAGGTCCATTTTCTGTGGCAAGCAATTCAGGATGAGCCCTAATTTTCTAGGCAGTGTCACATTACTTCACACCGCTTCACAGACACGGGTCTGCACTGGCCACCAGATCTTACGCTCATTCCACAATTGGTAGAGGGACCCACTAGGAGAGCTCTTTATCCCCAGTTATTTTTGCACAAGCAGTGGAACCACTGGTGGCCTTGCTACGTGCTAGAGAGTCGACTTGGGGTATTAAAGAGGGACCGGATTGGCATACCGTCCCTGTATGAGGACGATGTGCTCGTATATTTGCAAGATCAGGCCACCACTTTGCCAGCCCTTTATGACTTACTGGATTGCTTCGGAGAGCTCACTGGCCTTAAGGTCAACTGGAGCAAATCTTGTATTTTCCCCCTATGCCGGATCAAGTCAACCCAATCGGCAATGCCGGGCGCAGAGTGTCTTTCCTGGCTCTATGATACCTTTTGGTACCTCTGGTTAATATTTATAATTCTGAGGGTGATCTGCTAGACGGCTATCACGGTGTGGCCGTAGCATTGTTTAGTTAATCCATGCATTTTTGGACCCAACTCCCTCTTTCCTCCATGGGCACAGTCTCGGTGGCCAAAATTGTGATTCTCTGGCGACTCCTATATTTATTCGCAGCCTTGCCAGTGATACCAACTAGCTCCCTTGAAAAGTCTGGAATTGGAACTGGCATGAGGGTCATCATCGACATGCTTCTGCGCCCCCAGGAAGAGGGGGGTGTCTCGCAGTCCCGGACCTAGAGCTGGACTATGGAGGGGGACCTGGTCCAGGCAGGCTTGGGGGACATGAACATATTAGACTGGTTGTTCGCTCCTGGGAGACTGGCTAGGAGTATGGGCAGACCTACCTGAGTGACCAAACTAGTCTGGAACCACTACATCCAACCCAGATGCGCACTGACTCCCTATGCTCCACAGTAGCCTCTGTGGTGTGTACCGACCATGAAGAAGTTGTTAACAGTTCATGATCCTTTTCACTGGTGGGTCGCTGGAAACTCCCAATTAGGTGATCTCTACAAGGATCAAACACTGATGTCCTTCAATGGACTTCAGGAGCTTTATGAAATTGGTGCTGGTCTCTTTCTGTCATACACTGCATGTAAAGAGGCAACTGGTGTAGTCTGTTTGACAGGACAGACTGATCCACCAGTACACATGAGCTTATGGATTTTTCTGACGCACAGGATGAGCTGTCTCCGTCATATATGAGGCATTGCAGGGAGGGGGCCACAAACTGTCGGTTCGCAGCAAAAGCAAATGGGACGCCTGCTAGAACACAAAATTGACTGCCAAGCAATGGACCATGGCTTTGGAACAGGTGAAGCAAATTTCACGGAACGCCCGCCTAACATTCACCCAATTCAATTTTGTGCATCAAACTTACCTCACTCTGCACCCCATACATAGATGCTTCCGACAACCTCATCAGCATGCCTCAGATGTGGCCATGCAGATGCCACATTTCTTCATATGGTATGGTAATGCCCGCAGTTAATGCATATCTGGCACTGGGTGATCAACCAATCAATCACTGCATTTGTAAAGCGCGCTACATACCCGCGAGGGTCTCAAGGCGCTGGGGAGGGGGGGGGTGCTACTGGTCGAAGAGCCAGGTCTTGAGGAGTCTTCTGAAGGCCAGCAGATCCTGGGTCTGTCGTAGGATGGTGGGGAGAGTGTTCCAGGTCTTGGTGGCGAGGTAGGAGAAGGATCTGCCTGCTGGCGGTGGTTTTTTGGATGCGGGGGACTGTGGCGAGGGCGAGGTTGGCTGAGCAGAGGCTTCGGTGGGGGTGTGGAAGCTGAGTCGATTGTTGAGGTAGGTGGGTCCGGTGTTGTGCAGTGCTTTGTGTGCGCGGATCAGGAGCTTTTGTTGACGGGGAGCCAGTGCAGGCCTCTCCGGTGGAGTGTGATGTTGCTGCGGTGGGGGACATCGAGGATGAGTCTAGCCGAGGCGTTCTGGATGCGTTGGAGTTGTCTCAGGAGCTTGTTTGTAGTTCCTGAGTAGAGGGCGTTCCCGTAGTCGAGTCTGTTGGTGATGAGGGCCTGGGTAACAGTTTTTCCTCGTGTCGAGGGGGATCCATTTGAAGATCCTGCGGAGCATACGGAGGGTGTTGAAGCAGGACGCGGAGACGGCGTTGACTTGCCTGGTCATGGAGAGAGTGGAGTCGAGGATGACCCCCAGGTTGCATGCGTGGTCCGTGGGTTCCGGGGCTGTGCCTAGTGACGTGGGCCACCAAGAGTCGTCCCAGGCTGATGAGGTGGGTCCCCGTCTGGTCTGAGTTCAGCTTCAGTCTGCTGTCCTTCATCCAGTCGGCTACGGCCTTCATTTCTCGGTGGAGGTTAGCTTTGGCGGTGTGGGGATCTTCGGTGAGGGATATGATCAGCTGGGTGTCGTCGGCGTAGGAGATGATGTTGAGGTTGTGTTGTCATGCGACGTGGGCGAGGGGGGCCATGTAGATATTGAACAGTGTCGGGCTGAGGGAGGATCCCTGTGGGACGCCGCAGATGATCTCGGTGGTTTTGGAGCGGAAGGGTGGGAGGCGGATGCTCTGGGTTCTGCCGGAGAGGAAGGATGTGGTCCAGGCCAGGGCCTTCTCTTGGATACCGGCGTCATGGAGGCGTGCTGATAGGGTGCGGTGGCAGACTGTGTCAAAGGCTGCTGATAGGTCCAGGAGGATGAGGGCGGCTGTTTCTCCTTTGTCCATCAGGGTCCGGATGTTGTCAGTGGCGGCGATGAGGGCGGTCTCGGTGCTGTGGTTACTGCGAAAACCGGATTGGGAAGGGTCCAGGATGTTGTTGACTTCGAGGTAGCGGGTCAGCTGTTTGTTGACAATCTTCTCGTCACTTTTGCCAGGAAAGGGAGCAGGGAGATGGGCCGGAAGTTCTTTAGGTCCTTGGTGTCCGCCTTGGGCTTCTTCAGAAGGGCGTTGATCTTGGCGTGCTTCCAGCTTTCTGGGAAGGTTGCTGTCTCGAAGGAACAGTTGATTGTTTTCCGGAGGTGGGGCGCGCTGGCTGCGCTGGCTTTGTTGAAGACGTGGTGAGGGCAGGGGTCCGATGGGGATCCGGAGTGGATGGAGTTCATGGTTTTGATGGTGTCTTCGTCGCTGACGCTGGACCAGACGGTCAGGCGACTGGTACGAGTGGTAGTCGCAGGGGTGGTGGACTCGGTGGTGGGTGCGGGGGGGTCGGGGTTGAAGCTGTTGTGGATTTCGGTGATCTTGCGGTGGAAGAAGGTGGCCAGGGAGTCGCACAGGTCTTGAGATGGCGGGATGGCGTTGGTGATGGAGCTGGGGTTGGAGAGTTCTTTCACGATGCTGAAGAGCTCTTTGGTGTTGTGTGCGTTGTTGTCTAGGCGGTCCTTGAAGGCGGTCTTCTTGGCGGTCCTGATGAGTTGGTGAAGTCTGCGGGTGGCGATCTTGAGGGCTGTGTGGTTGTCTGGTGTTCAGTCGTGGAGCCATTTCTTCTCCAGCTTCCGACAGGTGTGCTTGGAGATCCGGAGGTCCTCGGTGAACCAGGCGGCTTTCTTGTTGGTGTGGTTGGTTGTAGAGGTCTTGAGAGGGGCGAGGGTGTTGGCGCAGTCGTTGATCCACTGTGTGAAGTTGGTCGCGGCGGTGTCTGGGTTGGTGGGGTCGGTGGGTGGTCTCAGGGCGAGGGCGGTAGTCAGTTGGTCCTAGGTGACCTTGCCCCAGCAGCGGTGTGGTAGCTGTTGGGTGCGGTGGTGTGTGGTGGGTTTTCTGAAGGTGAAGTGGACGCATCTGTGGTCGGTCCAGTGTGGTTGAAGGAGATGTGGGGGCTTGCGGAGAAGATGGGGTCGAGCGTGTGTCCAGCAACGTGAGTGGGTGTCGTTACGAGCTGTTTGAGTCCCAGGTTGGTGAGGTTGACGATCAGGGCGGTGGAGTTGGCGTCGTTGTTGTTCTCGAGGTGGAAGTTCAGGTCCCCGAGTAGTCCGTGGAAGCGAGGGCGTGGGTGCTGATGAGGTCAGCGATGGTGTCACTGAACTGTGGGCGGGGTCCGGGAGGTCTGTAGATGAGAGTTCCTCTGAGGGTGGTGTTGGGGTCGGTGTGGATCTGGAAGTGCATGTGCTCGGTGGTGGTGAGGATGTCATTGGTGTTCGTTGAGATTTTGATGGAGTCTTTGTGGCTGATGGCGATTCCTCCTCCCACTCCGTTGGTGCGGTCTCTGCGGGAGATCTTGTAGCCCTGTGGGATGGCTATGTCGATGTCTGGTGCTGAGGGGGCGTTCAGCCAGGTCTCCGTCAGGAAGGCGACGTCGGGGGCGGTGGAGTCTAGGAGGTCCCAAAGTTTGATGGCGTGCTAGCGAGCGGAGCGGGTGTTGAGGAGGATGCAGCAGAGGTGGTTGGGTTCTCTGGCTGGTGGTGTGGAGGGTTGGATGCTGGTGAATCTGCAGTTCCGGCAGGTGAAAGGCCCCTGGGTGCGTTTCGGGGTGGCCCGGTAGCAGGGGTGGTCTCGTCTGGTGTTGAGTGCGTGGAGGGTGCTTGCGTCGTAGTGCAGTCTGGCGTTGCGGGGGTGCGAGTTCCAGGGGTTCTGGTGCTGGGTGCGGTCCAGGCACGGACAGGCGCGGCCTCCATATGAGGGCAGAGGGAGGGAGGAGCAGCTGGGAGGTGGGAGCGGGGCGGCCAATGGGAGTGAAGGGGGCGGGGAAGCAGGGGCTTAGCGGCGAGGGAAAAACCCGGGGAAAAAACGGCGGGAAAAGACGGCGGGAGAGGGACAACAGAGCACGGGGGTACAGAAAGCAAAACACAGGGGCACAGAATGAAAAAACGAAGTGGCACAGAAGCCAAGCGCAGGGGTACAGAAAAAAGGGAGCGAGTAGTCAGGCGGCAAAAGCGGCAACGGAGGTTCAACCCACAGGGGGCTGCGTGGCAGATGGGGGGAGCAACCTGCCTGGTGATAGAACATATATTGGAAATCACTGGTGTCAAACTTTCGCTGGACCCTCTCCTCTGCCTGTCAGGGATCGCAAAAAGAACCAAGAGCACCAAGCACTTCCGGAGACTGGCCGATTTGGCACTGGCCCTTTTTAAGAGGCTCATTGCCACATCATAGAAACCTTCTCAACCGCCCACGCTTGATTGCTGGCTTAAAGTTACACACAAATTGGCCCTGGCGGAAGCAGACGTCATGCAACTTGATCTTAACCATGCTGTGGAATACCTCTGTGCTCAAATTTTTGACAAATTACACCCACCTCCACCTGATGGCAATGACACCCATGATGAGGTGGGAGATTGAACAAACCAGCCCTCCAGGCTCCTTATATGTTCGTGCTTTCCCTCCCCCTATTTTACTTCCCTTCCCCCCATTGGTGACATACTACTAGACGGTTTACGGTACATACATCATTGAGTTAATTCCATAGCACTTTCATAAAGCATATGTCCATTCATGTCCATTCATCGCCCCTCCAGCCAAGGAACACCTTAAGTTACTGTTTTTGTTTGGATTTATTTTGTGACGCATGTATGTATGTGGGATTATTTTTTATTGGACAAGATACAGTGATTTGTTATTGATGGTCATTTCGAGGTTTAAACATTTTTCTGTTATCTCATGCTACCAGCTCCGTGTCAGTGTACGCTGTACTCTCACCATCTAGACACTGTTGAATTGGAACTGGAATGCCATATTATTCACGTCTAGCAAATTTGGACTGTTGTATCTTGTTCAACCATTTGTGAATGTCATAAATGCCAATAAAGAAATGTAAAGAACAAAAAAACAACACTTGAATCCAAAAATGATTCGCATCCACCCTGAAAAGGATAGCTAAGTAATGGAGATGCCTGTTAGGACAGAGATGGCTTATGCCAATTTACCACATGACTTTGCTTTTACATGTAGGAGGTACTGGTAACTCACACCTATACTTATGCCTCTAGATCATTGTGTGCACTGCCACCTGCTCATGACCAAACGTCACTTGCACATTGCTAGCTATTCCCACCCCCCTCCTCTCCACCGCAAGGAATCTTTTTTTTGATACCACAACCTTTTTATTTTTTCTTTCACCCTCACGCTATCTATTCTATGCTACCAAATATTGTGGGGATGAAGATTATGTTTATGTACTTCTATAACATGCAGTGTATCGTATATATGACTTCATAGTTGGTTAGTAATGTAAACTAATAAAAATGGATTTAAAAAAGCAACTATGGGAATCAACAGAAACAAAAAAGGAGCTGGTCAGACCTGTGCAGTTCCACCACCACTGTCTGGATTTAGCTTTCGAAAGGTGACTGGACCAAGTAAAGTACTCCACCAGACAGGCTTATTTGAAGCTAACAAGATATGATCTAGACTGTCTAAACCAATGCTGAGATTGTGTGACGAAGCACAAGGACAGAGTTGCAATGCTTCGGAGCAGTCATACAAGGTAATCACAGGGATTATTGCTTAGGTTCTAGTATGATATGTCTCTACTGTCTTGCCTATGCATGACATGTCACACATATCAGATGGGGGAAGGTGAGGTGAAACAATGATTTCTTAAGAACTGGTAAAGGCTACTGCTACAGAAGGAGCGGTTCATAATTGTACATATTGTCATGACTAAGGTTGCCAGTGCAGACTGGCAATGTTGGTCGTGGGGGTGTTTGGGGTGTTACAACACCCTAATAAATGTATTTTCCTGGTAAATAATTGGGTCAGGTGCTTTCAGTCAGGTATTGGGATGGGTTTGTTGGATTTCACAAGGAATCTTTACATAAACACAGACAAAAACACACACCAAATCGTTTCCCCTCTGCTTTGAATTGTGGTTATTTTACAAAATATTGTGTTTTCACTTACTTTGTACTCCTACTAATCCACACTCTTCTGCCTTTCCACTGCCCCCTACGCATCTCATATGCGGCCTGCTCGTTGGATAATGTATTTTAACATTATGCTCCAGCGTGATTTTTGGGAAATCTGAAGTTCACACGCCCCTAAACCTACATGCCAAGCTACGCCCCTGAGGTTGGTATAGCAAGGGTGTAAGGTATAGCAAGGACATTTCACGTATTAGAACATTGGAATGCTGGAGGCTCCATTGAAAACAATGGAGTGCTGCGGGCTTTTACTGGCCGGTAAAAGCCCGCAGCGCCAACATTCCAATGTTCGCTTTGTTCACAGCAACAGCTGTGAACAAAGCCTTACGGAGCCCGAGGGTATTTAAATCCCCTCGGGCTCCGTGAAATTTTTTTTTTTTAATAGAACATTCTGCCCTGTGTGGCAGAATGTTCTAATAGCCTTAGAACCCGCCGTAGCGGGCTCTACCGGCTATTAAAGTCCCTCTCCCTTGTGAAATGCCCTCGCCTTCGGCTCGGGCATTTAACGCGGGGAGCGGGCCTTTAATAGTCGGTAGAGCCCGCTACGGCGGGTTCTAAGGCTATATTGGTACACTTGAACATTCTGAGTTTGGTTCTGGAGTGTTCAGGGTCAGCTGACGGGAGGGCATTCCATCTGGAGTGTTGTGGGTGTGGATAATGGAATGTGGAGTAAGAAAACTGCAATAACTGCCAGGACCTGTTGATTGCACTTGTGTTCTCTCCACCTTGTGTGTGCTATTCTCGACAGTTTCTTGCCCTAATAACTGGTCATTTTGGTAGGCACTAACGATAGGAAACAGATGCACCCTGCTAAGACTCTAATAGTGTCTGAAAATATCTATGATGATTGCAAGAGATCATAGGTTCTACAAGGGGTAAGAATTTTAACAGAGAAGAACATTTTGCCTGGTTCATCATTTGGTTATAATTTCTGTAGGGTGTAGTGGGTGTCTGTGAAATCCAAGGTGGTTTTGCTTTCAATTTTAATAACTGGCTGATAGGCCTCAAATATAAGAATTCCAGTGGACATGTTTGCCACATCTGACAAAAAATAATCTTACCATGTCCTACATGTAATCTGAAGGTTGCTGACCATTCGAATATACCCGAAATACATTTAGTATTAAAGCGTATTTGTCTGCTCCAGAAGAAAAATATTTCAGCTAAGAAGAGGATTTTCTTAAGCAAACAAATAATACACTTTGGGAAAACTAAAGAAACAACTAGGGTTGCTCAAAAGCGTATGTTTCACTGGAGCTAAGCAAGCATTTTTTATGTTTTCATTAGGTCAGTCATCTGGTGATGGTTTTCCTGGGGGTTTCAATTCAGGTTAGAGACTGGGTGCACCTTCTTTCTTTGACGATTTATAGGAGGACATTTTTGTTTAACCGTCTGAAAGTTTTAAACATTTTTGACCAGAGTTGTACCGTACTGGTACACTAAGGCTATGCCACATTTTGAGGTTAATCATTCACAATAATAATGATTCCCAGCATAAGCGTTGTTATTTTGACGACCTATTATATTTAAATAGTAATTGATAAGCACTTCTAGCCTCTAAAGATAGTGCTCTGGAGCTGTTAAAGAGAGGCATGGGAGATATTGAGCTGTACTAGATCCAATACGATAATTTCATGTCGAAAAGACAGGTTTTTAACTCCTAGCATCAATTCTTTCACAACTAGGACTTCTGTTACAGATATTCCTCCCCATCTGGCCAATCTGAAATCAGGATGATAAATATAATCTTTTCTTTAGACCAAAAATTAGACCTCAATAAAGAGATGCGTGGTCTGTTTATGCTGGGATTGTATGAATACACACATTCCAAGTGGAGTACTTTAACGATATGAAACTTTGTAATATTCTGTTTATCAAGCTGTAGCTTTATGTTAGAGAGTACACTGTAGAGTCTCTACACGCTACACACTAGTATATTACATATCCCTTATGTACATCCTGCCTTGCCCAACGTACGACTGTAATATTGCTGGTTGGGGTGCTGTTTTGGTTTCCTTTCTTTATTGTTTGCTCTTTTATAATAAATGGAAACTCAATAACATTTATTGAATATAAAACAAACGGAAAGTTCTAATGGAAGATCTGCTGCATAAAGCATGTGGCCTTGAACCTCTTGCTGATTGAGAGACAGTGCAGCGATTTAAATTTGGCTGCCAGAAACTCGCACTTCTTAAGACTAATTATGGTTCTAGCGGCCACATTTTGAATATGCACAGTCCCTCCAAAGAGCATCATAGCACTAAAGTCTAAAAATAATCCTGTCTTAGTGGACCCAACTGACTTCATATTAACAAAACAGAAACTATTTTGAGACATGCCTAAATAAGGGGTTCTTGTTGCCAAAGAGTAAGCGAAGACAATTACAGAGTAGGGGGAATCCCATGTAACAAAAGGTGCATTCTCTGACACACTTTTTTTAAAACATTTTTTTAGATTTTTATACTCTTGGAACACTGGCTGGTTGCATGATCCAAAAGAGCAATGAGGTCCTTATTTGCTAAGATGCTCTTTAATGACTGAGTAGTTGAGAAGGAACTATGCATAATGCGAACAACTTTAAATTGATTCCTTTGCTTTATTAGAAGCTAAATGAGTTTTCACATGTTAACTGTCACATGATCAAACTTTCTTTTCCTATTGCCAGCCTTCCCACAAAGTTTGACTACTCTGTAGTTTATCAAGCGCTTTTACAACAATCAAGACGTGAAGCACAAGTTACTTACCTTCGGTAACGCCTTATCTGGTAGAGTCAGTCTGGATATGGAGATTTTTCTCGAGCAGTAACCCTGCGCGCCACTAGGCTGCATCAATTGGCTGTGCGTCCGTCATCGGCGTCATCTGCACTGGGTATGACATCACAGGACCTACATAGGCCCCAGCATGCTGACATCAGTTTCTTTTCATGACTTTCCACACCAGAAACGCATGGCCATGAAGATCACTGACCACTGGTGTATCAAAACTAAGGCCCTGAAAAGGGGAATCCCTGTCCCTAGAAATCAGTTAACTGAACAGGGAGGATGGGTTGGTGGGTTGGTAAGGAATTGGCAACTAGATATTGTCTCTACCCGATAAGGTGTTACCGAAGATAAGTAACTTGTCCATCTGATTGAGACATCAAGTTGCAGATTCCTTACCTTAGAACGGCTACCCAAGCAATACCATCCCTGGAGGTGGGTCTGCTAACTAAGATCACACCAGAAAGTCCTGCAGGATGGAACGGGCAAAGTGACCATCTATATGGACCTGACTGTGAAGGCAGTAGTGTTAGTAAACATGTGCAGAGATCTCCACATTGCTGCCTAGCAGATATTCAGGACTGGACCTCTGTGTGCTAACATAGTGGCTGCAGCTTTATCCCTGGTAGAATCAGCACACAAACCATCAAGGGTGTTTCTTCTTAGCCAGTGCATAGCACATTTTAATGCAGAGTACAACCCATCTTGAGATGGTTCTTTTCTGTGCTGCCCAACCTTTATTCACACCCATATAACTAACAAAGAGTTGATCATCCACCAGTAACTCTTTGGCATTAGCAAGGTAAACGCCAACACTCTATTTGGGTCCAAGCAGTGGAGCCTCTCCTCTTCCTTAGAAGGATGTGAAGGGTTGGAAAAATTAGGCAAAGTGATGGATTGACCAACATGGAAGGGCGTGACCATTTTTAGCAGAACGGAGGCCCAAGTGCGAAGCACCACTTTGTCAGTATAGATGGATATGTAGGGCGGCTTAGATGACAATGCTTGCAGCTCACTCACTCTGTGGGCAGATATGATGACCACAAGGTAGGCTGTTTTCAAAGTGAGGAGACAATTGTGGAGAGGCTCGAAAGGAGCGCACATCAGAGAAGTCAAAACCAAATTCAAGTCCCACTTGGGCATAATGAAGAGGACACATATGAGTAAGGCCTGTAAGGAACCTACTTACAATAGGAGATTTAAACAAAGGTGGTTCATCAGGCAACCACAACGAGAAAGCAGAGATTGCAAACAAATAACCTTAGTGAGTGTCCATAGCAGAGACCTGCTGGGCCAACAAAAGTATAAACAAGGGAATTTCAGATAGAGGGACAGAAAAGGAGGGCGGGGTCAACAAACTTGTCTGTGCACCATGCCACAAATTTCTTCCAACAGGCGTACACCGTTTTGGTGGAGGGATGCCTGTTTGGCAAGATTACATTACAGACTTTGGGTGGAAGGTCAAAAGCTGTCAACTCCCGCTGCTCAATCTCCACACAAGAAGGCGGAGACTGGACGGTTCAGGTGGAGAACCCTCCCCTGCTGCTGTGACAGATGATCCTCCCGAAGGGGCAGTCTGATCAGAAGATCAATGGCCATGCTCAATAGCTTGAGATACCAGACTTCATGCCTAGTCCGGAGCCACAAGGATTACTTTGGCCCAGTCGTTCTTGATCTTCTTGAGAACTCTGCAAAGAAGTGGCATGGGTGGAAAAGCATACAGGAGGCCTGAGTTCCGCTTGAGACAAAAAGCATCGCCGAGCAATTGCCGCCTTGGAAACTCTAATGCGGAATACTGATGACAATAAGCGTTCTCTGCGCCACCTCCGGATGCTACCCCCGGATAGAGACACCATTTGTGATCGACTAAACATTTTCGGCTGAGTTTGTCCACTCTGATATTCAGAGAGCCTTCCAGATGTTGAAACCCCAGGAAAATGCCCTGTTGGTCCAACCACATCCAGAGGCGTAGAGCCTCCTGACAAAGGGTCCATGACTCCACCCCACCCAGCTTGTTGCAGAACCACAGAGGGATGTTCTTGCCCGTGAACACCTGCACTACCTTCCCTTTGAGAGAGGGGAGAAATGCTTTCAATGCAAACCTGATCGCGTGGAGCTCCAGCAGGCTGATGTGGAGTCCGGACTTCACCAGAGACCAGACGCCTCTGATCTCCGCCTCACCCAGGTGGCCACCCCATCCCAGGAGTGACGCATCTGTCATTACTGCCAGATCTGGTTGGGGAAGGGAGAGGGATATGTCTCTGACTCAATCGCGGCTTGTTAGCCACCACTGCAGATCTCGTGCAGTTCCCTCCGAGATCTGGACCATGTCAGAGCGATTCCCCTGATGCTGCACCCACTGGAACCTCAGGTCCCACTGCAGAGCCTGCATATGCCATCTGGCATGTGTCACTAGAAGGATGCATGAGGCCATGAGGCCCAGCAGCCTCTAGTCGTTCTCACCGAAATCCAGAATAGAGGCTGAAACATTGGTATCATAGACTGAATATCCTGGACTCGCCACTGGGAGGATGAGTACAAAACTGCCTTGTGCCCTGAACAGCTCTGATAAAAGAAAGCTTCTGAGAGCGAGTCAGGTGTCACTTTGGCAGCTTTATAGTGAACCCCAGTGAATGCAGGAGGTCTGCTGTAGTCTGGAGGTAGGAGATTACAGCCTGGGGCAAGTCTGCATTCAACAGCCAGTTGCCCAGATAGGGGAGACTAGTACCCCTGATCTCTGCAGGTGAGCCATGACCATTGCCACCACCTTGGTTAACACCCGAGGGGCACTGGTAAGGCCGAAGGGGACCACAGTTGTTAGACCTGGCATCACTGGTGTGGTCTCCCCTAACTTTTTGCCCTCTGACCCTGTTTTTCTGACATTTTGTTTATTGGTCTTTAGGGATCTGTGTACTTTACCACCGCTGACCAGTTCGAAAGTGCAGGTGCTTTGTCCTCTTAAGCATGGCAACATTGGATTCTCCACAATTGGCATATTTCATTTACTTCTAAGTCCCTAGTAAAGTGCACTATATGTGCCAAGAGCCTATAAATGAAATGCTACTAGTGGGCCTGCAGCACAGACTGTGCCACCATCTACAGTAGCCCCTCAAACATGTCTCAGGCCTGCCATTGCAGAGCCTGTGTGTGCAGTTTTAAACTGCCATTTCGACCTGGCAAGTGTACCCACCTGGTAGGCCCAAGCCTTCCCTTTTATGGCATATAAGACACCGCTAAGGTAGGCCCTAGCTAACCCCACGGGTAGGGTGCAGTGTATATAAAAGGTTGGATATTTACTTTTTAAGTATCACATGTTCAAGGAGTGAAAAACTGCTAAATTCATTTTTCACTATTGCAATGCTCATCTCTCCCATAGAATAGCATTGGGATTGCCTTAACGCATCTTTTTTGATAAAGAGATTTTATTAATTTTGGCATAAAACAGTGATGTATACAGTTCAACATGATTCCAACGGGCATCAAACAATAATGGTCAAACTCTAGGTCCCTGCCACATTTTATTACTAAATATTACTCAAAATCACACGCTTAAAAGCCCGCTACACCCTCCCACTTCCCCCATATCTTATTGTGTTTGTGTAAACAACCTCTGGCCTCATACACAAGTCTCTCTCGCTGCGCACACCAATCCACTCCCCGTCTCCACTTAGTCAGTGTCGGAGCAACTCTGGCCTTCCAATCTGCCATTATATCTCTTTTGGCCACTAGACAAGCCACCCCCAAGAAGGACCGATCTGCTCTTCGTAGCCCTGTATCTCCCATGACCCCCAGAAGGAGGGGCAGTGGCAACCTCTCTACCTCCTCCTGTAGGACCCCGGAGATCTTTTGCACCACCGTTTCCCAATAGGCCGCTATAGTCGGGCATGCCCATACCATGTGGAAGAAATCAGCTGTGTGACACCTGCAGCGGGGGCATTCCGCTGTGGGGCGGAGGCCCGCTTTATGTAATATGGCGGGTGTGAGTTATGCGGCATGTAGGAAATAGGATTGTATTAACCGGAGGCGTGTGGTCATTGTTAGGGAGCGTGGGGCCATTAGTGCTTCTGTCCAGTCCGTTTCCTCCATGGGTGCCACCCAACTCTCCCACCTCTGGCGAAGCTCTCTCAGGGGACCCCCAGTGGCGGTGATTAGGGTGCGATAAATCTGAGAAACCCCTCCCTTGCCCAGGTCTCCCATAAGTGCCTTAGCTTCCATGGGGCTATGCTCGGGTATGGTGTCTCCTGTCTGTAAGTGAACTAGTAGGGCATGGCCTAACTGGAGATATCGGTGGAACTGTGTCTTGTTTAAGGAATATTGTTTCTGGAGGTCTTGAAAAGACCGTATGTGTGACCCTCTCCAGATATCTCCCAGTGTGGAGATCCCTATGTTGTCCCATTTCTGAAAGCCCTCCAGACCTGCCACTTGTACCAGCTGCCTTCCATGCCATAGCGGGGTTTGTTGGGTTAGACGTCCCCACCACCCCGTCACTTTCTGGGCTGTACGCCATCCCAGAAGCACCACTTTGGTCACATCTGGTGTCTCTCGGGGGATCGGGCTCCCGTATAGTGTGTCAAAGATCCGTGGGTAGCCCATTATCTGTAATTCTAGTTGGTATGCGGGGTCTGTCCATCCACCTCCCACCCAGTCATTGATTACAAGTGTGTGCATCGCTAGATAATAGTATTGAATTTTCGACATGCCAAGCCACCTTTATATACATCCCTCTGACAGGTTTTTAGCGACAATCTTGTGCGGGAGCCGCTCCATATGAATTGGCGTGCTAAAGAGTCCATCTCCCTGAACCATCTCGCGGGGACGGGATGTGGATAGTTCTGCAGGAGGTATAAGAGCCTGGGGAGGATCATCATCTTGTACAGCGCTATTCTGCCAAATAGATTCAGGGGGAGGGCCTTCCAGCGCAGGTCGGATTTGATTTTCCTTGTAAGCGGCGTGACATTAAGTTCCCACGCTATCTCGGGCAGAAGTGAGATATGTATCCCAAGGTATTTGAAGCTGTTTTTCCGTACTGGGATGTTCCGTTGCCAATCTATACAGTCGCATGAGCAATGTAGGGGAATCAATAAAGATTTGGCTGGGTTCTGGGTAGGTCCAGTGGCTTCTACGAAAAGTCTCAGGATCTCTAGGACGCGTGGGCCACTTTTGGATGGGTTGGAGATATACAGGAGCACGTCGTCTGCGTATAAAGCCACCCGGTCTTCCGAGCCAGAGGGCCAGCGCCAGCCCTCGATCAGCGTATCCTTTCTCAGTAGTATCGCCAGAGGTTCTATTACTAGTGCAAAGAGCAGGGGGGATAGCGGGCATCCCTGTCGAGTCCCACGGCCAATGGGGATTGGGTCAGAGACTACTCCGTTCACCCGGATTCGGGCAGTCGGGTTAGAGTATAGGAGTTTCACTAAACCTCAGAATTTAGGTCCGAGCCCGTTCTTATATAGGACCTGTTCGAGGTAGGACCAATCTACTGTGTCAAAGGCCTTTTCGAAATCGAGTAAAAGTAGTGCCAAGTGCGTGTGTGATAACATTTTGTGGTGTGCCAAAGCAAGGTGTAACCGTCTGATGCAGTGCCTTGTGCTACGAGTAGGCATGAAACCAAATTGGTCAGGGTGTACCAGTGTGGGCATTACCTCCTTCAGTCTGGAGGCAAGGATCGATGAGAGCACCTTGACTTCAACATTTAGGAGCGAGATAGGCCGGTACGCTGAACAGTGTCGTGATGGGGGTTGGGTTTTGGGGATCACCACAATAGTCGCTTGGTCAAGCTCAGCTGGAAAGCGGCCTTGATTCTCCGCTTCATCGTACATGCTAAGCAGGGGGGGACCCAGAATGTCGCTGCATTTACTATATAATTCCGCTGGAAAGCCGTCAGGGCCGGGGGTTTTGCCTGATGCCACGCCAGATATTGCACTGCAGACCTCTACGAGGCCAATGGCCTCCTCCAGTCTGTCTCTCGCCTCTGGGGATATCCCGGGAAGGGTAATATCATTTAGTAGGGGGGGACTCTCTCTCAATATCAGGGCGTGGGTCCCTGGCATATAGACGGGTGTAGTAGGAGGCGAAACTATGTGCGATTTCCACTGATGTTTTGACAAGGGTGCCCGAGTCTTCTAAGATCTCAGGTATAATTCTGTTAGCCATGGGGCGAGTGGCCAGCCAATGCAGCAGCTTCCCGTTTTTATCCCCCCATCCATAGATTCGGGCTGCTGAGGCTCTCCACATGTGTTTGGCCGACTCTAGCATTATGTGTTTGATATCTTCTCTTACCCTGGTCAGTTGCCTCATAGTCGAGGCCGATGCCAAGTTTACGTGTTGGCATTCGAGTCTTAGGGCCTTGCTCTCCAGTTCAGCGATTTGGGAGTTTTGGTTCTGTTCACGGGACCGAAGAATGCTTTTGGCGTGCCCTCTAATAGTGGCTTTGCAGGCAGCCCATAGTATTCCCGGGGACCGAACCGAGCCCTCGTTTAACTCGAAATATTGACCGAGGTGCATCCTGATCTCTTGGGTGTATTCTTTATCTTGCAAGTGCCACGCGTTCAGGCGCCACATAGGCCGTCTGGTAGGATCTGCTCCGCCCAGTCGGATTCGTATTGGTGCGTGGTCGGAGACCCCCCGTGGGAGAATCTCCGCCCCTGCGACTTTTAAGAAGTCTAGGGCGGGCATGAACACCATGTCTATTCTGGACTGCGTCTGGTGGGCTGCCGAAGTATGTGTGTATTGGCGCTCTCTGGGGTGCCAGGTGCGCCACACCTCACACAAGCCGAGGCTCTCCGCCCAGTTACTTAGGGCTGAGGCCCGCTTGGATCTATTCATAGTAGTTTCTCCAGAAATGTCCAGCTTTGGGTCAAGAACTGAGTTGAAGTCGCCTCCCAGTAGGGTGGTTCCTTGGGGTAGTCCTGAGGTCACTTGGTGGAGCGTAAGTAGGCTGGTGTCCAGATTTGCCGGGGGCGCATAGGCGCACACTAAGTTTAGCGGTTGCCCCTGAAGGGTCCCTGTGACTACTATGAATCTACCTTGTGAGTCAGACTGCGTGGCTGTGATCACCATGGGTAGAGATCGATGGAGCAGGATAGCCACTCCTCTAGAGCCTCTGGAAAACCCTGCATGGTATACCCTATTGTATCCTCCCCGCGCAAGCATAGGGCATCTGGACCCGAGGAGATGGGTCTCCTGCAGGAGAACTACTGAGGGGGAGTATCTGCGGAGGGTGTTAAATACTGCTGATCTTTTGATCTTGTCTAATAGGCCGTTTACATTCCAGGAGAGGACTTGGGTTACTGAGGGCCAAGCGTGAGGTGTGCCGATGTTGAACCTGTTTGGGTGTGTGGGTGCAAGCCCATGGATGACCATTTCAAACGTGTCAGCGAAATTTTAAAATTACAAACCAGGCTAACTAACTTGCCGCCTCTTAAACCTAATTCAAGCTCCCCCCCCCACCTAAACTCCCCCCCTCCCCATACTCCCACCCCGGAAGCATCTGTCACCCATGTACCCAACCAAAACCAGACAGCCAGTAGAGCTGTCATTGGGGTGGAGTGGTGGACCCCTCCTTTCACTCAGATCAGTTGCATAACGCATCTTTTAAGTATAACTCCAAATGGGACGAGATAGAAATATGAAGTTTGGTGTCCCTGGAATCAGTGAACTTGGATTTTAAATTGTAAGTCTGAAAATGCCACTTTTAGAAAGTTGACATTTTCTTACTTTAACCATACTGTGCCTCTGCCTATCTCTGAACACATGTCTGGGTGAGATGACAGTTGGGCTTTGTGCATTCCCACTAGACAGTCACACACAAAGAGAGCTTGGGTGTGCGTTACCATACTGATGGCCCATCACCAGGCTGATGGGTCTTTCTGGACTAGATGGGAGGAAGGAGCTGGCACTCACCTCTGAATATTCTCCTCACACAAAGGGCTGCATACCCCCTGCCTAGTGTCTGGAGCCAGGGAGGGCAGGGAAGGGACCCTAGGGACTTAAAAGAAAGATCAGGAAGTTTCCCCGAACCTTCCAGAACCTGGGCACCAAAGTATAAATGCTGGACCCCAAACCCCACCAAGTTAGTTCACTTCAGGATCCAGGGGAGATTGTCACCTCGAGGAACTACCAGGAGGAACTACCACTTAGCTTCTACTCTGTTGTGTTGGCCTGCTGCACTGGTACTGCCAGGAGGGACTGCCATTTAGATTCTGTATTGCTGTGTTGGCATGCTGCACCCTGCTCGTGTTACCAGGAGAGACTGCCCTGTTACCTTGTGCCCGAGGTGGAGGACTGACCCCACCCGCTGCAAAAACTGATTCCCAGGATTGCCCAAAATACCACAAAGCACCATAACGCGAATCAGGAAAATCACTGCACCGACTGCCTCGAGCTGCTGGGTGTCAGTTGCCCAAAATAAGATGAGGGGCTGTAGTGTGAATAAAGGGAACCCCTATACCACCCAGCGAACACTGCCTCGGTGTAACCTGCCCAATTACACTCTGGGAATACAAAACAAAAAAAGGGGGGGAAGGGGGGGAGTCCATATCACCCCACTGGATCAGGGACGAACACTATACTGAAATCAAGATATCCAGCAGGGATAAATATACGGCTAAGTATCTAAGTGAAAACCTCAATTTTTCACTGAAACATGATTTCTTTATTACAATTAAATCAATTCAGTCATAGTATCACCAAGACACACCTACTCACCTATATCTTGATTTCAGTACAATTACACTCTGGGAGCACTGCACTGGAAATTACGAATCCCCCGCCACACCTAGTAACCGCTGCCTCGGACCGATGGGTGTACTCTGCTGGCTCGCACTACAGCCTGGGCCCTTGAGGATGCCAACCCAAGCCATGGAAAGACTCACCTCCCATCAGGAGTAAGGACATCGAACTGCCTGCTGTGAGGGCCCCGTGAGCTCCACATCCTTATGCCGCAGCCCCATGTGCCAGAACCTGCCTTCGGGAAGCCCCAACACCTCCCAGGGACTCGCGGTTGCTCCTTCTAAACCACTGGGAATCAGGAACCATAATCCCTGTAATAGGAGTGCCCTCTCATTTTTTTCTTTTCTTCACCTCGGAGGCTGAAGTAACGCTGCGATCTGAGTGGGCATGGGGCCAGATTCTTTACCTTGCGCTCCCCCTCATAATCAAGGAACATTCTTTGTCACACTTTCTTGGGGGTAAAGGAACTTTCCCCTGGGATCGAGGAGAGTAGTGTCAGTAATAACCCCCTTTTATTTGATCAACCTCAGCAAATAGACTCCTTTCACTATCTTATTTAATTTATACATCCCTGCAGAACATTTGACTGATTTATTGGATTTTTGTCATATTGGTTTTAATTTGAACAACTAAACATATTTTATCTTTTTAACCTGGTGTGGAGTCATTTTTGTGGTGTCATTCACTGTGTTACTATAGTTAAGTGTTGCCCAAATACTTTACACATTGGCTTCCAAGTTTGGTCTACCTGTTTTGTGCCAAGTTACCAGTCGGTAAGCATAAGTTAATTTGGGTTATGTAGCTGACTTATCCTGATTAGGATTGTGGTCCCTACTTGAACAGAGTGCACAGCCTGCCAACTAGAGACCCAATTTCTAAAAACGGTGAATTGACAGTGCTTGTGACCCAATGTAAACTGCAGGTAACATCTATGGGCAGGCAGGATGGGAATATGGAAATATGCGTCCAGCAAGTCCAATGCTACCATCCAGTCTCCGTACTTTGTATTTGTTGTATTCAGGTATTGAAGCGCCAGCAAGGGCAGGCAAGACCTGAGCCAAAGTGAGCATCTCAAACTTCTCTTTTTTAAGCAAGAGACTGAGGGTCCAGAGGTCTAGGAGAGACTGGAGACCCTTGTTCTTTTTGGGTATCAAAGAAGTGGGAATAGCAACCAGGCCTAATTCTGATATTGGAACCCCCTCTATGGCTCGCTTGCCCAAGATAGCTGGGACTTCCTCGAGGAGCAAGGTCAAGTGATCCTCCGTCATCCAACTGTGTGTTGGGGGATGTAGGAGGGAGGAGAGGATTTGAAGGGAAGGGAGTAGCCCCTTTGAATGATCTGTAAGACCCACCTGTCTGATGTACTGGAGTGCCAGTGGTGGACATGATGGCAGATTCTCCCACCCACTGGACACCCATGATGTTTTAGGGTCAGATCAGGAGGGCTTAGAGGCTGCAGCTGCTGGGGAATTGGTGGTTGTGGCCATCCTCTGGCTACCTGACCCACAGGGTCAGTATGCACCGCACCCACGTCCACGCAAAGCATGGGTAGCTTGCGCAGGATGGTGGCTGCATAGGGTTGTCACAGTGGCACACCTCTTCCGTATCTGCAAAGGGCTAACTGTGGATGAGTGGTCACTGAGAGGCCCAAGGACATGGCTATAGCCTGCAAGTCATTAAAGCGCGCCAGCGCCAAGCCTGTCGTCTTTCCAAAGAGAGGAGTACCATTGAAGGGCACTTCCATAAGGTTTGCCTGGACATCCCCGGAAAGCTAGATGTCCTCAGCCAGGCATGACGTCAAAGTGCCACAGTCGATGAAACTGTTTTGCCCAGGAAGTAGGTCCGATCCAAACCTCACCTGATGGTGAACTTGGTTGTATCTCTCCCGTCCTTGACTGCTTGGGAGAGAAAGGCCCAGGCCTCATCTGGGACCTGTGGCAGCACTTGCGCAATCGTGTCCCAAAGTGTGTGGGGTGTGTGGGAGTAGCAGCCCAAAAGGCATGCATTCCGGGGTAGAGGTTTGGGCGAGGAAAGATGGGTCCTCTGGGGTGAGGCGATGGCAGTGGGTGATTGTCCTGTTGACAGGAGCCTCTGTACTGGGCTTGGACCAGGTTCCGGGCAGGACATCTGTAAATATTTTGTTAAAGGGGACCAGAGGTTCAGAAGAGGAAGCTCTGGGCTGAAGCACTTCCATCAAGATGTTAGTCTTGACTGCCACCAAGGGTAGTTCGAGGACCTCCGCTGCCCTCTTCACCATCATTGATTCTCCCGCCCACATCGCCACGGTAGGGGGAGAAAGCAAGCCAGTATTTGTAGAGGTATCTAGTCCACTGACATCTCCCAGTTCTTCAACCCAGTCCATTGACTTTCCTGTCCTTCCAACTGGTATTCCAAAAAGGATCTAGTGACCCCTCCAATTCTTCCCCTATGCCTAGCCCTTCAGAGTAGGGCTCAGGGGGCAACCTATGACCCATGAGTCTTGTTGGCACCGGAATCTGCGTCAATTAACATCACTCTGAGTTGTCTGGGAGCAGAGTGGGGCTGACGCCGCCAGTAGCATCGGTGCCAGGACCGGAGTCGGAAAGGTTTGCGATGGCACAACAAGTGCTGGTCCAGATCAAAGATCGTATCCACGGGGGTCCATCAGAGTTGAAGCTGCCGGCACAGAACCTGATGGGGCCCCCTCTGACTCAATGGGACCAGAAGTCGTTCCAGAGAGTCCGGCACGCTCAAGTACATGGTGTATGTGCTTGTAAAACTCCTTTACCTGAGCAGGAGTCACGCCAGCTCCCGGCAAAGCAGGGTGGCGCAAAGTCGACCCAGTGGATGGCTCCGCAGAAACTGTGTCACCAAGAAAGCCAATGATCCTTACTCGTCGCGTTGGCCGACGAAAAAGGAGAAGTTGAAGCACGCTTCAACTTCTTATGTGTCTTGTGCCTCTTACCAGAGTGCCCGAGGACTTGAAATGGGACGAAGTGGATTAGGGGCTCCAGGAGCAGTCCATCGAACTTCCCCTCGATTGGGGCCAAGACCTCCAAAGTGTCACCTGCCAGGCCGCTGGCAGCTTCAGGGACCGCTCCCTCAAAGCCTTCGGTTTCATGGTCTGGCAGTCCGAGCATGACTTGGACTCATGGTCACACATCAATAAAAGACATTGACAAACATCAAAAATGTTAGAAAAATTCTGTCAAAAACCGACAAAGGGGTAGCTCTTCTCTGAATCAGCACTAACAGGCACAGAAAGTACAGAACTGACGTAAGCATGCAGAGGTGGTTCATATATAGGTGACTGTGATGCCACTTCCGGCACGTACAACGCAGACGCGCGGAACAGAACAAAGCCACACACCAGCGCACAAGGGTACTGCTCAAGAAAAATCATCCAGATCCAGTCTGACGCCTGGGGAAATTCAAAGGCAAGGAATCTGTGGCCAGATGTCTCTATCAGATAGGGTGTTACCAAAGGGAAGACACTTGTTCTTCAGATGGATACTTCTAATTGCAGATTCCTCATCTGTTGATTACATACCAAAGCAGTACCTCCACAAGGGTCTGTGAAGTGGACACAGACTAGAAAGTCCAGCAGGACCAATCGGTCAAAGTACCCTTCCATCGAACCTGGTTGTCAAGACAGTAGTGCTTCATAAATGTATGCAGCAATGCCCACATCGCTGCCTGACAGATGTCCAGAACCACAGAGCGTTGGCAGCTTTTGGCACTGGTAAAATGAGCCCTCTATCCTTCTGGGGCTACTTCTTGGTCAGTGTAGAGCAGGCCTTAATGGAGAGGATATCCACTGTGATACAATCCTTTTTTCACCGCCTTACCTTTTTTTCGCCCCAGAGAATTCTTCAAAGAGTTGATCGTCCACCGAATGCTCTTTGGTGCACTCAATGTAGAAGCCTATAGTGCTTTTTGGGTTCAACAGATTAAGTCACTCCTCCTCTTTCAAGGGGTGAGGTGGAGTAAAGAACATTCAGAGGGCGAAGGAACATTCAGAGGGTGAAGGATAGGCCAACATGAATCAGAATCACAACTTTCGTCAAAAGGCTACAATCGTTCTCAACACCAGTTTGCCCAGAAAGAAAGGTGAGGTAGGGTGGCTGCATAGAGAGCCCGAAGCTCACTCATGCAATGAGCCAAACAGATCACAACACTAAAGGCAATTTTGAGAGTCAGGAGGTGTGGCGAGCAGCTGTGCATGGGCTCGAAGGGAGTGCACATGAGGAAAGTGAGGACCAAATTAAAATGCCAGTATGGCATCACAAACGTTTTGGGAGGGAAAATGTGCCAACCCTTTTACAAAACACATCACAGAAAAAGAAGAAGGACGGTTTGTAGGAAGTTGGCTCTGAATATATTATCTCAAAATTAGAGATAGTGTGCACAGAGTCCAAGGGTTCCCCTTAGAGGTTAATAGTGGCAAAGTTAGATAATGCTAATGCTCTATTTTGTGGTAGTGTGGTCGAGCAGCAGGCTTATCAGAGGATAGTGTTAAGCATTTGTTGTACACACACAGGCAATAAACGAGAACACACACTCAAAGACTTAACTCCAGGCCAATAGGTTTGTATATAGTACATAAATTGCAAGGTACTTCACACAGGTAAGTACTGAACTTTGATTTAAAAAGTAGTACACACAGTTTTGGTTAAAATGGCAAATAGCTATTTTAAAAGTGGACAGTGCAAAAATCAACAGTTCCTGGGGGAGGTAAGTAATAGTTAGTTTTTCAGGTAAATAAAGCACTTTCACAGTCAGTCTCCTGGGCATAGACAGCCCACCGTCGGGGGTTTAAGGCAACCCCAAAGCCACAGCACCAGCAACACAGGGCCGGTCAGGTGCAGAGGTCAAAGGAGAGCCCAAAACACATAGGTGCCTATGGAGAACAGGGGTGCTCCGGTTCCAGTCTGCTAACAGGTAAGTACCTGCGTCCTCGGGGGGCAGACCAGGGGGGTTTTGTAGCGCACTAGGGGGGGGGCACACACAAGCAGACAAAACACACCCTCAGCGGCACAGGGGCAGCCGGGTGCAGTGTGCAAAGTAGGCATCGGGTTTTGTATTGAAAACAATGGAGGGACCCGGGGGTCACTCAGACGACACAGACAGGGCACAGGGGGGCTTCTCGGGCCAGCCACCGACTGGGCTAGGATGGGGGCCACCTGCTGGTCACTCCTGCACTGGTAGGTGGTTCCTCTCAGTCCTGGGCGCTGCAGGTGCAGTGCTTGGTCCAGGCGTCAGGTTCCTTTGTTACCAGGCAGTCGCGGTCAGAGGGAGCCTCTGGATCCTCTCTGCAGGCGTCGCTGTGGGGGTGCAGGGAGGTCGACTCAGGGTGTCCACGTCATTGGAGTCACCTGGGAGTCCTCTTTGCAATGTTGGTTTCTCCAAACTCGAGCCGGGGGCGTCCGGTGCAGAGTGTGAAGACTCACGCTTCTGGCGGGAAGTTGGATTCTCTTTAAAGTTGGTTTCTTGTTGCTGTTTTGTAGTTGTTTCTGGACAGAGCTGCTGTCCTCGGGAGGTTCTTGGTTCTTTAGGTGCAGGTCAGTCCTCTGAGTCCTCAGAGGTCGCTGGTCCCGCTGGATGCGTCGCTGTGCAGGTTCTTTGAGTCTGGAGACAGGCCGGTAGGACTGGTGCCAAGTCAGTTGTCATCTCCATCGTCTCTGTGGGGCTTTCAGATCAGCAGTCCTTCTTCTTCTTGTAGGTTGCAGGAATCTGATTTCCTGGGTTCAGGGTCGCCCCTAAATACTCAATTTAGGGGTGTGTTTAGGTCTGGGGGGCCAATGGATACTGTCCTTGAGGGTGGCTACACCCTCTTTGTGCCTCCTCCCTGTGGGGAGGGGGCACATCCCTAATCCTACTGGGGGGGAATCCTCCAAAACAAGATGGAGGCTTTCCTAAAGCAGGGGCCAACTCAGTTCAGGACACCTTAGGGGCTGTCCTGGCTGGAGGGTGACTCCTTCTTTTCTCATTATCTCCTCTGCACTTTCAGCCAAAAGTGGGGGCTGTGTCCGGGGGGCGGGCATCTCCACTAGCTGGAGCGCCCTAGGGCATTGTAACAGGAAGCCTGAGCCTTTGAGACTCACTGCTAGGTGTTACAGTTCCTGCAGGGGGGAGGTGTGAAGCACCTCCACCCAGTGTAGGCTTTGTTTCTGGCCTCAGAGAGCACAAAGGCTCTCACCCCATGGGGTCAGAAACTCATTTCAGTGGCAGGCTGGCACAGACCAGTCAGTCCTGCACTGAAAGATTGGGTAAAATACAGGGGGCATCTGTAAAATGCCATCTGGGTGCATTTTTTTAATAAATCAAACACTGGCATCAGTGTGGGTTAATTATTCGGAGAAGTTTGATATCAAACTTCCCAGTATTCAGTGTAGCCATTATGGGACTGTGGAGTTTGTTTTGACAAACTCCCAGACCATATACTTAATATGGCCCTACTGTACTTACAATGTCTAAGAATAGACTTGGACACTGTTGGGGCATATTGCTCACGCAGCTTTGCCCTCACCTGTGGTCTAGTGCACCCTGCCTTAGGGCTCTAAAGCCTGCTAGAGGGGTGACTTACCTATGCCACAGGCACTATTTCGTGTGTGTGGCATCCTGAGGGGGGTGCCATATCGACTTTGCATTTTTCTCCCCACCAACACACACAATCTGCAATGGCAGTGTGCATGTGTTAGGTGATGGGTCCCTTAGGGTGGCACAACACATGCTGCAGCCCTTAGGGACCTTCCCTGGTCACAGAGCCCTTGGTACCACTGGTACCTTTTACAAGGAGCGTATGTGTGTCAGAGGTGTGCCAACTGTGGAAACAATGGTACATTTTTAGTGAAAGAACACTGGTGCTGGGGCCTGGTTAGCAGGGTCTCAACACACTTCTTAGTCAAGTCAGCATCAATATCAGGCAAAAAGTGGGGGGTAACTGCAACAAGGAGCCATTTTACTACATGGTTGGTCTGATAAACACAAAGAGGTTGAAAAGGCTGATAAATAGCCTTTAAGAGTGCCCACTGGAAAGCCTTTCTGAGCCAGAGAAAAAACAAACAGTAAAATATCAAACAGTTGAACTTTGCAAGGGGTCTGTGTTTTGAACTCTACATCCGGCCACAAACTTGTCCCAGCATCCGGCATACATGGACTTTGTAGACAGACACCTGGACGCAAAGAGGACATCCACAACTTCTGGTGGCAGATCAAAGGGAGTTAACTGCTGTTGTTCAATTTCCATGTATGGAGGTGTGGATTGTGCAGGTTTGAGTTCAAACCCTACCCCACTGCTGTGGCAAAAGATCCTCCCCTCAGCGGTAGTCTGATTGGAGGACAAATGCTCATGCCCAGAGATTTTAGGTACCACACACTCCTGCCTAATAAGGAGGCACTACGTTGATTTGGGGCCTGGCCATTCTTCACCGTCTTCAGGTCTTTGGCAGTGGCATACAGCTGAACAGGAGCCTGTGCTTCCCTCTAGCCTGAATGTGTCTTCTAGAGAGAGCAATCTTGGGAACCCCAGTGCACTGAAGACTTGACATTGTGTGTTCTCAACATTGCCAAAAAGATCGAGCCATGGCTCTCCACACTGATGGAAGATGTCCTGAGCCACCTCGGGAAGCAGCCATTTGTGACCTGCCTGGCATCGTTTGTGAGCATGTCCGCCCTGGCTTTGGAAGATCTCGCCAAGTGTTTCATGATCAAAGAAATGCCCTGATACTCCAGCCAAATCAAGGCACAGTGCCTCTTGGCACTTGACCCAGAACGCAGGAACCCAATCCACCCTGCAGTACCACATGGCGGTGGTGTTGTCTATGAGAATTTGCATCGGCCTGCCCTTGATGAATGGCAGGAAGATCTTTAACAACAAGCAGACTGACCATAACACCAATTGATTTATGTGGAGTTGAGATTCTGCCAGAGAACAGAGATCTCTGATCTTTCCTAGGTGGCCAGCCCAATTCAGCAGGGTTGCATCTGTCACCAAAATTAACTCTGGGTGTGGAAGGGAGGGGGGTGTCTGCTGCTGTCGAGCAAACACCACTGCAGATCTCACACAATCTCTGAAACACTGATGACATCTGACAGGGTTCCTTGGTACTGGGCCCACCAAGACTTCACGTAACACTGTAGAACATACATGCACAATTTGGAGAAGAAGACAAGCAAGCAAGTTGCATGAGGCAAACAGTCCAAGAAGTACCACAGCCGTTCTCAAAGAGATCCAAGACAGAGACTGACATATAATCACAGTCATAGTCTGAATGTTCTGGACTCATAGTGGTGTAGGAAAGACCCTGAACAGCATTGTGTCCAGAATGGCTATAAGAAAGGACAGACTCTGCACCTGGTCAGTAAACTGCTCTGCCTTCCGTAGCTACACCGGTAAGTAGAGCCCTAGTTCCTCTGATCTCCTGACCTCTGTCAGGAGTTCGAGGTCCTCCTCCACCATCCCTGGTGTCTAGTGGGGAGCTCTGCTTTCCTTCTGAGCTGCCCTCTGCCGCTCTCCTCCTTTTTCCTGCTTTGCTCTCTGTGTGCTTTCTCTTCTGTGTCTGTCCCTTTTGTGCTGCTTTTGCCTTTCGCTCTCCACAGTGCTTCTTTTGCCTTTTTGCCTTGCTTTTTGCATTACACTCTTTTCTCATATTTATCTCCGCTCACTCCACTCTCTCACTCGCGCTCCTCTCTCTCTCCCCCGCCGCTGCTGTCCCTGCAGCCCCACCCCCCCACCTCTCTCTCATGCTGCAGTCCCGTGGCTGCTGCCCGCTCCCTTTTTTCACGCCATTTTCCGCCCCTGCTCCTTCCTCCCGGCTGTCCTCTCCTCCCTACTCGATGGCGGGTGCGCAGCAGGCGCACCGCTGGTGCACCAAAGGCAAGCCCGTCTGCACCTGGACCGCGCCAATCGCCGGTACCCCTGGCACCCTCCACGCGCTCAACGCCGGACGCTCATCCAACTGCCATCAAGCCACCCCGCAGCTCACCCATGGACCCTTCTCCTGCTGGAACTTCACCTTCATCAGCCTCCACACCAACGACCCACCCACCCTGGCAGGACGCAACCACTGCAGATGCATCCTACTCAACACCCACTCTGTCCACAAACACCCCATCGAACTCTGGAACCTACTCAACTCAGCCTCCCCATACGTCGCCTTCCTGACCGAGACCTGGATGAACACCTCCTCAGCACCCGACATCACCATAGCCATCCCGGATGGCTACAAGATCACCTGCAGGGACCTCACCAACAGACCAGGAGGAGGCATTGCCATCGTCCACAGGAATACCCTCAGAATCACGACCAGCACCGAAGACACACTCAGCACTCCGAACACCTGCACTTCCAGATCCACACCGATCCAAACACCACCCTCAGAGGGACCCTCGTTTACAGACCTCCCCCACCCCGACAGCAGTTCAGCGACTTCATCTCCGACGTCATCACCACGCACGCTCTCGCATCCACAGACTCCATACTCCTCGGGGACCTGAACTTCCACCTCGAGAACACCAACAACAGCAACTCCACCACCCTGCTCACCAACCTTGGCCTCAAGCAGCTCGTCACCACACCCACCCACTCTGCAGGACACACGCTCAACCCCATTTTCTCGGCCAGCAAACATGTCTCCTTCAGCCACACCACTGAACTACACTGGACCGACAACCGCTGCATCCACTTCTCCTTCGAGAAACCCACAAAACACCATCACCCGCAACAGATTCCCTCACCGTAGATGGAACAAGGTCACCGAAGACCAGCTGATCACCACCCTCTCCCAGAACCCACCTATCGGCACCGACACAGCAGTCCGTAGCCTCGGGCAATGGATCGACGACTGTGCCAACACTCTTGCCCCGATCAAGAAACCCTCTAAAAGATGCACTGACATAAAGGCCATCTGGTTCACCGTCGACCTCCAAGAATTCAAACAAACTTGACAAAGACTCGAGAAAAAGTGGCGCCAAGAACAGACACCGGACAACCACACAGCCTTAAAGAACACCATCCACAGACACCACCAACTCATCCGAACTGCCAAAAAAACTGCCTGCAAAGCACGCATTGAAAACAACGCACACAGCTACAAGGAGCTCTTCAACATCGTGAAGGAACTCTCCAACCCCGGCTCCAACATCAACAACATCCCCCTATCACAAGACCTCTGCGACTGCCTAGCCACCTTCTTCTACAGCAAGATCGCAGACATCCATGACAGCTTTAATACCCAGACGCCCCGTCAACCACGACACCACAGACTCACCGCCCACCAGCCTCCTGCTATCTTGGACCCATGTCAATGACGACGACACCATCAAAACCATGAACACCATCCACTCTGGCTCACCATCCGTTCCCTGCCCTCACCACATCTCAACAAAGCGAGCTCCGTCATCGCACCCCAAATCCGGAAGATCAACAGTTCCTTCGAGACCGCCACCTTCCCGAAGAGCTGGAAACACCCTCCTCAAGAAACCAAAGGCGGACCCAAAGGACCTCAAGAACTTCCAGCCCATCTCCCTGCTCCCCTTCCCGGCAAAAGTAATAGAGAAAATTGTCAACAAACAACTGACCCGCTTCCTCGAGGAGAACAACACTCTGGACCCGTCCCAGTTCAGATTCTGCAGCAACCATATCACCAAAACCGCCCTCATTGCTGACACTGACGATATCAGGACCATACTTGACAAAGGCAAAACCGCGGCCCTCATCCTCCTGGACCTCTCAGCTGCATTCAACACCGTCTGCCACCACACCCTACGTACACGCCTCAACGTCGCAGGGATCTGTGACAGAGCCCTGGACTGGATCACCTCCTTCCTCACCAGCAGAACTCAGAGAGTCAGCCTCCCTCCATTCCGCTCTGAAGCCACCAAAATCATCTGCGGCGTACCCCAGGTATAGTCCCTCAGCCCGACCCTCTTTAATGTCTACATGGCACCGCTCGCAAACATCGCCCGATCTCACAACCTCAACATTGTCTCATACGCCGATGACACCCAGCTGATCCTCTCCCTCACCAAGGACCCCGCCACTGCCAAAACCAACCTCTACAAAGCCTTGAAGGCTATCACTGAATGGGTGAAGAACAGCTGCCTGAAACTTAATTCTGACAAAACTGAGGTCCTCATCCTCGGCGCCACCCCCTCCGCATAGGACGATGCCTGGTGGCCTGCCACACTGGAAACCGCACTGAAACCCACCGACCACACACGCAACCTGGGATTCATCATGGACTCATCGCTATCAATGACCCAGCAAGTCAACGGCGTCTCTTCCTCCTGCTTCAACACCCGACGCATGCTTTGGAAGATCTACAAATGGATCCCCACTGAAACCAGAAGAACGGTCACCCAAGCCCTAGTAAGCGGCAAACTGGACTGCGGCAACACCCTCTACACAGGAACCACGGCCAAGCTCCAGAAAAGACTGCAACGCATACAGAACGCCTATGCACGCCTCATCCTGGACATCCCCCGCCACAGCCACATCGCAGCACACCTGAGAGACCTGCACTGGCTCCCAGTCAACAAGAGAATCACATTCAAACTCCTCACCCATGCTCACAAGGCACTACACAACACCGGACCAGAATACCTCAACAGACGTCTCTCCTTCTACACCCCGACCAGACAGCTTCGCTCTGCTGACCTTGCCCTTGCCACCGTCCCACGCATCCACAGAATGACTGCCGGCGGCAGATCGTTCTCCCACCTCGCCGCCAAGACATGGAACACTCTTCCCACCCACCTACAGCAGACACAGGACCTACTTACCTTCAGGAGACACCTCAAGACTTGGCTTTTTGATCAGTAACAGCCGCTCCCCCCCCATCAGCGCCTTGAAACCCTCACAGGTGAGTAGTGCACTTTACAAATGCTTTGATTGATTGATTGATTGCACAGGAGTCAGGTGAGACTTTGGTTCACTGATTGAGAACCGTAGAAATGTTAGGTTTTGCTGTCATCTGGAGGTGGTGGTCTACAACTGACTTTGGTGAGCTTGCCTTCAGAAGCCAGTCATCAAGGGAGGGAAAGGTTGTATCCCCAACTTCCAATGATGTGCTGTGAAAATCACCATCACTTTTGTGAACACTTGAGGGGCACTGGTAAGGCTGAAGAGGAGCACAGCAAACTGAAAGTGCTCCTGGCCGACCTTGAGCTGCTGGTAGCATTTGTGGGACTGCAGGACGGGCACAATGAAATACACATTCTGCAGAGCGAAGGCAAACATCCAGTTGCCTGGATTTATGACAGACACATCTTAGGCTAAAGTGACCATTTTCAATGTCTTTTTGGAGGAAGATGTTCAGGTGGTGAAGATCAAAAATAGGATAAAGGCCTCCATCCTTTTTCGGTATGAGGAAGTAGTAGGAGTAGCAACCCATTTCTACTTTCAAGGCTGGCACACTCTTGACGGCACCTTTGGTCTGTAGACCCATGACTCTTGCATTTAAATAGAGAGTTGTTACTCCAAACCCTGGTTTGATGTGAGGGAAAGTTGAGGTGAGTAAGAAAGGAATAGAAGGGGAGGGAACGGTCTGTCACCTGGGAAGAAAATGTCTGATACTACCACCTACAGCGCAGCTGTGTTCCACCAATGGCAAGATAAATCAGCTTGGAAACGGATGCCTCAGGGGCAGGGGGTGAGTGGAACTGTGTCCCTGGTGACCTTCACAATGCCTGCCTTTTCCCCAATGTCGACCCTTGACTAGGATGACTGCTGCGGTGGTGAGGAATTTGGCTTTACCTATCCACCAGGCACCTGGAGTAGCCTCTTAAGGGTCAGGACAGCTGAGGAAACGGTGATGCAGCGTAGACAGACCCAAAAAATTCACTGTAGCTCTACTTTCTTTAGAGCACTCTATGGTAAAATCTGCCACTTTGCTAAAAAAGAAGGGTGCTATCAAAAGGAATGCCCATTAGAGATCTCAGGATGTCCCCAGAAAAGCCAGTGGATCAGTCCATGCATTGCGTCAGCGAACCACACTAGTGTCCATCACATGCCCTAAAACATCTAGGCAGGCCTAATGACGTACTTTGCTGCATCCTGACCATACTGAATGGTTTGCACGGAGAAGGCCTTAAACTGCTCTTGGACCGCCGCCTGCAATATCTCGCTAATGATGTCCCAAAAGCCTTGACCGATCTCAACAGCAACCTATCAGAGAAGAACATCTGGTTTCACAACGCCTCAATCCTTCTTGACTCCATTATCCAGAGGGATCATAGAAAAAGCATTAGAGTTACCTTTACCAACCTTTCAGGAGTCGAGTGCTGCATAAGAAAGACCGGGTTGCTTTGTGTCGGTCTACAGCACCTGGCACCCTGTCTTAATTGATGGGCAACAGTGATTAATCTGCAATTAGAAGTATCCATCAGAAATGTATTTTTTTTTTACAAAGATTAAATTGACAAAACAATAAAGGTAAGTAGCAAAATATGTGCAGTTGGTTTTTCCAAAACAGACGTTGACTTACCCAGTGAGAAATTTTGAGATCCAGTACTAAGGTTCATCCTCCACATCGCACAAAAAAAAAAAAAAGGACTTCCGAAAGGCATTACTGATAAAAACGCAGATCTATATCAGGGATTCATTTGGGTTCTGCCTAATGGCAGAGGCCTGAACTACAAGATTCAGGTGTTGAGTGCTGCAGGAGGAAATATAGGTCCCCTGGAGCTGGTCTGTGTCTCTTGGCTATTTGGTGGTTGACAGGAGGGCTAGATCGTGGCTTTGCAGAGAGTGTCCATTAGTGCCTCCTTAAAGGGTAGGAGTGGCTCTGCAGAAGTCTGCCCTGGATGCAGAACTTCAGTGAGGACATCTATTTTCTCTTCTACAGAGAACAGCAATAAGTAAAACAAAATTGCAGCCCTCCTGATCACCACTGCAAAAGAAGCAGATTCCTCAATAGAGAGGCCAGACGGAGAGGTGACGCCATTGTCAAGGGATGTGTGAAGGCCACTGGCATCCTGGAGGTCCACAACAGGTTTTCATCATCATAAAGTTGGGATTCATCATCCCGTCGTGGTATGGAGTGATGAGAAGAGGAGTAGTTGCGTTTTAACTGTGTTTCTTTTTAGATTTGGGCTATTCTGATTATTTTGAGTGGGATGAGGACCTCTCCTGCAATTAGCTTCGGAACCGAGAATGCGTACTTGGCTTTTTTGTCGCAGTTCCGTGACACAGTTTGGCTTTGCAGTCCTGGATGATCTTAAGATTCATCTAAGAACAGGTGTTGCACGATTTTGAGTTATTTAAAAGTCATAAGAGACCGACCTTGTAGGGGTCTGCCACAGAAATCTGCTTCCACCAATACTTGCAGGGTTTAAACCCTTTAGTTTTAGGGGGGAGACATGTCCCATGCACACAGAATAAAATGTTGGGAAAAGTTCTGTCAAGTGAAATAAGCAAAGGAGCCAGCTCCGGATCTGCATTGGAAGACACAGAAAGAATGGAACGGACTGCCCAAATTCCAAAGCTTGCTCCTTTATGCCAATGAACATATTAAAAAAATTATGAGTTCAATGATGGGGATGTCCATACTCTGGTACTTTAGAAATATCAATGAACCAAAAAATAATAGGATATAATGTAATTTTAATATGAATATACCGTGGATTTAAGGTGTTTCTCTGCCTTTAGTAGGCTGTATGCTTATAAAGATGTTTTGTTAGAGGAAGAGCACTTAAATTGCAACTACGCACATCTGAAAAATGGTCTATTCTGTGTAGAAGCTATGCCCAAGAGAAGAGGCCAAACCAACAGTAGTTTGGGTTTTATGATAGTGTGAAACAGTCAAGTTGTAGACTAACTTTAACAAATTTACAAATGCACTGGAGTACTTGATGTGCAGGCTAAAACCAAGAATATCCCCCAAAACGTATTTCACCTATTTCATGGATGTGTTTTCATGGACCGAGGTGTGGCTGTACACAATCCTCTTCTCCTACTTCAGTGGTACTGTTCTGCGGAGTCCCTAAAAGCATAGGCCTCAGTGTAGGTAAAATAGGATTTGGAGTAGGAACACCTTGCCAACCACGTTATTTTTGTAACAGGCAGGAAACCATATTTATTACACAAAGTATTAGTTCACATCTCCCCTTCGATATCAATATTTGGGTTTTTTTTTTATTTTAGAAACAAGGGCTCAATTTATAGTTTGTTGGAGAGGGTGCTCTGCCAAACTGAAAGTCTGAAAGTCTGACTGCCTCATTTAGAGTCAGGCGGACCTTCAGTGTGTCAACAGCAAATAATACTCTGTCTTCTCTGCCGACATACATGTCGGACAGCCTGACAGAGCAAGGGCAGTTGGAGGTTTATCCATTTGTCCACCCACTCTATTTAAGGTGGGCGGAAAAATGGTTAGTTTTCACAATCACCCTTAGGTAAAACGTCAGGTCTAAGACCAGTTTTCCTCATTAAGGACTTCTTCAAAGTGTTGATGTCCTCTTTTGGATGTCTGTCAGTAAGTCTTTGGAGAGAATTCCCATACATATTGGTCATATCGCCCCAAAAGAGCAGTAGAGCTGACAGCATTCATAGTCAAATCTGAAGTACTGCACATTTTTCTTTCAAAGAAGTCTGTCTTCTTACTTTCCTCATCCAGTAGTTTTAAAGGAGATCTTTTGTCTGACTAGCTTGCTATGGCAACAATTACTACATCCAATTGAGGATGTAACCGAAGGAACAGAGGCTCAGGTGGTTTGTATTTCTTCAAGTGCCTAGATGGTACAGATATTTTTAATGCAGGTGTAAGTAATAACTGCATAGCTGGGTGACGAAGACCAGGAAGCAGAGGAAGGAGAAGTCTTGACAGGTCTTCTGATGCAATGTTTTCAAAGATGACCAAGGTTGATGTAGTAGGATTGGGCATTGCAATATTCAACTTTGCTGCTACTTTTACCGACACATCACTAAATGCGGTAAGAGCATCTGGATGTGGATGTGTATTTGTCAGAGTAGACAAGTAATCCCTGATGGAGGATGTCAAAGTAGTTGTCCTCCTAATAGGTCTTGTATTGGATCTTCTTGATCTAGAGTGAGAAGATTATGATTCTTCTTTATATTTTCGCCAAAATGTTGATCTTGTTTGTTTTTCAGACCTATGTGGTAAAGAAGACAAACGTAGACTTCTATCCCCTAGTGGCTTTGTGGGAGCACAACGAGGTTGTGAAGGGGAAATCCTAAGAGAAATTCTAGGAGATGTTACAGAGCCTGGTGAAATTTTAAATGGTGTTGCTCTCCCAGGTAAAGGGGTCACCAGATGATAGTATGTCAGTAGTATTCAAAGAAAATATCTGGCAATACTCCGAGTCTGGAGTGGTAGTTACTTGTTTCTTGCCTAGATGTTTGCAACCACCTTTGTGAAAGATGGATGGATGGCGATGGAGTCATTATCCCTGATGGCGAATGAGACTTTAATGTAGTTTTCAATGTCAACGGCAGTGGCATCAATGCCGACGGTGGTGGCTTTAGCATTGATGGTTGTCTCGACAGGGAGCGCCGGGGGTCTTTTGCAGTCAAATGGTGTTTGGATGTCGTACGTGATGATAGTGAACATGTAGGCAAGATTGTCCTTTTCTATCTCATACCCTTCAACATCATGCTCCTCACGTCTCCTCTTCTGAGGACTCCTCTACTTGAATCTACCTCTGGGGCAGTCCTTGGAGAGGGAAGAGGGCGCTGTAGTAGTGGTCTGATTTTGTAAGTGGCCTCTAGAAGATCCAGCAGTGTCTTTATGCTTTCTTTTCTACAGTCCATGCAGTCTGATCGTCTCCCTGTCCTTCAGAGTCCTTCTTAAATAGGTCTGTCAGTGGCTGCAAGAGTCAGGAAAAAGATCTTCTCGAAGACCAAGGAACGGATATAGACCTAGTAGGAGCCTGTCTGTGCCTTCCTTTTCCTGACAGGAGGGTCACATCACAAAAAGTGAAAGCGTTTTAGTCAGAAAAAGGTCTAATTGTACTCTATGTCTTAAAATACATTGAGTAAAACTCTAAAATCCTAGTTTAAAAAAAAAATATTCCCAGTAATTCTTTTTACCAAAAAGGCAAAGCTCAGTGCACCAAGATTCTGTTACCAGGAGCAGGAAAACATGTTACCAGGAGCAGGAAAACAAACTGAGCTAACTGTCACCTGGGGGAATGATGGGTATATAGTGAGGTCCTTAAAAGCAAACTGCCAGTTCTTTCTCCCTTATCTTTTGCATTGAAGCCTACTGGCTCACTCTGTCACACATCCTTTCCTTTTTAAAAACGGTTTGGGAAAAAATTTAGATGGTTACTTTTCTATCAATGACTCATTTTATATAACTGACTCCTTTTTTAAAATAAAAAATAAATTAAATGTGTCCATTCTGGCATTCTAATAGGCTGCAAACATATATGTAGTGTATTATTATGCAGTAAAACAGACATATATGTTTGTTTTTAATAATGCTCCGGAATCCCGCAGATGGGCAGGACTATTCTGTGCTTATGACTATTGATGAGGATCCCCTTGGAGAGAAACGCTGTTCGGGCCTCTTCAGCAAGACAAACAAATGACTTAATTAAAAAAGGCAACCTTTATGCAATTATATTAAGAACATCTATGGACATTTTTAGACCACGAACCAAAATCAAACATAGCCTCTTTAATGGAAGCAGAACACAGAATATTATAGTACATTAAAATGCCTTACCCAGATGATCCCATACTTTTACAAACAGCAAGAAGTGGCCTCTTTTCTGAAAAATTATCACACTTCTGGGGACCTGTTGATAAAAAAATATAATTGAAAGAGCTTTCTTGGTGGCAGCAGCCAGGCTGAGGAACACTTTCTATGAATATATTGTGAGCCTGAATTCTTATTGTGTGTTTCGTAGCATGTGAAAACTTTCTCAACTCTAAGGCTTTTGCTTGCCCCCCTTTCCTCCCATGGTTGTTCTTGTCAGAGACAACGCTTTGATGCCTCTTCGGTTTTATGCGCTTTACAAATTCAAATTAAAACTCTTAGCATTCAACAAGGTAGATAATAACCAAAATTCTTAAGAATGCATAAATATTTTTTCCTACAAAGTTGACACTGCATATTTGTATTGTTTCCAGGTGCATAGGCAAAAGAGTAGAAAGCTAAACAAAATACAGATGGTTATGGTGAATAAGTTTGCCTTTTAAGGTTGCAAAGGAGAGTAATAGAAGGTTTCAAAGATGGGATCAAACTGTAATTTCTAAATTCGAAAGAACAACATTGAACAGGTCAGGTTGAATATAAAAATAGGTTTCACGGGAGCTATAGTGGCTATTCAAGTAGAAATAAAGGACTACACACTGAAAGACCATATAGAAGCATCTCATCTTTAATTAACCATTATCAATCTACATAGTTAAATGTACAAAATGAAATGCTCAAAAATTGCACTCATTTTTTTTTAATGAAAGAATACCATTGCTACAAAACGAAAGTAAAATCTAAAGGGAAAGTGCATGGAGTGCATGAATGGAAGTTTAGCACTTAGTACAGGAAGATTATAACCATATCTTATGTGGTAAAAACATTCAGAAAATACTAAAACTTTTCTTTGCCCTTAAATTACAATTTTCAAGAAAGGCAACATGAATTAACTCCTGCGTTAAAGTAAACATGCCCATACTGATATTGCACTCTCGGCTGCATAATTTGTTTTTTTTTCCGGACATGCACCCCAAGCTCCCAACATTATTTTATCCTTTTGTTTGAGTTAATTATAAGCAATACCATTAAATCTTAATAGCTGAGATCTCAGTTGAAGATCAGATTCATACATCATGTGAACAGAAGAGGGGTGCCCCTCAAAGCATTCTTATCAGAAAAACTATTTAGTGCTTCAGTGACGGCTTCTATGCAACTTAACTACAATTAGGAAAAATGTTTAAAGTCAATAGGAGACATGTACAGGACAGTATTCTCTGAAAGTCTGACAAAACTTTAAAAAGTGAGAAACTGATGTAGAGAAAACGTACACCAATAGACAGTCAGAAGAAAGGCTACTCTGGAGTACAGATAAATGTGGAAATTGCTTCCAAGTAGTATTTCATGAAACCCATTTCAATAACATTTACAAAAGAGTAATTGTTAGTCATTTATCTTATGCAGCTAACAAACAGTGACAAAGCCAATAGTCCCAACTTGTTTTAGATGTAATCTGGATGCAATAACAAAAAGACAGCAAAACACCCATTGGTTAGCACAGAGTTTTAATTCCACAGGCCACACCCCTTTGAGAGAAACACCCCCTCACCCCCACACACAGTTTGTCATTCCACTTAAAGCCCTGCTATAGTAGTAACTCTTCAGTGAAATAAAATGGCTGGTCAAGTATCTGCTGCATTGATTATCGGTTGACAAGAAGTAGGTGGGTGTTTATGTACTCCTTCCCAACTGTTTGTTTTATGTAGAGTTTAGAATTTTACAGGTGTCAGAAAATCTATTTTACTCTCTTTATTTTGTCTGTCTGCCCCACCTACACCTGCCTGGGTAGTTTTTTTCAAGAGCGTCAGGCCTTCTTTATAAGCGGCCCTAAAAGTAGGCTAGTATTTCACTCACAATGGGGATTGGGAAAATTTGGCACAATATGAGATATACCTTGAGAGTCCACTAAGAAATGAGGAATTACTGTGGGGAGATGGTGACTCCTGGTAGGATTCGGTGTCATTCCCCATTTCTCCCTGGAATCTCACAGAGGTCTCTGCTGTCTTCAGCAGCAGAAATCTCCATGTACCAGTAAAGAGATCCACGGTGCTCACATGCATCTCATAATTACAATTGGGCCGGTAACTACTGTTAATGGCCCCATCGCAATTAAGAGATCAATCATAATAAGTCCATTATTGGAAAAAGTATGATAGTAAGGCAGTAAAGTAAAATGGACAGAAGAGTTTTCTTATGAATTTAACTGCTTGGGTGCCTTGGACGTAACGGTTACGTCCTTTGCAGCACCACTCAGGTGCCCAGGACGTAACCGTTACGTCCAAGTAGGGGCCCTCGGGGGAAGCACTAGCGCTCCCACCGGGGGCCTCACCCCCCCTCCCCTGAGCAGGGTGGAAGGGGAATCGATTCCCCTTCCAACCCTGCCCCCCAAGCCCCCCTGTGGTATCTGATGACGTCAGCACGATCGCACGCTGACCTCATCAGAGGCCTGCCCCTCTGAGCTGAAAGCTCAGCCTCCAGCACCGCTCGGAGGAGAAATGCTTTTGAATTTCTCCTCAGATCGCGGGGCATCAAAGGAAAGGAAACGCCTTTCCTTTCCTTACTTTCTCAGCATTTCTGCAGAAATGCCACTAGACTCCAGGGATTTTTTTTTCTTTATATGCAGAAGGGGAGTGGCCCCTTGGGCAAGGGTCGCTCCCCAGGGGGCAAAATTATCTTTAGGCCATTTCTGTCCCCCTGAGGGCAGATCGGCCTATTTCTATTAGGCCAATCTGCCCCCAAGGGGTGGGGGGGGAGGGCAGAACTCCCTAGGCACCAGGGAATTTCTTTTTTTTTATATATATATTATTGAAAGAGGTGAGCAGCCCCTTGGGCAAGGGCAGCTTCCCAGGGGAGTAAAATATTTGTAGGCCTTTTCTATTATAATTAGGCCAATCTGCCCCCGGGGGGGGGCAGAAACCCCTAGACACCAGGGATTTATTAATTTTTTGTTTATTTTTATATGTGGAGAGCGACCCCTTAGGCAAGGGTCACTCCCCAGGGGACAAAATTACTCTTAGGCCATTTCTGTCCCTCTTGGGGGCAGATCAGCCTATTTTTATTAGGCCAATCTGCCCCCAAAGGGGGCAGAAAGCACTAGACACTAGGGATTTTTTATATATATATATATATATATATATATATATATATATATATATATATATATATATATATATATTATTGAATGAGGGGGGTGGCCCCTTGGGCAAGGGCCAGTCCCCAGAGGGTCAAAATATTTTTAGACTTTTTCTGCCCCGACTGGGGGCAGATTGGCCTATTATAATTAGGCCGATCTGCCCCCGGCGGGGGGGCAGAAACCCCTTGACACCAGGGATATATTTTTGTTTTGTTTACTTTATATTTTTTTATACATGGGGAGCGACCCCTTAGGCAAGGGTCACTCCCCTGGGTGGCAAATTGTATTTAGGGTATTTCTGCCTCCCTTGGGGGTGGATCGGCCTATTTTTATTAGGCCAATCTGCCCCCAAGGGGGGCAGAAACAACTAGACACCAGGGATTTTTATTTTTTGCGTCAATTTCATGCAAGGGGAGCGACCCCTTAGGCAAGGGTCGTTCCCCGGGGGGGGGGGGGGGGGGGGGGGGATTTCTTTTAGGCCATTTCTGCCCCCCTTGGAGGCAGAAATCACTAAGCACTTTTTTGTGCCAATTTCACGCAAGGGGAGCGACCCCTTAGGCAAGGGTCACTCCCCTGGGGGGCAGATTTATTTTAGGCCATTTCTGCTCCCCTTGGGGGCAGATCTGCCTATTTTTATTAGGCTGATCTGCCACCGGGGGTGGGGGGGCAGAAACCACTTAGGCACCAGGGATTGGTGTGTGTGTATATGTGTGTTTTGTTTGGGGGGCAGCCCCTTGGGCAAGGGTCGCTTCCTATGGGAGCACATTACTGTTGGCCATATCGGCCTATTTTTGGAAGGCCCATCTGCCCCCAAAGAGGGCAGAAAGCCCACCAGAGACCAAGGAAGATTTTTTTTTCAAAATAAGAGTGGGGATATGGACATACCCCCACCCCCACCCCAAATAAATGGGGCTAAAGTTGTTCTGCCCACCAGTGGGCACATGGTGAAATTACCCCCAATCCACACCCCGGAGGGGGGCGGGGCAGAAAGTGTTCTAGATGACAGGGAATTTTAAAAAAATGTGTGGTGGTGTTTACCAACCAGTATGGGCATGGTTATGCCACCACCCCAACTGAAGGGGGTAACATTCTTTCAGCTCTCCCCCGCACACTGAAACATCGTATTCCACGCCAAGCAAGAGGACATTTGATTATTTTGGGTTTTGGTTTTACATTTGGGCCATGAGAGCTTGGCTAACTCTCAAAATCGTCCCACTTGGAATTGTGAGGGCTACACTTTTTGGACTTTGGGACACTGCCATGTAGAAAAATCCACAAGACCTATACACATCTGAAAACTAAAAATCTGGGTGAGTCCAGGGTGGTGTGCTTCCCATGCACCCCACACCATTTTCTTACCCACAATGCCCTGCAAACCTCTAACTTTGCTGGAAATCACACATTTTTTCCACATTTTTGTGATGGAACCTTCCAGAATCTGCAGGAATCCACAAAATTCCTACCACCCAGCAAAGTCTCATCTATACCAATACAAATTCTGTCCCATTTGTCAGCCTAAAAATGTTTTTTCTTTTTCAAACTGCCCTTTTGGACCCGCTTTGGTTCCCCCTCAATTTCGACAACTTTTTGGCTCTTCCCCGTCACAGGCACTTGGGCCCACCTACACCAGTGAGGTATCATTTTTACAGGGAGACTGAGGGGAACGTTGGGGGTTAGGAAATTTGTCCCAATGAGGTGATCCCACACAGAAATGTGTGAAAAATGTGATTTTTCAGCCAAATTTGAGGTTTGCTGAGGATTCTGGGTAAGAAAACATTGTGGGATCCACGCAAGTCACACCACTCTGGACTCCCTCGGTGTCTAGTTTTCAGAAATGTCTGGGTTTGGTAGGTTTCCCTGTATGGCTGCTGATCCCAGGACCAAAAACCCAGGTGCCCCTCCATCCCACCCATCCCCCCCCCCACCCTCACCTACAAAAACAAGTAGTTTTATTTTGATAATCTTGATGTGTCCACTGGGGCATTTCCTTTCACAGGCACTAGGCCTACCCAAACAAGTGAGGTACCATTTTTATCGGGAGACTTGGGGGAACGCTGGGTGGAAGGAAAATTGTGGCTCCTCTCAGATTCCAGAACTTGCTGTCGCCGAAATGTGAGGAAAAAGTGTTTTTTTGACCAAATGTTGAGGTTTGCAAAGGAGAGCCCCACAAGTCACCCCATCTTGGATTCCCCTAGGTGTCTAGTTTCTGAAAATGCACAGGTTTGGTAGGTTTCCTTACGTGCTGGCTGAGCTAGAGGCCAAAATCCACAGCTTGGCACTTTGCAAAAAAACAGGCCTGTTTTCTTTGGGATAATGTGATGTGTCCATATGTTGTGTTTTGGGGCATTTCCTGTGGCGAGCACTAGGTCTACTCACACAAGTGAGGTACCATGTTTATAGGGAGACTTGGGGGAACGCTGGGAGGAAGGAAATTTGTGGCTCCTCTCAGATTCCAGAACTTCCGTCACCGAAATGTGAGGAAAAAGTGTTTTTTGGGCCAAATTTTGAGGTTTGCAAAGGATTCTGGGTAACAGAGCCTGGTGAGAGCCCCACAAGCCACCCTATCTTGGCTTCCTCTAGGTTTCTAGTTTTAAAAAAAATGCACAGGTTTGGTAGGTTTCCTTAGATGCCAGCTGAGCTGCAGGCCAAAATCCATAGCTTAGCACTTGCCAAAAAACAGCCGTTTTCTTTGGGAAAATGTGATATGTCCATGTTGTGTTTTGGGGCATTTCCTGTCACCGGCGCTAGGCCTACCCATAAAAGTGAGGTACCATTTTTATCGGGAGACTTGGGGGAACGCTGGGTGGAAGGAAATTTGTGGCTCCTCTCAGATTCCAGAACCTTCTGTCACCAAAATGTGAGGAAAAAGTGCTTTTTGGACAAATTTTGAGGTTTGCAAAGGATTCTGGGTAATAGAACTTGGTGCGAGCCCCACAAGTCACTCTATCCTGGATTCCCCTAGGTGTCTAGTTTTAAAAAAAGCACAGGTTTGGTGGGTTTCCCTAGGTGCCGGCTGAGATAGAGGCCAAAATCTACAGCTAGGGACTTCGCAAAAAACACATCAGATTTCAATGTAAAAATGTGATGTGTCCATGTTGCATTTCCTGTCACGAGCATTAGGCCGACCCACGCAAGTGAGGTACCATTTTTATCGGGAGACTTGGGGGAACACAGAATAGCAAAACAAGTGTTATTGCCCCTTGTCTTTCGCTACATTTTTTCCTTCCAAATGTAAGACGGTGTGTAAAAAAGACGTCTATTTGAGAAATGCCCTGTAATTCACATGCTATTTTGGGCACCCCGGAATTCAGAGATGCGCAATAACCACTGCTTCTCAACACCTTACCTTGTGCCCATTTTGGAAATACAAAGGTTTTCTTGAGACCTATTATTCACTCTTTATATTTCAGCAAATTAATTGCTGTATACCCAGTGTAGAATGAAACCCCATTGCAAGGTGCAGCTCCTTTATTGGCTCTGGGTACTTAGGGTTCTTGATGAACTTACAAGCCCTATATATCCCCGCAACCAGAAGAGTCCAGCAGACGTAACCGTATATTGCTTTAAAAAAATCTGACATCGCAGGAAAAAGTTACAGAGTAAAACGTGGTGAAAAATGGCTGTTTTTTTCACCTCAATTTCAATATATTTTTATTTCAGCTATTTCTATAGGAAACCCATGTAGGATCTACACAAATTACTCCTTGCTGAATTCAGAATTTTGTCTACTTCTAAGAAATGTTTAGCTTTCTGAGATCCAGTATTGATTTCACACCCATTTCTGTCACTAACTGGAAGGAGGCTGAAAGCACAACAAATAGTAAAAATGGGGTATGTCCCAGTAACAGTAAAATGTCCAAATTGTGTTGAAAAATGTGGTTTTCTGATTCAAGTCTGCCTATTCCTGAAAGCTGTGAAGATGGTGATTTTAGCACTGCAAACCCCTTGTTGATGCCATTTTCAGGGAAAAAATAACATAAGCCTTTTTCTGCAGACCTTTTTTTTAAAAAACGGAATTTTCACTGTGTTTTGTCTAATTTCTTGGTCTCCTTCAGGGGAACCCACAAACTCTGGGTACCTCTAGAATCCCTAGGATGTTGGGAAAAAAGCACGCAAATTTGGCATGGGTAGCTTATGTGGAAAAAAAAGCTATGAGGGCCTAAGGGCAAACTGCCCCAAATAGCCCAAAAAAGGCCTGGCACCTGAGCGGAAAAGGCCTGGCAGCGAAGGTGTTAAGAACTCCATTCCGTTAAAGGGAGTGTGCTATTAGTTAGAAGATAATGAAAAATGTATGAATGTCACTATACAGATATATGTAAATTAAAGTACTCATTTCAGTAAAAAACAAAAAATTGTATTTGGCTATCCTTGGACGTTGTTTTGCGCCTTGGTACTGCTGGGGACACTGAAGTACTAATATGGTGATTAGGTTATTAACCGAAAGAAATCACAGCAATCCGTTTCACCCAAACCACTCCGGAGGCTCAGTTTAACATTAAATGTACATATTAGCTGCAGATTCTAGAATACTGAGCTGCGACGAAAAGTCACTTTCTAAAATGGCCTCATGGCCTATACGAAGAGCAGGCTGAAAAAATCCCTTATTTCCGATACCGCTTTGATTGTATTAGTACTTTCGTTAAATCAAATCATTAGGAAAGAAGGACTTTAGATGAAACCAGATTAATAGCTGGCCTGTTCATAAAGCAGCAAACATGTGCTCCTGGGACGCTAATGGGGCCTGAGCTCTCTGTTCCCATCCTGTAATTTTATGGTGGTGGATGAAAAACTAGAGAATATAATCCTCCAAATTGTGGAGGATTACGTTTTTATCTCTCAAATTGTGTGTTTGTTTTACATGTGCGAAGCGCTGACGGTACACACACACCTGCTGCGTGCACTGAATTTAACAGCACGCGGGGCAGCGATTGGAATGGAGCACACACAGCACGGTAAATCTGGCAGACCAAGCCGGCCTGAAATCCCGTCGCAAAGTCCCCTTTCTTAAACTCCTTGCCTCCTAAATCCTTTTAATTCTGTCATAACACTCTAGCCTTTATCAAAAGCTGAAAATCCCGATAGATCACACAATTAAAGTAATGAAAACGGCGAGGCCTGCCAGTGTGGCCCCACCTCCCCTTAGTGTTCCATTTTGCTTAACAGGGAAGTTGGAAGTCGGGGACGCCATGTAACATCATTCTTGCCCTGACGCATGTGCACTCAACCAGCTTCCAGAACTGCGACAGGTGACGGTACGCTCAAAACTCTGAGGCTGTTATGCAAATTTTCTGCAGACCTACGTGTTAACATTAAAGGCCCTCCCGCCCGTTTGGATGGCACTACCTAGTGACAACAATGCAGTGTGAAAAACTTCAATTTTTATGAAAATCAGTGCGCACCAATGCCTTCTGTTGGCACATTTTAAACAAATTTAGTTGATCTCAAAACCTCCAAACAGCCTAAAGGCGATTCAGTTGTAGTACGTTCTACTAGAAAGCAATTTCTGTTGCGATACAATTAACAACATTTACAATACTGCCATTCACTTCCTTTAGTAAAGGCTTCAAATAAAAAGAACTAATTTACATAAAGCAAAAAAACGCCTTCCTTATGAGGTGCTTTACAAGAGTATCAACCTGCGTTACAAAGCCAAACATACTTGTTTGTCTACTTTTCTCGGTTCAAGCCCACCAACAGTATTGTTATCAGTTCAGTGTAACACAGCTGAGAAGTAAGCAGGAACAAATGATTTACCGGAGACCATTCACACACTGGCATTTATTAAGAAATTTGCATGCAATATGCACTGGATTTTGTAGTGGTGTGCTGAGGTTTTAATATTTTATTTGCAACCTTCACGAACCTCAATAGATAGCATTGAAACTAAGCAGTATTTTTGACTTTGCCACTTGCACTTAAAAATCGTCACTTTTGAGAAAATGTATGTCAAACATATTTATCACTGACAAAATTGCTCTATACTTTGCAGAAAAGAGTGTCCATTTTCTCTGCAGTGCCAGTGCGCATACAAAAGATTTACAAAAGGTAAACTTGCAGAAAAAGAAAACTTGCATTTGTGCTACGAGGTGACAAAGTTTCCTCCGGTGAAGGTACGTTATGCTATCTTTCTATTTGTAGGGCACACACCACCCGGGAGGGTATTCTGGCATCTGGGTCTATTTGGACAACTATTGGAATAGCCAACGTTTTTAGTTTCTTCTGTAATTGAAGGACGGAGCTGGCAGCACTGATGTGGTAAAGGAGTTCATTCCACGCTTTGGCAGGAGAATCCTCAACCTCCATCTCTCTCCCGGCAGATAGATGGGACGTGGGCAGAAGTGTCTGGCTGGGGTTTGGAAGAGGATGCGGTTGTTGAGGTATGCTGTATCTTTTTCGTACAGTGCTTTGTAGGTTAGTATGAGGAGTTTGAAAAGGGCAAGCTCGTGGGCTAGGAGCCAGTGAAGGTCTTTGAGGTGTCTGGATATTTGCATGCAGTGCAGGAATTTGAGTGCGAGTATTGCAGCTGCTTTCTGTGTAACTTGTGCCTTTTGATGAGTTGGGCAGTGATGTTAATATAGAGGGATTTGCCGAAGTCGAGACTCCTGGTGATAAGGGCTTGCGTGATGGATCTGCGGGCATCCAAAGGAAGTCATTTGAAGATTTTCCTGATTAGTTTCTGGGTGTAGGAGCAGTTGGAGGCAACTGTGTTAACACGATGAGTCATGGAGATTCTGCTGTAGATCACAATACCCAGGTTCCTGGCCGCAATGGTTAGGCAGGTAATAGGTCCTAATTTGGTTGGCCTCCAGCATGGTGTCCACAGTGAGGTGTCTTTGCCGAAGAGGACCACTACTGTTTCTGGCTACTGAGTTTAAGGCAGTACCCTTTCATCCAGTCTGTATCTGATGAAGTTGGTTTGGATGGTGTAGGCATCTTCTCACAGGAAGAGGATGAGGTGAGCTGACTGTCATCAGCATAGGACATGATGCTGAATCCATGGGAGCAAATGTTGCTGGCGAAGTCGGGGGGGGGCTTGTAGAATGTGGGGTGCATGGAGGAACCAGGTGTGGCTGTGCTGATGGGGTTGAAGCCTTTGGCAAACATGTAATGAGTGCATGAATCAGATGGGGCTTCTGGCTGGTGAACATGGTGTTGGCAGTTTCTTCTGTGGTGATGGCAGTCCAGCAGGTCAGGGCAATTCCCAGGGTGTTTTTGTCACCAGAGTGAAGGACTTCAAGGGTAGAGAGGTCAGGCTGGGAGGAGGGTGTTGATTTGATGTTGTGGAAGATAGTGTTGATTTTGTTTTTGAAGTAGTTGGAGAGTTGTATGCAAAGTTTCTTGGAAGGGGTGATGGTCATGGACCTGGCAGGTGGGTACATAAATGATTACTTCATAAGGGTGAAGATTTCTTTGGAGGTGCTGCCTCTGTTTTGGATCCTTTCAGTGAGGGCTAGGTGCTTGGGGGTTTTGAGGTGCTGGTGGTAGATCTGGAGGGCTGATATGTAGGTATCTCTGCCAGTGGTGCCACCGTCATTCTAGCTGTTTGCAGCAGCACTTTGTAAGCTGGAGGTCCTCGGTGTACCAACTTGGTTTCAGCTTGGATCGGGTTTGGTTCTCAGAGGAGTCAGGAACTCTGCGCAGTAGTTAATCCACGTGTTGAAGTACATGACTGAGCAAGCTAGGCCATTGTGGTGGTTGGGGGTGGGCGATATTGGCTTTGTGGCGTTCGGCCTGGAAGAAGGTAAGGCCTTCTCAAGTGACTACTTGCTCAACAGAGAACAACACATACACACAGTACAACTGGGGTATTGCAGAGTGACCACGAGCGATCACATTGCCTTTAGTCATGCCCTCGGGCTGCGCCCTGCCCTTGGGCTGTGAAGTACGTTACATTGTATTCTAGAGGCCAGGTGTCTCCCTACATCCTTACCAGCTTTTACTAATGCAGGACAATTGGGAGTCCTCATTTCTTTGGGATATGACAGACATAGGGCCTGATTTAGAGTTTGGTAGACGGGTTACTCCGACACAAATGTGATGGAAATCCTGTCCGCCATATTACGATGTCTATAGCATATAATGGAATTGTAATACCGCAGACAGGATATCCATTACGTTTGTGATGGAGTAACCCCATCTGCCAAACTCTAAATTAGGCCCATAGACTTCTAGTCTCTGGTTCCATACAGGATTGGGCTGGAGTCTATACCTCTGGCTTCGGCCACTCTACTCCTGGCTTGTAAACTGGTCATCGCTCATGCCATCTGGACTTGTGGGAATCTGGGGGTCTGTCTCTCTACGGACTAGTGTCAGCTGACCTGGTTTCGCTGATGCTGTATCTTCATGAGGACTGGGTGCTTCCGTGCTGCCTTCGGGTGCCTATTCAATCACCTCCTAGAAGTTGCCCTGTTCCATCGCTTGCGATCTGATCTGCTTGAACCAGGAAACATTTCTGGACATGGTGGACAAGCTTCACTGGACTATGATCATTGTCCCATGACTTTTGAGGATTTCCCCCACTTCCCTCTCGAACAGAGTGAGGAACTTCCACCCTGGGTGTCGATCTCTCATGATCACCTTGTCTTCTACCACTAGATGTGGGACAACAGCCTTGCACGCTTGACTAGCCTGATAATTCATGGTCTTTCTTTTCTCCCGAGTGGCCTGGGTGTCGATGACAGTGGGGCTCCAGCTGGGTCCTGCCGGAATGACGTCTCGAGTGTGTCTCCTCATCAGTAGGTCAGTTGGGGCACATCTTGTGGTAATGTGCCCCACGTCAGAAAGCGATTAAGGCAGCACTCTGCATCCTCCCCTTGCTCCACTCCAATCCGCAGCACCTTATTCAGGGAGCGCTTAAAGCAATGCTTAGGCTGAGTATGTATGACAAACTCCTGACCCTGGAATGGGGCTCCATTGTCTGTTTTTATCTTCTCTGGAGTCCCCAGCAATGTGAATATCTTCTCCAGTGCGGGCCTCACATTAAAGAAGTCCGATGACAGCACATGTTTTATGACAGGGTACTTGGTGTGGCTGTCTATCACCACTGATGTGAGTCAGCCACCCGGAAAACTGCTGAAGTCCAAGCTGACGCAAGACCACTCTCAAGCAGGCAGACAGTGGATCCCTGCTCGTATTGGGACAGGACTGGCAGCCTCTAACTCTGTCATCCGCCCTGCTACCTATGCCAGGGAATCATATCTTGTCTTTGAGGCGTGCTTTGGTCTTTGCAATGTCTTGGGGACCCTGGTGTGCTAGTTCACCCTTAAGCTCCTAAGCATTACAAATCTGAAGTCCACGGAGGAGCAGCCCTTCTTTACTTATGCTGAGCTCATCATGCGTCCGCCAGATTTGGCTCATCAATGTTTCTTTATCTGGAGTTAATGCTTTAGGAAGTTGCTCAGGAAGTTGAGCCACTGTCTCCTGCTGAGCGCCTCATTTGCCTCGGAGAGGCCTGCATAAATTTCCACGTCTTCTTGAATCTCCAGGATGGATAGTGCTCTCAGGCAGGCATAGTGGACCACCATCCTTACGAACTCCTCTGCACTGTCGTCCTCATCAGTGGTATCAGTGCAAGCCTGTGCTGGTGGGTGTCTGGACAAATAGTCTGCTGGATTGTTCACCCCCAGTTGATACACAACCTTGAACACGTATGGGTTGGAGCTGCATGGCCCACTGCTCAATGTGAGGTGGTCCACTTCTTGCTGTGCCAGCAAAGAGTTGGACAAGTGGTTTGTGGTCAGTCACAACCCGGAACCTCTGCCTGCAGAGGTACAGGTGGAAATGTGGGCATGCCCAACAGATTGTTAGTGCCTCACTCTCAATCTGGGAATACTTGGTTTCCATGAGTGCTCAACTTGCATAGGCAATGGGAACCTACATTTTTCTTGTAGGAGTTTGGTGCCAAGGCCAATGAAACTCGAATCCACTACCAGTTTTGTTTTGCGTTCTGGGTTGAGATATGCCATTGTTGCATCTACCAGGCGGGCCTCTTTTACCTCTCGGAATGCTCGGGTAGCTCATGTGTTCCAGTCCCATAGACAGTTGTGCTTTGTTAGTGTCGATAGCAGCTCAGATAGAGTGGCCAGGCTCAGGATGAAGCGCCTGCATTAGTTGGCCATGCCAAGGAAACTTCTCCACCTCCAAAGCATTTTTTGGGATGGCTGTGTTCCTGATGGCTTCAACCTTAAGGTCCACCTGAAGCCCTTCATTTGAGAAGTGGTATATATTTTTTTAAATAATATTGGTGTAGAACAAGCACTCTTACTTGTGGAGGGTTAGCTCGCAGTCTGCTAACCGCTTCAGTTGGGCCCTCAGCTGCACATGGTGGTCTTCCAGCATGTCAGAGTATATCAAAATGTTGTTGCTAATGTTTAGCACTCCAACCAGCCTTGAAAGGGTTTTTTCGGATGACTTTCTGAAACACCTCTGCTGCTGCTGAAATTCCAAAATGTAGTCTGCATCTGTGGAGGCCCACGTGAGTTGAGAATGTAGTAATACACTGGCTAGCCTCATCCAGTTCGAGCTGTTGGTAGGCCACATTGAGGTCCAGCTTTGAAAACCACCTAGCTCCATTGAGGTCTGCCACTATGTCATCAACTGTGGGGGCGATGTGTTGCTCTTGGCATATTGGTTTGTTTGGGAGCCTCATGTAAATGCATAGTCTTATGGTTCCTGGTTGTTCAGGCTTCGGGGCTATTACAAGTGGTGAGACCCATGGGGTGGGCCCAGTGACTTTCCTGATCACCCCAAGTTATTGAAGTTGGTCTAACTCCTTCACCACCAATTGGTGCAGGTAGAAGGCAACTCTCCTGTGCATGAGAGCAACAGGTCACACAGTCTTGTCAATGTGAAGCTTTACCTTCAGGTCCTTCCGGCGTCCCAACCCGAAGAACAGCTGTGAAAACTGTTGTAGAATGTTCGCAACATGCGAGTCATGCCACTCCAAGCAAAGAAAACCAACCCCAAATCTTCCACAGTGTGGCACCTTAGGAGAGTGCCTGTGACCTCTCTGGCCATGTGGAATCAGGCTTGTGTCACCTTTCCTTCGTTCTTAACTGTTACCTCTACGGCTCCTCTCAGTGGTAACAGCTCAGTGCCCCCATACGTGTAGATCCTGGCTTTGGTGGGTGACAGCTTCGATTGTGGCCTGAGTTTGTGGTACTGGGTTGAGTCCATGCCGTTCACGGATGCACCTGTGCCAATGACAGCTGTGATCGGGGTGCCTTCGATGTCAACCGTGCACATCAGCGGGGTCGTTTTCAGTGGCTTTCTCTGCACGAACTTCGCCGTCCTCATTGAGGCATGTTCTTTATGGACTCTGGCCGACGCACAGTGTCCTGCTGTATCCTCCTCGAGGGATAGCTGGCGTAGAGTAGGCCGCCCTTGCCATCGTTATCCTGTACCAGTGTTGGGCCCACTGCTGCGGCATACGTTGGCGAAATGGTTTATGTGCCCACACTTCGAGCACGCCTTCCCTTGTGCTGGGCACTCATTGAGTGTCTGGTGTGTCAGACCTTCAGTTGCAGCATCCTTTCTCAGGTTGCTTGGGTGTGGCAGTGTTGCACAGCCAGGCAGGGCATCTGTGGATGGCACTGACTTGCTATTCTTTAACTTTTGCTGCAGGGTTGCGTTCGTTGCGGCCTCCCCCTTTGTCAATGCTGCGTCTATGTCCTCAGCACTCATGTCTGCCAGTTTGTGGATTCTCACCAGTATCAGGATGTTGTCTAGGGGGACGTTGTCCAAGACTCTCTCAGTTTGAACCTCTTGTAATTTGGGTTGAGTTAGGGATTAAAGTGGTGGTTTAATGCTGCTACTGCAGCGTCAAAGTCATTATCTCCTCCTGTGTTGGCAAGGCATATGAACAGGCCATATAGCCCAGCGCCGCTGATGTGGAGGATCATGGATCTCTTCACCGTCCCATCTGTTTCACACATGGTGCGAAAGTAGTGCTCCAGGCATCCAATCCACTGGTGCCAGCGTGGGGAGGCTGTGGCTGTTTGTCTGGCATTTCCATGGCAGAGGAATGCGCACAATTTGCATTCCTTTTGAGGTCCTGCTGCTGTCTGGACGTCGTCATGGCGTAGGCCCTCCAAAAGCGAGGTGCGGTGTGAACAGCAGACACTGAGTGGCACAGCAGCCATGGTCTTTGGCCGTGCCAGTCTCTGCGCCATGGCAGGCCACGCTCCTCTTGTGAGGCCCTGGAATGTAGCTGAGCAGAGCGCAAGACAGCTGGGAGAGGGGCACACTGTGCCAGGAAGGATTGGGTGTGGCCACGCAGCCGGGACCAGGCTCTTCTCTCCTGTGGGTGGGGCACCTCCCACACCGGTATGGTGTTTTGCTGATTGGTTTGACATCATCTTTTTTTTTTTCTTTGAGCTTGTGTTCCTATGTGCCACGCACCTCTATGGCATGAGACCATTTTGTTGTCTGTGTCTACGGCTGTAGCCAACATATATTTTGGGGTTTCTGCTGTGTTAATCCTTGTCTAGTGTTTGTTGTTTATTTTTTATCATTCATCTTTGTTACGTTTTCCTGTGTTGTTAACCCCAGGGCTGGGCCAATCTACTCAAGCCCCTTGTGTACCTGGCATATGCATTGCTGTACTTTTTGCATTAATAAGGATTCTCATTTCTTTCTTATTGAGACGATGGACTGTCTGTGCATGCCTAATATTCAGGTGACTCATGCTTGTGGGCAGACTGAAATAAAAGCTGACAGTCGCTCCGCATGTGGCCCCAGGTGAGTTCATTTCAGCCCGACTCAGCCGCTGGAGCTCTTGATGAAAAGAACCGTTTGAAGCCCTGCTGTTGTCTGGACGTCATCACGGTATAGGCCCTCCAAAAGCGAGGTGCGGTGTAAACAGCTGACACTGGGTGGCACAGCAGCCACGGTATTCGGCCGTGCCAGTCTCTGCACCACGGCGGGCTACGCTGCTCTTTTAAGGCCCTGAAATGTGACTCAGCAGAGTGCAAGAGAGCTGGGGGAGGGACACACTGTGCCAGACAGGATTGGGTGTGGTCATGCAGCCGGGACTAGGCTCTTCTTGCCTGCGGGTGGGGCACTTCCTACACCGATAGACTGCTGGAGATCACAGCGGTTCGCCTGCCGCAGAGCCGCTGACTCTGCTGCCTGCACCTGTGTGGTGCATAGCTGACCAGCAACTTATTTCTATCTTTCTCAGCACGCCAGGACACCGACGTTCTCATCACCACTATGGCATTCGGCCTAGAGCAAGGTAAGGCTGCGGCAAGTGACTTCTGGTTCAACAGAGAGGGACACACACACACAAAGACAAAGTACAACTGGGGAAGCGCATAATCATCATGAGAGATAACATTGCCTTTATTTATGCCCTCAGGCTGTAAAGTGAGATACACTGTATCGTAGAGGCAGGGTGGCACTCTATAGGATTGTCTATTGTGATGTTGGTAACATTTGTAAAGATGGGGTCGAGGAAGTATCCGGCCACATGACTGGGTTCATTTATTTGTTGGGTGCGTCCAAAGATGCTGAGGTTTTGCAGGAGAGACATGGAGCTGGAGGGGGTTGGTCTAGTTATCTAGGTTGAAGGTGAAATCGCTGTTTAGAATGAAGTAGTTGGATGTGAGGGCCAGAGGGGCAATGAGGTCAGCGAGAGTGGAGCTACAATTTGATCTGGGTCCCGGAGGGAGGTAAAGTAGATCTCCTTCCAGGGTTATGGTGCTTGAGGGGCTGATTTTGAAAGTCATGTGTTCTAGCTGGTCACAGGTGTGAGTAGAGGTGGTGGAGAAGATGCTAAGAAGAAGGCAAGTGCGGGTGTGGTGTGTTTTGTGTGAGGTGGCAGAGGGCTTGGTGTGGTTGTGTGTGGTATGTTGAGGAGGAGATGGTGGTTAGTGGCGGTCAGTGGTAGGGCAGAAGCAGCAGCAAGTGGGGCAGGAGAATGCACCTTTTGTCCGTGTAGGGAAGGCCTGAGTACAGTATGGGGGCAGGCATCCAGGGTTGAGAGCATGGGAGACTACAGTCAAGTAGCATCTTCGGGTGTGGTGGGTGGTCGGTGGACCAGGGGTCTTGGCGCAGGGTGCAGACAGGGCGCAGAAGGAATTGCCTTTCCTGTTTCTGCTGTGCATCCGCGCAAATGTCACCTTAGGAAGGTTTCTTGGAGGGGAAGAAGGGGCTGAAAAATGAGGAGCACAAGAAAGGAAAGAGCAAAAAAGTAAGAGATGAGTGGCACAAAAGGAAACAGATGCAAAGAGAGAGATTGTAAGTATAAACATATGGCAGACAACAAAGTGTAGTAGAGGGGGAGAGGCACAACAAAAAAAAGTTAGAGGTGAGACAAGAAGTAAGCAGTAAGTGGAGGAAATGAGGGACAATGAAAAAGACAAGCAAGAAGCAATAAGAGGAGACAACTAGGCATAAAGAGAGGGACAGTAAATGTAAATCAAGTAAAACAGTAAACTAAGAAAGTTTTTAATCTTTGCAGAGGCCAAAACATTATTAGCTTAAAAACAAATACTTGGACTACCCATACTAATCAACAAAGCAATGTCCAAGTGCATTAGGAGAGTGGTAGCTCTATGGCTCCCTCTGGGCTTCCACTCAAATTAAGAAAACTCTAATTTCCTCTATCCTAGAAGGACTGGGAGCATGGGCATAAAGTAAGGCCCTGTCGTCTTTGCACTAGAAAGAACCCCCACACTCAAATAAGCCTTAATATATTTGTGAGATGTTCTGAAAACATAAATGAAGATTCTGAAGTGAGGGGAAGATTCTATTTTGCTTTCTGCCACTGACCGGATGTTGAGTTAGTACTTGCAAGATGAAGCATCATAGCTAAAAGCTCATATTATCAAATCGCTAACCACTATTGTTCTTCCTGAAGACAACCATTTATATGCTACATACTACTCAGGTTGGCTAAAATAATGTGTAGTCTCAGAACTAGATGATCTTGACTGTCAACCCAGGGCAAAACCTATTGCATCTCTTACTGACGTATTTCCTGCCCCTCTTGTGATCAAATGATCTCTCTAGTATCTGGCCTATTTCTCTGCATGCGTTCCTTTCTAAGACATTGGAAAATCCATTTTTCCCTCAACTTTTTTCTTTACTCCAGCCCAATAATCTTCTCAGTCTTCTGTTCAATATGGTTTTCATCGTAGGTGCTCTACTGAGTCTTCACTACTTTTCCTCTCCAACACTGTATGCTAGTCTCAAAACAATACAGAATCTTCTTTTAGAATTCTCATTGATCTCTCTGATTCTTTAAACAAAGTAGATCACCTTATTCCTATCCGATTAACCACTCCTTTTCAATTTCCTGGAAAAGGATTATATTCTCTAAATAACCTGATCTCTATGGTGCTTCTCAAGGTTCAATTTCTGGTCCACTACTTTTTTTTTTTTTACATACAACTTGGTTAGCGTCTATTATTTGTTCCTTTGTCTTTAATTCACACTTCCATTTTGATGATTGTCAAATCAGTTCATCATTTGCCTCTTTCATTGACTACCTTCATAACCAGATTATAGATTGCCTACCTGCCGTCAAAAACTGGATGTTGTTGCATTTCCTAAACCCAACCTAAGAAAACTGAGATTTTCTTTTGTATCATCAACTATAATGGCTCCACCACCCATCACTTTTCCTCTTCAACTAGGAATCATCCGAGTCGTCAGTGACTTTCTCCAACCAACTTTAACCAGTTGTCAAGAACTAGCACTTGTATCTTTAGAACATTCAAAATTAAATATTTTTACTCTTGTCTTAGCTCAAACTGCTGCTTCAGTGCTTGTTCTACATTAACATTGACTATATATTGGCCTTTCAACATTCCTTACTCCTAACTACCATGCTCACATTTCTTCCTATCGAGTCCACCCTCTTGCTCTATCTTACCTACACTCTCTTATTTCTCCATATATCTTTCGTCTTTGTTTCCTAGTCTCCATTTTTCTCTCCATGCTTTTGTTCCTTATCTTTAGAATAACTTTTTGATTGCTATCCATTTTGCTCCTGCTCTTTCTGTTTTCAGTAATCTCCAGAGAGAACACTTGCTGGTTACTGTAGATTGTAGCATAGCCTTTATTGTACCTATATAGATCCCATTTTTTCCTTCTTGCAGTATTGTGGGTTCAGTTTACACATATTTTAGCTTAGCTTAGGCCTGTGGCCTGTGCCCTTTTACCTACATATGTGCTCTAATTTTTTTATTCCTTTTTATTAATTTTTAGTTAGCCTGCTTTCAGCTGGGATGTTTTTATTTCCTAATCAGCTGTAACTTTGTGCTTCTGCAAAAGCATTGTTATTATCATTCTGTGCACAACATTTCACCATGTATCCCCTTGTCCAAGGTTGGGGAGTCAGAGTATATGGTAATCCAGACACTAATTGTCGCCACAAATGTTTGCAATCAGTCTGACGCTTAGGCATTTGCCCACATCAGGTCTTTTCATGGAATGAAAATATGTTTTCTTATAAAAACACGGTGTAGGCCAGAGGAAAACACAGAAGTAATTCCATCCACCCTGGATGCAATTTCATTGCTGACCTCGGCCCTGTCCCTAGAGCCAATCCCGGGGACAGCGGGTAGACTGCTTTCCTTCAGGTAATAACTGGGTGGGTGCTCCTCTCATGGACTAAGTATGGACAGATTGGGCTAACACTGCTATGCTCTCGCTTAGGATTTAGGGGCTAGGTATAAATCATCTATGTATTTCATTCCAATATGTTGGGACTGTTTTTCTTCTCGCTGGTCACCACCATTCTAATATTGTTATACCTCACTGTCCTAATAACTGCAGCACATATATTTTATTTTAGATTGTAGTCTTTTCAATAAATGTATTGAAAACCATCCTGCATCTCTTTCTTTGTCTGTATGTGTGTATGAGGCCTTTTGCTAACGAGTGAAAGGGGTTGGACTTGTTGACCATAACTTCTCCCTCAGAAGTCACTGGGTGTCTTGTTGAGGCTGCTGCAAATCGCCTTCTCTTTCAGGTTTGGGTGAGGTGTTGCTAGCTAGTCGAAAGGAATGGGCTGTCAGCTGCCAAGATGGTCTGGGATTGACTCAGTCACCCACAAACGGAGTTGCTGCTGCCCCTAATCCAGCAGTTTTGTTCCAACAATGAGAGTCCTACAACAGCAGTGGATGATAATCCATAAAATAGTACTGCCAAACGAGGTCAAGTACCCATTGGAACTGGTAGTTACCAACCAATATTTCTGAAAAATTCAAACGATACTGTGTATGCTAAGGTAATAGCTGATAGACTTTTAAAGATTATGCAAAATATTATATGCCCTTTCACAGACTGGATTGTCCAGTGACAATACGTGGCTGTAGACCCTCATGTTTTAATGATCTGGAAAACAAGACACTCAATGAACCATAAAATCATTAGATGAAGAAATAGGTGTGGATAAGTTGTTATGGAGAATCAGATCGACATTTGTCAAGGTTAACCTCAGGACATTACAATGCCACTTTATTGAAGGCTGAGAACAGCTTTAATAGAAAATGGGTTATTTTCAATCTATTTTAACCATCAACAGTAGTAGACACAAGGGTGTCTTTATTCCCCTCCACTGTTTATCATTTCTTTCCAAGCACTACCATGCTCCTTGATAAAACAATAGAAACTTTAAAGATGTTAAAGAACATTTGCATTATTAACAACTTGAAGCATATGCAGATGATGTTATACTCTTCCGCCAAGGTTGATTCTTCTGTTCATGCAATATTTCAGAGCATTCAGGGTTATGAGAGCATTTCATACAACACTTTAAATAAATCAAAAATTGTAATGTATCGGATTGAACCATCTACGTACCAGGTAACTTCATAACCTGAAGAAAAAAAAGGTCCACTAAAATATCTTAGATTACCATTTGAATATAATGCAAGACACAGCAAAGGCATGCAGAGATAAACTAACTTCGATGTCACTAATAAATTGACCACTGACCCAGGAGTCATATCTGCACATTGAAAGGAGCTGCCATCACAGCGGCTTCTTTCAACGTACAAAACATTGGGTTTAAGTCTACTGTCAGTTTTGATGGCCATTCACTAAACATTTCCAAAGTTTTTGTTTTTCAGAAACAAACTCCCAAGTTACTTTTTCGGTTATGCTTTTTCTGGTGGATACAGTATCTACCTGCAGATGCCTCACCTTTTGAATATCTCCAATGCGCCAGCATTCCACAGATTTTTTTCTTGACATCTCTCCCAATCACAATGCTCATGGCTCTGCACGCAACCTCACGTGATGTCACTGGAGCCATAAGCACCCCTCGTCGGTGTGCTGACATCAGTTTTCACCCGTTTTTTACATGCCTTTGAGGCGAATAGCAGAACTAACTCAAAATTTTAAATACAGTTCATAGAACCGTAAACTAAATATTTATAAATAAAAACTGAAAATATATATACAAAACGTTTTTGGGTATATGCAGAAAAGCAACAGGGAGGTGGGTGGGTCAGTGAGGAATTCACAGGTAGATACTGCAGCCACCAAATAAAGAATTACAGGTGGTAAGTAACTTGTCCTTCTGATGGATATATCTACCTGAGGATTTCTCACCTTTTGAATAGAGTACTCAAGCAGTCCCACACTGGGAGAAGGGTGCATGTCTGCCTATACCAAAAACTCCTGCAAAACAGAACAAGCAAAGTTACTGTCCCTCCTCACTTCAAAGGCTAGACAATAGTGCTTTGCAAAAGTGTGAAGGGAGACCCAAGTTGCAGCTTTACAGATGTCAACTACTAGGACACCACAAGCTAAAACAGAAGTAGAAGGCTTAGCTCTAGTGGAATGAGCTATAATGCCTTCTGGAGGTTCATGGTGAGCCATGGTATAGCAGTTCTTGATGCAAAGGATGATCCATCATGATTATGTCCTTTTATGCACTGCTTTTCTGTTTATCTTGTCCACATAACCAACAAACAGCTGATCATCCAGCCAGATATCACGAGTTCTGTCGACATAAAAGCTAACAGACCTTTTGGGGTCAAATTGATGAAGCCTTTCCACATCTTTAGATGGATGCAGAGGAGGATAGAAAGTAGGAAGGGTGACAGACTGGCCCAAATGGAAGAGAGTAACCACCTTTGCAGGAAAGCAACCTTGGTTCTCAAAACCAAGTTATCAGGGTAAAAGGTCGTGAAGGGAGGCTTAACACTTAGAGCCTGCAACTCACTAACTCGTCTAGCATACATACATTATAGCAATCAGAAAAATTGTATTAAAAGCAAGCAACCTTAAAAGACAGCTATGCAAATGTTCAAATGGAGAACCCATAAGATAAGTAAGCACTAAATTAAGATCCCATTGAGGCATAATGAACGCACTTAAACAGAGAGGGCTGATCGGTTAAACAAAGGACTGCCGAAAGGGCTGACAAATAGCCCTAAACTGTTGAAACTGCACAGCCCTGCTGCGCCAAGAAAAGTGCAAAACGCAAAATATCAGATAAATAGGCCTTTTAAAGAGTCTATAGAATTCTCAATACACCACTTTACAAACTTACACCATCTTCTAGAGTAAACTGATTTGGTGGCATGTATCTTATGGCGGATAAAATAAGAAATACCACATCAGGGAGTAGAGAAAAATAATTCACGTTGCACCGCTGAATCTCCAGGCATGTAGGTGCAGACTCTGGAGGTGGGAGGTGTAGAACATGCCCCTGCGACTGTGAGAGGTGGTCTGCCCTGTTAGGGAGACAGAGCGGTGGGCATGGTGAGAGGTGAAGAAGGTCTGTGTATCACACCCTTCATAGCCAATCCAGGGCTATTAAAATGACGTGGGCTCAGTCTTAGTGAATCTTCCTCAGAACCAGAGGAATCAAGAGTATGGGGGAAATGTGTAAAACTGCTGGGAGCATGCCAGATGGCATATGAGGGCTCTGCAGTGGGACCTGAAGTTCCAGTGGGTGCAGCATCTGGGAAATCTTACTGACACGGTTCAGATCTCGGAGGGAACTGCAAAAGACCTTCAGTGGTGGTTAGAGAACAGCGATTGGGTCAAGGGCAGACTTCTCTCCCTTCCCCAACCAGATCCCACAGTAGTGACAGATACGTCACTTCTGGGATGGGGTGGCCACCTGGGAGAGGCAGGGATCAGGGGCCTCTGGTCTCCATCCAGATCCGGGATCCATATCGACTTATTGGAGCTTCGGGCGATCCGGCTAGCATTGAAAGCATTTCTTCCTGTTGTGAAAGGGAAGGTAGTGCAGTTCACGGACAACACCACCGCAATGTGGTACTGCAACAAACAGGGTGGTGTGGGTTTGTGGACCCTTTGTCAAGAGGCTCTGCATCTCTGGACATGGCTGGAACAGCAGGGTATATAACCCTGGTGATTCAACACCTGGCTGGTTCTCTGAACACCAGGGTGGACGAACTCAGCTGTCAATGCCTAGTGGATCACGAGTGGTATCTCCAACCATAGGTGGCGCAAGGACTCTTTCAGCAGCGGGGAGAGCCTTGGTTAGATCTGTGCACCTCCGCAGAGAACACACAATGTCAGCAGTATTGCGTGTTGGAGTTTCCAAGGCGGCAATCGCTCTGCGACGCTTTGTTATGAGTGGAATTTAGGCCTTCTATGCGCTTTCCCGCCCATACCACTTCTGCCCAGAGTTCTGAAGAAGATCAAGAACGACTGGGCCCAAGTAATCCTAGTGGCTCTGCATTGGGCACGGACAGTCTGGTATCCTGAGCTTCTCAAAATGAGCATCACTCCTCCAGTCAGGCTGCTCCTTTGAGAGGATCTTCTGTTGCAGCAACACGGGAAGGTTCTCAACCTGAACCAGTCAACTCTGCGCCTTCATGTGTGGAGATTGAGCTGCGGCAGTTGATGGGCTTTTGACCTTCCTCTTGAAGTCTGTAAAGTTATTTTGGCAGCCAGGCGTCCCTCCACTAAAACGATATACACCTGCTGTTGGAAACGCTTTGTATATTATTGTACAGAAAGGTCTATTGACCCTCATTCTGCTTCTCTTTCCGATTTTCTTCTCTTCAGTCTTTCTCTAGCCCAGCAGGGTTCTGCTTTGGGGATTCTCAAAGGCTATGTTTCTGCCTTATTGGCACTTCTTTGGCTGCCTGATCAGCCTTCTCTGTTCAAATCTCCCATTGTACATAGACTTCTCAAAGGGCATGTACATATGTTTCCCCCTATGCCCTTTATTATACCTCAATGGGACTTAAACCTTGTCCTCACATTTCTTATGTGTGCTCCTTTCGAACATTTGCATAACTGTCCCCTCTGGCTGCTCATCATCAGGACAGCCTTCTTAGTGGCAATAACATCTGCCAGGAGGGTGAGTGAGATGCAAGCCCTGTCATCAAAGCCACCGTATCTAACTTTCCATCCAGATAAAGTGTTTCTCAGAACTCGTGCCTCTTTCCACCCCAAGGTGGGGACCCCATTTCATCTGGGTCAGAACATCACCCTGCCGACCTTCTTTGCTCCACTGCATCCCTCTAAAGAAAAGGAGCGACTCCATCGACTGGACCCAAAAAGAGCGTTGTCGTTCAAACTTGATCGCACAAAAGAGTTCCGGGTGGATTACCAATTCTTTGTGGGGTACACTGGAGTAAAGAAGGATCTGGCAGTGCAGAAATGAACCATTTCGCGCTAGGTCATTCTCTGCATCAAGATATGCTACACATTGGCCAGGAAGCAGCCTCCTGAGGGCTTGAGAGCTCATTCAACCAGGGCAAAGCTGCTACCACTCAAGGCGTACCAGTCCTGGAAATCTGTCAGGTGGCAACGTGGGCATCTTTGCAAAACATTACTGCCCGGACAGTCAGGTATGAAGAGATGGGCACTTTGCCCATTCAGTCCTACAGGACTTTTTAGTGTAAGAAGTAGTATCCGCACCCCGCAGCCAGGAGGTTATGGCTCGGGTATCTATTCAAAGGTAAAGAATCTGCAGCCAGAAGTCTCTATCAGATGAACAAGTTACTTATCTTCGGTAACGCATTATCTGGTAGAGACCCTATCTAGCTGCAGATTCCTTACACCCAACCCATGGCTCCTCGCTCTGCAGATATATCTCGTTGGGTTAGGGCTTACCATTTTCAGGGCCCTAGTTTTGCACAGACAAATGTTTATTTTATCCATGAGTCTGTGTTTCTGGCGTGGAAGTGTTGTGGATAAAAGAACTGACGTACGTGTGCTGGGCTGGTGTATTTATAGGCAACCGTGATGTCACAGACGGCTCCAATGATGCTGATGAAGCCACGCAGAGTCGGACGACGAACGCGGATCCGAACGATGGCGCACATAAGGTATTAATCAGCAAAAAGATTCCATATTCGAAGCTGACGCCAGGGAATTCAAAGGTAAGGAATCTGCAGCTAGGTAGAGTCTCTACCAGATAATGCGTTACCAAAGGTAAGTAGCTTGTTTGTTACCTCAAAAGGTATTCCCCCCACCGAAGGTCACATCATGCCATTCAGTGATCAGAAAGGCGGCTGATATGTTGGAACTGCCTCTTCCATCAACTGAGCTCAAGTCTAATTTGCTAACCGAAGTGCTGCATTCTACTTCTTCTATATCAGAGCCTTTAGTATCTTTTAGCAAACCATTGACTGAGCCAATTCTAGAAATTTGGCAGAAACCTATGTCATCCTCTGCGGTAGCTGGATCAATTAAGATACATGCCTGCTATAAGAGATCCTTAGTTTTTATCCATTCATCCTTCACCTGAAAGTTTGGTGGTACAGGTTTTCTGTTTGCCCAAGTTAACTCCTGGGCCTTTTCCGATGCCCTCAGAAGCTAGGGAGCCAAAAGAGGATGGAACATTCTGCGAAAAAAGGTGTTTTCTTCTGGTAACATGGCTATGAAGTCAACCAACACAACTTGTTTGTTGGGGCAGTAGATCCATGCTTTGATGGACTCAGCTCAAGCTGTGATTCTGAAATTACCGGAGGAGGTTTAGGGTCACCAGGTTGTTCAGTCGACCTGGATACGGCTGACTCAGTTGCAAGAGCAATAGTGACTTCAGTCGCTACAAGGAGGCATGCATGGCTAGGAGGGTCTGGATTCCTACCGGATGTGCAAAGCACCTTGATGGATTTGTCTTTTGATGGGTCAAAACTGTTTGGCACCAACGCTGATTCTGCGCAGGACAGACTCAAGGACAGCAAGATCTCTGGGCCTTCAATCGCAGCTCAGGTATTAAAGGCAGTTTAGGAGGTTCCGTGGGTTTTGCAGGAACTTTTCCTTTCGAGGAAGGCAGCAATACCAGCAGCAGCGACAGCAGCCATCCTATCCTCTCTATGAAAGTTATAAGGGGTGTAAGTCATCGAGGAGCTGCCCATCAGCCATCCTCTTACTCCTCTTCCTCTTCCTCCCTGGTCAACATCACAGGAAAGCAGTCCTAGTTTTGCAGTCTTAATGCATGCTTTGCCGGTGGGAGGACGGGTGTCCCAGTTTCTACCACAATGGAGATCCATAACATTGGATCAGTGGGATATAAATACTGTAGAAAATAGGTACACCCTACCTTTTTGAGAATTTCCGCCACCCTTTCCTCCTCAACAAGGTTTTTGTTCCGAAGATCATCTTCTGCTCCTTCAACAGGAGGTCCTATCCCTACTCCAAAAGGGCGAGTAGAGTTGATTCCCGCTACTTCCTGATTCCCGGAAAAGGTTGGTTGTTTACATCCGATCCTAAAGCTCAGCATTTTGAATTGGTTCCTCAAGCAGGAAAAGTTCAAAATGCTGGCCCTAGTACAGGTGCTTCTTGTGCTGGAGAAGGAAGACTGGATGGTCTTGATCGATTTTCAGGATGCAAATTTTCACATTCCCATTTGGCCATCGCACAGGAAGTATCCCCGCTTTATGTTGGAGTCTCACTTCCGCACCTCAAGTCTTCACGGAGGTAATGGCGGCGGTCACAGCACATCTCAGAATTAGCGGAGTACCAGTATTACCTTTCCTGGATGATTGGCTGATCAAAGCCAAGTCTCCAGAGACGGTGTTGCATCATTTGCAGATGACAACTTAGTTGTTGTTCAGCCTGGACTTTTCTATCAACAGGCCCAAGCCCCACCTAGAGCCCTCTCAATACACTTTGTTCATAGGGGCAGTATTACGGTGAATCGAGCCTACCATTCTCCTCAGAGGATTCTAGACATTCAAGCTAGGATTCCGATGTTTCATAATGGAGCAATGGTTCCAGTCCTGAAGGTTTTGCGCATGCTAGGTCTGTTAGCCTCCTTCCTTCTGTTGGTGACCCATGCACGCTGGCACATGAGGGCCCTCCAATCGTGCCTCCGCAGGCAGTGGTTTCAACACAACTGGGATCTCAGTCGGTCAGGATCTCCAGAGGATCTGGATGGCGGGATGTGGCTAGCAATCTGTCTTAAAGGAATTCTAAGTGATAACAGATGCTTCCACTCTGGGGTAGAAGGATCGTCTGGGAAATCTGGAAATCGAATTACTTTGATCTCCAGAAGGACAGATTGTTTCATATCCGTCTATTGGAATTGCGGGTGCTATGTCGGGCTCTCAAGGCCGCCTTCTCTTCCATTTGCCGTCAGTTAGTGCAGGTCTTAACTACCGCAATATGGTACATAAACAAACAGGGACGAGTAGGGTTGTATCTTCTCTGCTAGGAGGCTCTGCGACTTTGGTCCTAGGCTCAGGATCATCAGATTTGTATGATGCAAATCATCTGGCTGGAGTTCGCAACGTGCACGAGGACAGTCTCAGCTGGCATTTTTCAGCGGATCACAAGTGGCGTCTCCATCCAGAGGTAGTTCTTCACATTTTTCAGTGATGGGGGACCCCTCACTGATTTTTTTGCCACTCCATAAAACACACGCTGACCATCATTCTGCAGCCTCCACTGTCTGCTGAAGGGAGCATGCCAGGATGCAGGAAGCCATGAGTCCAAACAGCTTCACAGTCTGTCTCACTGAAATCCAGGATAGAGGCCGAAACATCAGTATCATAGCCTGAATATCCTGGACTCGCTGCTCAGGAGGATAAACCCGAAATTGCACTGTGTTCAGAGCAGCTCCTATGAAGGGAGGGTTCTGAGAGGGAGTCAGGTGTGACTTTGGCACACTTATAGTGAACCCCAGCGAATGCAAGAGGTCCGCCGTAGTGTTTACGTGGGTGACGAGAGCCTGGGGTGTAGGAGCCTTCAACAGCCAGTCGTCGAGGTAGGGGAAGACTGAAATCCCTAACCTGCGCAGATGAGTTGACAGTACCTCCATCACCTTGGTGAGCACCCGAGGGGCACTGGTGAGACCGAAGGAGAGCACGGTAAACTGAAAGTGCTAGTGGCCCACCTTGAACCGTGATATGAAAATACACATCCTGCAAGTCCAATGCTACCATCAAGTCTCCTTGGTCTAGGGCAGACAAGACCTGAGCAAGAGTGAGCATCTTGAATTTCTACTTTTTGAGGAAGAGATTGATGTTCCTTAAATCCAAGATACCCTTGTTCTTTTTCATAATCAGAGCGGAAATAACAACCACTGCCTCCTTCTGACATCAGGACCCTTTCTATGGCTCCCTTGGCCAAGAGAGCAGTCACTTCCTTGCCGAGCAAGATTAAATGATCCTTCATCAGCCGTTCATTTAATGGAGGGACGGAAGGAGGGAAAGACTGGAAGGGGAGGGAACAGCCGTTCTGTACGATCTGGAAGACCCATTTCTCCGATGTTATGGACCGCCAATGAGGGAGACGAAATTGAATCCTCTCTCCAACTGGCCAGGCGTAGTCTTGCAGAACCATACTAGGAGGGCTTCGGCGTTGTGGAAGAGGGGGGCTAGGTGGTGGCCGACCTCTGGCTAGACCCTCTGGGTCTAAAGGTACCATGACCTCGTCCTCGCACTGGATGCTGTGAAGCTGGAGGACGGTGGCTGACCTGTGGTTGGTGTGATACCGTGCCCCTCCTGAAGCCTCAAAAGGGGCGATAGGCAGACTGCTGGCAAATAGGCATGAGTTGCCCAAGGATCTGGCCGTGGCTTGAGAGTCCATAAACCACTCAAGCACAGAGCCTGCCTGCTCACCAAAAACTGTGAGCCATCAAAAGCATGTCCATCAAATTCACCTGGACATCCTCCGAAAAGTGGTACGCAACCAGGCGTGGTGTCGAAGGGCCACTGTCGAAGAAATCGCCCCACCCAGCGAGTCAGTCGTGTCCAAGCCACACTGGATGGTAAACTTGGCTGCATCTCTCCCATCCTTGATAGCTTGGCTGAGAGTGTCCCGTACGCCCTAGGGGACCTGGGCAGCACCTGTGTCACCATATCCCATAAAGTATGGGAAAACAGCCCAATAGGCAAGAGGTGTTTACCGACCTCAATGCTGGGCTGGAGGAATAAAACAGCTTCTTCCCAAGTTGGTCCAGCCTCTTGGATTCCTTATCTGGGAGAGTGGAAGAGAAGGCACCATGGGAAGATGGGGTGTTGGGTGAAGAAACTAGGGTCATTTGGAGGTGGTCAATGGCGACGGCCGATTGTCCAATTCATAGGAGCCCCTGTGCTGTGTTTGGACCAAGTCCCCAGTAGGACATTGGCTCTGATGTAGCAACCCCGGCTGAAGCACCTCTGTCAGGATTAGTTCGGACTGGCACCATAGGCAAGTCTAGGTCCAAGACCTCAGCTGCTCTACGCACCATCATAGCATACGTTGCTCCCTCCTCCGTAGCCACAGTAGGAGGTGAGAGCATACCAGCATCTGGAGAAGTATCCAGTCCACTGGCTTCCCCTAGATCCTCATACCAACCTGTACTCTAAAGGGTCCTCAGACCCCTCCCAATCCTCGCCTGGGTGTTCATAATAAGCCTCAGACACTGATCTGGGCCTATTCGGCCTGTCATACGACATCGTTCAGGCTCATCAGGATGGGGCTTCCACCACCAGTGGGCACCAGTGGTGGAGGGAGTGTCGACATCGGGCCCGGCACCGAAGGAGGTCAACTGTGAGAAATCAGCACCGGTCCGGATTCACTATCAGATCCTGGGGTCCCCACCGGCGCTGAGGCCATTGGTGTCGAGCCCGATTGGGCCCCTGCTGACCCGGCGAGGTCCGAAGACCCACCCGCAGTGTCAGTCTGCTTAAAAACGAGGCATATGGCTTCGTAAAACTCCTTTATTTGAACGAGGGTCGCTCCGGCTCCCAGAAAAAGGGGGAGATGCGAAGTCGGCCCTGGCAACTGCTCTGCGGAACCCTGCTCAGAATGTTGACGATCCCGAGACGTCTGGTCGGCCGGCGGGTGTGGCAAAGTCGAAGTCCACTTGGACTTCGTCTTCTTCTTGTGCCTCTTCCCTGAGTACCCCGAGGACCTTGAGTGGGACGAAGAGGACTTGGGCCTACTGGAGCTCTTCTGCGACCTCCTCCTTGATCAGGACCGTGACCTCCGAGGAGTCGCGTCGACCGAAGTCGACTGCCGGGCCGCCATGAGCTTTAGGGACCGCTCCCTCAAAGCTTTCGGGGCCATAGCCCGGCAGTCGGAGCACAACTTTAAGTCATGGTCCCTGTTGAGGCACCAGAGACATATCTGATGGGGGTCCGTCACCAACATGGCACGATGACAGGCGCCACACGGCTTGAACCACGTCTTCCTAGATTACATAGTCCTCGCACAGATGACAAAAATCTCTGACAAAATGTCTAAAAAAGGCTTGCCAAAAAAGGCAAAGGGTAGCTCGATCCTGGACCTGTGCTTAAACGCCACAGAAGGAAAAGAACTGACACATGCGCGCCGGGCTTGTGCCTTTTCAGGTGACCGTGACATCACAGATGGCTCCAACGACACTGACGAAGCCATGCACAGCTAGACGACGCACGCAGATCTGAACGATGCCACCCGACGGCATGCGCAGGGTATTGCTCAGCAAAAAGATTCTGGATTCGAAGCCAATGCCAGGGAATTCAAAGGTAAGGAATCTGCAGCTAGAAGTCTCTATCAGATAATGCCCATTCTGGGAAAGTGTTCAACCACTTGCTACTTCTAAACCTTTGAAATATGGATCCAGTGGATCTTCACCTGTGAAGAAGATATTAATGGAGCTGAAGTTGAATGATGCTGCGCCGCAGCAGATTCAGCCAGTGTCGGAGATGGAGCAACCTGTGCCGGTGACACCTGCTGAACTTCGACTGGCAAAGGAGTAGCCTTTCTCTGCAACTGAGTCAGCCAGGAAACCTAGGCCATCGGCATAAAGGGCATGAACGGCGCCAGCTGAAACTGCGCCAGAAATCCTCATAGGGAATATGAAAGTGGACCAATGAGGCCCACAGGCCTGCCAGATTGAGTCATCGTCCTGCTGAAAATCATGTACATAGAATTAAAAAAGTTTGAAGGATCAGATCTTGGAGCAGGAAAAGCTGCTGTCAAGGAGGCTGAGGAAGCACATGAGGAACTGTATCTATCACCGGATCAGGATATCCAGATGAAGCTGGTGGTGGTCTCGGACTCGAAGGAGACGCCGGAGAGTCCACCGAAGATGGAGGAGTCACCTCACCTTGATCTTCACACGACTTCGGACGAGGTAACACAGTTTTCGGAGACTCATCTCTTGAAGAACGATGTTGGAAACTATGACTCCGCTTCTTCTTATGCTTCCTCTTGGCTGACTTCAAGAAATGGGGAGATTGGGACTTCGAGCGAGGATTAGACTTTCCACGGCCTCTCTTCTCCTGTCTCACCTTGGCCATGAAGAATTTTGCCTCCCTCTCCATTAATGCTTTGGGTTTCACCTTCTGACATGATGAACAGGCTTCGACATCATGGTCAGAACTCAAACAGCAAAGACGATCTTCATAAGGGTCAGTGATTGACATCTGACCCTCAAATTCCCTGCAAGGCTTCAACCCAGATTCCCTAGGTGGTGACATTTTCTCCTGCAACAATGTTGCTATTCCGTAAAAAACGTAGAAGGACTCCTAACTCCAAGGAGAAGCTATGAAAAAAAAAGTTATGCGTCAAAGGCATGGAAAAAAGGTAACGGACATCAGCACGCCAACAAGGGCTTCTTATGGCTCCAGCTTTCCATCTCAGAGCTAATGGGGGCTTCATCAAAGGAAAATTTAACGTGTCTGTCTGTCTCTCTCTAAATGAGGCAAGCAGACCGAGGGTTTACAGGACAGAATATTACGATGCGTCTGCAACTGAGTACCATGTCCTACAAAATGAGGGCCGTATTCATTAAGAAGGTGGACCACATTATCTCTAGATTCTTATGGAACAAAATAAAGTGTAAAATTTGCTAAGTTAAAACCAAATAAACATTTGGGTGGAGTCGGCGTGGCCAACATGGCGGCCAGAGCGGTCGCATAAAGCACAGCTCCGCTCTCGGCCCGAATAAAAATCCTCCACAAGACGCCTCAGTTTCAAAAAAAACGGTAGGCGCCGAACGTGCGACCATCGGGACCCCCCTGGCAGCTCCGAACATACCCTGGGTGCCTCCGGGTGGCGGCGCCGCGAGCGCGGAGATCGAGCGCTGGTGCGGGCAGCGCGACCACGCGAGGAGCCGGACTCGGCGGCCTCTGCACCCCGGTCGGGGATGGGGCTGAAACGGAGTCGGAGCCCGCACGCTGAGTGAAGGACCTGGCGGGGCGGCTGCAGAGGCAGCGCGGGACCCGGGAGACAGGTGAGAGCCCCCGGGGACGGCGAGAGGAGACCTCGGAGGCCTCCCAGTCAGGCCGCAACGGCCTAGGATAGCAGGCCCGTCCACGGGCAGCTAACACATTCTGGTGGGCCCCCTTGATGCCGCGCCCTCGGGTTAGGCCAGACTGCCATTGCTGGTGCTATCCTGAGTGCAACGGAGCCAAAAAACACAGGCAAACTCAATTAATACAGCTCTCAGATTGACCTGAAAGAACCACGCCAGCTCCCCCGCAACAAATCAAACTACACTTAGACCATTAATGGGCAAACCAAAGACCCCGCGAGCACCACCAGGCAACATGGAGCCAAACGAGTCGGCTCGACCGCAAGAGCCCTTGGTCACACACCAAGCACTTCAGAAGCTCAAGGCAACCTTACAGACACACACTACGCAATTTGAGAAAATACTACAGGCCATCCTGGATACCAAATTCACATTAGAAGCAAAAATAGGAACGGTCACGGAAGATGTTAACCTTCTTCGCATGGATCAACAAGCATTAACGGAAAGAGTAACAACGCGCGAAGAGGATACGGCACGGATAACGCCATTGATTAAAGACCTTCAACTACAACTGACTACAGTAACAACTGCTGAGGGCAGATCACGCCGGAACAATGTCCGATTCGTGGGATTTCCAGAACGAGCAGAAGGTCCCAGCGCAGAACTATTCATCGAACAATGGCTAACGAACACAATACTACAAAATAATATCCCGAAATTCTTTTCAGTGGAACGAGCACATAGAGTGCCCGGAAGACCCCCCCCCCCTCTGGGGGCCCAGACCCTTTCCGCTCATAGCAAGACTCCTTAACTTCCGTGACAGAGACCTTATCCTGCAACTGTTCCGAAAATAAGGTCCTATAAGCTTTGAAAATGCAGAGATCACGGCCTATCTAGATTTCACTGCGAAAGTACAAAAAAAATGCAACTTCTTTTTTAGGGTCAAAGAAAGACTGCGTGAACATAACATTAAATATGCCCTTCTGTTCCCTGCAAAATTGCATATTCAAAACAATACCGCACTCTCTTCTTCACCACTCCTGAGGACGCCTGGACCTGGTTGCATGCTAAAGGCCTGGCCAACCAAACAAACCTGAGAAACCCAGCGGAAAAATGGTCATCCCTTAAGACTAGGCGCAAACCTCGAAGAAAACAGGACATTAAACCTTCACCTGAACAGGCTCAAGCAGAACGCTCTTCACTACTACAGGCCACAACGCGCTTTATCAACACATCTCCAACGTCCCAGTCCACCCAAAACGAAGCTGAGCTGCAACTCGAAACACAATATGACTCCACAGACTCCAACCGCGGCCCTAATCTAACACCGCGCACAGCAGATGACATTTGCTAAACAAGCAGGCCCAGAATATCTTTACAACCAGGAACAAACTTCCTCCCTGAGTAAACAGCCTACCCAGTCTGTCGACTAGTAACTGGAGCGGAGTATTGCCAAACCTGGCTGCCAGCCAGGATTGCGGACCCGCAGCCACCGGGGGTCCCCAAGAGGACGCACCAGGAGTGAAGCGGGCCGAGAAGTTCGTAATCTATGGGGCAACAGTAACAACGAGTCTAACGAATTTGGGTTGCTTACAATACTCCTAACAATAGGTAACACTAAGGGTACTATCTCAATGATATACAAAGCTTTGTCAACAAACGCCCGCGCAGACCTATCCCCTGCTAAATCTCGCTGGGACACCGCCCTACCTGCTCCAATCTCCCAAAAAACCTGGGAAGTCATCCTTGCCACGATCAAAACGGTGTCACGTAACACTAGACTGAGATACACTCAGTTTAACCATATTCATCAGACCTACTTATCCCCCTGCCCGCATCAACAGAATCTTTCCTAGTGCTAAGTCGGAATGTCCTAGATGTGCCACACCCACTGCCAATTTTTACCACATGGTCTGGGAATGTTCCTCAATAAATGCAAGCTGGCAGAGAATCACAGAAACTACTTTAGAAGTCGCTGACCACACACTCACCCCTCCGCAGAATCGTGTCTCCTAGGAATCCGCCACCGCTCCAAAGGAGACAAACATCAACACAAATTCATAGATTTGGCATTTGTAGTGTACAAGCGCTTGATCGCTATACATTGGAAGGCACCCCAAACCCCCCCTTACTTAGCCTGGCTGTGCGACCTACACAACCGTACACAAGCAGAAGCCCACACACTAAAACAATTACAACAGACGGGCCAGCCACAAGAAGGAGTTGAAATATGGGACAGCTTTGTGGTTAAAATAGAAACCAGAGATGATATGTTCCCCCCCATGACTCCTTACACTCCCTTCACCAATAGCGCTGACACTAAAACACCCAATTAACACATAAGCCAAGTAATTATCAACATACCCCAAGACAGAATTGTCGTACACTCCTCCAAACTAACACGCATATGCGAGGCCCAATCAAAAACATGCACCCTTGGTTAAAGTCCGTACCCACATTAGATGTGCACCTCTTCCCCCCATGCACCCCAACAACAATCTCAATGTTCGAAACGCCATTACGTATATCTGCATAAAAACTACAACCAGAGTGACCATAGTTATATATTATATAGTTTCTCTTTTTTCTCTTCTCTGTTCTTTCTTTCTATTCGATGCATACCATTAAAAGCTTTTTGTTGACTATGTGGCTTAATGTTCGAAGATGTAGGTGAAGCTACATGAGCTAAGAAGCAGCACACTCCTCTGAAACAATTGTATTGCACTGTCAGTTTCTATACCTTGTTTAATAAACAGATTTAAAAAAAAAAACATTTGAGTGGAGTCTGACTCAAATACTTCAAGCCTTAGCAGACAAACTTTACAATAGTCAAAACATCCAAGCGGTTTCAATCTGCATGTAACCCTAGTCTGGACTGCCCATGCCATATAATTGAGAGAGCGCTTATAGGGCCTGATCTATATCTTTCCCTGCTGGTATTGGGTCTATATCTAAATCATAATCTGGGGCACTGTATATTTACTTCTATATCGAGATAAGAAAGAAAAGGTTAAAAGACGGGAATCTTACTATATTCTTATTTGGAAAAATAACATCATTAAGCTCTACATCAAACAGATATATTGGGAGGAATCGATAGATAAAGCAATATGTTTGCCAAAGAATCTAATAGACAGTAAAGGTATTATGCCTTTTTCCCCAGGTGCAAGCACACAATGGTTTGCATAATATTGAAATTTAACCCGCCTTGAAACTGAATAGTTCTTTATCAAACATACTATTCTAAGCGACAGAAGGCAGAGTAAATTTCTTTACTAAGCTTTGAAAGCTTGATGACACAAACTTAAAATTAACTCCTAAAATTAACAAATAATCCATCATCAATAATTAAGGTAACAGAAAATAAGTGGAATTCAGTATTAAAAAGTAGGTTGGTAAACGCACTTTCAAATCTGAGGCAGAAGGAAATGAATAGCTCAATTTTGATGACGCAACTGTATTGAGCAACTGTGTTTTATACATTTTTGAAGCCACACATAACTTGGCCTGCAATCGTCTGGTGAACAAGGAGCCTTTTAGTGCGTAAATGCAACCTTGTATCAAAAGCACTGTCAAAGTCAATAGGTTTCGCCTTAGTTTTTTCTTTTGCATTCTATCTTACTTACTGGGTAATAAATATTAGAAAAATTTTATAAAATTTTTTGTTTTAAATTTGATAAACCGTTAATAGTTGTTTATGTTGTGATTCATGTTGAAGTAACATCCCAGGGTTCTAAACTTGTAATTTGTACCTTATTTAATATGGCTTTGGATTAGAGTATAGTATGTGTAGTTTGTAAAGTGCCACTGCACGTGCTGTACCATTGAAATCATGCCCCTTTTAACTGCAAGGTAACCGCAATTGTGGCTGCCTGTTTAGTATTAAAATATAGCAATATTTGGTGTTTAGAGGAGTTCTGAAAACTTTTGAGCCTGGTTCCACTGCACCTGCTGCACCATTCAAATCATGACCGTAGTGCCTGTGTGGTACCTGCACCTGTGACTACCTGTTTAGTAGTAAAATACAGCAATATCTGATGTTTAGCGGAATTCCTAGAGCTTTTGGCCCCGGTGCCGCTGCACCACTAAAATCATGACTCTAGTGCCTGTAAGGTAACTGGACTTGTGACTGCCTATTCAGTAGTAAAATTTTGCAGTAATCTGTTTAGAGGGGTTCTAACACCTTGTTGCCCTGGTGTCGCTGCACCTGCTGCACCGCTGAAATCATGACCCTAAATGCCTGCAAAGAAACTGCACTTGTGACTGCCTGTTTAGTAGTGAAAATAGCAATATCTGGTGTTTAGAGGAGTTCTGACATCGCTTAGCGCTGGTGCCACTGCACCTGCTGCACCATTCAAATCATGACCTTAGTGCCTTCAAGATAACTGCACTTGGGACTGCCTGTTTAGTAGTACAATAGCATAATAAATGGTGTTTAGAGGAGTTATGACAACTTTTGACCCCAGTGCTACTGCACCTGCTGCACCATTCAAATCATGACCCTACAGCCTGCAAGATAACTGCACTTATGACTTCCAGTTTAGTTGTAAAATGTAGTAATAATAAGAGTTTAATGGGGTGCCTAGAGTTTTCATTCCCGGTGACACTGCACCTGCTGCACCATTGAGATCATGGCCCTTGTGCCTGCAAGATAGCTGCACTTGTGACTGCCTGTTTAGTACTAAAGTATAGTAATATTCGGAGTTTAGAGGGGTTCTGACAACTTTTGATCCAGATGCCACTGTACCTGCTGCACCATTCAAATCATGACCCTTGTGCCTGCAAGATAGCTGCACTTGTGACTGCCTTCTAATAAGTCACTGAGAGAATAACAATTCGAAATAAAAATCACCCAGTTACACAAATGACTTTTCTTTACAAATGAGTGTATGGTAATTTAATAAACTAACACACAAATAATGTTGTTATTTGCAACAGTTATTCATCAGAAATGCAATTCTTTAGTAATAAAAAACAAAACATTATGAGCCCATTCGCTACTTGCTTTACATCTGCACTTAATACTCAGTTGTAAGGTGGCCGACATGTTTACACACACATTTCAACACAAACTGACTTGCGTTCAGTTCATCTTTTTGCATACAAACAATAAGAAGCAACAAATCAGCAAAAACCGGAGTGGTGTACTTCTGACATGCTCCATGCGACGGCAAAAGCAGAACAGAACAGAAGAGCAGGAAGTGACCTGCTAACCAATAAAAAGGAAGGGAAATCAAGAGAGGTTGGAATGAACAAACGAGAAGTTCAGGTAAGTAAGTGGCGAAGTAGGGGTGGGTTCTAAGTCCCTTTAAGGAATTTGTTTCAGTAACATAAGACTTTGGGAGCACAGAGCAAGCGCTGTGCAGAGGAAGCCTAAATATAAATTTTCTCAGTTCCCGTCCCGTCCCCACTACCCCTTCTCCCATCTCTAGGTCGACTAACCAAACCTATAAGGAATTGCAAGTCCTGTTCCACTGTAGTAGCACTACTATGCAAGTGCATATCAATGGTCCAGTTTGGCAGTAGTGACGTCTAGGAGATGTATTGCAACATAACTTTGGAGATTTCCCCTGGAATGAGCTGCAACACTTTGCGATACCCAGGTCTATGTAGTTCCCTGTATTCACATGACAAAATTCATATGAAGGGAGCCTAGCTTGTCTGGTGTGCTTTGAGATTTTTATATATGGAGAGGGTAATCTTTTCCATGGATAACATATCCCATAGCCTATTGAACAAAGCCTGCAATGTGGGTTAAGTGCTCGCCCCCATAATGCTAATATTGCTTTGACTGCTGCTACTAGTGCCATAGCAAACTGTTTTCCTTTCAACGTTGTACTGGATCAGGCTGTGGGGAAGGGGTGTCCCGTAAGAATTACATATGGGTTTATCAGCACTTGACTGCTCTATTGACCTCCTGAATAACCCCCTCCCAGCATCTGCACAGTTGAGGACATGTCCACAATACAGAGTACTAGTGGCCCCAACAATGGCCAACAATGATCACTTGTATCCTTGCTCCACTATGCTAATTTATTCGGTCCCCAAAAAGAATGGGTTGTGATTTTAAACTGGATTTCCCTAGCATGCTTGTTGTGCGCAAAGTGATATACACTGTGATATATAATTTCTTCCATTCCCAATTAGACAGGGTTACTCCAAGTCATTCTCCCAAGTGTCGTAGCATCTGGATAAAACACCATAAGGAATATGTAGATTATAGAACTTAATCTTTTATCATAGGGTCCATCTTTGAGCCAGTTCTCAAATCCCCTTAGAGGTTGAGAAACACCTGGCTTCATTGTAGGTGCAGCATCCAATGCCCAACATGCATGTAGGCAAACCTTCAGTCTCAGGGAGGTTATACTGCCTTTTAGGATCTTCTAAAGATATGACATGCTTTTGTGCCTGCCATTATACATTTCCTGACTATTCTTTCCTAGAATGTGTCCTTAGCCACAGCCGGAGCAAAGTTAAAGTAAACGGGCATGATAGGGAAGGAAATGTTGTAAGTATAATTTTCAGGGAAACTCTGTCCCAAACTGCTAATGTGGCCTTGGTCACCAGTCATGAATAAAGGACCCAACATATTTGTGATTTTCTCAGCCATGGTAAATGCCAGTTGGGAGCCGTTGCAATCAAGTGGTCTATAAAGCATCAATGCTATGCTGTTCAGTTTTTCCTCATTCCACTGTAAGCCTCAGTCGGGCTTCTTGATTGTAAGCCATATTACGTTGAACTGCTGGCCTCCCTTGAGCTAGTGCTTTACTAGCTATTGATAGGGCTCCACCTTGCCAAATGTACAAGTTAATCTAGTTAGGGGGCTTTTTGAGGACCAGGGGCAGTGCAGTTACATGTTGGAAATATGTACAGGTTCTGAGGAAGAACTTTCATTTTAACTACTGCTATCCTACCTAAACAGGAAACCTCCTTCATAAGCCAAGGCGTAAATTGTTTTTGGGATATTCTGAATAAGAGAAGAAGAATTCAACATGAACACTTGTGCAGTGCTGTGACCACTTTGCACTTCAAAATATTTTAAGGTTCATGAGATTGTTATGAATCTATGCGCCTCTTCTGCCTACTATGGCAAAGAGTCTCAGACTTTGTGATATTTATTTTTAACGTTGGAAATCATGCTGAAGGTTTCCAGCTTCTTTAGCACAGGTGGGACAGAAGAATAAGCGTTATGTCATCTGCAAACATGGTCATCTTGAACATAACTTGCACCCCTTTTATGATGTACCTATCCCATACATTGCTAACAAAGAGCTCTAACGCCAATGTAAATATGAGTGGTACAAGGGTACTTCAATGTCTGGTGCCTCGCTCTTTGTTAAAGGTGAGTGAGGTTGTACCATTATCTTCAATACAGGCCCTGGGCATTGATAGTTGGCCATGACCTAATTGACAAAACGGAGACCCACTCCTATCTCACACAGATTCTGCCTCATGTATGGTCAGTCCACTTGGTCAAACGCCTTTTCGGTGTCCAACAAGAGTAACAAGAAGTTTTGCTGTTTTACCTGAGAGTTCTCCAGGATATGCAGTGTTTTTTGTAGCATTAGCTCCACAGGCATCCAATCTGGATACCATGATGCTACAGAGTAATTCTATCCACTCAACTTTTAACAACATTTCATCCCATTTATGTAAACCAGGTTAATTTTAATCCATAGTATGTCCTGGACACCCTCCAATCCCTACAAAGCAAATCTGAAAGAGAACAGACTGTGATGACATTGTTATAAACATGAGGGCAATGTGTTCCATATGATGGACAACTATGGTTGCCACCATTTCCAGAGAAAAACACCAGCCATCTGTTCACGTTTTAACATACAACAAAGGCCCAGGCATGAATCGTAAGTAGAATTTATATGAAATTGTCTGCATTTACTTTTAGCATGGCATGTCTTTGTTTACATTAATTGTCAGTCAGGAGTCATTAGGCCAGCTGTAGAACACATTGTAAAAGGTTACATTCAATAGTTTAAATATGTACTGATAAGGGGAAGAAATACCAGCTTTAGGTGATTTTTCTAATGTTTGTACCAGGAAGGCTATAAAAACACTGTTCATGCCAGTATAAAACTGGATAGGTGGCAATCCCATGGACAACGGTGAGGTCATTAAAGGTTTTTGGTTGGAAAAAATATCTAGTTATCTATGAGATTTTTTAATGGACTATTCGATCTAACACAATATTGTTATGTTTTTGGGCTTATACAGATTCAGGAGATTCTAAAATGGACTAGCAAGATAAGGCTGTTTTAGACTTTCTATTAAACATTGCATCAACATCAATCCTGAGTTTTTGGAAGGATAGAACAAAGTTAAATCATCATAATTGGTTGATCGGGACTGTTCATGTTAGATGCTGTGTAAAGCTGAATAATTTACTGAAACATAAAATCCTCAAATATTCCTTTCTTTGAAAACATTAGATAAATATGTTCTAATTCTAGTCCCAGTGAAAGAAAGTATAGTGAACTTAACTCAAAGTGTATCTTAAATCGACGTACAGACAGAAATAAGAGAAATGTTACAGGACAAGTATCACCATGTAACATGGTTAACATGTTGATTAATGATTTTTGTACAAGTCCTGCAATGTAGTTCGCATATAATTAGATTTAGTCCAGAGCTATGTTTTCTATCTTCTCCTTGTCTGCTGCTCTTTTCTTCCTTCTTCCTACATTTTGTTCTTTTATTTTGCCCTTTGTCGTTTTATACTATTGCATACCAGTGTGTTATTACGTTAGTATTGCCACATAAAATACATGGTCAGTCCTTATTATGTTTTTGTATTATAAAGTCAATTAAAAGGTTTGAACTTAAATAAAATAAACAACACACCTCTCTATGTATGGGTCTCACCACCAACACCCTTCTCATCCACATGTGTGCACCTGCATGCCTCACAGGGTAAGGTAACAATGACTGGGCCACACTAGAAGCAGCAAATCGCTACATAATCGCCAATGTTCACCAAAGAAACAAAGAAATATTGAAAAAAAAACACCAAACACTTCAGACCCAGACTGATGTCTGTGGCTCGAAGATACTTTCCATACCAAAACAGCTCTGAGAGTTCTTTCATTGCTACCGCTCAAAAGGGAGATTGGCTTTCCGAACTTTGACACTCAGTCACATGTACTGCCTTCTGGAAACAAGATCTCGAATGGAGGTCTGCTTCAGGAGCACTTGTGCACTCAATTAACTGGAGAGGCAGTGATGCAATGTCACCAATACTAGTGTAGCAGTAGTTACATCACACGGCCTTCGATTCCTGATGACATGAAATTATATGATGTGACATTGCATGACCTTAGACCTTGATGACATTACAGAAGGTGTTCATCATCAAAGACAATTAAATATAATACCATAGGTTAAAATCAACAGGATATCCATCTACAAGATGTCACTGAATCAAGTAAACAGTTACGTATTTCCAGATTCTGTTAAACTGGAATACTGTCACCATATACCAAGAGTGCTGCCATCCAATCAGCGGGGATTTCTAGATCTGCCTGTGTACCACAATCCTGCAGCAATCATATATCAGTGAAGATGCCATCTCACATCAAGAGTGTGCCCAAGGTATGTCGGAGAGATGCTCATTGTGCTTGTGCTGCTAGAAATACGAGAGTGCTGCATTCATTTGCAAGTGGGATTCCACTGTATGCAAAGGGTGCTGCTATAATATGCCAACAGAATGCTGCCATCATATTCCCCGGTAGTGCCATTATACACCAGGGGACAAACAATGTGTGCAGGTGTTGCCAGCGGACAGTAGGTGTGTGTTACTATCATAGGAATGCACTGACATCATAAGTCATGGTTGTTGCAGCCATATGCCTGAAGTGCTGTCATCCTTTGGTATAGATGTCCATCCCCTTATGTGTTTTGTTCCTTTGTCGGAGGGCTCTTAGTACAAGGCTTTTCTCCCACAGACACATAAGGGAATCTATCTGTTCTATTAATAGTTTGTGGGCCCAGGAAGACAGTGGTGGTTGGAGGCTCTGTCATTCTTGTTTGGACTATTCCAATTTGATAGAGGTATATGATGCGAAACATAGTAATGTGGCCAGTGTGCTTTACTTTTAACATGGCGGAAGAAGAGAATGTTCTCCTTGGTTTCAGTGGAACCGGAAGTGTAGAATTTTGTTCCACAACTGCTTGCTGGTTTTAATGAGAGCCGGGTGTCTGTTCACTCCTGAACTATACACTTCCTCCACTGTTTCCACATACTTTGTGCAAACTAGCACAACACATGCATTACACAGTGGCAGTCGCTACTGTTTAATTATGGTTCAGCCACATTTTCCACTGAAAAGGAATTGTTTGATATGCCTATAACTTCTGACCCCATGCACGGATCTGCACCAAAACTGGCAATCGCTTGGAGAAGTCAACCTAAGGTCCAGCTTGCCGATTTTTGTGAAGATCCATTTAAGGACAAAAAGGTTAAGGGAATGAAAAATGTTGTGCATATCACTTAAGCTTCCACTGACTATTTTCCCGTGCACCTACAGCAAAAAACACTCTGCAGCTTACTCGTTAAAAGTATGTTTTAATTTGGTTTGATGTAAATCTTTCTGTAATTTATAAAGATATAAATAAGCCTTTAAAAAACTTCCCAAAGGGCTTGAGAAGATAACACTTTTGTAGATTTCTGTAATTTTATATTTTGAGGGAGAAAGTTGGGAATCCTGTTAAACATTCTTCATTTTTTTTTCCAAGTATGACTGGCTAATTAAGGGAAATTGTCTTTTTCCGCCATGTTTCAAATTATGAATTTTATATAAATCACAATACATGCGGAGCAAATAAAAATTCCACTTCCATGGTGGTGGTGGGGGGGGGGGGCACCAGAAGAAGTGCCCATCACCAGGGGATGGCTGGGGAGCGCCCACATGCGTGGACAAATGTGCCAAACTTCTACCATCACCTCCCAAATAACCTTGTTCTGTGAGCGATTTTAATAAATATTTTAATTCCGAGGCCGACGAACACATTTCTATGGATACTATGTAGTTTCTTGCTCGGATATGTGATATTTTTAATAATGTTAATTTCTTATTTATTGGTATAAATATTGGGAGGCCACAAGCAATGCATTTGGTGAGTGTGATATGGTTTTTATTGCAGGAGCACAACATACGGTTTGTGTAGTTAATCATAACTGGTCAAATTCGAGGCTGGGAGTTGTTCGGTTCTATTTCATAACCAAAATTTTAACTGTGAATTCATTACTATGCTGTTTCGATCTAAACATTCTCGGCACTATGCTGCCCCTGCGACTAGATTGGTGATGTTTAAATGCTAAAGACGTGAGAAACTCAAAGCCTACCACGAATCAGTAATGAATGCTACAGCACAGGTGGCAACAAACACAAACTGCCATCTAGTTGGTGATCACATACTCAGGTAAAACTCACCACCAAGAGACACTGCACATTAGGATCCAACAAAACAGGCTGGGTAAAATACCTACCGCACATCCATCAAAGAGCAGATAAGCCTTGCAGTCTAAATATCACTTGCTACTTCAATCAAATAATTACACATTTCCTTTCCAATCACACTCACTCTGCCTTTCTAAACTGACAAACTAGACAAACTCGTTGACACCTTCACAAGCCCAACATTAATTCACGTCCCCTGTTTCATACTCTCCTTAATAGGAGGTCGCTATTTCTCAGTTCTGGCACCTAGACTCTTGTTCGCTCTTCCATAAAGCTTCGCACTGCTATCACCCAAAGTCTTATCATGAAAAAAATATGATCCATCTTTTTACCTCTGACTAATTTTCTCTTCTGTCTGATGTAGCCAAGTCATTTTAGCGCCAATAATCATACAGGTGTCAGTGAGCTGTACTAAACCTCCTTAATATAATAAATCCCAAAGCCATAGTTTTGGCAAAGGGCTGCCAACTAAAAGCACCCCCCTCGAACCACACCAACATACAACTTAGAACCAAATAAAATTAACTTAATCGTACAGCTTCATGTGCACAAAATGGCACCCTATTTACCTACTAGGCTTGTGATACATGGATACGGAACACTTTAATTCGGCTGGGAAAGGGGCAACTGACCACCAAATGGAGGAAAAAAAATCAGCACAATCAATACAAAAATCTCCCAAGGTATACCAGCAGGAACCAGTGGACATCCACTGTGTGCATGAGGTGTGGAGGTTCTGATAACTAGCTGAGCGCCCGCGTAAAAGTCGATCTTCAAAGGTTCCTGAAGCATGAGATTTAAAAACAGTATTACCTACAAACACAGGATTCCTAAGGGCCAGCCCTGAAATCACTGTTAGGTGACTGAAATTAAAACAGTTTTAACGCCTGCTGGGGAAAGCGCCCGGCAGCCTTGAAAAACATACATCTCGACCAGTAATTTATGGGCGTCTTATTCTCAACCTGATACTCCTGAACAACCTGAACCCTAGCCAGAGGGCGAACTGAAGCATCTTTATTTCAGAAGACTCCTGAAAACTCTGCAGTTCATGCTGGCTTTCGGCTGTGTACCTCACATGTCCAGATGAGAGGTGGGCTCCTCGCAAATGACTGGTTTCTAACTCCCGGTGCTAGGATCTTTTGCTCCAGATGTACTTACTCTGTCTGAAGCGGCCATCAGGCCATGCATGGCACTATGCAATAATGAAGTAAGAAAAACACAAGAAAAAGATTTAGCTAATACAATGCAATACTTAGTTTGCTAACCTAGGAATCAAACAGTAAACACGCAACCACATTTAGATGAAATCTCGAAACCGTAAACCCATAAGGTGAAATCACCAATATGCTAAGATATACTGGTTCAAATGTTAAATAAAATAAACAACAACAAAAAATCAATATTTCATGTTTGAAAGGCTGAGAATGTGCGATTTTCTGGGTCACTGACGGAGAGACCATGTTACCTTGTGCCACATATTATTTTGAACGCAAGAAGGGAATCCGTGTTTGATAACATTACTGTGATGACAGCGACAGATGATTTACCGCTGAAAACTGATGGGCAAGGGAGTGTGGCTGTTTGTGCTACGCGTCTGTGCGCGAGCGCACCTCATTTTGAGGGCACGGCTAGGGATAACACCAGTCTTTTGACGTGATTTAAGGCATTAACATAAGCACTTTTGTCTAAAACTTGATGCAGCTCAGCGAAGCCTGTATTTACCGATCGCAGTTACATTAATCCGGAATGCAATTAATTGGGGCTTTGTTTTGATAGGGTTATGCTGGATTAACATCCAATACTACATGATGCTGATGTAGAGCTCACTCCGTTGTCTGGCAAATCAAGAGAAAACAGCCGTGAGGCAATGAACGGATGTGGAGTGGTGTGTGTGTGTGAACCTGGGTGATGGACAGGTCTGAAGTGGTACCTGTGGTGCTTGGTAACAGAGCAAAAGTAACACCTATTGTGGTGAACAGATCACAAGGGATACCCATGGTACTGGGCGGTGGAAATATCTGAAATAATACATGTGGTGCTAGACAGATCTACGGGATACCTGTGGTGCTGGGTGGTGGAGAGATCTGAAGTGATTCTTGCAGTGCTACGTGGTGGACAGCTCTTCATCCATACTTGTAGAGCCCCTTGTAAAACAGATTGAAAGTAATAACCACCGAGCTAGTGGTTAACACATATGAAGTGATGAAGCAAACAAAAAGTGATGGATGAAATGCTTCAATTAATCTCAGCCTTTAGTTACTCAGGGTACACCATGTCACTGCAGTTATGGCATAGCCATGTGCAAATCAGTATTCACCCTGCTCCAATAGGAACAGCCCAGCCAGAACTGCCAGGTCAAGTCTTTGAGGAACAGGAACAAAAGCAACCCACAACAGGTTTCTCCCAGCATTTGTAATTCTGTGTGTTTGATGTAAAGGTCTAAGAGGCCAAGGGTTTACCTAAACGTGGGTTTCTTGCTCACTGTGCCAGAGAAACAAAGGTGTACCTGACTGACGTAACCCAATCAGAGTGAAACCGGTCTTGGGTTGCTTGTTTTTCAACTCAGAGAGGACCCGGTTCAGCAGTTTGGGCTGGGCTGGTCTGTTCCTACTGGAAAAGGACCAAAGCTGAATTGATATGGCTGTATCTAATCTGAGGTGACATGGTATACAAAAGGACAATGGGTTGGAATGCTACTCCAAGCAACTGCCAGTAGTTAGGCTTATCGCAAGCATTCCTCCAATCACCTTTTGTGTGTCTGACACATCTGAATTGATACCTGTGATACTAGGTAGTAGAGAGAGCAACAGTAACACCTCTGGTATTGGAGACAGCTCAAGTGATACCCATAAGCCAGCATCTTGGCTGTAACTTCAGATCTGAAGTGATACATGTCTTGCAGGAGGTAGCCAGATGCAAAATATACTCATGGTGCTGGGTGGGGAACAAATCTGAAGCACTATCTGTGGTGTTATCTAGTGGACAGGTGTGAAGTAATACCCAAGGCGCTGCCTTATGAACATATCTGAATTGATACATGTGGTGCAGTGTGGTAGACAGATCAGAACTGATATACATGCCCCTGGGTAGTAGACAGCTCTGATGCTTCCTGTGGTGCTGGGTCGTGGACAGATCTGAAGGGATACCTGTGGTGGGCATATCTGAGGCGATACCAATGGTGCTAGATGGTGGACTTGTCTGAATTGATAGCCATGTCACAAGGAGGTGGATCTGAAGGGATACCTGCAGTGCTGGGTTGTGGACATATATTAAGAAATACCACTGGTGCAGGGTGGTTGACAGATCTGAAGTGATGCATATGGTGGTAATACCTATGGTGGTGGGTGATGGACAGATCTGAAGTGATACCCATGGTGTTTGGTTTTTGAAGCAATGTACACTGCGAACCCTAGAGTCCGAGTTGTGAGGTTAGTTCAGTGGTTTTTAACTGAAGTTAATTGAGGCAAAGTCCAAAACAAGACTCCTTACTTCTCAATTATCCTCAGAAACTTTTAAGTTGGCTTTGTACACTACTAGCTAAATCGGTGTTGTGTTTGACTTTCAAAGAGCAGAAGAGTTTAGGCCAGAGAAGTCAAGTGGTAACAGCGATAGAGGAACCAGACGAGGAGTTGGAAGACGAGTTCTGAGGCAAGGGAACAAAATGAACAAAACCAAATATCTACTAGCCTTTGTCTCTTACATACTCGGGAATCAGAATTCCAGGCGGTAGAGACAGGAATACGGAGATTTTAGCACTGCAGTTACAATTACAAAACTATGCTACATGCAGTCTAAAGCCTCAGCTGAGAAATTTGCAGTCCTTCCTGTGTAAATGACCTTTGTGCAACCCTTTGGTCTGTCACACCAAAGTCCCTTCAATAAACATATCTAATGCAAAAGAAACTGGCAACAGTGGTACCGTTTCTGTGCATACCACCCCCCATATTGCCTAGTAGTATCCAATCGCAACCTCAATGTTTCAAGACGATGCTGCCCTAACTAAAGGGTTTGCATAAAGGAAAGCACAAAGCGTACAAATTACAAACAAGGAGGCGCTCCACTTACTCTGTCACTGTTTGATCAGGTCAGCTGGTCTACTTTACTGCTAACATGTTCAGTTCTCAAGTTCTTTACATTATTATTTCCATTTTAAATATTATAAAATAATAAATACAAAGCAGCAACTTAAAATAACAGAGTTTGCTTCCTGTAACTACTTTATGTAAGTATCCTATAGGTAGTGTAGGGAATTACTTACTTAGGAGTTCATTGGTCTTTCCTTCTGCCAGTGGGAGTCTCTGGTGATGTTGTCTATATCAGTGGCATTCTGGCATGGTGATTAAATCAGAAGAGGGCACTTTGAAGTATCCTGGCATGTGATGGGAGAACACCAGTGACATAAGTTGGTAGTAGGGCCTCTGTTTGTTGGATACCATTTGACCCATAACATCCCAGAAAGGGATACGAAAAGAAATGAGAAAGATCAGTGTTGTATTGACAAGTGAACACAGCACATGACACTAGCTTAGGTCCGAGGAGCAGGGGTGGTAGAGATTTTGCAATTTGGATGAAAAGGTCAGTCAGAGGCACTTTTTTCTCTGCCACATAAAGAAGTCGGTTGTGTATTTGGCTAGCCAGAAATTTATATTTTGCTTCAAAAGGCAAAAACTCAAATGGTGGTTTATGCCCGAATCCAGAAGACAAGGCACTCACTAAGTCCAAATCTAAAGCAGGGGTTAGCACTTGGCCCCACTTTTCCCCGACAATGAGAAATTGAGCTTCTAACCCAGTTGTTACTGCAACCAGAGCATTACATTCTCATTCAATAGGAGGACTGCAGACATTGCAGAAATACACCAAATGGTCCCTGGAAGCACTGACCACATATAGTTTGTCAAAAAATCTCCCTTGTTGTCGTCGATTTAACAAACAGGAAGAGGCAATAAGAAAGGAAATGACTGAAAATATCCGATATCACCGTGATTAATGTGCTTCCACTCGCAGTTCGGGTGGACCATTAAAATGCTCATGAATTGGTTATCAAATTATAGGTTGCTAATGATAGTGTAATTATAAAAGCGTCCTGTATTAGCCGACTTCCTCTTTTCTGTGGCTCAGGCCAAATCAAATTTAAAACTCGTAATACAGATTAAAAAAACGTAAACTGTATTTTACTTCTATCAAGGCACAGAAGTGATGTTTCGAAAAAAGAAAATATACACATTTTAAAGCACTGTGACAAAAGCAAATCATCTATACATCCAGTTCCTGTCTCGGTAGCCTCAATCTTCTAAGAGAGTGACCTGTTTTTAAGCATGAAAATAAAGCAAATCTTGTAAGGACGTTCGTCTCACGTTCAGGATTTTCAAAATCATAACACTGAAAGTTAAAGCAATATCTAGCGTGTATGACACAGGCTGACAGTGACTAGGAAAGCACAAGTGGCACTGTCATGGCCCCCAAGCCATTTCAAGCAGGCAGTTTACCACCTTGAGCAAATCATTCTAACATATGCCCACTGCAGGAAACAAAAATTTCGAGTGGCCTACAATTATGGAAGGGCCCCTACACCTGCTGCTCTATTACATGCCTATTTGCCAGTCCCCGGAATGCTGGGCTGAAGCCTCCAGCTTCCTAATTTTAGGCATGTCATCCCTATGATTGAGGTGGTGTGCAGGGCTATAAATGGCTGTCCCCATGGTCAGATGGAGGATCAGCTGTGGGGCAGGTTTATGCATGTTGATACACCAGACCCGGGTTGGAGGTTTTGGCAGACAAGACATTCAAGAGCCAACGCATATGCAAAGGGAGCCGTGAAGGTTAATGCGATTTATGGACATGTTTCGGTAACTCACATGGATTGAATCTCCAAAGCAGCCAAAATTAGAGAGAACGTCTTGAGTGGACTCAGGGAAGCATTCACCCTGGTGTTCTTGGCAGGGTGGCAGTCCAGTACACAAAGTGAGTATTTCCAGAAGACTTGTTTGACTCATGGAGTTCAGTACTGCAAGTTAGCATAAAAGGCCATCAAGGAATATAATGAGCTGCTTCAATGAAGAGATCATCACTCTCTGTACATTGTTGACACTCTTCAGTTTGCTTTTGTCGTTTTTGGCACTCTCCTCTTTGATGTCCAATGATCCTTGTTGGGATTATGGAAATCTACTTCCAGCACTCATGCAGAGTGGAGCAGAAATGGTTGAAATATACAGTAATTTGATTACCAGACAATCCTACCACTGCTGCAGTTTGAGCAATGAATTTATGCTCACTGTATCACCCACTTGACCACATTTCCTGCAGTCATACTGTACTTCCTAAATGCTGTAATTTTATGATCACATCACAAATTGTTGCCCTACTTAGTGTTAAGTATTACTTTTAACAGATAGATAAACATTAGATCTAGTCGAGAGTACCTACCACATGGCTGGTCTACTCCTACTGTAAAATTTAGTGCCACATTAGTATCCTGACTGTTGCTTTATTTACTTTCCAAAAATCATATTACTTGCTGATTGCACATTGCTCAGTCTCACAGTAGTTCCTCCATTTTTACTTCTCATCCCTACATGCTTTGCAAGCTGGCTGCTCATAATGCTGTCCCAGCAAGTTTAAAATAATACTGATACCAGACCTGCAATCTTCAAAAACATTTCCACCATGCGAGAGGGAAGTGGATGCAGAAATGGCCGTTGCAAAGGGGAGGGGTGTTATTCTAAGCATTATTTGAGGGCCACTCCTAAACCCGAAGGAAAAAACCTCTGAGCAGTACAGGCATGAGCTGGAAATTAACACTGAGCAAGATTTCCGGCTTGCTTGGTGATCACTATGTGATATCGTTTGACCCCGTTAAGAGAGCTGATATCATGTGACACACGGTGGCACAGTGTTCTAAATGAAGGGATCTCGGTTTATTCTAGTGGTCACAGGTTTGAATCAAGACAGGCTGACTTAGTTCTCAAGTTTTCCAATGTTTATTAAACATCATCATCGCTCTAAGAGGCCAATAAGTATCTCATCAGTACCACACAAAAAAAAACCACTTCTGCAGACAACGAGCTGTTTACAACATAGAAATATGGTAAGGAAAAATTTTCTTAAAATCACAAACAACTCCAACCTGTTCCAATGCAGTCAAGTACTAACAGCTTATCTCTTCTTACAACCTTTCAAACCCTCCATGAAAATGAAAGGGCAACACGCCACTTCCCAGGATCACTAAATACAATAAGCATCTATTTACTTCCATCCCATATTGTTAATCTTTACTGTAGACAATTTGGGCCTCATCACCAGTTTGGCAGTCCTAGGACCGCCAACCTCGTGGTGGCAGTCAGACTAAGGCAATCCTGGTGGTTGGACCACCAGATTACGATCCTGGTGGTCGGACCACCAGGAGACTGCTGCCTCTTACAGGATCAGGTACCCCAACAGGTTGGCGGTGGTCAAAGTCATGGTCAGCAATGGAGACGCTGAGTTCGGCACCGCCTTGCTGATCACGAATTTCCTTTCTGCCAGTCTTTTCTTGGTGTGGTCTCCGCCATGAAAAGGCTGGCGGAAAGGCAGAGTTGGAGGCCACAGGGGGGCTCCTGCACTGCAACGGTTATGTCTTGGGCAGTGTAGCCCCCCCCGCAAGCCCCCTGTTATGGCAGACAGTGTGCATTCCGAGTGTGCTGTGCGCAACAGCATTTGCACTGGCTCCCTGAGGGAGCTGAGGTCAAAACAGCCACACGGTTTCCAGGGGGGCTGACCAGTGGGAATGTGGTAATATGACATTTTTGCCAGTCAGCCTGGTGGAAACATCATAATACGACAGTGGTGAGGCTGCCGACTTGACAGCTGCCTCACCACAGTCGCATTGGAGTTGTGGCTGTTCAGCCGCCCAACTCGTAATCAGGCCCTATCTGCACAGTTTCGATCTTGACCGACATATTTATTTTCTCCCTTTCATACCTGTAGATACCAGTTTACACTACCAAATTAAGTATCTACAAGTACTTGCTATTGTTAATCTTTATTTCCCTTTCCCCCTCTGAACTATAACTATGCCTATAATTCCCAGAAACAATCTAAAGTTAAAGGAGAGTCAAGACTGATGGTTTAATAGTGTCTGCAGCACAAAACCAAAAAATGCATTACATTCACAAATTAAGGTGCTATATTATCCTTAGCTCCCACACTAGCTGAACTCAACCTTAACTCCCACCCATGTCCCCACTTGTAGAAGGCAGGAATGAGATGTGAACAGAAGACAATAAGTATGCAGATGGGAGTGCAAGAGTTCTTACACAGTCCCACTCTAAGTAGCCGAGAGACACAGAATTAAAATGGTAATTGTGCGAGGTATTTTGGGTGTATGAAGGTACACTGAAGATGTCAGTTGCTGGTTTGTTACTATGGGCATGAGGTGTAATCATGTTATAACTTGCCCTTTTGGTACCGGTACATGACAGTATTGTACTGTAAGTCGTTTTTGCCTTCATAAATTTTGGTGTCCCAGTTCTTTCATTATAGATACAGTTCCTGATATTGTTCATAATGTTACTTTGGTATAGTAGATCTGAAGAAATCGTTGATGTTAGAAAGAGTCTGTCACTCGGGGTTAAGGTTAAGTGAGTACAGTGGGTGCAACAACCTGGAAAGAGATCTGCATTAGTTATCGGTCATGGAGCATCAGCTCACCCACTTCCGAACACTGAGAAGATGGGGGTAACGAGTGTCCAGTGAATACAAGCGTAAATAGTGAATGCTCTTTTGGTTCTTCTTTAATTTTTTTCTAGCGTTTGTGAGGAATGTCTGAACCTGCTGGTGATCATGATCATTCGTCGATTATATGCATCACTGGCACATGTGCTGTGGACGCTCCCATTTTGGCTTGTATCTCCAAAACACCTGGATGAAAAATCACCAACTCATAAAAAGGCACCAAATGATGGAAATGATATTGTGCCATTCATATCTGGCGGCCTTTCATTCAGTGGTTATGGATGGGTTTGGAGTTACTCACACAGAAAAATTCACAAAGCAAAACCCATGTTATTTGTAAATGTGACATGCTTAGGACCCCTATTAACCTTTTAAGTGTTCAAACATTCAGCACGCTTGAGACTTTAATTTGAAAGACATTTTCCTCTGGTTTGGCATAAACTGGTCAAAGTGGGAGATAACTGTATTTCCTATGGAGTGGGGAGTCAGTCTTGAGCACACAGGTTCCACTGCACTTCTATAGTATCACTATGAAGAATAGTGGCTTCCAGTGCTATACAGAAGGCTAGTCATACATTACCAACAAATGAGAGAGCTAGGATGGATTTCATGCCACTTTACAAAATATTTTAATGCTGCAAAATCCTTTGGGAAGATCAGTAATTCTTTATTCTCTAGCACTGGCTCTTCCATAGAACAACATAAATTGTTGAACCATGCCAACAAAGTCAGAGTTTATTCTCACTATCAAACGCTACAAACAAGCCCAACTAAAGAAGCACCTTAATAACCTGGAAGGATTTACATCACGGCTAGCCTGAGACAAAAATTCACTTGGATCCACCATTTAAAAATATTTTCCTTCAGAATCTAAAACACCCAGACAACCTGGGACCAGCATTGCCTCCTCCAGAGAAACAATGTATCTCTGTAAAGCATAAACTAGAATCACTGCACAAACCAGGTTTTTCTGCAACCATAAGAGTGGCAATGCCTTGCTGACTAGCATCCTCAAATCTCACCTTAGTCCACTAAACTGTATCATGTGACTGCCTCCCAACTCAAAGGTCTGTAAGAATAGGACCAATATCACCACTGTGTCAGAACTGCATTGGCTAATCCCATTGCATCGTCTTCAAACGCTCTTGTGTCATTCACAAGGCAGTTACAATCAACAAGCTGTCCTAGATCCCTGAACACCCCGCTGTCGTAGATGCCTGGAAAATCAACTGCTAAAGATTTTTAATGCAACACAAACCATGACATTACCAAATTGGAAATCAAGTGATATAAAAACAAAATAGAGCAGTCTTCTGAAGCTAAACATCGAGGATCTTGTTTTCAGAGCTGTTTTAAGATCTCACCCAGAATGTTAAATGAACCTCTATCCTCCACTAATATTAGCAAGTTGTTCCATTGTCATCTGTGGTAGAGGATCAGTGGGGATGGTGTGGTATGGTTTGTGGGTGCCTTTTGAAGATTGCATCAACAAATGTACCAATACAGGCTACATTTCACACTGGTTATTCAACGTGAAAGTATGGGTATGTTGTGGTCACCTGATTTCTAATCAGCTGATCCATATCTATTTTACGGATTATCTCTGGGATTGTCTAAATATTTTCATATGGGTGCAGCACTGCTAGTAAGTGATCTCATATTATGGATGACACTCAACCGTGCTATATAGCCAGTAGCATATCCCAGGCGTGGACTTGAAGGCTTACCTTTAGGTTGAAAGACTAGGCTGAAAGCAAATTCAAAATGCTCACACTGGCCAGGTCCGGTCTGCTCTGGGCCTGGGTGACTGGACGGTATCATGGCGCCTGAGAACACATACTTTCATAAAGCACTCCTGCAGTTCCTAAGGCATTACCTACAGTTCATGGTAGGCCAGGGGCATTTTCAGGTTGCCATGCTCCCCTTCAGCATCACCAGTGCCTCTTGTGTGTTCACAAAAGTGACGGTTGTGGCTGCTGCCCATCCTTGGAGGTCTCAGATACCCAGTGCTTAATTTGTAAATAAAAACGTGCCAGTACCCAAAGCCCTCCTCTTAAACATGCGGCTGCTACAATTAAATGTGGGAACACGAAATACTGAGGCAGCGTAATCCTGAAGCCATCTTGGGCCTCTTCAATCCATAAAAAGCCACTCCCTGCCCCTTCAGCTCACACCTGCAGCTTTCTACTTTCTCCTTTTGTGATGTTTTTTCGTTTTTCCCTTCTTTCGCCTTTACCATATGTGTCTTTTGCTCGCAGCAAATGCTTGAGACAGAAGAAGAAGCCCCGGCCCTCAAAAATAAGTGCCGGTGCACAGCACCGGAAACAACAAGCACAAATTAGGCACTGCCAATACCACTTTTCACCAACCTTCACAACTGGCTGTAGAAGATGGTCTCATCACAGTCAGTAGGGTACCACATCCAGATGATCGTGCCCGCCCTGACATTGTGTGAGTTCATGATCACCAAGATGAAGTCGCACAAGACTCCTCACAGAAGGTTCTTTTCATTTGGGCTGTCTGGATAACCAACAGTGCCGGACCTTCCCTCCATCACAAGTCCAGGACACTCTAGCTACGATTCTGATATTTCAGCCTCAGCCTGGTTCTCAGTGAGAGTAGCTCTGGAGCTTCTTGGCTTTTACACCTCTTGAATCGTGTTTGTTGACTACGCCAGGTGGCATATGTGGGCTCTGCAATGGAATCTAAAGTTCTAGTGGGCCCAGCACTTAGGAAACCTATTGGGTGCCAGTCTGCAGCACTACTTACCACGAACAGATGTCTACTGGATAAGTAACATTTTCTGTTCAATGCCATGTGTAGCTGTAGATACACATGCTTTGCATTGACTGTAAAGCAGTCCCCTCCCAAATAAGCATTGGCTAGCCTGTAGGAGTTGAAGTAGCTTGAAATAATGTCTAAATAATGCTTGTCCAACATTTGCTTGGACATCTACACAATAATGTTTAGTAAATGTGTGTGGTATAAACCATGTAGGAGCTTTACATATATTTGCTATTGGCATGTTCCCTAAAAATGCCATTGAAGCTCCTTTTTTACTAGTAGAATGTGCTTTAGGAGCTATTGGAAGCTGTCTTTTAGCTTTAATATAGGTAGTTTGAATACACTTCACTATCGATCTAACTAACCCATTTTTTAAAATAGGATTACCTTTGTGAGGTTGTAAAAAAGGTACAAACAGTCTTTTGTTCTGTCAATATAATATATAAGAGCTCTTTTAACATCAAGGGGATGTAGAGCTCTTTCAGCGACTTAATCTGGTTGTGGAAATAAGACTGGTAATTCCACTGACTGATTAATGTGAAACGGTGAAACTACCTTAGGTAGGAACTTTGGGTATGTTCTAAGGACTATTTTATCCTTATGAAATTGGAAGAAAGGTTCTTCTAGAGTGAACACTTGAATTTCACTAACTCTTCTTAAAGAAGTTATGGCTACTAAAAAAGAAACCCTCCATGAGAGGAAATGCAAAGTACAAGAATGCATGGGTTCAAAGGTGGTCCCACAAGTCTTGTGAGTATGATGTTAAGATACCATAAAGGAGCTGGAGGAACTCTAGGTGGAATGACTCTCTTAAGGCCCTCAATAAATGTTTTGATTATAGGAATTCTAAATAAAGAAAGATGTTGTCTGTTTTGAAGGTAATCGGCTATGGCCGCTAAATGAAGCCTAATGGAAGAGTATGCTAGATTTGCTTTTTGTAAGTGTAACAAATAGCATACAATGTCTTGCACTGAAGCGTTGAGCGGATAATATTTTTGGGTTGACAATAATATACAAAGCGTTTCCATTTAAGAGCATAACACTGTCTAGTTGAGGGTTTGCATGCTTCTTTCAGAATATCCATACTTTCTGATGGAAGTAGTAAGTAACCCAATTCTATGACCTCAGGATCCATATCGCAAGATTGAGTGCGCTGGGATTTGGATGTCTGATTTGGCCTTCCCTCTGAGTCAACAGATCTTGTCTGCTTGGAAACTTGTGATGCGGTACTACAGACAGATCCAACAATGTTGTATACCAATGTTGACGTGCCCATGTGGGGGCTACGAGAATCATTGTGAGTGAAGTCTGTCTGAGTTTGCGTACGAGAAATGGAATGAGTGGGAGAGGCGGAAAAGCATAAGCAAATATCCCGGACCATTTCATCCATACAACATTGCCCTTGGACTGAGGGTGTGGGCATCTGGACGTGAAGCTTTGGCATTTTGAGTTTTCCTGTGCGACTAACTGAAAATATTTTTGAATTACTTGTGGGTAAATTTACCATTTGTGGACTTGTTGCTGCATCCAGCCTAACAGGTCCACTAGTTGATTGTGTATTCCTGGGAGATACTCTGCCAGTAGGTGAATGTGACTGTGAATTGCTCACTTACAAATTGTCTGAGCTAGAATGGGCAATTGAGATGAGTGCGCCCCCCCTGTTGCTGCAGATAATACACTGTTGTCATATTGTCTGTACGTATTAATACTACCTTGTGTGAGATTTGTGCCAGAAATGCTTTGAGTGCTAGGACGACCGCTAGTAATTCCAGGTAATTTATATGATAAATCGGTTGGATGGAATCCCATTTCCCTTGTATGGTGAGGTTGTTGAGGTGAGCTCCCCAACCTATCTGTGAATCATCTGTTGTAAGATTGGTCTGAGGCACTGGGTCCTGAAAGGGCCGCCCATTTGAGAGGTTGGTGTGATTCCACTATTGCAGCGAGTGGTGAGTCTAGCGGTCCTACAGCACTGAATCCTGAAGATGACCCTGTGACTGAGACCACTGTTGGGAAAGACACTACTACAGTGGCCGCATGTGCAGTCTTGCTTGTGGAACTATGGCTACACAGGAAGTCATCATTCCTAATAGTTTCATGACTAACTTCACTGTATAAGTGTGACTGTGCTGTAATTGAAAGATTAGATTGTGAAATGCTTGAATTCTCACTGGGTTTGGATATGCTAATCTTGAGTGTTCAGAATTGCTCCCAGATACAGTGGTATTTGTGATGGTTGCAGGTGGGATTTGAGGTAGTTGATTGTGAATCCCAAACTGTGTAGAAGATCTACAGTGTGCTGAATGTGTCGCTGACAAGTGTAAATTGTACTGGCTTTTATTAGCCAGTCGTCTAGATATGGGAACACATGTATGTGTTGTCTTCTTACGAATGCTGCAATTACTGATAGACATTTGGTGAACACTCTTGGTGCTGTTGTAGTACCTTGAATTGGTACTGCTTTCCTACAATGACAAATCTTAAATATTTGCGATGTGCAGGATGTATGGGAATGTGGAAATAGGCATCCTTGAGGTCTAATGCGGTCATGTAATCCCCTTGCTGTAGTAGGGGAATAACGTTTTGCAGAGTAACATGAAAATCTTCTGAAAGAATGTATAGGTTGAGAGGCCTGGGATCTAAAATTGGTCTTAATGAGCTGCCTTTCTTTGGTATGAGGAAGTATAGTGAATATACTCTTGATCCTTGTTGGGATGTAGGTACTGGCTCTATGGCCCCTTTGAGCAGGAGGGAGTATACCTCCTCTTTTAGTAGAGCGAGATGGTCTTGAGAGAGTTTGTGTGAGCGAGGGGGAATGTTTGGCAGAGTGGACATGAGTTCCAGACAATAGTCATATTGGATAATTGACAGAACACACCGGTCTGTAGTGATGTTGTGTCATTGTGGATAAAAGTTTACCAGTCGTTCTCCCACAGGAGATATGTGCGCTGTGGGGATGTTCAGGAAGTCACTGCTTGGTTGAGGTAGAGGTCTTCTTGTATAAACATGTGAGGTTTGTTTTTGTTGTGAGGTTGTTGTCTCTGTAGCTGATGGTTTGAAGCCACCTCTAAATTGTGGCCTACGAAAATTGCCTCTAGTGGGTGTGGTGAATAGTGCACCCATAGCTTTAGCGGTCTCTGAATCTTTTTTTGAGTTTTTCTATTGTTGTGCCTACCTCCGGTCCGAATAGATGTTCCCTATGAAAGGGCATATTTAAGACAGCTGCTGTATTTTAAGTTTTAAGACCTGAACATCTTAGCCAAGCATGCCTTCTAATGACCACACTGGTGTTAATCCCTCTTGCTGCTGTAACAGCTGCATCTGTAGCAGATCTAATAGCATTATTAGTTTTAGCTTGCCATTCTATGATTATTTGTTGTCCCCATTTTTGATGTTCCGTTGGAAGATACTGTAAAAGTTCTTTCATTTGGTCCCAGTGTCCCCATCGTATCTTGCTAAGAGTGCCTTTGAGCTTGCTATCCTCCAGTAATTTGCAGTCTGGGAAGCTATCCTTTTACCTGCTGCATCTCATTTTTTGCTTTACTTGTCTGGAGGAGGAGCATCTCCTGTGGACTGACATTTGGCCCTTTTCCTGGCTGCACTAACGACTATGGAATCAGGTGGTAACTGAGTCCTGATAAAAACTGGGTCAGAAGGTGCAGGTTTATATTTCTTGTCCACCATAGGTGTGATTATTCTGGCCTTGACTGGTTCTTTAACAATGTCAGACGAATGTCTGAAAATACCTGGAAGCCTTGGAAGGCATTGGTATTCCTTATGTTTAGCTGTTAATGTATTAAATAGAAAATCCTTCTCAATAGGATCTGTGTGCAGCTGAACATTATGGTAGGCAGCTGCCCCAGCAATAACCAAATTATAGGTAGTGGTATCTTCTAGTGGAGCTGGTCTGGCAGGATACAAATCTGGATCGTTATAAGAATTGGATCAGGGTCATATAATTCCTACAGACCTGTATTCCCACAGACCTGTACCTTGCTGAATGTCACTAAGATCATTCATGCGAGATGATGCTGAGGATGTCTGTGGGGAAAACTTTGTGTCATATTTGGGTGACGGTGGTGGTGGTGGAGTGGAAGGACTGAAAGGAGAATGCAGTGGTGAAAGCTGCTGTTGCTGCATAGCCTTTTCTGTCTCCCTCTCTGTTGAGACTTTCTTCGGTGCAGGCCCAGCATCTAAAGTCTCTTGAAAGGTTACTTTTCTTTTAATAGTTGCAGGAGGAGAAGCAATTATCCTTCCTGTGTCCTTCTAAATATGAAGTTTGCACTATTTTGCATCCATAACCTCTAAAATAGGTTCTCTATTTGATGAGTCCTCTGTAACTGTAATTTGTTTGCTACTGATGTGGTTTTTCGGTTCCAAAGACTTGGACACAGTGTTTGATTCAAACCGAAAGTGTCAGCTCCGAAAGTGGTAATGGTTTTTTCGGCTCCAAGGTCTCAGATTTTTGGCTCAGTACCGAAACAGATGCAGCAGTGTGTTTAGTCAGTACTGAATGCAATTTAGTCTTAGATATTCTTGGTGCAGAACCCAAAGGTTGGTCATCCAGGTTTATTTTTCGGCTCCGACCATGGCCCAGTGGCAGTGGAAGACCGATGGCCAGTGCAGGATTCCTTTTGACTGTCTTTGGGTGGTGTGACTTGGCAGGTGTACTCACATACTGCGCTGGAGGTATGGACAGGCTGTCGACGTCGGAATCTTGATCAGAGTCCGAATCTCTCATGGATAAGGCTATGCACTGTCCAACCTCTTCCTGTGCGTGTTCGTCTCCGAAAAGATCGGGTGTGTCTTCTGTGGACTTGGATGTCATGTGTAACCAATGCGTTCTTCGGTCATAGAGAGTCTTCTTGGATCAAAATGATCTACAGGTGTCGCAGGTCTCTCCCCTACGGTGGGGAGATAAGCAGAGATTGCACACCAGATGCTGGTCGGTGTATGGGAATTTGGCGTGACACCAAGGACAGAATCGAAACAGAGTTTGTTCCATCATTCTGACATTGAAGTAGGCCCGAAAGCTCGAAGCCCCCCGTAAGGCCATAAATCGACCCAGACGATCTAAATCAAACTGACTATAGAGTAGAAACGCGATCGAAACTATACCAACGCTAATAGAAAAGATTCCCGAACCGAGATCCACCAGAGAGAGAGGAAACATGTCCGAACCTGAGGGAGGAGAGAAAACAATCTAACAAAGAACTTGATGCCCATGCGCGGTATCACCGACAGGAGAAGTCACTCGATCTTGTGACTCCAAAACATTCTTCGAAGAAAAACAACTTGTAACACTCTGAGACCAACACTAGATGGCAGACTTAAGCAAAGCATGTGTATCTACAGCTACACTAGCCATCGAACACAGTGATTTCCTTGGAGGAAGTATATCAATGCTTTGCTTCCAAATCTAAAAAAAAGTACATGCATGCGTATTGAATTACTAGTTATTTCATCACTGTTCTAACAATACTCGCTATGTAAGTAGGTGCTCCATAAAACGGTGCAGTGGTGTGGTTAATGATAACAGTGAACAAAGGTGCACTAGTGAGTATGAAAAACAAAACAATGTTGGCTGAATGGTAGTTCAAGTTACAAAACACAGACTCCTATTCAAGTTCAGTTTTGAAATAATACATATTAAATTGTTATAGTCAATGTATGGGTTGACTCTTCGACCCCTAACATGAGACTTTTTTTTTAACGGGCTCTTCATCAAGACACAGAGGTAGCAACCTCTTAGATAACTGCTTCAAATACCGGAACAAGTCCATTCAAATCTGACTTTTCAGTACATTACTTTAAATGCCTTGTGATTGAGCGCTGGAGTACAGTCCAACGCGCCATCAGTTCTGTTGCAGTTCTGAGTATAAAGATCCTCTAGTGATAATATTAGGCCAAACCTATTCTGGAGAACCTTCTCTGAGAGGAAGCCAGATGGTGTTGGCAATGGGATCTGCACTACAGAGGATTTTGCACAATGTGGCAAGGAGATGGTCACCTCCCGCGGCACAACTGGATTTTTATTTTTAGGATATGAGACTTTCTGACCATGGAAAATACTGCACTCGCCCTACGCTCCACAGATAAGACCTACAACACAGACTGGTCCCTATTTCTGACCTACCTGGCAAGGGACTTTTGAGAATCTGCATGCCCTATATACCTCAAGGATTATCGGCATATATAACGGTGCATTTTATTGTACTAAAACTGAATAAACAGAGTCAAATCGAAAAACATAATCTTGACCAAGCTGGTCCCGAGAACCATCAACCAGTTTCTAATATTCAGTTTACCTTAAGAAATAAAGCAGGAGCCATCCAGCACAAAAGGAATATTTAGAGCAATTGTCTGTTGCATGACTAGCCACTTGGTTCTGCCAAAACAGAAAAGCACAGAATAGACCCCGCCTGGGTGTTAGGAGAAGCCTGTTCAATATTCTAGACCTACCAACATTTTAATACTGTTGGATGTACTGGTCGCCTTTAACACCATGAACCAACAAATCTTGTTACAGCATTTGAGAAGGATGGCAGAGCTGTTGGGTCTATCTGAAAGAGTATTTCCCTGTCTTATTAACAAATAAATCAATAAGAGTCAGGGCTGGAGACTCTCTGGCAGTGGAGAAACATCTTCTATTGTGTGTTAATCAGGGATATTGTTTGTCTCAAATGCTCATTAACATATATGTCAAACAAATTCACAATATGTTAATATCAGCTGCGGTGCCATTTCACAATTATGCAGATGAAAACCATTTAATTGTAGACTTTCTTTAAAAAAATTGAGAAGGATTTGGAAATGTCTTAGGGATCGCTAAACATGTTTTATTTCACATAAACAAACCTCAAAAGTTGAGTGTTATGTTTTTGAATCAAAATGTAAATGGCTGTGACGCACTGGCTGTATTCCCTCAGGGCACCGGAAACATTTCTACTTTTTACTCGTATGGCAGATCCGGGAGGAACAATATAAAATAAACACATAACCATGAAGTAGCAACTTCAAAGGCTACTTGACCTTCTGGATGGATACATTTGGTGTTGGTCAGGCATTAGAGCATTTTCTAAATGTTGTAAAATGTAACACTACATATTAGTTTGCCTCAAAAAACATTTTTGGTAAAATAAAGTAGACCAGTTCTCTTGGATATACTCAGAAAGTGAAGTCCTTCAACTGTCGAAGTATTGAATCATATGTTGTGAGGAAATAATCATGGTTATACCCACTACTTGAATGAACCCATGTTCAAATTGTGAACAGACTAACCAGTGCGTCTCCATATGAGGTAATGTACAAAGTACTAACAATTTATCTGTGCAAGGATCAATCTGCTTGGCTACGGAGATTGCCATGGTAGGCAACACAACAGAAAGTTCATCACTTAGTTCACCATTTCCCGAATAAAGTGTGTAATCAAACCTTTGTCGACAGGACTCAGGTGTAGTCTATGAACGATACACTAATGAGCAGACAACACGCCAGGAAAGCAGGGCTTTCAGAGCTGCCAAATAAGCATATCTGACAGCAAACAAACAGCTTAAGTGAGACCCAAATATACCAACCATGCTTCACAGAATAAAGCAAGAACTAGAGGGAACCTCTTAAAGTGAAAAGGGAGCATGCAGGATGGCTAATGTAAATGAAAATAGACATTGCAATCCCTTCCAAAAACAGCAAGAAAAATATAAACTTGACAAATCTGCTGGTAATATATTTAAATAAGACATTGTTGGGAAGGAAATATTCCAAACATTAGAAATGACAAAGGCAGACTGGTGGGTCACTCTCTTCTAGCTATATAGGGTGGAACGTGGAGGATTAGTCTCTAGAATTTACAGTGCATACCTCCTGAAGGCATGGAGGCTTAAGAAGTAAGATTTGGAAAACCTCCTATATATTTAGACCCTTGTGAGTTATGGTTGTGACAAAAATCTTAAAGAAAGGAAACATATTACCTATTTAAATACAACAGTTATATGGTGCATTGTCCAAGCCTTGGTGAATGGTAGTCCGAAGAGCAAACGACAGGCAAACATGCAGGAGGTGGAAGACTTGAAGAACGCAGACACAAGGAATCTTACAAGAGTTCACAGGAACTTACAAAACTGGATATCAGGAAAAGAAGAAAGCTGGCAACATGCCTATCGATGTCAAAACTGTACATAAATAAACATTGGAAAACTTAAAACCTACACTTGCGCGACTGTTTACAAATAACGTAAAAAACGTACAAATAACACACATGCCTTCAAAACCTAATGTCTCCAGGAAGTATCAAAATAATAATCAATATTAACTGTAAGTCAAAACATTAACAGCAATCTTCATATATTGAACAACCCATCCATACAGGGAGTGCAGAATTATTAGGCAAATTAGTATTTTGACCACATCATCCTCTTTATGCATGTTGTCTTACTCCAAGCTGTATAGGCTCGAAAGCCTACTACCAATTAAGCATATTAGGTGATGTGCATCTCTGTAATGAGAAGGGGTGTGGTCTAATGACATCAACACCCTATATCAGGTGTGCAAAATTATTAGGCAACTTCCTTTCCTTTGGCAAAATGGGTCAAAAGAAGGACTTGACAGGCTCAGAAAAGTCAAAAATAGTGAGATATCTTGCAGAGGGATGCAGCACTCTTAAAATTGCAAAGCTTCTGAAGCGTGATCATCGAACAATCAAGCGTTTCATTCAAAATAGTCAACAGGGTCGCAAGAAGCGTGTGGAAAAACCAAGGCGCAAAATAACTGCCCATGAACTGAGAAAAGTCAAGCGTGCAGCTGCCACGATGCCACTTGCCACCAGTTTGGCCATATTTCAGAGCTGCAACATCACTGGAGTGCCCAAAAGCACAAGGTGTGCAATACTCAGAGACATGGCCAAGGTAAGAAAGGCTGAAAGACGACCACCACTGAACAAGACACACAAGCTGAAACGTCAAGACTGGGCCAAGAAATATCTCAAGACTGATTTTTCTAAGGTTTTATGGACTGATGAAATGAGAGTGAGTCTTGATGGGCCAGATGGATGGGCCCGTGGCTGGATTGGTAAAGGGCAGAGAGCTCCAGTCCGACTCAGACGCCAGCAAGGTGGAGGTGGAGTACTGGTTTGGGCTAGTATCATCAAAGATGAGCTTGTGGGGCCTTTTCGGGTTGAGGATGGAGTCAAGCTCAACTCCCAGTCCTACTGCCAGTTCCTGGAAGACACCTTCTTCAAGCAGTGGTACAGGAAGAAGTCTGCATCCTTCAAGAAAAACATGATTTTCATGCAGGACAATGCTCCATCACACGCGTCCAAGTACTCCACAGCGTGGCTGGCAAGAAAGGGTATAAAAGAAGGAAATCTAATGACATGGCCTCCTTGTTCACCTGATCTGAACCCCATTGAGAACCTGTGGTCCATCATCAAATGTGAGATTTACAAGGAGGGAAAACAGTACACCTCTCTGAACAGTGTCTGGGAGGCTGTGGTTGCTGCTGCACGCAATGTTGATGGTGAACAGATCAAAACACTGACAGAATCCATGGATGACAGGCTTTTGAGTGTCCTTGCAAAGAAAGGTGGCTATATTGGTCACTGATTTTTTTTTGTTTTGTTTTTGAATGTCAGAAATGTATATTTGTGAATGTTGAGATGTTATATTGGTTTCACTGGTAATAATAAATAATTGAAATGGGTATATGTTTTTTTTTGTTGAGTTGCCTAATAATTATGCACAGTAATAGTCACCTGCACACACAGATATCCCCCTAACATAGCTAAAACTAAAAACAAACTAAAAACTACTTCCAAAAATATTCAGCTTTGATATTAATGAGTTTTTTGGGTTCATTGAGAACATGGTTGTTGTTCAATAATAAAATTAATCCTCAAAAATACAACTTGCCTAATAATTCTGCACTCCCTGTATTTGTAATCACAAAGAATACAGGAATAAAGTGTGCTAAAAGAAAGGAAAATACACAAAATATGGGGCCTTCTGTTGAAATTTATTGGATTCCTCTGCTGAAGTTCATTGGCACACTGAAAACTACAATGGGACTACTGAAGGTTCAAAGAAATGTCAGTGACACAATGTCTGGGCTCAGGAGCAACCAGCCAGAATTATCACGTCCCCACCTTATTTTTCATAGCTCTTCCTATTAGGATGTATGCAATGTTTGACCCCGACATAATATTTAGTCTGAAGAATTGTGTAAATCAAATTGTGGCAAAAATGCATTTTTTTCTGACTATCAGTAACGCATCTGCTATTATGGCTATGGTTGTTCTGAAATCAGCCTAATAAAGGTAGTTAAAAATGCCATTGTGGTATATGAATCATGGCAGCATTAGTGTCTTCAAAACCTGGGCATGACTAAGAACAAATAAAGTGCTGGTGGAGGCATGCTCGTTTTTGGTACCGCACTCTGATAAGTCTCCAGAGCGAAAAACATCCTGTGCATATTTTGTTTAAAAATTTCATTAACAAGGATGTGTGTACTCTGTATATCAATGAACCGTTGAACACCAAGTCTGACCCTTCTTATTCAGGGTGCAGTCAAAAGAACAAGTTATTTACCTTCAGTAGCGCTTCTTATGGTGGATACTCCATTCAACCCCAGATTCTTCACCTTCCGAATATACACTAGGCTGGATCCGAAAAACTTCACAGCAGTCCTTGCATGCACTGGCAGGTGGTATCTTGCGGCTCTCCATTACTCTGGAAGTGACGATGTGCAGCTACATATAAGCACCACTCACACCAGTTTCTTATTGAGTTACCTTTTTGCATCTCACCTTCAGAACGTAGCATTAATCAATTGTTGGTGACCGTGTGCCTTTTCTGACTTGGGACCGTTTTAGATGCTAAAGTGCCCACTCCAAAGAATGGAGAGGAAGGAGAGTAGTGAGGAACTGCCCGTTAGATAGAGTATTCAAAAGAAATAGTTACAGAAGATTAATAATTTGTTCTTCTGATGGCTTCTTCTAACCGCAGATTAATCACCTATTGAATAGATACGAAAGCAGTACCTGTTTAGTCAAAAAGTCCTTGCAAGACCACCTGGTTTGGCTGTCAAAGCAATAATAGTTTGTAAATGTGTGTACTGATGCCTAGGTCATACATTGGCAGATGTTAAGAAACAGGTGAATCTTTGTGCCACTGCCTTTGTAGCATCATTGGCTCAGGTGGAATGGGTCCTTACATCTTCTGGGGGTTGTTTCTTAGCCAGAACATAAGATACAGAGGATTATGAATCTTGACAAGGTCCCCTTCTGCACTGCTTAACCCCTCTTTGCCCCGAAAAACCAATAAAGAGCTAATCGAAATAAAAATTCAATATACTCTTTGGGCCAGACAATGGAACATTGCATCCTCTTTCGAGAAATGAGACAGAGTAAACACAGACATATCATTTACAACATGAAAGGGAATCACGATTTTTGGAAGGAAGGAAGGTATAGTCTGGTTCTCAGAATTAATTTATTAGGAAAATAGGTGGTATAAGGAGGATGGTCCAAATGAGCCTGGAATTCGCTCATGCAGTGCGCTGCTGTAATGGGATTTTACCATCCACGCTCTTACGTTGCAACTGTGCATAGGCTCGATGGATGTGCACATCAAGAAAGTCGAGAATCAGTTGTAGGTTGTGGACGTTGGTGTAGGTTGTGGAGACTTTGATGCAGTACCTTGCCTATTGCTGAGACAGGAGGTCCTCCTGAGGTTGAAGCCTGATTGGAGGGCAGATGCTCATTGTTAGGAGCTTAATGCACCACACTCTCCTGGCCCTGTCCAGGACAATGAAGATGACTTGATCCAGGAATTTCTTGATCATATTCAGTACCCAAGGCAAGAGAGGGAGAGGTGGGAATGTGTATAGAAGTCTGGAATGCTTTTATTAGTGAAAGTCTTGGAGGAAATTCCACAACACAAAGCAGCCGACGCTGGTTTTTTCTTGGTGGTGACAAACAGATCCAACCAGGGCTCTCTCCATTGATAGTTGATAGAAGAAACCCTGCGCCAACTTGGCATTGAGGTGCCACTCATGGTCTGTCAGGCAGTGCCTATGCAAATTGTCTGCTCAGGCATTCAAGGATCCTACTAGGCAGCTGGTGATAATGAAAACACTATTTTGTTCACGTCACTTCTAGAGGCGCAGAGTCTCCTTGCACAAGTTCCAAAACCCTTCTCCACCCCCTTGCTGCAGTGGTATTGTCTGTGAGAACCTGTTGTAGCCTAACAACGATGGACCACAGTAGGGTTTTCAGGGCTAAACAGATCACCCCAATCTCCAGGAAGTTGATGTAGAGTTGACTTTCTACAGGAGACCCCTAATCTCCACTTACTGTAGGTGAACCCTCCCAGCCCAGCAACAACAGATCTGTCACTACTGTGAGTTATGGGAGCTGAAGAGCAAAAGTGGTCTGCTGCTGGTTAGGTGGACCTCTGTCAGTCACCACCACACATCCTGAGCTGTCTCCTGCAAGATCGCTACAATGTCAAAAAGTCAGCGCTGATGCTGGGCCCAGTGGAACCCAGAATACCACAGCAGGGCTCTTGTGTGCCACCTGACATACAGAATAAGGAAGGTGGACGAGGTCAGAATGCCAAGAAGCTTCACAGCCATCATCACCGAGACCCAGGATCATATCCTTGCTATCCCAGACTCATAGTGCTGGGAGTAAGGCTTTGAATGTTACTATGTCCAGTATAACCACAATGAATGAGAACCTCTGCAAGGGTTCCAGGTGACTTTGGCTTGTTAATTTAAAAAAAAAAAAGATAAACAAATGTCAAGAGGATGTTTATCATCTGAAGGGGATCTAAGACTGACTGTGGTACGCCCAGCTTCAGCAGCCAATCATTGAGATACAGGAATACATGTACTACAGACATGATGAGCAGCGACCACTGCCATTTCACGAAGACCTGACGGGGCAAGGTAAGGCAGAAAGACAGCACAGAAACTTAATGTGCTCTTGGCCCCCTGGAAAGGCAGGTAATGCCTGTGGTACTGCAGGACTGGAATCTAAGACAAAATAAGCATCTTGCATTTGTCCTTCCATAGAAAGGAATTCAGAAGATGATGGTCTAGAATAGCTCTGAGGTTACCATTATTTTGAAGACAAGGAAATAACAGAAATAATATCCCTTGCCTTTCACAGAGTCTGGTACTCCTTCGATGGCATCCTTGGAGACGAAACAAACTACTTTCCTGATCAGGATGTGCAAGTTCTCCTCTGCAGTTCATCATGGGTGAGAGGTACAGAAAGTGAGGAGGAAATGAAGGGTAGGGTGTACTCCCTTAAAGCTTTCTGTGAGACTAATTTGTCTGGTGTAATGGAGCTTCAGTCAGGGAGCAAATGTTGGATCATGCCCCAAACACCTTGGCAGGAGGGGAAATTATGGACAAACTAAAAAGGCTTAGTAGCCATTGCAGCAGGGAAGGAGAATTTGAAGGACTATTGTCCCTGCCGCTTTGCACTTTCTCTGGAGGCAGGGCACCAGCAGCCTCAAAAGGATTGAAATGGTTGCTGCACCAATGGTTGGGATGCCTGCAGCTCTTTACAGGCCAATCCCCTGGAGCTACTCCAGAACTTATGGAACTGGCAAGGGAAGTTGGTGTCAACAGTCCTAAGGATCATCTGGCAGCTTTGCCATCCACAAATGTCTCTAGAATAAGTTTGGCTTCTCCCCAAAAAGTCTGGACCCATCAAAGGCCATGTACAATAGAGACACATGTACATCACCCGAAAATCCAGTATATCCCATCTATGAAGGCCTCTTCAAGACCACGGTTATACCAAACAGACCTGCCAATTCAATCTGTAGTATCCACACCAGCACAAAACACAAACCTTTCTGTATTCTGTCTGTCATGGACTGTTTTTGTCAAGGAGGCTCTGAGATCTTTGCTGACCACCGGCAAGACCTCACTGAACATGCCCCAGTGAGCATATGTGGATCTGTCCAACACGTTTATAGCATTTAAGGACCTCAGGGCCAAACTCACAGATGAAAAGTTCTCTTGCAGAATGCATCCACTTGTTTGGGGCGGGTCATAAAACAGTTAGGATTAACATTACTGGTGGAAACCTGCACAATAGATTCTCAGGTATAGGGTGTTTAGTTAAAAAATAAGGGCCGTAGGGTGCAGGTCTATATCCACAGGCTACTTGTCTTCTAACAGGTGGGCAGGAACACTGTTCGAATGGCTCAGAGGTTGTGGCCCAGGCTGAAAAATCCCTGTGACAACATCAGACATTGTTTCAATGACAAACAACTGCAATTCTACCACCTCAGCTGCCCTCCTGACCACCTGCGCAAAAAAATCACTTTCTTGTGTTGTTGGCCCATGTGGTGAGACAAGCTCAGTTTCAGGGGATGTGTTCAACCCACTAGCATTTTGTAGGTCTAGGTATAATGAACCAGGGTAATGAGTAGGGAGCAGAGCATCTCTCTACAATTACTCAGCAGTATCTTGAGGGACTCGATCTGGATCTTCTACAGGGTCAGAGTTCGAACCAAAAAAAGAATACATTCCCTGCTGGCAGATGTGTTGCGTAGAGGTGTCTGCTTCGAATAAAGCTGAATGACAACCATTTGCGCTTCTGTAATCTCTAAACAGCAAATCGTTTGGGCTTGGGCTAATATTGTTTCGGGATCAGACATAGGTGGCAGTACCAGGTCATCCATTGGTGGTGTCCATGTGGTAGAAACCAGCATAGCCTGGAAAAGGTGTGGAAGACTTTACTGCAACCAATATGGACCTGGGAATCGGGCCCATGGGGCTAACAGAATCGAGGGAGCACCCCACCAGCTAACAGCATTTAAGGAGCATCCCATCAGCAGTAATCCAACAACGGGACCCTGCAGCTCCTTGTGGCCCAAAGACATACTTCAAAGGCCTGGTATAGCACTGAATATTTGCAGCATGGCCTCTCTGAAGGTAGCAATCTGCTGCAGGGTCGACAACGGCTCCAGAAATTCAGGCATACAGGAATCAACTGAGAAACTGGTTCTGAAGTAGGGGAGGTCGAAAGGGTACGATGTTCATCTCGGCACCCCAATGCTTTATCTGTAGAACTAGAGAGCCAGGATGGGTCCCACTTCGTCTTTTTATGCATGCGTTTAGACTTAGACTTACCAGGGACTTTGAGCAGAGAGTCTGGGGGAGCGCCCTCATGACTGGGCCTGAGATCGAACCAGGACTTGGAGCAGGAACAGGACTCGTGCTTAGACGACAACCTCTTTTTGTGTTATGCGGAGCAGGGCATCACAATCCCAGATTGCCACTGGGTGCTTAAGGGTGCACTTGTCACACAACCTAGAGCCATGGATAAAGCCCAAACATCTGAGACACACCTCATGTGGATCCTCCCGACATCTGCTTCCTAAAGTTGTGTTAAGGTTTGAAGCCTATAGTTTTTGAAGGTGACATGGTTCTCTAGCACACTCCTTAGGGGGTCATCAGAAAATCGGCAAAACTAGGGAGCAGAGCTCCTAATCTGTGTCAGAAGGCGCAGGGATGGCACTTATATTTGGTTCCACTCAGTCACTTCAGGGATGCAAAATGCAGACCTGCCAGTGCACAGAAACACTGCTGTGAAGTTTTCCAGATCCAGTCTGGTACCTGTGGAATAATTTAAAGGTGAGAAAGCTGCAGTTGGAAGGAACCATCAGAAAAAGTAGAACTGACTTATCGGCTTGCCTTTATGTGCTATTTATCTCTTTTAACTTATTAATACTTTTACAGATAATCCATATGCCAAACTACATTCTTGAACACATCGCATCAGGTCTTCTATGTTCAGATTCTTAATACAGCTAGACATCTTCTCATATACAAGCATTCCTAGTTAGTGGTTCTGTAAAAGATGTAAATACTAAGAGGGATAATAGACAACCCAGTCTTTTTCCTCTGTAATTATACTTTGTTTTCAACCTCAGGATAGGGGCATGGCTAATGGCTCTATCTATCTAAAGTCATAAAGCCATGCAACCAGGGCCAATATAAAGTAGCCTTCTATGATAGATGCTATGTAAAAAAAGACAGTGGTTTACCTCCGGTCACCCAACACCCTGCAGCATGCTTTCCCCACAAAATGGCACCCTCTTAAAGCTGGACACACTACTGAGTGAGATGCATCTCATGGATGATTACTGTTGCACATTTCGCTCCCAAACCACTTGTAGGTCCCCAAAAGCTCCGCTATCTGTTCCCTGATCACAGCTCAATACTACTGTGACGCCACTGGTCCAAGCTGCAGATCCTTAGTAATGTGAGTAAAGGTCACAATAACTATGACTGCCCAAGTAAGGTTAAGGCTTCTTAGAACCAAAAAGGTAGCCAATAAGAACACCAACTCACACTAAGCCGAGGGTCAGATCTCTGCCAGTACAGCACTAGTCACAGCAGATTTCCTCAGGAGGCATCCGTAAGGATATGGACAGGTAGTCAACTGCCATATTGTGCTGGATAAGTACATTTCAAATTTAGTTTAGTCTGGTGGAGCATCATGAGGATATGGCAAGCAGTGACCATTCTTGTCACATCTCAAAACAATATATGTTCTTAATAGCAATATTAATAATTTTCCTTCACCCACAGTGCTTAGTTTAAGGGAACACATTTTGAAATTTCCCAAAATAAGTGCTATGTATACAAATAAATATTTCAAACACACCTTGTAAAACTTAATTAATCATCATTATGTCCTTCCTTCTCTTTTCTGCCATAGTTAACTGTGGTTGTTCAGTCTGCTTTTACGCAAATTGCAGGCACCATCATGGTCATTTTGACTTTGGCGGTAGAAACCGCCTACCGACGCGGTGATGGCCACCAAAATACTGCCACTGCAGCTACCATCCATCCACCATATTATGAACACTGCTGGCCTTCTGCCAGTAGAAGGGTGGAAATCCAACAGTGTTCATGGTGGCAGACGGTGGTTAGGTGGAGCTGCTACCACCAGCACTTTCATGCCAGTAGAACGTCGCCAGCAGTATCATGACCTGTGATATTGCCTGGCGTTGTTCTGCTGGCGGGGCGCTGTTGGCGGTAGCAGCGCCCTTTCCCGTTCCCTGCTGGAAGACCTCCTCGACAAAGGTAAGTTGGGCGTCCGACAAGGGAGAGGGGTGGGAGGGTGGGGGGTGGTGTGTGTGTCTGAGTGTGTGCATGAATGTGTGAGTGAGTGTGTGAATGCGTCTGTGTGTGTTGTTTGCGTGGCTGTATGCGTGTGAGTGAATGCGTGTAAGAATGGTGAAGTGAGTGCATGTCTGCATGTCAGTGTGATTGTGTATAAGAATGTGTGCGAGCATTTCTGGAAGTATGCGCGTATGCCAGTGTGTATGAATGCATGTATGCCAGTGTGAGTGATTGGGTGTATGCGTGGTGGGTGTCTGTGGGTGTGTGCGTGTATGGGAGGTGAGTGAGAGGATCGGAGGGGGTGGGGGTGTGTGTTTGGATCAGGGGGGTAGGGATGTGTTTGGATCGGGGGCAGGAAGATGTGTGTTTGGATCAGAAGGGGTGGGGGTTGTTTGGACTGGAGGGGGCGGGGGGAGTGTGTTTGGATCGGGGTGGGGGTGTATGTGAATTTCAGGGTGGGGGGTTAGTGTGTGTATGGGGGTGGGGCTTTGGATGGGGGGGTGTCAGGTGTGTGTTGGGGGGAGCCGCCTACCGGTGACAGAGACGGAATTCCCTGTCACCGGGAGGGCCTACCGCCATGGTTTTCGTGACGTTGCTAACACCACGAAAACCATGGTGGTAGGCAGGCTCATGATGCCACCGGCGGTACTGTGCCGGCCGCTGGGCTGGAGATTAATATCTCCGGCCCAGAGGCTGATACTGCCATGGCGCTGCAGCCAACCCGCCATTCTCATAATGTGGCAGTAGGTACTGCCAGCCTGTTGGCGGTACTACTGCCACATTTACACTCACTGCCGGGGTCATAATGACCCCCCATATTTTCTCTAAGCTAAAGATAGCATGTTTACTTGCCACCTGTACTTTGAATTATCACTTTTTGATAACAACTACCACTAAATTTGAGTCAACCAGGTCCTTTGGTCTGAGAGGCGGCATAGCAAGGAATAGCAATGGGCTCCTGGTTCATCTATGTTTTTGTGGTGTAGTTCCAAGACTTCAGATGTTACGACTGTATGGCAAGACAGCTGACTGTGTGCCAAGACAGCTGCTGTTTTCATCTGAAATATAGTTTTACGATGTATCACTCTCTTTTGTGGTCTGATCAATCCTTTTTGCTGCTTGCACAGTGTGTTGCCTTTATCTCGATGTATCTAGGACTGTAATCGTGATAGGGAAAATATTCCACTTTCTTTTTAAACTGCTCCTCCGAACTAGAATTTCTTGTCAGATATCCTAGGGTGTTCTTTTATATTGATCTAGTTACATGATAATGCTAAACTGGAGAAACGCAAGGACATTTTCACTTCTGACAAGTAGCTCCAAATCATTGGTATGGAACAATAATAGACTCAACCAACCTTCCTGCAGTAAACTTCCAGGATCAGGGGATGAGTAGTGCAGGAAACTGGGTTTTTGACTTGGGTGGTGGGGGGGGGGGGGGGGGGGGGAGGATTGAAACACCACAATCCTTGTCAGGGTGAAACACAAAAGTCACTAAATTAACTTCTGCTTTATCCTTTGGTAGCTTGGTGTGAAAGCAGGGAGGCTTAACTGAGAGACAAAGTGTAATGTATTTGTGCAGCCCAATCAGTAATAAAGTGAGAATACAACAAAAGAAAATACCCACACCAATTTAGAAAAATAGAGTGAAATTTGATAAATAGTCCAAAAAGAAAAAATCCAATCAATAGAACGGAGACATGCAATTAAAAAAGAATAAGTAAAAATAATGCCAAGAAGCGGACAGTGCTAACTGTGGGTATCTAGTCCCACTACATTGGGACAAAGTCACAAGTTCAGGCCAACCGCAATAGAGTGCAGGCCAGGTACGCAGCCAGGTTAGTCCCACAGAAAAAGTTACCTTCTCAAAGTCTGCAGCACAGAGTTCAAAAACTTCAGGATTTCCCATGAGGAGCTCAACTTATGCCAGCCAACGGACCGGGACTTCTTGGAGATCAGGAACTCACACCAGCAGAGGCCAGCAGAGCTCAGGCAGGTCCAAGTGCAGGTCCAGGTGAGTCCATATCCCGGCCCAGGCAGGTCCACTTGCAGGTTCAGGAAGGTCCACTTGCAGGTTCATGCAGGCCCACTTGCAGCAGGCCTGCAAACCAGTTGCAGAGAGGATTCTGTAGCTTGTTGTGCCTCTGTTGCTTGCTCAGAACAGGTCAGCCAACTGACCCGTGGGGTCACTCGGGTAGCCCCGGGTTCATGGAGATAGTCCTCTCTCCTTCACACAGCAAGGCAGGCCTCAAGAGGCAGGAAAGTCCTCTGAGAAATTATTTTTATAGCTGGTAGCATTGAAGAGGAAGAAACTTCTACAGTCCCACCCACCCCCAACAGATGGTTCTGGAATTTCCTTTCTCCCTGCCTAGCATGGAAGGCGTGTGGGGTGACGGAAGGCTAGTTTGAAGTTCTTTGTGGGTGTGCTGAGGCAGCTCCTTTGATATGTAGGCAGGGTAGAGAACAGCTCAGCCCCCCCCCCCCATTATGGCAGGATGGCCCATCCTCCCAACACCTAGCCCCCTTTTGTTTCACTATCTGGGAAGAATACACAAGGGCCAACTGACACTTTAATCACACTCATGTGACCCATAACAGGGGCTACATACACCAAATAGTCAGGAGAAGACAACATCAACTTTCTAAAAGTGGCTTTTTAGAATTAAGAAGATTTTAAATTACAATCATTTAGAGACCAAAATTGACCTTTCTACCTGTTCCCAAACAAACATTATCAATTGTTAAATGTAATAAGGTAACCCAATGTTAACCCATAGGAGAGGTAGGGTTCACAGTAGTGAAGAATGTGGGAGTCTTTCACTACCAGGACACGTAAGACTTGAATGTATATGGTCCAACTTTTTAAAGACACTGCACCCTGCCCTATGGAGTATTGATGGCTTAACTTAGGGGTGACTTATATGTATTAAAAAGTGAGGTGTATTCCTTATAAAAGGTTTATATTGCCAGGTCAAAATGACAGTTTAAAATTGCATACAGGCTGCAACGGCAGGCCTGAGACACGTCTTAAAAGTTTACTTATGTGGGTGGAACAACAAGTACTACAGGTCCACTAGCACTGGGAGGCCTTTGGGTAGCAATGCGCTCTATAAATCCTCATAACATAACACTAGCAGCATATCATTTATAGAGCCTGGGTACATGGTGTACCACTTTAGAAGAGACTTAAAAAACAAATTACATGTATGAATCAGGTGTAGGACAATTTTATAATGTTTTAAGGAGTAAGCACAAGCACTTTAACACTGGTTAGCAGTGGTAAGGTGTATAGAGTCCTAAAGCCAACAAAAAGGAATCCAGAAAACAGGAGGGGTGAATGTAAAAATGTTTGGAGCTGACTCTGGTCCAAAAGTCAGGATGAGCAGATGCAATTTATTGTTGGCTATCCCCAGCTTTTTACCATAAATGGCATTCGTAAACTAAATTAAACACCTGACAGAAGTTAAATAAAGCTGTGTAGAGCGAGACCTTCTTTCTAAGTATCTCTTGGGCAAGTACTTGAAGTTATATGCTTGTTTAATGGATGAAAGGCAAGCTCTAAAAAAAATTCTTTACAGATCATTCATTCACAGGGGCGGCTCATCCGTTTTAGCGGAGGAGCATCACCCGCCTGCTCAGTCAGGCAGGCAGTAGCAAATAAAATGATATTAGAAGAATGCTATTATCATTTTATTTGCCGCTGTCTGACAGCTTGGAAAGTAGGGCGGGCCTAGCCATAGGAAGGAGTAGTGGGCACTGTAAAGTGCGCATGTCTGTTTGGCCTGCCGTCTCAGGCTGGCCAAACAGACATGCGCACTTACATTTCTCAAACCTGGCTGTGTTGCACAGAAATGGCACAGGCTCCCTGTGTCTGAGCGAGTGTCAGACCAGCCCACACAGGCCAATCCTGACACTGCTCTCATGCTAGCTTTAGCATGAGAGCAGAGCCAGAATTGGGAGCCTGTGGTGACTGCTGGGAAGAGATGAAGCGACCAGCAGCAGGATATGGAGCAGCGCAGGATGGAGCAGCAGGTTTTGTTTATACCCCTCACTTCCATTCTATTCCCCCACCCCAACCATCCCACCACCCTTGATTGGCAGTAGCCGCCACTGTTCTTTCATTAATCCAGCCACAGATCTGTCCTAGTAGAGGATTTGCCATGTTTTGCATCTACATCAATCAATAATTGTTATGCAGGAGAATGGATTGCTCAACGTCTCCCTTCTCATAAAAAAGAACCACTAAATAGTGCAATCCCAATTAAGCAGAGTAATCGTCAAAACTCCATTCCAAGAGAACACCTCTAAACCAGCTCACTACCAGATCTTTCAGGGCTCCATTGCTTACTTAGTCACACCAGGTTTTTCATTTTCACTGCTCTTTGTGGAAGTTAGTAAATCCTTCGAGAAAATGAATGGGTACTGACCAACTGATATTATATACAAATTTCAATCTTATTTGTTCTAGAGGCAATACAATTATTTGTTAATTAAACACTGCGGGCGCCTCTGCCGTGCACAGACCACACAGAAGGGGCCCTGTTCTGTGACAAAATACATGAAATGTATGTTTTTTTTTAATTTTAAACAATTATTTGAAAGCGTGACTGAAGCAAATGTGAGCGTGTCTATGCATCATTTGGAGAAGCGTTTGTATTTTCTTTGAGCTGGCTTCATTTTGAAAAGGATTTATTTGTTTATAAACAGTTGCTTACATTTGCAGCAAACCCTTCCGGGAGGGGGAGTGGCTCAGAGGAGTCTATAATCACGAGCACAAGAGACAGCTGGTCCGTGAACTTGATTGAACCACATTTAAGTAATCACGAAAGGGGGGGGTTATTTGTACATTAATTAAGTAAAACGTCAAGAAAGGCGCAACTGGAAAGGTCAATTTGTTTGAAAAGCGTATTTAAAACAAGCACTAAAGCAAAGAGGGGAGTACAAACAAATGGCATCTTTTAAATTCATCTTCGAAGACTGTCAAAGATTAGTCCTTGGTTGGGACTGAAAAGCCATAAAAGAGGAAGAAAGCAGCAGCAGACTGAAGAAGTTTGTGGGTGGCCTGTTTACAATGTCACCAGCTTTTCTGGTCTATTATAGCAATTGCTGACTGAGAGGCAAGAACAGCAAAGCTCTTTCTTTTTCACTGCTCCGCAGTCACATTTTTTCAAGCTGGCTCCATAAGACTTTGTATAATAAACTTGTCTTTGGTGTCCACATTAGGGTTGTCTCAACATGCCCACAAGAACATGGTCACATCCTATTTTTGAGCCACAGAGTGTTTGAAAGAATAGCATCAATCGCAGATCAAGTGGTCTTTAACGTCATTCAGGATACAAGATATAAATGCTGTATGGTGATAGCCATCCACATATAACATCATATTGCAGGAGCAATGGCCAAACTGAATTATAGGAACAACGACGCACTGTTGCCAAGTGATACCATGTTGTCTGTATGGAAGATATTTCCCTGCTGCCTTGTCCAACTGTCCCACTGTGCTGTTTTTCCACTTCCCCCAGTGTTATATGTTCTCATTTGTGTTTGTGTATGGTCACCAGTAATCCATGGAGCCACTTGAACACCCATTCCAGTGCTCATTACTAAAACCCTTGTTGCTCCTTAGAAATAGCGAAATTTTGAAACTACTCACACCATTTCTCTTAAGGGGGTACCCCTCTCAACACTCTTATTGAGAGGTTCTGTCTGGCTGTAGCTCATGTTTTTGGGCGGGCGTGTAGTGTTTTTGCCCCTACCTCGGTAAGTGAAGGGACACTGGAAACCCTTTTTATCGCTTTAGCTGTAAATAATCGCAAACATGTACGAGATATGCAAAACTGAGGATGGATGCTGCAACAGGAAAAAAGGGTTGGCCCACCCTCACTTCTGTTGTGCATCCCAGCCAGAAAACTACCAGGAGAAGCAGATGCTCTTCTGCCACACAAACTTCAGAGGAGTGAAATTATTTTTCTCCTATATCACTCCTCCCTTACGTATACTGCTAGAAACATTGCTTTTTCAGCAACTATTGAATAACATGGAACATACTAACGTCCTTAATTCTTATAATGCTGGGTTTTGCCAGAGGTGAAGAACAGAACTCATGATTTCAATCGACCTAAGAAGACTGATGGATACCAGAGATCCAGAACCCTGTGGTCTCCTGGTCCTCCAGGCAGCCTGTGAAAGAACAGACCATAGCACCCTTATCACTGGACTCACAGAAACCGGAAATAATTGCATAGCCCTGTCTTGGCTAAAATATGTTTCCATCCATCAACAAGTGGCATCTCTTGCTTCTTTCTCTCCTCAACCCAGAAAAATGTATTGTGGCATGAAGCACAGATCTAGTTAGTCACCGTTACTTTTCAACATATACCTGTATCCTTTAGCACATCTACTGCATCACATGGAAACAAAATTGTTCGTATATTTTGATGACACACAATTCGTTGTTGGTGTGTTAACTCATTCAAGCCCCTATAATAAGATAGACTATATTGAAAGTCTGTCAGTCATTGGCTGATGGATATCAATAAACTTTCTGATACTCAACCTCATAAAAACAGAGTTGACATCCCCGATAGTAACCATAGATGACACTCAGTTATGGATCCTTCTCTCCTTACTTCTGCTATTATACTTAATCTTGGCATATGTATTTAATCCACCTTAGGAATCGCATGCCAGGTCTCATTAATCATCAAAACTTGCTCCTTTCATTTGAAAACGCCACATTATTTTGCCTTCCCTAGAAAAAAGACCTTAGAATTCATGTGGTCAGCTCAGTGATTCAATCCAGAATTGATGGATATGCTCGCTTCTTATCAGCCCCCCCCCCCAAAAAAAAGTATCTAATTTCTCCAACTGATACAAAACTTGGCTGTGCGTCTTCTAAGCGGTCTAAAAAAACATGAGTCAACCTCTACGACTTTAAGGAAACTTGAAGAGTACCTGTTCATAAAAGGATTGTCTTTAAGGCGAGGACATACGTCCTTAAAGCTCTTTACACAAAAACACCTGAGCTCTTGGCAAAAAATATGCACATGGTAGAACCTCTCTTGGCAACTATGTTGAGACCAAATATTTCTCTACAGCTGACTTAAGTTTGTAAAATAACATACAACATACAGAGATAGAGCTTTTTTGTATTGCAGCTGCCAAAATCTGAAATAACCTACCTCTCCAAAGTCAATCAGTATTGAACCGTTTCAGGGAATCCCTTAAGACATACATTATTAATCCGAAAGCTTCAATCATGGCGCCCTTTCTGCCTTTCAGTCTCTTGGTGCCAATAAGCCTCTGGTGTACGATGCGCTTTATACATTTCCTAACCATAACCAAATGCAACCATATTAAGAAACCTTTAACAAAGCTCACTGCACCAGAACTTGTTCATGAAAACTGAATGCAGGTTGCACATGTGTACAGCACGTTTGACATTACATTTTGTACAAGCCATTAAGATCGTGATGAGCTTTGTGAAAACGGGTCTTTGCAAGCTTGCATACAGTGGAGCAGCATGATTAGCTTAGGTAGACAAGTATTTTATTAACATTAATTGGTATAAAGAAGACAGTTTTTCTCATCATGTATACCGGGTACCTACCTATGTGTGGCGTTGGCAAGATTCGGGCAGCACGAACTGGGCCATATCGGACAGACAATAGCTCTTGAGCTTCACCACTGATCTATAGGACATACAATTGAAGAGTTGTGTTAATGTTATTTGTTGCTGGCAATTTAGAAGCCCACTTTGAAAACATAAGGAGAAACCAATGTTGCTGTTAGTTCCTGTGAGATGACACGACTTGCTGCTTAGTAAAGTACAATGATGATAAAATACTATCTGCTCCTTTGAAAGGTATTCCTCACTTAGCTCTTTGGTCTTCTCTTTCTCTTGTGAAGACAGAAGACCAGCCTACAAATCTGTGCTGAGTTATGACACCCTTCTTTCATCCCATTTATTAACCATCTATTTTCTCCCCATTTTATTTTATTCTGCAAGAAAGCCTTGTGTTAATTTAACTAATTAAGGTATACAAAAAAGTGATGGATGGAATGCTTGAATTAATCTCAGCCACTGGTAAGTACTCAGGCCGCATCCCAGTCCATCATTATTTTGCACACCATGCCACCTCAGTTTGGACCCAGCTATATGCAAATAATTATTGATCCTTCTCCAATGGGAACAGTCCAGTCTGAACTGCCAGGACAGGGCCTCCTCGAACTGGAACACAAGCAACCTAGGAACTCACAGTGCAGAAAATAAAAACGAACTGCCTGCCACCCTGCTGGGCATGATAAGATAGTGCATGACAAATGTTCTTAAAAATGTGTTTTGCATACTGGGTGTATTAATTTAATTGGTGCACCATTTTTTTTTTTTATACCAGGTTACATATTCTAGTTAAGTGGTATTTCTTCGCCAAATGTACTAGTACGTTTACATTTTGGCTAAAGGGAAAATAGTAACTGGTGTTGTTCGGCATGTTTCCTTTTTGTAAACTGGGCTGGGAAGCATGGAAAATTATCTCTATAATTTTTGTTCCAGGATCTCGAACATCCATGAAGATATTCCAACTTTTAGGAATATCAAAGAAAATTCCACAATGAAGAACTAATTTTTTTACTTCAAGATAGTTGTGTTCACTGCTTAATTTGAGCTGGTGGTTGCTGGTGCAGGGCACCGGCACTTATTTCTGAGGGCAGCACTTAGTTTTCTGCATCAGGTATTTACTGCGAGCAAAAGACACAAATGTGAAAGTAGGAGGAAGAGAAAGACAGAAAAGTGTCACAAAGGGAGAAAGCAGAAAGCTGCAGGAGTGAGCTGAAGAAACAGGGAGTGGCTGTAAATGGACTAAAGAGGCCTGAGATGGCTTTCGGATTACGCTGCCTCAGTATTCAGTGCTCACACATTTAAATGCAGCAGTTGTGTGTTTCAGGGGAGTGTTTTGGGCATTGGTACGTTTTTATTAACAAATTAAGAAATGGTTGTGTTGGTCAAAATCCAGTCTGTGAGTCACAATTAGCCATGTTAAGGCCTTTGCATGAGGATTTCCTTTTAATTAACTAAAAAACCTTTTGTGCATTCTCCTTGTAATATAAACAACTTCCTCATCACAATGTGACAGGACAAGAACAACTTTTATTTGACAGTGTAAGAGCATGATCCTCTGACTCGTTAACCTCACACAGTCACAACAATTTGTTTGTTGGTACTCTTATGCAATTTTCCAGAAATATTATTGTTCTGGTAGATAAAAAAATCTTATATTATTGTAGGGGGCTTAGGTTAGCTCCCAGAGTAAACTACACAAACAGCTCGTACGCGGGGGCTCTAAGAAAATCCTATAAGAACTTAAGGGAGCAAAAACATATGGTATGGTGTGGGTGGTTGCTGGTTGATAATATCACTAAAAGGTGGATGCAAACTACACTGACTGAAGGTAGAATACATTTACAGGTCCTCTACCTCATTCTTAAAGTCCAAGGTAAACATGCCCCTGTACTTGAGAGATGGGCTTAAATCTCTACAGAAACCATTTCTTCTGTCAACGCCAAACTCCATATTGAAGGAAAGAATAACATTTTTCCTTGTTAACGACATACTCTTTGAATTCCTTTCCTATTTTGCATTCACTAAGAAACAAGCTTCTACAATTGAGTTCAGCAAAGGTCTACCTCCTTTATTTCTTCTCGTGCAAAGTCCCTTTCCACAGGCACTTAAGGAGCACTCTGTAGCACAATTTGTACAGTGCTCTTTAATAGTGGTCACAATGAAATTCACACTTTTCAAATCACACATATACATGGCGGAATGCTCCATCTTTCTTCTGTCTGTGAAACCCGACCCCAAAAAATCCAGTTTTCAACTTCATACACCTCCAACACTGAAAGTGCATCATGCGTGGCCCACCAACACTCACTACGTGATGCAGCAGCCATCGCAGACACTATCACAACCAACAACCTAGACGCACATCGAAGAAACCTGGTTCACTCCTACCTTTACACAAATCCTCACCTTCATTGTCTAATCAAATCACACCACTCAATACATTGACTGGATCGGCAAGTTGTAATTTTTAGTCACCCACAAGTGCTCCTGGCCACGTGCACTACAAGGTCAGACCTGTTGTCTCCGTGGAGATCCACACCTGGGATTTTCTCCCTACTCAGCTGCAAAAACGCCCACCTTCCTCTCTGTCTATAGAGCTCTGAGCACCAATAAAGCCTTCATCAGAGAAATTACAGGACTCTTCTCTTCCACCAGCATCATCAATTATTAATATATATGTTTGCCCCCGGTGCGGAAAACGGGTATGATTTCTACCACGAGGTGTGGCATTATATGGAGATAAGGGACCTATGGGTGAGAGTCGTGGAACTGATAGAGAAGGTTACTGGGCAGGGTTAGAGCCTAACCCAGCTGTGTGTTTGCTGGGTCGCCAGAGCAGACCCAAAAAGACCGAAACAACTGTGTAGGTTCATTGACTTGGCTTTGGTGCTGGCTAAATGTGAAACAGCCATGAACTGGAAGGGAAAAGGGGTGTCAAGTATAGCTCATGGTCGAGGGAGGATGAAAGGTGGAGCAAGACCAAGGTGGTGGCAATAATTGCACATCACAGAAGGGGGTGGAGCTTTGGTTCTATCACTAACTGGGATGTGCTAGTGATTGCTTTAGCTGCCAAATCAAAAACTAGGCAATCTTACGCCCCTATCGTTTTTGCAAGATCTCCATTGAAAGGGTGTTTAAAGAGATAAGATTATAGTGATGCTCACGAAGAACGTCTTGAGAATGGTACTGGTGGTTTATGCGTACTAGAGTGTCCTGAGCAATTTTGTATACCTCTGTCTGTAAGTCATATACCTCCTACATGTCTGAGAATTACAGTTCTTGCTTTTCTATGAAGTGCTGAAAGACCAACCAGGGCTTGAAGGTTGGAATATTGAGTTTTGGAGCCTATATTGACATTCAGTATTTAACAGCACAATACAGGCTGATCTGTTCTTGTATTACCACTATAATCAGTAGAAAGCAACTTGGAAAAAATACAACATGCTTCTAGAAGATTCCAACTTCCTATAAAACCTGAAGACCAAGAAAATGAAAACACATTGTCTGATAGAGGAACCAGACTCATGGAATGAAAATCTTCTAACAGTAATAACTCTGCTCTACCATAAGGGAATGGCAACTCAGAGTTGTTTGAAAGAATACTAAGCCTTAGGACCCGATTCACAAAGGTATTTTCAATCATAAATGTATGTTTACAGGTGAAAACGTCTTCGTATACACCAGCCACAAATTTACAAAAGGATTCCTGGTAGACCACGAGTAAAGAGATATCTGCAGAAGTAAATTAAGCACAATGAGTGGAAAGTGGATTTCAAGGCATGGTTAGCCTTGTAAATTTGTGAATACCCACAAACATGCAAACTTGAATGCATTCACAAACTAAAATCTAACTTTTTTACACCATAGAAATCACCGGATACTTACTCCAGCCAAGGGTTGGAATGATTTTCCATCCAAAACCGGGATCCAAGAAATGGGAACAAATCACTCCCAGCTTTGCTGGAGCTGGTGAAGGGCTTTCTCCACAAGGAAAAATGTTTTTTGTCCACACATATTAAAAAAAGGAAAAAGAAATATGCTTGTGCATATTCAGATGCTCAAAATATGTTTTTAAAAAATCATGACAGGCCCAATAGTATACCTGGAACCCTGCGTGTAAAGCAGTTTTCAGGCATATTATTACAACTATTTCTAAAGTGAAAAAATGAATTCAACTCTGTTCTCACTATCACTCCTTTCTTTGTGAATTTGGCCCTATGTTTTTAAATGCACATCATAGTGCCCTAAAAAATTGACGGCACATTGATAGTAATTTCATCATTTCCATCTCTTCAGTTAGTACTTCGTGATCTCATGGAATAACAAATTCTAAGAACTCCAATTGTGATAAACCATTTCATCTAAACAGGTTAATCAACATTTTTAAGGTCAATGGCATTTGCTACTTGGTAGAAGCCAAATACAGAACGCATTTTTTTCCAAACTTAACTTATAAAAGTTTTTTTTTAAGAGCCTGGATATATTTCCATCAATCTTGAAAATGGGCTCCCCTCTATTGTTTCTTTTCAAGTATTTCATAGATTCTATTTGATTGACTCACTTCCCTTCCCACATACGGTCACTTGGTGACATTTAGATTTTCTTTGTAAATTGTTGTATGGGTGTCACCTCACCAGCCTCCCCCAAACCTCGTCCCCCCCCACCCCCCCAAATCGGCACTTTCCTCTTTCAACTTTTTTTTTCTACTCACACATTACTTCACCTCATGGGTTTTCTTTTATTATTATTTCTTTTTCCACAGAATTTCTATCAGACTATTGGCTTCACTGGATTCGGCAAATCTTTGGATTTGCAAGTGCTAAAACCCCATTTTGAATGCACTAAACACATTTAATAATTTGGAAAACATTTTCTACATCGTTAACTGGTTTAGGAAACTATTAGGAATCGCTATATGGAACGGGCGTGTTAATGCGTTTCTTTCAAATACTGATTTCTTGTGGTATGTATAAATACATTGTGACTGAAATATGGCAACAAAACATTATTTTACCATAAACTCAAAGAAGGCGGTAAGCCATTCTCAAATGGGAAGTGGTCCCCATGGGACCCCTTTCCCTTTGTGAATGTTGGCAAAAATGTTTTTAGGAGTAGGCCTAACCCTGAAAAAGGTTGGTCTAATTTTTCATTTTAAAACGTGTCCCAGTTTCCTTTTTGGGAAATGGGCTACATTGTGGAAAGAAAAGCTTTACTTAGAAGCAATCACAGACACGGTGATCTGCTGACCTTAGCCGGTATTCATTCCTGTGAAAGTGGTTAATCACAGTGGGTCGCAATTTGTGACCTACATCATGAATATTGATAGGTAGGTTGAATTGCGACCCACAACGATTTTGTATTTTGTCAACTGACCTATTAGTACATAGATCAATATGCAAAATACCACTGTGCTCGTTAGAAGTCAGTGAGCGAACTGCAACCACTTTTACCAAATCCATTTTAGTACCTCCCAAATAAGAAATCATAAATTGTGAATTATTAGTTGTGTTTTACGATTTCTTATTTGAAATCTTTGTGCACGAGGCTCTCTGTTTCATATATGTAGGGAACACGAAAGTGCCCTAAACAATTGATGGATTGGTAAAAATTCAAATATTTCCGCCCCTTCAGTCATCATGTCAACAATTAAGCTTTTTGGGGTAGAAGTCCTAACACTGAAGCTGTACATAAATATGGAAACATTTATGTAGTTTGATAATGCAAATTTTAAACGGAAAATACAATTTCGGCTCTCATATACAACACCAGGGAGTACTAGGCGAACTGCTGTAAAATAAAAGTTTGAAAGACATCAGTTTTAAAAAGTTGTTCAAGAAGTGAAATATTTGTCAACAAAATGCTTGAAAATTGAATGACTGTAGTTAGGATGCAGGAGAAAGCGTAAGGGTCAAGGTAGAGTGGAGGGAGGAGCCTGTTGCAGATTCATGGTCACAGCTGGGTTTAGAGTTGTGGTATGGAGAGGGTTTATGAAAGTTACACATTTTGTATACAAGCAGTTTGTTGCTTACTTTCAGGGTACATGCACTGGAACACGATGTGTCTCCCTCTGTAAAATTCTATCAAACTAAAAGTATCTTCTAAAATTAAATATTACACTCAAACCTCGAAGCAATTTAAGCACATTAAAAGCATTCTTTGGGAGCTTGTTGCAGCTAAGTTTCCAGGAGTAACATTATTGTTGGAGGAACAAAAAAAAAGACCTGCCTGGTACAGGCGACCTTGTGTGAGAACTCGGCTAGTATCCAACAATTTAAGAAAACATATTTCACGAAAAGTCAGAATTCTACATGAAAAACGAGCAACTGCGAACCATAACTGTCAGCCTGGAAGTAAACTCTTCTGCTTTCAGAGACTGTAGCTCCCACTGGAAATCAACCCTTTTTCCCCAACACAATACGTTTCCAATCCTGGGAGGAGGCCACTTGTGCTCTTGTAGGACGTGGTCTGGAATGTCTGCTTCTGCTTGCAGGTCACATACCCCTGTCTGCTCGCCAAGCATACAGAACTCAACTACTTAAATTGACGTAAAGGTCTCGAAATTGAAAAACAGTTCGAAAGGTTCAAAGTCTACCAGGTGAAACAGCTGCTGGTCCCAATTACACAGATTTGAGGAAAGCATCTCTATTTGTCTTGGCGTGCTGCGGATGTGATGACGGCGCACCTTTCTCGGTTAGCGGCACTTTATTCACGCAGGTTCACTCAACTACTGAGGGACAGAACCTCCAACTGTACGCCATGTGTTTTCCACACTGCAGCCATCTGAAAGATAGATAAATGATCTTGCCCAATGCACGCTAATCTGGGGTGTGCGATGCTGAGAAATCTCACAGCAGTCTTGCACATTTCAGAGCTAAAGGCTTGCAAACTGAAAACAAGTAAAATAATGCTCTTGCCTCCTAAAAATATTCTGACTAAGAGTATTCTAATAGGTAGGGACCCTGCCAGAGAAGTAAAAAGTCATCCATTACAGAAAAAATAGAAATCATTTCAGGATCAAAGATAATGGAAGAAGCATTTACTGACGCCAAATTAGTGATTTATTTTTTACGAAAAACGAAGGCATTGGCACACTAAGCATTTCCAATGCCAGAAACCCCTCCAGTGTTGTCAAAAGTCCTGTAAACAAAGCATAATTGAATCACACAACAGTTCTGGGTAAAAATTGTAAACTGCGCATTTAAAACAAAAATATGGTGGATGATCTGTGTTTGAGGGCTTTTCTTAGATTATATATAGCCCAGGTTATATCTACAGATTCTATTAAAGCCAGAACAAATTCAATAAAATGTCCTAAAAAACAGAATACCAGAATGACTGCAAAATATATGTTACAAAAATAGGTTAATCCATAAAATTCAACCAAGGATTAATCTAAAGGTATGTTTAACAACATATGGATAGAATTAGATTGAGTGGTTACATCAAAATTTATTTGTAAGCAGGTGTTTGTCAAGGTAGCAAATACATTCATAGGGCCTCATTAGGACATTGGCGGTCTAACAGCCTGAAGGAGAAGACCACCATATTATGACCATGGCAGTATTTCCAACAGAATACCGCCAGTGTGATCTAGTGGTCCCAGGCCGGCAAAGACCATGTTTCGGCCGGACAGATTACAAGATTGCACACCGCCAAGGTTTCCGGCGCGGCCGCACCACATGGAAACCCAGGTGGAAACTAAATGTATAAAAGGTGACACTCACCTTCAGAAAGCCATACTCGTCCAGAGCTGCCATGGAGCCAGAAATACACATCTTCTTGCTGCTCCTGTTCACCCAGAGCCACCGGAATCAGTGCCGAAGACGACAGGAGCCTTAAGTACACACACTTACCTGTCACTGATGTAAATTGTGAAAGTACTTATCCACACACAACACACCCATCGGGAACGGGTGGTAAAAGAGACACACATAGGTAACCTGACACTGACACGCACACTTACAGACAGCCACATACACACACACTACTGCTATCACACACACACACACACACACACATCAATAACACACACATACTCCCAAACACACAGCACCGGCACAGTCACACACAACAACACAAACCAACACTACAACACCACAACCGCAACACCATCAGTGCATTGTCAGGCACACACAATACACACTACCCACTGACAAATCACACATACAACAAAACGTACCACCAACAGGGAACAAACACACACAATCACACAACCATACAACGTAGCATTCCACATTCCCAGCAAATACACATCACAACATATCTGACATACCATTCACTAAACAAGCACACAGTCAAAGCACATGAAGCCACAAAATACTGCAACAAACATGTCAACACAAACACCACTCAATGCCATGACAACAAAACGTCCCCAACATACACATGGCCATCGTACAACACACACCCATCACTGAAGGACAAATGCACTGCACACAACCTTACATGCCGCTCAGACAAAACAGGTAGCACAAGCACCACTTACACACATATAGTCACATTCAAACAATGTCAGCCATTTTCAAATATGTCCTAAGTAAAGAAATCCAGGACAAATATGTAACGTTGAAACCAACAACTGGTTGTTCCTCATATTTATTAATATTTGGAACAAATATAATAATGTCCAAGGCCACAGGCCAGTCCAATTTTAAATAGTGCAACATGCACTTCATGCACATCTTGGAGCCTCGAACTTGACTCCTGACTGCCATGTAACCTCCACAGGTAGGGGCATCAAGGGGGCAGACAGGCACCTCCGGGATTGGTGGGGTGGGGGTTGGGCTTTGGTTTGGGAGGGGATCCTTTGGCATTGGGTGTGGGAGGGGGGCTTAGGTCTGGCTTGGGGGATGGTTGGGTTCTCTTGGGGGGGGGGGGGCAGACTTCTTGGCAGGGAGAGGGCATGGGTACTTGCAGGGGCCTAGGGGAGGTCTTGGAGGTTGAAGGGACAGTCCTGGGTAGGGAAACAGAGGGAAGAGGAGTAGTGAAAAGGTCAAAACATGAAAGGAACACTTTTTTGACACATGGGGACTGTCCTCAGAAGGGGGTTTGGGAGTGGAGGGTGAGGGTGTGGTTGTCTGATCTCTCCTTGTGGTTGTTGTGGGTGCGTGTGTGTGAGAGGTATGCATGCAGGTGGTGGGTGTCTGTTGGGTGGGTGAGTTAGTGAATGCATTTATGTATACAGAACTGTGGGGGGTGGAGGTGCTGGGGGATGCGTTTGGGTGGGTGACTTTCTGCTGGGGTGGTGACTGCAGGTATGGTCGATGTGCTGCATGAAGGAATGTCAGTGGGCCTGATGTCTGCAGATGTGGTGACTGGAGTGGATGTCTGAGGGTCTGCTGTGGTGCTGCCTGTGGGTAGGATAGGTGTAGTGGCTGGATCTGTGAATGTTGGTGTGGTATCTGCAGGTGTGGCAGGTCTGCTGTCTGTGATGCTGGGGGAGTCAGGGCAGGTTGTGACTGTTGATGTGTGTGCAGGTGTATGTTGCTCGTGTGCATGTCGGTAGTATGTCTTGTGGTGCTTGTGTTTGTCTGAGCTACCCTTGGATGTTGAGGTGGATGCATGCTTGTCTGTCTGTGTGCTTTGGTTGGGTCATGGAAGAAGGGTTTGGGATGAGGAAGGTGGAGGGGAGACGGAAGACAAAGGGTGACTGGCTGCCATCAGTGTGGAGGCCAGAGCCTGAAAGGATATCTGTAGGCCAGCAAGTGCACAGTGAATGCCCTCCAGGAATGCATTACTCTGTTGGATTTGAGTTGCCAGTCCCTGGATGGCATTCACGATGGTCAACTGTCCAACAGGGATCGACCTCAGGAAGCCCATAGCCTCCTCACTGAGGGCAGCAGGGCTGACAGGGGCAGAGGTGCCTGCGGTAAAGGAGACATCCACCCCCTTGGGTCCGCCACCACCAGGGAGTGTCCACTGGAGGATTCCGATGATAAACACGTGGATCCTGTGTCCCCCCTTGCAATACCCTCACCCTCTGGGCCACTGGGTCCCTCGGTGTCAGTGGTCTCAGCACTCCGGGTCCCATGGCCGGCAGCTTCCCCACTCGGCTGTGCCCAGTCTCTTTCACCTGCCGATGCTGAGGCACAGAAAGAGATAGAGAGAGGGTCTTCAATTTTTTCACACACACATACATTACAACATTGACAACAGTAGCAAAACATATTTGTCAAATAAAGCCCCAGATAGAAACCATTCACTGTCCACATCATGGCACAACACAATACTTCCAACTTTCACACATGAACACAGTCTCACCCGAGTCATAAGCCAACCATCTGACCACTACATCAGCATCCCATCAATTCAGCTGTAACTCAAATGCATCATCCACAACATCCGCTACATCTCAAATCTATCCCCATACAGATCATCTCTGTCCATCATCAAATCAGTGTAAGGAAATGCAGTTGACTGATAACATAATATCATACCTACCCATAACTCCACACCTGCTCAGTCGATCACCAGTAGTCATGTTCCATGAAAGTAAAATCATCTCACTTCAAATATGACACAGCATGTTGATCTCCAATTACATGCCTAACTGATCATTCTGTACACAACTTATGGAATGGCAAAGACCTCAGATGAAGACACTACATGTTGCATTTCCATGGAGTGTGCATCACAAAATGACATAGCATGTCATCAAAACATCTATCTAAATACTAGGAAAAGATACCTTTGGAGTTTCTGCACCGACTAATCTGATACTTTGTCACATAGACAACAATTCTATGCACTGCAATAGGGGCTTTCCTAGCACACAGGATACATCCACAGACAACCACAGGGAGCATCATAACACCAACAATACAATGGACAAAAAACAATGTGCATGAAGGGCTCATAGCATCCCACCTTACATGCTGATTAGAAACCTCTACATGACAAATATCTGAACACCTACATCACTAACAACTGTCCAGACATGGGATTCCTACAACCTTAGTACATAACTAAGACTTACACAACTGATTACTCATGTACCCATGAATGACACATACACCTAGAGTCAAGCAAAGAGAATGACAACATATCCCAGAACCCCAATAGGTGTATGTGAAATGTGACACCTGCTACACCATTTAGTCAGGCGGAAATGTGCAGAGTCATACCCAACATCGTCCAAACAGCCTCAGATTTGCTATAGTAAGTCTGGGAAAATAAAGGCTTCAACATCAAATCAGGCACGAAGTACCAATTGACAAACGATATAGGCAGCAAATAGCATATGTTGCATTTATATAGGTATGGTATTGCACTGTATTACATGGGTCAAGGAATCATCAGCCTAGCCACTTACCTTCTCTACACCAAATACATTAGGATGAATGAAAGGTATATGTACACATGCCAATGTACCACCATGAAATGTCAATGTCTTATTGTCACCATGATATTCACATTGTAGGATGTCCACCTTTATCACACTTCACATTTCCCAATGTATGAATATGACATGACAATGGGGACACCTTCTCAAACCTCATAGGATTTGTTGTAACTTGGCCTTATCAAAAGCCTAATTGGGATGACAGCCTCACTTGAAGTGTCCAGCTATTACAGGACACAGGATTACTTGGCCCTGTTACACATCTGTCAGACCCAATGTTGCACATAGAGCAGATCCAGTGGAATAGGAGTTGTCAGAGACCAAAGAGCTATACAACTAACCATTTGGGTAAATGGACTTGGGAACACTAGGTGGGAAGGATGACACAGCAGGTTACATATATGAATGGCTGGGTAGAGTCACATATATGGCACATTCACATGTGCATCTCCACATGGTCATAATATTTGGTAGACAAAGGGGAACAGTGTGTTCCCATGCACAACACAATGGCCACATCTGTGTATGTATGTTGGCAACTGTTGTACCATGTCTTCCTAGTAGTCACCATACCTCTTGCACTTAGCACATCGTCACAGCTGTGCTACCTAGGCATCATACACTAAACTATCAGTGGCAAGTTCATGCGTTCTACCAGTACCTACCCCCTTGTGGCTGCTGTGCTGCCCTCAAATGCCCATCTACCTCATCGTGGGCCACCACCAAAATGCGGGCCATTAGGGAGGTCAAGGTTCGATGGGCACCCCTCCCTCGTTGGAAGGACATCCCCAGTTGGGCCTCTGCGGTCTTCAGGGCCCAGCATCTCAGGTCCTCACACCGCTACCTACAGTGGGTACTCCATCGGCTATGGAACCCCAGGGTCTGTACTTCCTTGGCGATGGCACACCAAATTCCCTTCTTCTGATGGGCGTTGACCTGCATGGATGACAAAACGAAAAAGTCATGTCCACATGCACCATACAAATAGTAGTGGATAGTACACTTCAGTGAAAGCAAGTAGGCTATCAATCCCATCCTCTCAACTCACACACATGTACAAATTATCATCTCTATGCATCAAAAAGCTTCACTATTTCACATTTCAGCTACCCCATCATTCACCACACCTATCACACATTGGTATTGCATTGGACTCACCTTCTCCTCTGGTGCGCCATATAGGTGTCCAAACAGGGGTAGGACCTCCTCCACTAGATTTTTCAGCTCCTCAGGGGTGAAGACTGGGGCCCTAGCACCTGCAGGACGTGGTATGATAGCTTCCAGAGGCAGTACACAGCAGCTCAGGTAGTGGAGGTCTTGCTGGCAGCAGTGTCAGGAGTCAAGTGAGCAATACCGCAGAAGATGGCAGACACGTCCGCGACTTAAATGTCAGTCACTGCCGGCAGGCATCGCCATTGGCCCAAGTCCACCAAAGGCAGCAATGTCTTCCAATGGCACTTTCCACCGCGGTAGTGACCGCATACCACCACAACGACTTCCACCAGCGGATTTAGGTCATTTCCATGTGTCCAGTACAGTAGGTCAAGCGGGTGCCATTTTAAGCACATCACTTGTATGGAAGTTTTATCATCTGTGTCATTAACTATACCCCAAAGTTCTGCCTAAATGTTTAGTTGTCAAATTGTGCATCAGTGCAGTAAATGCTGTGCTACTGGAGATAACAATGTACACCTACTCGGATGTTCCCATGTGCCTTGCAAAATTTGAGAATGTGAAACAATATATGTAAGACATGTCAAATCGGTTGGACTTACAACCATGTACAGAACCAGATGAATCTCTACCTGTAGTTAAATAGTTAATTAGGGGAATGAGCACCAAGGAAAGTCTCCTCGGGTTCATACCTTTGTGCTGTACTGTAGATATCTTTGTAACCGAGCTAGACAGCAGATATGTGTGAGTTGTGTATCAGACTTTACAGGATGTCTGCTTGCTGCATGTCGCATACTATTTTGTAATTTGTTCACATAGTTTTCATGCCATGAGGAGAGGACGACAACCATCAGTGTACCGTCCACTAGCAGACCTGCACGCCATGGAGGAGTGACATTGTATTTAGACACATCGGCTGAATCGTCATGCTATCATGGATCTTTGTGATCAATTGGAGCCAGATCTGATGCCTGCCAGTAACAATCCCTAGAGCATAACTCCCATCATTCAAGTTTCATTAGTGCTACACTTCCTGGCCACTGGGTCCTAACTGCAGAAATGTCTCAGCCCTGTTCGGTCTCGTTTTGAGGGATGTACTGTGTGCATTGCTGAAACACCTGGGCAGCAACATCAGGTTTTCCCAACGTGCGGATTTCGCATATGTGAAGGCAGAGTTTTATGCTATGGGACACATTCCACATGTGATGGAGCCGTAGATGGCACCCATGTAGCCTTAGTTTTCCCCGGTGCCAAAGAACATGTGTAAAACTATCACTCCATGAACGTTCAGGTGGTGTGTTTGGCAGACCAGTATATTTCACATGTCAGTGCCAAGTACCCAGGATCAGACCATGATTCCTTCATCATGCGCAACTGTAATGTCCCACTGCTGATGACACGACTCCACACAGGGAGAGCCTGGCTGGTTAGTAAGTTACAACTGAAATGTAAGTTTGCAATGTATGTCTCCAGCCATCACGATTGATGTCCCACATATATGTCTGTGTTGATCTACTAATTTGTTCCCAGGTGACTGGCTATCAAAGCATCCCTGGTTGTTGACACCAGTGAGGTGCCCAACCACGCCAGGGGAAGTCTGCTACAAGGAGGCCCACAGGAGTACAAGGTGTGTCATTGAGTGGACTTTTGGCCTCCTGAAGGCAAGATTTAAGTGACTGGACAGATCAGGAGGAGCCATCTGCTACTCACCCAACAAGGTATGTCAGATAATAGTTGCCTGCTGCATGCTCCATAATCTTGCCCTGATATGACAGATACCATTTATACCAGGTATGGGGGAGCCAGCAGAACCTGTGGGTGGAAATGCAGATTTGCCAAGTGATGAAGAGCCAGAGGAAGATGATGCAGGAGACTCTAGGGCAGATCTCACCAATCGGTACTTGAACTGACTAAAAGGTATGTGAAGCAGATGTAATGTTGTGGTTCAAATTTGCAACCTGAAGTAGATGGGTAGCAAGTCACCTCCTATCTTGCATCATCTGTGGGTTTGTAGATAACTCCAATGCCTATGAGTGAGTTGTGCCTGCTAACTAATTTGTACTGTGTACAGAACAGAGTGGTCACAGTCTCATGTATTGATATACCAGATCCAAAGTTACACTTCTGGACATTAATTCTCTGATTTGAGGAGTGCTCTGTCCCATCCCTCTTCTCTTACAAACACAGACATGCCTAGATCTTGTTTGGCTGATCAACTTTGGCAAACGACAGACAGTGTGAGAAGCTGATGGGAATTACAGACAGGCATGAAAAGCGTACACGGCTGATACCAGGTACTTTGAGTCTTGATTATGTGGAGTGTGACTGATATTGTTAGACTGCCAGGACACAGGGATGGAAAAGTGTTTTCCCGTCAAGGTCACCTGTAGGGTACATGAGGTTGTCAAAAGCCATCATTTGTGTCTGAATATGTGTCCTGCTCATGTGTAAATGTAGTAACATAGCCTCTCCCTGCACAATGGTAACAGTTTTATGTATCCTACCTTGGATCTAGCTGTCAGTGTGTTCCTACTTTGCAGACCAATGTGCATGTCACTATGGACTGACATTGGTGAGTGACAAGCCTACAGGTATGTGACCACTGCAAGTGAAAATTTCCATGTATGGGTAGATCAGTACTGATCTCTGTCTATACAATGGGATATGTATATTTGGAAGCTATGGTATTGGTGTGTGATAAGGCCTTGTTGGTAGAGTGGCATGACCCTAGCCACTATAATGGGTAGTTTAGCTTTATGTTCAACCTTAGAACAAAGAGAATGACTGAGAGTAGCACCAGGATGTCTCCTGTTAGCATATATTTTACTGATTGTGTGTAGTTGTAGTTTACAGCCTATTTTAAATCTGTCTTGATACAATCCTATTGTAGCGAGTCTCCTGCTGATGGAGTCAACGTATGGGGTCCATAACAATGGGTGTACAATACAAAGGGACATGATCAGTCTAGAGTTGGCATGCCTAACTACTGTACATGTTTGATAAATGAGACATGAACAGGACCTGTGTAAAGTGTGATTTATTGTGGAAATATAAAACCATGTGACCATAAACATTAAACACACAAAATGAATGGTGATAGGTTTAGTCATGGTGGGTGACATCATCAGGGTATCTGCTACACCATTTGGGAACACAGGTACAATGTCCTTGCACCATAGTAAAATGGAGATTGGTTACAGAACAGCCAATGGGGTGTATATGTGGCACATAAGGGGAACAGTTCAGGAGAGGTTTACTTCCTGGCAGTGGGTTTTGTCTTGCCATCTGCTCTTGTTGGATGTCTGGGTGGACGTCGATGTTTGTGGGGGCCTCCATTCCACTAGGAGCCACTAGGAGCCGCAGATGTAGGAGGGCCTGATGTATCATTGCTAGTGGAAAGGGCCAGATGTTGGGTACAAGACCTACTCAGTGTGGTATTCATGCCCCTCAGCACCCCTGCAATGGAAGCCAAGAGGGCATGTTGTGCCTGCCACTGCTGCAGGACTTTCTGGTGGTTGTCCCACTGCAACTTTTGGATTTCCCAAGACATGTTGATAATTTGGCCCATCATGCCTTGGGAACTTTGGTAGGCTCCCAAGACTTGGGAGATCGTTTCCTGGTCAGTAGTGTCCCTTTGAGAAACCATCCTCTAGCCCACAGCATTCCTTCTGCCAAGGTGAGACTTGGGTACCTGCACTGGGGGGCACACAATGGATGAAACAGTCCTTGGGAAACAGGTTGCGGAGAGAATGGTTGCCTGTGATGTAGAAGCAACATTGATGGGAGGAGTTGATGTGGGCAGGGTTAGGCTGACAGTCGTTGACTGAGCAGATGTCCTAGATGGGCCAGGTTCTTTGTCAGTGTCCAGACATCCAGGGGTGTTGTCCTCACTGGGGCCTTCATCCAGAGGGATAGTGGCAGTCTCTGGTATACTCTCCATGCTGACAATGGCAAGATTACCTGTGGAGGGAGTGTAACACAGTGTTCAGGTTACAATGGGAGTATTGCAGCAGTTGTGTGAGATGCAGACAGTGCCTTGACATAATCCCCAGCAATGACACTGACAGCTGATGCACTATGTAACTTGGTACAACATGAAACTCTGTTGCTTCAATTCCATACACCATGTTTTATGCTGGTAAAATATATTGATAGTGATAGAACAGCTGTTGGGATCTGATATTGTCCGATTGTCTGATAATTGACATCACTGTTCACTACTGTTACCTAGTGAACTGTCTGGCATGATTACTGGCACAAATAAGAGCTGCAGAATGCACAATGGTGTCTTTATAGGAACACAGTATATGAGTTTGCAATGGACATTGACCCGTATCTTGTTGTACTGCATGTACATCAACTCAGCCATCTGACGTTCTTAACAAGGTGAGTATATTTGTAGCTTGGGATCTTTGATCTGTGGTCATTATATATGGACACTCAGCTACAGCTGTGTTTTGCTTGGGATGTTAGTGTGTGTGAGCCTTGTACTGCTGTCAATGCCATGTACTGTTCCACACTAGCACAATCAAGATGGGTTAGATCAGATACTGGTTTGACATGCATGACAAGTAATATTTGGTGCAGTGTACTGGTGTTGAATATGTTGAGATTTTGCAATCTGGGAGTTGTAGTGCAATCACTAGCCAGTGCTTCATGTGCCATTTCCAAGGGCTGTGGGGCTAGATGTGTTTACTGAACATGTGGCATGCCAAGGAGGGGTATTAGGTGATTAGGAGAGAGTTGTAGTGGATGGAGTGTTAATTGGGTTGGGAAGAGTGGTGAAAAAGCATGCAGGACTAATCAATTGTGTGACATGAATGTTGTTGGTACTTACTAGACTCCACTCCCCCAAGTATTCTTGTAAGGCCATCAGGATGCAGGATGTTCAAGACCTTGTCCTTCCGAGATGCGAACTGTGGGGGAGGAGTTGGGAGCCCACCACAAGTCTTCAGTACTGTGAGCTGGTGCCTGGATGTGGTGGAACGAACCTTACCCCTGAGGTCGTTTTCCACCGCTTCCTGATGTCCTCCATTGTACGTGGTAACTGCCTACAGAATTGACCCCGTCGACTATCCTTTGCCAAAACTCAATTTTCCTGGCAACAGATGTTTGTTGTAGCTGTGCTCTGAACAGGTGTGGCTCTACCCTTACAATATCATCCACCATGAACCTCAACTCTCCATCAGTGAAACATGGGTGTTTTTGCGGGGACATGATAGTGGTTGTGCAGACGGTGTGGTTGTCTGCTAAGTGAATGGGTGAAGAGTTGGGAAAATTGTGAAGTGTAGGTGATGTGAGTGTGTTTCGAGTGTTGTGGATTGTGTGTGGTACTGATGTGTGTGTGTGTTAGGTATGTTGTGCGGGCGTGTGATGTGTCGGTAGTGAAGTGTCAATGGGTGCCTATTCTTGCTATTTGTAACTCTATGGGTTGTTGGTTGACTGTGGTTGCTTGTGGCATTTTGATTGTGGGTTGTGTTGGGGTATGTTATACAGTGAAGTGAGTAGGTGTGTCGGGTGTGTGGATGTGTGTCATGTGTGCGGTATTCAAACTATCCAATGTGGTGTGGTGTTCTGACAGAAGTGAGCTGAGACTGCCTCAGTTCGGACAGCCAATGGTTTTCCAACATGGAAGAAACGCAGTTGTGATTTGTGGATTGTAATCCAATGAGTGGATTTTTGTCGGGCTGGTGGTGCTGATGGTAGAACCGCCTCTTTTGTGTCTTCCAGTGTCCTGGCGGTTTCGAGAATTTGGCTATTTTTTGGCAGTTTTCACAGTGTGACTCTTAATACGGCAGTCTGATTACCGCCAACATGGCTGCTGCCACTGCAGCAGTCTTGCCAAAAGACCGCCAAAGTCGTAATGAGCCCCATAGTGTGTTTGAGGTTTGCATGCCTGTCTGCCGCTTGCCTGCCAACCTACAAGCATGCCTTCCTCTCTCCCCTCTCCCTCCTTAGTTTGTATCAATGTGTGGAAGTGATGTGCTGCTATCGGTTTTCCAACCTAACTGGAAGGATAGCATACAAATGGAGCGGTTGTATTTGCAGTGAAGAGCTGGAGCATTACTCAACTGGGAAACAAAGTCAGGAGTATTTTTTACAAGATACAGATTCATGGATAAGTACCCCTAATAGGATCTGCAATATTCTTTATCAGCTAGAACAAAATGTATTTAATGGTCAAGAAGTGCATCTTGCAATTGCAACTGAAGACCATAAAACTCTATAACAGCAGTGCCAGACAGAGCACATCAGAGGATTTCAGCACACTAATACTTACTTAGCTATTATGCTGAATGGCTTTAAAGGATATCCAGATAATCAGAGCTATTGAGTACCTCCTCGTGGACAGTGCTGAGTACTTTCAGATACTGTCTCAAGGTAGTGCAGTGCAATGTTGATTTTAATAATATGTATACATTTATAGCTTTTATGTGAAGTTGTGATGCTCATCAGTAGGTTTTTAAGCTATCCTTCCTAGAGCGAGATAATGGGAGTAAAAAGCTCTCTGATTGTTTTCAATGGTGAACAAATATTGGCACTAATGACTAAGTAGTCTGGCCCAAAGTTTTAGTAGCCCTGTGTCAAGCATGAAATTAACTGCATACAGGTAAATTTGTATTATATAACCCTGCCACTTGCCTAGCACAATAGTAGCGAGGATAGGAAACCACAATCAGTACGGTTCTTTCAATGATCAAGATGAATGCACTTTCACTAAGTCAGTTCTCTAGTGCACAATCATTTTCACTTAATCTGATACACACAAGCATTCCAAAACTAAACATATACTCTAACACATGCTCTTGTTTTAAATTAAACACTGATCCAAAAATCAAATATAATTAGTGTGCCTAGTTTTCAAGATTATTTTAGTGGTATTCACTCCTATGGCCTTATTAAGATGCCATTGCTTTGAATTTGTTTGGTATTCATCTGAAGCTGTAGATCAGTGGTTCAAAACTTGTGGTCCGGGGACCCATGGAGGTCTGCAAAGCCTCCTAAGGGGGTCCACTGCTGCTCAGAAAATTTAATATTATTAACAGATTAGGTCCCCACCTTTCAGTAATGACTCGGTGGTGGGTCCCCGGATTCCAATAAAGATTCAGTAGGGGTCCTCGGTTTCTAGAAATTATAAAGTGAGGGTCCACAGAGGTCAAAAGGGTGGGAATCACTACTGTAGATTATTCCTTTAACTGTGGGCGATACAACACAAGACAGAATGGATGACCAAAATCTATGACGGGTAAAACAACACCGACTAAACCTTAATCCATAAATAACTGAGTACAATCTGAAAACCTCTTGCTCCAGTTTAGCCTTTCAGAACTCGCTTCATACCTGAGAATATCCTGAACCAATACTGAAAATGCCAAATAGTTGGCCGTCATCATTGATGGTAAACAAAACCTATTTATGTACAACAAAACCACTGCTAGGGGTGACCAATATTAACTCAGAAGTCTGAGAAATGTGAAACCCTTCATCTCTTTTTTGAAGTAGTCCAGTTGCTATTATCCGCCAGTGTTGACTATGGATGCTCCCACCAAACCGGCATTAATAAAGTCAGACAGGGCAGACAGACATTTATGAACATATAATGATGTTTTCCCTCTCCCCTGTGCCTCTCATGCAGGCAGTGTGAACAGTACCCGAGGTTGATGTTGGTTTACGGCATTCACAGTGCTGCTCTGCCATCTGAACTAGATTTTTTCTCTCCCTCTTGATTTGAGAACAGTATTTCTTATAAAATCTCTAAAATCTATACATTGCGGTGTATGTTCTATTCTTTCAATTAACTCCCTGCTCAGTCAAAGTGAGAATTGTCTTGACATTGTATTGACATTCTTATTGTTTTTCTAAAATCATTTGTGGGAATATGTGAAGTTGTGGCATTGACAGGTATAAGGAGGAGAAATTATTTCTCTTTACCCTTGTGCTAATTTTTGGAGCTCTGTTAATGTTGTAAATTTTAAAATCACCCATGCTGTGGTTCCCTATGTAATTCAATACCTGAACTAGGCTTGTCTAATATTGGTATTATGAATCTTTGAAAAAACAGTGACGTTAGAAACGTGGGTAAATTATAGTGCCTAAGCAGGTATTTACTTAACCGGTCAACTGTGACAGGGATTTCCTTATTCCCTTTTCCAAGCACCATCTTTCCTTTTCTTCAATGTATTTATAGATATTGAAAAGGAGACCCAGCACATTGAAGTGTCCATTAATATCCACAACAATATCACATTTCTTAAAAAATCACAAAATTCAATAGAGTTCTTATGAAAACTTTTTGTTCTTTATTTATCCACAATGACAATATCTAATCCATCATAACCAACGCGTTTCGTCTATTGTCAGGAGATCGGATGGCGTTCTGCCGTGGAGCGCGTTACATACTGCAATTATGAGCCCTGAAGAAGTCCGTGAGGACAAATAACAGAAACATGCTTTTGTACTCTGTCTATTGAAGGAGAATCCCCAAGCCCAAGGAACATGTAGCATTTGTTAAAGCAAATTCCATATGTGCATGTTTTTTCAAAAACCTAATTCCCTTATATGAAGGCCATCACTGTCTTCAGAAATAATATGTTACCATACAAATTAACACCACCTGTATTTATAAGAAGAACACTATTTTATACTAACTGCTTATCTTTTAAGGTGGACCTTAGTCATTATGCTCCTAATACCAACTGTCTCACAATTTTTTCACTGATAGTTGAATGATTTCTGCTTTAAAAATAATTTCTTGAGGCATGGTCTAGTGGGCAATGACAGCAGACGCGCAAGGCTGAGCTCCTCCCACCCGCAGAGCCCCGGTGCCCAACATCATGAGCCCTGGCCCTGTCTGAAGCCCGGGGGATAATTGATCTGGCCGCAGGCAGAGACCTTTGCTGGGCAGCCCGAGATCTTTGGGGGGCCAGCACACCTGACAAGAAGCAAAAGCCTGCCACAGCCTGGATCAGCGGTACAAGTCAGCACCTAGAGAAGTGCGGCACAGGCTGCGGCGGGCACAACAGAAGATGCTACTGTCTTGACCCCTCAGACCAAGGTAGGTCCTGAAGCAAAAACGCAGAGCCAACCAAGGCACGGTCAGAAACGGGGTCTGTTCAGGCCTCCGTCGTGGCAGCAGACACCGCAACAGTCAGGGATTGTGGGAAACCCTGAAGAGAGTGAAGGGGGAGAGGAAACAACATACTCTTCCCTCTCCCCATACTAGAAGTACACCGGATGCTAGCAGGCCACCGGGGTGGGTGGAGGGAAAGCTGAGTGGAGGACTGTGAGACTCTGGGCTTGAACGAAATAGCCCGTGAAATAAATCTTTAACACACCGGGGGATTTAGTGCGGTGCTGCTGATGCCTGGCTACCATGGATTGAGGATACTGCATGATGAAGCAACAGGGTCGGAGAGAGGCCCCAGACGATCCTCTGACTATGATAACTGGATGTCCAGTTGAAACAGCCCACTGGCTTCTATATTGAGGCACAATGAGGCCCTATATTTATTGGGAACCAGAGTAGGTGAAAGGAAAGAGGACTTCTGAGCCAGGTAGAAGGCATACTGCAGGAACAGCGACACTCAGTGCCAGTCTGACTAGCAGGGCTCCTGGGACAGAGGAGCTGGTCCCCTAAGCCAGAGTGCCCAATACTTCAAGGCTCACTTTAGGGGCCATCCATCCCCACCCACACCTCCCCCTCCCATCTGCGTTTGGCCACTGAAGATGGTGCTGGTGACTAAAGCCTGACACACCATGGGAAAGACAAAGGCGGCGAAAGGCAAAGGACAGTACATGCCCTTAGAAGAGGATGGAGGGGGGCCCCCTGACCTTGGGGCCGGAGGAGGACCCCCTAGCAGCACACATTGCAGTGAATCTAGCAGCCATCAAGGACACCCGACAAACACTGAAGGCGTAAATACTCCAAACTGATCACAAGAAATTAGCGGAGAAAGTGCAAGAAACTGGACACAACACACCCAGTGGTACAGGACCTCACAAGACCGTGCCTGCAACTGGAGAAAGGGATGAATGTTCTCACTGATCACCTGGAAGACGCGAAGGGGAGATCCAGGGGGCACAATGTACGATTGATAGGAGTCCCAGAGAGCGGAGGGGCAGAACACTGAACTATTTGTGGAGGACTGGCTGGAAAAGACAGTGCTGCAGGGCCAGCACTCCCGTTTCTTTCCAGTAGAGAGAGCACACAGAATACCAGCAACAGTACCAAGCCCCTAAGCTGTCCCCCGGCCCATCATAGTTCAACTAATGAACTACAGAGATTCAAACAACATTCTTCAAATTTTGCGCAAACACAGTCCATGGCTCATTGAAGGACAGGAAAAAAACATCTATCCAGACTACATGACTGAACCAGAAACAAAGGGGTGCATTTACACCAGTGAAAAAGGTGCTAGGCTTACTAGACCTTAAATACTTCTGCATATTTCCTGCGAAATTAAGGGTGGTACATAAAGACAAGGCACAATTTCTATTCATCACACAGGAGGTCAGGAACTTTGGCTGGAAAAACAGGGACTATGGTTTGGCCTGGATAGCTCAATGGAGGAGGACACAGACTGGCAACAGCGCAAAACCAGGAACCAAGAACCAGGAAACAGAGAGGAGCGTTTCCCCAACGAAAGCACAGATGAAGGCGGAGCAGGAAAGGGTGGTAGCCGAGGTCAAGGACTGTGGAGATATACGGGACAAACATAAATGGAGGGCCATAGCACCGGAGGGGAGGGGAAGTGTTACGGGATCTGGGAGTTCAGACTTGGAAACAGAGGGAGAACATCTGCTGGTAATCATCCCGATGGCGTTGGACCACATCACCTAAAACCGACACCTTCCTTGGGGATGTGGGGGCCAGGGGTGGAGAGGGTGGGTACCAAGTCACATTACGATGGTCGCTGCAGCGCCCGCAAGGCCCACTCCTGCATGATTTGTGCATAAAATGCCTTTGTTGCTCTGGTTAAGGGCACACACATACAGTGAATTTGGGGGTGGGGGGGACAGTCATGTTCTGGATCATGGCAAGGTAGGATGGGGAGGTGACGTAGGAACAGTTAAATGTGACACACACACAAACAATTTACAGGACGGGCAGCGGTACACCAACCCCCCCCCACCAAATCTAGGGTCCGGACAGACCAAAATAGATATACTGAACCACAATGCCACAGAGGAAAAACTTAACCCTAGTGTCCTGGAACATCAATGTCCTTGGCAATAGGGCGAAGAGGGGGCTAGTGATTAGAGCTTTTAATAGATTTAAAGCAGATGTGCTATTCCTAGAAGAAACCCACCTGTTAGACTCCCACCACCATAGCCTGGGAAAGGGGAAATATAGGGTGGCATCCTATGCACAACATACTTCGGGTTCCAGAAGTGTAGCGCTCCTCATTTGGAAGTCAGTAGCATTTCCAGTCCTTCGCACATGGTCAGTGCTATACAGCTATGGTAGGGGAATGGGAGGGAAAGACAGTGGTGCTACTCAACGTGTACGTCCTGCCGGGCCTCCAGACGACAACTCTACAAAAACTTCCTCTTACCATAATTGGGGGAGATTTCAATCTAGTGCTCAACACTTGACGGGACAAAATGAGTACCAATCCGGAAAGGGAGGTCACAGTGGGGAAGCTAGAAGAATTTGAGCAGGCGCTAGGATAAGATGATGTTTGGAGATCCCTTCAAGGGCAGAAAAGGAAATTCTCTTTTTACTCACACAATATGTCCTCCAGACTGGACTACTTTCTGACATCTAGAAACCGCTGGGTAGGTTCTCAGAGGCCAAATATTTGGTGCAAGGGATATCTGACCACTCTCCTTTGAAGATCACCCTCATCACAACTAGCAAGAGAGAACTCCAAGGCTGGTGAACGGCCACATAGTGGCTGGTCAAAGCACTTGATAGGGCTAACAAGCTCTACTTCCAGGAGATCAAGGGCACTGTCAAAAGTACCTGCGATGTCTGGGAAGCGTACAAGGCAACAATGAGAAGTGTACTGATTGCATGCAAAGTGGGAGTTAGGAGAGACCGACTCCAACGTCTAGAGACGCTAGAGCATACACTAGAGACACTGGAGAGTGAGCACAAGACCCACTCTATGATGGTCCTTAAGCAAAGCTTAGAACACACGTATGAAGTATCAGGAGGTGGCACACCATGAGGTGAAGACCTCCTTCCTGGCTAGAGAGAAGCGTATATATGAAGCTGGAGATGAAGCCGGTAAACTGCTGGTCTGGCTAGGGAGTACAGAATGGGAAGGTATGCATGTCCAGGAAAATCAACTGGAGACATGGGAGACTATCAGAGGCAGTAAACACATTGCAGCAGCATTTGCAACATACATGGTGGCTTTTTCCACACCCAGGGTAGAGGCCTTCGGAAGAAGAGGCCAGAAGGTATGTCTCTGACTGCACTGTCAAAACTTTGAGCCCGGACCAGAGAGAAACGCTGGAGGCTGATCTCACAGAGTCAGAAATCAGTGTAATTGGCTCAAATGCAGGCAGGGAAGGCCCCTAGTCCAAGTGGCCGGCTAGCGGACTTATTTTACAAGAAAGTGACCAAACTGCTGCTCTTGATGTACTGAGAGGTCCTCTGTGCCAGGAAACTACAGGCAGACCTGCGCATGGTGAGAACTGTCCACATCCTAAATGTGAGTCCTACAGGACAATCTCCTTAAAATATGCAGACACCAAAATCCATGCAAAAGTACTGGCCAACAGACTGCGCTCTTTGATGGCAAATTTGATACATGCAGCTCATGCGGGCTTAATGCCTTATTGCTCTACAAAGTTGAATTTACAACACTTACACATTAATATCACACAATCCGACCCGGAGAGTAAGCCCTGGGACATTTTATCAATGGACGCCAATAAAGCAGTGAACTCTGTGGAGTCGCCTTCCCTATTCCTGCTTCTGGAATGGGTTTGGGCCCAAATATATCAACTGGGTCAAGTTGCTATGAAGGGAGTCATTGGCCAGGATTAAAGTAAATGGCTGCCTTTCGGAAGAGCTTTGCATCAGGGGGGGGGGCATGAGACAGGGTTGCCCTCCTGTATCCCTCACTATGTTCTCTCCCTTTACACTCCCTCTGGGAAGTTTATCCCTCACTATATTCTCTCCCTTTACCCTCCCTCTGGAAGGTTTTGACTGCTGCATTGTTTCTATTGCCACAAATGGAAATAAAAAGATTTCAAACAAAAAATACAGAACGCTCTCTATTTTCAGGTGTTCGGAGAATTTTCGGGTTTAGCGATTAACTGGGAAAAATCCCTCCTTTTTCCAATGGGAGTTGGAGGCAGCATACTAAGCTGCCACTACCTCTATGAGTGTAACCACATAGATTCAAATACTTGGGCATTTGGATCACCAGGGATGCAACTTCATTTGTACAAGCAAACCTCAACCCACTGATTCAGAGTCTAGAAAAGGATGTCTGGTGTATGTTACCACTATCCCTGTTAGGCAAGGCAGCCATGTTTAAGATGATCGCTCTCTCTCGGCTGTTCTATGTGTTGCAAAACAGCCCCTATGCTATCCCAAAGACATTTTTCCATTGGGTAAATGCCCTGATAAGGACACTGCTCTGGGCGGGAGGACAACCCTGAACAGGGATGAGGACCCTACAATGCTCTAAATCTGAGATCAGTATAGTGCTCCCTAAAACTTCTAGCAAAAACTGTGAGGTTTGTTAAATCGAAAGGAACATTTAATTAAAATACATACAATGCTTAAACGGACATGGGCTGGAAACCAACAAAGTGAGGCCCAAACGAAGATCAAGAAAGTGGACATCCTTATTTGAAGAGAGCTTAACATGCACATTATATTAATGAGTAACACAAACATGAGATAAATGATGAAGATACGGTTCAGTGGGTAGCAAATAAACAGAATGGGAGGAGGCTTCAATTACTTAATTTCAGCACATAAATTCACATCTCAAACAAAAGATATGGTTTGAAGGGAGCAAAACTTGGTGATATCATTGGTGCAACGACACAAGTATGGATATGGTTAGCTATGAATACAGCTTAAAGGAATATTCATACACTTCAAATCACAACAAAAACAATTAGAACCGTCAGAACTAATGTGGCCATCTTAAAACTACAGAAAATATTATCATTGTAAACCCTGAACAAGGACAAAGAATGAACTCTTTAGTTAGCAACAGATCTCTATTTGGGAAGAAAGAAAGAACAAAAAGTGTAACAAATTAGTAATTGGATGTATATAAGGAAAGAGACAAAACAGCGGCTTTTACAACAATCATTAAAAAAAGGCTTAGCAGGAGAAAAGGTAAGGACACTATAAAGATGAGAAACAAAAACTAATGCCATATTTATCAAAGGAGAGTAAGACCTTACCAAGAAAACTGAAGAAGCAGTAAAAACAAATCTGACAAAAATCAGACATTTGAGCCAAAATATAAGCAGGCAAAAAATAAAGCTTTAAGGGGTAGGAAAACTATTAGTAGAAGGATCAATAACAAACCAGAAAGACATCAACAACGTATTCAACCATTACTACATAGTCTTACAGAAATCTAAAGCAAAGATGGGCAGAGCAGAAATGAAGGTCTGCACACAGGAAGCTTCTGTCCCAGAAACAGAATCAAGAGTACACAGCCGTTTAGAGAATATAAAGTTTTAAAAACAAAAACAGAGTTTTCCTCAACCTTGAGTGTTGTTGCGTAAGTGAGGGCGCAGTGGAGCTGTATCATCGAATTGAAGCAGATAGTCACTAAGGCAGACCTACATGGAGGAAGCCAAACTGATTTGGATGATGTCTAGTAGGCACATCTATGAGAAGGTAGACAAATCGGGCAAGCTTCTCTACTGACTGGTCACCAGTGAGACAGCCCACAAAGTGGGCCCACAACTTAAACTCCCTGACTGGCAACTCATCAGTACAAATATTAGGGGGCTTTGCCAAGTAATGTCAGGCGCCATACTAAGCAGGAACTTTGGGAAGGCAGGCAGATGGGCTTCTTATTAACCTTATGGTCCTCTCAGACTAGAAGTGATGCAATAAACTTCCACCCTATTTAGAAAGAAATTTCCAAAGCTATTAGTAGCATGAAAAGGGGCAAAAAAAACATATCTTGACTGCGTTCCCACTGAATAAATCGCAATATTCAGATCTTGTCTCATCCCACTCTTGTCGGATATGTATGTTATGTGAATTTGTAAATCGCACTGTCACCTGCAAAAGTTTCAAGAAGTGATAACGAGAAGGTTCCTCTCACCCAACTTGGAGCTATCAACTATAGTGCCTATTCTAAAGGCTGGATGACTACATTTTAACTAATCTTTTTTTACAAACTATGAATCCAACGTATTTGCTAAAGTACTTGTGGAGAAATTATTGGTAAACATACTCCCTCCCTCTTCCCCCCAGCAGGCCCAGACTCTTTGAGACCCCAGGGCTCTCCTAATGATCCACTTTGAAAATGGCTCTGCACTCTGTACTGGCCCTTTCCATACATAGTGCTAACACGTATGGGCTTTGGGCCTAGTTTTCTGACAAACATGACACTCTCATATGTAGGACCTTGTGTGCTGTTCAGGGTCAACGGAATTCTTTCCTCTCCCTTACCTGTGCACCGTGGCGCCTGGCAGGGGTTCCCAGCTCCCCCTCCTTCTATCTTCCTTAGCAATGAAGCCACTGGCGACCTGGGTCAGATGTGATGTTTAGGGGCCAGGAATTTCAGTGGGAAATCAGGAAGGAGTGCTGCACTGCACTTTATACAGACGATGTGCTGCTCTTTCTAAACTCTTAACAGGATAACGGTCCATGGCTCATCTGAAAGCTGGAACTAAATGCAAAGGAGGCTAGGCTATAAGTCAATTGGCCGTAGTCGACCCTGGTCCCAATTAGAAGGGATTAGAGTGCCCCCACACCCCATCTGTGTCTGTACACACAGTTACAAATATACAAGTGTCCACACCACCCTTGACTTCAAGCTCATGTGGAACCTGAACCTTAACCTACTTCTGACTAGGGTGTAAAGAAATTTGACAGGATTGTTAGGCCTGCCATTTTGGCATGATGGGCAGAGTAGCCAGCTATAAAAGGCTATTGTTATCTGACTCTTGTATGCTCTCCAAACCTTCCTCCTTCCAATTCTCCTAAAGTGGTTCACTGACTTGCGAGCTAATGCGCAATCCTTCTCATGGGCCAACCACTCCCCATGAATTGCACTGAATGAATGTGTCCACTTGTACTAGCAGGGTGGTCTGGGAATGGCAAATGACTTCCTTTTACTAGATGTCGCATATAGGTAGTCTAAATGACTGGATCTTTGGGGCAGGAACGACATGAAGACTCTGAATTCCGAACTGAGCTGGCCCTCTCATGAGGGGACAAAGTATTTGATCTCATGGATGGAGGCACTCTGTCCCCATCCACCAAATAGTTGTGGACATCTGATGTCAGTTGCTTTATTGGGTTAGCTGCTATGGCAAACAGCAGATTCTTGAAACTCTGTTATGTAACAGAACCTTAATAAAACAATGCACGTGTGCCGGTGTTCGGAAGGTGGAACTTCATTGGCATCTCTACGCTAGAGGTTGTCTGTCAGGGCAATACCATGAGGACATTCTCTATGCTCCAAAATAAATTTTCAATTCTACCAAAACTTCGAACTGGGACATGTTATGAAACCCACCAGGTGTCCCTTTGTAAATCCTGGATCTTTACCCACTAGAAGTCAATGTGACCTGGAGTAAATTGGGCAAGTGGGGTGTTATCAATTCCCCTGATCGTCTTACTGATCTCAAGGGGAGGTGCAAGGGATTAGTCGGCCATCTGGAATAACGTGTTTGGAGCGGTGGCAAATTGGACCTAGATGTTAATTATTCCTGCCAAACTTCGCCTCATGCAACTAAAATATATGCACATGGTGTATTTACCTCCTCTGGGGCTATTGCATGCAGGTAGATTTCTTCCATCTCTCAGCTTGTGTTGCAAAGTGGAAAGTAATTTCTATCATTTAGTCTTGGACTGATCTGTGATCGCTCAATATTGTAGATAGGGTTTGCCATCTTAACTGGGGTGCTGAGGAGACCCGTTGACCTCTTACCACTTTGGATCTGCTAAGTTTACTGGAGTAACTAGTTGGCAGTAGTGGAAGAGAGTACCCTAGTGGGTATTGCCACTATATAGTGAAATAAGATACTGGCAGGTTCTGAAACATGAACAACCCCCACCCTCTTTCGTGGCCTGGCTGAAAGCGATGGATAAATGTCCAAAAATAGAGGAAGTATTTATAAAGTATACCAAGATGTGGGAAAGATGGTGGAATTTTTTGGAAAGTAAACAAAAAGAAGTATTGCCTTTTGCTGATTGAGTCACATGTTTCCTAAAATCAATAAAACCTGGTTTATAAAAAAAAAAAGTCAAAGACGACCTTCTGAACAATAAAGGGGTTGAGTTAGATGTGAAGCAGAAACTAGGATCCCTATTTAAATACGTGTCTGACAAAAAGAAGCAATCAGAACGTTTGTACCACCAAACCAGAGTGATAACATTTGCCAAGTTTGAGGGACCCGCTGAGGAAGTAACAGGTAATGCACTTCAAAAAATTGTGAACAAAGGCCTTAAGACCAAAGATGCCGAAAGATGAAAGAAAGAAGTCATATGGGACAAAAATATACATAAATATGAAGTAATACAAATAAACGTCTTAAAAGAGTTAACTGTAGAAGCAGGTCAGAATAAGATGTTGATAATACCAAGCTATTGGTGCACTTACGATAACTGACAACGCTTTCAACCAACCCGCGTTAAAATATCCAAACGAGGGCAGGATTGTAATAATAATCTGTTTTATATTGCTTCATATAACACTTTCAAAGTTTCTAAGAGCTGTAAACAGAAGGTGTTGCTGAAAGTTCGTTCGGCTGCACTAGAAAAGGGCCCACAGAGCTGTCAAGTTTCCCATGTCCAGGTTTTACTGTGCATTTTGGGATTTCTAGTCCTGAACGTTCTATAACATTTCGCCTCTGGCAACTGAAGGAGCGGTCTGGGGACTAAGAAAGCTAAGGAAAAGTTCCAAGGCTGCATTTTATTTTCAGTTAGCGCACCAAGGTACCAGAAGCCCGAGCGTTGGCATCTTTACGTATGAGGAAGAACCCTGTCCCCTACTGCCCTAGCCCAGCAGCTGATACCGATTTCAAAATACATAAAAAGACCACACACGTCCACAGACAGGGTAGACGCAGAAGAGTATTTCTGTGCAGTAAACGAGCCATTAATAAAGCCATGGTTTGGTTTGACGTTGGAACAGCCTTCCTCACTTGCACCATTGATCGACACAGCGTCCATCTTGCAGGCAGCGTACAGCGAGATGAAATTAGTAGTGGCGAGGGCTTCCTATCGCCAAGTGTTAAACAGAGAGAGCACAAGAACTGCTTTTTCAGAATCTCGAATCCACCACCGCTCTCGCCAAGCTAAACATTATTTCAAGCCTTTGAAGCCCATCTAATGGTATCGCCCACTTCCAAGTAACACTCGTGCAGTCAGGGAGATGCTAATGCACCGGCACTCAGGCCCCGGCGAGGGCCGCACTCTAGGAGGCAGACAGCAGAGGTGTCCGCGGCTCAATACTAACACCATTATGGAGGGTGTCGGCTTAACTGCTGTCATAAACACTTCATAATCACCCGCCTGCAGGCCCGGCCCGGTGAGTGCACCGCGAGGTGTCTAAGTGTAGGAAGAACAACGGAATGTTACAGGTCAGCGCGAGCTGCTCGGCGGGAGCAATGAACGGGGCTTTAAGTGATTCCTGTTTAACCAAACGGCTTGAAGTAATTCCCTGCGACGCAGCAGCGCCCGATGAAATGCGCAGAGCCGCCGCGAAGCACCGAGACCGCAGAACCCCCGAGTGGCCTGAAAAACGGCGGCCACGCCACCCAGGGCAGCGCCGCAGCGTTGTTACTGGCTTGCTGTACACAGGAACAACTCGGGCACAGTACTGGACATCGGATTAATAACATTCTGCGCTGCAGAAGAACACACCTGAAAGAATGTTTATTTTAAAGAAATGGACCTTATAAAAGGCTTGTATCAGATCATTGATGCCTCAAAGCACCGATAACACATTTACTATCTCAAGGTGTGCTATATATGTGTAAACAAACTAACAATTATTCGAGGTGCTGTAGTGTCATAATGCGTACCCACTCATGCGCCGCATCATCACGTCTTTTTGTTTTACTAGGGTCGAGCCTGAGAGTGCAAGCGCTAGCGCATGAGTCTCACTCGCCAGACTCTGTTGTGTCCAGTAAAGGGTTTGGAGCCCGCCTGTCGCCTACAATTTGTTGGTTTGTGTGGCACGCTTCTTTATAGCCTCGTAATTCGTCAAGACACGCCTGGCATCACTTCCGTTTCTCTGTGTGGAGCAGGGATCAAGCACTAATTGATTCAGCTTAATTAGGGCCTGTCCGCTGCTCCCCACGTGATCGAGGTACTATTTGTTCTTTTTAACTTCTAATGCCCCGCAAACAGAAGGCTTGTGATTGGCAAAAATGTGCCCAGCAGGACAAACAAAGGTGCAAAGTTTTATTTTTTAAAGCTAACTTTTTTTTTATTTTGCCAAGTCGTCTCTTCTCAGTTTCGATGCATGTTTTCTTTTGTTTTTGCTCGTGGGCGCTGTCATCAAAAGATGACAATTAACTTGTTCTAAATATGCGAGATATATTGCATTGCAAATATTTGTTTATTTTATGTTTGTCAGTGTTGTACATAGTCACAAAAACATTGGCAAATCCATTATTTTGCTGCAAATTGCCTACAATTCCCCTCACAGACCACAATCTCCCCTTCTTTGAAATCATATCCCTGCAACCATGATTGGACTGGCCTATAGGGCAATCAAGCAGTGCCGGACGGGCTGGCCTGAATAGGACTCGGAAGCTGCCAGCAGGCCCTTGCCTCAACACCGGTCATACACAGACCGACATTCATTTAGTTGGAAGAAGTATTTATTTTATATACTTTCATTAAAATCAAATACATTAATCATTTTTATGCAAATCACTCTAATTAACTTTTCTCTGCAAACCAAAATTAATATCAAATGAAATTCGTACTATTTACATCTGTAACCATAAATCATTTTTGACAGGATCCCTTCCTGTCCCGAACCTCCTTTGGACCACACAGGGACTGGACGTCACCTGTATCCCTACAAATGCCTGTCCATTCAGGCTGCCGCACCGAGAAGAAGAAGGCAGAGCCTTCTGGGGGGGGGAGGGTGCTTATAAGCCCCGCACTGGCACGTGGCGGCCCAAACCGGAATGGCTGGTTTTCAGACTTGCCCAGTATTAAAATTCCCCCCTGAGCTCTCCTTCCGTAATGCAGTCCTATTTATGGCTACATCACAGCACTCCATGCTGTGCAATGTAGTGTGGTTCAGTTCACAATATAATGCTCTATTGGAACCCGGCCGCTTTCTTCCCTGCTGCCCTAGTCGTGATCTACCCAGGGGTGAGTCACAGCCCATCCGACTCCTCGTGGTGGCCCACATTCACCTCAACATTCCGGGAGTTTCATTGCGTTGTCCATGACTTTTTAAGCAAAGGAGCTCATCGCACTGCTGCTGCTAAGGAACCTCAACCAATAGGCAAGCATAGGTATAGGGGCAACACAAACCATATACTCCAAAAGTGGAATGTGAATCACAATTGGACCCCAGACCTATGGGAGCTTGTAGAGGGTCGCTGAGACTGTAAGAAAACAGTCAGGGTGTCCAAGATACTCCACCCCAAGACCCTGAAAAGTAGGAGTAAAGTACACCTACTACCACAAAAGAGCACAATAGTCGTGATAGGGGGATTCTGCAAGAAGAACAAACACCAGCAGTGCACTGACAACGGATTTCTGGACCTGAGGACCTGCAAGGCAAGGGGACCAAGTCCAATAGTCGCGGGGGGCAGGAGCCCAGGAAACCCCGGATGAAGGTGCAAGGAAGCTGCCTCCGGTTGGAAGAAGCTTGGAGTTCTGCAAGAAAGAAGAGGACTAGGAACTTCTCCTTTGGAAGACGGATGTCCCACGTCATGATGAAGCTTGCAGAGGTGTTCCCAAGCAGAAATTACAGCAAACAAGCCTTGCTAGCTGCAAGGGTCGCGGTAGAGGTTTCTGGGTGCTGCTGAGGACCAGGAAGGACCAGGATGTCGCCTTTTGGAGGAGGAGACAGAAGGGGCGCTCAGCAACTCAGAGAGCTCTCATAGAAGCAGGCAGGACCCGCAGAAGTACTCCAATAGGCACTTAGAAGAAGAGTGAACCGGAGTCCACGGGAAGTTACAAAAGGGGGTCCCACGACATCGGAGGACAACTCAGAAGGTTGTGCACTGCAGGACGGAGTGCTGGGGACCCAGGCTAGGCTGTGCACGAAGGAAATCCTGGAAGAGTGCACAGGAGCCGGAGCAGCTGCAAATCACGCGGTACCCAGCAATGCAGTCTAGCATGGGGAGGCAAGGACTTACCTTCACCAAACTTGGACTGAAGAGTTACTGGACTGTGGGAGTCACTTGGACAGAGTTGCTGAGTTCCAGAGACCACGCTCGTCAGGCTGAGAGGGGACCCAGAGGACCAGTGATGCAGTCTTTTGGTGCCTGCGTTAGCAGGGGGAAGATTCTGTCGACCCACGGGAGATTTCTTCAGAGCTCCTGGTGCAGGGAGGAGGCAGGCTACCCCCAGAGCATGCACCACCTGGAAACAGTCGAGAAAGCCGTCAGGATGGGGCGATACAAGGTTGCTGGTAGTTGTCTTGCTACTTTGTTGAGGTTTTGCAGGCGTCCTGGAGCAGTCAGCGTTCGATCCTTGGTAGAAGGTGAAGAGGGAGATGCAGAGGAACTCTGGTGAGCTCTTGCATTCATTATCTGAAGAATTCCCCAAAGAAGAGACCCTAAATAGCCAGAAAAGGAGGTTTGGCTACCAAGTTAGGAGGATTGGCTACCAAGAGAGGTAAGAGCCTATCAGAAGGAGCCTCTGACGTCACCTGCTGGCACGGCCACTCAGAGCAGTCCAGTGTGCCCCCAACACCTCTGTTTCCAAGATAGCAGAGGTCTGGGCACCTCCCCTGGGAGGTACTGGTCAGGGGAGTGGTCACTCCCCTTTCCTTTGTCCAGTTTCGCACCAGAGCAGGGCTGGGGGATCCCTGAACCGGTGTAGACTGGCTTATGCAGAGATGGGCACCATCTGTGCCCACCAAAGCATTTCCAGAGGCTGGGGGAGGCTACTCCTCCCCAGCCCTTCACACCTATTTCCAAAGGGAGAGGGTGTAACACCCTCTCTCAGAGGAAATCCTTTGTTCTGCCTTCCTGGGCCAGGGCTGCCTGGACTCAGGAGGGCAGAAACCTGTCTGAGGGGTTGGCAGCAGCAGCCGCTGCAGTGGAGACACCGGAAAGGCAGTTTGTCAGTACCCGGGATCTGTGCTAGAGACCCGGGGGGATCATGGAATTGTCCCCTCAATACCAGAATGGTATTTGGGTGACAATTCCATGATCTTAGACATGTTACATGGCCATGTTTGGAGTTACCATTGTGACGCTATAGATAGGTAGTGACCAATGTATAGTGCACGCGTGTAATGGTGTCCCCGCACTAACAAAGTCCAGGGAATTTGCCCTGAACAATGTGGGGGCACCTTGGCTAGTGCCAGGGTGCCCACACACTAAGTAACTTTGCACCCAACCTTCACCAGGTGAAGGTTCGACAAATAGGTGACTTATAAGTTACTTATGTGCAGTGGTAAATGGCTGTGAAATAACGTGGACGTTATTTCACACAGGCTGCAGTGGCAGGCCTGTGTAAGAATTGTCTGAGCTCCCTATGGATGGCTAAAGAAAAGCTGCAGCCCATAGGGATCTCCTGGAATCCCAATACCCTGGGTACCTAAGTACCATATACAAGGGAATTATATGGGTGTACCAGTGTGCCAATAAGAATTTGTAAATATAGTCACTAGCCTGCAGTGACAAGTTTAGAAAGCAGAGAGCATAAACACTGAGGTTCTGGTTAGCAGAGCCTCAGTGATACAGTTAGGCACCACACAGTGAACACATATAGGCCACAAACCTATGAGCACTGGGGTCCTGGCTAGCAGGATCCCACTGACACATAACAAACACACTGACAACATAGGGTTTTCACTATAAGCACTGGGCCCTGGCTAGCAGGATCCCAGTGAGACAGTGAAAACACCCTGAAATATACTCACAAACAGGCCAAAAGTGTGAGTAACAAGGCTAGAAAGAGGCTACCTTCCTACAACTACACAGACGGATGTTCTGAACCCTCCCTTAGCAATGGAAAGCAATGATTAACAGGCTCCCTTTTCTGGACTAGCATCCCAGGTTACAATGACATAACAGATTACACCTCACAGTCTGAACCCCAACGACAAAGCAATGCAGACGGCACCAGTGTATGGAGCTATCTCAAACAGTCATCACTCACAGCAGGGGCTGGGAGACATTGGGGATGTTTTTGAGCAATCTATTAGAAGTATGTTGAAATTATTTTAGTCGAGATCAGAGAGCTGAAATCTGCACAAGCGCAGGAATTTGCAGCTCTCCATGAGCATCTGGCAAAGATTGAGGAGGGTATGTCCCAGGTCCCAGGCAGACTGAAGGAGGCGGAAGCCAGAATTTTAGATCTAGAGGACAAGGTTGAGTCAACGCAGCGAGAAGTTATCCACTTGGAAAAGAACAGGCGGTTTTCTGAAGATAAACTGCAGGACTTGGAGAACTATAATAGATGGTCAAACCTTAGAATCGTATGGGTGCTGGAAGGGAGTAAAGGTCCTCAGGTACCCAAATGGGTAGACGCTCTATTGCAGAAGGCAATGCCTGAGTTAGCGGGCGGTTTGACCATCACTGAGGACCACAGGGTGCCTGCTCAATGCCCTATATAATGCCTAGTATAATTTTGGTGAACTTCGCCGATTATCAAGTCAAAGATGCTATTCTGTTGAGAGCCATAGAAAAGAGATCTTCTCCAACCTCCGAGGGGTCTCAGTTTAAAATCTTTTCAGACATATCGGCACTTATGGCATGGAGATGGGGGGAGTTTTTTCAGGATGACTGATTCATTTAAAGCCAAGCCATATAGGCATCGATTGTCCAGCAGGCCAAGCTCAAGGTCTTGGTGTAGGCTCGATTTCATCTTTTTTGAGACGCTGGGGAGGCCCAGAAGCTTCTCCAGAACTTATCTAATCAGGCTGCTCTCTAACTAGTTAATTAGACTTTGTAATTGCTTCTCCCTCTTTGGGATAGAAGACGTGTTCAATGATTCATGATGATGCTTTTTTCTCCTAAAGGAGTGACTTTGAGCAAATGTGATAGATATAGAGAATGCAGTCAAGAAACGGAGGGTGCATGTACATCTTTGGTGAAATGTCCAGATATGCGGGGGGGTCTCAGGGATTCCTGGGTTATGAGTGTGGATGGGTGCAGTACCATGGCACCCAGGGTGTTTTGGGGTGAGAGGGAAGATATGCAGATAAAATTCTCCTCCAGGGGTGCACAGGGTGGGTGTCGGGGGATAGGGGCGGTCTTTGGGTTTTTGCAGTGGAAGAAATGGAAGAATTCAAATCTAATTTCTTGGTATCGGATGCGATTATTGGATATGGGAATATTTTGGCCAATGTGGAAAGGGCTAGTGGGGGTGTGAAAGCTAAGAAGTATTCTAAAATTAGCGAAGCAACAAAGCAGAGCTAAAGGGATGGCCCATTTAGGGGCTATATAGGGTCCACATCAGGCAGGGAAATATGGTGATCACTTGGTCCAACGGGTTATCTAATGATGCATTTGAATTTTGGTATGTTTTAGTATTGTTTTTCTCTGGAGGGGGGTAAATTGCGGCCATGGATCAAAGCATATTGCTGTAGCACCCTGCACTTTGTCAGTTTTTGGTGTGATGGGGGCTCCTCTAGATGCTATGCACTAAGGGTCACATGTACAAATATCAGGTTTTGCGACAAATGACCTACCTCATAAATATTCATTTGTGACCCCATTGGGAATGGCCGCACTCACAGGGATGGTGGCCTGCTGGGGGCAGCAGACCACCATGTCTGTGACTGCTTTTAAATAAAGCTGTTTAAAAAAAATAATTGAATGCATCCCGTTTTCCTTTCAGGAAAACAGGATGCATTTAACAAAAAAACAAAAAAAAAAATGAAAAGTGTTCTTTTCATTTTTTTCTGAGCTGGCAGTGGTCCCTGGGACCACTGCCTTTTCTGAAAAAATAATTTTGTATTATTCCTTCACAAACTGTTAGCGAATGGGTTAGCACCAATCTGAAACTGGTGCTAATTGCGATTGTTTTGTGATTGCATTCATGGTCACAAAACAACCATACAATGCACTGTGACTCGCAATTAGGAAGGGAATGCCCCATCCTAATTGCGACTTGCAAACCTTTTTTGCAATTTGGTAAATAGACCACTGTATCGCAAAATTGAGTAAATTCAGTAAATACACCACTGAATCGCAAAATTGAGTCCGTGCATCGCAAAATGCTTTTTTTTAGTTGCAAACGGAAAGAGCTTTGCACATCTGGCCCTTAGTCACCTTATTTATGGCGCAAACTGTTTTGCACATGTAGGAATAAGTTTGCATCTATTTTGGCATGGCACTTTACTGCTCGGTGGCATAGGTATGTCACTTTTCTTAGTATGCTTTGTCTATTTTTTGCATGAGGAAAGGTACCCCTAAATATGTAGCAGTTTGTATTCAAGGCGCATTTGAGGTGTTATAAAAAATATTCTAGCACTTGTGGAACAACGTAGCAGGATGGTCAATCAGCCAAAGTAAGGTATATTTGCACTTGCGCTTTCTTTCTTCTCAGTATAGGAGATTGATTACTGTTGTCAATGTTCTTTTTCCTCCTGGCAGAGCTGAGGGTACCTAGATGAAAGTATATAAAGAAGGTTTCTGAATTGTTACATGAAATTCTAATGGCTTAAACAACAAGTGTAAAGCTCGGGAAATCGAAGACTGGGTTAAAGGGCACTGACCAGATATTATGATCTTACAAATGACACATTTTCGTGACAAAAGGGAACTAAAGTATAACATATTTAAAAGATGGACAGGCCAACACTGTATCTAGTGTGCATGTGCTGCTCACAGGGGGGTGGCAATATATATGTATAAACAGATACCTCCAGTTTTAAGTCACCTTTTCTTAAACAGGCAAGGATGGCAGATGGCCTCTCATCAGCGGTCTACTCAATAATTCCAAAATAACTATAGCTACAATCTACGCTCCTATCCCAATGAAACAGCCCCGATGGCTGAGCTTTCCAAGCACTGTTACTCATCCCAGGTTATTGATTATAAGGGGGAATTTAATTTTCTTTTAAACTCAGTGCTATATTCCACTTCCCAGATGCGAAAACAGAACAAGCTGCGAGGACCAAAAGTCATGTTAGATTGTATGAGAAGTCTGAGTTTGGTCGATCTTTGGTGAAAAAAAATATGCGGAAAGGCCGGAATATTCCCATTTTTCTGGGAAACATAATTCCATCACTAGATTGATTTTTTTTCTACTCTCCCGAGAGTTGAAGCTAAGCAGTTATGCACATATTTTAAATAGTTTTCCGTATCACTCTTTGGTAGAGAGGAAAGTCTAAGGGATTAAGGCTGAAAGGCTTTGTGGGTGCTGGCACTTTAATAAAGTAGATCTTGAAGATGAAGAATGGTGTTAGGAGACAAACAGTGAGATAATAAGCTACTCTGAGGTGAATGAGAACACGGCCAGGGTATAAAATACCTTGGCCCCATTTAAGGCAACTATTTGTAGCTGCATGACCTATTGAGGCATTATGCACAGGACACAGCTATTAGTCTGCTGGACAGGGTTAGAACCAGCATTTGACCAAGCTTGGAGTATTTGCGCAAAAGAACCACTCACAATAAACAGGCACTTAGACCAGCGAGAGCACGTATGCAAGACTACTATTATGAGCGTGGGTACATTACTAAAGCTGCTGATCTTCAAAAGACTTATGAGGAAAGTTAATATGCAGACAAATTCCTAGCATGGCAAATTCGAAAACGCCAAGTGCAGAACACGGTCCCATCTCCTTCTGATGCCGAAACAAAAACTCATATTGTAGATCCCATGCCGATTCAAGAAAAAATCCTTAAACATTATGAAGTGCTATATAGTGTACAACAGCAGGTTGATATTGCGCGGCTCAGGTGTTTTTAACTGAGCTTTCCATTCCAAAGCTAGGACTTAGTCAAATCCAAGCCTTGCTAGCCAAAATCTCCCTCGAGGAAATCAAGGAGGCTGTGAAATCACTGGCTAATGGGAAAGCTTGTGGTGAAGATGGTCTACCAGCTGCGTCTTTTAAGAAATTTGCACCTTTTTAAATCCAGGACTTGCCAATTATACCATGAAAGGGGGTGAGGTTCCGGCATCACTTTACACTGCTATAATGATCAGTATTTTTAAAAAGGAAAAATAACTAAGAAAATGTTAATTCATGTAGGCCCATTAGTCTTTTAAATGTGGATTATAAGATTGTTACAAAATTACTGGACAATCCAATAAGTAGAATTTTAGGCTCTATTATCCATCCCGATCAGTGCGGTTTTATTGCTGGTAGGCAGCTATTTTCCAATACAAATATTTTGATAGAAGCATTTGACTATTTCTTTTTTTTTTTTCAAAAAGAGTTCTCACCCAGGTTCTTTTATTAGATGCAGAAAAGTAATTCGACCTAGTGTGTTGGGAAAGCCTTTTTGTTATTCTAAGGGAATTTGGGTTCCCCAAGAGATACATTCAGATCATACCTCAACTCAACAAAGGTGCAATATCCCAAATAAATATTAATTCTCATAACATTGGGGCCTGTGAGGTTACTAGGGGAACGAGGCAAGGATGTCCCCTGTCATCCATTCTTTTTGTGCTATTTATAGAGCCCTTAGCAACTGCAGTGCGGACGGACATTGAGTGTAGACTGCCAATAAGTGGCATGATCAACATTAAATTATATGCAATGATATAGCTCTATTTTTACATCTAAAGAGGGGTTTCAAAGTATTGTAAGAGTTTCAAGAACTGGGTGGGTATAAGGTTAATAAGCTAAAAACTGAGATTTTATTATGTAATTACACACTCAACACTTTACGTGCAGAACTTCACCCCTTGGTTAATCCAAGGCCTAAAACATATTTAGGGGTATATGTTACAGAGAATGTAAATGACCTATATGGATTGAATTATTCCCCTTTGAGTCGCAAGATGAAGACAATTTCTACAAAATAGACTGACCTACCACTATCAATAATGGGCCATGTTGCTCTGATCCGAATGTCAATTTAACACTTGTGTATTTTCTTGTTTGCTGCTATTCCGTGCGCTCTCCAGATGAAGTTTCTGAAGGAACTGGAGGGAATGCTTTCCGCCTTCCTTTGGGCCAGTAAGTCGCCTGGATTGGCGATTGATTCATTATATAGGCCAGTGAAAGAAGGGGGGCTTGCTTTGCCCAACTTAAGAGTATATTATTTTGCACATGGTTCAGATAGGTTTTTCAAAACCCCAGGAAAGACTGGGATAGACATTTTTTTTCTCAACCTGATCTTTCAGGAGTATGAGATTATTGACTTTCTGTGCCTCACAAGATCGCCTAAAAAAGATATATCTAAGGTTTTAGAGTAATCCCTAAAACGTAAAGAACAATGTGCAAGTACTATGATATCCTGGCCATCAATGGAGCCACCCACCTGGTAGATATTTACTTTTGGAAGCGACACCTATAAGATAGGTGGGAGTGTAATGAATATAGTAAGGTTTCAGATTTTCTAAACTCTGATACTTGGAAGGCTTGGGCCATAATAGAACCCTCTATTAGGAACTTTAAAACAATGATGATGTGTCCTACATTAGCATAAGACAGTTTTTTAATAATTTAGATTTTAGTAGAATTTCGGCCAGCCTGGGCCTGGTGGAAGACTGGATAGAAACTAGAACCCAAAGATCTTTCAGTAGCTGGATCTGTACTCTTAGACAAACGAAGGTCAATGTGTTATACCAGAAGGTTCAGGACAAGTGGCAGTCTAAAGAAGGTCTTCAGATTACTGAGGAGACTTTGAATAAGATAAATGTGTTTAATTTATATTTATTGAAAGGACCACATTTCCGTAGAATGCAATTCTATGCAAAGTGGCTACTTTATAGAACCACAACTTTTTTGCATAAAATTAATCATCAGGTACACGGTGCTTAATTGAGGGGGGAGTGGAGGGGAGGGGGCAGTAATTGGACCCATATCATTTGATGTTGTCCCAAAATAACCCACTTGTTATGGATACTGTTTTTGCCCTTTATGGACACTGTTTTTGCACTTTAGGGATGGATCAGTTAATAATTGCCCACACAGCAGTTTCGGGGAATTCACGTATACCTTTGCAGAAAAAACTATTGTTTATTATAGCTAGATCAATAATTCTTCAAAACTGGCGATCAGAAGTGATCCCGACATACCAACAATGGTGGTCCAAAATGCTACAATTCAAGGAGTTAGAGTATTGATATGTGCTAAAATCAGGGTCTTATAACAAATTTCAGAGATTATGTGAGGTATTGGGATGGGGGCGTGATAGAGGCAGGCCATCTCATTCTCGTAGAGGTAAAACTGTATAATCTCAGGGCAGCACTTTGAGACTTTGGGAAATGTGCAATATATAATTATTTATTGGCTTACCTTCGGGAACAAATTATCTGGTAGAGATAATATCTAGCCACAGATTCCTTACCTTTGAATTTTCCCCAAGCGTCAGACTGGATCTGGAAACTTTTTCATGAGCAGTACCCCTGTGCGCCGGTGACTTTGTGATCCCCTATACATGCGCCACCTTGGCACGCAGATGTCAATAATTTTCACAACTTTCCATGCCAAGAGAACGGAGCCATGAAGTGCACGGACACTGGTGTTTCCAAACTAGGGCCCTGAAAGGGATCATCTCAAACCATAGCAATTTGTCCGCAGTGGGGAGAGAAATGGGTGGGTCGGTAAGAAATCTGCAGTCAGATACTGTCTCTACTAGATGATTCGTTACTGAAGGTAAGTAACTTGTTCATCTGATAGAGACATCTAGCCGTGGATTCCTCACTTTTGAATAGATACCCAGCAATACCATTCTCGCAGAGGGCTGCAGACAAATTTCATGAGCCCTCAGATATTTTGCAGTTCCCTCCTGGACCATGTCGGAGAGATTCCCCTGATTCTGCACCCACTGGAACTTCAGGTCCCACTGCAGACCCTGCAAATGCCACCTGGCATGAGTTACTAGAAGGATGCAGGAGGCAATGAGGCCCAGAAGCCTCACAGTCCTTCTCACTGAAATCAAGGACAGAGGTTCATCAGTATCATAGTCTGAATACCCTGGACTCACTGCTCAGGAGGACAAGCCCGAAACTGCACTGTATACATAACAGCTCTGATGAAAGGAAGCCTCTGAGAGGGAGTCAGGTGTGACTTTGGCCCATTTATTGTGATCCCCAGCAAATGCGGGAGGTCCACCGTAGTCTAGAAGTGGGAGATGACAATAGCTAGTCGTCGAGATAGGGGAAGATTGGTACCCCTGATCTCGGCAGATGAGCTGCGACCACTGGCATCACCTTGGTGAACACCCGAGGTGCGCTAAGAAGGCCAGAGGGGATCACAGTGAACTGAAAGTGCTTGTGGCCTGCCATAAACCGCAGGTAATGCCTTTGGGCAGGCAGGATAGGAATATGAAAATATACATTCTGCAAGTCTAACACCACCATCGACTCTCCTCGGTCTAGTGCAGACAAGACATGAGAAAAAGTGAGCATCATGAATTTCTCCTTTTTGAAGGAGAGATGAGAACCCGCTCTATGGATCCCTTGGCCAGGAGAGCAGAGAATTCCTCGTGGAGCAAGGTCAAATTATCCTTTGTCATCAGATTGTATGTTAGAAGTATAGGTGGAGGGGAGGATTCAAAGGGGAGGGAGTAGCCCCTTCGAATGATCTGTAAGACCCACCTGTCCAATGTAATGGACTGTCAGTGGTGGAGATGATGGCGGATTCTCCCACCAACTGGACACCCATGAACTTTTAGGGTTAGATTAGGAGCGCTTAGAGGCTGCAGCTGCCACGGGGTTGGTGGTTGTGGCTGATCTCTGGCTACCTGACCCACAAGGTCAGTATGTACCACGCCCAGGCAAACCTTGGGAAGCTTGTGCAGGACGGTGGCTGGCATACGGTTGGTGCGGTGGCATCCCCCTTCTGTATCCACAAAATGGGTGAAACGCAGACTGGGGACATGTGGCCAATGAGAGGCCCAAGGACATGGCCATAGCCTGCGAGTTGTTAAAGCGTGCCAGCACCAAGTCTGCCTTCTCTCCAAAGAGACGAGCACCATCAAAAGGCATGTCCATAAGGCTTGCCTGGACATCCCCCATAAAGCCAGATGTCTTCAACCAGGCGTGACATCGAAGCACCACTGTCGATGATACCACATTGCCCAGTGAGTCTATTGTATCTGAACCACACCTGATGGTGAACTTGGCTCCACTTTCCCGACTTTGACCACTTGGGAGAGAATGGCCTGGTGGCGGTACTTGTGCAACCGTGTTCCACAGTGTGCAAGAGTAGCGGACCAAAAGGCATGTGGTGTTTGCCAACCGCAATGCCAGGCTGGTGGAAGAAAACATTTTCTTGCCCAAGGTATCCAACCTCTTGGATTCCCTGTCTAGGTGAGTGGCAAGGAACACACCATGGGAAGTGGAAGCCTGGATCACCAAGCTTTCCAGGGTGAGGTGTTGGGTGAGTAAAGATAGGTCCCCTGGGACGGAGTGATGGCAGTGGGAGATTGTCTTGTTCACAGGAGCCGCTGGGCTTGGACCAGGCTCCCAGCAGGACGTCTACAAGTGCTTCATTAAAGGGGAGCAGGAGAAGAAGCTCTTGGCTGGAGCACTTCCATCAAGATGTTAGCCTTGACTGCCAGCAACGGTAGTTTGAGTTCAAGGACCTCCGTTGTCCTGTTCACCACCATTGCATAAGATGCTCCCTCCTCTGTAGCCACGGTAGGGAGAGAAAACAAGCCAGTATCTGGAGAGGTATCCAGCACACTGGCATATCCCTGTTCCCCACACCATTCTATTGACTCCTGCCTTTCCAACTGATATTCTAAAGAGTTGAATGACCCCTTCCATTCTTTCACCATGCCTAGCCCTTCAGAATAGGGCTCAGGTGGCAACCTAGGATCCATGAGTCCTGTTGGTGCCAGAATCGGCGTTGATCGCCGGCGTTCCAAGACTTCTGGGATCAGAATGGGGCTGGTGCCACCAGTGGCACCAGGAGCATCAGTGTCAGGTCTGGCATCAGAGAAGGTCACAATGCCTAGACCAGAGCCAATCCAGGTCAAAGATCAGAGCCAGGGGGGCCCATCAGAGCAGAGGTCGAAGCGGCCGGCACAGAACCTGATGGGGCCCCCTTCAATCACGGAGCTGGTTCACTTAAATAGGTGGTGCATGACCTCATAAATCTCTTACGTGACTGGCGGCCGCTCCAGCTCCATAAAATGCAGGGAGGCGCAAAGTCGACCCAGACAATGGCTCCGCAGCACTGTGTCGGGAATGCCCATGTTCCTTACTTGTCGGATCGGCCGATGGATGAGAAGTCGAAGCAGGCTACGACTTATTATGCCTTTTCCCAGAGTGTCCTGAGGACTTCAAATGGGACGAAGAGGACTTTAGACTCCTGGAGTTGTCGTGCGACTTTACCCTCGATCGGTATAGAGACCTCTGAGGAGTCATGCAATGCGATGTCTCCTGCTGAGCTGCTAGCAGCTTCAGAGACCGCTCCCTCAAAGCCCTCAGTGCCATGGCCCGGCAGTCCGAGAACGACTTTGAGTCACGGTCATGCTCAAGACACCATAATCAGACCAAACGGGGGTCTGTAATCAACATGGAGCGCTAACAGGTGCCAAACGGCTTTAACCCTGTCTTCCTCAAAGACATCCTCAACACACCAAAAAAATAATTCAACAAAACGGCGAAAAAACTGTCGAAAATCGACAGAGGGGTAGCTCTTCCCAGATTAGCGCTAACTGGCAAGGAAAGCAAAGAACTGACAACAATGCGCCGAGGTGGCGCATATATAGGTGACCATGATGCCACTTCCGCTGCATACAAACAAAGCCACCTACCGGCACACAGGGGTACTGCTCATGAAACATCTTTCGGATCCTATTGGACTGCTGTGGGAAATTCAAAGGTAAGGAATCTACGGCTAAATGTCTCTATAACGTTTTCTGGTAAATGCTGTGTTATCTGTTCACCTACATGTAACTGCAAATAAAATGTCTGACCTAAAAATATACTGCCCTTAATTACATGTATGTATTTGATTCCAAATATACATATTGCTGAACTTTAAACACATCAGCATAATGTAAAAAGCTTGTAATACAGTGAGTGCATTGCTGGGAAATAGGTATGTTACTAGAATTGGAACCTGTGATATTCAAATTGCTTGTAGATCTCTGCAGAAAATACAATAATGCTTTGATCTAAATCATTATGATTTTAATCATGGCCAGCATGTTAAACACAAGTGTAGGCAAGTGCCACTTTTGGCATTATTATCCCCCCACACACATTTTGCCTAGTATCTGATGCTAACTTGACTGCTTGTGTGCTGGGATCCTGCTAACAAGACACCAGCACCAGTGTTCTTTCCCAAAACTGTACCATTGCTTCCACAATTGGAACACCCCTGGCACACAGGTAAGTCCACTGTAAAAGGTACCAGTGATACCAAGAGTTCCGTGGCCAGGGAGAGTCCCAAGGGGCTGCAGCATGTATTATGCCACCCTAAGGGAACCATCACCAAACACATGCTCACTGTCATTGCAGCTTGTGTGTGCTGGTGGGGAGAAAAAAGTAAAGTTGACATAGCATCTCTCTCTGGGTGCCATGCCCACAAACCACTGCCTGTGGCATAGGTAACTCACCCCTCTAGCAGGCCTTACAGCCCTAAGGCAGAGTGCACTATACCATAGTTCAGGGCACAGCTGCATGAGCAATATGCCCCCTACAATGTCTAAGTCCACTCTTAGACATTGTAAGTGCAATGTGGCCACACTGACTACATGGGCTGGGAGTTTGTCATTACGAACTCCACAGCTCCATGATGGCTTCACTGAAGACTGGGAAGTTTGGTGTCAAACTTCTCAGCACAATAAACCCACACTGATCCTTTGTTGGATTTATTGAAAAATGCACACAGAGGACATCTTAGAGATGCCCCCTTATCTCACCCAATCCTCTAGTGTAGGGCTGACCGACTGTGCCACTAATAGACAAGTGTCTGACCCCATGGGGTGAGAGCCTTTGTGCCCTCTGGAGTCAGGAACAAAGCCTGGTCTGGGTGGAGGTGCTTCACACCTACCTCCTGCAGGAACTGCAACACTTGGTGGTGAGCCTCAAAGGCTCCGGTATACTGTCACACTGCCCCAGGGCATTCCAGCTTGTGGAGATAATCGCCCCCTAGGCCAGGCCCCACTTTTGGCGCCGGGTCCATGAGAAAATTAGTTAACACCAGGAGGAATGTCCACCCCAGCTGGGATCACCCAAGTGGCTAGAGGTGAACATCCTCCTGGCAGAATACTCCTTCTTGCTTTGGAGGGTGTTATCTAATAGGGTTAGGAATGTGCCCCCGTCCCCAAAGGAAGTGGACACAGGAAGGGAGTGGGCTCCCTCAGGGACAGTAGCCATTGGCTACTGCCCTCTGATCTCTGTAACACCCCTAAATCTAGTATTTAGGGAAAACCTTGAACCTTGCTCTTCAGATTCCTGCCAACCTGAAAAGAAGAAGAAGGACTGACAAGCCGCACCAGCAGAGAAGACTTCAGACGACAACTGACTTGGCCCCAGCCCTACTGGCCTGTCTGCACCTACAAGAATCCTGCTACAAGAAGACGATTCGTCCTGTAGGACCAGCAACCTCTTCAACCCCCTGACGCCTGCCTGCCTTCCTAAGGACCAAGATCTTCTGAGGACAACGGCCCTGTCCACAAAGAAACCTCTAAGAAGGACTCCAGAGCCTCCTCAGATCCGCAAGTCCTGCTAACTTTGCACCCAATGCCCATGGCGCATATCCAGGTGGCCCACCAGTCCAGAGAAGGTCCTCAGACAATTCTGACCTCGAGTCCACCCTTGGGTTGACCCCGCCTGGACAACACAACAATGCCTACAGCCTAAACTCAGAGGACCCCCTTGACCGCGACTGGCTCACGTGAAGATTTCCTGACACCCAAAAGTACCCTTGCCCCCGCAGCCCCCTGACTTGGGGAACCAAAGCGACAGTCCAGCAACGTCCAATGGGCTCTCTGCTTACCTGTCCAGCAGTTGGTTTTCTTCAGTCGACTCCATGGACAACGCCTGCAGGATCTTTCTGACCTGGGGTTCCCTCATTGAAAAGCATTGGGCGCCCAACGCTGTGTAGCACCCTGCACCCAGCTGCCCCTGTGCCATTGAGTGTGTGTGTGTTTGGTGCTGACCTGTGGTCCCCCCCCCCAACCCATGTTGATCTAAACCCCCCAGGTCTGTGCCCTGAAGTTGTGGGTACTTACCTGCAAGCAGTTTCTTTCTGAGCGCCCCCTGTTTCTAATAGGATTCCATTGGGCGCCCAACACCAACTTTGCCCTCTGCATCCGGCCTGCCCCATGTTGCTGGTGGTGCACCCTTGGTGTCTTCCTAAACTCTGCCCTGTGGACACCTTAACCCTGGAAGACTGGGATCGTAATTCAAGTACTTACCTGTGAATTGTGTTGTTGCTTTTCCTCTGCTAGGACTGTTTTACTTTCTGTGAGAAACTGCACCATGTCCACTACTGAAACTGAAAAGTATTATTGACCTGTAAACTGTTTTATCTGTGAATTCTAAACAAAGTGCATTTGATACTTGAAAGTGATGCATTGGTGAAACTGTACTTACCTGCATCAAAGATCCTTTTGGTTCTAGAAATAAAGTAACAAAGTATATTTTTGATACATAAAACATTGGCCTGGAGTTAGTCATTGAGTGTGAGCCTCATTTCTTGACAGTGTGTGTACAACAAATGCTTAGCACTGCACTCTAACTGCTTGACCACACTACCACAAAAGAGAGCATTAGTATTATCTACTTCAGCCTCTGGGGAACCCATGGACTCTGTGCACACTATACCTCACTGTGGTATACTATATACAGAGCCAGGTTCCTACATTGGTTGATCAGCGGTGGGGTCTACGACTTTTCATTTCCTGGACTACTCAGCCAACATCTGATCACACAACTAAATTCCAAAATTGCCTTTAGGTTCAATTGATATTTGAACTGTCAATTTTTCCAAATTTTTTAAAGTCCTGCTAGGGCCTTGTTAAGTCCCCTTTAGCATTTCTTAAAAAGGTACAAAAAGTTATTATAGTTAGAGGTAAGTAACTAGGGATAGTTTTAGGTCCTAAAGGAAACCCCCAACGTTAGCAACATAATGAACAGCTCAGAGGACATGGTTTTGGAACTCGACCTGACCCCTTACCTCCATCTCAAGTTGAGAGACTTATGGTCTCTCTGCAGTCTCAAAAAGAATAAAACAGGTTCCAACCCTACCAAGATCCAGCTCGATGAGCTCTTGGCAAAGTATGCAAAAGAATGCCCCTACCGAGGAGGATGATCTCCTCTCAGTTGGGGAAGAAGTCAGAGATCAGGATGCTGACCTCCCCCTCCTAAAGTAACTAGAGAGGACAGGGCCTCAGTGCCCCTAACCCCAAGGTTAGTGCTCACAGGATCTGGGTCTCCCACAGGGGAGTCTGGTTCCTCTGGGAACACTGAGGACAGCCTCAGTGAAGAGGACCTCTTTTTAGCAAGGATGGCCAAAAGACTAGCTTTAGAGAGATATCTCCTGGCTATAAAGAGGGAGAGAACAGAAATGGGCCTAGTACCCATTAATGGTGGCAGCAACCTGATACCTAGGGAAAGAGAGCAATCTTGTGACCCTAAAATCCCCAAATGTATTGTCCCCAAGTATGGGGATGGTGATGGCATCACGAAATAGTACACCGCCTTTGAGAGGGCCTTTGGGATGAGGAAAGTGAAAAAGTCTCACTGGGGAGCTCTCCTTTGGGAACAGTTCACTGGTAAGTGTAGGAATAGACTCTTCATACTCACTGGAGCATATGCCGAATCCTATGAACTTATGAAGGCTTCCTTGATTGAGGGCTTTGGACTCAGAATTAGGTTCAGGGGGCACACAAAACATCAAGCCAGTCCTGGGTTGATTTCATAGACTACTCAGTAAAAACACTAGATGGGTGGTTAATTGGAAATGAAGTGTATGACTATGATGGGCTCTATAATTTGTTTATGAAAGAACACATCTTAAGAAACTGCTTTAATGAAAAGTTGCATCAATATCTGGCAGACCTAGGTCCAATTTCTCTCCAAGAATTGGTAAAGGCGGCAGGCCATTGGGTCAATACTAGGGTGACCAAGACTTCCACTTGGGGCGACCACAAGGAATGGGTTACTAAGCCTCCCCAGGGGAAGGGTGGTGAGATACCTAAGGATAAAGGTAAAGAGCCTTCTAAAGGCCCCCAAAACCTCATCAGAAGGGTGGGCCCTGAACCTCTTCATGAGTACAAAGGTAAAAACTTTGATCCCAAAAGGCCTGGTGTTTTATTTGTAGGCAGAATGAACACCAAACTAGAGACATGGCATGTCCCAAAAGGAATCCCTCCTAGTACTGCACCAGCTAGTCCTGGTTTAGCCAGTCTCCAGATGGGATCTACAGTGTGCCCAGAGAAAATCAGGGTTCACACTGAAGCTATTTTAGTCTCTGAGGGTGGGGTAGATGTTGCAACCCTTGCTGTCTGTCCCCCCTAATATGAGCAAATACAGACAATACCCCTTGATTAATGGGACTAGAGTAGAAGCCTTGAGCGATTCACGTGCCATTGTCACCATGGTGACAAAAAAACTGATTTCCCCAGGACAGTACTTGGCCGGACAAACCTATCCAGTTACTAATGCCGATAATGTAACTAAGGTCCATCATCCCATGACTATGGTGACCTTTGAAAGGGGAGGGGCTACTGGCCTGAAACAGGTAGTGGTCCCCTCTGAAATCCTAGTTGAATGTCTGCTAGGGATAGACCTGGAGTCTTCAGCATGGGCTGAGCTAGTATTCAAAAGCCATGCTGAGAATCTCTGAGATGGTGTGTGTAATAACCAGATCAGGAAGCCGAGCACAAGGTGAAAAAGAAGTTTTTGAGCCTGGAATAATGGCCCAACCTTCCGAGAGGAAAGGCAAGAAGACTGGGGGACCATCTTATGTACAGCAAAAGGCACAAGACTTCTCTTCTCAGGAAGAAGGCTTAACAAATCCAGAGGGAACTGAGCCCATGGAACTTGAATCTCACCAGGGTGAGCTCTTGGGCCTAGGGGGACCCTCTAGGGACCAGCTGTGCCAGGGACAGAGAACCTGTCCCACTCTTGAAGGCCTATGACAGCAAGCTGCTGCACGGAAAAAAAAGGAGATGTCAGTGGCTCCCACAGGGTCTATTGGAGAAGTGAGGCCACAGACCCCAAACCTAGTGCCACCAGGAGAGTGGTAGTGCCTCAGCAGTTCAGGGAATTCATCTGCACACTAGTCCATGACATACACCTAGCTAAGAATCTGGGCCAAATTAAAACTTGTCAGCCATTTCTACTGGCCCAACATGTCACAAAAGGAGGTGAAGGAGTTGTGCAGCTTCTGTCTCATCTGCCAAGCCAGTGGTAAGGCGGATGGCCACCCAGAGGCCCCCCTAATTCCACTACCAGTGGCTGGGGTTCCCTTAGAAAGGGTTGGTGTGGACATAGTGGGTCCACATGAACCACTCACAGCCTCGGGAAACCAATATATACTGGTAGTAGTGTATCATGCTACCAGGTATCCTGGAGCAATTCCCCTTAGGTCTACTACAGCCCCTGCAGTAGCCAAAGCCCTCAGTGGTATCTTTAAAAGGGTAGGGCTTCCTAAGGAGGTGGTTTCTGACAGAGGTGCCAACTTCCTGTCAGCGTACCTGAAACACATGTGGAATGAGTGTGGGGTGCCCTACAAATTCACCACACCATACCATCCACAAACCAATGGACTTGTTGGACTGGGAGTTTGTCATTTCAAAGATTCCAATACTAATAATGTATCTTGGGTATGGGACCAGCTACAAACATAAATAACTATTTTTTAATAATTATTAAAAATCCAATTCAATGATGAATTTGGATTTTAATATTAAGGAAACATAACCTTTGGAAAGTTACAGTGTCCCTGCCTGAAGTTCCTGGAGGTTAATTTGCACTGACTCCAACTTCTCCCACCATAAGCAGCCTTGAATAGGTACTAAATGCTTCCCATGCGCTAACAATAGGCTGACCTCAACGGGCAGAGAGGATTCTTTTGAGCTCCATAGAATATGCAGGGTGTGGGCACCCTTTTCGACACTACAGTGTCAACGTCTGCTTGAGTGTCAAATCCTGATTGACAGGTCAGCTCAGTTTACATAAAACATTCGGGGCACATTTGAAAGAGAAGAGAACAAGATGGCAAGACAATAAGCGCGGTCCACTGTCTGGTTTCCGAAGGACTCTGCTTTTGTCCTACCCAAGATGTCTGTCTCTGGGTTTTGTTGGGGGTACAGTGACTGCCTCAAACTGGATTTTACTGCTGATGTGGGGGGAACACTAGCATTACCATATTACATTCCCCACATACACTCACAGCCCTCAGAGCCCATGCTGAGTGTGACTGAGGACTTTCTGCATCTTGAAAATCCGCAAAATGAGTAGGGTTGAAGCTGAGAAATTCTAGCCCATAGGTTATGGCGTGCCCAGAAGTCTTTCCATATGGCACCTCCAGACACTCATTTCAGAAACCTTTCTGGACCTGCAAAAGAGTACTGAACCTGCTGTCTGTGACCTGAGAGGAGTCCTGAAGGACGAGACCTTCTCCTTCTTGTACCCAGGACAAAGAAGTAGACTATAAAGTTCAGTAGGCGGACCTCCTGTGTGGTTACACAAAGCTGCAAGAGGCCTTTTCCTAAAAGTATCCAGCTGACCATTGGCTACTAGGCCTGAACTGGGCTGTGCTGTTGACCTTTGCCTAACATCTTGTGAGTCTTCGAAGTGCCTTTACAGAGGTGGATTTATAAAGAGTATAAGTCAAAAGGTAAAATCATTGACATGGTTGGTGTACACGACCCACACTCCATCACAGTCATCCTCAAATTGCACCTGGGTCACGGTCTACTGTAACCATAAACTATCATTGGCGCTTTTTGGTGCCATTTTGTCTTAAACATTTAATAACTCAAATCTATGGTTCCTTAAATCACATTTTAGTCATTTTGGTGTGATTTTCTTTGATACATTTTACTTTCTTTTTCTGGTTCAATTTGGGATTAGTATTGTTTTAATTTTTTGTTTTGACTTTATTACTTTTTTTGTACCGCATAAATACCTAACACATTGCTCTAAGTTAAGCCTGTCTGCTCTGTGCCATAGCTACCAGGGGGTTAAACTCAAGTTACTTTAATGACTCGGAGGGTTTACCCTGACAAGGTTTGTGATAATTCCTTGAGGTGGATAGTGACCCACCCCAAGTGATATCCTCTTTTTTACAACTTGACATGCAATGTAACACTTATCTGTGTATTAAAGTAATTGAGCAATGGTACAGGAGTGCGGAATCGCTTCTCGGCCTATAGTCTAAAATCATGTGTAGTATGTGTGCAGTTTAAAGTTACATAAATGCAGTAACCCATCTAGTAGTTTTGTAGGTTTGTGATGTTAGGTTTTCAGTTGGTCTTTGAAAGAGTCTAACTAACGATTGAGCTCCATACAATCATAACAAATAAAACAGATATTATCCAAACGGTAAGGTGAAAAGAAGTAAAATCAGTATAACTTCTATAAAACAGATGTTTAGCCACATTAAAAAGATAACTTAGTTTACAAATTACATTAACTTTTTGAATCAGAGTGGTGGAGAGGATGTAAGCTTGTTGGTAAGTTTAAGGGGACCATTTTTTTACTCAGCAAATCAAATGCTCTATGAAAATATATTTATATATACAGGGCCCTCATAATGACCATGGTGGTAAATACCGAATACCGCCGTGCTGACTGCCGCCAGCATACCACCACATTATGACACATACATACAAAACCAACAGAAAACAGCCACAACCCCAAATTCGCCAGACCCACTGAACGTGCTAAACTGTCTGTAATACCACCCATACCATTACACCACAATACTACACCCACCAAATAATGACCTACCAATCACCACAGCGCACATTAAAAAATGGTAAACCATTGGCGGTTAACACCGCCGCGGCGAAGGCCACCCAAAGACAAAACAAGACAACATTGGCCAGAACAAAAAACCCACACCTGACACAATTACACCCACCCACCAACAGCACTATAAAAACACACACCTACATCACCCACAATCCTGTGCGAACACGAAAAGACCGCAATAGCTAGCCACGCAAATCACAGAGACAACTACACACATACACACCACAACTGCCCATTCATCCGTCATGCACCACACACCCCACACCCCACCACATTGCTCAACACCCTCTGCACAACACACACACCACACAAAACCCATGTTCCCACAAAGCCACCCCCGTTTCACTGATGAGGAGTTGCGGGTCATGGTTGAGGAAATAGTCAAGGTAGAGCCACAGCTGCTTGGAGCACAGATCCAGCAGATATCCATTGCCTAGAAGATGGAGCTATAGCAGATCGTGGACCGGGTGAATGCCATGGGACAGCATCCACGAACAAGGGGCAACATCAGGAAGAGGTGGAACGACCTACGGGCGAAGGTACATTCCATAGCAGCAAGGCACCAGCTTGCTATCCAGAGGACTGGCGGTGGACCCCACTTCCTCCCCCACAGCTGACAGCATGGGAGGAGCAAGTCTTGGCAATCCTGCATCCTGAGGGACTCACTGGAGTTTTCGGAGGACTGGACACTGGTGGGTCAACATTGCTACCTATCACCCCCCCATACCTGCATGCCACCACCACCCCTCACCCTAACACCCATCACTCCACTCCATCCCACACAGTGCACCACCACTATTAACAAGCCTAGATGCCAAGCCCTGCATGCTATAATCACTGCATGCACATCCCTTCCAGCCCTGCATGTACACCCAACACCAATGCATGCACAGCATGGAGAATTAACAATCCCACAATACATCGCCATACACAAACAAAGGTGGCAGGGCAACAGCAACAATATAGGGGAAGCTAGGGATGCAGAATATGTCACAGACATGTAGCAAATCACACCACTTATATCCCCACAGGTGCCCCAGCAATGCAGCGGCGCAGAGGTGCCACGGCTACCCAGTCCCCCAGTGAAGACAGCAATTCTGGACTTCTGGATCTGGATGAACTCCCTGGCCAATCAGGGAACACTGGTCAGTTGGCTACCCCAGTCCACACTCAGTTCACCACAGGCCCCTCCCCCGCAGTATCCAGCACCACAGCAGTCACCCAACGTCCCCAGACCTCTGTCCCCAGGACAAATCAGCAGGGTGCTCACTTGTACAGGGAACCCAGTCCACACCTCACAGACAAGACAATGAGGGTCCTGGGTTCAGTGGCAGTGGGCACACCATTAAGGGGACACTTGGAGGACAGCTGTGCGCCAGGGGGAGGACAGGCCCAGGGAACCAACAATCTAGGAGGCACTCACTAATGTCCTGGGGGCTTACCAACAATCCCAGGACAAGATGGGTCAGGTGATGAACATCATGCAGGAGAACCAGTGGCTGCAGGAGGAACACCACCAGGAGATCAAGAAAGAATTGCAGGCCCTGAACACGCCATGGCCTCCATTGCAGGGGTGCTGGGCAATATGGCCAATGTCATGAGGGAGTAGACATCACATCAGCGGGCCTCTTCCACTAGCCAGTCAACTGACCAGCCCTCCACATCTACTGCAGCTAGTGGACAGGAGGCCCTGCCACATGACCCACAGGCCACCAGCACCCCTCCTCCTGCAGAAAGTGAACCACCCCGCAAACGTTCCCTGTGACCCAGACAGACACCAGAGACACGTGCCAAGACCAAGACCACAGCCAGGAAATGAGCCCCTCCTGAATGTCCCCCTTGTGTTCCACTGTGTCGCCTTGTCCACTTTGAACTGCCATTGCTCCCCTTTGTATGGCCCCTTGGACACTGGACCTGTGCTATAACCAGACTGGACCACTAACCTATACTATTCCCAACTATCACCCCACTCTATTGCACCTCCCATTGTAGAACAATTTTCAATAAACACCCTTGGACACAACTTGAGTAATAGTGATTTTTCTACAGGTAATGTACAATGTAATGAACTACAATGAACTGCATGATCGTGTGTAAATGTCCAGTAAGATGTTGATCCATCCAACAAATGTGTCTCAGTTGTCTGTACACACCACAGCAGTACACTGTTGGAACAACACCAACATCAGCAATAAAGGAAGGCATAGGTGACAGTCAGGTGGGATGCAAAGGGAATGACTGGCATTAGGCTGCAGTCACACAGTACAAAACTAAAATGTAGAAATGTTTAGTTCAACAATCTTACCATTGTGTCATTGGAAGTACTGCTGGTTCAAATGTGACCTGTTGTCCACATCCTCCTCCTACTCACTGTCCACTGGTGCCACAGCTGCATTGTCACCCCTCTCCTCCTGCAGGTAGGGTACATGTCGTATGAGGGCCAAACTGTGCACAGTGCAGCATTCAACAACGATTCTGCAGACCTTCTCAGGGGAGTAGCATAGTGATCCACCTGTCAGATGGAAGCACCTGAACCTAGCCTTCAGGACCCCAAAGGTCCTTTGTACAATCCCCCTGGTACGCCCATAAGCATCATTATACCTATTCTCAGCCCCTGTTTTTGGATTCCTAACAGGGGTCAGTAGCCATGACAAGTTTGGGTAGCCGGAATCAGTGCAAGAAGTAAGGGACACACTTTAGCCCTGCACAATGGCATGGGCCATGACTCCTGAAGGCATACACTCACAAACATTGGGTGGGGACACAGGCTCAACTATTAGCCACACTCTGTGCCTCTGTAGCTGTGCCATCAGGAGTGGGACAAAGGCATCATGCACTGACCCTGGATAATTGGCAGTGACGTGGGAGAGATACTGGTCAGCCAGGCACACCATCTGGACACTGAGTGAGAGGAAACTCTTCCAATTCCTGTACACTTGTTCATTGGCCCTGGGGGGACGTAGGCAATATGGGTTCCGTAAATGGCCTCAATAACATGAGGTATATGTCCCACTGCATAGAATCCAACCTTCACAGTGGTTAAACCATCTACCTGAGGGAATGCGATATAGCTGCACTTGTGTTTCAGCAAGGCAGACAAAACCCCTGGAAGCACAATAGAGAACATTGTCTGTGACATCCCTGCAGCAAAGTCCACTGTCACCAGGAAAGAGCCTGTTGCCAAGAAATGGAGCACAGAGAGTACCTGCACAAGAGGGGGGATTGCTGTGGTGCTACGGATAGCAGGCAGCAGATCAGGCTCCAACTGTTCACACAGCTCTGTGACTGTGGCCCTGTCCAGATGATAGGTGAGTATGATGTGCCAGTCCTCCAGTTTAGCCAAGTTCACAAGGGGTCTGTACACGGGTGTGTGCCTCCTCCTATTCCTCTGCAGTGGTTGGTACCTAAGGGACAAAAATGTAAGAAAGGAGTGACAACAGGAACCATGAACACATTACAGCAGTGCACACAGAGCATGTGTGTATGTTAAGACACTGGAACTGTGTAGGTGAGTACATTTGAGCATTAGAAAATGGCACCTGCCTGTCCTGTATTAAGAAACAGGTGAAAGTGACCTCACATCGCTGGCGTTCGCGTCATGGCGGAAGGCGGTCTGCACCACCGTGCAATTCCTCATTGGCTAACATGGCCCTCTATGGATAATGGGAACCAATGACGATCAACGCCGGCGGTGTAGGTGTTCACCGCCGCGGACGTGACCGCTATTTTCTTTCTACCACTTTACTTGATTCCTGACTTTCCACAGAACAACATGTCCACTGCGTGTGCTGCTGTGACCAGTGTCTGGAACCTACCATGGCTCATGCAACAGGGGAAACGGCCCCAGCCTTCAAGTCAGAGGAGTTGGAGTGCCTCGTGCACGGGGTCCTACCCCAGTATGGCCAGCTGTATGGGCCTCCAGACGAACAGGTGAGTACACTATAGGTACGTTGCATGTGACATGACTGCATGGAGATGTGTGTGTGTGCTGGCAGTGTGTCAGGTGGGGGGGTATGGCTGGTGGCAGCGTCAATGCAGGGGTATGGGTCTTGTGTGTGCCTGATGAGGGGAAATGCTTTTTGTGGGCCATAAGTGTGACTGGCTGGATTGTCAGGCTCCTGGTGTACCGCCTTCTGTGTTTCCTCTGCAGATCAGCGCCCATCAGAAGAAGGGATTGTGGCGTGCCATCGGCAAGGATGTGCGGACCCTGGGGGTCTATAGCAGGTGGAGCACTCACTGCAGGAAACAGTGGGAGGACCTGAGGCGCTGGGCCCAGAAGACTGCGGAGTCCCAGCTGGGAATGGCCTCCCAACGAGGGAGGGGTGCCTGTCGGATCCTGACCCCCCTGATGGCCCGCATACTGGCGGTGGCCTACCCAGAGCTGGTTGAGCGCTTGAGGACATCACAGCAGCCACAAGGGGGTGAGTACAGTGTGTTTGTCAATCATCTCTGTTGCCTGGCATGGGATTTGGGTGCAGGGTACTGGTCAGTGGATGCTCCAATATGTTGGTTCAGATGTTGCTGCGTGGTCCAGCTCTGATTAATAGAGTGGAAAGCGTGTATTAGAAAGCTAAGTAGGTGGCTTCCCATGTCAGACAGAGCTTAGCTGGTCCCAGTTGGTGTGTAGCTGGCAGTGTTTGGCTTCTACCTGCTGTGGTACTTAGCCAATGGTATGCCAGTGTGGTCCCTACTGCCCATTCTCAGTCTCAGTGTGTGACAGTGATGTGCCATCTGTGCTATTGGTGCTGAGACTGACCCTGTGCTCCCTTTCTCTACCCCCCATCTCTCTCCTTTTGTCATCCTGTCCATGTCTGCATTAGCATCATCTGGCGAAGGAGCAGGGGCATCGGGGAGTGAGGGAGCTGTAGCCCACGGGACCCAGGAGGCAGAGTCCACCGACGCCAAGGGGACCAGTGGGAAGGAGGGCGAGGGGAGCACCACGGCGGGGACAGGAGGTGACACCACTGACTCTGATTCGTCCCCTGAAGGGAGCTCCCTGTTGGTGACGGACCCCACTGGGACCACCCCAGCTACAAGTTCAACCTCCACCCCTGTACCAGCACCATCCTCCCAGTAGCCCCCCCAAAGAGTTGCCTGTGCTTGCTCACCCAGGAGGGTGGGCATCTCCTTCGTCCAAGGCAACTCAGACCCTGCCCCAGTCAGCCCTGCTGCCCTCAGTGAGGAGGCTACTGACCTCCTGAGATCATCTCTGTATGGCAGTCAACCATTGTGAATGCCATCCAGGGGCTGGCATCCCAGATGCAGCAATGCAATGCCTTCCTGGTGGGCATCCACAGTGGGTTGGCGGCCCTACAGAAATCGTTTTAGGCTCTGGCACCTTGACTAACGGCAGCCAGTGTCCCTGTTTCTTCCGTCTCCCCTCCAACTACTACTACCCTGTCCCAGTCTCCTCACCCTGAACCCATCCCACACACACATTCTGACAAGCATGCACCCAAAACAACACACATGGCTCACACAGACAAACACAAGCAGCACACTTCAGTCCACAAGCACTCACATAGAGAAACACCCAGATGCACACACATCATCCACTGCCTCCACTGTCTCCCCCTCCACCCTCACAGTCACATCCGCACTCACATCTGCATGCATTGCATTATCAGTCCCAGATCCTGCCACTTGCACATCCTTGCCCAGTCACCACAACAGCAGACCCGCAGTCATGCATCCCACACACCACAGGCGCAGTCACCACCACCACCTCATGCAGCACACCTAACTCACTTGCAGACACCACCACAACATCCATACACACATATTGTTTGTCCTCCCCACCCTATCTGCCCCCCTCCAATAACACACATGCTTGCTCTCAGACCCCGCCAACAGTCATCCACCTCACACACGCACACTGTCCATGCACCTGCACCCAAGTCCAGCGCACCTCCTCCTCCTACAACCACTCCCTCTACCTCCACTCCCATCCCTCCTTCCATATCCTGCCCCATTGTTCCTAAGAAGCTTTTCCTTGCCCTCCTTGACCTCCTCCTCCCCCCTCCTGCCCGTAACAGGAAGGTCACACCACCCCAGCCCAGTACCTCAACCACCATGTCTGACACTGCTCCACCCACAAAGTCTCCAGCTGCCACTAAGGGGCGCCTGAGCGAGAAGCTGGCCCCCTGCAACAAGGACTCTCCTCTCCCCCCCAAAATGGAGGGCTAAAGTGCTTTCCCCTCACAAACAGACTGGCAAGACCAGGGGGCCACCTCCAAAACCCAGGGCCAAGGAGGCTCCAACAAAATCCCTGCACAAGGAGGCCCCACAAAGATCAAAAGCCAAGGAGGCCCCCAGACAACCACGGCCAAAGAAACTCCCCAGACATCCAAGGCCAAAGAAGCCACCCAGACATCCAAGGCCCCACAGAAATCCCTGGACAAGGAGGCCCCACAGAAATCCATGGACAAGGAGGCCCAGTGGGAACCATGGCCAAGGAGCCACCACTCACAATTGTTGAAGGAGCAGCATCCAGAACCAGAGACCAAGGAGCAGCATCCGGAACCAGAGGCCTCGGAGCAGCATCCGGAACCAGAGGCCTCGGAGCAGCATCCGGAACCAGAGGCCTCGGAGCAGCATCCGGAACCAGAGGCCAAGGAGCAGCATCCGGAACCAGAGGCCAAGGAGCAGCATCCGGAACCAGAGGCCAAGCAGCAGCATCCCGAACCAGAGGCCAAGCAGCAGCATCCCGAACCAGAGGCCAAGCAGCAGCATCCCGAACCAGAGGCCAAGCAGCAGCATCCCGAACCAGAGGCCAAGCAGCAGCATCCCGAACCAGAGGCCAAGGGGCACCATCAATAACCAGTGGGCAGGAAGCCCCCTCCAGAACCAGTTGGCAGGAAGCCCCCTCCAGAACCAGTTGGCAGGAAGCCCCCTCCAGAACCAGTTGGCAGGAAGCCCCCTCCAGAACCAGTTGGCAGGAAGCCCCCACCTCAAGCCCCTTACAGAACCTGTGGGCAGGCAGCCCCCTACCAGAAACAGTGGGCAGGCAGCCCCCTTCCAGAACCAGTGGGCCGGAAGCCCCCCTCCTCAACCAGTGGGCAGGAAGCCCCCCTCCTCAACCAGTGGTCAGGAAGCCCCCCTCCTCAACCAGTGGGCAGGAAGCCCCCTCCAGAACCTGTGGGCAGGAAGCCCCCCTCTATAACCAGTGGGCAGGAAGCCCCCCTCTATAACCAGTGGGCAGGAAGTCCCCCTCTATAACCAGTGGGCAGGAAGCCCCCTCTATAACCAGTGGGCAGGAAGCCCCCTCCAGAACCAGTGAGCTAGGAGCCCCCTCACAATGAGTTGCAACCCCCACCCACCCCCTAAGGCGCCTGCCCATTTCCAACATGATGCCCCTGAACAGTGGAGTCCCGATGTTGTCAGGAGTCAATATGGGGCTTGGACTTTGCCCTGTGGGCATTAATGACTTTGGACTGGCCTTTGGGCCTGCATTTATTTATTTCTGCAGTTGTGCATGTTTTTGCACTTTACATACTCATACAAAAGGAATACAGTGGTTGGAACAGTGTATGTGTCCTGGGTTTATTTATTCCTGTGCATGTGTTTATGGATGTGTTGTGTGTATGGTGTGTGTTGTGCGTGTGTGTGTCACTCTCCCCCACTCTCCCACCCTTGTGTGCTAGGCGGCTGTACTTACCATCATAGTCTTAGTCAACGTTGGTGCTCCAGGATGGCCATGGCGTGGTATAGCATAGGGAATACTTGGAGTTTAGGTTCCGTGGCAGCCGCAGACTCCTGTGTGTCCCTGAAGGTGAGTGTCTCCTTTTAAATGATGTGTTTCCACCAGGCTTTTAGTGTTGTGGCTTCCGCCCCGGAAATTATGGTGGTGTGCTATGTCATAATATGGTGGGCGGATCCTTGTGTCCCGTCTGCCTGTAGGTGGCTACCGCCGTGTTTGGTGTTCGCACTGCGCTGGCGGTTGGTGTGGTACATTGGCTGTCTATGAAAGGGATCACCGCCATGGTCATAATTTGACAGTCATTACCACCAGCCTGTTGGCAGTGATACCGCCTGACCTCCAGGGTCATAATGACCACCATGTTTTGGGCCTACTGGTCACATTAGAGAGGGGGATAATTTTCATTTGCCATCACATATGTGTCTCCTCAGCTGTTATTAGCCTTTCTAATCAACTTTTTTAACACTTTCAAGTGCCTGGCAGTAGACCATGTGGCCATGAAACTGGTTTCCAGATTTCTTCATTTGCTGCTCATCCCCTCCAGCTGGCTAAATATACAGAGCATACCACCTCCATCAGCACCTTCTCTTGCCTCCGTAATCAACTGGTCAAAGCCAGGAATAACCATTCAGGAATGCTTTGAATCACCAAGTATAAGAACAATTATTAATAAATAAAAAAAATACAGAAACATCTTTTAAAACCATTGCCACTTTAGTTTGAGCTTCTCAAAGTAGGAGTTCTTTACCTACTTAGTTTTGTGATCTTTATGAATCCAAAGATTTCCTATGGACATCCTTCACCTGCTCTAAGGGTCTCCTTCATTACAGGATTAAACTGCTTACTTCAAAGCTGGAACTTCAAAGCTGGAACTTATGAAGGCCGAAGTGGTTCAGGGGTACAACAGGAGGGGACTGCATCCCGAAGTACAAACGGGGTTGCGGGATAAAAACCCACACACTCACTGGTAGTGTCTACATGAAGCATCGTCACAGAGCTCCAACAAAGGCAGAGATACAATCTTCTATGAGTACATGAAAATAGGAAGGTCCTTGCCCCAAAAAGGTTCCTTGATTCCCTGAGGCATGCCATATTTGCGATAAGAAGACAGCACACTAAAACATGCAGAGAAAAATGAAGCTTGTGCAGACACCATTCCAAGATGGCAGCTGCTACAGAGAAATATCATGTCAGGCAGGGAGTCCAACCCCATTGGCTCCAGCTGGATGTAACCGGAGCTCTCCTGTAAACCATACCAGTCTCACAGGATGAAAGTGCCTGTTATTGCTACCAATGCAATAGTACCCAGGACTAAGACCCATTATCTCCACCACGCTGTTTCATAGTTTCAAGGCCAAAGGGTGGAGGGTAAAATGTCAGTTGAGTACGAGCATATATGCTTATGTAAACTTGGTGTACTGTGCGCACTAAGAAGTATTTACATGTTCCTACATATATTCGAGAAACTATTTTGTTGTGCCTCCTACTTTTCCCTACTTACTCTGGAGGTGCTTACCCATATCCCATGCCCTCTGAGGAGAGTGTCCATCTCGGCGCTTGTTTTTCTACCAGGAAGGGAGAGCACTTCCAAGGGGTTAGGTGTGTTTCCACGATATCTACGGGGAGTGAACTCCGCTATAAGGGGGACGGCCACTAATGAAATTTGTGCTCCCCATCTTAACTATCTCAGCAACTGTATGATACAAATTAATCAAATAAAAAGTTTTGATTTCTGCACAAAGTGTTCGTTAATATGATTTTCTTGGTCTTTTAGGTTTGGCACAATTTCTTAACACAGATATGACCTTAGTTTACCCAACACTGCTCTAGAACCACCGTCTGCCCCAGACCTCTACTACAGAAATTGTCTTTTATATCAATGACACAAGAGTTTTACCTTAAGGTCAAAGGGCCACACTTAATTCTACCTCCTTTTATTTCCTATGCTGCTATGCGGGTAATCATGTTGCCCCCTTTTTTCATATGATTCTTGGATGCCCCTGTGTTCTCCTCATTTTCCCATGGAATGCTGGGCCCAAAAGGCACAATTTTCATCTTTAGTTTCAAGCTACTGTTGCTTTCAGCTGTAATCCTTTTGCAAACAAATGTATATATGGACAAAAACGTTACACAGGCCATGTATGAAAATGTAATATAAAATGAATGAAAAAATAAAAAAAATTAAAAAAAACTTAGCCAAAACATCACAACAAATACTCTAAAATCAGAGTCCATGACGGACTGCAAATAGATCTTAGTGGAGGAAGGGCCTGCCCAGTTCATGGTCATTACTCCAGTTTGCCCACCATTCAGTACTAAATGTTTATGGTATTGGCGTCTGGCCATCATTGTAGACAGCTATACAGCTCACTGCCCCACCACCAGCTTCCAACGTGGCCCTTGCCCCCACCCTCCGAGAATGTGACCCACAATATATATCGATTATTCTTCAGAGTTTAAACTCTTTAAAACTCATAGTAGAAAAAAGTGCAACAAAAACTAACAAGCGAGCCATCAGCTGGAAATCGGTAAAGTCAAGCAAAAGACACTGACGCCTTGAGCATTAAAACTGCGGATTACAAATATCTTTCAGTGCAGGATTACTAATGGATTTCATGCTGCATCATTCACAGCACGGATCTCCATCCAAGCACCTCTCTTCTCTAGACTGTTCAATGGGGGCTTGCCATTCAATGTTTTGATTGCCCGTTTCATAAACGTTTAAAAAACGTGCTGTGAGATGACCTGGGACATCAAACAGGCAAGATTACATTGCCAGGGTACATGTTCAGATGTTTAGTAATCTAGACTTCAGCCAAAATGTAAGTAGTTCCAGAAGCTTGGGACAGATGAATACGATATCAGATACTGATTCTGATGCAGCCAGGCAAAGCCGACAGAACCTATCCGGGCGGGTCTTTACCCGCCATACCAATGGGTCCTTAGAGGAATTAGGACAAATCTATAGCACATAATCTGCCTTTTAAGTTCCAATGACCATGGGTGCCTCAAATAGGCTGTAATGTTAGTTCAGTTATGAAGTGCAGGTGCCAGATTGGAGAGCAACTTGTTGCTGAGTTGTTTCCTATCCAGAATACCCGATAGCAATGTTGCCTGTTCGTTAAGGTGTTTGCTTAAATAGTGTCTTGCTTACTTGGCAAGACACTATTCCAGGGGTCTTCAGAATCTGGTGCACGTAGTGACTCCTACATTTATGATTTGCACAGAGAAGATCATTTTATTATACAGGCCTATAAAGTGCTTTTTAAATTATCTGCTTGTGCCCCTTCAAGTTTAAAGCAATGTAAACTTGGAGGGCGTGGGGTTGCCAGACAGTATGGGACCTATACCCCAGGGAGGTATTTATCACGTTCTAGGAGGCTCAGGAAACCTTTGAGGTGGAACTGGGTCAATTCCTACATTTGCTAAACTGGAAAGTGTTGCACAGGAGGTCTGGGCTGGGTTTCCTGCTGCTCTCCCAGGTGTTGGGTGGCCTGCTCCAGTGGGGGCCAGTGCTCATTATTCTATAAGGCAATTAGAAACTATATGGTATTGCCCCTGTGCACTTCGAGGGATGCCTGGGTGAGGGAGCTGGTGGAGCCTGTAGATGTCGATTGGGCACGTGTGTGCACATTAGTGAGGAAGGCGGCCTGCAATCATAGATTCAAGTTGCTCCATTTCAATTTTTTTACATTGTGCCAATGTGACTCCCAAACACTTAAATAGAATAACTCCCAAATAGGGGGGCTCGGTGCATGCGATGTGGGGAGCTGGGTGCCAGCTTTTTGCATCTGGCCTGGACATGTGCCGGGGGTCAGGGATTCTGGGAGGCAGTGGTGCCAAAAAAAAACAGAGGGGATAGGCATTGAGATTCCTTTGACCCTGTTAGCCTGCCTCTTGGGAGTACCGGCGCAGCCCAGGGGACGAATGATGCATCACAAGCTGGCCCAGCTGGCTCTGTTGCTGACCAAGAGAAGAGTGGCCGTTTGCTGGATGAGTACCAAAGCACCCCTAATGTCTTCAAGCCAGCTGGACCTACTTGAGTGGGGGGTGGCGGAAGAGGTACATATGCTTACTACTCGTATGAACAGGGCTGCCTTGGATGCGATTATGTTGTGGGGGTCTCTCCTTAATAATTTTGCGGATGAGGATGAAAATGATTAAACTGAGTGATGAGGGATGATGTGGGTCCCTCTATATACTGACAATGAGATTATGGAGGCCAGCTGTGTAACTTTGTAATGCCTATCATGTACTCGACTAGTAGACTTGGCCTCGGTAGCGCCCTGGACCTCTGGGGGTCATGCTTGGTTGACACCTTGATCCGGGTATATCTACTGCCACTCCTGAGTGTACTGCCAGACTTGAAATCTTTCTCCTATTGAAATGTCAATATGCACTGATTGTTGTTCTTATTGTGTTGCTTTATTTTCAAAAATATATAAAAAAAAAATATATAAAAAAAGAATTTAAAAAAAAAAGGATGATGGTTAGGTTGGTTAGGTGCCAGAGAAAGGGATACAGTGGGATGGGACATGAGGTTTAGGTAAGAAAACTGATTCTTCACATTGTTCTAGAAACTTCTTTCTTTTCTTTCTTACTGCTGCCGCTGGTTATTCTGGTTTCAGGATGGTTGTAATAGTAGGAAGAGGCCAGTGATATAACCAAATGCTAAATATGGGTACCCTAAATTCACAGGACAGGCAACTTACAGGCACCGAAGAAAGATATGCACCAAAAATTGTGATTGCTGATTCAAAATAAAGCATAAAACATTAACACAAAATGGGGTAGGAGAAACAAACGTTTCCAAGTCAGTAGTTGAGCACAGAGTAGGCTTGGCACTCAAAGGGGTGTGAACAGTTCTGGAACACAGTTCCTCTGGTGAACATCCATGTGAGAGTACGCAAAGCCCACTGATCTTTGCACTGTAATTTTCAATGGTCATGAGGACGACACTGTAGAATCTGGAGGTCAGTTTTAACAGAGAAATCCAGAGGTTAATGCAAAGTCTCCTAGGGAATCTCTAGTTGTCAAGTACTCCAAGAAACATCTAGTCCAAGTAAACAAGTTACATATCTTTGATAACCCCATGCCTGGTAGAGACTATCTAGCCATAAATTCCTTACCTTAGAATATCCTCAGGCATCAGACTAGATCTGGAAGATTTTTAAGCAGTACCCCTGTGTGCTGGTAGGTGGGGTTGTTTGGCTCCCTGTCGTCGCTGTATGCACTGAAAACGATATGCACTGTACCTATATAGGTGCCACCTCTGTGAGCTGACATCAGTTACTTTTGAAACTTTCCATAACAGCAGCGCAGAGCCACAATGAGAACTGACCACTGATGTGGAAAAGACTAAAGACCTAAAAAGGGTGTCTCTTACACCTTAACCCGTCTGTAAAGCAGGGAAGATGGGAGGGTCAGTAAGGAATCTGTGGCTAGAGTCTCTACCAGATAAGGCATTACTGAAGGTAAGTAATCTGTTCATCATTTAGAGACCTCTAGACACAGATTCCTCTCCTTAGAATAGATACCCAAGAAATAACTCCCCGGAGGTGGGTCTGCGAACCGTATTAAACCAAAAAGTCCTGCAGGACCACATGGGCGAAGTTCCCATCACGATGGACCCGACTGTCCAGGCAGTAATGTTTTGTGAACTAATACAGAGATGCCCACATGGCCACCTGACAGATGTCCAGGGGAGGAAAGCCATGCGCTAACGCAGTGTTGCAGCTTTTGCTCTGGTGGAGTGAGTCCACCAGCCATCAGTGGGCTGTTTCTTGGCCAGCGAGTAGCAGATCTTAATGCACAGGACGATCCAACACAATATGGTCTGCTTCTGCACGGCCTGCCCTTTTATGCCTCCAACATAGCACACGAAGAGTTGATCATCCACCCGGAGCTCTTTTGTGCCATCAAGATAGAACACCACCACTCTTTTTTGGGTCCAGACAGTGGAGTCTTTCTTCCTTTTTCGAGGGATGAGGAAAAGCAAAGGAGGTAGGCCTGGTAATACTCTGGCCTACATAGAAGGGAGTGATCATTTTTGGAAGGAGGAAGGCATGTGTCTGGAGGACCAGTTTGTCTCAGTGAAAGGATGTGTAGGGAGGGTTCACAGAGAGGGCCAGCAATTCACTGAACCTCCAGGCCAATGTGATGGCCACTAAGAAGGCACTTTTAATGGTCAGTAGCCGTAGTAGTAGTGCAAAGGTTCAAATGGTGCTCAGATCAGGAAAGAGAGAACAAGGTTGAGGTCCCACAGAGGCGTGATAAATAGCATGGGGGGGAAATGTGCTGCAGACCTTTAAGGAACCTGGCTACAACTGGAGGTTTGAAAAGAGAGGGTTGGTCTATGAACCGCAGGAATGCAGAGACTGCAGAAAAATACCCTTTGACAGTGCCAATCGCAGAGCCATGCTGCGCCAAAGATAAAGCAAACAAAAGAACCTTGGATAACAGTGCAGAAAGGTGTTCAATAATGTGGGAAGCACACCATGACACACTTATCCCAATGGCAGGTATATACCGACTTAGTGGAGGGATGCCTGGCTGCCAAAATAAAATCACAGACTTCAGGCAGAAGGTCAACTGTTGCCACTTAATCTCCACGCATGCAGGTGGAAGGTACGCAGGTTCGGGTGCAGAACCTTGCCCTGCTGCTGCGACAAACGATCCTCCCTAAGAGGCAGCATGACTGGAGGACCGATGGTCATGCTCATAGCTCGGGATACAAGACTCTCCATGCCCAACCTGATGCCACAAAAATGCCTTGGGGCAGTTGTTCGTAAGAACTCTGGGCAGGAGTGGTATTGGTGGAAAGGTGTACAGGAGGCCAGATCTCCACTCGAGATGAACAGCATCTCGGAGCGAGAGTTTCCTTGAAAACTCCAGCGTGCAAAACTGTTGAAACTGCGTGTACTTGGCAGTGGGGAACAGATCTAATCAAGTCTCTCCCTTTGGCTGAACGAGGCCTTGCACCACTTACTAATGGCAAAGCCATTTGTGATCCGCTAGGCATCTGAGGCTGTTTGTCCACTCTGGCATTCAGCGACCCCGCCAGGTGTTGAACCACCAGGAAAATGCCCAGATGTTCCAGCCAGGGCCAGAGGCACAGGGCCTCTTGACACGGCATTCACAACCCCACCCTGCCCTGTTTATTGCAGTACCACATGGTGGTGGTGTTGTTCATATACACATGCACCAGCCTTCCCTTGATCAAATGAAGAAAGGCTTTTAATGCCAAGCTAATCGTCCGTAGATCCAGCAGGTTGATAAGGAGCCTGGACCCTGCAAAAGACAAAAGCCCTCCAGGTGGTCGTCCAGCCCAGGAGTGACACATCTGTCAGTAGCATTAGATCTGGTTAGGGAAGAGAGAGGTGTCTGCCAGTGACTCAATCTCGGTTCGTTAACCATCACTGCAGTTCTCTTGCAGTTCCCTTCGAGAGCTGGAACATGTTGAGAAATTCCCCTGAAGCTGTGCCCACTGGGCCTTCAAGTCCCATTGCAGAGCTCGAATATGTCAGCAGGCATGTGTTACCAGCAGAATGCATGAGGCCATGAGTCCCAGCAACTTCAGAGTAATTCTCAGTGAAATCCAGGATACAGGCAGAAACATCTGTATCATAGCGTGAATACCCTGGACCTGCCATTCAGGAGGATAAGCCCGAAACTGCACCATATCCAGAACAGCTCCGATGAAAGGGAGAGTCTGAGAGGAAATCAGGTGTGATTTAGGCACATTGATAGAGAACAGTTTTTTTGTGAAGACAGCCCCTGGACATGCTAAACTCAGTAGTGCTGCTGCTAAAGGTATATTAGCATATCATCTTGCTGGAGAAGTGTGGCTCAATGGTTAGAGCGGCAGACCCTGAAGCAGAGCTCTGGCTCAAGACCAGGGTTCAAGTCCCGCTTCGGCAGGTCTTGGGCTCAATTCCCCTTGACCAGATAATTCTCGCCTCGGTGCCTAATCTAATTCATGGGTCCCACTCTGCAACTCTGGGCAATAGCTTGCTTAATCTCCACAACGGCCCCAACAGCGCTTGGATGCCTGGCTTCACCCTGGGGGTGCTCAGGAGTGGGCGCCTCACAGGGAAAAGCCAGGAGGGGTTCCATAGCGGTATGAGTACAGCGCCTTGAGACCCTAACGGGTGAGTAGTGCGCTATACAAGTGCTAATTTACATTTTACATTTACAAGCATAACCACAGTTTTCGGTCAATGGACTGTACATCAGCATTGATCCAGAAACTGTATGATGAAAGGTTTTGCTTTGCTCGCACCAAGATGGAAGGCTTGATTACAAACATGCTAGCTCCTCCTACAAAGAGTGATTTAAGTTCTGAATTTAATAACATAGCTTGTATATCTGTGTCTATTGATGTTTCCAGTAAGAAAGAAGTTAAATTAGTATCAAATGTCGTTAGGTGTTTCAAGTACTTTGAAGGTGTTAAAGTGAAAAGTTTAGAGTTTAGCTCCATTCCTCCATTCCTGGTGAAACATCTGCAATACTCTGAACAACTGTACTAATCCCTTGAGAAGTGTAATCTACTTGAAAAAGTAGTTGGGTTTTGTGAAGATAATACTAAAACTTTGGGGGGAAGTTAAAAGCAGGAAAGAACAATGTGTTCTGCAAGCTTAAGGAAGCTATTCCGGATAATAAAGAACTTGGAATATGGTGTGCAGCACACATTGTCCATAATGCAGTGCAAACCACTGCTGATGGCCTACCTATGGACATAGAATATTTTGTGTTAAAACTGTACAAGTATTTTCATATCTACACTGTCCAAACTGAACAACTGAAAGAATTTCGCGTGTTTGTTGATAAAGATTATCAACGGCTCTGAAATACTAGCAAAACTCGCTGGCTTTACCCACTTCCTGCAGCTGACAGGGTGCTAAAACTGTTTCTAGACCTACGTTCTTATTTTTGGGCCCAAGCAAATCACTGAATAGCAATTGTCATGTTATTTGAAAACTCTCTTGCTGAATGCTGGCTCTGGTTTTTGCACAACCAAATGTCTCTTTCTAGTGACAATAAATGAGATGGAAAAGCAACATGCAAATACCACAGACAAATTACACAACTGATAGGAAAACTGAAGGAAAGGCAAGATGCTTGCTTCATGGGCCTTAAGGTGAAGGAGCTTTTTAAATTCCTGAAAGAACAACTCTCACCAGAAAAAGAAAAAAAATGTAACTCTGTGTGTGCTTTCAAAAACAGCAGTATGGACTACTTGGAAAATGTGGGGGCATAACTATTTCCTAGACCCTTCTTGGTACTGTTCCTGTCTGGGATAATGTTGAAATGTCTCTGTCATTTGTAAAATATGTATCAAGCACATTTGAGATTGGTAAAATAGAGCTCTTTGACTAAATCACCTGTGTACAAAAGTACACAGCAGATAGACTTGTCAAGTGGAGTGATTAGAAGAAGACTGCAGAGGAACGTTGGGTGGAAATTTTCAACTATTTCCAAAATTACAATATTACATTTAAGAACATTAGCCTGAGGGTCCAGTTTGCATTATGTCTCCCAGGAACTAATGCTCTAGTGGAAAGAATATTTTTCATTATGAATAATCTGAACTGAGGAAAGAAACTGAATTAATTGGAGACTATAAAAACATTGTTGATCACAAGGGTCAACTCTGAAAAAAGTTGCAGTCGGTTGCTGCAAAACAAAATGGTGCTGCAGCAAATCCATTCTTCAGATGAAATACTGTACAATGCAACTAGCCCTTTCACATCAGACAGCATTTTTAGCTGTCTTTCAGTTTGTTCCTACCTTATGGATTTTTACCCTGTGTATATAATTCTTCAATCAATAATGTCTTGGAAATGTGAACGTTTTATTTATTGAAGCAAAAAGTATTTATATTTCAGTCAACTGTGCTGAATGTTTCTGGTGCTTTATGGGGAGTAATATTCTACAAACAGCAGTAGTTGATTTTGATGACTGCTGCGTATGTTTATTGTCTTATTTAATAAGAACACATTCTTGGAGTTTCAATGCAAGGGTAGTCACCAACTACAACAAATGTCTGTTAAAATGGAACCAGGTTTACAGCCAATAAAAGATCTATGATTTGTCATCTGTAATTATGCGTCTGTGGAGAAGGCTGTCATTGTAGTCCTTTGTCTACGTCTCTGAGAGCTGTCAAATAGTCCTACTTTTATGTGATGGTTGCTGCAAAATGTATTCCTACTTCTCTATCTATGACTTTTTTTTTGTGTACAATCTGGTCATCCTACTCAAGTGGGGCAGGTGATGGCGACTCCTCCCACCGACTAGGTGCCCATAATGATAAGAGGGCAGATTAGGAATGTTTGGAGGCTGCGGCATCCAGGGTTGACCTGGACCGATCACTGGCTGCCTGACTGGCTGTGGGTGTGGGCTGTGGGTGCAGCATCCTCAGCCACGCAGAGGTTGGGAAGCATGTGCGGCTCAGTGACAGGGGGGATAGAGATACAGCTGGAAGCCCCTTACGTGGCCACAAAAGGAGCGAAAGGCAGATTGGGGGTGATGAGGGGCCATGGAAAGGCCCAAGGACCTGCCTGTAGCCATGCAGTTCTTAAAGCGCTCTAGCGATGCATCTGCCTTGCCTCCAAAAAGACAGGAGCCGTCCAAGGGCATGTCCACAAATGATACTTAGACAGCCCCAGAAAATCTAGACATCTTCAACCAAGCATGGCGCTGCCATACCACCGTCGATGAAACTGCTCTGTTCAGTGAGTCGATGGCATCAAGACCACAACTAATCATAAACTTAGCTGTGTCCCTCCAATTGGCAACTGTCTAGAAAAGTATGGTCTCAGCCTCCTCCGGGACTGCTGGCAACACCTGCGCAACCGTATCCCACAGACCATGGCGGCCCAAAACACACTCTATGTTCACAGACCTCAGTGCCAGGCTGGTGGAAGAAAACATCTTCCCCAAGGTGTTCAGCCTCTTGGATTACCTATTCGGCAGTAGGAAATGCACCAGGATTTACGTGGGAGGTAGAGGCTTGGACTACCCAGCTCTCCAATAGGGGATGCCCCAGGATTTACATGGGAGGTAGAGGCTTGGACTACCAAGCTCTCCCTGGTGGGATGCTGTGAGAGGAAGTTTGGGTTCCCAGGAGCAGGTTGGTGGCGGCGGGCAATCGCCCTGTTCACAGGAGCCCCTGTGCTGGGCTTGGTCCAGGTCGCAAGAAGGACATCAATAAGAGCTTTATTAAAACAGAAAAGCGGTTCTGATGGGGACACTCCTGGCTGAAGCACTTACGTCAAGATATTTGTTTTGCTGCCACCATAGACAGGCTGAGTTCCAGGGTCCCTGTCTCCCTCCTCACCACCATTGTGAAGGACACTTCCTCCGCTGTAGCCACGGTAGAGGGAGAAAGCATGCCAGTATCTGGAGATGTGTCCAGTTCTCTGGCCTCACCCAGAATCTCACACCAGTCCATAGATTTATAAGCCTGGTATTCCTCAGGTTCCAGCAACCAATAGCATTCCTCCCTAAGTCCTAGCCCATAAGAATAGGGCTCAGGCTCTGGCATGGAAGGCAGGGCTCCAGTCAGCACCAGAGTTGGCATTGGGCGATGCCCCTCTGGCTCCGTGTTTGAGTTGGGGATTATAATGGGGTTGGTGCAGCTGGAGTGCACTGGGAGTGTCGGCACCGACACCAGGGAATGCCGAGGTGGCGCAACCGGCGTCAGTCCGGACCCAGGCACGGATCCAATGGGCCCAACTAGTCCCGGGCCTGGAGCCACCAGGGTGGAACCAGTAAGGGCCCCTACTGAACCTTCAGGGCCAACCAAATATGAGGTGCATGGCCTCATAGAACTCTAACTGGACGGGGTCGCTCCTGCTCCTGGAAACTCAGGGAGGCGCGGACCCGGCCCAGGCACTGGAACTACTGTAGAACCAGGCCCTGAATGTTGATGCTCTCTCGGTTCGTCAGCCAAAGGATGTGATTAAGTCGAAGATCTCTTCTTCTTGTGGTGGTGGTACTTACCCAAATGACCCAACAACTTTGAGTGTGATGAAGAAATCAGACTCTGCAACCACTACTGGGACCTTCCTCTCAACCATTGTGGCACTGCATGTCGAGGAGCCAAGAATTTTAAGGATCGCTCCCTCGAGGCCTTTGAGTTCATGGTGCTGCAATCGGAGTAGGCCTTCGGGTCATGGTCGCGCTCAAGGCACCAGAGGCATACATGATGTGGGTCCGTCACCAGGGTCAATCAGTGACAGGCGCCGCAGGACTTGAAGCTGTCCTTTTGTGATGATATCCCTGCCACACCAGGGGGAAAAGACCTCAAAAAACTTAAAATGAAGTAAAGAAATGTTTAGTAAAAGAAATGACCAAGGGGTAGCTCTTCTCTAGATCTGCACTGACTGGCATAGAAAGAAAAGAAGTGATGTCAGTGCGCCAAGATAGGCACTACGCACATCAGTTCCAGTGCCATCATTTGGAGCCAATCAGCATCAGGGGCTGCTTTTGAAAAAATGTTAATGCTACAGTCTGACACCGATGGGTAGTTCTAAGGTAAGGAATCGGCGCATGGAAGTCTCTATCAAGTACGATAAAATCATTATTTGCATAAAATCTGGTTACATGGTGGAAAGTTGGTTAAATGTCTCAGGGAGTGGGCAAAGCTGGGAGCCCCACACACTATGCATCAACTCTTTAACTTGTCCATACAGGGCCACACCTTTCCACCACATTCCCCTAATCTACTTCAAACCTCGTCCAACCTCACGCTATTGTGATTAGTCTTCCAGGCAAAAAGAGATGGAGTGTTGCTCTTAATACGCATGTAGCACTATCCACAAAGTTTCTTCCCTGCATCACACACTACATTACGTTTTCACACGTAAGTCATCTCGGCCTCCTACTTATCAGTGCAAAATTAAGCCAGCGTTCACCCAAAATCAATGATATTTGTAAAACGTTATACTTGAAAGGTCAAGCAGTTCATGGGAGTTAACTAGGGAGAGGCCTTTAGGGTGTACTAAGGCCATCAAAAATGTTCTTGTGAGGGTTGTATCGCTAAAAGGCACAGAGTAGAATCATGGAGGAGTGCCTTAAAGCCTTGATCCAGTGCCCAGGTTGAGGAGCCCTCCATCATCCAAGACAGCTAGGTACTCTGAAAGATGAGCACCACACCCAGAACCCAATTTCAACAATGCAACAGCATCATTCTTCATGCTGCCAGTCTGAATGCACACCCTGGATATGAAAGGAAGGAGAGAACCCAAGTAGCAACACAAGCAGCAGCTTCCAGGCCGTCCTCACTACCACAAGGCCCAATCTGCCTGATCTTTCTCGTGTCGCTCAGGGTGAAGCTCTGTGCCTACTTCACTGCAGCCGCTCCGAGTGCAGTGAAGTATAGTTTGGCATAAGGGATGAATTTTAACTTCACGTTCTTTTGCAGCAAAATGATGCTCCTTAAACTGTAATACTTTCCACTTTGCTTGGGGACATTGCTGAAAGGACGGTATAAAGTAGGGAGGATTAGTTAGTATGACATCCATTTCATGGATGTCAGACTTTTGGCTGATTGGGTGCACCATAAGTAAAGCTGCTGGGGCTCTCGCCTTTGCACAGGCCATTAATACCGTGGGCAAGGTGAATACATTGCAGACCGGAGTCTCCACGTGCAAACTTTATGGTGGGCTTAGCAGCTTTGCCTCAGCTCTCCTTACATATGGAAGGCTCGCAGCAGCTGAACTTTTCTACAGAAGCAGCAGGTTTCCACTGTCAGGTTAAAGTATTGAATGAATGAGGACTCCTGCTTTTTTCCTGGGCATCATGGACTGTTGCTACCTGGACACAAATGTTTTCTGGTTGCCATGTGCTAACTGGGATTAAAGAACCATGATCGTGATATGCCCAATGGGCAAGGCAAGCATTGTGAAAGCTAGTAGGTCTGGCGTTGGCTGCCAGATGTCAATGCTGAGCTCATTTTGTTTTGACATGGTTTTTGCGTACCTTTATTGTTGGGGAACCTGGTAGGCCCTAGCCAATCTAAAAAACACACACTGAGGCAAAAAGCAAATATTTTTGTTGGTCTTGAAAGGCACACATTAACCAAACAGTTCCTGGTACTGTTGGGAACGAGTTTGTGTGTAGACGTGTTCCTTGTGAAAGATATATGGCCGTCACTCACAGTGAAGTCAGCCAGTAGCTGAAGTGGGCAGACCCATGGTGCAGTAGGTGTAAGAAAATGAAAGCTACATACGAACAAACTAATGGGCAAAGAACGCTGACAGAAAGCCATCATATGAAAGTATATCATACCTAGCAATTTAGCAAAAAGAAGAGATCTTGGCTAACGTCAGACGTATACAAGTAGCAAGTACGTGCTAAATGAAAGCAGAGAAATATCAGTGTCTGAGGCAAGGCCACCCTCAACCTGCTGAAGGAATATTGAAATGTGCATTTACATTTTAGGCATTTTTCACTTTCAACAGATGTCTTTTTCTAAGAAACCCTGAGATATTTTTGACATAATTACGCAGACAGGTGGGACGATCGCCAGAGCAATGCCGCTATTAAAATGATTCAAGCGTCCACCTAGCAGATAAGATGTAATGGAGTGTGAACGCTTCTGCTAAAAGGACGCGCTACTTCTTAGAAAACCAATACAGTTATAGATTTGAAATGTCAAGTATGTAAACACACTAATGGGCAAGGGAGAGCTCCAAGGAGGCGAATTAATTCGCTGGAGTAAGCGGCCCGTCGTGCCAGGAGCCTGACACTGGACCGGCACCTGGTCTTACGAAAACGGAGCCTTAACAAGCTCCTTCCTCAAGGATTTCTGGCGGCCTCCGCCTTTGAGTAAAAACCGAAGGGGAGACAAGAAAGAGTCTTTCAACAGCTGGGGTGTCCTACGCAGCTCCCAGACCCAAATGTCTCATAACTGGCTGTCCGTCTCGTTTGAGGAGGCCAAATAATTTCAAATGAGATCGGCGGGCCAGTGTCTTCGCGTTGGAATCTCGCGTTTTTGCGCCGAAACATACCAAGCGGGCCAACCAGTGCCGGAAGAACGTATCTTTCGGCTCCAGGGCGGCGGATTAAGCTCGATAACTGCTGCAGCAGTGACATCTAGTGGCTGGCAGAAAACAAAACGGAATACTTTAGTCGAAGGCACGTGGAAAGCAACAATAAATACCCTTTTACATGGACGTCATTTAGGGGTAGCCAGTGGTCGCGACTACGACCCCTGACTTGCCCTTTGCCATCCCAGGCACTGCCTTGCGACCCCTGGCCTCAAAGGTGGCAAAATCAGTGCCAGGAACACAGGGTCAAGCTTAGATTGTGCTCCACTCTCCCTGTTTTCAGGTAACTTTTGTTATTACACCAATAGTGAATAATACTATATTATTCACTATTAGTGTAATAAAAAAATGAAGTACAATTAGCTGAAATATAACCTAACCTAGTAGCTGAGGTAAGTAAAAAAATATTTTTAAATGTATGTTCTGTGCGTGCTTGCAGGTGAGTGTGTGTTTATGGGAGGGAGACGGTGTATGTTTGAATGTGTGTTTATGTACAATGTGATCAGAAGCGAAATGAAAGTCAAAAGGTGTATGAAGTCACTTTCTGCTACCCCTTGCATATAGATGAATAGACGTCCATGCCGTTTTCCCGCTCTTCCCTTAAAAGTTGAGATACTTGTTAATTAGATGCAGTTATTTAGTCCCGACACAAACCTCCCAAGGGAAGGATCCTTACTTCCAACCCTGGTGTGTTGACATTTTTGTCCCGTATGCACACCACCTGCCAGGTCTTCAAGTGGCGTGAAAAAAGTGGGGGTCTTTAAGATGGACATGACCTATGTCATTCAGGGAGTGATTCAAATACGTAAACTAAATTTCTGTGATTCCCAAAGCATTCAACTCAGCCAGTGTCTGGTTCATCTCTCAGCTTTCAGTTATTTAATTCAGCTACCAAACACAACAACTGACATATAACTAAAACCAGCCAGGGCCATTGACTTTGTCAATGACTGTTTCAAAGAGAGGGAGCACACTGCTTGCACTCCAGCAACAAAGTATAACCCCAAAGTATCATGGTAAATGCAGTCAATTCGTACTCCATTCAAAAAGTAAATAGAGTCTTTCAACTCCGTAGGTGCAGCAAGTGCTGTATATCCCCGTACACGTGTTTCTGGGTTTAGCCTGTCATCAGCAGGGAACAGCGTGGACTAGGGACTTGCTTGGAAGGCCTCCACATGTCTTCTCAGGTCTAAGTGCTGCTCATGGCACACAGGTGCCTCCCAAGGCTCATCAGCCGTGGCTCAAGGGAGCCGTCAAATGACAGTTTCAAAGAGAGGGAGCACACTGCCTGCACTCCAGCAACGGAGTATAATCCCAAAGCATCATGGTAAATGCAGTCGATGCGCAGTCTGTTCAAAAAGTAAAAAGAGTCTTTCACTTCCACAGGTGCAGCAAGTGCTGTATATCCCTTTGAACGGACCACAAATTGCCTGCACTCCAGCAACAGAGTATAACCCCAAATCATCATGGTAAATGCAGTCGGTGTGCTCACACTCTGAAACTGAATTTGTCAACGACTGTTAGCTGTTTAATATAAATGACAATCAACAATACATTTTTGGACAAAAAAATTGAAAGTGTTTGAATTCTGAAATTGTGAGACTTTGAATTAAACATTACTGAGGCCTGTGGAAGGGATAGTGGTCTTTGGAGTGTCCCAGTCACTCCCGTTATGTTCACTCTATGTTAGACATGTACACCATGTTTTTCTCCACATCTCATCCATCTGTCTATCTTACACCTCCATCTCTTCCCTCTTCACCCCCCCACACACACACTCGCTCACTTCTAAGCACTGAATTTTCTGTGTACCTCCTTCACACATATTTGTACAGAATCACAACTGCAACTGCAAAACATGACCACTGCTCTGTGAGCTCTTCAGAGAGGCCACAAATGGCTATGTATGTATTCTGAACACCATATTGACCACCTGACAGGCAATGTGAGAACCATGCACTGCCTTCAGCCTCAACTCCAGAACTCTTAATCGTGGCTCATTGTAAACACCTGGATGTGAATCTCTTCTAAGTATACAAGAGGAAAGCGTTGCATATAAAGCAGTCACCTACCGGATATCAATGTCCTCTCCACTCAGCCAACACTTTAAATTTAGGGTAAAAAGCCAAAGCTTTTGTACACTGGGGTCTCCAGCTCCTTTCTGAAAGTGAGCTAGAACCTAATAGGGTGAGTGTAATATCTAGAACTTCATGCCCTCGCAACTAGTTTAATCAGGATTGGAAGGAAGTTGACAGATCTGTAGTTCTCCAACAGCCTAATTCACGTGGTTGGAAATTCGTCCACATAGGGTTACTAATAAATTTGGAGCAAATTTCCTCTTTCTTGGAATTCATAAATAATTTCAGTGGTACTCACAAGAACTCTCAGCATCCCAGAAGTACTCACATGGGTAAAATCTCGTGCACTAGAAAATGTAGAGTGGCTATTTAGTAATGGGAACTTTTAATCCACACATTCACCTGCTATTTTTTTTCATTACCAACCCCACAGAGAAAACATATTTTCCCTAGGAAGAAACTGGTCCTCCTACCTTGAAACGAACTGTGAGAGAACTCAATCAGACCAAGAAAACACTTAATATTTTTTTTACCAGGAAGCAATTCCTGACCACGTTTAGGGTGGGACACTGCATGCCAGGTTTTCTGAATACCTATAAACTTGTGAGTTGGTATGTGTGTACCAATGTTTGCAAGTGTCCCCACCATGGAATGCGCACAACTCGCACCTCTGAGGAGATTTACCTGCTCATAAGACCACACTAGTGTCATTTTGCATGTAAATAAATCAAATTTGTAATTACAAATTCACATTCTGTGAAATATCAAAGTTGATTTTGCATTTGTAAAAGCTGCCATTTGCGCACCCAGTTGTCACTTTCGTGACCAAACAGCTCTGAAAATGAGGCACTAAGACTTTCAATTGAAAAGAAGCATATTTTCTACACGAGTACCCCATATCAAATAGACTGTTATTGTTCTATTAACAATACATTTATAACTAGCAGTGAGAGAAATTGCGGGGACATGGAGCAAGTACAATATTTTCTTATACTGAATACAAGAATTATACATTCAGACAAACTAGAACAAATCAACTGTAGTGTTTGACACAGTGTTTAAGGGGCCAGTCATGGCTGCAGTTCCAATGGGCTTCAAACGCAAGATATCCTGTTACAAAAAATGTCAAGAAATGCTAAAACCTGTTTATTAGACTGTTCAGACATAACAGATTTGAATTTAGTTCTACTGGTGTCCAAAAGCAAACATTTACTGTAGCAGACATTTATTAACTATGCAAATTTACAGAACTAGGGAGCAGCCGTGGTTTACTCTGCCCACAAAACCCCAAAAGTCCACTAGCAGTAATCAACACCATTTTGGTATATGTTATATTCAAATATGTGGTTCTTATTTGAACCATATCATACTACAGCTGTTAAAAGGGATCAAATCATGCGAGCAGAACGCACAATTAAAGGCAATCCCGAATGCACACTGAAATAGAAGTATCTATATAATGCTGTAAGACAATGAAATGAATCAACAATAAAAGCTGAGTGAATCAAACCTTCTGATGCTTCTACTTTTCTCAGGTTAGAACTTCAATGTTTATCTATCAAATGACAATTTCAACTGACAAATATTTTGACCCGTAACATTTGAGACTTTGACAAGGCAAGGTTAGGTTAGGTGCCCCACGACTGGCTGAGTGTCATCAATAATGTAATAACGAAGTGGGTACCGACAACAGAATTTGAGTTTCATGAGAGTTATGCTGCACTAAAGGGTGGCAAAGAGAGGGCAAAATGAAAGTTCAGTTGATGTCTGAACATGCATTTGTAAAGTATGAGCAATGATGCTTATGCAAACCCACCTAGAAAACATTCAAGAATAACCACCCATAGAAGGAGGGGGAATGGGGTATGCAGGTTCACTCGACTTTTATCTTACATTTACATCAGGTCGTAACAGTAATACATGGATACTTTTAGGGGTATGTGAGATCTGGGTTTGTCTTCAATTGAGTACACCAATTAAATCTGCCTTTACAAATCATACTGTTTCTGTTGCACCTTTTACTGTTTCTTTAAAAGGGCCCTATCTGTATCAAATTGGGAGTGCTTTTTAGGTCACAACCTACCTAACAGCACAGCTGTCTAGTTTGCCTAAGACATCTTGGGGACTTTCAGAAAGTTGACCTAGGAGTGCACTCCGCTCATAGATTACCATTGGCTCTGTAACTCCCACTTTCTGGCTTTCCATTTGCTAGCTTAATTTACTTTAGGCTCTCCAGGTTCAGTTTATCCCTCCTGATGCCTAAACCATGTTTTCTATATCCTTCCACAAACTCTATGTTAACAGGCCTTTAAATCTTGTTCTTATCTCATCACATTTGCTGTGCATTGAAAGACTGAGGTCAATTGTCAGACCTCGTCTTCCAAGGGCGCTTGTTTTCTTTTCTTTCTCTGACTTAACACTGAGATAATTTATGTAACAACCTTGCTGGACACTGGGGGTGGAAAGAGTTTTTTCCTAGCACACAACAGTGCTTAAATTAACTATGAATATTTCAGAATATATCCGAAAAATGAATGCACAAACAAATCACATTTTCTGTTAGTTCTGAATTATGATGGAAACAAATACTTTAATATGATCAAAATGAAACATTAAACTAGGTGATGCAATCTCCATTCATTTTTGTCTGTGCACTGTACAGTTTTATTAGTAAAACTGTATGTCTGAGCAAATGTAATAGTCATTTCAACTGAAAATGTGTTGTCTGTAATGGCAATGTGCTACCATACCATGCATACTTCACTATACACCGCTCCACTCTACACCACTCCAAACCACTGCACTCTACTCCACTTTACACCACTGCACAAAGCACCACTCCACTATACAATATGCCTCTCTACTCTACCTGTACCACTCTACTCTATGCCAATACACACTTCACCACTCTACTCTACACCACTGCAGTCTAGGCCACACCATTCTACTCTGCACAACTCCACTCTAAGCCACTCTGCAACACTGCAGTCAATGCCAATACACTCTACGACAATGCACTTTACTTTATAACACTCAAATCTATGCCCCTGCAATCCACTGTATGTCACTCTAATCTACTCGTCACCACTGTAGTCCACACGTTACTCTATGCCATTATATTTTATCTGACTCTAGGCAACTGCACCAATCCACTCAACCCCACTTGACTCTTCTCTGAAACAATCTATTCTATGCCACTGCACTCCACACCACTCTACTCCATTCTGCACCACTCCACTCTATGCAACTGCACTCTACCCTGCTCGCCACTTCATTCCACTTTGGAACATTCCACTCTGTGGCAGTGAACTCTATGCCACTCCACTCTATGCCAATGCACTCTATACAATTGCACTCTGTCACTGCACTGTACTCTGCGCCACTGTACTCTGCGCCACTGATTTCTATGCCACCCTACACCACTGCAACACTACACTCTGACACTGAACTCTACGCCACTCTACTCTGCACTACTCCACTCAATGCCACTGAAGTCTATGCAACTCAACTCTACTCTGCACCACTACCCTCTGCATCACTCAACTCTAGGCCACTCCACTCTGAGCCACTCCACACCACTTCACTCTACTATGCACCACTCTAATCTATGCCACTGCCTTGTACACCACTGAATTCGAAGCCACTGAACTCTATGCCACTATACTCTGTAACACTCTACCCCAGTCTAATCTACTCTATGTCACTCCAGTGTATGCCACTTTAAGTGAATCCACAATATGCCACTCCAAAACACGATCCATTCTGCCAATCCACTCTACAACACTCCATGCCACTCTCCTCTATGCCACTAACATTTAGCCTTCCTGAACAGCAGTCACGCTTGTGAACAACATGGCTAAAACAGCGTTTGCATAGGCGAGACCTTTTGGCTTTGCCAATGCTTGTTGAGAATGGTGGCAACAAAGCCACACTTTTAAGTACTTCTCATTTACAACTGAGATACAGACACAGGAAAATAATGGGACTTGATTACAAGAACATGTGTTTTAAGAGAAGAATGAAAGCAAACCTCAACATTAAATCAAAGGCTCGAACTAGAAATACCTCAGCCAATAACCGCAAAAACAAACATGTTAAAGCCTGATTCCTTGCCACTGATTACACCCTGAGACTCCGCACATCAACCAAAACACCACACTTCTTGACACACAAATCATAAGAACAAGACCCACTGTCATAAACCACGTCAATCCCCCTGTTATTATTCACAATAATAAATACACTGTCGTTAATCATAAATAGGCAACCTTACAATTAACCACACAATTAGACACTGCCAATAATTACAAGACTAACTCCCCTTACATTAATCACATCCCATTAATCAAAAGACCACAACCCATCATTCATCATAAAGCTACCTCTCCTGCCATACTAATCTGTTATCCATTCGCATCTCTTCGTCAAAGCACGTTACAGACAACATTTTTGCAACTACTTTGTCACATAATGGACACTTTCCATTATTACTGATAGCTATTTGCACCTGTGGGTGTGTGCTGGGGAAGATGTTCTGATGTTGAATTGTTGCCTTCAGAAGATCTAGCGGCGGGTAACTAGTTATTTTTGAGATTTTTGTTTTTCTGCAGCAGCATAACGTTTTGATTTAAATCTGGACAGGAAAAGTTGCTGTGATTGGTATTCCACTAATTCCTACCTCTTTTGAACAATCTAGCTAGAACAGCTTTCTAAGAAAATTAAAGTTAAAAAAAACCGGATCAGTAGCATAATGTTCAGGCCCACGTCTCCCAAAATCGTTCATTCATGTCTTCTGATTTGACTGTTGAAATGCCACTCTTGCTGGGTCTCCCAAATCTACATCCCTCCCAGAAAGGCAGCCCTCACGCATGCTCAATACTGGTGGTGGGAGCACAGGAACTCAAGCATATTACCTGGGTTCAGCAGCAATTTCGTTAGCTTCCTTTGTCTACTCGGATTCCATGAACATTTCTACCACTCCACACAACGCTGTGTATCTCAATGTTTGCATCTGTCTTGTAGAGAAGTTCACATCAAGTGGGACTATTGGTATATGGAGCAGGAGACATTCCTGAACACACTGAGGTAAAATTGTTCCTCTAAAATCGTTCTTACGTCACCCCTCTGCCACTAACCACCATTTACCACTAACCAAAACCCAGGTCACACAACTCTAACATAACATTGTAGCAAGACTGAGAACAGGACATGATAATAAACCTGGCTACATATCCCGTGAGTGCACAAGAGAGAAGGGCCTGATTAAGACTTCGGCGGAGGGGATACTCCATCCCAAGTGTGATGGATATCCCGCCTGCCGAATTACGAGTCCATTATATCCTATGGAACTCGTAATTTGGCGGCTGGTATATCCGTCACATTTGGGATGGAGCAATCCCCTCCGTTGAAGTCTTAATCAGGCCCTAAGTTGGAACTGGAGTTCGTTGTCAGAAGGAACTGTGAGTGTATCGACACGTGTGGTCATGAAGCATGCTGGAGGTTGGAATGGAGAGGTAGCCATGTTGATTTCTGACCGAGGTTCAATGGTTAAAGTTGTTGGCATGTGTGGAGAGGTTTGGAAATTGTTAGTTTACTTGCAAATCTGGAGTAAAGGCATGGAGCTTGGCCGCAGTTGTACCTGGCAGTAGAAGTACACACACAGAGAAGAGGATGTGTGCAGAGACCTGTGAAGATGCAGAGACGATGCAAGATGCTGATGTGAAAGGCAACATGGTGAATAACTATGTACAATCCAACTGGCCAGAGTGGATGTGTAGTGGTCTGTCAGAGAGAACCCTGGATAGCCCTGCACACAAGTTTTGGCAAGAGAGCATGGATTTTGTTTCACATTCAATGCACACGCACTACAAGAGGGCAACTGGCTGAAGCATACTTTATGACACAAAAAGGAAACATTGATATGTAGATGGTGGATGCAGCCATCTTCACCTTTGGGCAGCTTTTACTCGTGGAGTGGCAACAGGGGACATGAATATCTCAAAAAGACTTTGAAAGTACCCTTATGTTGGAACAACCTACGGGGCTAATATGGCTGGCAGCCTAACAGCTCCAGGTTCAAGATATTCTATGCTCACTGTAACTTCTTATTGCTACATATCTATACTGGTCACTTTCATCATTAGACATGGTTTTCTGTTAGTGCCCTAGTTCATAATGTGTTTGTGTCTTCACAAGACGCTCTGTGGATGATCTGGATACAACATCACAAAGCATCTCACAAACTGCACTCCTCCTGGCTACCTCAATAGCTATGGGCCGCAGAGACGGCTAATAATATTCGATCATCATCTGTCAGAAAAGAGATTTACACCACTAGATTTAGAGCATAAGACACAGACTAGAAATGCACACCTTGTAATACATGAGCCACACAATGTCTGCTAAATGTTTAATGTCTGCACCAAAGCCTTGGCAAAAGCGACATTCAACTGGGAAACAGGTTTCTAACCTATGTAACAGATCACGATCAGGCTGAAGTACAGTCATCTGGGCTCCAATTTGGAACCTGTAACATGTAGATGGGCAACAAATCTTCTTATACATCTCTGGTACATAGTCAATAGGCAACAGAAAACATGATTTTCCATAGGATGCAAAATAAGACCCTCTCCACGCAAATTTACAAAAACATCTTAATCCAGTTAATAAACTAGATCTACAGCCCTGGAAGCTCACAGGTAATAACAGCCAACAGCAATCCATTTCCAGTTACATTTCCCAAACCTTTCCACCAAATACAGGTTTGAAAGTAGGTCAACATTTGAACAACAAAAAACAATTAGCATCAAAACAGTAGGTTTTTAATGGTTACAGATACAGTCCCCCAGTGAAGTTTTTGTAATCCAGCTAAGGCCAAATGTGATGTTACTTACAGGAATAGTCCAGACCTGCATCCCGTCGCTGTACCCAATCATCAAAAGCAAAGGGGGGTCATTGCCAGAGCTGTGCATTTCATGGAATTCTACATTTCTTGATGTGTCTAAATGTGCAATAAAAACAGAAAAGCAGGTCAGTACATGGATGGGTTTGATAAACCCTCTACGAATTTGCTTAGATTGTTACATAGCCCCCATCAATGCAACTGTAGCGATGCCACCACTGCAACGAATCATCTGCATTGCAGCAACACAGGCACATTAGTACTTCATCTAGTACATTATATTAGGGTAAAACATCATTGTCACCATTTAGATAGTTAGTTCAGTTCCCTGGTAATTCTGACACAGGGTTTTCACACTCAAATGTGTCTTACAAAGACACATGCACGACTGGTTTCCTCTAGGTCTCGGTTTCACTGTGAAGCAAGAAATTACAAGTATTGAAATGCGTTGTTATGTGTGGGCGTTGTAGCTATAAAGTGTAATATAGCTGTGGATCAAGCATGCTACATTATAGAACCCAAACTAACAAGGTGCACCACTAAGTCTATGGGGCCACAAGAATGTCCCCTGTGAAAACAACACATTTGACTTATCAGTGCCACAGAAGAGGTGGTACAACAACTGCCAGTGAGATTCACTCCCCCCTGCCCAACGAAGGTCTCAAAAACTGCTGTATGCTGTGACAAAATGCAGGTTTACCTTTGGCTTGTACCTTCAAACATCGGAGGCGCGTGAAGGGCTAGCAAAGGGAACAACCCCCTGTCGAAAGGCACGAGCTCGATGCCCCCCAGCTACGCAGGGGAAACATTTTATGCGCCACTGAACAGAGCGCAAAAGGTGTATGGAGCCAAACTTTGGCAACTGAGGAACCTGGACGGTGGCAGAGAAGGATCATTACAGGCTCCCAGCAACTCCCCACTGTGGAGCAGAGGAGACTCACAGGGGAAAGAGCACAGCGTTGCGGCACCTTTCAAAAGGTGGGCACCGCGGACAGAACCCAACCTAAACACAAACTACAAGAGAAAACACAACTGGGCCATTAAATTAACGTTTACGATCAAAAAAATAAATGAACTTTTGCAATAAAAAACAAGCGCAATGTCTGTACATCTGTAGCTTTGAATTCTTACATTTTCTCAATGTTGACATTCTAGTTTTCACCTCCAACAAAAAGTAAATCTAGTTTACAAAACCAGCAACTAAATAACACGTGTTAGCTTCCTATGGTTGAACTAGACCATGGGTACTCACAAACTTTTTCTCGGGGGCCAAAATTGCAGTATGGTTTGCGGCCAAGGGCCGCACTGAAGTGACAGCGGGGGGCGGGGCTTAGAGGGGGCGGGGCTTAGAGGGGGGAACAACCACCCCACCCCCTTTTTCAAGACATCTGCACACTACCCCAGTAACACACACAGCGCCATCTGCACACTGCGCCATCTGCTCCCACCCCTACCCCAGTAACACACACAGCGCCATCTGCTCTCACCCCTACCCCAGTAACACACACTGCGCCATCTGCACACAGCGCCATCTGCTCTCACCCCTACCCCAGTAACACACACAGCGCCATCTGCACACAGCGCCATCTGCTCCCGCCCCTACCCCAGTAACACACACAGCGCCATCTGCACACTGCGCCATCTGCTCCCACCCTGTACTGCCATTTGATAAGTTTTGTTTTGACCAATGACTTTGTGTTTCACCACTGCGCATATTAGTTGCTCAATGTTCACCAGTAGCACATGGTATGTTTTGTTCAGTTTAGCCGCCTATGGGCTTTGACATTGCATTAGCCATTACTTTCTGTATTCAGTTGAGCCGCCTATGGGCTTTGACATTGCATTAGCCATTACATTCTGTATTCTGCCTATTGGCTTTGACATGCTGTATCCAGTCTAGCCGCCTATTGGCTTTGACATTGCATTCCTATTGGCTTTGACATGCTGTATCCAGTCTAGCCGCCTATTGGCTTTGACATTGCATTCCTATTGGCTTTGACATGATGTATTCAATTTAGCTACCTATTGACTTTCACATGCTATTAGATATTCTGCCTATTGGCTTTGACATGATATTGTATATTGCATTTTGTATTCAGCTTGGCTGCCTATTGGCTTTGACATGATATTATACATTACATTTTGTATTCAGCTCCGCTGCCTATTGGCTTTGACATGATATTATACATTGCATTTTATATTCAGCTCAGCTGCCTATTGGCTTTGACATGATATTATACATTGCATTTTGTATTCAGCTCAGCTGCCTATGGGCTTTGACATGATATAAGACATTGCATTTTGTATTCAGCTTAGATGCCTATTGGCTTTGACATGACACTAGACATTGCATTTGATATTTAGGTTAGCTGCCTATTGCCTTTAACATGACATTGCATTTGATATCTAGGTTAGCTGCCTATTGCCTTTAACGTGGAGTTAGACATTGCAGTTGAGAATCCAAGCTGTATTTTTCCAAGCTGTGTTTTTGCACCAGAGAACCAATATGTTTTTCTCACAGTAGACTAGACCTGATAAGAGAGAGTACATGGGTGTTTTTCTCCTCGCTTGAGCTTGGGAACAGGAGTAGTCTTGGAGACCTGGCCAGTCTCCAAAAGGCTTGCTCAGTTTCCCAGGTCTGAGAGGAGGGGGCACACCTTTGTAACGAAAGTAACAGGCTGCAGAGAGTCAGATTCGAATCTGCCGGACCTCGTGCTGGAGCTTGGCGCCAGCTGCCAGCAATCCCGTGTGGGTAGATGAATCTCTTTCTCGCGGCTGACAGGGGTCATCAGCTTGCAGACCTTAGAAAGATGAAGCTGTAGATAGTTCCCACACGGTGAAGTATTTGTTTTGCTTTGCATTCAATATCTTATAAATATAACCTGCTGTGTATATTGCAAACTGATATATTTTGTTTGATTAACGCGGACTTGAAAGCTACTAATTCGTCATACATAAGAATTGTGGTTGGGGAAGAATTAACAACAATAAAAGTCTTCTTTGACCTCAGAAGTGCATTTCTGTTGTGTTATGTTAGTGCTTAGAAACTAGATAAGAGGAAAGCACTACAATTGGTACCAGAAGTGGGGTCGGTCATTAAGAGGTGATTAAGAAGGGGTTTGACGAGTTGGTAGATTTCTAAGTGCACACTTTAAAAGTGTAATTGTTTTTTGTTGTTTGGAGAATTACAGAAATTGTTTTTTTTGGAGAATCACAGTAGCACGGCAGACCATGTCTGAGAATGCATGTATTGGTAAACTGCCTGATGGTGCTACGAAAAACTGTGAATTGTTTTCTGTTTGGGGAATTACAGAAGAAAATGCATGTGTAGCTAAAATGCCTGATGGTGTTTTGAGAAATAATTCCTGTTGTACATATGTAGAAAACGTGTCTTTTGGAAGCAATGATGACAGAAAGGTCTGGATACCTTTATCTGCTTACAGAGAAATGCAGGAGAAATGTAGGCAGTTGGAACATGAAAATAGGAATTTACGTGAGCAAATTAGCCAGAATACAATAATTCAAAATAATGCTGAAAGTTATAAAAATGAAGAATCTTTCTTGTCCCATTCCAGTAATGAGGGGGTTAAGACAGCTCCGAGCTGCTTTGAGTTTTCGTGTGAGCCAGGGTTTTTGGCAGACAAAATGCATTCCTTAACTGATAACACGGACGAGAGAGACCAGAATGTGATTTACGAGTTACCGTTGCAAAATGCACAAGTAAAACGAAAGATTTTAGAGCAAGACACCCCGAGTTTCATTAGCTTGTTTGATTTTTGGAAAAAGAATAGCCCTCATTTGAGAGAAATCCTAACACTTTTGTATATGGTCACTGTGAAAAATTATATGCAGCTGCGCGCTTGTGATTTGGCAAATGAAATAATGCAGACTTTAGGTTTTTGCGCAGTGCAAGAAGGAAATACTTATGTACATTTAAATCATGAACAAGGGAAGAAAATAGTGCCCCTAGCTAGAATCATACAATGGATCTGGTACTTGCAAGACAGGGCTAGAGTACCACAGATAAAAGAATTACCAATGAAATTGAGTGCACCATTTGAACTCGTGTCCACTGAAGATAAAAAGCATGTTTGTTTTACTAATGATTCATTGACTGAAATGTTGCTTTCTGGCACAGTAGAAGGAACAGCGTTGTATAATGTGTGTCAGATTTTAAAGCAAGAGCTACGTGAGATGTGTCATTTTTACGCTGATTTTTGGTTCATTGCTAATGTTTTAGCACCTAACTGGTTCAATTACCTTGCAGATGTTAATGAGAAAAATTCAGAGAGAGAAGTGTACACCCAGAATTCTGCCTTAGTGGGGATGGCTAAGTGGGTGCCCCAGAAATGTGAACAGCTGAGAGAAAAAGCCACTTACAGGTGGGCAGAGATGAGAGAGATGCACATTCCCCTAGTTTTGATAAAAACTGTGCAGCACGCACAAAAGCAATCTGTCATGCAAGCAGTCACAGAGCAGTTGGGGAGAGGAAAGTTACCAGAACAGAAATGGCAAATTGATCAGGTTTTAGGGAGAGTGATTGCTGCAAATTACCAAGGAAAAATCGAAATTATGCTGATACCTAGAAAAGAATCTGATTCATTCATACAAATTGGAGACAGAATGGCCCAAATTGACAAAAGTGCAGTGAATGGAGGTTTGGTAAAGAATGAGTCTGCCCCAGCCCTTCTGACAGTGCAAGAAAAGGGAAGCTGTGGCGCAGCAGATAAAAACCTCAGTGCTGATGTGTGGGCTGAAGCCCCAAGTGATCCTCCAGAACCTGCAGAAAATATAACAAAGGGCCTCAAAAACGTCCTGCTGATTATAAAACAGGGAAAGAAAGAGGAAGGGTGCAGTTTAAATGAAAAATGTTATTTGCAAGAAAAGTCATACTTGTTTCTTTTGCAGATCCTACCACGTTTCGCCACTGTCCCTGAGTGTGCTGTGTGGTCCCCCTTCCGGTGTGTGCGTGTGGGGTCGGGGAAGGGACCGAATCCCCAACCTGAACCTGGCTGAGTAAAGTGCCAGCACCATGGATCCATTTTGCGCAAACTGCACCTTCAGTTCAAGTTCAACTTGTTTGATTGCATTCTTCCACTGGAACTAAGCTGTGGTATTTTTTTTTTTCCCCTCTCGTATGGAACTCTGACTTTTGCTTATCTTCCAGAAAACCTTTCAAGTGGACCGTGCCCCTTTACATGAGTAGAACTCATGCCACATCAAATTGCTAACACTGTTGAATTAGAGACTCATTCAGAGTACAAAATTGCCCAGTCTTTTCTGTATAGATGTATCTGATGTGAAAGGTTATGAAATCAATATGTGAATTCACTTCTATTGCTTTACAGGGATTGTTTTGATCATTCAAATGTGACTTGCTGATGATGTTTTTTTTGTGCTGATGTTTTTTTTGTTTTTGTTTGAAACAAGAGATATGTGAAACAAAAATTCATTGGTCAAAGGGCGGAATGTACTGCCATTTGATAAGTTTTGTTTTGACCAATGACTTTGTGTTTCACCACTGCGCATATTAGTTGCTCAATGTTCACCAGTAGCACATGGTATGTTTTGTTCAGTTTAGCCGCCTATGGGCTTTGACATTGCATTAGCCATTACTTTCTGTATTCAGTTGAGCCGCCTATGGGCTTTGACATTGCATTAGCCATTACATTCTGTATTCTGCCTATTGGCTTTGACATGCTGTATCCAGTCTAGCCGCCTATTGGCTTTGACATTGCATTCCTATTGGCTTTGACATGATGTATTCAATTTAGCTACCTATTGACTTTCACATGCTATTAGATATTCTGCCTATTGGCTTTGACATGATATTGTATATTGCATTTTGTATTCAGCTTGGCTGCCTATTGGCTTTGACATGATATTATACATTACATTTTGTATTCAGCCCCGCTGCCTATTGGCTTTGACATGATATTATACATTGCATTTTATATTCAGCTCAGCTGCCTATTGGCTTTGACATGATATTATACATTGCATTTTGTATTCAGCTCAGCTGCCTATGGGCTTTGACATGATATAAGACATTGCATTTTGTATTCAGCTTAGATGCCTATTGGCTTTGACATGACACTAGACATTGCATTTGATATTTAGGTTAGCTGCCTATTGCCTTTAACATGACATTGCATTTGATATCTAGGTTAGCTGCCTATTGCCTTTAACGTGGAGTTAGACATTGCAGTTGAGAATCCAAGCTGTATTTTTCCAAGCTGTGTTTTTGCACCAGAGAACCAAGATGTTTTTCTCACAGTAGACTAGACCTGATAAGAGAGAGTACATGGGTGTTTTTCTCTTCGCTTGAGCTTGGGAACAGGAGTAGTCTTGGAGACCTGGCCAGTCTCCAAAAGGCTTGCTCAGTTTCCCAGGTCTGAGAGGAGGGGGCACACCTTTGTAACGAAAGTAACAGGCTGCAGAGAGTCAGATTCGAATCTGCCGGACCTCGTGCTGGAGCTTGGCGCCAGCTGCCAGCAATCCCGTGTGGGTAGATGAATCTCTTTCTCACGGCTGACAGGGGTCATCAGCTTGCAGACCTTAGAAAGATGAAGCTGTAGATAGTTCCCACACGGTGAAGTATTTGTTTTGCTTTGCATTCAATATCTTATAAATATAACCTGCTGTGTATATTGCAAACTGATATATTTTGTTTGATTAACGCGGACTTGAAAGCTACTAATTCGTCATACATAAAAATTGTGGTTGGGGAAGAATTAACAACAATAAAAGTCTTCTTTGACCTCAGAAGTGCATTTCTGTTGTGTTATGTTAGTGCTTAGAAACTAGATAAGAGGAAAGCACTACACACCCCTACCCCAGTAACACACACAGCGCCATCTGCACACAGTGCCATCAGCTCCCACCCCTACCCCAGTAACACACACAGCGCCATCTGCACACTGCGCCATCTGCTCAGACCCCTACCCCAGTAACACACACAGCGCCATCTGCACACTGCGCCATCTGCTCCCACCCCTACCCCAGTAACACACACAGCGCCATCTGCTCTCACCCCTACCCCAGTAACACACACTGCTCCATCTGCACACAGCGCCATCTGCTCTCACCCCTACCCCAGTAACACACACTACATTAAAAACAAATAAATAAATAACCAAAGAGCCTTACCTGACTCAAAGCACTGTAAAGATGCCACAAATGTGGAACAGCAGGCAGGCAGGCGGGCAGCAGACGTGGAGCCGGTGACAGGAAGCAGACGACAAAGCCCCGTAAAAGTTAGCTGCAAGCGCTGACTTTTATGGGGCTTTGGCTTCCAGGATCGTCAGGGTAACGCCATAAACAATGGCCGCCGTACGTAAACATAGAGGAGGGCCGCGGGAGCATGCGCAAGGAAGCCACTGTTGCGCATGCTCCCGCGGCCCTCTTCTATGTTTACATACTGCTGCCATTATGATATGGCGTTTGGTGTGCGTCTCGCAGGCCGCCAAGCTAGGTCCGTGGGGCCGCTGGCGGCCCGCGGGCCGTACTTTGAGAACCGTTGAACTAGACAGTCTAGTGAGTGCTGGTCCTCTTGAGGGCTTACGAGGTGGCATTCTGTGCGACGATGTGCCATTTTATCAGGGACTATGAGAGACAGGCTCAAAGAGCAGAAGCGAGTGCTATTGTTGGATGGGGTGGAGGAGTGAGTAAAGGAGGATTTCCCTAGTCACGGCCGATACCGGTACCACTGGGGTAGGGGAGTAGGTAAATTGTGAAGGCGCTACACATCACTTAGGGAGGCTGAATAATTTTAGTAAGCAAAAAAATATACAGATACAGAAGACTTGTTCTTCCAGCCCCAGAGGAAAAGCAGGTTTTAAGCAAGGAAGAAGAGAACAAAAAAATGTCAATCACTGAATAATGCAAGGATCAGAAGGAGATGATGGGCCCTAGATGCGATTGTGCAGAAAATTAAGGGGGTTAGAGAGGTAGAGTGCAGCAGAAAAATCCAGTTTGGGAAAGATGGAGGCCAGAGTGACAAGGATTAAAGAGTCCTCAATGGGGACGAACTGCAGTGATGAATCATGATTTGTTAGAAGTGTCAGTATTCAAAGCACGGAAGATGCTCAGAAGAAACCGGAAACACTAGACAATTCTAGAAGATCAGCAAATGTTCATATTTTAGGGATCCACACTCTCACTGCTGATTTACACAAGATAGAGGTCATGGGGTCCTTCTTTGCCGAGCACTTGATGCCACCAGATCACCGTGGCCTATTGGTGGTGAAGAAAGCCTTCTTGCTGCGGTCCATGGAATCAGTCACCACTGCCGGTGGTAAAATAATGGTGGTATTTATTGACTTTTTATGACACACACAGGATTCCAGACAAGTGCTGGGACACCGAAAGAGGTAAAAATAGCGGACTGAAAGGGCTTCTGACCATGGATACTGCAGCAACACTGTATAAACCAGCCAGATAAAGGGTATCGCATGAGGGAAAACCTTCCATTTGTCTAAACCTGACGCAGTCAATTATTTTAGAAACAGTGTTTCGAGCAACGCACCAAACTGTAATATGCTCAGTGCTTAGTTTGTAAAATAATGAGTGTCGATACCCAAAGTGCGGCTCAGAAGCCGGCAGGTGAAACCACGCCAAATACCAAAGCTGCGCAGTCTTGAACCCAAGGGCGTAACGCTAGCCTTCAATCTCTGTGAGATATGGGACACAAGGGCGCCTCTTCACATTCTTCAGGCCCCATCATTTTGCGGTACGCCACTGCTTGAATCCCGCCCCTTTAGCTCACTCTTGTGGCTTCCTGCTTACTCTCCTTGAGACTGGTTTCCCGTCTTTCTCTTCCTCTATCCCCTTTGTGCATTTTTCCTCTCTCTTCTCTTTGGAAATGTTTGAAGAGAAAAAATAACTGCTGCTGCTCAGCGTAAGCACCGACTATAATATGTGCCATTTTACTTGATCCAGATTTATATGCCAAGTAATATTTGCTTTTTGGGTTTTTTTTGGTTTTCTCCCCCATGTCTTTCACACCTTCACTTTCTTTTGTTCTTCTAGCCACTCCCACCCCTTATGAAAAGGGTATAGATGTAGGCAGTGAAGGTATTTCTAGTTTTTTTCTTGATTGCCGAAGAAATGGGCGACGACACAGCAGACGCAGCGAGAGGAGAGAATGGCACCTCCTTGCTTTTGGATGTGGTACAGGGCTGTCACTTTGCCCTCAACAAGCTAGAACAAAAATCTGTCAGGGCTAAATGGAGGGTTAGTACTTCCAGGTAGCTGATGTAATGCTCTCAGTGGGGAGGGGCCCAGGTTACCTTGCACAGTCATTGTCAAGATGAGTGCCCCAACCGGTGAGTGATGCATTGGTGGCCACCTGCGGAAGTGGGTCCAACAAAAACCTGCTGAGCAGCAGGTTGTTGCTGTTTCACCATTGCAGAGCGTGGCATTGGGTGTTAGTCTTTATCAACACCAGATCGCCCCGATGTCCCTCCACTTGTGGCCTCTCGCTCCCGAGGTGGAGTAGGGGCATGAGTATTTTGGCAAGTGGCACAACCGCGATACAGCAAGGCATCATACCCAAGAGTTTCATTATAGGTCTGCAGAGAGTGGGCACAAGTATTGAGAAAGAGGCAGCAGCTGCTGAAATGCCATCACACAGCAGATTGGGACACACTTTCTCCGAGACAACGTTTAACACCGAGCCCAAGAAGGGCTGGACATGTTGGGGTTGGAGGTGGGATTTCTTTGCATTAATGGAGAACCAAAGGGTGCGAAGTAGTGGCACTGTTGTCTCAGGGAGTGCTACGTATTGTCTTACTTGTGCTGTGAGCTAGAATAGATAAACCCTACTCTTGGAAATCATTCACTTGTGACTATCAACTGTTATGCGATGTTGCAAACTTTGCACTTAAATTAAATTGTTTTACATGTACGCCTCTTTTGTGCAATTTATTTTCTCATTGTTTGATTACATTCTTCAAAATAAGTCAAAATATTATCCTGAATGATGTTACTATCACTCAAATGTGCTCTGAATCAACGATTGCTGAACATTTCTACTGAATGATCACCTTGCCTGCATCGATTCCTGTTGTGTGTTTAGGCTTGGTGCCTTTCCTTTCAAAGATTGCTGCTGTATCTTCGTATATACTCAGTGTCTTTCCATTCAATACCTCGGGCTATTCTTGCAGAAGAAGAGGAGGCAAAACTCACCAGAGGTCTCGTTGTCATTGGGGTAGAGTCAAAAGCTGCAAAAAGCTGGCCTGCTCCAACCATGAATACTTTGTGTTACAGCTTGGACAGAACTTTGCATCAGCCACTTGCTCTATTCATTCTCTGAAACGAGCTTGGAAGGAGCCAAACGTGTCTTGACCGGTTCCTTAAAGGACGATGAAGCTGAACAACTGGGGTTGGTGGAGAAGGAAGGATGAGAGATTTGTCATTCAAGAGAGCAGCCAGACAGGCACCAACCGTGCAGCGACTGTTAACTTAGTGTTTGGTCTTGAGGAGTAGACCAAGAAAGCCCAAAAACTGAAAGGATAAGTGTCTGTCTCAGAGCAGATGCTAGACATGTCCAAACCAGATAGTGGAAAAAAAAAATCAATGTAGGGTGGAGTTGATGCCCAGGTGCATTGTGGACAAAAGGAGGAGTTACATCACATCTTGTGACTTGAAATTTGTTTGAAGAAAAACAAGTTGTAATGTTGGAACCCAACACTAGATGGCAAGAGTATGCACAACAAAGCATGCATATCTGTAGCCACACATGCAACAAACATATGTTTTTTAGTGTTGCAAAGAAAATGTAGTATTGACTTTGAATCACTGTAAGCTTAAAAAGGCAGTTTAAACAAATAAGGACAACTTGAATAACAAGTGAAAAAGACGGCTAAAGAATGAAAAGAAAAAAGCACTGAAAAAGTAAAACACTGTTACAGCATCAGTGGTACTGAAGTTCACTTTCTGTTAGACGTACGTGTACATGTGATCACACAAAATGCCGCCATTCATAGCACAAGGTAGCCAAAGCTGTGCATTGCAATGGGTAAGAGCTAAATGTGAATTACTGTTGACCAGACCAATGAATGAAGAGAACTGACCCAAAGACTCTCGATGCATGTATATATTTACTTTTTTATGATTTTTTTCAATACATAAGAGTGGCAATACAGCTAAAATATCTCTAGGCCACACTTGATGTGTTAGAACAAAACAGTCACCTCTGCTTTGCAAAATGGTTCCTTACAAATTATTATAAAACAAATCTTGTTAACAATTACTGTAAATCAGTAAATCAACAACAAAGTGCATATTTAATGTATGGCCATAGGGAGTAATACAGGTGGGCGTGACCACTAATGTTTTTAAATCTTTTGTGACTCTCCCTGTGATTTATCAATATATTTTCTCTTTGAGGTATACACTATGCTCCAGCGAAATTATTGTGATGTCATCAAGATCAAGGTCCTGTAGCATCGCTTCCTGGAATTCAGGCTCAAAAGACATATGATGCCACTTTCTGTGATGTCAATGAAGTCTAATGGTGTGTAATCTCTCTTCCAGTACCCCTGGCATTTTAGTGAATCGATGTTCATGTTCACAGTGAAGAACAAGTTAATAAGTTACTTACCTTTGGTAACACCTTATCGGGTAGAGACTATCTAGCTGCAGGTTCCTTACTTCAGTGGCGGCCACTGCAAATCTCAAGGGAGAGGTTGCAATAGGGAGGGACGGGGGTAATAACAATAGTAACTAAAAAAAATATTTAAAAAATATTTTTAAAAACTTACCTCTCCTGCCGTTGCCGACCGCCTTGCTCTTCTTCTCGCACATGATAGTGTCCCAGCAGTCCCTTGGACACCAGCACATGCTTCTCACGCAATCCTGGTGCTGCTCTCATGCTATATCTAGCATGAGAGCAGCACCAGGATTGGTCTCAGTGGCTTGATCTGCCGCTCAGACAGTGCATTGGAGTCTGTGCTGTTTCTCCAACCCGGCTGCGCAACACAGCCAGGTTGGAGAAATCTAAGTGTGCATGTCAGTTTGGCCAGCCTAAGACGGTCAGCCAAACTGACATGCACACTTAAGTGCACTCCACTTCTCCCCCCTCACCATTCACACGCTTGCTCAGCCAGCCAGCAGCTGAAAAATAAAAAGATAATAAAATATTGTTCTATTTTTCAGTTGCTGGCTCTTGGCCAGTGGGACTACGCTCCTTTGCCATTGCGAAGGAGCCGCTGTTGCCTTACCTTGGAATTATCCCAAAGCATCAGACTGGAACCCGGAAATTATTTAGTAGTACAACTGCGTTCGGCTCCACATCAACCGCACAGGATGTGACGTGTGAATAAATAGGCACCACTCCACCGTGCTGACATCAGTTTCTTTTCATGACATACCACACCAGAAGCACAGATCCATGAAGAATATTGATGCACTGGTGTGCACTGCTAAGGATCTTCGAAGGGTAACCCTATACAGAAATCAGTTTGCAAAGCAGGGAGGATGGGAGGGTCGGTAAGGAATCTACAGCTAAATAAGAGTCACTACCAGATAAGGCGTTACCGAAGGTAAGTAACTTGTTCATCAGACAGAGACATCTAGCCAGAGGTTCCTTAACTTAGAATAGCTACCCAAGCAATACCTCCACGGAGGTGGGTCTCTGAACGGATTAGATCAAAAGATCCTGCAGGACCAAACGTGCAAAATGCTCATCACAAACGACCTGACTGTCAAGACAGTAATGTTTAGTGAACGTGTTCAAAGACACTAATGTTGCTGTCTGACAGATGTCCAGAACCGTAATTGCAGCCTTGGCTCTGGTGGAGTGAGTGTGCAAGCCCTCGGGGAGTTGCTTTCTGATTAGTACGGAGCAGATTTTTATGCAGAGAACTATCCATCATGAAATGGGTTTTTTCTGCACAACCCTACATTTCTTTACTCTGACATATCCAACAGACAGTTGATCATCCAGCCAGAAGTACCTAGTCTGATCCAGGTAGGAAAACAACACTCTTTTGGGGTCTAGTCTGTGGAGTCTATCCTCTTCTTTGGAAGAGTGAGGCAGGGAAAAGAAAGTATGCAAAGCGATATTTTGGCCTATGTGAAAAGGTGTCACTACCTTCGGAAGAAAGGAGGCATGGGTCCTCATAAACAGTTTGTCAAGCTCCAATTTTGAGTAGGGATTGTGCATCAAGAGTGCTTGCAGTTCACTAACCCCCCTGTGGCTATTGTTATGGATGGCAGAAAAGCAGTGTTCAAAGTGAGTGGGCACAGTGGGCAGTTATGCAGTGGCTGAAGGGCACGCACATACGTTAAGACCAAATTGAGGTCTTATTGGGGGATTATGAATGGTCTTGGAGGGAACAGATGTTGAAATCCCTTGAGAAAACAGGTCATAACAGATGACTTAAACAAAAACGGCTTGTCTGGCAACCGCAAAAAAGCCGAAATGGCTGATAGGTAATTTTTACCAGTGCCCAGAGCAGAGCTCTTCTGGGTTAATGAAATTACAAACAGTAAAACCTGGGATAATGGTGCAGAAAGAGGGTTGATGTTTCTGGATGCACACCATGGCACAAATTCACCCCAATGGCAGGCATATACTGTCTTGGTGGAGGGACACTTGGCTGCCAGAATAACATCACAGACTTCCAGAGGAAGGTAGAAAGCCGTCAACTGATGCTGGACAATCTCCTCACATGGAGGAAGGTGCGCATGTTCATGTGCACAACCCTCCCCTGCTGCAGCGATAGAAGATCCTTCCGAGGGGGCAGCCTGATCAGAGGACATATGCTTAGGAGTTCAAGATACCAGGCTCTCCGTGCCCAAACCAGAGCCAGAAGAATGACTTGGGCCAGTTGTTCCTGAACTTTTTGAGAATTCTTGGCAGGAGTGGTATTCGAGGAAAGGGGTACAGGAGGTCAGAGCGCTACTCAAGATGAAAAGCGTCATCAAGCAAGAGCCGCCTTGGAAACTCCAGCATCAAGAATTGCTGATATTGTGCATTCTCGTGGTGGCAAACAGATCTAACCAAGGCTCTGTCTCCATTCTTCAAGAGACCTTGCACCACATCTATTTGTGGTCCGCTAGGCATTGACAGCTTTGTTTGTCTGCTCTGGCACTCAGAGAGCCTGCCAAATGTTGAACCACCAGGGTTCTGACATTCCAGCCATTTCCAAAGGCACAGGCCTCTTGACAAAGAGTTCATGACCCCAGCCTGCCCTACTTGTTGCAGTACCACATGGCAGTGTTGTTGTCCATGAACACCTGTATTAGCCTTTCCTTGATAGATGGAAAAAAGACTTTTAGAGCCAACCGGATCGCCCGGAGCTCCGAGTTTATGGGGAGGCCGGACTCTGCGGAGACCAGAGGCCTCTGCTCTCCATCTCTCCCATTTGGCCACACAAGCCTAGAAGTGACACACCTGTCACCAAAGTCAACTCTGGGGCCTGCCACTGATCAAACTGTGGTTTGTTTTCCACCACTGCAGATCTTTTGCAGGTCCCTCCCAGATCTGGACTAGGTCGGAAAGATTCCACCGATACTTTGCCCACTAGAACTTCAAGTCCCACTGCAGAGCTCGCGTATGCCAAATGGCATGTGTCACTAGTAGAATGCAGGAGGCCCAACAGCCTCAGAGTCAGTCTCACCGAAATTGAGGATAGAGGCTGAAACATCAGAATAATAGCCTGAATATCCTTGACTCACAGCTCAGGACAAAAAGGCCTGAAACTGCACTGTGTCCAGAACAGCTACCATCAAAGGGAGCTTCTGAGAGGGAGTCAGGTGTGACTTCTGCACATTGATAGCGAACCCCAGAGGTATGCCGGAGTCTGGAGGTGGGAGACAACTGCCTGGTGAGAGCTCGCTCCAATAGCCATATATTGAGGTAGGGGGAAGACTAAAACCCCTGACCTATGCAAATGTCCTGCAACCACTGACATCACTTTGGTGAACACCTAAGGGGCTCTGGTAAGGCCAAAAGGGAGCACAGCGAACTGAAAGTGCTCATGGCTTACTATGAACTGCAGGTAATGCCTGTGGTCAGGCAGGACACAGATGTGGAAATATACATCCTGCAAGTTCAATGCTACCATCCAGCCTCCAGGGTCCAGGCCAGACAGGACCTGAGCTAGGTTCAGCATTTTCAATTTCCCTTTTAGGAAGAAAAGTTGAGAAGGTGCAGGTCTACAAACAGGACGGAGGCCTCTGCCATTTTTGGCCACCAGAACGTAGCTGGGATGGTTGCTCCATGACCTACTTCTGATGCCGGCACCCTCTCTATGGCCCGTTCAGCCAAAGCCAACGCTTCCAGATGGAGCACGGAAAGGTGGTATTCTGTTAGCTTATCCTAAGTGGGTGGCATCGACCGAGGGGATTCCAGGAAAGGGATGGCATAGCCCCTCCGAACAATTTGCAAAACCCACATGTCCCAAGTTATGGATTGCCAGAAGGGCAGGAAATGGCAAATCCTGCCTCCCACTGAGTGCACGTGCTGGCATAAGGGCAAATTAAAGCGGTTTGTGGCTGCTCCACTGGGGAGAGTGGGGCTGTTTGCCTCAGTTGGTGTGTGGGAACCCCATTGGTGGCCACAAAAAGGCGGACATGCCTGCTGACCTTGGTGGCTGGGTGGGTAAGAACGTGGTTGGTAGCACCCCTCCCCCACCTTGGACACAGAAGGGACTGAAGGCAGACTGGGGATGGCAGGTCCCATGGATAGACCCAAAGACGTTGTCATTGCACTGCTGGCTTCTAAAGTGCTCAGTGCTGAGTCTGCCTTTTCACCAAAAAGGCTAGAGCCATCAAAGGGCATGTCCATGAGGAACGACTGGACATCCCCTGGTTCTCAACAAGGCGTGTTGTCTAAGTGCCACTGACTATGCAATCGCTCTGCCTAGTAAGCTGGTCATGTCCAACCCACACCTTATGGTCAACTTTGCTACATCGCGCCCGTCAGCAGTTGTTTGAGTGAGTATGGCTCAGGATTATACTGAGACAATAGGCAGCACTGGCGCAACTGAGTCACACACAGTGTGGGTGTATCGGCCCAGAAGGCATGCAGAGATCACCATATGCAGCACTAGGCTGGCACAAAGGAACATCCTCTTTCCAAAAGTATCCAGCCTCTTGGATTTCCTATTCATTGGGGTGGTGGAGAATGCCCCAGGTTTAACACGGGAGGTGGAGGCTTGGAACACCAAGCTCTCCAGAGTGGGGTGCTCGGTGAAGACACTGGGGTCCCACGGAGCAGGGCGATGGCGACAGGTAATTGTCCTGCGCATAGGAGCTCTGTGCAGGGCTTGGACAGTGAGAGGTGAGACCAAGCCAGTGTATGGTGAAGTGTCCAAGCCACTGGCATCCAACAGATTCTAATACCATTTCTCCTCTGGTTCCTCAAGGTGGTGATGGTAGCCATAGAGGTCCTCAGATCCCTCCAATCATTTCCCTCTCCAGGCCAGTTGAAGGAAAAAGCCACTGGCTCCGACTCAGAAGGCATGGGACCAGTTGGCACCAGAGTTTGCTTCAGATGACGTCTATCTAGCTCCGTATCAGAGTCGGCTAGGACGATGAAGCCTGGGCCACCGCAGGGCGTCAGTGGTGCAGAGAACAACAGCGCTGGAGTGGGCCCCAAAGAAGACTGAGGTTTCGCAGGTGGAGCTGCTCTGGATCCAGCACAGGATCCAAGGACCTTCTGGCGGGAATCCAGCAGGGCCCTTCCAAAACCCCTGGGGCTCGAAGGCACTCCACATTGGTCAGACCACCCAAGTGTGAGGTACACAGCCTGGCAGAACTAGTTTAGTTAGGCAGAAGTCGCTCTGGGGCACTCTGAGTGGCACGCTGTGGACCCAGGCACAAGATTCCCAGAGGAGCGAGGCCTCAAGTGGTGTCATCGTTCCCTCCAATGACTTGGATCAGTGTGGAGAAGTCCAACAACGCTTTGATTTCTTAGACTTCTTTCGCTTGTGTAACTTACCCGACCATTTCGGGAGGGATGACGACTTTCCAGATTGGCTCTGGAAGTGGCCCTGGAACCTTCCATGCGACCAGGATCTTCAGCATTGTGGGGTCATCCGACGTCAAGCAGAAAGGAGCTTCTGGGTACATTTTTACGGCACCTTTGTCACTTCAAGCACCACAAGCAAACCAAATGTGGATCCGTCACAAACAACTGCCTGTGATAGGTGCTACATGGCTTGAAACCTTTGGGCTTTTTAAGGGACACTGAAACCTTTGGGCTTCTTAAGGGACACTGAAACCTTTGGGCTTCTTAAGGGACAGCCCTGGTGCACCATGAGAATAATCTCAAAAACATAGTCGACACAAGGTCGAAAAAAGACCAGTCAAAAATTAACTGAGGGTAGCTCTCAGGATCCTCTTCTTCCTTCTCCTCCCCCACTCCAATTTTAAACCTGCAAACCTATGTTGAATTGAGGCTTCCTTACTGTCTAATTTCTTTATGCTGTATTTCCTTACAACACCGGTTAAATGATTGTTCTATTTAGTTGTAATCTAAAAGCTGCAACACTTAGACAAAATACGATATGTCAATCCCAGCCTTATACACAAAAGGTTGCTCTTCTTAATTTTTCAATTAAAAGTGTTTGCTACTGTAGGTCTGCTTTTTGGAGCACTTTTATTTACTTATTTTCATTAAAAAAGACCATTACGAAAGTGAACTCATTTATCTTATTGTTGGTTATTGGCCACAGTCACAATGTTCACAAAGGCCCAGCTTGGTCAGGCTTACAAGCCAGTGGATTTTCACACAGCTGTGTGGTTTTGAAGTCTACTGCGGATATTCTAAAAAGGCACTTTTTACTCTGACGTTATGGCACTGATGTTACATGATTATGTATCTACAGGGTGATGCCCCATGTTAAAACACACAAACACGGCATTTTAATCCATTACTTCCGAGCACCTGCAGTTCAATTTCTGTCTTGCGAAGAAGGGCGTGAACGTAAAAAAAAAAAAAAGAACAACAATTCAAGGCATACCAATCACACACCAATTAGTGAAAGAACAAGTTAAATATCTTGCACTGGTAGAGAATCATTTCCTATTGGGTTCCTCCCACCTCGCTCCCTTTGACATTACACCAGCTTTTATTTCACAGAGAAAATGTTAACCTAGCCGAGTCAGTCATTATCAGCGCAGTCCAAGTACATTAATCACAGGCTGGTTATTGTTAATAATCAACCTGAAACCCAACGACCCTTAGAACCAATGTTAGGCACTCATAAATCCGTATAAAGCGAATTAACCATACCGTTAATATCGGCGCTTTCAAATCTGACCCAGACTATTTTTTCCTTTTCTTCGGTCGGCTGGGCCCCGCTGTAAGCCTACACAAGGAACAGAAATAATTAGGCAAACAGAAAGTCGGCAGCCTGTACTTGGCTTTGTTAGAAACCAGTGGTCCAAGTATGAAGTGTGTTCTGGGCCCACTGCAGTTTTTAATTACAAGGAAAGATGGTTTCTTAATGCAGTCTTAGTTTCTTAATTAAATTAGCAGTAATGTGCACATGTCCAAAGCAGCTGAAGGACACGTTGGAGGCCAATCAACAACCTGTGCTGTGGGCGCCTTCACAGCATCACGGGGAACAGATACATGAGCTCCAATTTGAACCCGGTCTTTCATGACATCTAACAGGGAGTCGGAGATTGCAAATCACGATGAGAGCGGTCAGCCGTGACATCCCGCTGCTCCATCCAACAACTGTAGTGGGTAACACACCTCACAGCTCAATCAATGGGGAAAAAAAACACAAAGCCATTTCTGTGGTACTCAAGGTCTTCAGGTACGAGCTCAAGTCATTACTGAGTGGTAAGGATTATAGGACCTGTGGCCAGTCCTTCATCCACTTTCAGAGTGCAAAGTCGTGATTTTGGTTCACTGTGTTTAATGGGGTAAACACCCTGACTTTAAGGAAGGTAATACAGACACCAGTCGTACAATCTCAGCCCAACCCGTTCCTGACAAATTTCACTTTTTTCCTTTTGAAAAACCAGGTCTCTGGGTTGTTGAATTACCCAACAGTCCTTGGGCAAATTGTCAATGTGTGGGGAGAGTCCAAGGTTCTGGCAAATTCTAGAAGGATTCCTCAGGGAGCCCGGTTTCTGTCAGAAAGAAACAGGCAGGGGACAGGCCAGGCTCTTTGCACGCAGGGTATGGTTGCCTTCAGGAGAGCAACTTAGTGGAATACATACATAGTTTTGAGGGGTAATGAACGGCTGGCAGGCTTCGATTCTGTCACATCACCAGCATATGTATTAGTGGCTGACACAAATCTACAAGGAGTGACCACAGGCGTGAATTAGACTGGTCTGCCTGAGCGAGTTGCAGAATCTTCAGGAAATCACTTCGATACCAAGGCTGGGAACGCCTAGAGTCCAAGCTCAAGGGTGAAACCAAAGTAAGTGTGCTTCTTATTGAATGTGAAAAATGAACATTTTTGGTTCACCAATAACTGATTTTCATGGGTACAGAAGTAGAAAATATCAGACTGGAGCTTCCCCTTCAGTGATCAAAATCTACCTTTCCACTACTGCAGCTGTACTTTTTTCTGCTTCAATCTAGCACTCAGAAGTAGTAACAAGGTAACATGCAGTACTTCACAAAATGTCTTACTCTTATTTCCTACTTCTACCTGTGAGCAATACCTGGGTTGTTAATATTAAATATACCCAAGTGGCGCTTGACATGCAAAGAAATGGCCTAGCTGTTGAGGACTGACATTCTGAAATGCAAGGCAATGTCATTCTCAGTAGAGTGGCCTGCATTAGTGTGTATGATCTGCATACAATAGGATGATCTCCTAACCTGCGGTGAAGATGACAGTCACCCCTGAAATATCAGTGGAAGGGCCTCAACTTGACATACCTGTTTAAACACACTTTTTCACTGTGGCATTGCCTCAAAGAAACACACATTCTGCTTAAATGAACAATTCTAAGTGGTAAAGAGGGCTGTTTTTTTTCACGAAATCCACTCTCTAATTACTCTTTTTGTATATAGAAGTATTAAGAAAATAGAATTACTCACTTGTGGTACAACATCTTGAAGGAATGTAACAACACTTTCCATATATGACTGCTCACTGAAAGAAACAGAAGTAGTTTGTGAGTTCCAAACCAATACTATTGTTTTGAGAGTAATGTCAATATAAAGGTCTAACTGTGGTGTACATGGCTGTCTGCCCCAAACCTAAATGAACAGTTAAAATCATATAACCTAAAACAATATCGCATTCTTTTACGGTTCAACAAACATAGTAAATACTCCCAAATTCAGTTGTGCTAAACTGAAGAGTTGATCTTCTTCTAATGGCAAGGTCTTATGGAAGTGGTTCCTGTTTACTGAAGAGCTGAACAGAAACACAGGCCAGAATTTGAGTACTTAAAATGTCATTAGTATAGTCATAAAGCGGAAAAGCAAAATGTGGTAAGGAGAGGATACCTTATTTCACTTAACCGAGAGGTAAAACAAGTCCTGGTTGCTTGTAACAAACATTTGCCCTCAGCCAGTACAACAGTGCTGGCCAAGCTTCTTGGGCCACCATGCACAAACTGGTATTTTGTGAAATACGGTCTAACCCAATCGGTGTTAAACCAATGCACTCACTATCTAGCTGTGCCACAACTTCTGTCTCAGGAACGAGAAATACACCCAACAGCTGATGCCGCAATTCTACAATCCAAGGGTGCTGCATCTGTGTCATACTCCAGAATCTGCCATGTTGCCAACCCACTTTCTTGGGGAGGGGAGATATCGGTAAATCTCCTAAGTGGCAAGAAGAAGAATATATGATATACCCTCTTCCGAGACAAAGAAAATGTATAGGTGTCTAACTCTTCACCACAATGCGTTATGCTCATATATGGATACGGAGTGTTAGGAGTCAGACAACCCCATCAGAATAACTCATCCACAGGGGAGGTATTATAAATAAATACTGATCCCCACTTTGACCCCTAGAAACAGCAGACAGACACAGATGTTGGTGTAATGCAATCAAATGTTGTTTATTATGTTCTATTCATAAATAAACCCTATGTATCAGATTGATGGTAATTATCTCAGGGATATAAGCAGTCATAACATAAAAAGGGTGAATAACAGAAATACCACAAACATTTTATATCAGAAATACCACAAACATTTTATATCACAACTCCCTACTCTCTGCATTAGATTCATCTATCCCTACTTAATATCTACATAGTTATTATCAGCCTCATGATTATTGTATTAGGTGAATAGGTATTAAAATAGGCTAACTGTTTCAATGCCCAGCCATGCAAGAATCCCTGCGTCCCTCAGCAAGCCACTGGGTCTGCACTGAAGGTAGATGGACATGTCCTTCTAACAGTCAGTCATCGTGCCTGCCCCACCATGTATATCCACAGTACTCTTTAGACCTTGCTGTCCAGTGACTGAGAAAGGGGAAGGGGGACGCTCCTGCACACCTTCTCACGTCATCTCTCCGCAACACTAGCAGCACTTCTGTAACAGAAGCACACAGCAGGCAGACAAAAGGGGCCATTTGATTCCCTTCCAAGCTTGACTTGTGTGAGGCCGGATGGCCTTGTCACGCTCATAATTGCAGAACGTCTGACAGATTCTCAAAGAAAAAGATTTGAGTTCCATACTTTGTTAGGACAAATCTGAAAATAACAGGACAATCTCGCACACTCTGTTAACATTACAATTCAAAATGTTAGTTTCCTAGGCCCTAAGCCTGATGCACAGATACTAAAGAGTTTGTGCTCGCAACTTACGCCTGGTTTGTATGCAACACACACGTATAAGCAGGAAAGCCCTGCCACACACCACAGACACCAGCACATAGTGACCGTGCCAGCCATCTTACAAAGAGCAGGCCTGCCGGACAGGACCAGGCGCCGTAAAACACTTGAAACAGCAGCACAATCAGGTGCACTATAGGTGAAAGTTAATAGCTCGACGTCAGACCTCTATGAGAGAAGGGAAAGCTACAATCGCAACACACTGGACTGTAACAGAAAAGCCCTCCGAGCCTATTTATTATTCAGGCTCCGGGCATAGCGTCTACTCGCTGCACACAGAGTAAACATTCTGGAACAATGTGCCATCGAGATGTATTATTTTTTTTTTTTAAAACAGCTGTGTCAAGCCGAGGTCCTATGCAACAATCTTCCAAGACACACAAACAGCAAGCGACAGCACGGAGCCCCAGACACGGCCACTTTCAATTTAGATGGAGCCCCTCGTGTGAACGCTCAAGGGGGCGCAGAACCATTGGAGAGCTGTGCGGAGGGGCATCCGGCACCCTGGGATGAGAGGGCGGGGCGCCAGCCAACAGTGGCACCATGAAACCACTGTCTGGGTGCAAGCTATCTCAAAGTATTTAGAACAACTAATCTAGTTGTTTTGATTGTTTTTTAGCGTGGTAAAGACAACAACTAAACAGTCAGCAAAGCACCAGAATTGACAGTGAAACATTGTTACAAGTAATACATAAACCATCACTTAAAGAAGGAAAAACAAACTAAAACGTTAAGGTTTAAAAGCATCTGCTGTTAAAATATTGATACTGCGGCGATGGAGATCCTACATTTCTTTTACATAGAACCCCTCTGCCATTTTATCATGTAACCCCAAAGAAAAAATAAGTATCTGCCTCAAGCCTAAAAGACTCATGCCTTTTATGGAAGTAACTTCTGAAGTAGCACAAAATACAGACGTGCATTACACTGAAGCAAATTAGCCCCCACAATTAGCAAATAGATAAGCATTAAATCTTGATTACACATAACCAAAAACGGAATACTCAATTTTTACTCTAGAGGAAACGTTTGAATAGGCAGGCGAAGAGGGATCTGAGGAGACAATGCCGTGCTATCCAGACCAAGCCCACATGCAGATGTGCACACTAGTAAGCGAGGTTTACAGCACTTTGCCTATGTCCTGTAAAACACAAAACACATAAATCTGTCAACCTGCCTTATAATTTGGTCTTTTCCTGCTACATAATTCCAGTGGCCCTGTATATAGCCAAAGCACTTTCATCCATCTTCTTCCTCTATATGAAGCCAAAAATGAAAATGTTGCCATTTAGCATCCTAATTTATATCTGCCATGCCAATTCCAATAGAATACCACTCTCAGCACCCCACCATCAGAGTTACTGGCTGGCTGACACAATTCCCAAAAAGACAGCCACAAAGAAATAACAAGTGAAATAAACTGGAAGGGTCACCCAAACATATAACGAGTGTTCAAACAGTCATAGTGTAATAAGGATGTTAAGTTGACCTGAGTCATGTTCATAACTGCAATAAGCAGAGATTAATAAAACATGTATAATTATCATGTAAACCCAATAAAAACCTTTTCAGAAATAAACGTTTGGCATTAGACTGTAATGCTCAGAACAGCCCCTAGAGGACACTACAATGAAAATGGCATTTGTAAGAAACATGGCCATGTTACTATGGAGTTGGCCCCTAGAGGGCATAACCACATGAAAAGAAAACAAATGAAAGTATTTCGGCGTAACCATATATTTAGCCCGTAGAGGGTGTAGAGCATTACATATTTTCAGGCCTAGCAAGTCTACTGCAATGCTAAGGCCATTAGAACACAAACTACTCCAAGCTGTAACACAAAATTCCATCCATAAAAGAGCTTAAAAAGGGACTGATGGTGGGAGGGGTTATTTTTTGGGGACCCAGATATTACCTAAATAGAAAGAGTGAGTCATGCTAAACTTTTTGGTGGTGGTCACATTGTCCTAGGGCCACCACAGGCTGAGTTATTGGCAAAAATGTTCTGAAAAGGAATGCTTGCAAAGCATTATAGGGTGACTTTTAGCATCTTCCCTCCCTCCCACCAAGTGCCTTGAGACCCTCACGGGTGAGTAGTGCGCTTTACAAATTCTCTGATTGATTGACTTTTCCCAAGTGCAGTGAATATTGTAGTATTGGCGCTGCTGCTGTGCCGGGAGAGGCGTGTTGCAGATTTCTGTGTTTTTTAGTAAAGCATTTATCAATTATAAGTGTTTTTGGGAAAGCTGTGGAGCGTGAAGGGGGGAGCAAAAAGAAATTACTCTTTTTAGGTAACAGTGTGAACAATGTGACCAGTGCTCCAATACCGCTGATGCAGTTTGCACTGTTGGCACAGTGAGCACTGAGAGCCATGGCTGCCATGGAGCATGAAGGGGAGAGACAAAAGGAAAAAAAATAGTTCATCCACACTGAAGTATATCGGCAACTTTGCAATTATCCATGTAACAGGGTCAGTCTGCAAGGCGGTAGCAAAACCACCCCAAGGCGGGAAAAACGTAAAGCAATTACCAATGACATCAAGGGAGTTTTGAAAGGCAAGCCCACGAATGAGTAAAAGTGATTAGTGTGAAGTGGGCGTGGTTAAAATCCCACAATGCGCACAACAGGTTAAAGCACTTGCGCGCTCGAACTAAAAACATGAGTGATCCTGTAGGCCTCACTTTAGTGACAAAGGGTAAAAAGGTCCTGTTCACTACTACAGATCACTACACGGTACGCTGCCACCACCCTTGTGCTGCTTAACTCTTGGTAAATTATTTTGAAAAAATGGGTCAACCCAGTACCCTGGGACCTGGGTAAGTGAATAATATATCAAAAAATGTTTTGGTCCCTCTGGGGGTAGGATATGAATTAACCTCCACGACAGCAGGCTCACAGTACCTATGGTTATAGGTGCTTATTTGAGACCCAATACTTTTAACCACAGTTTGGTTTTAGTTTTCATGTAAATAGCACTGCAACACTTATACTAAAACATAATTCACTCACACTATGCAATTATACAGGAGCACCTCGATTACTTTACTTTAAATTGTTGAATTTAAGTTTCCTATAAATGTGATATATATTACTCACAAACCTCGTTGGTACAGAAAGGTCTTTATGGTACAATCACTGTCATGGAGGTTAAGTCATATCCTTCCCCCAGAGGGACCAACATTTTTTTGATATATTATTAACTCTTGGTAAAGGCAGTAGCCTTCCACCACTATAAGGGTAGCACTTTGAGCACCACTCCCGGTCCAACAAGACAGCAATCCTTAAGGCCAGTCTATGTCATGATGGCACACCCGAATGATCCGTGTTCACCCATTTAAAAAAAAAACAGTATTAGGGACCCAGACAACAAATGCAGTTGGGCACTCAGGGCAGGGGTGCATGGACGTTTCCATTCCAACAGTACCTACAACCCCCATGTCCCCGGATTGACCTCCCCATTCCATATAATTCACTCCTAGGAGAAAGAAGACAGAAGAAGAGGTAACACACCAACATGACAGAAAGAGTCTAATATACACAGTCGCAGGTAGCATGCTAGAGCAATGGCACAGCCTATCTTGTTGCATTTGGTGGAGTTAGGGTAACATCTTGGATTTTGTGCAAACTATATGACAGCCATATGAACTAAGGCTGCCAAGTGTTCAAAACAGCAGGTCTTTGTGCCATTCAACTCGACCACACCCTACAGAAAACAGTGACGCAGTGTAATGGTAACACGCCAGAAACATATGTTAATCTATACTGATTTATGGTCGGACTAAGATACTCAACATTCTTTGTACATTTTAGAAGCAGAAACAGTACTTTGGGATATCTATTCAATTCAGATTAGTAGACCACTGAGCATTTGGGAAACTTAGGCTAGTCCAGACCTCTTCAGAAGAAGAAACAACAATATCCTAACATATTCTTCAGACTTAACTAGTATAAAAGGTGTCACTTCTTAGAGTCTGTGGGCATAGAATATGTGGGCAGCACAGCCCTTTACTGATTTCTAGTTGAAAAAGTATAGTCTTAGCTAAGACTGCATTTTGCAGGGGCCCCATTAAATGTTGTTTGTTCCTGAAGGATGAAATAAATTATTGACCCTTCCACCGGTTTCTACTTACACGTTTTCGGTTTAACCTGATCCATCTAACTCTTGGACACTTTCAAACCTGGTCTCCCCCGGAAAAAGGAACGCCGTGTAATTGTGATAATTTTTCGAACCTGAATACAATGCATTTTTTGTTATTTTGTGACCATTACGCGGCCTTAAGAAAGAAATACTTGTTCCCAATTTTAAAGGAGGAGGGGTTTATACAGGCCAAACCTGCCCTCTTGTTCTTACAGTTATTGCAGACCCCTAGGATTATGTTCCATGTTGCTAGTTTTTTAGTGGGAGCTGTTAGGGCTAAGAAAAAGAAGTTCGCCATCAATTCGATTATTTTATTGTAATGAATTGAGTGATTAATTAACTTTTTATAGGAAAGGTAATTTTTGCGAATCTGGGAGAATATTAATGTTTCACGTTAAATGATGTTTTTAGGATGTTTTATTTTACTGACCCCCCTTTTTAAACATTGTAGATAATATGAATTGTTGATTGTCTGTAATATTTGGTTGTACTGTTTTTATGTCTTTTTATGATATTTATTTATCGAAATAAAGTACTTTGACTGACTGACCCAAAACAACTACATGGGTGTAAAGTTCAGTTTCTCACTCTTGGTCAGTAAACAGTACAGAGGTGTACAACAAGTGTGACCATGCTATCCTCGGAATTTGGAAGCTTTATTATACTTCTGGGACAATTTCCCCAATTTCCATAAACCAAGTATTAATTGCTGAGAGTGACTGTGCCTTGAGATAAACTGCTGACATCTATGTAGAAATGTTATTAGCCCAATGAAAGCTAGTGCCACATAAAAGATTATTTGGTTTAGGAAAGAGACATTCCAAACTCTCCTTAGATTACAGCTGGGTCGGGTGGTAACCATCAGGTCGGTAGAAAAACAAGTATTCCTATTTTTCCGATCTCTAAATTTTGTATAACATCAGAGAGCATCTCTATAAAGTAGAAGAGGGCGAGCCACTAAAATCTCGACTCTGGCAGAAGTTTGGTGTGTATATCGGGGTAGTCATTCTTCCCCATTACCACAGACAGTTAAAGGAGCATTTGCGGACAGGCCTGAAAAGAAAGGCTAAATGCACACTGAGCCACACCATCCTGGACCCATGTCCGGCGTGCCAACTGCGGCTAGTCTGGGCTTTTAACAAACTGAATTGTGCATTCTCGGACTTGTACATTGGTTCCAGCATTGTGCATATGGGATGGAAAATCCCAGGAATTTGCAATCTTTTATTGAATTAAATAAAACATACAGCTCTGAAAAGGCATCAATGAAACAAAGCTCAATGGATATTTATTTTTTAGTTTAGTGCATCTTGGCTTATTTGTGTTTCTACTTAGCAAAACTTTTGTCATTTCTGTAATTTTTTTAAAGATTCACGTGATTTTTTCGCTGGCTGAGCTCGTGCCTTGGCTTTGCAGCCAACCCAGGCCTATAGCCTCGATCTAGCTCGACTCTTCCTATGAATTCCTCGGCTTTCCTACCTCACCATTAAGTAATTATTATGGTATGAAATAATCTCACAAAGAGTAGCTGTTAAAGTTATCTTCACTCCACGTCGAAGAGTTATAGTTTTAATGTGATACATTACTGAAATGCATAAGGAGGCATTCAAAATGAATCACCAAAAATAATTAAATCTGGCAGATGTAGAACACAGAGTATGACAATTTGTCGCTTCAAATTGTGCTCATGTTGTGATGACTGGTAAACTGCAAAGATAACTCACTGGGGTGTCCAACTTGCTCCGGGTCACTGCAGACACCGTTTCCAGTCCTTAACTTTTTCGTGATAGCTAAATCCATTTTGGGTGTTGTAATCTTGTCTGTCATCCACTGAACTAATTAGACTGATACACCTGAAATCCATGATTTGTAAATGAAAAGTTCAGGACTGGAGTCAGTCCAGTTATGATCTGGAGTGAGATGATCACTGTATAACTCAGTGATGTGAAGCAGCCCCCACAGTCAACACAAAATCTTATGTTTTTTAATGCATTATTGTAACATTCTATTCAATCATACTCCGATGGAATAGGGAAAGAAGAATTTGTGTTTTGTTTATCTGGCAGTCATGGTAAAGTTTACAGAACCGTAACTGTGCTGTTCATTGTTTGATAAAATGGTGAAATATTTGTGATGACTAATGTGAATTATAAGCCTGGCCTTTGATACAGCTTTAGCTGCCTGCCAGACTATTGTTTTTCCAAAAAATTAATACATAATATACATATATAGAGGGGCCTTTGATCGGCGGCCTTCATTCATTGGTCTGTTTAATTGTCATTCACATTTTGCTTCCACCCACTACGGTGTAGGGGCAATGGCTCAGCCCACTTTAACAATTGGGTCCCTTCAACTGAAGGGGCTTCACATAGCCTGTGCACATTGTTCACATCCGTTTAAAAATAGCCTCTTAACCCATCATTGACAAAACGGGTTAAAAGCGTGCTTTACTTGACTTTCTATATTACCTTTAAATACTGGCTTTTTATTTTGTCTGAACTTCGGTGACCAGTTTTATGGTGATTTATTTTCCCTCTCCTTTATAGGCTTTCTTGACAGCCCAGCTGTCACCAAAAGTAATGTGTTCAGTCTAAGCAAGAGCTTTCAGACTTTACTACAAAGAGGGGATCTGGCTTCACCCACGTTGGTAGCCTGAAGTACAGGCTTTGATTGGGCAGAAGTTGTGTACTTCTACCCAAATGTGCTTCTCCACATATCTGTGATTATTATGTATATTTATCCAGCTGTCTGAGCCAAATGCAATATGGTGGCCTGAGCTTGAACTTTTAAGGGCACACACATAACACTGCAATGCTGTTAAAGTGTCATATATAACTAGATAATTTTCAGTGTTTTTCTCTGGCAGCACTACAGATCCCCCGTGACTCAATCATTAACTTTAGAATTCAGAGTGCAGCTTTAAGTTTCAGAGCAGTATACGATGCCTAGGGCTACACTAATCTACAAGGATTTTTAGGGGTCGCTTGACAGTATAACTGTTGCTTGACCTTATGTGATCAACAAAAAAGAGCTTTCACAGTATGACTGAGATAGGGGTTTAGGCTCCACCCACACTTTGGTTACCCTCAGTACAGGACATGATTGAGACAGGTTAGTGTGCTTCCACTAAAAGGACTACTTGTTTTGCACTTTTCGGCTTGTACCTGATACAGCAAGACTGAGCTGGTTATGGTTTGAGAGCCAATGATCACAGTTATAGGCTTGATCTGTTTATTATGAAATTTTATAATGAAAGGCATTAGGTCTGACATATTTACTGTGACAATCATATGTTAAAATCAATAGGCATTTAAGTGTGGATTGTTATTGCTCTATATTCAAGCCTATAGACAGGTATTTTGTTACATGGGTACTCACAGATTACTGTAACAGGTTTTGCTGTTCATTACCCTGTGTGACAAACTGTGGATTTAGAAGGTTTACTCTGCGAGAGATAGTAATTTGCTTAGCTGACTGTAATTCTGTATACCTTTCAAATTTTAGCACTGTGTCTCAGATGGTTGGCAAGTGGAAAAGTGTACTTTCAAAATTGTAGGCCTGAGCTGAATATCATGACAAGCTATAGGCCTGATTGGTGTACTGAGAAATGTTATTTCTGATGCCATAGTTCTGGTCTGCTGTATTATAAAATGTTATGACAAAAGGCAGTTGGTCCAACTTATTAATCGTGAAAAGCCTTGTTATCATATTGTGTTACATGCAATAGAAAGGTATTTTGTTACATATAATCTCACAGATTACCGTAATAGTCAAAGGTTTTGGGGTTGGCCACTCGCTCTGACAAACCCTGAGGGTTTTCACTGACATCATTCTTATTAAGCCCTGTTGAGAGGGGCTGTATATTGTTTTGCAAGCTGCATTCTTCTACACATTGTTTTTTTTTTTAACTATATGCATGTTTGCAAGTTTATGTGATTAGGTTATTGTAAGGTAAGATGCAAAGCCAAAGGTAAAAGCTTCATCAGTTCACTGGAAAAGTCATGACATATTTCATAGGTTTGACCAGTTTATTATAAATCATTATGACAAAACCAGTAGGCCTGGCCTACTCATTGTGGAAAACGTGTGCTAAAGACAGTAGGCTTTTAAGGATGAATTGTTGTTACATGGTGCTAGAGCCTCTAGGCAGGTATTTTGTTACATGGAATTTCACAGAATATCATAGTAGGCAAGGGTTTTGGTGTTGATGATCCACCCGAACAAACCATGGGGATAGCAGATATGCACTAGAATAATCCTTGTTTCTCTCTATTTGGAGAAATAATATTTTGATTCACTCACTGTAATTTTGTACACATTTGTAATTGTATGACTGTATGCTGAATGGTTGCTTTGTGGAAGGCCTATGCTCGTTACAGTGAGGTTGAGCTGGATATTGTGACAAGCCAATGATAAAGGCTATAGGTCTGATTGTTTAGTAAGAAAAGTTATGATGAAGGCATCACGCCTGGCATACTTCTTGTGAAACGCATATAACAGGCATTTCAGGGTGGATTTTTGTTACTCCAAAATAAATCCTACAAATGTTTGTGCTACAAGTAACCTCACAGATTATCAGAGTTGGCATGGGTTTTGGTGTTGGACACCTACTCTGACAAACTCTTGTTAGGCCCTACTGCAAGAGACTGTATATTGTTTTGCAAACAGTAATTGTGAACATCTCTGTAATATTATATTTGTATGCCTGATGGTTGCCAGATTATGTGCACTTCAGTAGGCCAGTGTTGTAAATAATGTCATATAACTGGTAGAGGCTGGAAGCCTTATTGTTTTCACTGTAAAAAGTTATGCCAGAATCCGCAGGTGTGATCTATTTATAATGAAAAGTTGTGGCAAAGATTATGCCTTACTTAGTTATTAAGAAAGCATGTGCTAAAGGCAATAGTGTTTTAAGGACGGATTGTTATTACACTGTTATTAAGCCGCAATGCATGTATTTTGTTTCATGGAATCCTGCAGATTAACATAGTAGGCAAGGGTTTTGGTATTGGAGACCCAAACAAACCATAGGAATAGACAGTTTGCTTATGGTAATCCTTCTTAGGATCTGTTAGTAAGGATTTATATTGCTTTGACAACTTTATTTTGTTACCAAAATGGCCATGGTTGCATTGTAGTAAGATGTATGACCAACACAGAAGGTCTAAGTTGGTTATGATGACAAGACAATGATAAAGGTTTTAGACTGGACTGTTTATAATGAAAAGTCACTATGTGTAAAAGTCACTAAGCATGTGTTAAAGTAAATAGGCATTTAAGGGAAGACTGTCACTACTCTGTAATAACACCTACAGATAGGTATTTTGTTACACTGAACCTCATAGATTTCCATAGTAGACAAGATTGGTTCTGGTTCCCTCCTCTGACAAACCATGGGTATTGAAGATTTGCACTGTCAGAATAGTTTTAAAGCCCTGTTAGGAGAGATAGCATTTTGCTTTGCCAGCTGTAATTTGGTATTTTATGTAACTTTATGACTAGGCCTGATGGTTGCCTTGAAGGAAAGCTCAAGCTCAGAGCACTGGGCAGACTGGTTCATTAGGAAAAAGTATTTCCAATGCCATAGGTCTGATCTGTTTATAATGAAAAGTGATGATAAACTACAGATAGATATTTTATGACATGAATTGTCACAGATTACCATTGTAGGGTAGGCTTTTGGTGCTGGTTATCACCTCTGATAAACCCTAGGTGAGAAGAGTAGCACTGTAACAATTCTTGGTAGAATCTCTTCTTGGCTGTCTGCCAGGATCTTGCAATTAAAAAACATTGAATAATAAATACATCTTTTTATATAATTATATATCCATGTAGATACTTAGAGGGCCTTTTGGGCCATCTCTGTTCTGTGAGCATCAGTCATTGACTCTCTTGTCCTATGAATTACAGCATTTTTTGTTTGCATGTACATCCATTTGAAAACGCGCATACATCAGTGACATGGTTGGTTGGCCAGTCCTTTCATTTTCAATTTTCTTCTTTTGTAGAACACCCTTTAATTTCTTTGATTCTTCTCTATTTATTTTAATATTTCTTAATCTGATCCTACAGCTCTGCAGGCAGTGCTAATGGGTTGCCTGCTTGCCGCTCATTTCATGTACAATGCGCTGCATCCAATGTGGTCATTTCCTCAAAACCAGGAGACCATTGTGGAACGCTGTTGTCCATAGTATTTCATTGTTCTACCATTCTAAGACAGCCAACATGTTGGTTCTAAATGTAGCAGCCAAGCTAGAACTTTAAAACAACTATAGGCTACAATACCTTTGCAAGACAGACATCTGCTGTTAGGTTTAGTTTTGTTACTGCAAGCATATAGCCCTGTGTTTGGACACCAGCATGCTTTCTTTTTTCAAGTTGTATTTATTTATTTACCTTGTATATGTTGTTGAGTTTGTGTGGTGTTTATTATGGTTTTATCAAAGGGTGGATGCCAGAAGTTGTCAGTGGATGGATGAATGGATACAGGAGTGTAAACATGATCGACAGAAGTGCATGTATGTTGACTTTCTGAGTCCTTTAACCCTCAGCAACACAAAAGATAAGACAGACCCATTTGCATTGCCACTGCTTATTAAAGTTGATGTTACAAACTATGACTGTAGCTGTAAGATTTGAGTGCTTTCTTAGGTGGGGATTTATGGTTGTCTCGTCCATCAATAATAAAAAGCACGACAAAATTGAAAGGTTTGTTGTTTCTAAAAAACAGAGCACTAGTACAACAGCCACATTCGTGAATATTTTTTAAATTACAAATTTCTATTGCAAGCATACAGCAGCCGCACGAGTCAAAGTATATGTTTTTTTAGCCATATGCTTGCCAATGCCTACACTTAGTGAATTCCCTATGGCAACACTTTTGACCCTCAATTCCAACAGGCACCTCAGTAGCGTTAAGTATTAAATTATAATGAATCGCTCCATAATGGATAATTCAGTATTGTTTCAATTACAATAGACCGCCAGTAGATGGAACCATTTCTTTACTTTAAAAGAACCCACGGTGATGTTATGTGTATTTGTAAAGTGCACTATCACCGGCGAGGGTGGCCCACTGTAAAGGTCATATGCATGTGTCAAGTTATCATTAGAATTACTGCCAATGCTATGTGAACTCTCAGCAGTGGCGCTGCTCATGAGTCGGGTGTTTCTCATTATTACACAATGTAAATGCTCTTACGTCACAGCTTGCGGCCGGACCACCACTCCACCAGTGCATCGGCTAGGGCGGCGGGGAGATTCCGATGCCATGACTTCAAACTGATTTCCTGTCAAGAGAAACAGACAATTTGCACAACATGAATTTGTAATTCTGTGTCCAAATTATTTTGTACACTTATACAACACAATTCTGTGTCCAAAGTATCTTGTACATGTCTCCTATCGAAAAGCGCGTCGTCCCCTCGTCTGGGGTAGTAAGAGCTATATAAATACAATTACGATACATTTTATTACGGTGAAACAACATACTTCAAAGCTCATCTCATCACTAAGATGTGAAAATGTATATATTGTTTCCGTCTCGCTGCAAGACGTTACACAACACATCCATCCCAGAGCTCGAAATAGACAGGTGGACGACGTTCCCTAGCAATATTCAGTTGATCAAAACAGTTCCCATACTTTTTATTTTAAAACAACTGTTCCTGAATGGTTGAACTGCAGCAGGTAGACTGAGGGAGAAGGTATTCTATATGAAGTGAGAGAAGGGACAGATAGCTAAAGATTAAGGAAGTTTTCTCTTCAGGATGCACACTGGCTGCAGGGAATGGAATTGTGTGGAACTGGTTACTCAAAATGCTTCTTGAGAGCCATTATAGGCTTTCATTGATAAAATCGGGAATTTGTACTTTTAATGGGACCCTATAAAACAAAAAAAACAACAACAAAAAAAAAACAAGCATTGCAAAGAAATAGGTCTTGCCCATGTAGGAGCTACTGCCTTTGTCACTGTGTTTTAGCCATGTTGTACACCAGGGTGGCTGCTGTTCAGCATCGCTAAAAGTTAGCGGCGCAGAAAACAGTGGTGTGGGGTATCGTAGAGTGGAATGACAAAGAGTGGAGTAGAGTGCTGTAGAGTGGAGTGGCAGAGAGGGTCGTGTACAGTTTAGAGGGGACTTGTGTGAAGTGCACTGGTGTAGAGTGTTGTACTGGCATAGAGTATAGTGCCGTACAGTGCTTTGGCAACGAGTGCAGTGGCATTGAATTCAGCGGCTTACAATACAGTGTCACAGAATGCAGTGGCGTAGATTAGTGTAGTGCATACCAGAGTGCGGTGGTGCAGAGTGCAGTGGTGCAGAATGAAGCGGCACAGAGTAGAGTACAGTGGCATAGAGTAAAGTGGAGTGGCGCAGAGTTGAGTGATGCAGAGGGCAGTGGCACAGAATAGAGTCAACTGGCAGTTCAGTGGCAGAGAGTGGTGCAGAGTAGAGTAAGTTGAGTGGCACAGAGTGCAATGGCGTAGTGGTGCAGAGTAGAGTCGAGTGGCACAGAGTGCAGTGGCATAGAGAGGTGAAGAGTAGAATAGCATAGAGTGGTGCTGAGCAGAGGATAGTGCAGTTGAGTGCAGTGGGTTGAGTGGAATAGCACAGAGTGGAGTGGAGTGGCATACAGTTAAGTGGCAGAGAGTGCAGTGTTGCAGTAGAGTAGCAGAGTGCATTGGTGTAGAGTGGATCAGAGTGGAGTACAGTACACTGATGCAGAGTAGTGTGGCGGCATAGAGTGCAGGGACACAGTGCAGCTGTGTGGAGTGCATTGGCATAGAGTGCCATGGTTAAGAGCAAAGTGGCAGAGTGTGCAGTGGCATGGAGTAGATTGTTTCAGAGTAGAGTGAAGTGGTGTACAGTGGAATGATGCAGGGTAGAGTGCAGTTGCGTAGAACGGCATAGATTGCAATGGTGTGAAGTGCAGTGGTATAGAGTGGCGTACAATGGATTGGCGTAGAGTGCAGAGGCCTATAGTTGAGTGTTACAGAGTAATGTGCTTTGGTGTAGAGTGTACTGGGTTAACATGCAGTGGCGTATAGTGTAGTGTTGCAGAGTGACGTAGAGTACAGTGGTGTAGAGGAGTTGTGCAGAGTAGATTGGTGTGGCCTACATTGGAGGGGTATAGAGTGCAGTGGGGGAGATTAGAGTGGCAAAGAGTGCATTGGCATAGAGTAGAGTGATATAGTTTATAGTGTAGAGTAGAGAGGCATTAACGGTGAAGTGGTGTAGAGTGCAGTAGCGTGGAGTGGTGTAAAGTGGAGGGGTGCAGAGCAGAGTGGCGTAGAGTGGAGTATTCATTGTGTGGCAGCACATTGCCATTACAGACAACACATTTTCAATTGAAATGACCATTACGTTTGCACAGATATGTACAGTTTTACTAATAAAACTATACAGTACACAGACAAAAAGTGTGGAAACTGCATCACCTAGTGTAATGATTTGTTTTGATCATGTTAAAGTATTTGTTTCCAACACACTTCAAAAAATAACTAAATATGTACATTGTTTGTGTTCCTAATTCTGATATATTCTGAAATACTTACACAGTTCTTTTAAATGTTGCTGTGTGCTAGAAAAAAACTATTTCCTACCCCAGTATCCAGCAAGATTGCCATACAAATCCTCTGAAGTCAGAGAAAGAAAAGTAAACAAGTGCTCTCAGAAGACAGAGTCTGACATTTAACCTCGGTCTTTGAATGCACAGCAAATGTGAAGAGATAAGAACATGATTTGCAGGGCTGTTTACAGAAAGGGAGCACTTGAAGTATACTGTAAATAAGGTCTGGGCAAGGGAAGGTACGAACTCAAGCTGGACAGCCTAAAACAAATAAAACCATCAAATGGTTAACCTTTCAACAAAATCTTCTTGCACATTTTGTGACAGTCTACTTACAGTGTGTCCAACCTAACATACTGTATTTAGTATATTTGCAAAAGTTATAACTTACTTATTCATAGTGCTTTTGTCACATACTTGGACCTCTTAGTACTATAAATACATAGCAGTATATCCCCAATTCACTGTCCACAATTGAAATCCGTGACCCACAGATATCTGAAGTGATTGGATTAACCAACCAAGCTGTGCTAACACAAAAACGTGCATTTCTCACAAATTTAACATGTGTGCATTATATTTTATAGGCATTTAACCCACAGCGAACGGTCAACAAAAACGTTACAGAATATTTTGTTCTTTTTAGGCATGCCTCTGACCCCACCCCCAGACTTGCTGACTATGCCCCGATTAAACCCAGGATCACAGTTCTCATGCTTTTCTTTATGCACTTAGAAAAATGTTCAATCATTGATATTGTCTGTCATATGTATGGATAACAATTAGTGAGAAAACACAAGGGAGGAGTTCAGAAAGCATAGCCTGTCTGAGAACTAAAAATAAATCTGAACTTTGTTTCCATCCCCATCCCCATGTAAGCAGGGGTAACCAAGCAAAGTGCGAAAGCAACAATCACCGCTGGAGATGTCAGAGGTCCCCTAGTCTCAGTTATGTTTAGGCCTGGCATAAGCCAAGAACTTTTGTTTTTCCATAAAATATATACTCTACATAGTGGGCTTTGGGTAACCCGCCTTCAGCCACAAGGTTCTTTGGCTCCGGATCCTTTAACTGGGTTCCAATATTGCCAATTACTTCTTGGATCATCCTACAGGATTATCATTCTCGGAGCAACTGTCAGCTTCATTGTTAAGTTAATTAAAACCATTACAATAAAATCATCAATTAACATTATTTTAAGTTAAAAAAAAAAAAAAAAAAAAGAATACAGACACAACAAGTACCATTATGTTGGTAAAACCTCGATTTCGCAATGGGCCCAAGTGTGATTGCCTGCACTGTCCTCATCCTTACTACAACATGGTGAGTTGAGCTGTTCCCCTTCTGGGTTATCTACTGTCGTCTCTCTATGCTGAAGATACTAAAAGTGCTTGTGCAAATAAACCATATAACTGCAAATCTATCTATAACTCAGATTTCTCAGACAGTTCTTAACCTTCTAATAACCCTCCATGCTCTGTGCTAGCCCACCTTCTAAGCTATCTCTTGTCGTCTCTCTATATGAAAGGAGCTAAAAGTGCTTGTGCAAATAAAACACGTAACTGCAAATCTATCTATAACACAGATGACTCAGACAGTTCTTAACCTTCTAATAACCCTCTATGCTCCATGCTAGTCACCCCTGCTGATTGAGAAAACAGCCGCCTTAATGCTGTGACATATTTTGCACATCCAGCCAAGGCCCAGACCACAGAGTGTGAGAAGCAGATGTTAGATGCCTCCACACACTATTGGCTTGTCATATACTCTATTGCCCCATGTTTAATGGACTATTTTACATCTGAAAAGAATGGTCAATCATAACACTTTTGTCACAATCAATGAATCATTTCAGACAAGCATAAATCAGTCCTTTTCCCCCCCCAACTCAGCATTAATTTTCAGATGCTTTCATTAGTGATTGGTATGCACTTCCCTAGCATACATGCTGGTTGAGTGTAAACGTAGTAGTCATCTTCAAACATAGTGTACCATTGTTTTATGATTCCAAGATGGCCAACATGTTGAAATCAGTATGGCTGCCATCCTGCTTTTTACTACTTTTACTAGTGTCCCTATAGCTGATCCTGTGGGTTCAATTTGGGGCTTGTTTTTTCCAGGTGCTGATAAATTCTATGGTGGCACTAAACATAGAACTGGATACAGGCCACTGCTGGTGATCAAGTAAAGATTGCGGTTTGTGATGCCAGACTTGCATGTGTAAGAATTCAGGGTGCCAGAAGTTAGGAAACACTATATTTGTCTCGGAGAAATCTGACCCAGCCAACAAAGCACACACAACCTTGCGTGCCAGCAAACGGAGGATGCCTAAGAAAAACGGATTGGCAGTAATGTTTTATGGGATAAAATAATTTGTGCCTATTAACATTAAAAAAGAAACTTATTTCAAAGGAAGAAAAAAATATAATTGGAAATACCAGCGGGAGGTTTTACAAAGCTCATTCAAGAAATATTTACCACAGACCTTCCTTTTTGGGAGGCTGCATTTTTAAATATGTTTTTTGTTTAGTTCACATCATCATAGGAAATATTATCTTCCTCAAGACCCACCATGAAAGCACCAGTAAGAATATCCTTTTGATAAAAAAGCAGTTTTGTTACTACGATTATTGCTTGTACATATATATGTACATGCTTGGCAATTGAGATGGTGGCTTGGATTTCCAGATGCTTTCCGCAGAAGTAAGTCTCTGAGATGTGATAAGCAAGTACATATACCAGGTTTAATTATATCTGTAACATGGCTTATGACATCAACTGTGTGTATAAAAATAAACAAAAACAACCACTGTCAAAGCCAATAAGTCTGGTTTTGATTTGCTAATAAATGATGAACACAGGCATGTGGAATTGCTGCGTGCAGGCATTTACCACATTAAGGCTAGACCTGATTGTTTTACAAAGCCTATTTACAAAAAAGGTGCAAAGTAATAAATTTTTAAGCAGGTTTCCAACTACACTGGCTAAAAACTCAGTATCTTAAAATGGAGTTTTGAAGAGAAACAATCATTCAAGAATTGCAGCAGTTCATTTATCGACATTTTTTTCTGCCTCTAAAACAGGAAATCATGTATTTGCCGAAAACAAATTGTGAGCTGCCCCTTTGAGATTCTGATGCAAACGAGGAAACACTTTGCTTCTGTGCTTTATTACAGATGTAGGCACATAGGTATAACCGCCATCAGGAGTCGCAATGACTAAAGCACAAATGGTGGCACAAAATCAGTGTGAGGGGAAAACGAGGTCCAATTGACTAACCAGATATTCCCATGCAGGCTGCTGCAGTCACTCACTGCACCTGCTTGCACCGTGAAATGCAGACCAGTGGCTTCCAATAGGCAGTCCACCTTTCACGAATGCAGTGTTCCGAGTGCAGGTGAGCTTCTGCGGCTGCGCTGGGGACTGCTCCATTACAATAATAGGGCACACTGACCCGGTCTCACCCAACACGCCTAGTTAAAGGTGCCCTGCGGCGCAGACAGGGCCAGAGAGCCCCGTTTGTAATACGGGCAATTTAGCCTTTCCACAAGGAGCTCGGACAGTCTCGCCTGTTCACTGACTCACACTGCAGAGAAAGCGATTTCAAGAAAAGGAAAAATGGACAAACTATATTTGGAGCTAAGCAAAGCTAGCCTGACATCCGCAGAGGCAGCACCACAGCGGTGGGTCCGTCGCTGCACGGTTCGGGATTAAACCAATTAAGAAAGAGCGGCCACACCGACCTGAGCCTGCGCTGTGCTATCAACTGAAAATATAATGGGCACGTAGCCTCTTTAAATTACAATTACATGAGAGGAAAAAAGACTAACTCAAAAGAGACAACCCAGTGTACACACGCACTGTAAGCACACACAATGGGAAAAAGAGGCAAGACAGAAGAATCTTGTAAACCAGTGATATAACTTGTATGACTATGTCGTTAAAGAACAGAGCAAAGCCTTACAGTACACAATCTTAAATAGGATACATTTTATCCAAAAGAAATTGCAGAAGATCAACTCAGAAAGATGTGACAGTGTTACAATTCAACGTCACCAGACAGATTCCTTCATCTGGCATGGATGCGCCTGTTCAGTTACCCAAAGTATCTATTCATCCGTGACATAGTCATTACTACACCCGAGGGGTCTACTGAGCAGGAGCACACCTAAATTAGTTAGGAGGTTTTTAAGACTGGTCGCATTGCTGGAGAAAAGAATAGCACCGAGTTCAGTTTACGTCGAATTTGGTTTTAAGACCTAGTTTATTGCAGAGAAATATAAGAAACCTAGAAGTAGTGGTGTGCAGAATCGGTAAGACAAGAACGTATTGGGAGCTTCAACGCTACCGGATTGTTGGCCAATCCCATAATATTCATTGCAGCCAAAATATAAACACAGTATGCACATGCTCCAACATCAATTCATGCACATTAGTAGACCTAATAAAAATGTATGCAGCACAGAGTAAATTTGATAGACATCTAAAATTTAGTACATTTCGCTAAAAAAATAACCAATGCACATCACACATATCCAGATCAAAACAAGGTAATCAAGAGAAGTGCTCAAAAGGCCAATTAAAATATTTAAATAAACTATAAAAAAATAGGGCACTTTGCTTCTTGCAATGAATACATTACTTGCAAAGAAATAAAATCTACAGTAGGGTCTGGAATGAGATGTACTTGTTATTACCACAAATGGTAAGTGAAGTTGAAAACTGTATTTCAGGATTTGTGTTGACTGTATATTGTTTAGAAAACTAGCCACATAGAATTACACTGCATTGTATTGTAAGGCAGATGTCTACTAAATCTAAGTTTGAAACGTCTACCTTGCATCCTGAAGTAATTCTGCCAATGCTATAAGATTGTAACATATGTTGAAGGTATGTCTCTGTAGCCGGGCGATCCCGGCTACGGACACGGGAAATGACGTATCGGCCGACGCCGATACGTCAGTTCCGCGTCTTCCCGTTGCCGGGGAGACGCGGCCGGAGCACGGCCGGCAGGACGGCGTTGCCCGGGAAACGACGTGTGTTTCCCGGGTTAAGGAACTACAAAAAGGAGACGCGGGGGAGAGGAGGGGGGAACCAAACGCGGTGAACAAGAGGCGAGCGGAGAGAAAAGACAACACGGAGAGTTCAAGGCAAGAACAGCGCGAGGAGGAAAAGAGCCCCAGGAAAGAAGCAGACGAGGAACTGGATGACAGAGAGAGAAGAGAAGAGCTCCTGAACCTGGAAACAGGACACCAGCAGGAGGAACACCACCAAGCCAGCCACGACCCTGGAGGGTCGTGGCTTAACAAGGTACGGTCCTTTTGGACAGGAAGAAGGGAAATTGGGGAGAAGGGACTGGGGAGGGGTCATAGAGGAGGGTTGGAAAGGGAGGTAGAAGGAAGGGCACTCTAAGTAATTCACCGGGGTCACTTATACCTACACTAAGAATAGAAGCATTCACCTTAGTCCCTGAACCACTCCTCACTGGCACCAACCCCCTCCTTCTGTGTGTACCACCTCCCAGTCCAAAAGTAAGAGTATAGGAAAAAGCCTATTAATAAAACCAATACTTACCTTGGCGTTCTCCCTTCTATTTCCGGCACCACCCTGGTCTCCGACGAGCGAGCAAGGCAGCTGGGTTACCTGTAAAATAAAAAGCAAGAATGTACCATCATGAACCTGGGAAACAATACAAAGGAAGAGCGAAGTGACTAAGAAAGACGATAAAACTTGTGATTTTGTGCATACTACTCCACCCCCCCCCTTATCATAAGGAAAAAAATAAACCACTTACCATCACCTAAAATACGCCTCAGTGGTCTTCATACTGTTCGACCAGCGACAGTCTCCAAATCTTAAACATCACAGTACCCCTCTTTGAAGTTTAATTTGTAATCATAAATTGTATTTATGTAGTGCTTGCTGCCCCAGACAAGGCACTCAAGTGCTCTGCGGCAAGAAGCACACTGGAACCCAAGGTTAGATGTAAATGGGTAGTAGATTAACAATGTGCCCTTCCTTTTCTTTGACCAATTAGCTGTGTTAAATATGTGCTCTTGAGATTTCATGCATTTACTTTAGTGTTTTGAATAGGATTAGTTGAAGTGTATTAGTAAAGGGAAGATGTGAGACGTTACTGGGGGCGATGTGTATGTGTGCCTGTTAGCTGGATGAATTGGATAGAAAAAGAAAATAGTTTGGAAAGCATGTTTAGGAATCCATTGTAGTCAGAAAGGTTTAGGATGAGTCACAGAGTGGAGGTAAAGGCAGAAGTGGAATGGTATTTTTTTTTTTTTTTTAAATGCATACATGTGTATAGATATACACACATACCTAAATATTTACATGTATTTATAAAAAATATATACATATACACATCACATGTAGTCATATCTCTATATAAAGTATAAACCGATATTTATATGTACCCATATGTACATACATGTCATAATATTTACATGGGCAGATATACACATATATATTGAATATAAATATGCACAGACATATTTTTTCAATGTTTATATACATGTATATTCTCATAAACAGAAAGCCATACACATATATATGTATGTAGACAACCTCATCTACATACCCAGGTATACATTTTTTTGTCACGTTTGAAACTACATGCAGTTACGTCATTTAATGTCTGTTTTTGATATCTATGTTGTTAAAATCTTATTGAAAACATAAACACCCCTATAAAAAGATACAGGTACATACCCTATAATCATATTTACATACATGTATTATCATATTAAGAATTGTAAACCCAAATAGAGACACTCATGAACATACTATGACACGTGTATATATATATATATATATATATATATATATATATATATTTATAGATATATATATATATATATATAGTGCATAAACATATTTATTGTCATATACATAAGAGATATTTGTTTTTTTCTGTATATATTACTGTTCTATCCTTACCCAATGCCTAATAAGATTGCAAGGAAACAAGATTTAAAACATTGGATGAGGGAGACTTCTATGGAGAAAGAGGGAGGGAGACAAAGAGAGGTAAGACAAAAAGACAGAATAGAAGAAAGAAATAGAGAAGGGCAAAAAGAGAAAGAAAGATGTAGAAAAAGGAGGTGGTGCGAGAGAGAGAGAAAATGAACGAGAAACAAGATAAAGAAAAGGAGAAAGAACGATGGAAGAAAGACAACTTTAGCGACAATGACGAAGATCAACAGAGGGTGGGACAGAAGGGAGAAAGAAATAGAGAAAGTGAAATACAAATGGGAAGACAGAGTAGGGTACAAAAAGGGAAATAAGTAGGGGAGAGAGAGAGATATTAGAACAAATATGATGAGAAAGGAAAAAGGAGATGACGAAAAAAGAGAAGAAGAGCGAACGAAGGAGAAAGGTATAAGGTGACTGAGAGGGAGAGAGAGCCACAGAAAGACAGGACAAGAAAGAGTGAGAGGGGAAAGTGAGTGTGCGTGCTGGGGTGGGTGTCAATCAACACTGGTCACAGTGCCGTGCATATAGAGAGAGGACAATCCACATCTTGCATCGATGCAACCATAGAGTGCACAAATGTGACGTTTTACGGAGTTCTTCTCCCTCTGCCCACACTGTTCACTCTCTCAAAGAATCACTGCCAGCAGATGGGCCAGCACTTCGAACCCCGGAAGTGGCTTCCACAGAACCATTATCAGCTCTTAACGCTGCACCTTCTGACTGAGCTGGAATAACGGGGACTGGCACACCCCTTCAGCTGCCACCAGGGGCCACCCACTTACCCCTGATAGCAGGACATTTACTGGAGAATATTATCTTTGTCCCCTCAAAGGGGAGGAGGAAACATCCGGATTTATAGAAACGTGATTTAATGGCAGATAAGGACCATATACACTTCACATTACCCGTCTAAAGAAACATCATGGTCCTGTATTACCTCTATAAGCTTTAGCGTGATACTGAAAACTATTGCACAGGCTTTCGAGTCATGTGACCGGCAAGTGGCAGGCATTCATCCATAAATCGAACAGTAAAGAGGGGATTCGATAGCGAACAATCAGAAGAAACCATGGAGAAGGAAAGAAAAGTGAAAATACACAAGGAAAGACACCGAAGTTACACCGCATCAGTGTCACCTAAAGGTCAACAGTTAGATTTGTCTCTCTTGTACACAGTCAAAAGGGAGGGAAACATTTCCCCCCTCAAGATCCTGAGTTCAACAAGCTGTGGAGTGCCTCTTGATGTTGAACAAACGTGAAGTACAGAGTCCAAATCTTTTCAAAGTATGATATATCGCAGAAAGTTGCGGTTATCCGTTCTATTGTGCAGCGATTCCACATGTTATTCCACCAGATAGACAAGTCGATCTTTCGGGCCATTTCCATTTGTGTGCAATCGTGAGCCTGCCAGCATGAAGCAGTTAGGAGAGGAATTTGCCAACCATGTAGTTGAGGGGATAGAAGCCATCATCATCAACCACAACAAGAAAAATAATCAAAGGATTCGGGTCTAGTTCCCCTTCGACCACATGTGTATAAAAGATTCTCAGGTAACACAACCCCTCCAACAATTGTTATTGCCTCCTTCTCCCCCGTGGATGTGTCATAAGCAGTCAAGTGCTGAATACCAGCATAGAAAATACCTTATAGGCACTCTGTTTCAGCTGTGTACAGATGAAGGATCTGGCAGCTCTGTGCCAAATCGTGTTCTATTAGCTTTCAGAAATATCAATACCCAGGTCTTACCTCCTTTTTGTAATACTATGTATGAAGTGTAAATCTGGGGGTCACTCTAGCGCAATATAGAGTTGGGAAACTGCTTTGTCCTGTTCCCCACTTGCAAGTAACTCTTCAATATTAGTTGTTTTTTGGTGCTGCCCTTCTCCAAGTCATGTTGGCATTCACAGTATAAACGTTGGGTTACTTTAAATACGTCTGTCCTATTAAGCAGAAAATCAGTGACACATTGATCCCCAGATTTAGCCATGCCATCAAGATGGAGGCCTTTAAGTGTCAATAGAGGGAAGCCCCACTGGCAAGATCTAATCCGGATTTCTTACTACAGATGTGTAAGGAGGGAGGTATATTGTGGCAGATCTAAATCAGACTACTATTCGCCAATGGCGAAGCATAGGTGTAGTGGACTGGCATAGGGGACACAGCAATCTGGGAGAGGGGTTTGGGAGCCAAAGGAGGGGTTTCAATAAGATTCTGTAGGTCGATTGTTCAAGATGCACCTGGGGCTTTGTGGGGGAGGACACCTATGCTAGGGCTGTGGCAATTCGGGCTGCTAAAATATATCTCATGACATCGGGGCACCCAACCCACCTTTAAATGGAGATCTATACAATACCGATCTAAAAACTCGAAGAGCTTTGTCATTCCAAATAAAAGCTGATATTTTTTCTCTACACTGTTAATGACCTATCGAGGAATCTCATCAGTAGCACCCTGGCGGCACAGAGAAGAAGGGGCATGAATCTCATTTTCACACAGTAAATTCTACCAGTCCGAAGATCTGCAGTCGGCACCAGCAATCCAGACTCTTATATAGAACACTGAGTAAGGGCGGGACATAGCTGTCATAAAGATGACGGGTATCAGTAGGGAGTACAATCCTCAAGGACTTAAAAGCATCTGGGGCCTAGTCAAAAACACCCTCCACCGTTACTGTCCTGGTTTCCTCTTTAGCAGGGGAAAAAGCACTACAGGAAAATGCTAGTGCTCATATACTAGAAAGAAGGATGTCTCACTGCAGAGAGCTGCGCGTTACCTACAGTCAAAGGTTTAAAGTCAGATGACGCATTTATCAGATCAAAAAATCACTAGCAGACTGTCTAATTGAAGAGGCTGTCCACCCTACTGGTTGAGCATTTTCAGGCCTATCAAGGGACCCGACCACATCCCTACCATTTGAAAGTCTTTAAAAAAAAAAGAAAAAAAAAAAAAAAGGCCAGGTTTACAGTGGCCAAACGGATCCATGTCACCGGGACAACACCTTTCCATTCTTCAACCTTCCTAAGTGGATTGTGCATCTTTAATTCAAGTAGTGTATAGTTCCTATTAGTCTCTTCATTATACTTCTACTTGGGTTCTGCTCATAGTCTTTTATAATCTATTTGGATGTTTTCTTCTGTGTATTTATTAGCCTCTCTAATGATGCTCATTTGTCATAACATTCACATTGATTACACTGCAAACAAGCATGCTGACCACATCTCAAGGAACATTGGCAAGTTGACTGCCAATTGGATATGATTTTCTCATATTAAGCTTCTTTGTACATGATGGGACATAAAAGTAATTTGCATGGTAAAGGACATATACCCCTGCCCTGAGTGCCCAACTTTACTGTTGGGTGCATCCCCAATTTATATTTTTGTCATAGGCAAACACAGATCATATGTGTGGACCATGACACACAGACAGCAGTCCTTTTGGACTGAGTAGGCACCAAAAGCAATACCTTCAAAGTGATGGAAGGCTACAGGCTTCACTAAGAGTAAAGTAGCAAGATCGCAGTGATAGCAGCATACCATGTAGGGATCAGCAGGAGTGAAGAGGTGTTTTTTATCCTGTATCTTTCAAGTGAGGCCTACAGGTTCACTCACCTTTTTGAAGTTCTGCTGCTGTGTGCTTAACTCACACTTGGCATACATCAGTTAGATGTAGAGTGCTGCGCAGGGCAGGAGTAGTGACTGTGCTGGATGTATGTGCCCCTAGGAAGGGTACAATACAGGGATATAGCAGCACTGTGTATACATGTATGGGTAGTGCATGTATTCCTCATGTATTACATGAAAGACGTAGTGCTGTGCAGTGCATGCGCAATGAAAGCATGTGCTGGGTGCGATGCAGCATGTACACAGGGAGTGTGTGTGCTGGCAGTGTGTGTGTTTGCAAATAGCACACTCTTGTACAACACAGAAAGGCTATAATACTGAACAGAGCTCGCAGACTGACTGTGTATGCTGAATGATTGTGCATCTGTGGTGGCACAGTACATGGAGGTGACAGTACTCTACAGTATGTGTGCTGTGCATGTAGACTGGCTGAAGAGTACCTGCAAGCGTACATTACATAGAGGAATCTAGGTTCCATTTTGGGAAACCCAGACTTGCCTTGTGAAGACATGAGGATTAGAAGAATCTCCCTGACAGGTTTGTGTACTGCTGCATCCCTGTGAGCAGGGTGGGACACACTGGATGAAGGGAGAGAGAGAGACTCCCAGTTTAAATTTCAAAAGGGTAATCTTTGATTCAGTGATAGATCACAAGGAAGGGGCCTAGACACATCTCAGGAAGGGAGGTGGGGCTGGTAAAGAAATCATAAAGTGTGGGGCTAGGAGCCCAGGATTAAGCTTTTCATGCACATATCACTGAGGCTGACATTCATGTGTGAAATCTAGTCACTCGCATGGCCTGTGTTGTGGCTTTGGAGTCTCTCATTCTGTGACAGACAGCCTTTCAAGAGGAAAGAAGAGAAAGAAAAGTGTATATTTCAAAAGAAGCAGAACCCCAATGTAAAACTTCAAAGACTCAGACCCTAAATCACATTTGGTGTCTGGAATTGGACTATAAGGAGAGGTTGAGACCTCCAGATTTGTCATCTGCCAAGCAACCAGACAGGCTGTGTGAGAAAAGGAAGCTCTGCAGGACTTCTACCTGCGACCAAGACTAGAGGCCAAGGCCTGCTAGTCTTCCTGCTGTGTGGAGGAGGCATAACCCAGTGACTATTAACCCTGGAGCGAGCTTGAAGCACCTGTGCCTGCATACTTGCCAAGACCAGTGTGCCATGTAAGGTTGAAAAGGGCATTGGAGAGTGCAAGGTCAAGTGGGGAGCTCTACCGAAAGGGCTCCCTGTGCAAGGTGTGAGGATATGGCTGTACATCAATCAGGTCATTATCCCTATGCACAATTGTTTCTGCAAACCCTGTGTGCCAGGAGAGGGCCACCGTGGTCAGAGCAAGCATGCCAGAGACTCGTGACTGCCATAACGACAAACCCATAAGTCAGGAGAGGCCACCATGGTGTGGGTGCAGCACTGGAGGAGTATGCACTATGCCCTTAAGTGCTGGGGCAACCGCTTATGCCACAAGAGGCTGTCAGTGATAACATTGCCAAGAGTTCAGGCTGCTGCTCAGGAAAAGATAGAGGTTGCAAACAGCGGGTCAGGCCTGTACATTGAGATTTGCCCCTGACCAAACCCCAAGGACTGTGCAGGTTGCTGAGGAAGACGTTGCACCATCACTGGGCTCTGGTCAGGAGCTGGAAGATCAAACCCCTCAAAGATCCTCCCATGTGGGAAACAATGGCTTACCGCGTCTTCACAGGCTGGGAGCATCTCCAATAACTGGGGAAAGCCAGCAATGCCACTCATGAGAGGGCCTATGCGTGCCAGGTGCTGACATGTGTACTGCTACTAGCCAAACTTCTCCAAACAGGACCAGAGCTGCGAGTGCCCACGGTCAGGGCACCCACTTAAATGTTGAAAGCTTCCATGCTGAAGGAATGTTAAGTCTTAAATCGGACCTGTTGGCCCCCAAGGGACTTGCTGCTAAAGATGCTGTGGACCATAGACACTTTTGACTAACTCCTAAATAGTAAAAGCGTAACTCTTGAGTACAGCCTACTAGTGAGTATCCCTGGATGTGGCCACCATTCAAGGGGGAATAACCTAAACCACTTTGCAAGGAAGAGGGTGGGACAGGGAATTGCCAAATAAACACTAGAGCCCCGACCTCAAGGGAACTGTGTTGCCGCTTACAAATACAATTATTTCCTTAAATGTGCAGAGTTAGAAATAATATACTTATTTTGCTTATAAAAACATATAATTTGAATGGACATCGATTTACTGACATTGTTTAGTGCACTTTGAGGTATGAGTCCTGTTCACTAACCTGTATCTACACTTTTTCCCCCACCCCAAGAGGGAGCCTTTGGCTGCTCGTTCACAGCTACCACTGAGAGTCCTATGCAGAAGGGGTACTTGGCCCAGTTGCACAGGATCAATAGTAGGTTGGACCCCAGGATATCAGGACTAAAAGGCCTTGACCACCACGAATGGGCCCAATAGTCCCTGACTGCCCGTGGCCCTCTGAAAGGGGTGCTGATGATACATTTCTTAAAGCCTGTCTTTGTGTGTTGACACTCAGCAAGATCGCCAGAATCTCAATAGGCATATTTTTCCTTTTGCCAAAGGTGTTGTAACCATCTCCCACAATGTGTTTTAACAGCAGGTATGTCACTGGTGTCATGTATTGGTGTGAGCCTATCAGATACATCTGAGGGATTGTCTGTAGTATTCTTTAAAGTTATGTATACTAACTTCCAGTATCTAGCCAGTGCTGGACATTTCCAGTTATGTGTATTAAGTCATATTTAGGGTGTTGGCATGACCAGCATTTTAGGTCTCACATGAGTCCTGCTTTATTCATTTTATATGGCATTCAACAGAAGTTCTGTTTTATCTTAAAAATATTTGATTTTATTATTGCCTCTCTAATCAAAGTGACATGGGTTTCTAGTACTTGTTCCCAGTCCTCATCTATATAGACATTATCTAGGTGCACTTTCCATGTGTTTCTCAATTGGTTGCTTAGGAGCACAGAATATAAAAGATTCACTAAAGAATGGCAGAGCCTGTATGTGTTTTATCTTCATTGTTTTGTGTTAAACTTAACTGAGACAACTTCTTATCCTTCTTCAGTTGTGATGTACATTTTCAGTGTTACAGTATTACGTCATAATGTCCAATATGTTATCCCTCCACCATTTTTGTTAGAAGCTTGCAAGTCACCATTAGAATGGGAGAGGTGGCTCGACATGTTTGAAGCACTTGTGGAAGTATTGGAGGATGATGGGTTTACTTCTCAAATGACAATATATTTGTTAAAACACTGCTTAGAAGCACTGGGGCTGAAAGAGTAGAAAAATCTGCCACATTTTGATAATCTGCGAATTTAAATATGGTTTAAAGAACTAATAACTCTGTTAAAATAGTTTTACACCTGATAATAAAAAGAGGAAGGTTAAAAAAAAGTATATAAGGGTTTTGAGAACCATGACTGCAACAAGAGTTTGAGCGTATAACGTATGACCAAGTCCACAGGAACCAGAAAGTGAGGTAAACCAAATATAAAAAGGTCCAAGAACAACTGTGGGCAGGGATAGAGAAAACATTTCAAGGACAATTAGCATAGTTAGATAGATAAAGGAGGCGGAGAAATGTTTGCAAGAGTTATTTGGATAGCCATGGGATGAAGGGACTGTAGTGTCTAACAGAGCTGGATGTAGTAGTAAAAATGTTTAATGCAAACGTAATGTTAGCAATAATAGTAGCAGCAGTCATTACAGATACAGCAGTTTCAATCACCTTGCAAATGCAAAAAGTGTCCTGCTTTGCACAAAATACTTAGAGATGCAAAAGAAAAGGACATTTTGGCAATGTGTGGCCTTCAGCAAAAATAGTTAACTGCACGACAACCAGACAAAGAGTCACCACCTGCATGCAACACTGAATTGTGTTTGAGTGATGGCAAGTGGTTGGTGACTGGGAATTGATGCTAGCATAGATAGGTAGGTGTGAAGTTGTTCAATTTTCAATAAAGGTGATAAATCAGCAAAAGCATGTTGTGTTCTTACAAATTCTATAGTTACCAGTGGGTTTGTTGAGGAAAGGGGATTTCTATTTGATGGGCCATTCTCAGTGGTCTATTTTGTAAATTGACTATTACTGGCCTGAGGTTTGCATGATAGGAAGTGAAACCTCAGAGGTGGAAATAGGATTTCAGAAACATGTGTTTTGTAGTGAGGGGCTGTCAGAAGAAATTGTTTCTGACAATGGAGTACAATTCACATCTCAAAAAATGCAGGATTTTTTAAGGGAAATTAGAACTAAGCTTAAACTTGTTCTTCGTTATCACCCCAAAGTGAATGGGCAAGCAGAGCTATTTAATGCAGTTGTGAAGACGTCTATATAGTTGGGTATTAAATTAGAAATTAATTGTAGGAAGTATTTGCAAGCCATGCTATTAGTGTATAGAATAATTTCCAATGCTGTTAAGGAAATGTTTGATTTCAATAATTGAATGATCCGAGCTAGCAACCTAATTAATACATCGATGATGAAACAAAGAAAGAACAGAAGGAGCTGGAGGAAGATAAAGACATGAGGGAAAGAGTAAAAAGGTGATCATGAAAAAAATAGCAGGTGGCATGACAGTGGCAGGAAGGTAATAAGTAATTTAATGTGGCTGAGGAGAATAAAATTGCTCAGAAGGTCAGGTTCAGGAAACCTTATGATTTTATAAAAGAAACTGCATGTTGGTCAGATTCCCAAAAAACACGGACAACGGAGGGTGTGGGTAAAAATGCAATGATAAGGCCATGGCTGGCTGAGTCACACTGCTTTTTTGGTTTACTGCAAGGCGGGAGGCAACACGAAGGGAGAGGAGGTGGGAGAAACGTAGAGGGTGGGGAGGACAGGCAGACCTCTGAGAGTCGGAGGTGTTGGGTTAAGCAACACGTAAAACAACAGGAGAGCGGGTTGTTGAGGGCGTGCAACACAGGCGAGGGAGGTACATGAGGGAGATAGATGAAAAAGTTGCACTGTGATACAATGCTTAAACAGAAAGAAAGAAGTGCCTAATAAATAAGTAGTAGAAGGGGACAAGTAATGCGTTCATACTCCAGGGGAGGAGCAAACACACAAAGGAGAAGGCAGGCTAAGGGAGCTGACAAATAAGAAGCAAGCGAGTGAGAGTGACATGAAGGCAACCAATGGTCATGGATAGCACTACGCTCACTGTCACAAAACACAGGTCTTGACTAGACCTAAAAGACAGACACTGCTTCACCTACAACGAAACAGCAGGTGGTCACTCAAGCAGAGCGAAAAAAACATCAAAAACAATACCCTGCAAATCGATATAGTTCCCCGCCATTCATGCCTCAACACTCTGTCAGCTAACATCATCGAGAAAAGTCGAACCGACTGCTAACACCTATCCCTTCCATAAAGCCTACACCTTTCCGACTCGCAATTCAGAACTACTGATCAAACCTTTAACCATCAACACCACAGCAGCAACAACATTCCTACCCATCTGACAGGAACAAAAAAGCCATCTCAGAAGGCAAACATAAAACCAAGTCATTGACAAACCTGAAATTAATAACATGCATAATCTCTTCAAGATCAATGGCATAGAAATACCGAACTCTTTCTCCACCGAGGACTGAACTGTGAAAATACCTTGTGCCCCCGTTTACCTACACAATTTCGACTCATCTCCTAAAACAATTTACACATAAGACGTCCAGTACTTACAAAGACTGTCCAAAATTCAGCTCAACGTCAGTTGCCCGTTTTTGATCTTTTTTACAGACGCTTTGGTCCGTAAATAATATCAGTACTTCCGGGTCGCATGACAAGTTAAGTGTAAGGAGACCCAGGATTGGAGCGTTGTCGGCAGAGTAGCCAATCTAACGCGCTGTATAGAATTCCGAAGAGATAACTGGCTGAGGAGTCCACACGTGTCTGAATGGAGTGTAAACACTGTCCTAACAATGCGCCTGTTGGCGGGTGCCAGAGAGTTTGGAGAGTTTTGGACTTTGCTGGCGGGTAACAAAGGGTTTATCAGTCATAGACTTGGGAGAAAAATTTGTGAGGGTTGTGACAGCTGCTCGTGACTAGAGGCGGTGCCGAGCTGTAACATTTCGTAGTCGGGTTGGCCAGTGCTTTAAATGGAAAAATGGAAGTGCAGGTACTCTCTATCAGAGTACCTGCTTGTTTCTGAGAAGTGCCGGTACTCTCCAATTAAAAGTATTACGTTTTTCTTGAGATATGCCGGTACTCTCCCTCTCAAAATAAAAAAGTGCCGGTACTCAGTACCGGAGAGTACCGGCCCATTTAAAGCACTGGTTGGCATGGAGTTAGAGGTGCTGGAGTTGGACTAGCCAACAAATTAACAGGGAGAGCCCGAATCTTAGAGCACGTGCCGAACCGTGAACATATTTGTTCTTTAATTTATACAACAACCCACGTAAAATATGATAAAGCCTTTTCAGAATTAAACAAAAGTATTTTTTTATCATAAAAGGGCACGATTATTAAAAGTGATAGATTTGTACAGCTGGTATTCTGAACTCAAATATTTGATAGTGCTTTCATGTGCGATAATGAAGTAACAAGAGTTTGGGTGACCTTAAACATTTGCATTATATCACACAGTTTAAGTGGAGAAGCCAAGATTTATTCCGGTTTTCTGTTTTCACTTTGTCCAAATTAGCCAGTAAATGGGTATTTATCTTTCCTTGTGATAAGGCTTTGTTTGTACCGCATTTTTTTAAAAACACAGTGGAAACTCGACCTGTAGGTTTTGGGGTGCTTTACACAAGCACCAGTTACATTTCACCGGGTCACATGCATTGTTTATAGACATGGGAAGATTAAGTGATTTGCCTAGAACCACAGAATAGTGAGGTGAAACAAGACTTGAAGCTGGTTCCACAGTCGGCAGGTCTGACTGAGCGCCAAGTCCTCAGTACAGGGAGACAGGCAGAAGCCACATGAGAGCTCGGCTCATTATAGATGTGAGTCTGTGACAGGACGGCGAGCTAAAGCAGAGCCAGACGTCAGGCTCGAGACTCTCAAGCTATCAGTGGCTCACCTACCTCTACACCGAGTGGTGAGATTAAATGTTGGTCGGACCCCGTCAGCAGGTTACCGGGGCTTCCAGTTAGAGGACTGCTAGACAGGCTGGCTAAGCGGGCCTTGCTGTTTATCCCCTGCAATGCTATGTGGCTGCGTCAATAACTGACATAAGAAAAGGTGGCCTGGGGCTTGGCAAAAAGTTCCCAAGTTTTCAAGAATCTATTTTGTGACATACATGTTGCCAGCTTGTTTGTGTGATATTTTAGTGCTTATGTGTGGCTCTTAATCATGAGCTGAAGTCCGTGTAAATTTCCAGAAATTAAAACTTTTTCTAAAATCTGAAGAACTCAAAGGGACCTTAGAGCTGACGTAGCTTGGGGCAGTTATACTTTTGTATTCCACCTACTGAGAGCTGCCAGGTTTCAAATCAGCTGTTGTGTGACATTTCATTGTTTGCACTGGCTAATGTATGACATTTCCAGCTCTCACATGTTACACTTTGAGTGACGCTTAAGTTTTGTCGCATAATTACTTGCCAAATAAAAGTGTGTTTTGCCCCCATCCTCACAGACCCTTAGACACTGCTTTTGTATCACTCACTGCCTTGTCCTAAAGGAGAAAAGGATCTTAATTTGGAAAACTAACGAATGCTGCTGTACGTTCCTGTAATAGGAGCTACCATTTTTTTTTTTAACTAGTTGAAACGGAAAAAAATGGAGTACATGCTCCATATTTCTCCAAGAAATCATCCGTTAGACCTTACACAGTGACTTCACATTCAAGCGTGAGCAGTTGATGCATTATAGTCTTGGGTGTATAATGGGAAAAGCAAAAGTACAAGTACCAAGTTGCAAAAAAAAAAAAAAAAAAACACCTTCCATCTAATAAGAGACAGCTTGAGATCTCCGCTTTACATTTCTGCAAATTAATGTGGTTATATAAATATTTAAATACACTCAATCTTTTTATGTGACTTGGAGATCTGCGTTGTTGACTTTACATTGTTTTAAAAAATAAACCACTTGTAAATGTTTCAGAAAGCTGATCACATACGTTTTTCAATGCTACGCTGTTATCGGTATATATTTGTCAATAATTTTTAAACCACAATAATTGCAGTGTTCTTTTTACTGTTTCCTGACTTGTTTTTCAAAGCGCACATGAGGGAAGTAAGAACTCTAGTTCCATCCAGATCCTTTTTATTGAAAAGGTTTGTGAAGTCAATTGTAATAAATGGCATTCACAGCTCATTAATTTTGTATTCTTCTTTTTATGGTACAATCAATAACTTATGAACGAACCTGGCTGCTAACTGTCCATTATCATAGGCGATACATGCCCATGTCTGGCATTTTAAATAACGCCAACGTTGCATTCTGAGACTTTTAGTTTTACTTTTTCAATAATGAGCCTGAGTTTATGTGTCTCAATATAGAAAGCGATATTTGCTTCAATATGAAATGCAATGTAAAGTGGATTTTTAGAGTGCTGCTTGCCCCCCATGAGGGTATCCAGGCCTGAGTAGGTGACTGCAGGCATGTGGTGAGGCTGGGCCTGAATACAGGCAGTCTTGATGGTCCTTCAAGAAAAATAATTTAACAGCCTGGTCTTCAGCCTCTTGTGAATTCATTGTGGCTTCCGATCCAACCACAGCACTGAAACGGCCCTCATAGCCGCAACAGACATCAGAACCATCCTCAACAGCAGAGAATCTGCTGCCCTTATCCTCCTCGACCTCTCCGTTCTGCGCACACTCAACAAAAATATTATAATTAATTGTCACCCTTTGCCTAAGGTTCATCAGGGGAATGGAATTTAATAAAAATATCTACTTGTCCGTGGGACAGGTTACTTCATAAATCTACTTGCCCTGTAAATAAATCCAGTTGTCCCTTTAGGGCGAGACCCTAGTCTGTTATTGAGCTGTGGAAAGGTTTCAGATATAATTGTGTGGTTTCAAATTTGAAATTTATACAGACCACAAACAGTACAATTACCTGTTGAATGGTAATTACACTGGGAAGGCTTCTGCACGGCTTGTCAGACTTCCAGCACGCCTGCAGAAGTACAGCTTTGTGTCAAATACTTTCCAGGCAGTAAAAACGTTATGGCTGACATCAAGAATACCAGAAATTAAGATGGCCATGAGCAAGGTCACGCAACATAGCGATGCCCTAGGTCAGCGACTGATGCGTCATTTAAACTTTGGGGACACTTGAGACGTGATTTTTCCAGCCTGGATCTTGCTGCTGCATCCCCATATTTCTCTTTCGGAGAGCTTTGTCACTGATTAAACCTTTCCCCTGGACTTCTTGTCTTTTCAACAAAGTTTCACACCAGAGATCTCTGTTGTTTATGAAGCCAGTTCTTTTCTGTTGTTTAGTATATTTTTTGCATTGAGTTTTTTGCTGCTTTCTAAACTCCCCCCACAACACTTTACCATTAAATTTCCCACCCAGTGATCTTGCCTGTTAATTGACATTTTTGCTTCAGCCTTGCTGCTGAGGTCCACCTCTACAATTAACATTGCTTTCATCACACAAATTCGTGCTCTACTAAAGCTTAAACTTAAACATGATGTCTCAAATACAGTGGTAATCCAGGGCCTTTGTTGTTTTAGCCAATAGTGCGGTAGTCACCTACATCGAATGCACTTGTTGAAAGGATGAAAAGGTTTTTGAAGGAGGTAGTGCAGTCTGCTTTCTAAGAAGTAAAGTTTGGTCTTTTCCATCCACACATAGCACCAGTGGGGTTTCCCCTTTCAAGCTTTTATGCAAAAGAAATCCCCCAGAAAAATAATGTTCAGTTGGATTAAGGACATTCACCCTAGGGGTAGTGTGTGGGATATATTGAATGCAAGAGGTTTGAAGTTGAGAGTTTAAGAATGTCAAAATGGAACAAAAATCTTATTTGATGATAAGCATAAGGTTAAAGATGTGATGTTGAATGTCAGGGATTGAGGACTTATTAAGAAGCCTAGTAGAGTCTCTAAAGGAGAGTGTAAGTTCACAGTCCCTGTGACAGTGGTAAGAGTGTCTAAAGGAACTGTTGTGCTTGATGGTAAAGGATGGTGGAGCAAGAGGAGTCTTGTAAAGGTAACATACAAACAGTCTAAGAAAAATTACGGCTGCTAAGAAAAATGTGGATGATTAGGATCTTCCTAGAAGAGATGCTATTGATTGTTCATGGTGATTGGGAGAGAAACATGTGACTGGTTCTCCTCTTGGCCAGGGTTCTAGTTGTGCCTCAACTTCTCTCCTCTTTCTCAGTCTATGGAGGGTTTGATTACTTCTAGCATCAGGGTTGGATTGACCTATAGGGCAATCAGGCAGTGCCTGATGGGCTCGGCTGGCAGGATGGTGTGTGGTCCATTTTCTAGCTAATTGTGGGCAGTTTTATGGTTTGCTGGGTGGGTTTTTACTATTGATTTCCCTGACATTAAAAACACATTGCTTACAGCGAGCGCAAATCCATGCCGTTTTCCATACCTTGCAAAATGCATATACAACATGTCTTTAGAATTTCAAAATGGCCCCAATTTGCAAACCTGGGGCACTTTTTAAGCTTCCTAATTCACTAATAGGGCCACTTTTATTTTGATGCCAGGTCTGTTTTCTGTCCTGGTCCAACCCCTTCTAGCATCACTGGTTCAGAAGTACAAGGTGATTTTTGTTCTTACAGTATTTCTAGCATCCTTCTGGGTGCCTCAGATTGCACTATTCCTGCTATTTGTAGGCCTACTTGCAATGTTCCCAAGCCTTCTAGATTTAATAATTGTTATTTTGTTTCATAAGGGAGGAGGTGAAGTAGAGTACATATTTTCATGTTTCACTGTTATCATATGTGCTTGATTTGTGTTCCACATTCTGGAGCTCTGCTCGATTGAAGTTCCATCCAACTATCTCCCTGGCTGTTGGAGTTGGGCTTTAATTGGGTTGACATGCTTCTGTTGTGAGCTTCTTGTTTTGCCAAACAAACCTGTTAAAACCACTTTTTTGTTTTATGTTTTTGCTTCCTCACATACTCCAATAAAAGGGTAGTAATTAAAGAAGGCCCAGTAATTTACATGACAACATGCATCAGGCATAGATGCTGTCAAATTAGTACACGCATTGGCAAAGCCAGTAGGTCTCGCCTTTGGGACCTATTGGTTTTGCCATTGCCTTTTAGTGATGATATGCAGTATAAGCAATTGGATTATCATTTGAGTGAGTGATTACCAACCTCAAGGAATAATCACAGCCCTTTTCAGGATGAACCCTTAAAGTCACTAAGCTCAAACAACATCATCCCCTCTAGTAGCTATAGGACAGAACAAACAGGCTTAACTTGGGGCAATATGTAAAGTATTTATGCAGTCCCAAAACAATAATAAACTCAAAATGGCAAACAAGAAAAATCCCTAATAGAAAAACTGAGTAAAATCTAATAAATAAAGTGATAAAAATCCATTAAGGGGAACCGAAGATATGAATTTTTAAACTTCTAAGTGCCAAGAAGCATAAAGTGCCAATGATAGTCAATGATCAAGTTAGAACCATAACAAAGTGCAATTTGATGCTGACTGCATTGGAACACAGGTTAAGTACACCACCATGGTTCACCTTATTAAAGATTTTTCATCTGACGTTAGTTCATTAAGTCCCAGTCCATCACAGGAGTACACTTTTAAAAGCCCCTCTCCTCACAGGACCTCAGGGGAGGCAATGAGAGTCTCATGGGTGTCTGGCAGAGGCCAAACAGCAGGGTCCAGTTGAGTATCTGTTGCTGCTGGTCAGTTGGATTGTTGCAGGAAAATGTCTCTTGCAGCATGTTGTATCCCTATAGCTTTAACAGGAAGTCAGCCTTACAACCCATTCAGTTCAGTTCTTTCTCCTGGGTACAAGAGAGAGCAGGTCCTGTCCTACATGGCTCTTCCCAGGTTGCAACAGCTGGTTCAGTCCTCTTCTAATCTTCCACGCTAAACTTTGGCTGTAAGGGGCGGGGTGGAGGGGTGTGTGTGTGTGTGTGTGTGTGTGTGTGTGTATGTGTGCGGCTTGTACTATGGAAATCCTAATATCCTCCCACATCTAACACTAAAATTTAGTTTGAGGCAGTCAATAGTACCGGAGGCAGAACATCTGGGAGAACAAAAGTAGGGTTTTCCAGCAATCAGACAGTGGATACACAAGAATTGTTTTGGCATATGTTTCCTTCCCTTTTAAGTGTGCTGCCAGTGTTCTATGTACAATCCAGCAGGTGGGTCAAGCAGGATTTGACATTCACCCAAGATTTGATACCATGAGGCCAAAAAGGATGCTCACAGCCTCATCACTGCTAATACTGGAAGGTTCAGAGGCGTCATCTATGCCCCTTCACATCGGCCTGTTGTTTGCTCCTGGTATGCACTTCACGCCTCTTGTACACCTATTCAGATGCTTATTACTGGCTGCCAGAAGTGGGAGAGCGAATGCAAAATCTGATTGAGACTTCTAGCTGCCAATTCCTTACCTTTGAATTTCCCAAGCGTCAAACATGATTCTGATACTTTTGCGTGAGCAGTACCCCTGCGTGCCGCTGGGTGGCTTTGTTCGGTTCCGCGTAACGTCGTTGACACCGGAAATAATGTTGCGATCACTTATATAGGCACCACCCAGGCGCGCGGACGTCAGTTGTTTTCTTTCTACACCAGTTAGCGCTGATCCAGAAAAGAGCTACCCCTCTGTCTCTTTTTGACAGTTTTTTTTAGACTTTTTGTCAACCATTTTGGAAGTGAGTCGAGGATGATTTCAAGGAAGACAGGATTTAAGTCATGTGGCGCATGTCACTATGCCATGTCAATTACAGACCCATCTTGTCTGTTTATGGTGTCTTGAGCGTGACTACGACTCAAAGTTATGCTCAGACTGCTGGGCCATGGTGCCAAAAGCCTTGAGGGAGCGATTCCTAGCGCTGCTTGCGGCCCGGCAGTCGACGCCAGCAGTCACAACTTCTAGGATGTCTTGGTCCCGATCAAAGAGAAGGCCGCAGACCACTCTAGGAGCCCCAAGTCCTCTTCATCGCACTCGGGGTCCTTGGGACACTCGGGGAATAGGCACAAGAAGATGAAGAAGTCCAAATGGATTTCAACTTCACCTCATCTGTCGGCCAACACAACGAGTGAGAAACATCGGCTTTCCAGGCATGGTTCTGCAGAGCTCTTGCCAGGTCCGACTTCGCGCACCTTGCCATTTCCAGAAGCCAGAGCGACACCAGCTCAGTTGAAAGAGTTCTTCAAGGCCATGCACCTCGTGTTTGTGTGGGCTGACTACTCCAGAGTGCCTTCGGGCCCCTTGGGGTCAGAGGAGGATCCATCAGGTTACACGTGGACGGCTCCTGCCTCAACTCCAATGGGGTCTCACGGATCCGATCTGCCAATGTGACCTCCAGCACAGATGCCGATGTTCCTGATGTCTACCGGCAGCGCCAGCTCCATTCTCATCCTCAACGACTTGGAGTCGGAACAGCCTTGATCGATGCCGATTCCAGCGCCTCCAAGGTCCATTGGTCCTGGTCCATTGAGTGATTTTCTTGAGCAGCGAGGCATGGGGAAAGAGTGGGAGGGGTCACTGGACCCTTTAGAATACCAGTTACTCATTCATTGGACTGGTATTAGAAACAAAGGGATGTCAGTGGACTGGACACCTCCCCAGATACTGGCTTGCTCTCTCCCTCCACATTGGCTACAGAGGAAGGAACATCTTATGCAATGGTGGTGAAGAGGGCAGCGGAAATTCTTGATCTCAAACTTTCCTCTAAGGCGGTCAAGACTAACCTCAGCCTGGAGCTTCTTCATCCGAAACCCTATTGCCCTTTAATGAAGCACTGACTGACGTCCTGCTTGGAACTTGGTCCAAGCCCAGCACAGGGGCTCCTGTATATAGGACAATTGCCCACCGCCATCACCGTGCCTTGGGTGATCCTTGTTTCCTCACCCAACATGCCACCCCTGAGAGCTTGGTACAAGCCTCAACTTCCCATGGCACGTTCCATGCTGCTCCCCCGGACAGGGAGTCCAAGAGGCTGGATAGCTTAGTCAAGAAAATGTTTTCTTCCGCCAGCCTAGCATTGCTGTCAGTGAATATTGCATGCCTGTTGGGTTGTTAATCCGATACCATGTGGGATACAGTTGCGCAAGTGCTGCCACAGGTCCCGGAGGAGCTTCGGGCCATCCTCTCCCAAGCAGTGAAGGAGGAGAGAGGTGCACTGAAGTTCACTATTAGGTGTGGTTTGAACACGACTGACTCGCTGAGCAAAGCAGTTTCGTCAATGGTGGCCTTACAGCACCATGCCTGGCTGAGATAATCTTGCGTTTTGGGCGATGCCCAGGCCAACCTCATGGACATGCCCTTCGATTGGACTTGTCTCCTTGGAGAAAAGGCAGATTTGGCGCTAGTGCACTTTAAGAACTCGCGTCTATGGCCAAGTCCTTGGGCCTTTCAGTGACACCTCGACCCCAGTCTGCCTTTGGCCCCTTTTGTGGCTACAGAAGGGATGTGCTATCCAGTCAGCCCTATGGCAGCCACCCGTCCTGTGCAAACTCCCCAAGCTGTGCAAGGACGTGGGCGCTGTGCATTCCAACCTTGTGGGTCTGGTATCCAAAAGTCATCCGCCACCAAGCCCCCGGTAGCTGCAACCTCTAAGCACTTCTAGTCTGGTTCTGCAAGACCATGGGTGCACAGTTGGAGGGAGACTCCAACATCATCTCCTGTGCTGGTGGTCCATAACATTGGACAAATGGGTCTTGCAGATCATTCGGAGGGCTTCCACCTCCCTTTCCAATCTTTTCCTCTCTTTATACTGCTAACGCTAGAACGGCTGACAGAGGATTAATATAGCCTTGCTCCGAGAGGAAGGTACAGCTCTCCTAACCAAGGGGAATATAGACACGGTTCCGGTATCAGAAGTAGGCAGTAGTTGTTATTCCTACTACTTTCTGATACCCAGAAAGAACAAGGGTGTTCACCTTATTTTAGATCTGCAAACCGTAAATCTCTTCCTCTAAAAGGAGAAATTCAAGATGCTCACTTTGGTTGAGGTCTTGTCTGCCGTAGACCAAGGAGACTGGCTGGTAGCGTTGGACTTGCAATATGCATATTTTCACTTCCCCATCCTACCTGCCCACATGCGTTACCTGTGGTTCAAGATAGACCACAAGCACTTTCAGTTCACCATGCTCACCTTTGGCCTTACCAGCGCCCCTCAGGTGTTCACCAAGGTGATGGCATTGGTCGCAGCTCATCTGTGCAGCTTAGATTTTCAGTCTTCCGCCACCTTGGCGACTGGCTGTTGAAGGCACGTTCGCCCCATGCTGTCATCTCCCACCTTCAGACTACGGCAGGCCTCCTGTGTTCGCTGTAGTTCACTATTAATGTGCAGAAGTCACACCTAACTCCTTCTCGGATGCTCCCTTTCATTGAAGCTGTTGAGGACACAGTGAATTTTCTGGCTTATCCTCCCAAGCAGCGAGTCCAGTATATTCAGGTTATGATACCAATGTTTCGGTGAGATCGACTTTGAAGCTGCTGGGCCTCATGGCCTCCTGCATCCTGTTAGAGAATCGTGCCAGATGGCATATGAGGGCTCTGCAATGGGACCTAAAGTTCCAGTTGACACAGCAACAGGGGAATCTCTCCGACATGGTCCAGATCTCAGAGGGAACTGCAAAGGATCTGCAGTGGTGGTTGACGTACCGCGATTGGGTCAAAGGCAGACTCCTCTCCCTTCCCCAACCAGATCTGACAGTAGTGACAGATGCATCACTCCTGGGATGGGGAGGCAATCTGGCAGAGGTGGAGATTAGATGACTCTGGTCTCCAGTGGAATCCAGACTCCACATGAACTTGTTGGAGCTTTGTGCGATCCAGCTAGCATTGAAGGCATTTTTTTCCCTCTGTCAAGGAGAAGTTGGTTCAGGTGTTCACAGACAACATCACCCTCCTGTGGTACTGCAACAAGCAGGGAGGAGTGGGGTAGTGGACACTTTGTCTAGAGGCCCTGCTCCTGTGGACATGACTGGAACAGCAGGGCATAACCCTAGTGGTTCAACACCTGGCAGGTTCGCTGAACATCAGGGCGGACAAACCCAGTTGTCGATGCCTAGCAGATCATGAGTGGCATCTCCATTCAGAGGTGGGGCAAGGACTCTTTCAGGAGTGGGGAGAGCCTTGGTTAGATCTGTTTGTCTCAGAAGAGACCGTGCAATGTCAGCAGTTTTGCGTATTGGAATTTCCAAGGCGACTATTGCTCCGAGACGCTTTTTGGCCTCCTGTACGCCTCTCAGCACATACCACTTCTGCCCAGGGTTCTCAAGAAGATCAAGAAGGACCGTGCCCAAGTCATTCTTGTGGCTCCAGGCTGGGCATGGAGAGTCTAGTGTACTGAGCTTCTGAAAATGAGCATCGATCCTCCAATTAGGCTGCCCATTGGGGAGGAGTTTCTGTTGCTGCAGTAGGGAAGAGTCCTCCACATGAACCTGTCCACTCTCCGCCTCCTTATGTGGAGATTGAGTGGCAGCAGTTGATAGCTTTTGACCTTCCTCCTGAAGTCTGTAAAGTTATCTTGACAGCCAGGCGTTCCTCCACCAAAATGGTATACGTTTGCCGAAGTCAAAAATATCTAAACTATTGTACAGAAAAGTCTATAGACCCTCTTTCTGCCTCACCTTCTGATATTCTTCTCTTCATTCTTACCGTTGCCCAGTTGGGCTCTGCTTTGGGTACCCTTAAGAGTTAGCTTTCTGCTCTAGCCGCCTTCTTGCAGCTGCCTGTCCAACCCTCTTTATTTAAGCCCCTAATGTAAGTAGGTTTCTCAAAGGGCTTGTACATATGTTTCCCCTTTCCCCCTTTAACATGCCTGAGTGGGACCTGAACCTGGTTCTTATGTATCTTATGTGTGCTCCTTTTGAGCCACTACACAATTGTCCCCTCCGGCTGCTGACCATCAAGACGGCCTTTCTAGTAGCAATAACATCTGCCAGGAGGGTGAGTGAGCTGCAGGCTTTATCATCCAAACCTCCCTATATTGATGTGTTTCCGAACAAGGTGGTGCTTCGAACCGCGGCCTCTTTCCTCCCAAAATTGGTGACCCCAATTTCGTTTGGGACAGTCTGTCACTCTGCCCATCTTTTATGCTCCTCCACATCCCTCTAAAGAAGAGGAGTGACTCTATCATATGGACCCAAAAAGAGTGTTGTCGTTCTACCTTGACCGCACAAGTGTTCCAAGTGGACGAACAACTCTTCTTGGGCTATTTTGGATCTAAAAAAGGTAATTCAGTACAGAAACAAATCATTTCATACTGGGTAATTCTCTATATGAAGATCTGCTACGCCCTGGCTAAAAAACAGCCTCCTGAGGGTCCAGTCCACCAGAGGAAGAGCTGCGACCATGGGGTTAGCTCGTGGAGTCCCAGTCTGGGACATCTGCAAGGCAGCAACATGGGCGTCTCTGCACACGTTTGCCAAACACTACTGCCTGGACAGTCAGGTCCATAGGGATGTGCATTTTGCCCATTCGGTCCTGCAGGACTTTCTAGTTTAGAAAATGTGTCCACAGCCCACTGCCAGGCGGGTATGACTTAGGTATCTATTCAAAGGTCAGGAATCTGCAGCTAGAGGTCTCTATCAGATGACCAAGTTAATTACCTTCAGTAATGCATTATCTGGTAGAGACAATAACTAGCTGCAGATTGCTTACAAAGCCCTCCATGCCTCTCTACTCGGTAGACAGATTTCTAGGGCTAGGGTTGTTCCCCTTTCAAGACTCTAGTTTTGACACACATCCGTCAGTTCACTTCATGGTTCTACCCTTCTGGCACGGAAAGTTGTGAAAAGCTACTGACGTCTGTGCACCTGGTGGCACCTAATTAGGTGAGTGCGACATCACTTCTGGCACCAGTGACAATGACGCCCAGAAACGAAAGAAGCCACCTCATGACGCGCAGGGGTACAGCTCACACAAAAGTTTCCAGATCCAGTCTGACGCTTGGGAAATTCAAAGGTAAGAAATCTCTACCAGACAATGCATTACCAAAGGTAAGTAACTTGTTCTTTGGCCTCGAGCAACTTCAGGTAGGGGAAAGGGTGACTTTCTAAAACATACTTTCACCTAATATTTATTAAAAATCTGATGTCCCCTTTAAATTGGATTTTTAATATCTATTAAAAATAGTTGTTTATTTTTCTAGCTGAAACACTGTTAGGATTTTTAATCTGTGCTTTTCTACATAGAATAGGTAGGCCTGCCACTGTGAAAAATAGCTTTGGGGAGCTTGTCAGAACATGGTCACATTAAAGCACTACATGTCATACTTTTAAATACCATGTAACCAGCCTTGTTGGCGATAAAGCCTACGTGGGGATGACATTAATATTTGAAAGAAAGGTTTTGACCTGTCATAAAGGTTTATGTTGACAGGTCCAATTGCAGTGTCTAAACTGCCACAGTCAAGCTACAGTGGTAGGCCTGAAGCCATGTTTTACGCTGTCACTGTAGTGGCTGGCCCAATAGATCCTACAGCCCAGTAGTGATATTCAACTTATAGGCTCTAGGTGCATTTTTTGCCATATTCTAGGGACTTATATGTAAATAAATATACAGATTATAAAAAATCTAGGGTTCAGCAAAAGGCAAAAAAACTGAGGTGACCCAGGTAGATTTCCTACATGCGACACTGGTGAAAAAAAGAAATAGCATGTACATGTAATGACATTAATGGCACTCAAAGCATTCGCCAATGTGTGCATGCATCACCATGCCTGCATGTGCCTACTGAATGGCACAGGTACTATTCTATTTTTAGTTCTTGTTTACTAGGCAGCGCAATTTGTCTGTTGGTGAAATATATATTCTCACCTTACAGTGTAATTAGAGCCCCTCTATTGCTTACCATTTATTGACTTTATTGTTACTCTCATCTGCTTGATTTTTATTCTTCGGCTTGGTGAGCTTTACTTCCTCTTCTTGTGTTTGTCCCTCCCCTGGAGTGTCACCACATCATTTTTTTTCCTCCCACCTCTCACTGTTGAATCACTGCTTTTTCTTTTTGTTTAAGCATTCCACAAGAGCGCATGTGTTTTCGAGCTGTCTCCAGGTGCGTAGCTTCAAGGGGTTGTTTGGGATGTTACACCCCCTAATAAAAGTACTTCGAAGTAAATATTTGGGTAGAGGTGCTTTAAGCCCAGTATGGTGAGTTCTCAGTTAGATTTCACCTGGATTTTAACATATACACACACACAGACGAAAACACACAATGTTGGTTGTTTGATAAAATATTATTTTTCTTACCAGTTACTACCTGTAACAACCAACATTCCTCTCTGTCACCACTGCCTCTTAGCCCCCCCCAATGCCCTGCTTGTCATATTATTGTATTTTAGCTAGATATGCCAGAGTGATTGTTGGAAAATCTGAAAGTCGCACCCTCCGACCCTTTCTGACCAAGATACTCACTGGGATGTCTCCCATGTGCATTGGTCTACCTCCCCAGCTGCTCTCTCTCACTTATGTACCTTTCCTCTACCCCTGTATTGTGCTCTCCCTCGTGGACGTCTCCCCACATTGTTTTCTGTCCTGTATGCCTCCTCCCCTTTGCTCCACTTTGCTCTTTCTAGCCCATGCGCTTCTCTCCACCCACGCTTCACATTTCTCTTTCTCGTCTGTGTTGCTTTACCCATCCTTCCATATAAGTTCCCACACCTTCCATGTTGCTTCTGATCCACCATGTTGCTTCGTCTCTTTATTGCTTCCATCCTTACCTGTTCCCCGGTGTTGCTTTCACCCTATGTGTATTTTTTATAACAACTCCATCTCGGATCGGTAAATAAAAAGATTAGAAAAAACTTCAGCTTCATTTAGTAGGCACATATATGCATGTTGCGTGTGCCTACAAAAATGTGCAGGGGGATGCTTTGTTGCACCCCTCTTTTATATAAAATCTCTTTAACCATGCTACACAGCATTGAGGATGCCGTTCACCGTCACTAAAAGCCATTGCAAAGTCAGTAGGTCCCAAAGTGGGTACGCCAGTGCTTGTTTTATTTACTGGTGGATGCCACTTTGTACAGTACATAAAAAAACAAACCTATCAAACATACTAAAGTGCATTCCAGCAGGTGGAGTTGTCCGACTGCAAATTGAGGGTAACAGTTTTTAAAAAGTAAACGGCCTGGAAGGGTTAGATGAGAAAGGTAGAATGAGTTGGGGGAAGCAACAAGGAGTAAGGGGGCAGAGGGAGATTAGAAAAAATAAATAAGCTGGGTGGGGAGGAGAATTGAAAAGGAGAGTAAAAGCAGCACATGTTGGAGAAAGCAACAGGGACCGTGGAGCAAGTATTTGGCTGGGGATGAGAAGCACATAAGAAAGAGAGCTGGAAAAGAGATCCACTCTTGTGCTTAAAGAAAAAGAAAAAAGTAGCTCTCAAAAACTGAGCAGTGAAAGGTTACAAATCAGCCAATCAAAAGGATTGTAAAGAGGACATGCTTCTGGAGAGGGACAAACAGACAAAGCAGAGAGCTGAAGACAATGTAGACAATGAAAGTGAGCAAAGTGGCAGCAAAGGCAACCAATGGTAAGCAATGGGTTGGGCCAAAACCCATTGTAAGGTTTTGGCATATTCCACATTAGCCTTTCTCCTCCCAGACAGCTTGGAGCAACTGCTAGTCTAAAGGAAGCCACACGTTTGGCACTCTCTGTCCTTCCCTTCTTACACCCCAGGAAACGCCCAGCACACGGTCTCCTTTCTCTCCATTGTTTACCATTTATTCCTGCCATTAACCTCATGTTTACTTTAGCTTCCATCCCTCCTTTTTGCTCTGTCCCCCTTCCTGCTCTTTTCATTCTCTCACTCCGTCCCAGTTGCTTGTTCTCCTCGCCACAAGTTATTTCCTTTCTTTCTTTTCCATCTCCTCCCTTTTGTCTTTTCTCCATTCTCTCACCTTTACTTTCTCACCTGGTTGCTTCTCCAGTTTTTCTTTCCCTTTTTTTCTCCTTTCTTTCAACTTTTCCATATTTTCTTCTCTCCTCACATTTCCCATGCCCCTTGCCCTTTTGTGTCTCCCACCTACTCTCAAACTCCTATTCCACCTCCTATTATTTCTCCTCCCCTCACACACTTAACTGTCCCTTATCCTCTTCCTTTGTGTCTTCCTTTTGTCTTTCCTTATATGCAGCTATACTTGTCCCCCGCAGTTTCTTCCACGATCTCAACGCACTGCTTAGTGAACTTACCTGGGCAATAAGCGGCATTGCATGGCGCTACGGAAATGGCAGATGTCTGTGGACAGGGGCGACCTCGGCGCACCCTTGTTTGAAGCCTACTTCATACAGGTTGGCTTCAATGGGTCCACGGTGGCTGGCACAGTGCAACCTGGCTGAGAAGAGCGTAGGCTCGATTCTCCTCACTCCTTTAGTGCTCCAGAGATTTCTGGTGCCTAAGACAGCCGCAACTGGTGACAATCGCTTGCAAATACATCAAGTTAGTCATTCGCCATGTCTCTTGTATGTCCCCGCCTTTCCCCAACAGGGCCTTCCTTGAACCTCTGACTCATTCCTCATTAGACATAGGGGGTCATTCCGACCCTGGCGGTCCATGACCGCCATGTCGGAGGGCGGCGGAAGCACCGCCAACAGGCTGGCGGTGCTTCCTGGGCTATTCTGACCGCGGCGGTAAAGCCGCAGTCAGAAAAGGGGAACCGGCGGTTTTCCGCCGGTTTTCCCCTGGCCCAGGGAATCCGCCATGGCGGCGCTGCTTGCAGCACCGCCATGGGGATTCCGACCCCCTTCCCGCCAGCCTGTTTCTGGCGGTGTCCACCGCCAGAACCAGGATGGCGGGAACGGGTGCCGTGGGGGCCCCTGCACTGCCCATGCCGCTGGCATGGGCAGTGCAGGGGCCCCCTAACAGGGCCCCACAAAGATTTTCACTGTCTGCTTTGCAGACAGTGAAAATCGCGACGGGTGCCACTGCACCCGTCGCACCCCTGCAACTCCGACGGCTCCATTCGGAGCCGGCTTCCTCGTTGCAGGGGCTTTCCCGCTGGGCCGGCTGACGGCCTTTTGGCGGTCACCCACCAGCCCAGCGGGAAAGTTGGAATGACCGCCGCTGTCTTTTGACCGCGGTGCGGTCATTCGGAGGTAACCGCATGGCGGGCGGCGACCGCCGCCCGCCGCGGTCAGAATGACCGCCATAGTGCCCTGGCTTGCCTATTAACAGATGGCCAGCTTCTCACCCTTGACCAATTGATTGATGATGTTGCTCTCCCATGGGTCAATACCTGAGGTACCACCAAATACGACACACACCTTGCGCCCAATGGTCCATAGTGGATGCAGAACTCATTACTCATTCTGTTCTGCAGACCCTACTAAGCATGGGAACAGGCTGTTGCCGAGGGGGCACACCAAGGCCCCATTGCCATCAGTGAGAGACAAATGGGAAGCCAATTTGAATGGGCTCTCCATGACACTGAATGGGATAGGCCGACAGGGCCCTGGAATTCCCATGCCGAGTCTTCTGCACCACCCAATTCAATAGTATCCAATTCACCATCCTCCATAGGGCTTATTTAATGCCTCAACAAGTCAAACGTTTCTTCCACACAGCTCACTTGGGCTGCCTGCGCCTCCACCTGATCTCAGCAGATCTACAACACATGCTGCGGTCCTGCCCTGCCCTCAACACGAACTGGCATTCCAACCACACAAGACTCCGCAAGGTGACAGAACCCCCTGACTTACACACTTCAGAGGCCCGTGCTCTGGACATTTTTAGGTTGAGCATAGCAGCATGCAACAGCGTAGAGACGTGTTGGTATTTATGTGGGCTTTTAGCCACGCCCACCTCCCGCCCATCACTTTCACTTGTTCGTGGGCTTGCCTTTCAAAAATCCTTTATCATCATTTGTAAATGCTTTACGTTTGTCTCTCATTGGGGTAGTTTTGTTACCGCCTTGCAGACTGCCCCTGTTACATGGATAATTGCAAGATTGCTGATATGTTTGACTGTGAGCAAACTTCTTTTTCCTTTTGTGTCTCTCCCTCGTGCTCATGCTCATGGTGGCCATGGCATTTTAAATTGACTTGCTTATGTCAACTGTTTTACTTTTCATTTTCCACTTATGTGGCAAGAAAAGTCCAGTTAGGAATTTACAACGCTAATAGCTCTAACTTGAGCAAATGCAAGACCCATTGCATTGCAAATGCTTTTTAAACATGAAAAGAGCTCAGCAGTGAGGGCCCGTTTCGCCAGCCTCGCTCTGCTCCTCGGCAGGTGCCTCATAACTCTGCACTGGTGATCAAGTCAGGCCCCAAACCCGAGCCCTGTGGGGAGTGAGGGGGCTTAGAGTGGGGCCATGCGCTTTAAGGAGGTCCGGCACATACGCAAGTGCCCCATCCCCCCCGCATGGGACACCCTTCTCCAATGAGACACATTAACCTTCTATTCTACTTGGATTCAAATCTGGGACTTCATAAAATACATCTCTCCAACAGATGTGTTAACCTCCAGAGTTATCTCACCATTATTATTCCCTGAGATTTCCTGGACACCTCTTCAGCAGATGCCTTAACCCCATAAGATATTTTAAAATGCAGATTATGCAACCAATAAAGCAGAATCGATCTACTACCATGCTTCCCCTTGTTGTCAATTGCTTTGTGGCAGGGTTTTAAAATAATAAATGTATTAGTTGAGGCCCAGATTTTGCGTCGGAATAGCGCCACTTTTTTGGTACAACTCAGATGCAAAATCTAATTTGGTAAATCTAATAATGTGCTTAAATGTACTCATCATATACCTGATAAACATGTCATCACTTCTTGTGATTTCAGTGAAATCACTTCACTAGCGATGTCACGCGTCATGATGTCATGCGCTGAGATACCACGCGCCAAGATGTCACTTACATATGGCATAGCTTGGTTAGTCCACCCACTTCTTTTTTTTAGGACTTATGTCCTGTCTGTGCTGGAGGGTTGGTGTCTGCTTTGGATGTGTGTATTAGTGTAAGGATGTGTCTATGCCTGTGCGGGGGAGTTTGTGTCTGTGCAGTGACATATCTGCTAAATCAGAGTCAGTGCCACTGGAGCCTAGGCTTGGCTATGGAGGCCTTTGGATGTGTACATGGCATGATCTCTCAATGTACCCACGGCTGGGGAACATAGGGCCAGATGTAGCAAGCCTTTTGGGCCTCGCAAACTGCGAAAAACGCAGTTTGCAAGGCGCAAAAGGCCAAACGCAATGCACAACTCAAATTGCGAGTCGGTACCGACTCGCAATTTGAGCCTGCGACTCGCAAATAGGAAGGGGTGTTCCCTTCCTATTTGCGACTGCATCGCCATGCTGAGTTGGTTTGTGACCGCGAATGGTCGAAAGACCGCAGAGGCCATTCTGGCTTTCCCGCTGGGCTGGCGGGCGACCGCCAGAAGGCCGCCCGCCAGCCCAGCGGGAAACCCCTCCCCACGAGGAAGCCGGCTCCGAATGGAGCCGGCGGAGTGGGTATGTGCGACGGGTGCAGTGGCACCCGTCGCGTATTTCAGTGTCTGCAAAGCAGACACTGAAATACAGAGTGGGGCCCTCTTACGGGGGCCCCACAACACCCCATACCGCCATCCTGTCGCCAGGAACAGGATGGCGGTATGGGGTGTCAGAATCCCCATGGCGGCGCAGCAAGCTGCGCCGCCATAGAGGATTCTGCAGGACAGCGGAAAACCGGCGGGAGACCGCCGGTTTTCCTGTTCTGACCGCGGCTGAACCGCCGCGGTCAGAATGTCCTGCGGAGCACCGCCAGCCTGTTGGCGGTGCTCCCGCATCCCCGGCGGTCAAGAATGACCCCCATTGTGCGGTATAGCTTGCCGCTAACACCTCGTACACCATTAATTACGAGTATTTGCAATGCAATAGGTCTCGCATATTTAGGACAATTGTCATCTTTTGACGACAACGCCCACGAGCTAAAACAAAAGAAAACATGAGTGGAAACTAAGAAAAGACTACTTGGCAAAATAAAAGAAAGTTAGCACGTTTTTGCCAGTCACAAGCCTTCTGTTTGCGGGGCACCAGAAGTTAAAAAGAACAAATAGCACCTCAATCACGGCGGGAGCAGCGGACGGCACTAATTAAGTTGAATCAACTAATGCTTGATCTCTGCACCCCACAGAGAAACGGAAATGCTGTCAGCGTGCCTTGACGAATTACGAGGCTGTAAAGAAAACTGCCACGCAAACCAACAAAAGATGAGTGACAGGCGGGCTCCAAGCCCTTTACTGAACACAACAGAGTCTCGCTAGCAAGACGTATCCGCTAGTGCATGCACTTGCAGGCTTGACCTTAAAAAGAAGTTAGACACGCTCTTTCACATATTATAGATATCCTCTTAACACAAGATTACATAATGCAGCAAATGAATCACACTCAGAGTGGAAGTGCGGTGAGCAAGTCCCACTACTGGACGCTCCATTGAGCGCACAGCTTTCACATCTCAGGAGCTCCACGCCTCCCGCGTCCCCTCTCTACGCCTTCCACCTGATCTGTACGGACCCTGATGTTGGAAAGCACTTACCTCCTCACTACATCATCTCCAAACCAATCCAATACCATCCTTTTCAGAGATTTCAACCCTTGACAAACTTCTCCCCCAGGAAATTAGAAGAAGTACTCTTCAGCACCTATACACACTGCACTTCAAACAGCGCATCAACCAAACAACCCCTTTCAAAAGAAACACCTTAGACGTATTCTTGATCTCCCAGCTTTCAATGGAGGGTCACAATCTAATGCCTTAGAGGGAATATGTCAGTTTGTTTCTCTAATCCTCTTCCACCAGACACCACACAACCTTCATGGACACCTCAGTGGCGTAACAAAGACCCTGGCGCCCTGAGCTCCAGAGAACCCTCTCAGCCCAGTCCACAGTGCAGGGGCGCCAAGCCCCTGACTGGGTCCAGGGGGGAAATGGCCCCTTCCAGGGATTTTGCCAGGGGGCCACCTCAAGTTTCATTACACCAGAGGGACACCCCAACCCTATTAAGCAAAAGTATCACTCCATGCATGACCTTCCCATCAACATACTCAGCATGATATTTGACCCTTATGACTACACCTAACTCACAGATAATGTCAGAACTTGTAAGGCTCTCTCAACCTCACCACTCATATGCCTATGAAGCTGCAAACTGTTATATTGGCCCTAACCCTTTTTTCAGGGTCACCCCCAGTTTTTTTGCCTTCTGTTGCCTAGCCCGTTTTTGTTGGCATTAGGACTATGTGTACTTTTTTCCCTGCTAACCAGCGGTAAAGGACTTTTGCTCTCTCCATAAAACATGGTGTAATGGATCCTGATTCTTACTTTTCATTTACATATGTAGGAAAATGGCTCCCTGTTGCAGTTACCCCACACTTTTTGCCTGATATTGATGCTGACTTGACTGAGAAGTGTGCTGGGACCCTGCTAATCAGGCCCCAGAACCAGTGTTCTTTCACTTAAAAATGTACCATTGTTCCACAATTGGCACATCCCTGACACACAGATAAGTCCCTTGTAAAAGGTACCAGGGGTACCAGGGCCCTGTGACCAGGGAAGGTCCCTAAGGGCTGCAGCATGTGTTGTGCCACCCTAAGGGACCTCTCACCTAACACATGCACACTGCCATTGGAGATTGTGTGTGTTAGTGGGGAGAAAAAGGCAAAGTCGACATGGCATCCCCCTCAGGCTACCATGTACACTAAATACTGCCTGTGGCATAGGTAACTCACTCCTCTAGCAGGCCTTAAAGCCCTAAGGCAGGGTGCACTATACCACATGTGAGGGCATAGCTGCATGAGCAATATGCCCCTACAGTGTCTAAGTCCATTCTTAGACATTGTAAGTACAGTGTGGCCATATTAAGTATATGGTCTGGGAGTTTGTCAAAACGAACTCCACAGCTCCATAATGGCTACACTGAATACTGGAAAGTTTGGTATCAAACGTCTCAGAATAATAAACCCACACTGATGCCAGTGTTGGATTTATAAAAAAATGCACACACAGAGCATCTTAGAGATGCCCCCTGTATTTTACCAAGTCCTTCAGTACAGGTCTGACTGGTCTGTGCCAGCCTGCCACTGAGATGAGTTTCTGACCCCCTGGGGTGAGAGCCTTGGTGCTCTCTGAGGCCAGAAACAAAGCCTGCACTGGGTGGAGGTGCTTCACACCTCCCCCCTGCAGGAACTGTAACACCTAGCAGTGAGCCTCAAAGGCTCAGGCTTCGTGTTACAATGCCCCAGGGCACTCCAGCTAGTGGAGATGCCTGCCCCCTGGACACAGCCCCCACTTGTGGCGGCAAGTCCAGAGTAGATAATGAGAAAAACAAGGAGTCACCCACCAGTCAGGACAGCCCCTAAGGTGTCTTGAGCTGAGGTGACCCCTGCCTTAAGAAATCCTCCATCTTGTTTTTGAGGATTCCCCCAATAGGAATAGGGATGTGCCCCCCTCTCCTCAGGGAGGATGCACAAGGAGGGTGTAGCCTCCCTCAAGGACAGTAGCCATTGGCTACTGCCCCCCAGACCTAAACACACCCCTAAATGTAGTATTTAGGGGCGACCCTGGACCCAGGAAATCAGATTCCTGCAACCTGCAACAAGATGGAGGACTGCTGACCTGAAAGCCCCTCAGAGACGACGGAGACGACAACTGACTTGGCCCCAGCCCTACTGGCCTGTCTCCAGACTCAAAGAACCTGCACAGTGACGCGTCCAGTGGGACCAGCGACCTCTGAGGACTCAGAGGACTGACCTGCACCTGAAGGACCAATAACGTCCCGAGGACAGCAGCTCTGTCCAGAAACCGCAACAAAATTGCAACAAAGAAGCAACTTTAATGAGACTTTCACTACCTGCCAGAAGCGTGAGTCTTCACCCTCGGCACCCAACGCCTCTGGCTCGAGTTCAGGACAACCAACACCGCAGGGAGGACTCCCAGGCGACTCCAACGATGTGGATACCCTGAGTTGACCTCCCTGCACCCCCACAGCAACGCCTGCATAGAGGATCCAGGGGCTCCCCCTGACTGCGACTGCCTGGTAACAAAGGAACTCGACGCCTGGACCAAGCACTGCACCCGCAGCCCCCAGGACAGAGAGGAACCACCTACCAATCCAGGAGTGACCATCAGGAGGCCCTCATCCTAGCCCAGTTGGTGGCTGGCCCGTGAAGCCCCCCTGTGTCCTGCCGGCATCGCCAGAGTGACCCCTGGGCCCCTCCATTTCATTCTATAGCAAACCCACCACCTACTTTGCACACTGCACCCGGCCGCCCCTGTGCTGCTGAGGGTATGTTTTGTGTGCTTGTATTAGAGTGTACTCCTCATGAAGAAAATTTGAAAACTCCTAAAGTTTTGGCTTCTCCTGACCACAAATTAGTTTTTTTTGCACCAAGACTCTGCCGCCAGCGATGACCGGCAACAAGAAGGTCCGATAAAACCTTGCTCTATGTGGCAACTGTCCACGACGACTGGCAATGCACAACCTGCACTTCGCACTACAGCAACAACAGCTTGTGCCAACTCCCAACACAAAGCTGCAACAACAACTATCTACGATGCTCAACCCGATCTTTGTGATTCTGTGACAACCATCTGCAATGCATAGCCAGCTCTTTGCACTATAGCAACAACCTTCTTTGATGGTCAGCCTCCTCCTTGTGTCCTCGCCTAAAATGAACCCAACTCTTCTCACCTGACAAAGAAGGTAACTTACATACGCTCCATCATTGTCTGCCTGAACTTGTGCTTTTTCCCCTGGTCTAGCACGGCGAGATGACCACGAGTGGCACTTTGTGCTTTTATGTGCACTATTTTCACTGGAAACTTTAAAAATGAATATCTGATTTTACTGTTTTTTGTTTTTCTGGTATCACTCTATTCAATACAATTTTCTCTATCTGAATTGGTTTGGGATTTTTTTTGTGTTGTGTTTGTACGTTATTACTGTTTGTGTGATGAATGAATACTTTACACATTGTCTTTAAGTTAAGCCTGACTCCTTTGTGCCATTGCTACCAGAGGGTTAAGCACAGGTCAATTTCGTGACTGTTTGTGTTTCAGACTGACAAAGAATGTGGTTGTTGCCTGTTTGAGGCTCCCATCCCCTCAACCGATAATCCAAGTTCTCACATGGTACACCCACGAAACACAGGACCTCCACGGCCTGAGCTGCCCACAAAATGTAACCACTGCAGAGCCTTAAAGCAGAAACAAAGCTATTTTAAAGCCGTCAAGTAGTGCTCAGCTAGCTACAAGATTCACCAATACCTCACTGAATTGAACAACTAACGCCATCCACTTATTCCTCACTGGGAAAAAAGCATCAGCAGGCATCACATCAACAGCACCAAGCAAGCATCTTCATGCTCATTGCAACATGCAAAATTCCCAAGCAGACCATCTTCAAGATGCTGCCAATCACAGACCTTTTTTGAGATAGTGCTGTTCTCATCACCATCAAAGCCACCACAATCATCCTCCCATCCACAATTACAGAATCCCTCCCTCAAGAAGTCCACACTTTCCTTAGCCCACAAAGGACATAAATGATTCCAAAGCTGACACTAGTGCAGGTCACACTACTCTGAAAACCCTTTTTGGTTAATGCAGTTTCCAGAAGGGTTGTTAACACGCTAAGAAAGTTGCTGTCTTTTCTCCATTGTGTAAGACAACCACTGGATTTGAAGGATATGTTTGCTGTTCCATTCTAATGTTTATTGCTATCAGTGAAGTTCCTATGTTGGAGAGTAAATTGTTATTTACTTGTAGCACTGGTTCTGCAAAATAGCACTCTCCACTGAAGCCCTAAAGAACCCTCCCGCCTTGGTCTATTGCATCCATATGGGAGATAAGGCAGAAATTCCTTCGGTTTACCTTAGCCTTCAAAAAGAACCATCTATATGAAGCATCTGCTAGAATTAGGCATCATGGGAGATGAGTCTCCTTGGAGTCTGAAAAGGGGTAGGTTGTATTTTTGCTCTGCTATGTTGAAGCCTACCTGGCTGTGTTTGTGCTCCTTTTTTTTTAGATGTGCTAGACAACGAATGAGTTGGAGGGGCTGCTTGCTGTGCAGTTTTGGATGGCATGGGACTTCTTTAAATAGCTCTGAAAAAAATCAGATAACATAGCATTTGGCTCTGGAGGGTGGTTCTCTGCATTGGCTATCCTGGATGGATTCTTCATCCCTTTATCATATCTGGAGGTAAAGATTATTTTAATGTTTATGGCTTGGATGAAGAATCCAGTGATACAGAAAGTAACAATTTCATTCTTAAAATTCTGTCTTGGGTAAATAGAATGTGGAGAGAGCCTGGGTTGCTATTCCATTGAAAAACTGAGGAGCGTGTGAGTGAAACCCATGGCTTTGTGCTTTGGGGTTGTACAAATTCTGAAGCTTTGCACAAGAAACATCTTGTACAAGTCTTTTGGCTTGCCAACATGAAGTCTGAACACCTAATTTGTAAAGGGCTACTGTTACATTCCATGTTAATGCCATAAGATATATGAAGTGATTCGAAGAAGTATGAAGATCCTCATATGTTTTGTAAATTAATTTTTTTATTTCTTGTTAATTTTAAAAAATATGGGTATACAATTGATCAAAGTAGCTTTTATGGCTTTATGGCTTTAATGAACTGGAAAAGTGTTATTATAAATAGTAAACTGAATGATCTTACGAAAACAACTGCCAACTATCCAAAACCAAGGGCAACATGCCGTACCAGGCGTATCCCCTGGAGGCTGGAAGTGTTGGGGCCGCTTTTGTTACTGGGTGCCGGCTTTGTAGCAATGTAGCAGTTTTAAAAGAATTGAAGAGAATATTGTACATCCAACAGTCTTCAGGCAACAATAAAAGTGCCAAGATAACTCTGGTGACTAATGTACCTGCTGGAAAGAGTGTTTGTCTAGTGGCAGTTTTGACTCAACTAAGGTAGCGCAGAGGGTTAACATGCCTACTGCAAAGAAAGTGTGCTATGAAGTCTGCAGAACGGTATTTTATGTGCTTAGTTCAGTGGGATACTGCTTTTGTCATAGAAATCCATTTGTTACTGTGCAGTTCATAAGTTACAATCATAATCTAGCACTGTGAGCTATGAACTTCCATTCAAAGAGCTGCATGCAAACTGCATGGTACAGGTTAGAAAGTTATGTTTTTCCTAGTCTTTGATTGTCCTAATTTTGCTAAAAAGGGGTTGTTTCGGTAGAAATGATTTATTATTAGTAAAGTCAACCCTAACCACTGTGTTACATTCTGAATCCCAAGTTTATGCTTCCCCAGACCAAGCACTCTCAAAAAGTGCCAACCAGTATGGATGACATGTGAATCCTACACCCTGTAGTCCCCTTTGTCTTATATAACATTTTCTATACACTGATTTACACATGTATGATTCGTTGTGTGTGTGTCTCTGAGATGTAAAGTGCTCCAACAACCTATGCTGGTAAGAGAAGTGCTATAAAACAAATGAAATACACGTGCAAGAGGAGCTATGGAGAGATGAGAGGCACTGTTAGATGGTGATGGTGAGGGAATCATTGAAGAGCACCTATAAAGATTGCCATATCCTGGTGCTCTGTAAGGTCATCATTTGTTATGTTTCAATACATAATGAAAAATGTATTGTAGAATGCAATGTTTTTGCCATTTTATTCCAAATTTTCTTAGGGGGGAACCCCCCCCCCCACCAAGCTCCATGGTAGTGGTCTGGCTCGCTCACTATGTGCCCTATGGGGGCTGGTCTGACAAAATGTACCAGGGCTGCTTTGGGTTCCCAGTCCAGCCCTGTCCAAAATGATATCATATGAACACAAATAATGAATAATTTTGTAATGTTGAATCTTAAGGTTGGCAGTGTTGGGGTATGGCCAAGGCATCCACCCTCAAGGATGTGTGGCTGCTATCTCTGAGGCTGAGGCCGCCAATATGCTGCCCATCTAGTCTATTCACCATATACATCGAGGAAAGTAAATGCCTCTGAAAAAGTCTTAAAGCAGTGAACCAGTTGCCACCAAAATTGTAGCACAAAGTGGCATGACAACAGAAGAAAAAGACCTTGTAATAGCAGAGCCAAGCTTCCAAGATGGCCGTAGGGCTACGTTGAAGCGTAACACTGAGTGAGCGATCTGAAAGATGGTGAGCTAGGAGAGGAAAACCTCAAGCGGGAGGTGTCCGAGAGGAAAGACTTCTCCGTGGAATGAGGAGCCATGTTCACAAGAAAAAATCTGACAGTGACGCAGGTGAGTGGGTGCCACCTGTGGGAACAGCTGATGGTGGAAAAGGGGACCTGCAGCCCCCCATACATCAAGGCCTGCAGGCAGTCTCTGATGGACTGCATGGACCCTGCAAATGAGGCACAATTCGCTATAAAGTGACATGAGGGGCTGAGGTAACTGGAGGTGGCACTGCCTCACAAATGAGAGGTAAACCAAAACATGAATGAGAGCGAGGGCACTGTGGCTGGCCAGGCCAAGCCAGGGGTAACGAATTAAGAAAGCAGCAAGTAAGGAGGCAGGCCCACAAAAGAAAAATTAAGGCATCAGTGGATCGGCCCATCATAGACTGATACCACAGATGCACAGATACTATCTGCAGAGTCAAGGAGGGACAACCTAGGAGGACTCTAGGGGTCCAAAACCAGCTCATAGAGCTGTATCAATGATCACCTAGCTAGTTAGTGGTGCCCCGAGGGAGAAACAAGATAGAAGCTGCAAGGATCACTGTATGACCATGGCACTGGGCAAAAACAAAACCCGCAAAGGCCTACAGTATCAAAGAAGTCTTGATCCTCCACCAGGTAGACAAGGATGATTGACAACACTACATCAATGAGATAGCTGGCAAGGATTTAAAACATTCCGTCCCCATCACAAAAATAGACATACAATACTTGCTAAAGTAGTTAAAGAAAGATATGACCTTCTTTTGCCATGACTTCAGCAAGGTATTAAATCTGGATAATTAGTCCTGAGGCAGAAACAAGGCTGAATATACTGTATTTGAAATGGCTGAACAGGCACAGGAGAGGGATGACCTGGAAACTTGGCTGGCGGCTCTTGAATCCTGACAGGAATTCATTAAGGACCAACTGGGGGTTATAAAAACAAATACAGAAGGAACAATTTAAAGGATCACAGGTACAAACAGCAAGATTCCTAATGATGGGCTAGAGAAACATGTTCTAGCATTGTTCTGCAAACTACTCCAAATTACTGAAGGTGCAGAGATACAATAAGACCAAACATCTAGAGTACATTCAACTTGAGAGGACACTTTAATGTCATCTTTGACCCGACCAAACATACATCTTTCCAGAGGTTCATAAAGTCAAACTGCCCCATCATCAATGACGCAAGGAGTCAGTGACTTAAATTAGATTGATATTTTGGGATTTATCTTACTCAAATGTAAACCAAATCCACTATGTGGGAGACCCTGCAAATTTATTTTCAGGAAAACACTATTGGGAAGGTCACTTGAGATATTGTTTGGGATGCTGCTAAAGAAGTAATCAGGCATTTCCTTATTTCAAACACCACATCCACATCCTCTAGAAGACTTGCTGTGCAACGTAGGTCAGAGTTGAAAACCCAGCTGCTCCAATTAGAAACACAACCCAAAACAGATTCCTCATCCAAGACCTATAGAAAACTGAGGAAAGCCAGTGGAGAGCTAGACCAAGTTCTTATGTAAGGTACAGCTACAGAAATGCTGTACACAAACCATAAATATGAAAAGGATGCCAAAGCTGACCAGATCGTAGCATATAAACTAAAACAATCTAGCAACTATATCAATAATTCAAGATTCAGAAGGTAATGAAATATTAGGCATTTTAAATAAATTCCACAGGTACTATGCAACCACCAATCACTACCATTAGACTTAGATTTAAATGATCATTATTTGCAAACCTACGTTGTCCAGCGAAATGAAACCCTTGACTAAGACACACTAGAAGAACCAATAATGACCAACGACATACAAAAGCTACTAGCTCTTCAGCAAAACATAAGATGTCTGGCTTTGTGATTTCAGGGCATCATTCTATTCTATAAGACTTAAGTGGATATGCTGGTGGACACCCTCATATATGTAACTATATAGTGACCACAAGTGTGATAACTAAGACCATAGCTGATGCTGCAATCTCGCTGCTTCTGAAACCCTTCAGGGACCAAAAGTGTTGCAGTTCCTACAGACCAACCACATTATTGAATGTTGATTTAATTTTTTTACATCTATTTTAGTTCAACACCTGCATAACCCTACATAACTAATGACCTCTTTTCATATTGCCACAACAACCGGGTTTATTAAGAACTGGAATATGTCTGACAACAAGGCTTGCCATCAGCTTCATAGATGTGGCAGAGCCTACCAACAACGAGTATGTACTGGCTAACTATAAAATTCCAACAGCAAGGCAAAATAAATGACAAAGTTGTGACCCCAATGCACTCTAAAAGGAGCAGTTAATAGGAGTGTCCACTATCACCCTTAATATTTACACTAACTATGCAACCTCTAGTTTACAAAAATCATAGCCAATCCCCAGATTAAAGGAATACAAATAAAACAGAAAGACTACAAATTGTCACTATTTGCAGAGGACATTCTATGAAGTCTGATTGATTGCTAGAAAACTCAAACTCTTTTCTAGGGTTACAGGGTTTAAAATAAATTATAATAATCACAAGGAACGAGCATAGCTGACCCCCAACACAGTGATAAACACTGTTGTTATAGAAGGGGGTTGAATAGAGACAGAAATAAGGAAAGGAAAGAAAGAAATATAAATTGGAAAATAATGTAGTATAATTCTACACATACTTTTTTAACAAGATAAAGTAGTACAATAAAAACAAAATAGCTGTAAGAATACTATATTCAGCAAAATTTCATTTCCTTGAAATGTTTCAAGGAAGCCTGGAAACCTCATTATGAAAAATAGAATGAATTTAAACTTTTAAGGAAAAAACTATGGGGGTTATTCTAACTTTGGAGGAGGTGTTAATCCGTCCCAAAAGTGACGGAAAAGTGACGGATTTACCACCAGCCGTATTACGAGTCCATTATATCCTATGGAACTCGTAATACGGCTGGTGGTATATCCGTCACTTTACCGTCACTTTTGGGACGGATTAACACTCCTCCAAAGTTAGAATAACCCCCTATGTATTGATGGTAACTATTAATATGTAAATTCTTGTTCTAGGTATTTGACAGTCTCTGTCCATTCTATGATATTATTCCACAACAAAATAGGTGATGATTCTGAAGAGTCTTTTGCACTGTAAGATAATTTACTGAAAAGCAACAGATATAAATATGTCTGGTAACCTATACATGCTTGCATTACCAGTTGGTCTATAGAAAAAGGAACCCAAAACCCTACTAGAAATTATAGCACGTACATTTAACTTTAGGATATCAATAATCATAATCCAAAACCTTTCCATATGCACAAACCTTATTACTAAGAAATAACAAGCACAACCGTATCCGTTTTAGTATAACAAGACCAACCTGACGCTATATGAATATTAGAAATCTTGTTAAAGTTAACAAGTGCATCTAAAATACATTGTAAATAAAATATGTTTGGATAAATTCTAACAGATCTAAATGTAAGTTGTTGAATGGGGCAGTAGACCAAGATGTCAGCACAACTATTTTCTAATGCAATTTAACATGCATTGCCATTGTTGCAGAAGTATTTCTATACAATATGCCTGTAAACTATAGGAGCTATAGGGATGTTCTTGCCTTATATTAGTTTTTAAGGTTGTGACGTAAAATAGGATTATAACTTGTAGTAAGATAATATAAATCACAAAATTAGCAGAAATTCTTAAAGCAGCTTTTACATGCAGAAATGAAGAGCAGGATCAATTATTAGCTATGGCAACATTTCAGGTCAGGCCTTTATCATTCTAATCTTTCAAAAAAATAGATGTATTATTTATAATGAATCTATTATACCAAATTGTGGAATACTTTGGTCAGTGAATACTTCTTACATTATATATCAGCATTTTTCAAACTGTTGGTTGGGATGCACTGGCAGGTCGCAAGCCGATTTTTGGTAGGTCGCGAAAGTTGTAGTCTATACGTAAGTAATATTTAAAATGATTAGCCTTGTTTGTGCAACAGTGCAAAATTGCTCAACAACATCCCTAAATCCAGTTTTACAACAAACACTTGCAAGTATTTCCAAGCAAGACTTCGGGTGAACCCTCTAGTATTTGTTTCTGCCATTTGTGTTACTTCACAAAGCCATTTCAATAGAAAATGTGCTCACTATGCATGATCATACACAACCATCCCACTAAGGTATGTGGCCTAATGCAGAGATGCTGACTTTGGATCTGGTGAACCAGGTCGACCCCTGGCATGGGTTCAACATCCTTTGATTCTGGACAAATCACTTAATCTCCCATGCATAAAATAAAATGAATCTGACCTTGTGTAATGTAGTCAGTCAGTCAGTCAAGATTCTTTATTCGGCAAATTACCATAAAAGCACAGAATATTTTACACATAATATTATTTACAACACAGTTCTTAAAATATAAAACAGCAACAATAATAAAACAGCAACAATAATAAAATACATCATCTGTGCTAATTGCAAACTTTCTTCAAATTCATGAATCCCATACTCACATAAAATACAGAAAACCTCAGCGTAATTCTCAGCATAATCAAATCCTGTACCCTATCCCTCTAAATTAAGGTACAGCTGCCTCCACTAATTCATAACGTTTTCTAATTGCAATAGCTATTCTTATTTTTTTTTAAATAACATAACAGATATTAATAGAATTCAATTGTTGTATATACATCAAAGCATCATTATAGGATGTAAATAGTATTTTCCCGTAAAAGTGGTAATAAAAAATGTAGAGTGAACAAAATAAAAGAAAGTGACATGTGCTTTGTTTTGTAATAGTATCACACAGGCATTGTGTAATGTAATTTTGTACTCACATAAAGCATTCCAATGCCCTTGGGCCGTGTTTGCTACATATAAAACTGCAAAATGCATCACTGGGCCTCGCTTTAACACAAAAATGGGTATGAGGCTGAACCCCATATTCTTCTGCAGAAGGGGTTTCGCAACTTTGCTGAATTTACTGGTATCAACACAAAGGTTTTTTATAAGCCTTGTAATTTTAGTGAATGGATTACACAGGCCAGCATCCCACTCTGAAAAACCTGCCACTTTTATGGGCAGATCAATTTCTGATGAATACTTCTACCTGCAGATTTCTCACCTTTGGAACAACCCCAGGCATCAGACTGAATACAGAAACTTCAAAGCAACTAAGTTGACATTAGGGGGAGCAGGACTCAGTTGGCGCCAGAATGGACGTCAGGCGATGCCACTGAGGCCACAAAAGCACCCACCCCGGCTTATCAATGTCAGTTCCTTTGTTTCATGCCTTTGTGGTAAGTGCAGAACTTCTATTGCAGAAGAAATTACCTCACAAAAATTCAGTTTCTGCAGTACCATGTCTCCTCCCAAATAGTGTGGATTTAAACTTTGTAGGGATTGCGAGGGACAGATGTCCGTCAAGTATCTCTTTGTCTGTGGTGTTTGGGGTCCAACCATAACTCGAAGGCCTGGTCTTCGTGGCTCAGCATTAATCCAAAGGCCATCAAGGAGCGGGAGGCCAAACTATTTATGACCAAAGCGAACGAAGACCATCAACCTCAAAAGCGGTCCTGGCATCATTTTCGCTCTCCTTCAACCTCTTAAGCTACAAAAAAGAGGAAACGCCAAAGGAAGAGGACGAAGCAATCTAAAGGTAAGTCTCCTCGATGTTCTCTGTATCTGACAGGACTCTCGTCCTCTGAGTTTGTTGACTGACACCTGTAGATCCTCTGAGCAGCCCTGCTTCTCCTAACGGCCCAGCTCCGGACAGACCTCCACTGTTCCTGGAGCCCTCGGTGCCAGTACCTCCACTGCCCCAGCCTAGGCCTACTTGCTTCCTCCATCCTGCTAGTCACGCACGCAAGCACAGTGACACAAGAAGCCATCACAGTGATGTCTTTGCCGGTAGTATGGGGGAGACCTGTCGGACTCCATTGTGATCTCCCCCAGAGTTGCAGTGGAAGTGGCTTGGTGGGGGAACGAGGTAACCTGACCTTCACTCTCCCACTGACCGTGACCACGGTAGTGACAGACGCCTCCAACCTAGAGTGGCAGCCCTTTTGAAGGATCTGGAGAACGGATTCCTCTGGAGCAGGTACTTCACATCAGCCTTCTGGAACTGCGGATGATTCGGCTTGCGCTCAAGGCTTTCCTCCCTCCATCGTAGGTTGGTTCCTCCAGATCTTGACGGACAACATGACTGCGATATTGTACCTGAACAAGCAAGGGGGAGAAGGGTCTCACCACTTTTGTCTAGAAGCATTGAGACTGTGGTCTTGGGCACACTGCCAAGGGATCTGGCTCACTGGCAGTCACCTACCAAGGTCTCGGAGTGTCCGAGCCGGCATGCTGAACCAGCGCTATCTTGAGTGGCATGAGTGGCATCTTCAACCCGAGGTAGTCCAGGACTCCTTCACCCAGTAGGGCTCTTCTCAGTTGGACTTGTTCGCCTCTTGAGAAATGCTCAATGCCAACAGTTCTGCACCCTCCATTATCCATTGAGGGGAGCCTTGGGTGCACGTTTTAGTTGAGGTGGATCTTTCAGCTGCTTTATATTTTCCCCCCCATACCCTTGATACCTCGAGTTCTCAAAAAGATTCACCAAGACTGAGAAGGGCATGGTATGGTTTGCAGACCTTTTATGCTTCTCCACTTGTAGTCCGCTTCGCCTTCCATTCTGGCTGGATCTTCTCTCCCAGTCAGGAGTACTGGTTCTGCACCCCAATCTCTGACACCTCCACCTACGTGCTTGGAGACTAAGCAGGGACAATTGTGCTCCTTTCAGCTGCCATCGGAGGTGGTAGACATCATCTTATCGGCACGTCGCCCTTCCACCAAATCTGCTTATTCCAGCAGATGGAACTTTGGTGCATGATGTGTGGGCAATAGTGTGCATCCCTTACAGACCAAACTATCTCACGTGCTGCAATTTGTGCTTTCTGTTGCCCAGGAGGGATGTGCCATTCCTAGTGTGAAGGGCTATTTAGCCACCTTGCCCACTTTCCTCTGCCTGCCAGATCAGCTGTTCTTTTGTAAGTCCCCTGTTGTCATGTGTTTTCTTAAAGGTCTGACCAATCTTTTCCCACTCACTCCCTTTGTGGCTGCTTCATGGGACTTAAATCTGGTTCTTGCCTTTTCGATGGGGACCACGTTTGAGCCCCTTCACAGCTGTACCCTTTGTTTGTTGGCAATGGCGTTTTTGGTTGCAATTACATTTGCTAGAAGGGTCAGTGAGTTGCAACCCCTTAGCGGTGGCCCTCCTTTCACTACCTTCTTGCCACACAAGTTGGTGTAGGAAACCAGGGCAGTTTTCATTCCTAAGGTGGTCACTCCTTTTCATCTTGCCCAATCCATCACTTTTCCGACTTTCTACCCCCTCCTCATCCCATGAAATAGAAGCAACAGTTGCATCGCTTGAAGACTAGGCGGGCAGTTAATTCCTACCTGGATTGCATTAAAGATTTCTGGTCAAATGGCCAGCTGTTTGTCGGCCACTGTGGTGTCAAAAATGTAAGGAGGTACAGAAGAGGACTCAATCTCAATGGATTATCCTGTGCATGAAGACCTGCTATGCCTTAGCAAGAAGAAGCCTCCTGAAGGGATCAGAGCCCATTCTACAAGGGCTAGATCAACCACTTCTGCACTCCTCCGAGGTGTCCCGGTTGCATACATTTGTTAAAGCAGTGATGTGGGCTTCTTTGCAAAACGTTTTGCAAGGCATCACTGGCTTGATATGGAGGTGTGCAGGGATGGACACTCTTCCAGGTCTGTTCTGTAAGATTTCCTGTTCTAATCATCAATCAGCCCTACTCCTGGCAGCATATTGCTTTGAAATCTGTTCTACAGGTGAGGAATCTGCAAGTAGAAAGAATGGGTCATATAGTTTTGAAAACAAGCCTGTAATTTCAATATAGATAATGAAAACAAATATTAGACACAAGCATCATCTTTACAAAATATAGTAAACTATACTCCACCATGATAAATGCAATAGAGACAAACAACTATTCACGGATAGGAGTTTATTTGAAAAGATGTTAGGTTCTGGAATGGGTAAGATTTTTGTCTTGACTTTGATGCTGTCCAATCTAGGGCAACTCCTTCCTATGGCCACAAAGCCACACATTCAGAGCAACTGGTGCATGGAAAGCAGGTGCCACTAAGAAAGGTCACAAGGGAGGAAAAACTCCAAAGCGGAAAAACCTCCAGAGGCAGCTAGAAGATGAAGAAAATATAGAGGGCAGTTAATGAGATGATGCAGAGAATCTGTAATTTGGAGAATAACAGGTTAGACATGTAGAAGATTATTGAATCCTGAGGAAAAAGCAATGGAACAAAAATATAGAGCAAGGATGACGAACGTGACAAAAACACTATCCACTGCATTGAGGCACACCTTGCTTTTCAGGAAGCCTTTTCCTACTAAAGGGACAGACAGTGACATGATATAGGAGACATATTATGTTGTGTTTATTTGCAAAGTGCACTATTACTCTGAAGGGTATCCTGGCACGGAGCAGGTGTGTGTGCCTAGCCCCGTCTACGGTAGGTTGGTTAATTGAAAAGTCATGTCTTCAGCTTTTTGTGGAATTCCAGAAGAGAGGAGGAGGCTTTGATGTGAAATGGGAGGTCATTTCCAGCTTTAAGAGCAATGTTCATCCTACTGATCTGGTTTTGTGTATGTGTGGTATGTGTGCGAGTACAAATCCTGCATAGCGGAGGTGTCTGCGTGGTTGGTGGAAGGAGATGGGCTGTTCAGGTCGGTGGGACATGAGTTGTATAGCGGCTTGAATGTATGTAAGAGGAGTTTCTATTGAATGTGTGTGTATCAAAAGCCAGTGTAGTTCCCTGAGGTGTGGTGAGATAGGAGTTCTGTGTGGCAGGTTGAGGATGAGTCTGACTGCTGAGTCCTGGATGGTTTGTAGTTTTCTAGTGAGCTGCTTGGTAATCACAGCTGGTTCATCAGCTCTGATGAGAAGTTGAGTTGCAACATTGCTGGGGTCTGGTTGAGGGTCGAAGTTGCTGTTTTATGGATGTGATTTTGTTATAGAATTCAGAGAGCTTGTTACATAGGTCTTGTGAGGGGGTGATGCTGTTGGCATGACAAGAGACACAGTGACATCTTTGATGATTTATTTGCTGCTGTTAGTGCCAGCTTCAATGCAATCTGCAAGAGCTGTCCGTTTGGTGTTCCACATCTGCAAGTGGTAGTATCTTGGGGCTAATTTGAAGATGACTTTATATGGCCTTATCTGCGGTGTCTTGTCTTGTTCTCCAGTTGTGCTCCAATTGCTTACAGTGGCATTTCGTCAGCCTGAGTTCCTATGTGTATCCTCAGGCCTGTTGTCGGCCTCTTGCCGTTAGGTTGGGTTTGAGGGAGCTAGGGTGTCAGGGCATGTGGTGATCCACCGGTTGAAGTTTTTGATGGCTTGCAGCAAGTCACTCAGGCAGGTGCTTGGAGAGGGCAAAAGCCCACTCCTCTTCTGAAATGCTTTTCCAGCTGCTGCAAGTGGCTCCGGTGGTGGCAGATCTATGATGGTGCAGGATGGGTATGTTAAAACTGACAAGTGGGTGGTCTGTCCAAGTCAAAGTTGCTGGTGTGTTGAGTGTGATGTTGCTGATTAAGGAGAAAGTCAGGTCCAATAGGTGTCCGGAAGTATGGGTGGGTTTGGTAACGTGCTAGGTGAGTGCAAGGTTTCTGAGGCTTTTTTGAAGGGCCGTAGAGTTTCAGTGTGGTCTTCTAGGTGAAAATTAAGGTCTTTGAGGAGGATGAAGATGCTGGCTTAGATGATGAGGGGTGCAATGAAGTCTGTGATGAACTAGCAAAATTAGCACAGAGTCCTGGTGGTTTGTATAGGTGAGCCCTACCCAGAGAGAAGTTGGGTGTGAAGCATATCTTGAATGTGAAGTTTTCCATGGAGTTGGTGGGGGTTTCTATGCGGGTGGCGCAGCTGATGGTATCTTTGAATATGATGGTGACTCTACCTCAATTCTGGTTTGACTGTCTTGCCTAACAATGTTGTACCCAGTGGGCATGGCTGTTGCGACATCCTGCACTAGGGTTGGGCTAAACCATGTTACAGTGAGAAAGTGTGGCCGTGCAGTAGGTCCCATATCTCTGTGGCGTGTTTAGTGAGTGACAAATGCAAAACAACAGATGATGGACGGAATGCAGAACAAATCAAACATTCACCCCCAGTCACAGATCTGTGTTTAATCCATCCGTTTTTTTGCTTGCCATGCCATTCCAGTTTGGACCCAGCCATTTGCAAATCAGTCTTGACCCTGTTCCCCATGGGAACAGTCCAGCCCGAACTGCCAGGTCAGGTCCTCCCTGGACCAGAAACAAGCATCCCGGGACCAGTTTCAGGTTATCACCCTTCATCAGGCAGGCTAGCTTGAATCTGGTGGCATAAGAAGCACGGGACCCACATCTGGGCATACCCTCCCCACTTGGGGCGACAAATGCAAAACAACAGATGATGGACGGAATGCAGAACAAATCAAACATTCACCTCCAGTCACAGATGTGGGTTTAATCCATCAGTTTTTTTCCTTGCCATGCCATTCCAGTTTGGACCCAGCCATATGCAAATCAGTCTTGCCCTGTTCCCCAGTGTTTAGTGAGTGAGCAGGTGTTGAGGAGCATGCATGCGAGTGTGGTGTGTTGTTTGGTTGGTGTTTCCTGGGTGTCCCAATATTGGACTGGGAACGATGACATAGTGCAGCTCCTCCTCTCCCTGAGAAACTCTGGGGCAGAGATGGCAACACAAATGGTTCCAGAAAGTGAGTTAACAGCCTCCTGAAATAAAAAAGCTTCCTCAAGCACTTTTTCCTCCTAAGTTACTGCTTGCGTACGTTTAGGCCTTTAAAAAAAAGAGTTGGCCGTTCTCTGCGTCCTCAAGTCACACCAGTATACCCCCTTCTAGCTCTCCAAATTCTCTGGAAATTGTCTAAACAAGCAACAGATTAACACAGGGGCATGTACAAGTGAGTCATCTTCCCCAGAGCACTCGCTGGAAGGGTGTTGGACTTTTTTTGCTTACGCAGGGTCATCCCCAATCTTTTTGCCTCCTGCCTCCTATTTTTTTCTGACCTGTTGCTGTTGGCTTTTGAACTCTGAGCACTTTACCACTGCTAACCAGTGCTAAAGTGCATATGCTCTCTGTGTAAATTGTATGTAATTGGTTTATCCATGATTGGCATATTTGATTTACAAGTAAGTCCCTAGTAAAGTGCACTAGAGGTGCCAGGGCCTGCGAATCAAATCCTACTAGTGGGCCTGCAGCACTGGTTGTACCACCCACATAATTAGCTCTGTAATCATGACTCAGACCTGCCATTGCAGTGTCTGTGTGCAGTTTTAACTGTAAATTCGACTTGGCAAGTGTACCCACTTGCCAGTCCTAAACCTTCCCTTTTCTTACATGTCAGACACCCCTAAGATAGGCCCTAGGTAGCCCCAAGGAAAGGGCGCAGTGTATGGTTAAGGTAGGACATATAGTAATGTGTTTTATATGTCCTGACAGTGAAATATTGCTAAATTCGTTTTTCACTGTTGCAAGGCCTTTCCCTCTCATAGGTTAACACAGGGGCTACCTTTAAATCTGATTAAAGTGTAGATTCCCTTTGGGAGCGGATGGACATGTGGAGTTTGGGGTCTCTGAGCTCACAATTTAAAAATACATCTTTTAGTAAAGTTGATTTTAAGATTGTGTGTTCGAAAATGGCACTTTTAGAAAGTGAGTATTTTCTTATTTACACCATTTCTGTGACTGCCTGTTTGTGGATTTCCTGTCTCTGTCAGTTTGACAGCTGGGCTGGTTGCACCTCACACTAGACAGTGACACAAAGGGAGCTGGGGTGTAGCCTGCATATCGGGTGAGCCATCTGTGCTAGGAGGGAGGGGAGAAGTGGTCACTCACACCTGAAAGGGCTGTGCCTGCCCTCACACAATGCAGTCTCCAACCCCCTAATGAGTGCCTGGGGCCTGGCCAGGGCAAGGCAGGATTTCACATTCAAGAGAGACTTTGCTTTGAAGTAGGCCTACTTCAAAGGAGAAATTGGGTATAAGAAGGGCATCCAAGGGGGAGTGGCCAAGATGGCGGCCGCGACAGATGCCTTGTATGTAGGCTCTGTCTCGGGCCCCACCAAAAATCCTGTTTGGCGCCTCCGGAGACGCCGTTTGAGGTCGAGCCCTCTCTTTCACCGTTCATACATCTATAGTCAAAGGGCAACTCCCACTCTTCCTTAATAAAGCTATCTCCTAGTTGCTCATATCGTCCCACTGCAAGATGTTTCAGGCAGCTCGAGAAACGAAAGGTCGAAATTGGTAAATTAATAATGCTGTGTAAGAGCCAGATAGTTGAAGGACTCTCTGCTACCGTGAAGGGCAACTTATCTAATTTCTCTACTTGAAGCAGGGTGAAACTAGCCTCCCTTTTAGCCATTGTCTCTTGTTCCCTGGAAAAATTAAAAGCAGTGAAGAATTCACTCCCATTAATATATTTCCATGGAGTGTGGCCATTTTTCAGTGTCTGCAACGTCCAACCTAGCTGCATGATGGAACGTAGCTGTGTTTGCCCATGATATAACCGGGACAAGTCTGTCTGAGTGATATCTATAGCAGACGACACTATATTTGATAGTGAATAAATCCTGTTGGACAGCGTATTCATGCCATTGTCGACAACAGCTAATGTCTTTTCCAAATTTTCCTTATCTAGTTGCCTTAAACGCGCAGCAGCCTCAGTCTGGGAAAGTTTCCAAATTTCATTGTACATAGCATATAAAAACCTTTTCGAGCGCTGTTTTCTAGGACCCAGCAGAAAATCCTGCAAGTCTATATTGTCAGAAAGAGTGTTCAGGTGTTTCTTAACTGATGTTAACGTGTTCGTTTGCACCCACTGCTGGCACAGCTTACCCAAAATGTATGTTGTAACTATACCTGTATGTTGACCCGATATAAAGCGAGGGTCTGGCCTGTTAATTGAAAAAACCCCTGAAGAGTTCAGGAAACACCTTTGACACTCATTAGTGTCTGTGGGCCATACCAACCACCCGCCGGGACTGGAAAGTGAAGAATTATAGGTACCAGCCTTAACCATTGCATCTAGTCTGTCTTCTGTGACATTAAGGAAGTGTTGCCAATCTTCAAATTTTGCCGGAGTAGGGATACTGGGAGTGTTCAGATCTTTAATTTTTGCTAACCCCAGACAGGATGTCTGCTCAATAGTGTCATTTAAGAAAATAATTTGCATAGGAATCAGGCATGCTCGAAACAAAGCCTCCCTTACTCTGTTTCTGCCAATCTTGTGTTCACCATACACTTTTCAAGTCAATAGTGCTCTTCCAATATTCGTAACCCTCACTCGAGAGCCGGGAAACAAAGGGATCTGAATAAATCAGTTTTGTATCTGTTAGCAAAATCTTCCTAATTTGTGCCGGAGGTATTCTAAAATAATATGACTCTGCTTTTCTTGTATCATGCCCAGAAAAGTATGTAAATTTATCGCTATAATACTTTGGACTCCCCACCTGTGGTGTAGAACAGTGTTTCCACTGTGTGTAGTTCAAGAGAGGCCTATACCTAGTGGCACGGTGTAGGTAGTGATGTCCCCAATTGTTATAGCTGAACATTTCCCCATAATTCATAGTATAATCATACACATCATCACTTTCAAAAGCGGAATAGTCCTTCATTTCAGTTAGCATGGAATCAACTGTTTGGACATCCCAATTATCAGAGAGAACATCAGGTGTAATAACATCAGACATTGAAATTTTGAACACGTATGGTATTTGAATAATCTCTGTAGGCCTGTATATATCGAAAGGAACTTTGTCCCACACAATCCCATCAGTAATTGGTATTGCTGTAATATTTACAGGGGACAAATCTCTTCGAACCTTATGTGAAGAATATTGTGGTATTAAAACTTCATCAACAGGTGCCACCGAGGAGCGATCAGGAATATAGTGACCATTTATGAGCAAAAAGAAAACAGTCACAAAACCAATCCAAAAAAATAATGCAATAAATGTCAAACAGAACCACAGGTAGTTCCATGGGTAGATCAAATAGTTATTTTTAAGCCATTGATACAGCTTACTACTTTTTGAAATATTGTCAATCACTGTGGAGGATGAATCCGAAGAAAAATCATCAATGTCAATGAAATAGCCAGAGGTAGTCTCTGCAAACACAGGAGCCGGTGTATTCTGATCCACCACATGTGGAGGCTCTTGATAGACAACATCATTAGTCGTGGAAGTGTTCGTGTAAAATACAGCCAAATCTTGAAGCGGGGTAGTCACTGAAGATGTGACTGGAACAAAAGTTCATTTTTCGCCCCCCCCATGGTCGAGGAAGTGTCTGTAACAGCAGTTGACATAGTCAGTAGTAGTGATGTTCATCCTACTATATAGATGGATGTCCTGTTGGGTAGTGAGAGGGGATCGGGAACCACCCAAGGGACCTCCTGGTCTACTGTGAAGGACCGGCCACATGGTGTAATTTGATGTCATCAATGGATATGAATCTGTTCGTCTTAGAACCAGACAGTGGTGGTAAAGTGACAGTCCTGGTGCCTTTTTTTCCCAAGACTGGCACCGGTGCTCTGTATGATGGACCGAACTCCTTCTTCACAGCGATCTTCTCACAAACCAGATCCCCAACTTTAGGAATCCAGCCAGTCGAAGTTTTCGCCAATTCCCTTATTCCTAAGGTGCCAGCACTTGTAGATGATTTATCATCACAAAATTGTTGAAGCTCCTGTAAAACAGTGAGACGTTCTTTTATGTCAAATGGTGTTTCTGCTGCCACCATACCAGGGGTATCAAGATCTGGGACATACACAGGTATCCCAAAGAGCACCTCATATGGAGAGCGTCTCCCCAAGGACCGTCTTGGCAGATTATTCAGTGCTCTCTGGACCCCATTTAGGTGGTGTAACCAACTGCGGCCTGAACCTAATACTCGAGCTGTTAAGAACTGCTTTAGATCACGATTCCGCCTCTCCACGACCGAATTTCCCTCGGGATGGTATGGTGAGGAGTAATGGAGTTCAACACCCATCGTCCCCATGGTGTCCCTGAATGCCTTAGAGGCAAATGCAGGGCCCTGGTCCGAATGGAATGCTGCAACCGCATATGTACCGATCAAGATCAGCAAATCTTTTATAACAGTCCGGGCGTCAGCCGACCGCTGTGGCCATACCCACAGGAATCCACAGCCACTAAAATGTATTTGTATGCACCATCAGGCTGTAAGGGACCACAATGGTCTAGGTACACACACTGAAGTGGCTTGTCAGACACTAAGAGGGATGTCTGCTGAGGGCGTTTGATATTAGAGCCCTTAGTATGCTGGCAAATGTCACAGCAAATGACATACTGCTTAGTTCGTCTGCATAGACCAGGCCACCAGTAGTGTTGCTGTACAATTGTTATTGTGGCCTGTATACCAGCATGTGCAGAAGCGACACCCTCATGTGCTGCTGTAATCAGCTCTAACCTCTGGTCTTCATTGGGGATCATTTGATCTCCAACCCCAGGAATCGTTGTATAAGCAACATTCTGTGCACTGATATGGTAAGTATAATTTGTAGGATATCCTTTCGGAAGGGCCTTGCCTGCAGCCGAAGCTTTAACGGTAATTAGTATTTCATTATCCAGTCTCGTCCGAGAACGAGTCACTGCAGCCACAGAAGCCGTAGCTACTGATGCTTTGGCCTCTTCATCAGCCAATGTATTACCGGCAACGTGTATTCCTACACGTTGGTGTCCTAATGTATGAACTACATGGACACACGGTAGCTTATCCTTAAGATCAGCCACCCTCCCCCACAATGTTTTGTGTTTAATGGTGTTCCCCTTTGAATTTCTAAACCCGTTCAGTTTCCAATGATTGAGATATTCATTGTATGACTGGATACAGTAATATGAGTCACAGACTATCAAAGTCTGTCTTCCTGTCTCAGTGCGTTCAAGTGCTAGAATAAGAGCTTTAAGCTCAGCCAACTGTGCCGTGCAGTCCCCTAAGGTCTGCGTGTAGGTATTGTGAGGGTGGAAATCTCCATCTTCCATCACTCCGCACACGGCTGCGCAAGCTGCCGAGTATTGATGTTTAGTACCTACAGCCGGTTGTGCTGATCCGTCAGTATATATGATAGCATCGTAACTGTCTAGTGGCAAAATATTTAGAGGAGCGGGGTACTCTTGTTCATACTGGAGAAATTCTTGTGTTTGAAGTCTTGGATCAAATATATAATCAACATCAGTTGCGGTCAGAGACGTTGCCCACTGAATCCAACGTGGATGTAGTGCCTTAGCGTTCGGAACGCTTGCTTTAGTGACAGCCTCTAAGGCCGGCACCGGGGAGACAACAATAATGCGTTTCCCCTGGGAAAGTGGCCTCTCTTTTATGACGGCCATCTGAACTGCCGTCAGAATTTTTTCTGTAAGTGCAAAAAGTTGTTCAGCATTGGAGTATAAATGTGATTTATATGCTATTGGTATCGTCTCATCCTCATTAAAGGTGACATAAGTAAATCCAAGGGCACCAGCAATTATTCTGATGACCAAGTTTGTTTTATTGTCACTTGTGTGTAAGTGTTTAGCTTCTAGCTTGTCCTGTTGCATGTCCCTCAGGATGTGTGTGTGTTCAATCGTCCAGCGTCTGCTAGAAAAATTAGGCTGAACTAAGTCATAAAGTGGCTTGATGCGTTCTGCATAATCTGGAATGTATGTTCTGCCAAAATTGAAGAAACCCAGTAATGACTGCAATTTCTTAAGTTTTGTTTGGAGGCTGTAGTTGAGCACACTTCTCTAGAAAGTGCGGGGCCAGGCTCTTCCCCTCGTTTGATAGCTCATATGCTAGGAATAATACACTAAGAAAGGCTATCTTGCTCTTCTTAAAATTAAATTTATAACCGAGGTCTGCAAATCCCAAAATGATCCGATCGACCCTCGCAAGATGAATGTTGAGGACGTCGTCTGTTAGATATGTCATCCACATAGGACAATGCCTCAGAATCAATATCATGTAATATTGATGTTACACGGGCTGAAAACAGGCCTGGGCTATTTTTATAGCCTTGAGGTAAACGACAAAAGCGTTTCTGAGAGCCAAATGAAAATGCACTTAGGTCCCTACTTTCATGTGCTAAATTCTGGCAGAAAAATCCATTAGAGATATCTAAAGTAGTTTTATATTTTTTACGCACTATATTGTTTATCAGTGCTGTGCTGTGTGAATTTTGTATTGCATACGTGCGTGTATGACTATTTAAGTGCCTATAATCAACTACTATTCTATATGAATGATCTGGCTTTGCAACGGGGAATAATGGATTATTCATTGCAGACGTACAGGGCTCAATTACTCCCTGGTACTCAAGTTGTGATAGGATCTACTTTACCTGAGCTTTTGCTTCATGTTTAACAGGGTATTGTGGCTGCGGTTGGGGTGTAGACCTAACGGGAATAACATGACAAGGAGACTCCTTGTCCCAACCTACATGATTGCGGTATAGTGCAGGTGCTAGCGCTAAAGCCCATTCAGCAGCATAGGCTCCTTTTGCTGCTTCCGGAACAAGATCGGAAAAAGAAGGCAAAATGACATCTTCCCCATTCGGGAGCTTGCGGACGTGTTCAGGTGGCCAGTCTCTCTCGGCCAATAGGATATCACTAGTAAGTTCATCCCAAAATATTACACTAATAGTGCACTTCACATCTCCCTCTATCTGAATTGTTAAATCATAAACCCTATCGGGGGGAAGAACGCGGCCATCCGCTGTTTTAACCGCGATGTAATCGCTTGTTGCTGTCGCATCCAGATGATCTTTCAGACTCTGGCGACATATCGTGACCTCTGCCGCGCTGTCTAACAGAGTCACGGCCCACCTCTTGTTCCTCAACAGCGTTCTCAATATTAGTGGCATTTTTAACTGTCAGTGCTGCCACCTTCTTCTTTTTAAACTGTGGCTTTTGCTGAGGAGTCTTTTCTTCTTTTTTAATGGTAGACTGTTGTGAGTCTTTCTTTTCTTTCACGTATTCCAGACGTCGATCCTGACGGCCCCCTCTCTCGCTACGTCTATCCGGTGCGTCCTGAAAGGAACGAGAGGGACGTGAATCAGTATATCTGTCTGGAGTTTTAATGTTCTCCCTATTTCTGAGATTATACCTCCTTTCGGAGTTCTCTGGGTGTGGAGAATCAGCTCTCTTATTTCTTCTTTCTTTGAAATCTTTTTGTTTGTCCCAGCGCTTCTTAGAGCCCTCTTGTGCCTGCGTTGTACCCTCCTTATGGGTGGTACTTTGTAACTCCAATTTTTTTTAGGTTTGGCTCCCAAACTATCCCGTCCTATACTAGTATAGGTATCGGAAATTATTTTCGGTAGCTGTCTCTCTTGTTCCTGGTTTGGAGTTTCCCGGAGACGCTGGCGAATTGCCAGTGCTACCGCTTCCCCTTTAATATTACTCAGTATGATTGAGGATACGGCGTCAAAGTTATGCATTAATTTCATCCCCAGATCCAGGGCTGGTGCAGCCCCATGCTCATTTTGTATTTGTTTTAACACTTCCGGTAAATTGGCAAGTGTCGGGGTACTATGTGTGGTAGTATATATGGCAGCGAAGACTGTGCCCCATATGGCACAGTCATCCACCGAGGGAACCATACCAAAAGGCAAGCACATAGTGAGCAATCTGTGTTTTTCCTGTGGTCCCGTATGGGGAAACACAGCTTCCAGCTGATTCGTTTTCTGGGCAATCCAGAACGGTATTTTTTTTCCCGTTCCGTGGGCACTTTACCCATAATAATATGCACTGTTTGTGGATTAATCCCAGTAGCCAATTGATAACCACCAGCTACTGGCGGTGCTGGACGCGCTGGTGTTGTGTTCAATGTTCGCATTACGAACTGAACTAATCGTCTATATAATGCTACTAATTCATTATATAAAACTCGTAAATCTGCTATTGGCATATTCTCTATGCCTGGGTGAGGTGTGTATGTGGCGAACACAGGCCAAGTCGTAGCACATGTGGTAGGGCGCCTTCGAACCAGTTCTGATGCTCCTGATAGGTGAGTGAAATTTCATGATACTGGTATGCTTGGTACCGTAAAGGTACGTTTGCAACTTCATATTTGTGAAATGTTTTTGTTCTTTGGTCAACCTCAGGAAAGGTGACCCAACAGTAAAATGTTTCTGTTTGGTATGCTTCCGTAGCTTCTATTATCAGAGTAACATCCCCGCACTCTTCTGTAAGGCCATGTGTTAATAAATGTTGTGTTAGTGCATGTCTAGCATTTTCAGGAATGTCTATGGTATCAGCCATATTTGTTTAGAGAAAGGGAACACCAGAAATGGAAAGTATATTCCTTTTATGAGTTCGAGCTCGAACAACCTACAGCTTAATTAGGTGTTACCTTTTCAGTTGAGGAGGATTCTCCCAAAGACCACGGACGTCTCCGTATAATGGTACTTAGGGTACCTGTTGTCTGTGAGACAGTGATAGTCAGGGCATCCGTAAATTAGTGCCTAAACACCATAGTTGGTGGCGCCATGTCGTAGTTTGTACTCTTGCTCTGAGCAAGACTGCTGGTTTGAGGATGACAGTACTTTTGTTTGTAGGCGACTACTTTGTTCCTACCACAAGTCGCAACTGTTATCCCAACCTTACCGGCTCACTAGCAGCACCTCACCAGAAACACAATAGTAAAAGGTGATTTATGGCAGCCGTTTACGCATGGACTCAAAAATAAGACATCTCAGGGAATGTCGTGGTTAAACGGAGATGACCCTTTTCTCACAGCTATAGTATGTTTCATACAAACACAGGCAATGACATAGATGCAGTAAAGTTTATAATAGCTTTTTATTTAACATAACTGCAATTTGTGATAAGTTGCATGGACTGCAATGATTAGGATAATGAATATAGCAAGTAACAGTATTGTGAAAACGAGTCATTGTTACGAAGACCCCCACCATTTTGCAATACATAGACAAGATATATGAGATGTAAGATGCCCTAATACCCTAATGTAAAAAGGCCTAACCTCCTACCTAAAGGAGAGCTGGGTTTGTAAACCTAATCTGCCAATGGCGTGTCCATGAGAGGAGCCCCCAACCCTTGTTACCTTGGAATGAGGTCTCTATCTCAGACTCCGTAGGGACACAAAGACTGGGTCAGCGTCAAGACGACTGCAGCATCGGTATCAGCGATGGTGGCGATGCCCTCTGATTATCTGTCTAAAGTGTGATGTATTTATACAGATCTACAAGGTCCCCTGACGTAGGTGTATTCCTAAACAATAGATAACAGGCATGCTTGGGACGGCAATTAATATCAACAATCCCTCAAAAGTATAGAGAGGGAAAATCCCTAAGTGTGAACACCTACTGTTTGTTTGTCTTTGGTGCTTGATCTTGACTCCTTGGCGCGGTGACACTGATAATGTAACTCATAATAAGTGGCCTAACTATAAACAAGGCAGCCATCTTAGAAGAAATAAATAATTAAATGGGCTAAGACAGAGCAAGCTAAGTAGGTTAAAAGTCACTAGGTGACGGGGGCACGAGTCTACAAGCCAGAGGCTAAGCTAACTCCTGTTATCCCATTAAAACGAACTAGGATTCACCACACCTGAGTACCGGGGATCCGGCGGCGCTCCCTGGAAGGCTCGACGAGAGGCTAACGCGGCCTCGGAGCAGAAGGATCCTCAGCTCTCGCGTAGCGAGAGGCAGCGGAAGGTGGGGCTATCCGGTTGGTGGTGCCCGGGACGTCCGGCCCCAACGAGTTTCTGAGGAGTGCAGTGAGTGGGGAGAGGGGATCGCCGGGGGCCGACACTGCCTTGCCGGCCCCCCACCTGGTTTTTCGCTTCCTCCTCTTCCCCCTCCCCGTCGTGCAGACGTCATGCGACGCTCCTGGAGGAGCCGCGGAGCACAACAAAAGACTCGGCCCTGCAATACAGGGCCTCGGAGGCCATTTCATAGACATTGCAGCGCTGGGACGGCCGAGGGCAGCAGGAAGGCCCCCCCACGCGTGTAAGACTTTACAATTTAGGGGTCCCTACGTTCTGGTGTGCACTGCCACTATCGCCACTAGGTAGAGTGGCGATAGCGAATATGTTACTACTCCCCCAACTTCTATACTTCTTTGCGGCATTGCCGTTTATGGTGCCTAAAAGTTTATTCCGAGAATTAAACGCAGTCCTACTGAGACTTATATGGGGGGGAGGTAGGACTCAAGTGGCTCTTGCCACAATACAGCGCCCACTAAGTGAGGGCGGACTGGGAGCCCCAAACTTTAAATTGTACTTTGCCTCTGCACAGCTGCAGTGGATCCTAAATTGGATACACAGACCCGAATCGGCTGAAACTATATTGATTATGAAGCAGCTCCACGGCCAACCATTGCTTACATGGCTGTTAAATACTTTGGCAAAAGGGTCAGCCGGTAATTTATTAATGATAGCAGCACATGAATGCTGGACAAGGTACGTCCAAAAGGGTCGAAAAGGGATTCCATATTCCCCCCTCATCCCACTGGGACAAACCCCAGGAAGGGGGAATGTAGCCGGCATGTATTCAGCTGCAACCTGGGCAGAGGCGGGCATAAAAACGGTGGGAGACTGCTTTGAGGAAGGAAAGTTAATGTCGTTTGAATCTATGAGAGACCTTACCTCAGTGGGAAAGGGCCAATTTTTAGCATGCTATTCTATTTGCCATTTAGTCAAGAAGGCGTGGACATCAGGGGACCAGGAACTCATTACTTCCCCAGCGCTACACCATATGCTGTCATACGACAACCAAAACAAAGTTATAACAAACACGTACAAAGTCCTAAACACATTCCCTGTAAATGGATTAGAAAACGTCAGAACACATTGGAACACTGTGCTACCGAACCAATTGACAACTGAAGAATGGTCCCAGGCTTTAAACCATACCCCCAGTGTGTCAAGAAACCCCAGGTTTAGATACACTCAATTTAACTATATGCATCAAAGATACCTCGCACCTGCGCGGTTGAAGCGTATGTTTCCAGGGGCGGACTTCCAATGCCCTCGATGTAGCTCCCCATCAGTCAATTTTCAACATATGGTCTGGGAATGTGGACCTCTGGAATTGGAATTGCGGGGGTTAGTGGCAGATATTTCAGATATCAAAGACCTTATATTCATATTGGATCCGGGCTCCTGTTTACTGGGAGTCAGGAAAAGGGATAAAAAGAATAAATACATACATAGGTTTGCATACCTAGCTTTTATAATGTACAAAAGGTTGATTGCTATGAATTGGAAAGCCCCTAAAGCACCGGATCTGAAAACATGGCATGCCTTAACACTTCATTGGGCACGTACAGAATATCAGGTACTACGTAAGCTATTAGATGAAGGTCAGAAACACACTGGGTGTGATGCCAAATTGGAGGTTAAACATGATGAGCGCCCACCATGAAACCTGGTAACAACTCGGACAGATAGTCAATGAAAAGACCACATATGCCCCCGCACGAAACGTGGATGCCCCACATGGAAGTAACATACATAACAGGAGCATACATACACAAAGAGTCGGCACTCCGATCAGGGCCCCGACTCACCTGCAAATAAGATGTAAAATATAGGATGGTTTACACCAACTGCCAAGTATGATACTAGATATAACATGTGTTTTAGCTACGAGATGCAAAACATGTACACTGGAATGTGATTAGACCTGAGTTGTTATTGTTATTTACGTTTTATGCTATATTGGATTAACTAAATTATACTATGACAAAATGTAAATGCTGTCGTTTGATGTGCAGAAAACAATAAAAAGACGTTTAAAAAAAATAAAGAAGGGCGTCCAAAACCACAGACTTTAGAATACTTCTGGAAACCAAGAGGAACCTCTGCCTGGAGAAGAGCTGAAGAGCTGCCCTGCCTGTGACTGTGCTTTGTGGAGCTATCCTGCAGTTGCTGCTTCTGCCAGAGTAAGAGGGCAAATACTGGACTCTGTGTGTCTTCCATCTTGTGAAAATCTCCAAGGGCTTGATTTAGAGTTTGCCTCCTGTTGTTTGTAGTCTCAGGGACAGCAAAGTCTTCTCTCTGCCAGCACCTGGAGTCTCTGGAGAGACTTCTACTCTGCCCTGTGGTGCCCATCTAGTTCCTGGGAAACTGAAAGGAAAAGCTGGCAGCCTATGAAGAAGAAATCCACGCACAGAACACCGTGCGGGGAAAAGATCGACGAGACTCCGATTTGCGGCTGAAGAAACGAGGTGCCACCGGCTTCGCGGCTGAAAATCAATGCTCACCTGCAACGCGACTAAAGAATCGACGCACGGAGCTGGAGAAACGACACCAGCTTCATTGACGTAGGCTGGGAGATCACAACCCGCGCTGCATGATTTTCGGATCATCGTGCGGCTGGATTTTCGACGCAAGTACCGCTGGGAGTGTAAAAACAACACAAGGCCTACCTGGACCCGAGAATGCTGACCGGATCGACACATCGCTCTCCTGCAGAGAGAAGAAACTACGCGCCCGACCCAATGAAACGAGAAACGACGCAAGGTCTCACTCATGAGTTAAATCGACGCATTGCAAGCCCTTTTTGACGCACACTCGCCCATGCGGGGTTATTTTTGACGCACCCAAGGTACATTTTCACACTAACAGTGTTAGTGTGTGTTTAAAACTACATGAAGCCTTTTTTTTCTTTTTAATTGATAACTTGACTTGTGTATTGTGGATGTTTTAGTCGTTTTGGTCTTGTTTTGTTTAGATAAATATTTTCTATTTTTCTAAAACTGTGTTGTCACTTTGTAGTGTTTTCATTGAGTTACTGTGTGTGTTGGTACAAATACTTTACATCTAGCACTCTGAAGTTAGGCCTACTGCTCTGCCAAGCTACCAAGGAGGTAAGCAGGGGTTAGCTGAGGGTGATTCTCTTTTACCCTGACTAGAGTGAGGGTCCTTGCTTGAACAGGGGGTAACCTGACTGTCATCCAAAGACCCCATTTCTAACAAAGGGTATCCCTACTCGTCAACAAAAAACTATAGTCTTCCACAGTGGATATGTGAATCATAAATCTTATTAACTTCGTATTCCGGATGACCCAAGCCTAAAATATGCCTAGGTGACACAATGCTGAAATGGATCAGACTTGCAGGGCTTGAGCTGGAATGAATGAAATACTGGATGAATTTTCCAATTCATCGACAGAGAAAGCTTGAAGATACTGGGCTCATGCTCTCTGTGATACAGAAATCTTCAAAAACGTATTCCTCTAAGTTACTGCTTGCATGAGTTTAGGCTTTTAAGAAAAAAGGTTTGTCATCCTCGAGTCAAAACAGTATATCCTCCTTCTGTATCGCCAAGTTTCTCTGGAAATTGTCCAAACAAGTGACCAATAAACATAGGAGCATGTACAGATGAGTCGCCTTCCCAAGTGCACTTGCTGGGAGGGTATCCCTTCTAGTCAACAAAAATCTATAATCCTCTTTATAGCATATCAGTGAATTTTAAACTTAATACCGTCATATTCCGGTTGACCTCATATGTAATGGTCTCAACGATGAACTTCCTAGCAGGTTTTGCATTATGTAAAACATAGCTCGAGTAAAGGCTTCCTTGAGTTTAACGAAGGCTTTTTCTGCTTGATTATTTTATAGGGTGACCAAATAACTTATGATGATCCGAAGATTAATAGGGGGGCTTTGCTGCCCATTTCTCAGAAATGTTTACTAACCATTTCATCAGAGATTGGTGCAGGATTGGATGGTTTGTAAGACCAATTTAAAAAAATAAAAAGGTCCTAATGGATTGAGTAGTTTCTGGCAGAACTCTTTGTGATCTCTTTTTGTTACCCTTCTCTTCTCAACTGCTGAATATATCTGCCAGTGCTGTTCCTAGCACATACCCCTCGAGACCTGGGACTCAATGGTGGTAAGGTTCAAATTGATGTGTTTCCCTTGTTGAGGATTTCCGTACATTATAACCCACACTTTAATCTGGCCTTGGAAAGGAAGTGCTTCAGGAGAAGAAGGGACTGAGACTGTCGAACTTTGAGTGACAGGTTTATCGGGGGTACAATTTAAACCTCTGACCAGTATAAATCTGTGTTTGGACTAAAATTACAGAATAGCATATTATGAGATTAGACTGTGGGCAATGTTTCACGCTAATAGGGAGGCAGAGACTCTTATCCTAAGTGACATTGAAAGGATTGTAAGAGGGTGCCCATCTTTAAAGAGAATGATTTTGTCTTGCTGCAGGCTGCTCAAAAGGGAAGGGTTTAGGCTAAAGGAACTTTTCAAATGAGCTGACAGCACAATCTGTACAGTTGGAAGTGAGATTGAGTGGGGGTAGAGGCAGCAATATGAGCTGATGTACCACATAGTTACAGAAGCAAATCCAATACAAAGTAACAGAGCACTGTAGTGTAGAGCACTGTGGTGCTCCGTTACTTTGTATTGGCATTGGTCATCCAAACAGATTTTTTTTTTCTGGCTAGAGTGTTCACATCGGGGCAACAGGTGTGTTGGGACGTATGAGCACGGAAACTTTGTAAAACATTTTGCAACACAAACTGGATGTGCATTACTATAAACCATTGTTGCCTTTTTTATGATAGTAGTTACAGAAGCATGCAACACAGGGCGTGCTGATACAAGTTACTGTAACAATGGCATCTTACTCAACACATATTGAGGATCATCTTGCTTGGGACAGTAGGAATGTGTTGAAGGTGTGGTATTGCTTGAAATTAACAGTTGAATGGAAATAAGTTCTCAGTTGTGGTAAAGCAGTATTAGATTGCCCAGTGTGTGAAACTCTGGATGTATTAATTGTATATTTACAGGGCACTAAAGCAAGAGGTATGATGAAGTTGGTCAGGCCATTGGTGGACCAAAGTTACTGTTCGATCATTGGGGAAGCAACAAGACCCTCTATCTCTGGTGAAACAGAATCAGCGGGGTCTGACAGCTTACACCCATGAAATAAATTACATGTGGGATGAATAGGCAGAGCTTGGCGTTTATAGGAATTTGGAAACTCCTGACTGAGAATCTGTCTGAGATTGTTATTGTGATAAAGCACACACCTGGAATGAGAGCTCTGGTTCTGATGCACTACCCAGAATAATGGCACTTGGCTTCTATGTTAGAGTATATTGACGCGCCTTTATATGCAGACGAGAGATGGGGGTTGGTGTACTACTTCTATGAAATGTGGAAGCATCAAACAGAGGTCACGTGTGAAAGAAGGTGGGAGAGGTTGTTTGAGTTGGGTTTTTTCAGATAAAAAAAGAAAATGAGAATGTACATAGGAACCACATTTCAGGTACGTGTTTTGTAAATGTCATCTTTGTCATGCTGGGAGTGGCAGTTTTTTGGGATTCAAGTTCCTTTCTCAATAAAAAAAGGGCTGAAATTGGAAGATACACTAAGTACACAAGTTCATCTTTTAGAAAACAGTCCTTCTAAATGTGCCAATCAAGCTTACTTCCCCTTGGTTTTAAAATGCTGTCACTGTGTGTCATTTATAAGTGTAACTGTCATTATGGGGAAGTGGGCCATGTAATTTACAATAGTTAGGACAGCTTAAATATGTTCAGTTTTCTGTGTGACAGCTAGTTCATTTGCTGTTTTAGTATAGTACTCCCCTGGTCATCATCATGAACAAACATGTCTCTACGTGATCTCAAAACGTCACACATCAACACATACTGAAGAAACAGGGCCTAGGCCTGGCTCACGAGTCCAAAATACCTTTCAAGTGTAAACTCAAAGAAAGATCAGCTTTCGTCCTTATTTATACATGACTTCAAGAAATCAGTCTTCTTTTTCACCATCTGACAGACAGGCTTCTACATAGGCATAGCCTTGAAACTCCTTTGTTGCCATTTGAGAAGCCCTGAATGCAACTGTTGACTGTAACTCAGTCACCTGCCTACTGCTACTGGACTGCTCCCCTTTCTGTGATAGGGCAGGTCACCGCACTCTACTACAGAGACTGAGCGACATCAGAAATCAAGGTACCACCGTTAAGTGGATCCCTTCTGACCGGGAAAGATCCAATGTTCTTTTCTCCTTCTTTCACTTCTCCACCTTTCTTTGTAAGTGTCCCATGAGGTTCCACATACATTCTTCCAGATGTAATCAAATCCTTCAGCTGTGCCTGCCACATCTAGGCTGATGATATCCATATTGTTCTAAACTTGAGTTGAAAAATACCTCAGATCTGGACTCCGGTGCCCTTGATCACCACCTTCACCCAGTGAACCACTATATGCTTCTGAATTACCTCAGGATTACTTTATCAAAATTAGAACATTCGAATGTTGGCATGTCCATTGAAGACAATGGACTGCTGCGGGCTTTTACAGGCCGGTAAAAGCCCGCAGCGCCAACATTCCAATGTTCGCTTTGTTCACAGCAACAGCTGTGAACAAAGCCTCACAGAGCCCGAGGGGATTTAAATCCCCTCGGGCTCCGTGAACATTTTTTTATTTTTATTGAACATTCTGCCCTGTGTGGCAGAATGTTCTAATAGCCTTAGAACCCACCGTAGCGGGCTCTACCGGCTATTAAAGTCCCTCTCCCTTGTTAAATGCCCTCGCCTTCGGCTCGGGCATTTAACGCGGGGAGCAGGCCTTTAATAGCCGGTAGAGCCCGCTACGGCGGGTTCTAAGGCTATAAGAGATCCTCAATGTGGACGTGGACGAAGCTTCAAAGTATTTCTTCTTACAACAAAGACTCCAGCAAATTCATTATGCAATTTCCAGACAACTTAATTTGAGACCACATCAGTTCGGCCCGTCAAGTTCTGTATTGGGTGCATGTGACCACACGTATCTCGGTACAAGGATCACTGCATCGACCCACTGGGCCATTGATGGTGCCGGACTAATCTTCCTTGTGCTGGACAAACTTTCTTACGTCAGTTAATCCATTCCCTGTGCACTGCTAAATTACTTTTTTTTTAAACCAGCTCAAACTGCACAGTGTGCAAGAGACAATACTAAATGAGCTATGTAAATCAAAATGTGACTTTTTGAGCAGCAAGATTAGTGAGCTTCTCTACATGTTGAAGGTAAATATTTTAATAAAATACCTCTTTTTGTGTTTATCTCCCTTTTCTGTGGGCATAAACAAAAAGGCTTCCTTTAGAAGTGGGCAAGCTTTGCATTTCAAACAATATCTATTAAGTAACACTTTGGGCTTGATACAGAGTTTGGCAAATGGGATACTCCATCACAAAAGTGACTCTTATCCCGCCGCCGTATTACAAATTCATCAAATACTATGTCACCTGTAATACAGAGGAGGGGATATCAGTCATGTTTGTGACAGAGTATCCCATTCCCAAACTGCAAATCAAACCTTTTGTGTCTCAGATGAGAATAGTTAAAAGGCCACACCTCTCTTAGTTGTTTAAAAGTTCAAAGACGACAGGTGACAGTTTAACCATTTAAAATGTTTATATCTGTACCACATGAGGTCACAATTTGTATATATACATAAACCTCTTGGGGCATCCAAATGCACTAGGGATATAGCCTCATAAGTAAAAAAAAATTTTTATTCAAAAAGGACAAATGAACATGACACATACTGCTGTTTGAGTGGAGGCAGGAAACAATACTCCCGAAAATAGGATATGTAGTCCACATACTCGGAGGCGTGATGAGAAAAGCAAAGAAGACAATACCCCGCTCAAGTGGGCCATTACATAGAAAGGAGTCCATTGCAACATCACAGGCAAACTAAGGAAGAAAGGCCAAAAAGGGAGAGGTGGAAGAGAATAAATTAAAAGAATGCAACGCCGAGCATGGCATATATCATGACGTGTATCATATTTCATCAGATCCCTCCTCCAGAAGAGGACATGATGTGGGTGTCGGCAGCACAAAGTGTTTTAGACATTGTCATATGGAGCTCTCCATCGCACTGCAGACCCTTGATATGAGTGGCTAAGGGGCACCATGTGACTTTGAATTTGGCCACCTGGTTGAATGAGGACTGTCAACTTTTCCATAGCATATAGGGACCAGACCTTCCCCACCACATGCTCAGAGTATGGGTAACTGGTTGTTTCCACATTTGAGCCACACTCAGCCATGTTGCCAAAAGCAAGTGGGATCGTAATCGTCCCTTAGCGGTAGTTGTGGGAAGGATCCTATCAGCCCCGGGATCACACAAATAGATTGCTAGTGGGTCAAGTAGGAGTTGGACATGTGTAATAGTTAAGATTGTACACTGAATCTCTGCCCAGAATGTTTGGATGAGTGGACAGGACCACCAAGTATGGGGAAATGTGTCCCGCTCCCCACACCCCTTCCTGCACAAATCTGAGCCATCAAATATCTTGGCCAACCTTACCAGCATGAGTCAAACTTTTATAAGCATTCTCTCCATAGTGGATGCAAATCAACAGTTTTGCTACCCTCTCCCATATGCCCCCCCCATGTGTCATCAGATATTTTGCATGCCAGTTTCTTTTCCCACTGCAATATGCAGGCATGTTTTTTTTTGTGAGGCGTAAACTGTAGAGAGTATTGGTACAGCCAGGAAATGCCCTTATGGCTAACATTATTGAGCTAGAGAGACTCGAGAGGTGTGTCAAAATGGCAGTGTTTGACACTAATCTTTGGTGCATGTCTTCAATTCTCCCTCTCTTGACCCTTCTTCTTTCTTTCTTTCTTGGTTCCAAGTAGTTTAAGTCTCGACCTGACTTGTTTTCCTGGTCCAAGTCAATCATTGCTCCTCTGTTCTCGGGACAGTATGCTTCTTTGTCCACTCCTTACCTTTGTTTGTCGAAAACTGAAGTCCTGGTATCAGAGGGCCACTTAAATACTACATTTAGGGGCGTTACAGGGACTATAAGGTAGTAGCCAATGGCCTACTTACCTCTGGGGTAACTACACCCCCTATAAGAACACTTCCTGCAAGGAGTGGGCATAACCCTGTTCCAGAGTTCCTAATTTCACCACACACAAGATGGTGGGATTCTACTTTTCGTGTTCACTTCAGGTAGCCCACCCTAGGGGTCTGACTAGCCTGACAGTGTAACATGCCTCCTGACTATCTAATTTCCCATATGTTATGGTGCCAAATGGGCCTCAGGGCAGGGGGTTGCCTCTCTCAGGTCTGGGGGAAGCCGGGGTTGCATATCAAAGGGGGCAGGGACTTTGAAGTCCCTAGCCTTGGTATGCAGATTTACTAGTCATTCTGCTGGAGGAGGTGAAAACACCTCCTGCCAGAGCAGGCATCGTTTCTGACTTCTGAGAGTGCAGGCTCTCACCTCCAAATGATCAGAAAATCATCTGTGGTGGCAGGCTGGTCGATACCAGCACACTACAGTACTGGTAGGGTTTCAGGGAGCACCTCTAAGGTACCCTCTGGGTGCATGCCGTAATAAACCCAATATTGGCATCCGAATGGGTTTATTAAGATGAGATGTTTGATACCAAATGTCATAGGTTTCAGTGAAGCCATAATGTAGCTGGGTAAATCGTTTTGATCAGTGCCCAGCATTGCTCACTTGTAATATCTAGCAATGGTACTAGATATTACAGGGGCATATCAGCTCATAAAGCTATGTCCTCATGTGCTACAATGCACCATGCCTTAGAGCTCAAAGGCCTGCTTAAGGGGTGACTTACATATAGCCCATGCAGTGTCTTTGGCATGACAGAGGATTGTACTTTGTCATGTTTTCAAACATGGCTTGCACCATGTCACGCAGCCTGCAATGGTAGTCGGTGTGTAATTTGGTTGTGTGTCCCTAAGGGAGCTCTCCATTGCACTGCAGACCCTTGATATGAGTGGCTAAGGGGCACCATGTGACTTTGAATTTGGCCACTTGCTTGAATGAGGACTGTCAACTTTTCCATAGCATATAGGGACCAGACCTTCCCCACCACATGCTCAGAGTATGGGTAACTGGTTGTTTCCACATTTGAGCCACACTCAGCCATGTTGCCAAAAGCAAGTGGGATCGTAATCGTCCCTTAGCGGTAGTTGTGGGAAGGATCCTATCAGCCCCGGGATCACACAAATAGATTGCTAGTGGGTCAAGTAGGAGTTGGACATGTGTAATAGTTTAGATTGTACACTGAATCTCTGCCCAGAATGTTTGGATGAGTGGACAGGACCACCAAGTATGGGGAAATGTGTCCCGCTCCCCACACCCCTTCCTGCACAAATCTGAGCCATCAAATATCTTGGCCAACCTTACCAGCATGAGTCAAAATTTTATAAGCATTCTCTCCATAGTGGATGCAAATCAACAGTTTTGCTACCCTCTCCCATATGCCCCCCCCATGTGTCATCAGATATTTTGCATGCCAGTTTCTTTTCCCACTGCAATATGTAGGCATGTTTTTTTTGTGAGGCGTAAACTGTAGAGAGTATTGGTACAGCCAGGAAATGCCCTTATGGCTAACATTATTGAGCTAGAGAGACTCGAGAGGTGTGTCAAAATGGCAGTGTTTGACACTAATCTTTGGTGCATGTCTTCAATTCTCCCTCTCTTGACCCTTCTTCTTTCTTTCTTTCTTGGTTCCAAGTAGTTTAAGTCTCGACCTGACTTGTTTTCCTGGTCCAAGTCAATCATTGCTCCTCTGTTCTCGGGACAGTATGCTTCTTTGTCCACTCCTTACCTTTGTTTGTCGAAAACTGAAGTCCTGGTATCAGAGGGCCACTTAAATACTACATTTAGGGGCGTTACAGGGACTATAAGGTAGTAGCCAATGGCCTACTTACCTCTGGGGTAACTACACCCCCTATAAGAACACTTCCTGCAAGGAGTGGGCATAACCCTGTTCCAGAGTTCCTAATTTCACCACACACAAGATGGTGGGATTCTACTTTTCGTGTTCACTTCAGGTAGCCCACCCTAGGGGTCTGACTAGCCTGACAGTGTAACATGCCTCCTGACTATCTAATTTCCCATATGTTATGGTGCCAAATGGGCCTCAGGGCAGGGGGTTGCCTCTCTCAGGTCTGGGGGAAGCCGGGGTTGCATATCGAAGGGGGCAGGGACTTTGAAGTCCCTAGCCTTGGTATGCAGATTTACTAGTCATTCTGCTGGAGGAGGTGAAAACACCTCCTGCCAGAGCAGGCATCGTTTCTGACTTCTGAGAGTGCAGGCTCTCACCTCCAAATGATCAGAAAATCATCTGTGGTGGCAGGCTGGTCGATACCAGCACACTACAGTACTGGTAGGGTTTCAGGGAGCACCTCTGAGGTACCCTCTGGGTGCATGCCGTAATAAACCCAATATTGGCATCCGAATGGGTTTATTAAGATGAGATGTTTGATACCAAATTTCATAGGTTTCAGTGAAGCCATAATGTAGCTGGGTAAATCGTTTTGATCAGTGCCCAGCATTGCTCACTTGTAATATCTAGCAATGGTACTAGATATTACAGGGGCATATCAGCTCATAAAGCTATGTCCTCATGTGCTACAATGCACCATGCCTTAGAGCTCAAAGGCCTGCTTAAGGGGTGACTTACATATAGCCCATGCAGTGTCTTTGGCATGACAGAGGATTGTACTTTGTCATGTTTTCAAACATGGCTTGCACCATGTCACGCAGCCTGCAATGGTAGTCGGTGTGTAATTTGGTTGTGTGTCCCTAAGGGTGGCATAAGACATGCTCCAGCCCTTAGGGACCCTCTTTAGTACCCATGCAATAAGTACCTGGGGTACTGTTTACTAGTGACTTAAAGGGGTGCTAAAGTCCATGCCAACTGAGTTACAATTAGCCTTTACTTGTTTTAGGGGAAAGAGCACTGCCACTGAGGTGTGATTAGCAGGCCTCAATGCACTGTCAGAAGAGGGCAAAAAGTGGGGGAACATCTACAAAGAAGTCCAGTTTCCTTCAGTCAGACTACATTGCTCAATTAACTAAAAGTTGTCCACGTATCACACCCTATAGAGACTAATGCAGCACAGCCCCAGCACCAATGGTGGCTGCATGTGATGTGTTCAAGAACTTGCATTCATATAGCCTTATTGGTCTTCTGGTCCCCGTGTGTCCGCTCTGGTTCTCTCACCCCAGCTGCAGTTGTTCCACAAATTTGCCACCCATCCAATAGCGTTCTCCTTGTGCTGCTTCCAGCATTAGTTAGACTCCAGCCTTCTGTCCTGCAGATTATCACTGGATCACCACTTATCTCATATACCTTAGTCCCTTCTACATTCCATATGCTTCATGTCAGACACATGACATGGGAGTGTGCTTTGTGGAAGCAGTCAAAACACCAGCAGCTGCCGGATCACCTATGAAGCAGAGTGCATGCCAGTAAAGAACATTGCACAGCTCATTTTCATACTGTCTAATGCAGCAGGATCTTCTTAGGCACGTCTAGGTTTCCAATCTGAAAGGAGTGCATGTCCACCATGTTGAACTTCCCTGTTTGCTGGAGCCAAGCTGTCAGAGGCCGCAAGCAGCAGTGGACGAGAACTTTGGAGGAAAGGGATCCCTAATCTTGAAGAACTGATGTGGGCAGTAGAAAGGAAGATTGTGGTTTGCCTAATACTGTGATGAGAATGGCATGGGGGGTGTCGGAAACGATGCTGAACTCGACTGTACAGTCTCTATTTATTCACAAGTTCGATTTGGAGATGGATTCCTCCCTGCTGCAAATAGCTGGAGCCTTTAGACCAGTGGTCTTCAAACTTTTCAACGCCATCCCCCCCAGTAGAAACAAAATCTTCAGCCCCCCCCCCCCACTCCGAATTTTTCACAATTCATCTAATAAATTGCCAAAATTTAAATAGGTCTGGACGTATTTAAACATTGCAGTTAAGTTGTGTATCTGTTTTAAAACTGCAATCAAATACATTATGCCAAAAGTACTGTTCTGCTCAGGCAGGCCTCACTAATGTGTAAGTGTCCACAGTGTGATTATTAGGATTGGGGTGGGGGTTTAGGAGTATTTGGAGACTCTTCCCCCCTTTGACACATACTCGCAACTTGGATATCAATGACCAAACATATTAGTAATGGTGCATTACAAAGCGATTTACTGCTGCTCATTTCTTTCATCCTAAACAAAGCCCTGTTACCAGCATGATGCTTATTTTGGCCCGAGCCTGCCGCCCCCCGGGGATCATTCGCCGCCCCCCACCCCCCCCTCCAGTTTGAAGACCCTTGCTCTAGACAGACATCTGATCCCAAAAAACACCCCCACGGAGAGGCCTGATGTACCCCATGGTGCAGTGCATCACAGAGCTCTGCCTCCATGCCAGGACTCAACCATAGGGAACAAGTTTCTTAGAAGTAGAGCAAATGTTTTAACCAGAAGATCCTTTAGCTCGTGAGTAGGATTCAATCCAACTTCTAGCCAGATTCAAGGAGAGAAATTGTTGCTCAACCAGTTTCTTTCATCGAGCCTAGGGTTGCAAGCAGCTGTAGCATGTGCCCTGAATCGGAAAAAGATTGACCCAGGATAAGGTTTTTCAGTGCCGGTCTTAGGCCCCTATTTATACTTTTTTAGCGCCGCATTTGCGCCACTTTTTGACGCAAAACAGGCACAAACTTACAAAATACAATTTGTAAGTTTACGCCTATTTTGCGTCAAAAAGCGGCGCAAATGCGGCGCTAAAAAAGTATAAATATGGGCCTTAGTTTTTAACTTACTGTACTGTTAAAAGCTACTTCTTCCACTTTGAAGCAAAGTCAAACATTGTCTACAGAATGTCACTTCTGCTTAACATAAGTGACAAGAAATTCTTCAATGACTATTTGTGATGGTAGCATCCAGCCAGCATGAAAAGGATAACTGTCACAGACTCAAGATAGACAGTACGTGTGTGGTCCACAAGCAGCAAACTGCTTGTGGCACCAGGTCCACTGCTGAAAGCCAGGCCTTTGAAGCATAAGCGTCTGAGCTGAGGAAGTAAAAAAAATAGCTACAGAAAACTATCAGAAGCACGAGAGAAGCTGGTTAAAGTTCACACTCAATTGTTGGGGGGGTAGGCATGCAAGAGAACTCGTAAAGGTGCATATGCACGTAAGGGAAGGAATATGGCAACATAAGAAGGCACACATGGTTGTCGGCGGCCCACAACTTGATAGAAAACTGCTAAGTGTATTTTGCAATCCCTCTGCCGCACATTGGAGTACTAAAATTTGTAGACAGGAGGACCAGGAAGAACAGTTCATAGTTTTATATTTTAAGTCAAAAAATCAGTACCTACTACGAACTACATTTCTTTAGCACTCTAGACCGTGTACGTCTATTTAATGGTTTAATGACAGATGCCAGGGCAATTTTGAGGAAATTACAGGAAGAGGTGATATTTTACCTAAAGTAAGTATGAGAGCATCAATGTTTTGTAAGTTAGGAGTGAGCTTATTCCTCATTATGAAAGAGTGACTATCCAATCTCCATCCACCCTTAAAATGGGTGTGTGGGAAGCCCCTGTATATGCCCATGCAGGAGATTTTAATGATCTCTGTATTGTGTAGTCTCCCAATAAAGGTAGTGAGAATAATTTCTGGAATTTGAATTGATCAAGTCCAGGGCTGATGTAGTTAAATCTTGCACACTAGCTAGGCTCTAGTTTAAAAAATGCAGGTAAATAGTTAAGGGTGGGTCTGGATTGTACACTAGAATTTAGGGAATGGCCTGAATATAGTACATCACACCTTTAGCCTTTGAGAGCATAAGGCTAGTAATGGTTTATTAGGTCGAGCATAACAGCGTGAAAGTGCTGCTTTTCTGAGGTGTTGGTATTTATCTGGGCTTTTAACCATGCCCACCGCATGCCCATCACTATCACTCGTTCATGGGCTTGCCTTTCTAAAAATCCTTTGTTAGCATTAGTAAACGCTTTACGTTAGTCCCTCCTAGGGGCGGTTTTGTTAACGCCTTGGCCATCAAACTTGTTACATGGTTAATTACTCGTTTGCTGATAACTTTGCCTGCGAGTGAACTTCTTTTTCCTTTTGTCTCCTTTGCGCTCAGGACGGCTGTGGCGCTTTGAATCGGCTCGCATATACCAACTGTTTTACCATCTATTTTCAGTTTGTATGGCAAGAAAAGTCGTTAGCAATTTACAACGCTAATTGCTGTAACTCGAGCAAACGCGAGACCTATTGCATTGCAAATGCTTGTAATGTATTATGTTCTCTCTGGCACTGTGCCCCACTGATCCTGGCTGCACGAAAGAGACACTGCAAAACGTGGCTCTCATTTGGAAGGTCAAATTCTCATTTACCATGTGGTAGCCAAAAGAGTTGTCTCTTCCTTTAACCACACCGCGCCTCGTTACATATGCAGCCGAGCTCTGTGTCAGGTGTACATCACGAGACCAACTATCTGGCAGGTAAGCAATGCTCGCAGCCCTGCGCAGCGCGTGCTCGTGGTGATCAGCGTCCTCCTTCCCTCAGTGTGGGCTGGTGAAAGGCAGATCCCATTCACCCCGCTCTCTCGAAAGTGCCTATTTTGTTTTTAAAAAAACGTCCAATCAGAAAACAGAGGCAAAGAGAGACCGAAAGGATGAGTTTTCTGTAAAATAAAATACGACGACGTGATCAATGCGACTGGAAGACCGGGCAGAACAGGAGGGGCTGTCTGGACTAGCAGCAGGGGGCGTGATGGCAGGGCGGAACAAATAGACGCATGCAAATGTATTTTGTGATAAATAGTCAGGTGCAGGTCATTTTAGTCGCGTATGGTGAGGTGTCTGTCGGATTTCAACAGGAATTTTTACACACAGAAAAAACGAACATTCACGCTCTCCCCCCTCTCCCTTTCCACTGCCTCTTAATCCCCTCTCCTGCGCTTTACTTGTCCTATCATATATTTACCATCCTGTGTCAGCGTGATTGTCGGGAAATCTGAAGCTAACCCCTCCCTCCACAAACTATATATGTATGTGCACATATATATATATACACACACACACACCTCTCTAGGATTATTACTCAATTTGAGCACAAGGTGTTCAAATGGTGTAAATTAACAGCTTTCATCCCCACTGAGTAAGCTTCCCTTCAGAACTATGGGGGGTCATTATGACCCCGGCGGTCGGTGTAAATGTGGCGGTATATACCGCCACATTATGACATAGGCAGGTTGGCTTTATTTGCCAATACACTACGACGACAGCCATGGCGGTAGCAGCCACTGGGCCAGATAATCTCCAACCTGGCAGCCGCTAATGTACCGCCAGTGGTATTTTGACCCTGCCTACTGCCATGGGAACACCACAAAAACATGGTAGTAGGTCCTACCAGTGACAGGGAATTTCCTCCCTGTCACTGGTAGGAGGCCCACCCACCCCCTTTACACTCCCCAGACACCCCCCCCTCTATCCACACTCCCCCTCTTCCAATCCCCCCACACACACACACTCGCAGGCACACACCATGCATTCATACACTCACTCACACATGCATACACATTCATTAACGCATACACACATTCATTAACGCATGCATTAATTCATGCACGTATCCATACTCACATTCATACTGACAGACACGCATTCACATTTCCATTCATACACGTATTCACACACATGCGAACACTAAACACACATTCACATTCACGCAAACACACCCCCCCCCCCCCCACACATACACACACCCACAACCTCCTCCCCCTATCGGAAACCTGACTTACCTGCATACAAGAGGTCTTCCGGCAGGGGACGGGACAGGGCACTGCTACCACCAGCAGAACACCGCCAGGCCGTATTATTTGACAAAATACGACTGGCGCGGCTGGTGGTAGCAGCGCAACCTTAACACCGTCCGCCAGTATGGCCACAGACAGATTTCCGCCCTTCTTGTGGCAGATATCAAGCTGTGGTCATATTATGGCGGACGGATGTTAGCCATGGCGGACGGATGTTAGCCGCGGCAACGGTCTTTTGGCAGCCATCGCCACGGTGTTAGGCGGCACTTAACGCCAATGTTATAGTTAGAGCCTATGTCTGGATTTCACTGTGAGTTTGACTGACACTTCCACAGACAATGCTGCAAAGCTTCATAAACCTTTCCTTAAGGAGAAGTTGCCTAGTAGGAAGATGGATAAATAGGCCACCTGTGTTATATGAAAACTATTATGACTTCCACTGCTTTATCTGAGTGCTATAACCAATCATTTATTTAATAAAATCAGAATATATATATATTTTTTGCTTTAAAATTGTGCCCATTGTGCAAAATCGACCCCCTACATATGTAAAAAGCTAGCTATGCATTTAAAAAGTCTGTCATATCTGGGGATGTCCCCCAAGTGTGCCCCTCGATCAATGTTTCCACCACTGCCGTTTTAACAGCATTGAATAGGTCGAACAAGCCTATTCAGATTGTCCACACTTTGCCAAGGTTTTAATGTTTTCATGTTGTTCATGAAACAACACACATTATTATAATCAGCACATCATAAAATTAAAAAAAATATATATACATACATACATACATATAATGTCACTTACCCAGTGTACATCTGTTCGTGGCATGTAGTGCTGCAGATTCACATGCTATGCATTATTCTGCCGTCTAGTGTTGGGGGGGTCAGAGTGTTACAAGTTGTTCTTTGAAGAAGTGTATTCGGAGTCACGGGATCGAGTGACTCCTCTTCTCGGTCATACTGTGCAAGGGCATCGAATCCGTTGTTAGATTGTTTTCCCACAAAAGGGTGTATGAAGGAGTGATAGAGTGTAATAATATAAGTGTTGTAAGTAAGAATAGATGTCCATGCAAATGTAAATGTATCTACATATGTACAAAAGAGAGAAGACTACAGGCTTCCGGGGAGGAGGGAGGGTGCATGTTAATCTGCAGTACTACATGCCATGAACAGATGTACACTGGGTAAGTGACATTTTTGTTGGATGGCACGTGTAGCTGCAGATACAAATGCTATGCATAGACTACAAAGCAGTTACTCTCCCCAAAAATTGCGGTGGCCAGCCTATAGGAGTTGGAGTTGTTTGAAATAATGTTCTTAAGACAGCTTGACCAACATTGACCTGTTGCTTTGAAAACACATCTATACAATAATGTTTTGTAAATGTATGTGGAGTAGTCCATGTGGCAGCTTTACATATGTCTGCCATTGGTATATTTCCTAAGAATGCCATAGATACACCTTTCTTCCTAGTGGAATGTGCTTTAGGTGTGATTAAAAGTTGTTTTTTTGCCTTAATGTAACATGTTTGTATACATTTAACAATCCATATTGCCAACCCTTGCTTAGAGATCGGATTCCTTTTATATGGTTGTAGAAAGGCAACCAAAAGTTGTTTTGTTTTTCTGATTTCTTTGGTTCTATCTACATAGTAAATTAGAGGTCTTTTAAGGTCAAGAATGTGAAGGGCTCTTTCTGCAATTGAATTTGGCTGTGGAAAGAAGACTGGCAAATTTCACTGTTTGGTTTATGTGAAAAGGTGATACCACTTTTGGCAGAAATTTGGGATTTGTTCTAAGTACAACTTTGTGTACTTGGAAAAAAGGTTCTTCAAGAGTGAATGCTTGCATTTCACTAACTCTTCGCAATGAAGTAATGGCCACTAGGAAGGCAACTTTCCATGTTAAGAATTGAATCTCACAAGAATGCATGGGTGCAAAACGTTGGTGAGTACAATATTTAGATTCCAAGTTGGAACAGGTGGTGTTCTAGGGGGAATAATACGTTTTATTCCTTCCATGAAGGCTTTTATAACTGGAACTCTAAAGAGAGAGGTATGTTGAATAGTTTGCAAGTATGCTGATATTGCAGTAAGATGGATTTTAATGGATGAGAAAGCTAGGTTTGACTTCTGCAAATGAAGTAGATAGCGTACAATATCTTGTATTGATGCTGTAAGTGGATCAGTATTTTTAGATTGACAGTAGTAAACAAATCTTTTCCATTTGCTAGCATAGCATTGCCTAGCTGTAGGGGTTACATGCTTGTTTGAGAACTTCCATGCATTCTTATGGAAGTTTTAGGTATCCAAATTATATGACTTCAGGAGCCAAATCGCTAAGTTGAGAGCACTGGGATTTGGATGTCCCTTGTTTTGTGTTAACAAATCCGGTCTGTTTGGAAGTTTGGAGTGAGGTACTACTGACAGGTCTAGGAGTGTTGTGTACCAATGTTGTCGTGCCCACGTTGGGGCTATGAGTATCATGGTGAGAGATGTCTGATGTAGTTTGTTGACCAGAAAGGGAAGTAGTGGGAGAGGGGGAAGAGCATAAGCAAATATCCCTGACCAGTTGATCCAGAGAGCATTGCCCTTGGATAGAGGATGTGAGTGTCTGGATGCGAAGTTTTGGCATTTTGCGTTTTCGCTTGTTGCGAATAGATCTATTTCTGGGGTTCCCTACTTTTGAAAGTACTGTTGAAGTACCTGAAAGGGAATCTCCCATTCATGTGTCTGTTGGTGTGTCCTGCTTAGGAGATCCACTAGCTGACTGGGTATTCCTGGAATGTATTCTGCTAATAGATTAATGTGATTGTAAACTGCCCATTTCCATATTGTTTGGGCTAGAAGGGACAGTCGAGATGAATGTGTTCCGCCTTGTTTCTTTAGGTAATACATGGTCGTCATATTGTCTGTTTTTATCAGAACAATTTTGTGTTTGAGAAGGGGCTGAAACGCTTTTAGGGCAAGGAACACAGCTAATAATTCGAAATGGTTTATGTGAAAATTTCGCTGTTTTGAATCCCATTCCCCTTGAATGGAAAGGTTGTTGAGATGAGCTCCCCAGCCTGTCAACGATGCATCTGTTGTTACTGTGGTCTGAGCCACAGGGTCTAGAAATTACTGCCCCTTCATTAAATTGCTGAGATTCCACCATTGAAGGGACTTGTGAGTTTGGCGTTCCAACAAAACTAGATCTTGCAATCGGCCCTGTGCTTGAGACCATTGCTTTGAGAGGCACTGTTGTATTGTCCTCATGTTTAATCTTGCATGCGGTACTATTGCTGTGCAGGATGCCATCATTCCTAATAGTTTCATGATACATCTTACAGTGTATTTTTTTAAAAACTTTATTTATTGCTTTTATAATAACACAAAAACTGCACTGTTCATATGATACACAGTAGCATATCAGCATTCCAGACCAAATTGACAATTATAGTGTCCGTAACATGTCACCAGCAAGAACTGTGGTGGCGCCCGAAGAAATACCCATACAGAAGACAGAAGATCAGACCAGTCGATGTGCCTGCAAAAAACAATTGCAGTCAGACAAGCACCAACTGAACAACGGTATGATATCTCACCAAGCACCACATGACCTGCAACATGGAGTCACGTCAGGGACAACCCAGTGTGTAATACTGTCGCTGAGGCAGTGTGAACTTGTGAGTCAGAAGGATATGAACAAACCTGGGCTAAACCTACCCCGCCTATAAAACACACCACGGAGAAACCATCCAGCCCCACAACAACTCCGAGCATCACATACAGTTGCTAACATACAGGCAGGCGGGGGGACAGGCATCTACCCTCCAGCGACAGCCTATCAGCGGAGAAAAAAAGGGTGGAGGGGAGTGGTGCAGGAGGAGGGGGGTGGGGAGTTTGGTGCGAGGGTATACCAGACCCCAAATAGCTACGAACAATCGTACAATCGATGCAAAAGTATGTCAGTCATAAAATGGTATCACCCAGTCTCAACAAACAGAAGTCGCCTCCGAGGAGTTGGAAAGCTTGTATCCTTTGTGTATTTGGATAGGCTAAGGCTCTTTGCGTATTTAAAATAGCACCTAGGTAAGGTTGCACCTGTGCTGGCTGAAGATGGGATTTTTGGTACTTAAGAGCGAACCCTAGTGTATGTAGGATCTCTATTACCTATTGAGTGTGTTGTTGGCATTGTATAAAATTGCTTGATTTTATTAGCCAATCGTCTAGATATGGAAACACATGTATGTGTTGCCTTCTTAGGTAGGGGCTGCCACTACTGCTAGACATTTGGTGAATACCCTTGGAGCTGTTATGCCGAATGGTAGAACTTTGAATTGATAATGTTTTCCTGCTATCACAAACCTTAGGTATTTTCTGTGAGCTGGATGGATGAGTATATGGAAATACCCATCTTTGAGGTCTAATGCAGTCATGTAATATTGTTTTTGTAGTAGTGGGATGACGTCCTGCAGAGTTACCATGGGAAAGTGTTCCGACAGGATATATAGATTTAGGGATCTGAGGTCTAGGATGGGCCTGAGAGAGCCATCTTTTTGGGGAATGAGGTAGTATAGGGAGTATACTCCTGTCCCTTGTTGAGAATGTGGGACCAATTCTATCGCCTGTTTTAGTAGTAGCGATTGTACTTCTTGCTGTAATAGAACAGTGTGTTCTGGGGGCAGCTTGTGGTAACGTGGAGGAATGTATTGAGGGGTAGAAATCAATTCTAGGCACTAGCCATTGCAGATAATTGACAATACTCAATGGTCTATGGTGATATTTTGTCAATGGGAGTGAAATTGCTGCAGACTGCCCGACACGAAGTGTGTGGGGTTGAGGGATGGTAAATAAGTCAGTGTTTAGATGGGGTAGTGGCTTGTTTTGAAGTCTGGAACTTGCCTCTTGTTCTAAAGTATTGGCCTCTATAAGACCCTCTAAATGCCCCTCTCTGGTACTGCAGTTGCCCTTGTTTTGCCTGGGAGGTAGAAACCTCTGTGGATTGTGGCTTGAATCTTCCTCTGAATTGTTGTCTGCGAAAGGAGCCTCTATAGCAGTGGTCTTCAAACTTTTTAAGGCCGCGCCCCCCCCCAGTTGAAAAATAAAAATCTTTGCACCCCCCCCTTAGAATTTTTCACAATTATTTTAGAAAGATAGAAAAAGGAAGAACCACAGCACATCGTAGATTCGTTGATAAGTCCGTTTATTCTTTTGCGCAAGAACAGAAAATAAATTTCATAGCCCAGTAAGACAAATGGGCGTGAGGTCAATAGGCCAGCATATTTCTCAAAATCAGGAAAAAACAGCAGACACGTGTTTCGTCACAAGTGACTTTTTCAAGGCTGTGAACATAATGGCATACAGATGGAAAGCATCAATCATATGTACTGCAAATATAGCATGTAAAAACAACTAATGCGATGTCTGTTATACAACATGGTGAGAAATGTAAGTAAGAAACAGAGGCCCGATGCCTCAAGTTGGTGAAGTGCCAAAATTGTGACATGTATAAAAGATGACAAATCATATCACTTATTAGTGAATGTGAGCAACATTCCGTAGATTAATACAAACCTATTAATAGCACCGATGTGCCAGTGCCCACATGCAAAGAATGTGGTGATAGAGAGAGACCCGTGCTTGACAAGTGCTGTAGTTAAGTATATAGGTGCGAATAGTGATACATGCTGCATGTTAAGATACCAAAAGCAACCAGTTCCAATTCAAATGAAGATATAAAAGGTTGTGAAATCAGACACGGGATGCATGTGCCTGTGGCCGGAAAGAATCACACATACCTCTAATCTTTTTGGAAGTGTTGATATTTAACCTGAAATTCCGTAGAGTACTGTATATATTCAGGTAGAGTGAAGTATGGTCCATAGACCATGATACGTCTACAAATGAAAAAGGAAAGAGTGGGCCAACGAGACACTAAAGAGGTATAATTAGAAGGTGGGCTCACAAGGTTAAAAAAAGGAAACAGGGACGGTAAACTGCCAGTTATTCACCAGTAAATGGGTGTGGGAATATGTGGAAATCTTTATCTGAAGTCGTAGTGAAAAACGGTTAATGACTAGCACTTAAACCGTCTGAGAAAAAAGACAAATTGCACTTGATGTCTACGAATAAAGAACAAAGAGACGTTACCGCTCAATACGTGTGTGAGCTATTTAATGAAATGAAGACAAACTCAATAAGTATGGAGTTTCTACCGCGAGGCATCGTAACGCACATAGTTAGCAAGGACAAAAGGTAAGTCATGCTTTGAAAACATGAATTAAGCATTGTTAAGAGAGAAATCTTCTAGTATGGAAAAAAACAAATAAGTAAAATGTCATACGGATGAGCTAGTGCATTTTGTCTCGTGTCCCAAAAAAGAAAATGAGGAAAAACGGCCCGCTGGCACGCTGGTGCGCCATTTAAGAAAATAGAAACATAACCCATTAAGGGTATTATAAGAAAGTAGGAGTATGTGGACCCACGACTAGGGAATGGGGGGTTAAATACGGATAAACAAGTGTGTTAGCGGACCTGTAACAACCGGCTGTGTCCTGAAACTACGGGATCGAATGAGTACACCAAAGGCCCGCTCGTGGAGTCAAGGGCTGTATCTAAACACTGGCAGCAATCTGCTAATGGGCGGCATGTCTCCTGGCATAAGATAGGGCATCTTACCTGTAGGGTATTAGGATGAAGTCTCCAAGAGCTGCTAAAGGTGTCGCATGGTGCCTGAAATGCGTGCCGGTAGACAGTTTCTGTTTATGTAAATGAAGGATGAAGTGAAAGAGAAAAAGGACGGACAGGGATTTCTGTGAAAGGCGGCCATATTGGGAAAGAAAGGAAGAGGGAGAGGGAGAAAAAGTAAAGAGTGCATATACCTGGAGATTTGTAAGAGAAGAACCATGCATGTGATTTGAAAAGAAGGCACAGTACGCAGGAAAAAAAAAAAAAAATTGAGCTGCACTAGTCCGCATATAGGGTTAGTAATATTCATTGATAAATAATAGGAGAATACAAACATTTTTGGTTACCAGAACAGGGTTTTGGAATACATAACATCATGTAGATGCCCCACAGTGATGTGGCACAGTATGCAATGATTGGCAGTGTAGAAATTCAGAATAGAGCAAATAGCAAGCTTTGTCCTGGTCATAGTCATGATTCTAACCTGGTAAGTTTAAGGGAAAGGGAGTTACAAGAAAGATGGCAATGTTTAAATATGTCTAAACCTATTTAAACATTGCAGTTAAATTAAATTTGTTACCTTTTTAAAACTGCAATAGCATGCTTCTGCTTAAAACAAAAGCATGTTATCTGTATAATATTTCTTTTGGCCAGAGTTTGGCGCAGGTAGCGTTGGAAGGCATTGATATTTTGAGTGCGTGGAGGATAATGGGTTAAAGAGAAAATTCTCTTCTAAGAGTTCAGTGTGCATAAGCACCCCATGGTACGCTGCTGCCCTAGAAATAACCTGCGTGTGTGCAGTAGTGTCCTCTGGTGGAGAAGGCTTAGAAGGGTCTAAGTTTGGGTCATTATCAGAATAGGATCTGGATCGTAGAGATCCCAAGGATCAACCGTATCACCATGAGAATATTGTGAATGAATTGGTGAAGGGAAAGGTGGTGGGCTAGTGGGTGGTGACGAAAAAAAAGTTGTGGTGAATGAGGAGAAGTATGGATAGGTAATGGCTTCTCCTGTTTATAAACGTTTTGCTGGTGGTGGAGCAGTGTCTAAATGTTATTGAAAGGCCAACTTTCTCTTGGTCTGAAGAGGAGGTGCAGTAATTATTCTGCCAGTGTCTTTATGGATGTGAATCCTTGATTGTCTTTCATCCATAATCTCAAGGATAGGTTGGATCTCAGTGTCCTCAGAAACATGATCAGAAGGTCTATAAGACTGTTCATCTAGGGATTTTGAGCTCTGTTTAAGATGGCTCAAAAGTCCTTCCTCTTCTGAATAAGACTTTTTCGGCTCCGAAGATGGTAGGTTTTTTGGGCCAGAAAATACAGCCAGTTGTTTCGGCTCCGAAGCAGGGCGTCGAGGTTTCGACTCAGAGGAGTGAGGACGCTTGCTCGAGTCAGAAGTTGAACTCTTGATGGACTTACTCGACTCAGATACCGACGGAGTGGCCTTTTTCAAAGCCAAACCCGAAGATTAGTCGACAAGAGTCTTTTTTCGGGTCAAACTGTGGCTCTCTGGCAGTGGTGTACCCAAGGTCTTCAAGGACTTTTTATAAGTGGGCGTAGGGGCAGACGTACTCACGTGCTGACCAGTAGTGATAGGCCTATCTTCTTCTGATTCTTCTTTGGAGTCGGTGTATGATGGAAACCGCCGTCTGCGCCTGTTCTTCCTCCATGGTGTCGGGATGTTCCATACTCTTCAACACCATTTCCAATCTTCTGGCTCTCCGATCACGCAGGGTCTTCTTGGATTGAAACGATCAACAGGCCTCGCAATTCTCTTCTTTGTGATGGGAGAAAAACACAGATTACATACAAGGTGTTGATCTGTGTAGGGAAATTGCGTGTGGCATCGGGGACAAAATCGAAATGGAGTCCGATCCATCAGGCTTCAACGCGATAGGCCCGAACAGGCCAGAGTCGGGCGCACACGCCCCAAAGGGCGAAATTTATTTGACTGTACTATCGGTTCGAGGCTAGGTGGAAACGCGATTGAAACAACACCGACGATTAAGGGAGTTTTCTAAAGTTTCCAATTCAAAATCTCAGAGCAAGAGGAAACACGTCTGAACCTGACAGTGGAAAGAAAACAATCTAACAACAGAGTCGATGCCCATGCGCAGTATGACCGAGAGGAGTCATCATTCGATCCTGTGACTCCGAAAACACTTCTTCAAAGAACAACAACTTGTAACACTCCAAGCCCAAAACTAGATGGCAGAATAATACATAGCATGTGTATCTGCAGCTACACATGCCATTGTGTATGTGTGTAGGAACCCCAGGCACCATTGTTGTGTATTGGAGGGGGGGGGGAGGAGGAGGAACAGGACACAGCAGCCATAGAAGGGGGTACTGAACGGGAAATAGGCGAGCACAGAGTGGGGCGAAGGAGGCTGCTGACAGGACATAGACAGAGAAGGGAAGATTAAGGAAAAAGAGCCCCACCTTCCGGAGGAATAAGGAGACAGTGCTGAGAGAGTATGAAGTACTTAGCCAGCAGCATCCATTCATCTCTGCACCATGCCAGTATCTTCTGCAGCACCACTTCTGAACGCAGTCCTTGAACCAGAACGACATTGGGGATAACTGTGGTCTCTCTCACTTTAGGTGAAGAATCAGGTGCCACTCTAAGGTACCAAAGCAGCTATTAGCATAAAGGTATTGCAGAGCTACAAACAACCAAAGTCCATTTCCTGCAACATCACTCCATTCACGCATCCCCATCAAACAAAACAAATTCAAATAAAAATATCAAATGTAGAGATCTTCAGCATGACTGCCTCCAAACATCTGCAAGTTCTCATCCCTATCTTGGTATTTCTGCCTTCCTTAGTCGTGCCCCAGCCATCATCGCAACAAAGCAGGGAGTAATTTCTCCGTTCAGGCTTTTGGGGCTGTTCATCTACATGCAGGTAAGCTGTCATGTGCTTCGCTACTCCCTGCCCCTTTCCATTCCTCCCAAAGTCAAACACCCCTTCAGATGTGAACACTCCTGCTAACCTCAATCACATGAACACCAATGACAGAAAAAGGCACTTCCCTTCCGTAACAATATTTCTGGTGGATACATGGTCTCTGCAGATTCTTGACCTTGTGAATACCATCCATGCACCAGAGTGGTCTGCAAAATGTTTGCCATCAATAGCTCTCTAATACAATACAATATGGATTTGTAAAGCACACGGCTGCCTCTAAAGAGTTTGTTCAGGCGCTAGCAGCTTTAAGGTGCACTAAAAGAAAGAATTGCAGCTGATGCAGAAAGCCGAACTGTCAAATATGTCTTCAGAAGTTTTCGAAAGAGTGACTCAGGGTACGAAGAGTTGAAGGCAAAGAATTTAATAGTTTGGTGGTAAGATACGAAAATGAACGACCACCTCTTCTTGCCTTGCTGACCCTTGAAACCTGAAGATTTTGTCCATTGGAGCGAAGTGCTCCTTCCTGATGGTAGGGAAACACTCTTTTCTGGTCACATGCTCAGTAAGCAATGTTATGACTTTGAATTTAATACGGCAAGCAATGGGCAACCAATGAAGACTGCACAAAGAAGCTGTGACAGAGGCACGGGCTGGAATCTTCAGAATCAGCCAAGCACCCGCGTTCTGAATAATCTGGAGGCAGTGAAGCAAATAAAATGGTAGACCTAAATACAGGCTATTTGCATAATCTAGTTTTGATGTGACCAGAGCGTGAATGACAGATTTGTGGTTTTCCTCCAGGACCAAGTGGATCATCTTCTAGACCAATTTCAACGTCAGAAAACAGCTGAAAGACACAGCTGTAACCTGGGGTTCAAAGGATAGATTAGCATCAAATTTGACCAAGGTTCCTCACCACCGATGCTGTGAAAGTAGGTGGAAGGCTAGCTCAGAGGGTCACTAGTTGCAGGTGTCTGGGTGGCAGTCAATGCCGAAAAAAAGAGTCTCTGTTTTATCAGAGTTTAATTTGAGGCAGCTTGCGCTCATCCATTCTCAGACAGCCCACCAAGAACCCTTAAACCCAGCCTATCCACTCACCTCCTTTTCCTGAAATGTGATCAACTGCGTGTCATCTTTATAAGAGATTAACTCCGTTCCCCATGCCTCCACTAGCTTCGCCAAAGGGGCCAAGTAAATATTAAGAAGCGTTGGGCTCAAGGCAGAGCCCTTAGGTACCGCGCAATCAAGAGGTTTAGCTGTGGGAGAACCCCTTTGTGAACAGTCCTCCAGATACGAGGATACCCACATCCCATATTCTATCTAAGAGAATGGAGTGGGAGACTATTGAAGGGCGCTGACAAATCAAGGACAGCCATTGCTACAGAGCCCTGATCGAGATTGACATTAATGAATTCAGCAACCTCCAGAAAAGCAAAGTTTGTGCTGTAACCCGCATGGAAGCCAGACTGAGTGTCATATAGAAGGTTATTTTCCCAAATAAAAAATCTGGAGATTTGATAGCTGACCCACTTCTCCAACATTTTGACGACAGTCGATAGCAAGGAGATAGGCCAGAAATGACTATGCACTTTGGGGTCCACATTAGCTTTCTTCAGCAGTGGTAGAAGCATAGCCTGCTTCCAACTCAGTGCCACTATGGCTGCCTCGAGCACCGCATTCATCTGCTTATTAAAAATGGGGTTAATTATTGGAGCTGCCAGCTTGAGACTATCTGGGGGCAACGGGTCTACTGGGAGCGCAGATTTACAGCTGACCCGTAGGCTGGAAGAATACTTAAGCATGAGGGGATCTATATTGGATAAGTGATACGAAATGGGACATACTGTCCGCAGTGGGGACTGGAGACGCTTGCGGGGAAAACTTGTCATAAGTTATTGGATTTACTATATAAATAGTCTGAAAGTTCCTTGCACATTGTAGCTGACAAATCAAAATGTTTTGTGAAGCACTTGGTGACAGAAAAGAGTTCACCACTTTAAAAAGTTCACATGGTTTCTTGGTGGCGACGAGAATAGGGGATAAAAGTTTTACATGCCTTGTACACTGCACTATGCAAATTAACCACTTTTTTGTAAGTTGCTTTTGCGTCAGCCTCATAAGCTTTCCTCCAACTACATTCAAGGATTTTAGAGCGTGATCTCTCTCCTTTTTTTTTTTTTTTTAAACTGGCCAGTAAACCAGGGAGCAGACAAAGTTAATCTCTGTTGGGTTACTGCTTTTAGAGGAGCAATACAACCAAAGGCGCAGTACATCCAGTTAACAACAAAGGCCTATCAGGGCATATTGCCCATGCAAGTTCAAGCGGCTTTGCCTGTAGTGCCTTCAAGAACACAGAATTAAGAGATTTGTTTCCACAACCTGGAGGTTTCTGCAGAGGGAGCGTTTTCCTAGGGCAGACCATTTTAAAAGGCACTAAGAAGTGATCCAACCATGTTAACTTAAGGATCAGGACCATCTGAATATTCAAGGAGCGCGAGAAAAGAAAGTCAAGTGTGTGACTGACTTTATGGGTCAGTCCTATCACATGTTGCTTGAGGTTAAATCCCTCTAAAGTGACAAGGAAATGCTTGGCCCAGGAGCAATTGAAATCATCGATGTGAAGGTTTTAGTCGCCGAGCACCAGAAAATTTGAGCAGAGGATGGAAAGTTGACCTATCAAGTCTGTTAGTCTGAATAAAGAGTCGGCGATTCCAACCTCTAGAGCCCGACCTAACAAAAATGCCACCTCTGTGGTGCAATCACGTATGTGTCAAGTACACCCCCCTTACCCACAAATTGCACAAGTCCTAAAGATTCAAAAGTAAAAAGTTTTTAGCTGCTACCAAATTCTAGAACCCAGATTACAAATTCATACGGTCACTAAAAGATTCTAAAATGCACAATTTCTAGGCAATTTAAAAACAGCAGTTTAGGCATCTCGCACTTTTTATCTGAATAAGGAGCCCAAGATTCCAACCACTAGAGCACGAGCTGACAAAAATGGCACCTCTGTGGTGGAATCACATATAAGTCAAGTAATGCTCACCCAAAGTTGTACAAGCCTCAAAGGTTAAAAAAAAAAAAGTTTTTAGGTGCTCCCAAATTCCAAAACACAAATTACAAATTCATAGTCATTAAAAGATTCTAAAATGCACAGTTTGTAGGCAATTTAAAAACAGCAATTTACATGCAGAAAAGAGCTGCTAACTAACATCAGTAGATGGAGGAGAAGCTCCTCCATTAGAGAAGGGGGAACGTCGCTCCACTAATATAAATGCCCCGACCTGAAAAATAAAAAGGTAATAAATTTAATTTATCACCATTTTATTTTTCACTAACCCGAGTCAAGTCACGGGGTAAGGTGGGGCCACTGCTGCTGAGTGGCAGCAGCAGGGAGGTGTGGTGGACTGGGCACTTAAGTTTAAAGTGCACATTTCACCTTGGCCGGATGTCTTGTGACAGCCAGCCAGGCGTGCGCGCTCTAAACCGCTTCAGTGAAGCTGTCTTAGAAAGCTGGCTGGGGGGCAAGCATAGGCCTCCCAGTGTCCTTAGGAGCACTGAGAGAGCCTGCTGCATCCAAACCAGGCACTTCTCGGATGCTGGTTAACATAAGAGCAGCACCAGTATTAGTCAGGGGAGATGGCTGGGACCCGCGCTGGACAAAAGAAAAACAGTCCGACCCGGAGCTACAACGTGCAAGCAAGGTAAGTGAATATTTTATTTTACTTTTTAAATGTATTTAATGTGCACTAAATCGCCGACATGCATTACATTACTGTTTCAATGTTAAACATTTTAACTTTAGAACAATGATGTAATGAATGCATGCCAGCAATTTAGTTAATGTAATTGCATGCATGCACCCACCCATTTGTGGTTGCAGTTGCCATTGAGTAGATGGTGTTATGCGGCTCTAGTTGTGGCCCAGCCCACCAGGTGTGACTACATAAGAGAGCAGTAGGTGCCAGCAGGTATGCTGGCAATAGTTCCCAGTACTTTGTTAGTGCTACATTGAGGCCTGCGGAGAGGAACCCCAAAGAGTATCAGTGACGGCAAAAATAACAGTACATAACGTGTGCATACCTGGAACCGTTTTAATCCTGGCCCCGACTTAAGAGGAGTACCGTTTTCTGCTGATGGATATTGATAGCTACCTGCCTTAGATAGATAGGTAGATTTCCAGTTTCCAAATTTAAGGTAATTAGCTAGCCTTCGGCTTAAAAGCAGCTAATCGATGCACCAGTCATGAATTGTGAGAAAGAAGTTAAAATGGGCCAAGTGTCCCTGAGTTCAAGTTGTGTTAGAGCAGACTCAACATTTCGAACCTATTAGTTAGATGCAGATGGATCCCTTTGTTTTATGCACCTCCAAATACGCTGCTTCATTTTCATGTGGGGGATGCTGCACACTAAGTATTCTTTTAAGAAGCCAAATTAAGGGAGGCAGAATGGTGACGGAGTAGGTATCAGCTTCCCCCGTCCCTCCATCTGATGCCTTGAGAAAAGGCCTGCGACCCATGTGGAACTGCGGGGTTTCTGGATACACACTTCTCCTGTCGACTGAATGACGGCCTGGTTTTGTGTCGTTCCACAGGGAAAGAAAGATGCAGTCAAATTAAAGAGGCGTCATGAGAAGGCCACAAATGGAGAACAGCAGTTGGAAAAAGATGGACAGAGAAGAGGCTGGCTCTGTGGCTCACCTAGCGTGTGGTACACATACGTTTTGGGCCTCTGTGGAGGGGTGCCCCTCCTTGAACAGCAGAACTACAGAGCCCCATTGATAAAGATAAGACAGTGGAGCAGAATGGTCTTTTTTTGCTGCCACTCAGAGGTGGGGAGGCATGAGGGAGAAGTCTTGGTGACCAATTCACTGCATCTCTACTGGATGACCTCAACAGTGGTTGGAGCACCGCATAGTTTTGGGGAGCACCAAAATGTACACCCAGCAATGGGGACACAGGGCCTAAGAGGAACCAAGGCGAAGGGCCCTCATAGGGGAAAACTGAAGAGGGCTGAGGATTATCTAGTGACGTTCTCATCATCACTGGATAAACCAAGGTCTTTAATCAACACCTGTGTCATCTGAGTGCTCGGCATTATATAGTGCCCTAGTCTGTCAGCATTGTACCCTTAAGTGTCTTTGGTACAAACTAGGCACAGGCATCGCAGTCCTTGTAGCCTTTTAGCAGACAAAGGTTGCAGACCTGGGGGGTGGGGTCACTTTTCAAAAACTTGTGATGGCAGTTGGGGCAGAACTTAAAAGGACTTTTTCCATGACCCTCTTCTGCCTCTCCTCTTCATTCTGCGGCCATGTGGATGGTATCAGCAGTGTCGCATGTCGGGATTATAAACAATCTGTCATGTCTTTCGAGGTTTTCCTGTAAATCTCGGATTACTCATCTCTGCTCAAAAATTCTTCAGAGCTCCTCCATCATGCTTTCAGGCACAACAGCAGGAAAAAGAATCTGAAGATGGCTACTACACATAGGAAGTTCCAGGGCATCATCTGTCGTCACAAAGGGGACGCACTTGCCCCACCACAAACAATGGTCGACAATACCCACACAAAAAAAAAAAAGAACAAGCGTCTGCAATGCAATGAGTCTCTTGTTTGCTCGAGTTAGAGCCATTTGCGATGTAAATTCCTAACTGGACGTTTCTTGCCACACATTGAAAATGAAAAGTAAAACAGCTGACATAAGCAAGTCAATTCAAAGCACCACAGGCGCCGTGAGCGCAAAGCAGAGACGAGACACAAAATGAAAAAGAAGGGGGTCGGTCCCCAAGGTTGTAACAAAACCGTCCCAAGGCGGGAAAAACAAAGCATTTACCAATCTCAAAGGAATTTTTAAAGGAAAGCCCACAAACGAGTGAAAGTGATGGATGTGAGGTGGACGTGGTTAAAAACGCTCAAAGATACCAGCACGTCAGAAAAGCAGCACATCAGAAAAGCAGTACTTGTGCGCTGCTATGCTCAACCTAAAAAAGAAAAACAGTTTATGAACCCAACCATTAGATGGCGGAATAATGCACAGCATGCAAATCCAGAAGAGAGTTCATGCTGCAAAACTTTATTTGTGGACACCTGTTTCACCAAACCTTCAGGTGCAGGAAAATCAGGATAAGGTGGGTCTATGTCATCTGGCCACAAGTCAACTGACAGACTAGAGCACAGCTTTGAAAGCGTCTGTGAAGAGCTGCCAGAGTAGCAATAGCAGCTCAGAAGAGGAAGGACCGGATTGTAGATCATTAAATATTTACCTTCATTTCAACAGCAAGCAATTGCAAATCTAGCATTGCTGCCTTTCGCACAACTACCGTGAAAGAGGCACTTTCTTCTGTTGGCAGCCCTTTTAGTGAATCCAGCTCAGTTTCTGGAGATCTAGTTTAGTGCATTTTGAAAATCTAGATATAGTCCATCATCAGTATGATGCAGAGAAAGTAGGCTTTCTGCCTCCTTACCAGGGTTGTGTCAAACATTTTGCTTACCCTGAACTGCATCGGGGTCAGATCCAAAGAAGCCCTTAGCTTCTGATAAGCAAGGCAGTGACCTAGGTTTAGAGTCTGCTTGCAGACTAGCTGCATGATTTTTTAAATCTTGTAGCACGACACAGGCCTGTAGATGGCAAACATCATCTCTGGGTCAGACTGCTGTTTGAGTTGGGTCCGGGCTTTGTGCAGTGGAGGTCATATCAGTGCCAGCATGAAACTAACAGATATGCACCCCAAGGACAGGGTGAAAGTGTGAACCAGTGTTGTTACATTATGTGTATTTGTGAAAGCGCACAGACTCTTGAGTGTATCATGGCACTGGGTAAATGTGTGACTTGCTCTGTGTAAGATAGGTTGGTTAATTGAAAACCCAGGTCTTTGGCTTCTTGCAGGATAAGAGGAAGCTCTGATGTGGAGTGGGAGGCGCTCCACACTTCAAACGCAAGGTAAAAGAATGTGTCTTAATATGGTTCTGTGTACACAAGAGATATATGCGAGTAGGAGTGCTCTGGAGGTGTCTAGGTGGGGGGCACAAGGAGGTGCAACTGCTCAGGCAGATGGGGCCTAAGTTGTGTAGTGCCTTGATTGTCTGTGCATGTGTAAGGAGTCTGATATGAGTTTGGGAAGGAGGATGTTGATTTTTCTGCGGATGACTTGTCAGAGATAAGGTATGCGTTGAAGAGGGTGTGGCTGAGTGATTAACCTTGAGGAACTCTGCAGATGAATTTGCAGGCTTCACAGTAGTAAAGTGGCAGGCTGACAAGCTTGTGTTCTATCCGCTAAGGATCAAATCCAGCATAGAGTAGGTCCTTGGATACCAATTTTGTGCACGTCCCTTTGAGGAAGATGGGGTGTCAGACATTGCAAATGCTGCAGAGTTGTCGAGGAGGAGGGCCGCCACACCTCGTCTCAAAAATCATGCAAATGCAGTCCCTGTTACTGAGTGCTGTTTCTGTATTGTGGACCTGAATCTTGAGTGTGTGGTGTCGAATATAAGGTTGCTTCTGTGGGGTGGGGGAGTCAGTGAAGCTTTTGCAGATTAGTTTGTCTAAGAACTTGGCCAAGTATGGTAAGAGGGACATTGGTTTGTAGTTGGAAAGCGCAGCCGAGTCAGCTAATGGTTTTGTGAGCAGAGGTGTGACAGTGGCATGTTTCCAGGTGTCCCGGAAAGTGACTGAGTTGATGGAGGCGTTGAGAATCTGTGATCGTGCTTCACTGATTAGAGTCCTTTGGTGAAACGGTGGTTGGAGCAAGGGTCAGACAGGATCCTCTCCTCCAAGTAAGTGGTCTCCACTGTAGCAGTGATTTTGACAGTGGTGGTGATGGGCCACAAGGTCAGAGTTAATTTGTCAGCTATGATGGGAAGTTGAGTTGCAACAGTGATGGGGTTCAGTTTAAGTTGCTATACATGGAGGTGATCGAGAGCTGTTGTAAAGGTCTTGCAAGGGCGTTGAGGAGCGTGCATTGCATGGGTGGTGGTTGGTCTGTGTGAACGTATGGCTGGTTTGAGTGAGTGGAGTGCTGTTGATGTGGTAGAGTGCAGGAGAACTTGCAGGAGGTGTACGTAATGAACACTTCTGTGCAGTGTGGTAGGAGCACTGCGAGTGGGGACCAGGTTTGAGAGGAGAACAGCAGAGTAGCGGTGTGTAACAAGAGGACCAGAGTTACTGGCACTGGGCAGTGTGCAGAACGAGGATTGATATCCTGCTTTTAAAGACCGTTGTGGCTGGAAACCAGTGGTCACTTCCTGCACAGAAAGATGATGGGAAATTCAGTGGTCCGTTCCTGCGCAGATGGATAATAATAAATTAAGCCCTCTTGCTTGGCTTCTTTTGAAGAACATGTCCAGGTATGGGCCCCCGACATGGTAAATTGGCATTGTGTGAGGGATCCACATCAGAAATCCAACTGAATCCCTTAGCATTTCTCTTGAGGCATGAAAGCATGAAGAGCTGCAGCATGCCCTCCTTGAAGGACACTACTTACTGTAGGGTTGACGAGAGCCTGTGGATTTTGGGCCAGGCTGGAACCAGACGTGGTAACAGATTTTAATCAGAAGACTCTTGCTAGGTATGATTTTGATTGCCACTCATGCATCTTCTCACTTGATTTCCAGCGGGAGTGGGGGCTGGAGATTAGTCCTGCTTACATTTTATGCACTTAGGGCGTGCCTTCCTCTTACCAGAAGACAGAGAAGGAATGGAACGTAAAAAAAAAAAAAAAACAGCTTCATGAGCAAGACTGCTAGCAGCACCACAATTTGGAGTGGGATCCATGTTTCTACTGTAAACTCTTTTTATGTTTGGCAACACAAACTGCCATGCCCAGATTGCCCTCTGGTGCAAGAGGGCATATTTATCACACAACTTTGAGTTGTGACAGGAACTCAAGCATATTGTGTGGACACTGTGTGGGTCCGTGACAGACATCTACTTCTTGCACTCTGAGCACTACTTGAATCCTGTCATTTTTGGGGGAAGACCCTGGCAAACTGAGGTGAAGCCTTTAATCATCAGAAATCCGAAAACGAAGATCTAAGACCCAATCATCGGAGAAAAAGCGGTGAAATGTTGTCAGTGATGAACTGAGTATGTGCCGGACGTCTATTAATGAGGCACAATAAATCAGAAACTGATGCTTGTCCATAAGTCTAGTTACTTTGATGATGTTACATCCAGTGGGCAGAGTCGTGGCTGAAGCGCTACTGCTGTGGAAAAGTTTAAACATGCTTGGAGTATATTCACAAAATGAGGAATCTGCACAATAATGTAGCCATCAGAACTGGTCCACCTCTCAGTCCCGTTGTAAACAAAACACATCTCACACCAAATTTAGGTGTAGAGCACAGGAATCTTGCCACTCTCCTATGATACTCATCTGAATGCTTCTCAGGTGGTCTCATTCTTCCTTCACTAACTTCACAAGCTGACAGAGCCCTGACATTTCACAATTCCTGGATAACTAGTCCAATCTCATTTTTCATGCACCCATCTCCAACACGGACAACACCTAGCTTAGTGGTTTCACCTTCCCTGACTCATGAAAAAACTAGATTTGATTTCTGCCAGGTCCCACCAATTGGGAACACAAGAATCTCCAGCCGGGTTTCTGCATCATTAGGCTAGATATGAATCCTGTGCCAACAGTGCCATATGGCTGAAGCTATATCACCCCAACAAGTCATGAGCAGGCCCAAACCTGTGTGGAATTATTTGTATTCCTGCCTGGAAGAAATCAAGCTTGGGAACTTCGGCAGGTCTGTTCCTACTTGAACAGGATCAAAACTGGTATGGATATAATTGATCTTGGTACAGAGAGGCATATGGTGGGAATAACTATGGACTGGAATGCTGCCTAGAGCGATCACCAATGGCAGAGATTAATTTAACCATTCCTTCCATCACCATGTTTATTGCAGTGATCTCCTTCAAAGAGCATTGAAAAACAAAAGAAGGAGATGCTTTGCTGGCAAAGCAGCCTCAGACACAACCCTTTCCTCAAGTCCACATATTCTAGTCTAGTTGTACTAACCACTACTCACCCCTCTAAATGTCAGTTTCAATCAAGCTGACTGCTGCATCACTAGACCGTGCAAAATTCAGACAGATTTTCTTTAGGAACTACACAGGCTGATGAAATATTACATTTAAATCACTAAGTCAGTGACATGGCCAATTGCACAAACAAGCAGAATACTTGGCCGGCAATCTAGAATTTTCTGGCCACATTTATGCATAAACCTGATAGCACTGGAGAAAATAAACCCCAAACCAAATATGATTTTTTCTTCTTTAGCCCATTCCAAGTGGAATCATCGCCTACCAGGACTGCCCTTGGTCACTTTTTTTATAAGCCCATTTACCATTCACCTTCCCCTTCTGCCAACAGCTCCAAACTTTTATGAACTGTTCATCCTGAATTATGGATGTCCCAGCATATCTAGGTAATGTTATGCCTCTAGATAACCAATACTATGTGAAATAATCCCAGTTACTGTCAGTAGTATGCCTTGACGTGCGAGTCTTACATGATGGTTCTCTAATACTAAGCCCCTAATTCCCTGTTTTAACATTTTCTGTTCTGCCGCCCAAAGTTTTACACCATATAAATTGTCCATATAAAAAAAAAAAAAAGAATGTACAACTTCATTTATGTTCATGTGCTAGATGTACTTCAGCTGGCCAAACCACATTGATGTCACCAGTTATATGGTGCATATTTTGTGAACTAGCACTTTGATAACAGACCCAGACCTGGACCTAGAAACTTGTCACTAACAACCAGTGATAGCCAAATTCAATGTTGATAAATTCCAGCAAATAAAACCTGTTTTCTTCCAAGACGTAATTAATGAGTAAGCAGGTCAGTTTCAGGTTTCTTTTTGTGACCCATGGGCCTGCTTGCCTTCAGAATAAGTGCACTCTGTTACATTTATTCTTTTTACAGACGTATGCTCAAACTGTGGCTGCAGTCCATTTGAAGCTGTAAAAGACGGTATCCAAAGTGCATAAAAGATAGTGGGAAGCAGTGGAGAAAAATCACCCATTTCGTAGTTTTAGACCAATGAAGAGGAAAGAAAAAACAAGAGTTTACCAGTTTTATTTAGGTGAACAAACTTAATAGAAGGTCCACAAACTCGTAATGCTATTTCAAATATAAAATAATTTAAGAAATTATAGTGGTAAAAATTAGCAGCACCATGTCTCTATTGTAATCTAATAAAACAAGATCGTGATGCTTCTAAACTAATAAAAGTAAAATAAATAAAAAAAACACAAGTCCAAGAGTTAATGTGTTTCAATCCCAATGTTTTGAATGCCCTGGTTAACTTCTGGATGCTGGACAACACGAATATGACATTAGCAGGAACAGACTGGTGGCAGATTAAACAATTAATTTTTAGATCCAACTAGCACATTACTCCAGCTATGCTTACATCAAGCTATGTATACAGAAGTGTATGACTGAGGTAACAATGAACTGTTGATTTCCACCAAGTTTTCATGCTTCATCCACACTAACAATTTAACGTAATCTAACTTAATCCGTAATGCCTACCTAGGACACTGATTAGTACCTACCCTCGTGACATCTCTAATGTGAAAAGACAGTGATTTCCATGAGTGAATTGACGGCAGTGATAGGAAAGGCTTTCCGGGTATTTGGACATTAAAATATGTTGCACTAAAAAAACAGAAACTGTTCACCCACTGACAGATCAAAATCCAGATTTTACTTGCATTTTTTAGAAGAAGAAAAAAAAAAAAAAAAAGAAGTCGAGGGTAAAGAAAAAGAGAAGCTCGGGAGCCCTCCGCTATCACTTGAAATTAATGTATATTATACTAAAGTGTTTAAACACTTTCACAGTAACGGAGGGAGGGAAAAAAAGAGAAAAAATATACACTTGATATACATAATGGGTGATTCGTCAAGACTATTGAACCATAAGTTCTGATGAAGCATACAGTATGCTCTTCGATCTCAGGCATAAATATGTATTACTTTGGATGGATCTATTAGGTGAAGGGAGAACAATAAGCCCTCCTAAAAGAGGGAACACATTCAGGCATGGGCCTCTTCATGAAAACGAAATATTAGAAGTGTTAAAGATTAAGAGGTCTATTGTGGCCAAAATGAAAATTATGTGGCTCATGGTCAGGCAGATTCCTCAAGTAAGCAAGAAACAAGGATTCGCAAATTAAACTCTACAGTGCATAAAACATTTTTATAATTTCTGTCCCAACATACTAAGGGAGGTTCTGCAGCCAAAAAATATGCAGTATTAATTTTAACATTAAAAGAAAACCACCATCACAAGGGTGACCTTTTTTGCATTTATTTAAATGCAGATGTTGGGTGGTGAGACTTCGTTAAGAGATCAAGAAAGCTATGTATGTGCATATCCTTTCGAATACAAAATTCAGAATTTCACACAAAATATTTGCAAGTAAACCGTTTGTGAGGGGAATGGCAGAAGAGTTAATCTCAACAAAGGCCTGTTTTTTTCTTTAAATCCAGATATCTTTCTTGGTAATCGTGCCACAGTTTACTTAAAGGGAATCCCACTGAAACATGATGGCTAAGCGGTCATTAAAGGACAACTGTAGTATCAAATGGAAAAAACTACTATGAATGTTGAACATCCCAACTTCTGTGTTTGCCGGAATATTAGAACATAGCTGAGAAAAACTAAATGCAGATGGTGTGGTCTTAAAATCGACAGTAGCTCCATTCTTCTAGTTTGTTTTACTATGAAAATACATCCCATCATCTGTTCAATAATTTAAATAAAACGTTAGATTCAGCTGCCAAGCAAATACGAATTAATAAATTCATGTATAACACTAAAATAGCGCAAAGATTTGCAATGGAGAACGAATAAAATGTTTAGCTCAATTGTGACATTTACACAATAAAAGGTGTTCAAATTTGTACACATTTTTACAAATAATGTACCCTAGGTCTATAAAATTCACAGTTATAATACACAAATAAACCTGATGAGTATGTTTTATCACCCCACCTCATTCCATGTCACCAGAGTAAAATATTCCCTACATTAAAACAGTTTTGAGACGACCGCAACAAATCCAAATGTATGTCACCAAGAGAGTGGTTTTATTGCCACTGCCTAGCAAACACAAATAGTTTTCCTGTGCTGCTGTATCAACGGGTTCTCCAATTTCTTCTGCCCCCTTAGGCTGCGCCTCATTATAAGCTTGCCCGAGGTTCTTCGTTTTGGTGTGACTGATAGGTTTCTGGATTGTTCAGTGCTTGTTCTGCTGGGACTGCGTTTAGGCTTCTTAACGAGAGGTGCAGAGTTGGACTCTTCCAACGTCCTTTTGAAGCTGCGTGTTGGTGTCCGCTCCACTTCAGCTGTAGAATTCTTTAGGCTTTTTGGGTCAGCAGTAGCGTTTATGGTACCAGAAGGCGAGATGCCAACTGACAATCCACAGCTAATAGGGCTATACGTTCGTGTAGCTTTGCTGTTATCAAACAAGTCTGACTCAAGTGAGAAGGTGGAAGGCATGGTACCACTTTTGCTCATCTCCCCAAAGCAACGTACGTTTCTTTCAGAGTAAGCATTTCTACGGACAAGAGAAGGAACTGGTTCAGAGCAAGAAAATCTTTGCCAGGGATCCTCATCAAGAATCTAAAAAGAAAGAGAAAACGATTATACAAATACAGCTTTACAAATAACAAAAACGTTTAAAACATGGACTGGTCTTCTGCACACAAATAAGTCCAACTAAAATGTGAGAAAAATATAATTAAGTTAAAACCCTAGAAGTTCAGTATCTTCTTCATGCAGATAGGTTTGGAATTGAAGCGCACACAATTGCACCAAACTGCATGCACTGGAAAGTTATTAGCAAAGACTTCCATCAAACAGAAACAAGGCCCGAGGCAAGGGGAATTACTTGGTTAGAGAGCCCAGGCTTGACAAGGCAATAGAGCTGGGAATGACAGATGAGCCAGTTCCATCTGTACAGACTTCTGAACACACCAGGCTGTGGGAAGGCCTAACAAGTTAGTTAAAGTGCTGCATTCAAATTTTGAATCAAAGGAATATTCTTTGATAGTGTTATTACAATATGACAATGTATCCTGCACGATATGATCAAGCCCTACCATTTTGAATGTTTTGCTTCCTGAGTAAGCAAGGTCAAGGTTCGAACAAATCCTCTCCACGCCCAAACCCTCCTGGGAATGAAATACCTGGAACAACATTTACTAGAACACTGAATAGGGGGCTATCTTTTGACAGAATTTGTCTTCAAAATAATGATCTTAACTAACAACCTTTGTGCGAGCTTGAGGGTACAGAGGACGGGTGGAAGCTTTCTGCATAGTGGCTGTAGTACGTGAATTTTATGGTCCAAAGGACCCTTCACTAACAGAAATATCACTCAAACAGCCATCAAAAATTCAGGGATTACACACTGATTTTTTTTTCTTTTGTCTGCCACTGTTGCAGCTATCTTCCTTTAATCTACCTTCTGTTGTAGTACTGCGTATTTCTGTTTGAGTTGCAGCTGTCACGGATGTCAATCGATGAAAATCTAGACAACTGCATCCCATGAACTTACATGAGTGCCAATATAGCTGCTTCATTGGTACCCATACAGTCCATCTTTCCAAATTTACTATCTGGGAAGGTACAACAGTAATTTGCTAGGTGTATTCTTCAAAGAAATTGAGGCCATGATAACGCCAATCTGTGCTTGTCTAAGGTAGTGTGGCAGCAAAGGATTATTTTACCTACCCTGTAAGCATATGTTCATATTCACATGCTCTGCATTCTCCTGCCATCTAGTGTTGGGGCAGCATATGCACAAGTAGTATTTCTCTGAAGAAGCTTTTCGAGTCACGAGGCAAAATGACTCCTCCTCACGTTGATATTGCACATGGGCATCAACTCCACTGTTAGACAGTCAGGTGAGAATGCAGTATAAGTGTTTGTAACAGATGTCCATGCATATGTCTACAATAAAAATACTGCAATAGACTCAATTGGGATGAGGGCGGATGCATGTGAATTTACAGCACTACATCCCATGAACTGACGCTTACAGGTCAAGTAACTTAATCCGTTCAATGGCACATATAGCTGTAGATACACATGCTCTGCATAGACAGTAAAGCAGTGCTCTCCAGAAAACGGTGGCTAACCTGTAGGTGTTGGAGTGGTCTGAAAAAGGGTACATAACTGTGCTTGTTCTACACTTAGTTGCTGTTGTGCTAAGACATCCACATAGCAGTGTTTATTGAAAGTGTGGGGAGTGGACAATGTAGCTGCTTTGCAAAATCCAGCTATTGGTATATTGCCCAGGAAAGCCACAGATGCTCTCATCTTACGTGTACAATGTGCTCCAGGATGCGAAGGTAAAGTTTTTAGCTTTTGCAAAACAAGCCTGAATGCATTTGACTATCCATCTTGAGATGCCAGATTTAGTTATAGGCTGCTGTGTGTGTGGTGAAAAAGCAGTAAGTTGTTTGGTTTTTACGAAATAGATTGGCTTGGTCAATATACATTAATGCTCTTTTTACGTCAAATGTATGTAGGGCACTTTCCGCAAGTTTATCAGGTTGTGGAAAGAAGACTTGTAGTTCAACTGATTGATTTAGGTGGAAAGCTGAAACTACCTTTGGGAGAAATTTTGGTTAAGAACATAGGACTACCCTATCTTTGTGAAGTTGGAAGAAAGTTTCTTCCAAGATTAGTGCCTGAAGCTCACTAACATGTCTAAGTGAAGTGATTGCAACTAAAAAAAGGCTACTTTCCAGGATAAAAACTACAAGGGCCAGTTATGCATAGGTTCAAATGGTGGGGCCATAAGTCTGATGAGTACTATGTTTAGATTCCAAACTGGTGCAGGAGAAATCCTGCGTGGAATTACCCTTCCATAAATACCTTGATTACTGGTACTTTATTGATAAGTATTGGCAGTTTTGTAGCTAGGCAGCAACTGCGGCAAAGTGCAGCCTTACTGAAGTATACAATAGACCACAGGTGTGCAAAAGAATTAAGTAGCAAACAATACATTGAACAGTTGCACTGAAAGGGTCAATGTGTTTGTCACAGCAGTAGAACACATATTTTCCACTTAGCTGCATAACACGCTCTGGCTGTAGGTTTATGTGCCTCCTTGAAAATGGTCATACATTCTTTGTGGGAGGTGGAAATAACTAAGCTCTATGACCTCAGGAGCCAAATCGTAAAGCTGAGTTACTTTGTATTTGGGTGCCTGATTTCACCATGGTTCTGAGTGAGAAGCCCTGGGTTGAGGGAATGCTTCTTGTGTGGCATTACTGAGCTCAAGTAGAGTGGTGAACCATGGTTGTCGAGCATAAGTATGAGCTACTATAATGTGGGTGAGAGATGTTTACCGGAGCTTCCAAACCCCAAATGGAAGAAGAGGGAGAGGTGGAAAAGCAGAGGCAAATATCCCTGACAAGTTCATCCATAGAACATTGCCCTTCGATAGGGCTTGTGGGTGCCTGGCAGTGAAGTTTGGGCATTCTGCATTGTTTGCAGTGGCAAACAGCTTTGTGTGTGAAAACCCCATTTGTGGATGTATGAGAGGAGGAATCAGGGGGTGGAGTTCTCATTCATGGACTTGCTGCCACATCCTCCTGAGAAGGTCAGCAAGGCTGCTGTCCATGCCTGGGAGGTGTTCCCCTAATATGTTAAAATGTTGTGACGTATTGCCCAATGCCAAATTTTGAGACATGCGTGATAACTGTGGATTTGCCCGCCCCGTGTTTGTAGATAAAACAAGGCTGTTGTGTTGTCCATCCGGACAATTACACCTAATACAACTTTGCCTGTTAGAAAAGCTTTCAATGCCATACGAATGGCTTGAAGCTCCAAGTTGATGTGTAGGATACAACAAACAAGAGGTGGTAAATGCCATAAGCTCGCACATCCAATCGTGTATACAGTATTCTGGGACTAAGTCGTGTGTTGCTGGGTGCCAACCTGGTGCAACAACCAACTACCAAGGATGTTAGAAATGCTCACTAGAATAGTCAGTAATGATAATTGTCAATGTAGACCAGGGCACACCAAAAAGTAGTTCGGCATAGTTCATCCAAGTGGAAAACAACTGAAAGTCCAAAGCCACGTAGTTGGTGAGGATAAAGTTTATTCTTATCAAGAAGGAATAGGTCCAATACATGTTTTGTCACATTGACTTTATCAACGCTAATGTAGATTAGGTCATCAAAAAAGATGTCTAGTAGTACAGGACAATCTACATATTCACAATTGATGTGTAGATCGGTATTTAAGCCATCTTGGGGCAAATAGAGTCTGTAAAGACAAACCAATGAGGTCAATGATGATTTCGAAGTATATATCTTGGATAAATGGCCATGGTAAGCCTTATTGTGTAGTTAACCGTGCTCCAAAGCGTTGGTTCAGATCGTATCTTGATAAAGTCAATGTGACGAGAAACAGTTTTCCACTTGGATGAACTATGCTGGACTACTTTTTGGTGTGCCCTGGTCTACCTTGACAAGTTGATGTGTAGGCTTTGATGTTTGGAATCCTAGAGTCCCTGGATTGTGAGATTCTGCAAGTGAGCACCCCAATCTGTAAGGGATGCGTCCGGTGTGAAAATGATCTGGGGAACAAAGCAGAGAAATGACTGATCATTGGATAGGTTTTGTGTGGTTTCACCATTGCAGAGAGCGGTAAGTGAGGCTGCTTACCAACACTACCTCTTGGAACTGACCCTACCACTACGACCATCGAGTCGCCATACATTCTTGCAGTGGACTCGTATGTAGTGTGGCACGTGGTACTACTGCCATCAGATCTAGGAGTCACTGAACTGTTCTGACTTGTGCACTGATTGGGATTAATCTGTTTCATTAATGTTATGTTCTGAATTCTGACCAAATTTGGATAATCTAACCCCAGCTGTGTGTTGATAGCCCCTAGGTACGGCTGAATCCGTGAAGGGGGACAGTGAGACATCTATAAGTTGATTGTGAACCCCAACTAACTGAGAGGAAGAGTTGTCTGTGTGTTGGAAACGTACTGACTTTGATAAGCCAGTCGTTAGGTATGGGAAGACATGAATGGTCTGTCTGCAGAGATGTGCTGTGACTACTGCCAGGCATTTCGTGAACAATCAAGGTGCTGTAGTGACCCCGGAAAGAAGCACTTTGAACTAGTAATGTATACCCTGTATGATGAACCTGAGGTTTTAGTGGTGAGTTGGATGGATTGGAATGTGACAATAGGCATCCTTTAAGTCTAGTGCAGACAAAGTTGCTCTGTTGTAACAGAGGGATCACATCTTTGAGGATTACCATATGAAAAAGTTGTTGAAGAAAGTAATGATTTAGCAGTCAGATCTAGGATAGGTAGAAGTGATCAATCTTTTTTGGGAATGAGGGAGTATAGACATCAGTGGCGGCTTGTGGGTGAGAAAAGGGGTGAGGTGGCGCGTGGCAGGGGAGGAGGCAGAAATAAAAAAATTACCTTAGTTCCATGCCGCACTGCTCCGCTCCTCCGTCCTCAAATGGACTGCAGCAGGCACAGGCTCACAGCCTGCCCTGCAGCCAATCCTGGGAGATCCCAGGCAGACTAGGAGCCTCTGCATGCTTTTCCAGCCCGGCAACAGTGCGGGCTGCGGAGAGCACACTGCGCACATCGGCCCAAGAGGGCGGGCCAAACATGTGCTCTGAGGAGAATGCACAGTGCACTCCACTCAGTGCTCGTTACAGTCTGTGGTCCTCCCCTTTTAATATAAAACGATAAACAGTTTATCGTTTCCGATTAAAGGGTATGCAGCTGCTGCTTCTGGCAGGAGTATTGGGGTGGTGGTGGTGGGGGAATGGAGCTGCCCCAGATAGACTGTATACTTCTATGCCCGGTCACAGGTTCTATAGCTCCTTTTTGAAAGAGCCTGCACTTCCTCTTTCAGGAAAGTTAAATGTTCTATGGAAAGTTTGAGTTTGCGTGGTGGGATGTTTGGAAGTGTTTTGATGAGCTGCAGACAATAACCATGTTGGATAATATACAGCTGTTATGTTTTTCCAAGTGGTAACAATTGTTGTAGACATCCCCCAACAGGCGTTAGATGGTCGGGGGGAATGGGAAGAGTCATTGCTGAGAGGTGGAGGGAGTGGCAACTGTTTACTCTATATGTGCCTCTGTGTAAAAAAAAAAAAAAAATACACACCCTTGAAGGGGAGGCTGCTGTATAAAAGAAGTGGAGACATCTGATGATTTTGCTTTGGTTCCGGTTTGTACATGGAGTGTGAAAGGAGCTGCGAAGAGTGGGAGTTTGAAATGCCCCCATAGACTTGGCAACTTCATTATCTTTTTTTAAATTTTTTCTAGAGTCTGGTCCACTTGTGGGCCAAATAAAAGTTTCTGGTCAAATCGAACATTTAGAAGTGTTTGTTGCACTTCTGCCTTAAAGCCAGATATATGTAACTAGCCAAGTCTACGTAATAAAATGCTTGTATTAACACTCCTAGCCACTGTGTCTGCTGCGTCATGGGCACATTTAATGGAATTGTTGGAGATTAATTTACCCTCCTGAACAATCTGCTGACCTTTTTTTTCCTATACTCCTCAGGGAGATGCAGTAGGAATTCCTTCTTCCCAATGGACTCTGTCATACATAGCCAACAGCCCTTTGGTATTATATTAGCTATGTGCCAATAACAGGATGCTTGTGCTGCAAAAAGATGCATCACTCAACTTAGATTCTTTATCAGGTGGAGGGGCATCTGCTGATGTGTGGGAGTTAGTTCTTTCCCTCGCAATTGATACTACTAAAGAATCTGGAGGAAGTTGGCCCTTAGTCCGAGGGTGCAGCATTATATTTCTTGTCCACCCTTGGTGTTATAATGCATGCATGTACAGGATCTTTAAACATCTCTTCTGCATGACGTGCCATCTTTTAACATAGGCAGATGTTGACATGCCCTTGTGGTAGAAGATAATGTCTGAAAAAGAAAGTCATCCTTTATATGATCTTTATGCAATGGGACCTGGTGGTATGTCACTGCACCCTAGTTATAAGTTCTTGGAATGATGCTGCATCATTCGCGGGTGAGAGCTTAACTGGGCAGAGGTGTGGATCCTCAAGAGGGTCAATAGTGCCCAATGGATCTGTGGCTGCTGTTTGTTAACCCCTTCTTCCTGGTGACCTATGTAATATTGTGGGGAGCCTAGGGGAGTAACATCACCTAGGTCAGTAAAAGAGTGATGTGGTGGTGGTTGTGAGGGAGGAAGTGGAGATGGTGGAGAAGCAGGCAAAGGTGGATGTAGAGGACTAGTGGCAATGATTTCTTTTGTCTTTTTAGGAGGTATAGGCAGTTCAATGGCCTCAATGAAATTAAGCTGGCGCTTTGATGGAGTAGGCACTGACTGAACTGCCTTTGCCATAATGCGTCCAGTAGAAAGCTGCATGTGTATTTTCTTTTGGGTCGATCTTCTCTGCAAGTCTCTAGGATCGGATCCAGTCCAGAGTCTGTAGTTTTCTGTACCTAGATTGGACTGTGTTTCGGTACTGAGGTGGTCGGGCCGAAGTGTTGTCAGTTGGATTGATAGGAGCAGGAGGTTGATGGTCGGCTCGGCACAAAGATTGGTCAACTCAGTACAACAGAGGTGTGGTTTTCGTTGTTGGGTCCCAGGGTGGGGCATCCTTAGCTGATATTCATGCCTTCCATGGCCTGTTGGCAGTGGTAGCCTCGAAGCCATTATTTCGGTCGGAACAGAATGTTTTTTAGTCAGCTGGACAGCGGCATTTGTACTCCCTGCACGCTGTCCCGGCCCAAGATCTTGGGCCTGCATAACGAACTCTAATTTGGAGTGATTCAGAGTCCAGGATAGAAAGGGCTTCCTCTTCTGCTGCTGAGTCCTTGTGCAGTTCCTCTTCCTGTTTGATGTGATGGAGAACAAATATGTTGAGGGGTTTCCGAGGTCTTTACGCCGCATCTCCTTTCGCTGAGCTCTGCGTCCCACGTTGTCATCTTCGATTGAAAAGATAGACAGGCCTCTCAGTTCTCCGTCGTGGTCGGGAGACAGGGACAGGTTACAAACCTGATGGTCTGTGTGTGGATATTTTGTGTGGCAGCTGGGACAGAACCGAAATGGAGTCCGTTCCATTAGCAGAGCATCTTAGGACGAGTCCAATGAGAAAGAAGAAGGGTGAGGTCTGAAGGCCGCAAGTATAAAACATCGATTTGATGAGTGACTGTTTCCTTGTATTTTTCCAAGACGGAGATGGGAACACAAACAAAAAACACATTTGGTAATCAGTATGCAAAACGAACTGAAGCCTGGGGGGAAAAAAAAAAGTCCAAACCCAATGGCGGCAAAAAAACAATCTAACAATGGAGTTGATGCCCATGCACAATATCACCGAGAGGAGTCACTCTGCCTTGTGACATGAGAAGTTTCTTGAAAGAAAAACAACTTGCACACATCCAGACCCAGCACTAGATGGCATGTGTATGCAGAGCATGTGTATCTACAGCCACACGTGCCATCAAACACATAGTTTCTGCCATACTAATAGAACAGAATCTATGAGGGCCACATTAAAAGACAGCAGGTAAACTACTGTTTACTCAAAAGGCAGACAATTTTCGTTTTTTTCTGTGCAACAAAGCTGTCATTCTAGGTTTGGTAAGCTTTAACTCCTGCAAGGTGTTGATTCTACAGGAATTAAAATTAAGATGCAGATTTGTCAGTCTCCATCTTAAAGAAAAACATGAAAATTGCAGGTAAGACCAAGACCTACAACCTCTGGTATTTCGGTGCTGTGAACACCTTCGTACTATGCTACTCATCCGAGTTTAGTCCAATCACTCATTCTGTCAGTTTTCAAAATGAGAACAGCAATTGGTTTTAAAGAAAGCAGCAGGACCAAGCTCTGTAGAGTTGAAGCTACCACTCATGATACACCTGATGCTAGTCCATTTCTAAGGGGAACATCACAAAGGACTGGACTTCAATTCAACTGCAGTCAAGGAGCTGACGATGTGGCTGGAATATATACAAAGTTGCTATAAGTGCACAGAGGTGGTATTACGACCACAGATGATAAACAAAGGGCTTTATATATGGCAGTGTACAACGCCTCCATCTGCATGTAAAGTCGAGGTGTTGTGAGCATTGTTAGCTGGATTTGCAATGTTTGAAGGAAGTTGAGTTCCTATGCCCTGACCAATGATGGGACAACTCGTCTCAAAGAGGTGATTAACTCCAAAAAAAAAAAAAGTCTCAGGTGGCCTATGAAAGAGGAGTGTAGCTTGGTGGCACTGAGTGAGAGTGAAGCTTCTGACTGCTATGCATTACAAAAGTGCAGAACGCATCATTCTCTGTTTGTTTTAGACATAGCCTACTTACCAACTGCACTTGGCTTAAGCCAGAAGCCTTCAAAGGGCAAAACAAAATACATTTGAAAAAGGTGTGCAAAACATTTAATGAACACACCCAGAAATTGTTTGGGTACTGGCATCTTTGATGCAAGAAAAAAATGAAGTAATACGGCAGGGCAGAATGCCATTAATTAAGTGAACATCATGCTGATGATGCTGCTTTGATGAACTGCAGCAAACATTCATATGAAGTTCTATGCCCAAAAATAAGAAATACGTGGGCAAAACATTTAATTATAAAATAGTAAATAATTTCAATGTTATCAACTAGGGCCTATCCATCACGGCTCCACAGACCAGCAAAACATATGTTTGACCCTGTGTCATCCTGGGGTCGCACAATAACAATAGTCCGTCAACTCCACAAAATATCCAATTCGATTTCAGAGCTCAAGTTAAACCAATTTATGAATTCCCTGCCTCAGTAAAGACTGAGAGCGTGGCCAACACAACTATCACTTTAAAAATCAATCTGTCTCTCTCTGATTTATCAGTCCATTTTACAACTTTGCGGTGGGACGGAAATCCTCTTACCGAATGTTTGAGAAGAGATCCTAACTTCCCTAATCAGTGTTACAGACACACCTCTATTCGATGGGTCCCTTTGGTGGCTTTTGATACCACAGCATTGTGCTTGGCTTGTTAGCAAAGGCCATGAAAACCAGAGAAACAGTCCTAACCTGCCTCACTACATTCATAACAAAATACACTAAAGTACAACTGAATGTATTCTTATACAAGTATACCACACAAATCAACTATTTGATCCTACTGGCCTACATCACAGAAGGCTGTACAACTGACTATCAAATGCGTCCTGATTCAATGAGTGTTCGTAGAACTACCATCAAATGGCCGGCACTGGATTCAGCATCAAATCAGCACCTCAATGATGAAAATACAAATTACATACCTTCAGTAACCCCAGGCATTGTCTAGATCTGGGGATTTTTCTTGAGCAGTACCCCTGCTCGCCGTTAGGTGGCGTCAATCAGCTCTGCATCCGTCGTTAGTGTCGTGCGCATCGGATAGGACATTGTGGGTCCTAAATAGGGTCTTCCCTGGCAGGCTGACTTCAGTTTCTTTTCAAAAACTTTCAGACCAGAAGGTCTGAACCAAGAACACGGACCACTGGTGCATCAAAACTAGAGCCATGAAAGGGAAGTCCCTGTCCCTAGAAATCAGTTTGCAGAACAGAGAGGATGGTTGGGTCAGTAAGGAATCTGCAACTAGATATTTTCTCTACCAGATAAGGTGTTACCGAAGGTAAGTAACTTGTTCAAATAACAGAGACAGCTAGTTGCAGATTCTTTACCTTCAAATAGATTCCCAAATAATACTATCCCCGGAGGTGGGTCTGCGAATCACGATCACACCAGAAAGCCCTGCAGGACTGAACGGGCAAAGTGCCCGCCCTTATGGACCTGACTGTCCAGGCAGTAGTGTTTGGTAAATGTGTGCAGAGATGCCCACGTTGCCACCTGACAGATGTCCAGGAGTGGAATTCCAGGTGCTAATGCAGTGGTTGCAGCTTTTCCCCTGGTGGAATGAGCATGCAAACCCTCCAGGGGTTGCTTTTTTAGGCAATACCTAGCACATTTTAATGCAGAGTATGACCCATCTGGAGATGGTTCTCTTCTGCACTGCCTGACTTTTCTTCACAACCACATAACCAACAATGAGTTGATCATCCACCCGGTATTCTTTGGTATGAGCAAGGTAGAAAGACAATGCTCTTTTTGGGTTCAGGCAGTGGAGTCTCTCCTCTTTCTTAGAAGGATGTGGAGGTGCATAAAAAGTAGGCAAGGGAATGGATTGGCCTGCATTCAAGGGCATAACCACTTTCTGAAGAAAGAAGGCCCATGTCCAAAGCACCACTTTGTCAGGAAACACGGAAAAAATAGGCAGCTAGAGGACAATGCCTGCAGCTCAATCACCCTGCAGGCAGATGTAATGGCCAGAAGCAAGGCTGTATTAAAAGTGAGAAGCCTGAGAGGACAATTGAGGGCTTGAAAGGAGCACACATCAGGAACATTCGAACCATATTCAAAGTCACATTGGGACACAATGAATGTGGATGGAAGAAACATGAGTAAGGCCTTTATGGAACCTATTTACAACACAGGATTTAAACAAAAAAGGTTGATCAGGCAGCCTCCAAAGAGCAGAGATTGCAAACAAATAACCTTCAAGAGTGCCAATGTAGAGGTCTGTTGGGCCAAAAACGAGGGGCAGAAAGAAAGGGGTAGAAGGGGGAAGAAGAGGGTCAGTCTTCTCTGTGCATCCTGCCATGATTTATTCGAATGGTAGGTGTACACCGTTTTGGAGGAGGGACGCCTGGCTGGCAAGATTCCATTACAGACTTTTGGGGAGGGGGGTATCAAAAGCTGTCCATTGCCGCCGCCCAATCTCCCCGCAAGAAGGCATAGACTGGACAGGTTTGATTGGAGTAACCTCCCCTGCGACAGAAGATCCTCCCAAAGGGGCAGTCTTATCGGAGGACCGATGGCCATGCTTAAAAGCTCAGGAACCCAGACTCTTTGTCCCCAGAATGGAGCCACAAGGATTATCTGGGAAGATAGTTCTTGATCTTCATGAGAACTCTGGGGAGCAATGGTATGGTGGAAAGGTGCACAGGAAGCCTGAGCTCCACTCCAGACGAAAAGCATCATAGTAACTGTCGCCTTGGAAACTCTAGTACGCAAAACTGCTGTCAAGGCGAACAGATCTAACCAAGGCGAACAGATCTAACCAAGGCGAACAGATCTAACCAAGGCGAACAGATCTAACCAAGGCGAACAGATCTAACCAAGGCGAACAGATCTAACCAAGGCTCTCCCACTGCTGAAAGAGACCTTGTGTCACCTCCGGATGGAGACACCATTCGTGATCGACTAAGCATTGTCAGCAGAGTTTCTCTGCTCTGACATTCAGAGCCAGCCAGATGTTGAACCGCCAGGGAAATGCCCTGCTGTTCCAGCCACATCCAGAGGCGCAGAGCCTCTTGAAAGAGAAGTCACAACCAGACTCTGCCCTGCTTGTTGCACTATCTCATGGCGGTAGTGTTGTCCGTGAACACCTGCACTACTTCTCTTTGAAAGAGGGAAGAAATGCTTTCAATGCTAGTCTGATTGCACAGAGCTCCAACAGACTGATATGGAGTCTAGACTTTTCTGGAGACCAGATGCCTCTGATGTCCGCCTCTCCCACGTGGCTGCTCCATCCCAGAAGCAATGCATCTGTCACTACTGTTAGATTAGATTGTGGAAGGGAGAGGGATCTGCCTCGGATCCAATTGCAGTTCCTAGCCACCACTGTAGATCTTGTGCAGTTCCCTCAGAGATCTGGACCATGTTGGAGATTCCCCTGACAACGCGCCCACTGGAACTTCAGGTCCCATTGCAGAGCCCGCATATGCCATCTGGCATGTGTCACCAGCAGGATGCAGGAGGCCATGAGGCCCAGCAGCCTCAGAGACATTCTCATCGAAAACCAGGCTAGAGGTTGAAACATCTGTATCATAGTCGGAATATCTTGGACTCGTCACTTGGGAGCGTAAGCCCAAAACTGCACTGTGTCCAGAACAGCTTTGATGAAAGGGAAACGTCTGAGGGAGTCAGGTGTGACTTTGGCACGTTTATAGAGAACCCCAGCAAAGTCCACCATAGTCTGGAGGTGGGAGATGACAGCTTGGGGTGAGTCCACAGTCAACAGCCAGTCATCGACATACAGGAAGACTGGAACCCCTCATCTGCGCAGATGAGCTGTGACCACAGCCATCACCTGGGTGAACACCTGAGTGTCACATGTAAGGCCAAAGGGGAGCACTGAACTGAAAGTGCTCATGGCCCACAGTGAACCACAAGTAACATCTGTGGGCAGGCAGGACAGGAATGTGTAAGTAAGCATCCTCAAAGTCAAACGCTACCATTCAGTCTGCTGGGTCCAGGGCAGACAGAACCTGTGCCAGAGCAAGCACTTTGAACTTCTTGAGGACGGGATTGAGGGACAAAGGTCTAGGATAGGGTGAGGCCCTTGTTCTTTTTGGGCACCAGAAAGTAGTGGGAATAAAAACTACGACCTACATCTGGCACAGGCACCCTTTCTATGGCTCCGCTGGCCAGGAGTGCCGTAACCACCTCGCGGAGAAGTGTCAAGTGCTCCTCCGTCATCTGATTGTGGATGGTGGGATGGATGGATGGAGGGGTAGTGTAGGAAGTTGGCTCTGTATGTGCTATTTCAAAGTAAGGAATAGCATGCACAGAGTCCAAGGGTTCCCCTTAGAGGTAAAATAGTGGTAAAAGAGATAATACTAATGCTCTATTTTGTGGTAGTGTGGTCGAGCAGTAGGCTTATCCAAGGAGTAGTGTTAAGCATTTGTTGTACATACACATAGACAATAAATGAGGTACACACACAGAGACAAATCCAGCCAATAGGTTTTGTTATAGAAAAATATCTTTTCTTAGTTTATTTTAGGAACCACAGGTTCAAATTTAACATGTAATATCTTGTTTGAAAGGTATTGCAGGTAAGTACATTAGGAACTTTGAATCATTTCAATTGCATGTATACTTTTCAAGTTATTGACAAATAGCTACTTTAAAAGTGGACACTTAGTGCAATTTTCACAGTTCCTGGGGGAGGTAAGTTTTTGTTAGTTTTACCAGGTAAGTAAGACACTTACAGGGTTCAGTTCTTGGTCCAAGGTAGCCCACCGTTGGGGGTTCAGAGCAACCCCAAAGTCACCACACCAGCAGCTCAGGGCCGGTCAGGTGCAGAGTTCAAAGTGGTGCCCAAAACGCATAGGCTAGAATGGAGAGAAGGGGGTGCCCCGGTTCCGGTCTGCTTGCAGGTAAGTACCCGCGTCTTCGGAGGGCAGACCAGGGGGGTTTTGTAGGGCACCGGGGGGGACACAAGCCCACACAGAAATTTCACCCTCAGCAGCGCGGGGGCGGCCGGGTGCAGTGTAGGAACAAGCGTCGGGTTCGCAATGTTAGTCTATGAGAGATCAACGGATCTCTTCAGCGCTGCAGGCAGACAAGGGGGGGCTTCCTCGGGGAAACCTCCACTTGGGCAAGGGAGAGGGACTCCTGGGGGTCACTTCTCCTAGTGAAAGTCCGGTCCTTCAGGTCCTGGGGGCTGCGGGTGCAGGGTCTTTTCCAGGCGTCGGGACTTAGGTTTCAGAGAGTCGCGGTCAGGGGAAGCCTCGGGATTCCCTCTGCAGGCGGCGCTGTGGGGGCTCAGGGGGGACAGGTTTTGGTACTCACAGTCGGAGAGTAGTCCGGGGGTCCTCCCTGAGGTGTTGGTTCTCCACCAGCCGAGTCGGGGTCGCCGGGTGCAGTGTTGCAAGTCTCACGCTTCTTGCGGGGAGATTGCAGGGTCTTTAAAGCTGCTCCTCGAAACAAAGTTGCAGTCTTTTTGGAGCAGGTCCGCTGTCCTCGGGAGTTTCTTGTCTTTTTCGAAGCAGGGCAGTCCTCAGAGGATTCAGAGGTCGCTGGTCCCTTGGAAGGCGTCGCTGGAGCAGAGTTCTTTGGAAGGCAGGAGACAGGCCGGTGAGTTTCTGGAGCCAAGGCAGTTGTCGTCTTCTGGTCTTCCTCTGCAGGGGTTTTCAGCTAGGCAGTCCTTCTTCTTGTAGTTTGCAGGAATCTAATTTTCTAGGGTTCAGGGTAGCCCTTAAATACTAAATTTAAGGGCGTGTTTAGGTCTGGGGGGTTAGTAGCCAATGGCTACTAGCCCTGAGGGTGGGTACACCCTCTTTGTGCCTCCTCCCAAGGGGAGGGGGTCACAATCCTAACCCTATTGGGGGAATCCTCCATCTGCAAGATGGAGGATTTCTAAAAGTTAGAGTCACCTCAGCTCAGGACACCTTAGGGGCTGTCCTGACTGGCCAGTGACTCCTCCTTGTTATTCTCATTATTTTCTCCGGCCTTGCCGCCAAAAGTGGGGGCCGGGCCGGAGGGGGCGGGCAACTCCACTAGCTGGAGTGTCCTGCGGTGCTGTGACAAAGGGTTGAGCCTTTGAGGCTCACCGCCAGGTGTTACAGCTCCTGCCTGGGGGAGGTGTTAGCATCTCCACCCAGTGCAGGCTTTGTTACTGGCCTCAGAGTGACAAAGGCACTCTCCCCATGGGGCCAGCAACATGTCTCTAGTGTGGCAGGCTGCTGGAACTAGTCAGCCTACACAGATAGTCGGTTAAGTTTCAGGGGGCACCTCTAAGGTGCCCTCTGGGGTGTATTTTGCAATAAAATGTACACTGGCATCAGTGTGCATTTATTGTGCTGAGAAGTTTGATACCAAACTTCCCAGTTTTCAGTGCAGCCATTATGGTGCTGTGGAGTTCGTGTTTGACAGACTCCTAGACCATATACTCTTATGGCTACCCTGCACTTACAATGTCTAAGGTTTTGTTTAGACACTGTAGGGGTACCATGCTCATGCACTGGTACCCTCACCTATGGTATAGTGCACCCTGCTTTAGGGCTGTAAGGCCTGCTAGAGGGGTGTCTTACTTATACTGCATAGGCAGTGAGAGGCTGGCATGGCACCCTGAGGGGAGTGCCATGTCGACTTACTCGTTTTGTCCTCACTAGCACACACAAGCTGGCAAGCAGTGTGTCTGTGCTGAGTGAGAGGTCTCCAGGGTGGCATAAGACATGCTGCAGCCCTTAGAGACCTTCCTTGGCATCAGGGCCCTTGGTACTAGAAGTACCAGTTACAAGGGACTTATCTGGATGCCAGGGTCTGCCAATTGTGGATACAAAAGTACAGGTTAGGGAAAGAACACTGGTGCTGGGGCCTGGTTAGCAGGCCTCAGCACACTTTCAATTGTAAACATAGCATCAGCAAAGGCAAAAAGTCAGGGGGCAACCATGCCAAGGAGGCATTTCCTTACAGGTAGTTTCAATGGGAAGAGCATAGCCCCTTCAGACGATCTGCAAAGCCCACCTCTGACGTAATGGACTGCCAGCAGAGCACGTGAAGGCCAATCCTGCCTCCAACTGGTCCCTGGTGGGGAATCGTCAGACTAGGTAGGTTTGGAGGCTGCTACAGAGAGGGCTGGGCTGGCCGGACCATCGACTCCCTGCTCCATGAAAATAATGGCTCCCACGTCCACGCAGAGGCTGGACAGCATGAGCAGCACAGTGGCTGGAAGGGAAAGGACATGGTGGGATGCCCCTCCTGTAGCCACAAAAGGGGCGAAAAGCTGAGGTGCACGAGAGGCCATCGCAAAGCCCAAGGGCCTGGCCGTAGAATAAGAATCCTTGAAGCGCTCTAATGCAGAGTCTGCTTGCTCTCCATTGAGATGGGTGCCATCAAACGGGCATGTCCAGAAGGTTGGCTAGGACATTCCCTAAAAAGCCAGATGTCCTTATCTAGGCACAAGTGTATCCCACAGTGTGTGGGAATAACTGCCCAAAAGGCATGGTGTCCACAGACTACAATGCCAGGCTGGCGGAAGAAAACAGTCTTCCCAAGTTGGCCCTGCCTTTTGGATTTCCTATCTAGGGGTGCGGAAGGAGTCACGCCCTAGGACTCAGAGGCCTAGATAACCAAGCTCTCAGGGGAAGGGTGTTGCATCAGGAACGCTGGGTCAGATTGATGGTGGTGGTGGGTGATAGTATGTTCACAGGAGCTCCTGTGCTGGGTTTGGAGCAGGTACCCAGCAGGAAATCAGTAAAGGCTTCATTAAAGGCCAATAGGGGTTCAGAGGATGAAGCCCTAGGCTGAAGAACCTCTGCCAGGAGGTTAGCCCTAACTGCCACTAAAGGCAGCTTGAGGTCCAGGATCTTGGCTGCTCTTCACACCACCATGGAATAGAACGAGAGCGAACGAACGAGTGTGTGTGTGTGTTTTAAGCACACTAGTGTCAGGGAAAGTATCTAGACCACTGGCTCCAACCAGGTCTGTACGCCAGTGCATAGGGTCCTGTAGCTGGTATTTTGGAGGGTCCAGTGACCCCCATCACTCCTCACTGTACCCGCTCCATAAGATAAAGGGTTAATATGACATGGGGGGGGGGGGTTTCACCTGCTGTGGAAGTCTGAACTGGCATCGCATGACGCTGGTCAGGCACTGTCGGGAGTCTGAAGTGTGGTCGGGGCGCTTCAACACCATTTGGGTGTACAAGCCACATCAGGAGTGATGTCTAAACTGGCATTGGGGGAGGTTAAGGTGGTCCGACTGACGAAGGTTCTGATCCAGGAACTGATCTCCATGGGTGCATTGCAGGGCCAAAGCAGCCAACATGGGACCAGAGAGGGCCCCTTTCGACCACACAGAGCCAGAGGGCGTCCTAGCGGAGTGGGACTTTCCAAAAATGAGGTGCCGAGTTAGGCAGGAGTTGCTCAGGCTTCCAGATCCCCTAGGAGCTGTGGAGTCGACACAGGTTCAGATGACTGAGCCCTTGAACGACAACACTCCTACCTTGTCTATTAGTCGACTGACGGTGAAGTTGACAAACGCTTGTTTTTCCTCAACTTCTTTTTGTGCCTCAACTTATGTGAGGACTTGCAGAGGAACGACTAAGAATGGGGACTCTGTGACCGTTCTCTGGACCTTCTTCTTGAATGAAATCGGGAGCAACGAGGAGCCGAATGCCGGGCTGCAAACAGCTTTAGGGACCGCTCTCTCAACCTTTCGGATTCATAACCTGGCACTCAGAGCACAACTTCGGGTCATGGTCGAACTCCAGACACCACAGTCACACAAGGTGCGGCTTCGGCATATACATCATTGATACGAGGATCCACAGGGTTGAACCTGGTATTAAAACTTGGACAAAAAGTTAAAAAAAAATTATATATAAATAAATAATAATAATTAAAAAAACAATAAAAAAAACAACTGAGTAGCAGCTCTTTTTAAGATCAGGTCTAAGCTGGCACAGAAAGAAAAGAACTAACAGCACACCAGGGTGGTCCCTATATAGGATCTATGTAGGATCTGCAGCATATCCAGCACACACAATGCAGACAATGGACATGGAGCCAATCAATGTCACCTAATGGTGTTCAGGAGTTCTGCTCAAGCAAAATCTCTGGATCCAGACGGACACCTGGGGTAAATTCTAAGGTAAGGAATTTGCAACCAGATTTCTGTATCAGATATACTGCGTATGTGTTAAGGAGTCATCATTTCCTTATTTCAACAGAGGTGACCACGGAAACGCATTTAACACGTTAATGAAATCCGCAAACCAAAGCACACTGTGATCTGTTTTTCAAATTAATTGACATTAAAATGTTTATCACGGTTGCGTGCTACTACGCACTTTTTCTATCCCTTTTTTAAAGCTTCTGCTTAAGCTCGTCCTGATCTATAGATAGACCTTTACAGGACTGCGAAGATAATTTCCAAGCTCTAAATGGTATAAATACTTGTAGCTAGGCTCATTCTCTGTCCACTATGCTTTTGCCACACAATTCCTGCAATGAAGGACTTCTAGTAGCTGAAGACCAAAGAATGCTTACAGTTTAGATCTCTGCACTTTACACGGGCTGTACAAAGCCAAACCTTGAACTAGCTCTCAAATGGTTTACAACTCTACTGAATGTAAATGAGATGGTTCAAGCAACCGCCACTCAGATGTACATACAATTAAACTGCTTCAAAGCCAGGTGATTTAATCTGCAAGGTTCAACTAGCAACTCAGTGGCACTCACAGTACCTAAATACATGTAGTCAACTTCTAAACCACAACTAGTACCCAAATAGGTTGCTCAGGTACTCCCACATCAACCCAGCAAACCGCTGTACTGCTGCAGGTGCCATGTAGGCTGATCAGATGCCTAAGACTAAGCCATCCTCCACTGGCATTCATCAGAAGTTGGATACATCACTAAGCTGTCCTCCTGACATCAATGTATCTACATTGTGACTATCTTGTACTGCAAGAAGGTCTATTGGCAAAACCGGCAATTGTTTTCATTTGGTATCCTTGCTTGGCTTTGGGACATAACCACATAACAGACTATTTGTCACCCTTCTCCCCCTTAATTTTCCCCTGAAAAACTATAGGAAGCAAAACGTATTACTTCACAATCTTTCAGGGTTCTCCACATGAAGTTAAAGAAACCATATTTTCAGCATACCTACCATGTAATTTAGTTTTATGTTAATTGTATGTATACCCATTGTGGTAGAGGTACTGCTCCAAGAAGAACGAATCCAGAAGGAGTAGGTAGAGTTATAGTCACTTTTATTACATGAACGGTACATCAAGGAAACTTCACCCACACCTGCACAAAGCTCTCCATTTAGGACAAAAACTACAACAGTTATATGACAAAGAGAAAAATAATAAAGAGAAACTATAAACAGATATCACACCCATTTTCTGTGATGTCACAAATCTGGCCGTGAATCAAGCCTACTGAAATTAAGCTTGATGCATTGCAATAAACAAAATAATATTTGACTGAGTGAGGATACTCAAAGTAGTGTAGTTTCATCCAACTGGAGATTTTGCTCTACAGATGTCTGCATTTCATCCCGCAGTTTAGGCTGCCATAAGCATTCTACAAAGCAATAAAAGTTGAGCTATTCTTTAACACGATTAATCCAGCCTAGCTTACGTAACAGAATGACACCAATGGGTAAACTGGGATCCTATGTTTCAATCACTTCCTTTATTGTCAGCAATGGGCACTGCTACGAGCCAGATGCAACATGAATAGATTACAATTTCAAACCATCAACAACAACAAAATTCTACACACACAAGTATAAACGAGAGCTCTATCAAATGTGCATAGGAAACTTAATAGCTACTTATCCGAACATCAATAATATGTTTTGGGACTCAAGCAGGAGCATGAAGCGCTATACAAATGCTATGCTACAATGTAGAAGTATAACACTTAAGGACAAGTACCATGAAAGACTATAAATAAGGTATCTTAACACCACTTAAGATTAGTAACAAAACTATTTCTTGATGGTCTCAAAGCTCAGAAGCTCATGACAGTTTTGAAAATAAGTACTATAAACAGTGGTTCCCAACCTGTGGTCCTAGGACCTTGGGGGTCCGAGACTCCACAGAAAATTAAACAGTATTAACAGATTAGGTCCCCAGTTTTCAGTAATGGCTTGGGGTGGGGGCTGCCTCCAGTAATGATAAAGGGGGGACCCACAGAAGTCAAAATGTTGGGAACCACTGCTTTAAAATATTTGCCCAAAACAGGCATTCTTCATCCACAGCGACCGCCTTAATTTAGTTCATTTTACACAATTACAAAGGTTTTTTTTTTTTTGCATAAAACAAACACTGAAAAAGCTCAATTGTTGAGGGAAAGGAGATTCGGTGTTAAAGCAAGTACCAAACCAAGAACTTAAGATGGTGGAACACCAGGTCAAAGATTAAAAAAAGGAAGGTGTATTCCCTTAAGATTATAGAGATGAGCCCATAGTCAGAGAGTCTGCATAGTTCTCATCTCTTATTCTGTTACTAGGATCATCATAAATCTCTTTGGTCGTACAGCTTTAGCTTAAGTAAAGATTATGAGAAATAGTCTGTTAAGGGTACGAAAAGGATAGAGAAACCATTTATCATAAACATTAAATTGCAAGTCTGGTTATATCTGTGATTGCCATCTTAGTCTTTAAATCTATCTTGTGTTTGTAAATTAATATTCTAGTGGCTGGCAAACGCCAGTTGGGGCATCAGCAATTTGAGGGAGAACAAATCATTCATGAATATTTTGTATTTGACCTCCTAAGCCCCCACTTTACATATAGGTTCTTTCCCCATGCTGGCCAAGTATTAAAAATTGAAAATCCCCCCCAAAAGAAACTGAACCTGGAGAGCTAAGCTATGTTCTATTATACTTAGAGCTTAACCTTTGTAACGGTGTTAATGTCTTGAAAGGACTGAAGGACGATCAATGTCTTATCAGGATATGGGTCATCTATTGCAAGCATGTCCATGAGTAGCAAGGATAATAGTCGCTTTTTGAGTGCTTCACAGAATAAATATTTTTCACAGGATTCAGATATTTTAAATTAATCCACAACATTTGACTGGGAAACCATTGCATGTTAATAAATACAGATTTCAAAATAGGAATATCAATTCCTTGTTATTGTCAGAAACTACAACCATCTTGCAATTTCATGCTCAACACAAATGTTCTTTGAAAGACTAATCGGGTGCAACTCACTATCCGTTTTGGAGGTACTCATCCTGAAAAAAGACTTGCACACATACTAATAGCTATAAGGAAAACTTTTTTTAACTGTATCTGAATGACACTGTACATACCTCATCACAAATGATTCCCTCAAAATTCACCAACACACCTCCTTATAGGACTAACAAGTCACTCAACACCAGTTGATCAATGGTTAAAAAGACGCAGTTAAGAGTTTTGCAATGAAGGTGCTGAAATTCTGATCAAGCATTTAATGTCTAACAGAGGTGGCTAAATAATGGCTTGTCCACAGATCTTCCATGTCTGGTGATAATGGACAAATGCACTTCAACCAATACAGTCTGTGGGCCAGAAGCATGTCTGAGTAAATTGTAAGGTTAGATTTCGACGAGAAAGATTGTAACATACGGATAACCTCATAAGTGCAAACTCAACTTTTTATTCCATATACTTCTCTTGTATAACAAGCTTGAGATTCTGGCAGAATATTTTTACAGTTATCTGAAGTGTCAAGGTGAATAAAGAACCAAGACGACATGTGGTGGGAATTTGGGGGGGGGGGGGTCGCAAAAAAGATGACTGCTCTGGCTAGTTAAATATGTGCTACCAACACCCAAAGATTTGAAACATGAAGCAATTAGTTTAGAGCTCGAAGACTGAATGTACAATCAGTGGAAGTGTGTATAAACAGCTTAAGTGTAGAATCTAAAAATATTAAGTCCCACCAGGACTTAGGCTGGATTAACCAGACAATTTAGGCATTGCTTACTGGTGCTCATAGCAAACAGGTCAAACAGCAGGTACACCAGCAGTTGGTATTGAACAGTCACTTGTAAAAATTCTATTCCGGCCCATTCTGGGGATCCAGCATCAGTGAGATGAATTATGTATACCAAGGATTGATTGATAATACTTTATTCTGGCATACTGCCATAAAAGTATCATTAAAAAGAAACTATACATTCCAACTCCTCATAAAAATAATACATATACTCTAATAAAAAGGAATAAATGGAACAGTTTAAAATCCATTAGCAGAACCAATTCTCCTCCCCATCAATGATTAATTCTAGGAACCCAAATCAAAATAATTTAGCAGCACTCTAATGCCACCCTTTCCGAAGAAAAGGGTCTGGCTAAATACACTAAGGTGACAAATTCGCAATAATTAAACAATAGAAACCTGGAGATAGACTGTAGGCACATGCTTTTAAAAACCCATTACCATATAGCAAACCTAACCTAGTATTTAAACTAGTGAATGGGCCTGACTTAGCTTAACCCTCCACACTGTCAACAAAAAGCATTCAACATGACAATGACTAGACATTGCCTAGAATCACATTTCAAGGTAAGAAGTGCAGTTTGATAGTTCCTTACCCCAAACATCCGACAAATGTGAATTATCAGTCTTCTGCTCTGGGTGAAGGCCGCACAAAAACAAAACATGCTCCTCCATCTTTTTGGTTGCCACACACATGACTTATTCAAACTTGGCAAGTACTTCCTTAGTAGCCCAAGTAACCCATGAACATATCTAAAATCATCCTTGAACTTGAGGAATCTTTTGTCAGGGTGCCAGAAACCGAGTGAAAATACATAAGACCCTTTTTTGTGCTGCCAATACAACTATACTTAAAGTTAATTTGCTAAAATCAGCAGCAACCTCTGGTTCAGACCAAAGATCACCAGATCCCATATTACAGTCTCTTTTGCATATGTTAACCAATGGATGATTCTTGAACCTGGAAGGCTTATCACTTCCTTGAGACCCTTTTGAAAACAGACAAGCTCTAGAGAAGCCCACAACCTTCTCCAAAACAGACAGGTCTCAGGCCCGCTTCCATTGTGATAGGTTTCATGCCCAAATCAAATCTGAGTGAGGTTAGTGGAGTACTAATTGGGAGGCTATCTGGCAGAGAAAAGAGTTCGCAACATGAAGTTCTGACAAATCCTTATAACTACAAAGCTCAGTCACATAGAACGCCGCCCCAAAGCCTGCAATTTGTGTATTTGGGAGACAAGTGGAAATTAGGTGAAAACAAGACTTATTAGCCCTCGCAAGCACCTGCATACACTGCACCAATTTAAGCCTTTGATATGCCAGCTGATGACACCAATCTAAATTAGCAGTTAAAGTCAGCCCCAAATAATCAAATCCATACACACGATCCAGATGTACTCCAGACAGTTTGGGATTGGGTCTGGAGGTGCGACCCAAATTCAGTATCATGAATTTGGTTTTGACTACATTCACTTCAAGGCACTTCACCACACAGAATCCCTCAAAACTATGCAGGATTCATTGCAAATCCAGTGACTCAGACATCAAGAGAGTATCAGCAGCAAAAAAGTGCAGGGATCTTACAATTGGCCAACCGGGGAACATCCCCATCACACAGGTTCAGGTGGCTAATCGAATCATTTACATAAAGTAAAATAAGTGCGGGGGCAAGCACACAAGTCTGTCTAACCCCACGAGCTACAGAAAAGGGGTCAGTGAGCTTCCCACGTGATCCACACCGGACTTGTGCAAAATTATCGCTATGAAACCCGATTAGCATGTTAAAAAGAACAGCAGGAACCCCCATGTTAGCCAGTGTGTGCAAAAGCTTTGCGCTGGGAAGTAGGTCAAAAGCGGAACACAAGTCAACAAAGGAAAATAGAGGCTACCACTACCACCGTTTTCCAATAGATTAGCTGGAATCTAAACACCTGGTCAATAGTGCTTACTCCTTCTCTAAAGCTTGCTTGATTGTGCACTGGAATTTCATTTTCGGCCATCCATAGACACGATTGTTCCAAAAGAATGGAACTAAATTACTGGGAACCAGCAAGCCGGCCAATTGGCCTATAGTTGCATGGGTCCTCCACCCTTTTTATGAATAGGGATAATCTCGGCACCAGCCATAATGGTGTTGAAAGTAACCATAAAGTACGGACTCCAGACATCTGAGGCGTTAAGAAAAATATCCCCTGAATCTGTGTCCAACCCAAGGGCTTTGTTGGGGGCTGCTTCAACAAGTGCTGATCTCATCTCCTGATTGCGTACAACACCTGTGAGTTCTCCACACCAACCACGCCATCCTCTGGTTTCTCATCCAGTAAAGGTTGTTTTAGTAGTAATTCCCCCTAATTAAGTATTCAAGAAGTAGAGGTTAGAAAAATGTCAGATCCGATCAGTTGCTACAACTGTTGAGCCTGCCCTCTCCTTCTTGCCTACTGAGACCAGATTTCAGGACCCACAGTGATCCCACTTCCTGACACTAACAGATTCCACTGATCTCTAGGGGTTTAAACTGACAGTTAAAGTCACCTCCAACAATCTTGAGAAAACCGTCTGGAGCTTCTGACATATAAGAGTTTAATCTCACAAATGTAGGGGACTTATAAGTAGTTCCACCCCGCTTATGATACACATTTTAAATATAAAGAGTCTGAGAGGCAGAGCTTAGAGAAACACAACATATCCAAACAGGGAACAACAACTTTCTCTTGGCAAGACAAACTAGTACGCACTCAAGTTGTTATGCCCCTCGAGGGGAGCCTCCTTCCACTAGAGATGGTTTCCATACTTAAATATACAAATCCGGGACAACAGAGTGGGCTACCGCGTCAGGTTTCCTGGGAAAGGCAAACAGTGTGTAGATCAATAAATGAAGCATACTCAGGAATATCAAGTTTAGAACCAAGATTGCGTTGTTCCAGGACAGCACTTTAAAAACAGAGGCATGGGACCTGAATGCGACTGCTCATTATTTGTCATGCAGTCAGCAGAAACACTGCTCCTCATGGGAGCTGGAGAACACAGACGTTCAAGTGAAGCGCCACTAACTGAGGTCTGTAGGTCATTAAATACATTGGCAGGGGGTAAAGGCCACTAAGGAATAGCTGGTTATTACAGAACCCAACCATCGGTGGGCTGGAACTCACTGGCAAAGAAACAGGTAGTAGTGAATGTAAGGAAATGCCTCCTTGGCATGGTTATCCCCTGACTTTTTGCCTTTGCTGATGCCAAGTTATGATTTGAAAGTGTGCTGAGGCCTGCTAATCAGGCCCCAGCACAAGTGTTCTTTCCTTAACCTGTACTTTTGTTTCCACAATTGGCACACCCTGGCATCCAGGTAAGTCCCTTGTAACTGGTACCCCTGGTTCCAAGGGCCCTGATGCCAGGGAAGGTCTCTAAGGGATGCAGCATGTCTTATGCCACCCTGGGGACCCCTCACTCACCACAGACACACTGCTTGCCAGCTTGTGTGTGCTAGTGGGGATAAAAAGACTAAGTCGACATGGCACTCCCCTCAGGGTGCCATGCCAACCTCACACTGCCTACAGGTATAGATAAATCACCCCTCTAGCAGGCCTTACAGCCCTAAGGCAGGGTGCACTATACCATAGGTGAGGGAATAAGTGCATGAGCACTGTGCCCCTACAGTGTCTAAGCAAAACCTTAGACATTGTAAGTGCAGGGTAGCCATAAGAGTATATGGTCTGGGAGTCTGTCAAAAACGAACTCCACAGCACCATAATGGCTACACTGAAAACTGGGAAGTTTGGTATCAAACTTCTCAGCACAATAAATGCACACTGATGCCAGTGTACATTTTATTGTAACATACACACCAGAGGGCACCTTAGAGGTGCCCCCTGAAACCTTAACCGACTACCCGTGTAGGCCGACTGGTTTTTAGCAGCCTGCCACACACCAGACATGTTGCTGGCCACATGGGGAGAGTGCCTTTGTCACTCTGTGGCTAGTAACAAAGCCTGTACTGGGTGGAGGTGCTTCTCACCTCCCCCTGCAGGAACTGTAACACCTGGCGGTGAGCCTCAAAGGCTCACCCCCTTTGTTACAGCACCCCAGGGCACTCCAGCTAGTGGAGTTGCCTGCCCCATCCGGCCACGGCCCCACTTTTGGCGGCAAGGCCGGAGGAGATAATGAGAAAAACAAGGAGGAGTCACTGGCCAGTCAAGACAGCCCCTAAGGTGTCCTGAGCTGAGGTGACTGACTTTTAGAAATCCTCCATCTTGCAGATGGAGGATTCCCCCAATAGGATTAGGGATGTGCCCCCCTACCCTCAGGGAGGAGGCACAAAGAGGGTGTAGCCACCCTCAGGGCTAGTAGCCGTTGGCTACTAACCCCCCCCAGACCTAAACACACCCCTAAATTCAGTATTTAGGGGCTCCCGAGAACCTAGGAAACTAGATTCCTGCAACCTCAGAAGAGGACTGCTGAACTGAAAACCTGCAGAGAAGACAGACACCAACTGCTTTGGCCCCAGCTCTACCGGCCTGTCTCCCCACTTCTAAAGACACTGCTCTAGTGACGCTTTCCCAGGGTCCAGCAACCTCTGAAGCCTCAGAGGACTACCCTTCATCTAGAAGGACCAAGAACTCCAGAGGACAGCGGCTCTGTTCCCCAAAGACTGCAACTTTGCAACAAAGAAGCAACTTTGAAACAACACACGTTTCCCGCCGGAAGCGTGAGACTTTGCACTCTGCACCCAACGTCACCAGGCTCGACTTGTGGAGAACAAACACCACAGGGAGGACTCCCCGGCGACTACGGGACCGTGAGTAGCCAGAGTTGACCCCCCTGATCCCCCACAGCGACGCCTGCAGAGGGAATCCAGAGGCTCCCCCTGACCGCGACTGCCTGCTTCAAAAACCCGACACCTGGTAAAGACTCTGCATCCACAGCCCCCAGGACCTGAAGGACCCGACCTCCAGTGCAGGAGCGACCCCCAGGTGGCCCTCTCCCTTGCCCAGGTGGTGGCTACCCCGAGGAGCTCCCCCCCCTTGCCTGCATCACTGAAGAGACCCCTTGGTCTCCCATTGAATCCTATTGCGAACCCGACGCTTGTTTGCACACTGCACCCGGCCGCCCCCGTGCCGCTGAGGGTGTACTTTGTGTGGACTTGTGTCCCCCCCGGTGCCCTACAAAACCCCCCTGGTCTGCCCTCCGAAGATGCGGGTACTTACCTGCTGGCAGACTGGAACCGGGGCACCCCCTTCTCCATTGAAGCCTGTGTGTTTTGGGCACCACTTTGACCTCTGCACCTGACCGGCCCTGAGCTGCTGGTGTGGTAACTTTGGGGTTGCCCTGAACCCCCAACGGTGGGCTACCTTGGACCCAATTTTGAACCCCGTAGGTGGTTTACTTACCTGCAAAAACTAAAACACTTACCTCCCCCAGGAACTGTTGAAAATTGCACTGTTTTAAAAAAAAAAGCTATATGTCATTTATGTGAAAACTGTATATGCTATTTTGCCAATTCAAAGTTCCTAAGTGAAGTACCATTCATTTAAAGCATCACTTGTAAATCTTGAACCCGTGGTTCTTAAAATAAACTAAGAAAATATATTTTTCTATACAAAAACCTATTGGCCTGGAATTGTCTTTGAGTGTGTGTGTAGGAAGTTGGCTCTGTATGCACTATTTCAAAGTAAGGAATAGTATGCACAGAGTCCAAGGGTTCCCCTTAGAGGTAAGATAGTGGCAAAAAGAGATAATACTAATGCTCTATTTTGTGGTAGTGTGGTCGAGCAGTAGGCTTATCAAAGGAGTAGTGTTAAGCATTTGTTGTACATACACACAGGCAATAAATGAGGAACACACACTCAGACAAATCCAGGCCAATAGGTTTTGTTATAGAAAAATATATTTTCTTAGTTTATTTTAAGAACCACAGGTTCAAATTCTACATGTAATATCTCATTTGAAAGGTATTGCAGGTAAGTACTTTAGGAACTTTGAATAATTACAGTAGCATATATACTTTTCACATAAAACACAAATAGCTGTTTTAAAAGTGGACACAGTGCAATTTTCACAGTTCCTGGGGGAGGTAAGTTATTGTTAGTTTTAGCAGGTAAGTAAATCACTTACAAGTCCCAGGTTTGGGTCCAAGGTAGCCCACCGTTGGGGGTTCAGAGCAACCCCAAAGTTACCACACCAGCAGCTCAGGGCCGGTCAGGTGCAGAGGTCAAAGAGGTGCCCAAAACACATAGGCATCAATGGAGAGAAGGGGGTGCCCCGGTTCCAGTCTGCCAGCAGGTAAGTACCCGCGTCTTCGGAGGGCAGACCAGGGGGGTTTTGTACGGCACCGGGGGGGGGGACAAGTCCACACAAAGTACACCCTCAGCAGCGCGGGGGCGGCCGGGTGCAGTGTGCAAACAAGCGTCGGGTTCTCTGTAGAGTTCAATGGGAGACCAAGGGGTCTCTTCAGCGGTGCAGGCAGGCAAGGGGGGGCTCCTCGGGGTAGCCACCACCTGGGCAAGGGAGAGGGCCTCCTGGGGGTCACTCCTGCACAGAAGTTCCGTTCCTTCAGGTGCTGGGGGCTGCGGGTGCAGGGTCTTTTCCAGCCATCCGGACTTTAGGTTCAGGCAGTCGCGGTCAGGGGGAGCCTCGGGATTCCCTCTGCAGGCGTCGCTGTGGGGGCTCAGGGGGGACAACTGTGGTTACTCACGGTCTCGGAGTCGCCGGAGGGTCCTCCCTGAGGTGTTGGTTCTCCACCAGTCGAGTCGGGGTCGCCGGGTGCAGTGTTGCAAGTCTCACGCTTCTTGCGGGGAGTTGCAGGGGTCTTTAAATCTGCTCCTTTGAAACAAAGTTGCAGTCTTTTGGAGCAGGGCCGCTGTTCTCGGGAGTTCCTTGTCTTTCTTGAAGCAGAGCAGTCCTCTGAGGATTCAGAGGTCGCTGGTCCTTTGGAAAGCGTCGCTGGAGCAGGTTTCTTTGGAAGGCAGGAGACAGGCCGGTAGGACTGGGGCCAAAGCAGTTGGTGTCTTCTGTTCTTCCTCTGCAGGGGTTTTTCAGCTCAGCAGTCTTCTTCTTGTAGGTTTCAGGAATCTAAATTCTTAGGTTCAGGGGAGCTCTTAAATACTAAATTTAACCCCTTCGCTGCCAGGCCTTTTCCCCCTCCTGTGCCAGGCCTTTTTTTGCCTATTTGGGGCAGTTCGCGCTTAGGCCCTCATAACTTTTTGTTCACATAAGCTAACCAAGCCAAATTTGCGTCCTTTTTTTCCAACATCCTAGGGATTCTAGAGGTACCCAGACTTTGTGGGTTCCCTTGAAGGAGGCCAAGAAATTGGCCAAAATACAGTGAAAATTTCGTTTTTTTTAAAAAAAAATGGAAAAAGTGGCTGCAGAAGAAGGCTTGTGGATTTCCCCCTGAAAATGGAATCAACAAAGGGTTTGTAGTGCTAAACTCAGCAGCTTCCTAGCTTTCAGGAACAGGCAGACTTGAATCAGAAAACCCAATTTTTCAACACAATTTTGGCATTTTACTGGGGCATACCCCATTTTTGCAATTTTTTGTGCTTTCAGCCTCCTTCCAGTCAGTGACAGGAATGGGCATGAAACCAATGCTGGATCCCAGAAACCTAACCATTTCTGAAAAGTAGACAAAATTCTGAATTCAGCAAGGGGTCATTTGTGTAGATCCTACAAGGGTTTCCTACAGAAAATAACAGCTGAAAAAGAAAAATATTGAAATTGAGGTAAAAAAACATCAATTTTTCTCTACGTTTTACTCTGTAACTTTTCCCTGCAATGTCAGATTATGGAAAGCAATATACCGTTACGTCTGCTGGACTCCTCTGGGTGCGGGGATATATAGGGCTTGTAGGTTCATCAAGAACCCGAGGAACCCAGAGCCAATAAATGAGCTGCACCCTGCAGTGCGTTTTCATTCTATACCGGGTATACAGCAATTCATCTGCTGAAATATAAAGAGTAAAAAATTGCTATCAAGAAAACCTTTGCATTTCCAAAAAGGGCACAAGATAAGGTGCTGAGGAGCAGTGGTTATTTGCACATCTCTGAATTCCGGGGTGACCATACAAGCATGTGAATTATAGGGAATTTCTCAAATAGATGTCTTTTTTACACACTCTCCTATATTTGGAAGGAAAAAATGTAGAGAAAGACAAGGGGCAATAACACTTGTTTTGCTAATCTATGTTCCCCCAAGTCTCCCGATAAAAATGATACCTCACTTGCGTGGGTAGGCCTAGCGCCGGCGACAGGAAACACCCCAAAGCGCAACGTGGACACATCCTAAATTTTGGAAAAAAACAGAGGTGTTTTTTGCGAAGTGCCTACCTGTAGATTTTGGCCTCTAGCTCAGCCGGCACCTAGGGAAACCTACCAAACCTGTACATTTATGAAAACTAGAGACCTAGGGGAATCCAAGGAGGGGTGACTTGCGGGGCTCGGACCAGGTTCTGTTACCCAGAATCCTTTGCAAACCTCACAATTTGGCTAAAAAAACACATGTCCCTCACATTTCTGTGGCAGAAAGTTCTGGAATCTGAGAGGAGCTACAAATTTCCTTCCACCCAGCGTTCCCCCAAGTCTCACGATAAAAATGATACCTCACTTGCGTGGGTAGGCCTAGCGCCGGCGACAGGAAACACCCCAAAGCGCAACGTGGACACATCCTAAATTTTGGAAAAAAACAGGTGTTTTTTGCGAAGTGCCTACCTGTAGATTTTGGCCTCTAGCTCAGCCGGCACCTAGGGAAACCTACCAAACCTGTGCATTTCTGAAAACTAGAGACCTAGGGGAATCCAAGGAGGGGTGACTTGCGGGGCTCGGACCAGGTTCTGTTACCCAGAATCCTTTGCAAACCTCAAAATTTGGCTAAAAAAACACGTCCCTCACATTTCTGTGGCAGAAAGTTCTGGAATCTGAGAGGAGCTACAAATTTCCTTCCACCCAGCGTTCCCCCAAGTCTCCCGATAAAAATGATACCTCACTTGCGTGGGTAGGCCTAGAGCCCACGAAAGGAAAGGGCCCATAACACAACGTGGACACATCACATTTTTTTTATAAAAAGCAGTGCCTACCTGTGGATTTTGGCCTGTAGCTCAGCCGACACCTGAGGAAACCTAGCAAACCAGTGCATTTTTGAAAACTAGAAACCCAGGGGAATCCAAGATGGGGTGACTTGCGGGGCTCTGACCAGGTTATGTTACCCAGAATCCTTTGCAAACCTCAAAATTTGGCCCAAAAAACACTTTTTCCTCTCATTTCGGTGACAGAAAGTTCTGGAATCTGAGAGGAGCCACAAATTTCCTTCCACCCAGCGTTCCCCTAAGTCTCTCGATAAAAATGGTACGTCACTTCTGTGGGTAGGCCTAGCGCCCACAAAAGGAAATGACCCAAAACACAACGTGGACACAACATATTTTTTCACAGAAAACAGAGGTGTTTTTTGCAAGGTACCTACCTACCTGTGGTGTTTGGCCTGTAGCTCAGCCGGCCCCAGGGGGTGGGCAGAAATGCCTTAAAATAAATTTGCCCCCCCACCCTCCCCCGCCGGGAGCGACCCTTGCCTACGGGGTCGCTCCCCCTGCGTGACATTGGCACCAAAAAACAAATCCCCGGTGCCTAGTGGTTTCTGCCCCCTTGGGGGCAGATTGACCTAAACTCTGCCAATCTGCCCCCAGGGGGGGGGCAGAAATGGTCTAAATACAATTTGCCCTCCTGGGGATCAACCCTTGCCTGATGGGTCACTCCCCATCTCTAAAAAAACAAACAAACAAAAAACAAAAACAAAAAAACAAAATTTGCCATGGTGCCTAGAGGTTTCTGACCCCCCCGGGGGCAGATCGCCCTAATAATAGGCCGATCTGCCCCCAGGGGGGGCAGAAATGGCCTAAAATAAATTTCTCTCCCCCCAACCTCCACCCCCCCCCCCCGGGAGCGACCCTTGCCTACGGGGTCGCTCCCCCTGCGTGACATTGGCACCAAAAAACAAATCCCCGGTGCCTAGTGGTTTCTGCCCCCTTGGGGGCAGGTTGACCTAAACTCAGCCAATCTGCCCCCAAGGGGGGCAGAAATGGCCTAAATACAATTTGTCCCCCAGGGGAGCGACTTTTGCCTGAAACCACTAGGCACCAGGCACCGGGGATTTGTTTTTTGGTGCCAATGTCACGCAGGGGGAGCGACCCCGTAGGCAAGGTGGGTGGAGGTTGGGGGGAGAGAAATTTATTTTAGGCCATTTCTGCCCCCCCTGGGGGCAGATCGGCCTATTATTAGGGCGATCTGCCCCCGGGGGGGGTCAGAAACCTCTAGGCACCATGGCAAATTTTGTTTTTTGTTTGTTTGTGTTTTTAGAGATGGGGAGTGACCCTGGGGGCAGAAAAGGCCTTTTCAAAAAAATGCCCCCCCCTGGGAGCGACCCTTGCCCAAGGGGTCGCTCCTTTTGTCAATTTCAATAAAAAAAAAAAATCCCTGGTGTCTAGTGGGGTTTCAAAAGCCGGATTGCAAGCAATCCGGCTTTTGAAACCCTCGGAGGGACTTCAAAGGGAAGGAAATACTTTTCCTTCCCTTTGAAGCCCCTCCGGGCCTCCCATCGATTGAAAGAGAAATGCTTTTGCATTTCTTTTTCAACCGCGCTGGAAGCAGAGCTTCCAGCGCGACGAGGGAGGCCCCTGTGACACATCAGCGCGCGCTGACGTCACAGGGGGGGGTGGGGGGGGTCGGGGGTGGAAGGGGAAGGTCTTCCCCTTCCATCCCCGACTTGGGGGGGGAGGGGGGTGCACGGGGGGCGCGCTAGCACGCCCCCAAGTTCCCCTGTGCCATGGACGAGATGATCTCGTCCAAGGCACAGGGGAACTGTAGCCTTGGACGAGATCATCTCGTCCAAGGCACAGAAGCGGTTAAGGGCGTGTTTAGGTCTGGGGGGTTAGTAGCCAATGGCTACTAGCCCTGAGGGTGGGTACACCCTCTTTGTGCCTCCTCCCAAGGGGAGGGCGTCACATTCCTATCCCTATTGGGGGAAACCTCCATCTGCAAGAAAAAGAAAAAGTGGGGGGTAACTGCAACAGGGAGCCATTTCTTTACAGTGTTCCTTGTTTATTGCCTGTGTGTGTACAACAAATGCTTAAGACTACCCTCTGATAGGCCTACTGCTCGACCACACTACCAAAAAATAGAGCATTAGAATTCTCTTTTTGCCGCTATCTTACCTCTAAGGGGAACCCTTGGACTCGGTGCATACTATTCCTTACTTTGAAATAGTGCATACAGAGCCAACTTCCTACAGTGAAGAAGTAACCCCTGCCCTCACCAAGAGCTTGGAATTCCCCACTACAGGCACCCCCAACTCTAAGATGCTTGACAGACGATAACCTTGACAGGTCACCTTCCACCAAGCCACCCCCTGAACCTCATTCCTTCCTTGTGTCCCTAGGGGTTCTCCTTCAAAGAGATGGCCACCCTACCACCAAGTCAATCCACTTTGTCAAGTCTCTCAAGACCCTCACACCAATTTGCAGTAGGGAAGACAAGGCCAACATCCCTAGGTACCTGGTTCACATTGGCATTATACAACAGAGGGGCATTGTGGCTGCCATTACCTAAAACTGGGTGCCTGCCGCCACCCCACTGCCCTCCAAGAGAAGCTACGTTTTAGTAATAACCTGATAAGGGGTGGGGGGGAGGGGGAGGGGGACCAAATTGTTTTGTTTTTTTGTGTTCCAATGGTGTAAAAATCAACCTTTGTACAACATGCAGGGACTTTTTAGTTCATGATAATACGGTCATCCTTAATAGTCTTGGGACCACAACCCAACCAATCCACACAGCATGTAATGAGAAGATCATCCACCAGAGAGAAGGAAAAGTCCCTTTGGTGGACCAACCAGTTGATACATTTATTGGTAATACCTCCTTGGCTTTCCTTCTCTCCCACTTGTAGCTCCGATACTCCAGCCAAAATTGCCATATAAAAGGTATGAGGCTGTCATGAGATGTATTAATGGTTGACCCGGGCCAAAGACCAGGCTGTAGATCCTTGAACAAAGCCCTCTACACGATCTTCAAGCCAGACCACTGAGGCCCTCTTAGACCTATCCGGGGCAAGTCCACCCATTCCTTGTACGATGGTGTGGTGCTGGAATCCTCACCAGCCAGATGTGCAACACAAAGAGGGCCAGCAACCACCTCAGAACTAACTCCTGGGATGAAGTCATGGACAGCCACCTGGGATTTAGGCATGGTTCTAACAAATGGAGAGTTACCGTGCGATGCAATCAAAGAGAAGCTTTTTTTCAATAGCTCCCAGCCGATCGTGTATAGATTCAAACTCTTTGGAAATAATGTTCTGGATTTTCCCAAGTAATGATTTAATCAAAGTCTCTGCCCAATAGAGACCATAACCATGCTCCCCCAGGTTGGGCTTATCACGTGTCAGAGCCCACACTCGTGCTGGATCTCGCATCCACAGACCCCACCCCCACCATCCTATCATTGCAACCTAAGCCTCTTTGGGTCTGAGAAGGAGCTTTAGGGTGCAAACCAGCAGGAGTAGAAACAGGTCCAAAATCATCCTCCCTACCCAGCTGCTGACCATCAGGCACAATTTCAGTAGATGCGTGTGAGGGACAGGGTGGACTACCTGATGTGCTCCCATCCAGCAAAGGGTCATTGGGACTACCAAATGACAGACACCTTTCCGGCAGTTGAATTGCTGTTGAGATGATACCCATATCCCTCTGGAGCATTTTGTCTATGCGGATTGATTTGGGTGAAGACTGTGCACTTGAGGGATATCCTGTGTTTTTTTCTGTTCCCCATTGCCCTTGTGGGGTTGGAGGACAGACACACAAACACAAAGTTGGCCAGCAAACACAAATACCGAAAAGGGGGAAGCACTTAACCCGGGTGCAGAGTCAGAGGGTGGGCCAAGCCCATGATCCTGGCCACTGCATGTTAGGGTTTTTTTTATTGGGGGGGGGGGGGGGGGGAGAGAGGAGATTGTGATTAGGTGCTAGATCTGGGCCGACAAGATGGGGGGGGGGGGGGGAGGTATGTGGTGGGTTATTCACACTGAGAATATTCTTGCCACTGATCAGACTTAAAAGAAAACAAAAAAGGGAGGACATATTCTGTTTTGAACAGTAAGTGTACAGTTGGTCTAGACTGTCATAGGGGACACAGGTATCTTTTAGATCTAAGCAGCAAAGCAGGCTCCTTGGACAGTGATACTGTAACCAATCTGCTTTTTAACTATTTGTTCTGAACTACTAAATACACAGGTCACCAGCCCCAACACTTTGTTTAGAACAGAGAAGGTGTAAACAAGTCAAATCGCCTATAATTTGTAAACAAATGCTTTAGAGCTTTGTCTCACCTGTGCTTCTGTTTATCTGTACATCAATGCAAAAATGTTTTGTGAACGTATGTAAATAACCATGTGTTCACTATACAAATATTGAACGGTGTGTTATCTTAAAAAAAAAAAAAAGCAATTGCTATTCCCTTCATTGTAGAGTGCTGTGTGCCCCTGGTTTTCCTTCTAGCTGGAAGCCAGCCTTATTGTGACATATTTCAATAGTCTGCGTTATATAACTGGTTCTCTTGTGTTATTTCTAAAGCAAACAAACACTTGTTTCGCTTTTCTGATGTTATCTGTCTTTGTTATGCAATACATTATTGCTCTGCGTGCATCTAGAGTGTGCAGAGCCCATTCCACTTGAGTTTTTGGGAAAAAAACTTGGTATTTTGATAGTCTGGTTTATGTGAAAATGTCCTTATGTATCTTTAGAAGAGTTACCTGTAACTGCAGTTCCTCAGTATCGTATCTTTCATAGATTCACATGCTTGAATCACTCCCAGTCATTGAATTAAGAGTCTCACGGTACCATAAAGAAGCAGTATGCATCATTATCATAGGCCAAAATGGCAATGAACAGTCACTTTAATATCTATGTCCATTTTTAAAAAAGTACCAAACACGAACTATGATAAATCAGGTGATGGCACTCTATAGAACACTAAGACCTAAAGTGGCTGCATCTCCAGCACAAGTGGAAATAGAAATATATATATATATATATATATATATATACACACACACACACACACACACACACACACACACACACACACACACACACACACACACACACACACACCCATTGTACATCTGTTTGCGGTATGTAGTGCTGCAGATTCACATGTTGTGCATATATCGCCATCTAGTGTTGGGCTCAGAGTGTTCCAAGTTGTTTTTCTTCAAAGAAGCTTTTTTCGAGTCACGACTCCTCCTCTCGGTAATAGTGCGCATGGGCGTCCAGTCCTTCATTAGAACCTACCACTAGACATTGTTATGCAAATAAGTGGAAAAGATTCGTTTATTACTGCCATAATAATCAAATTCAACCCTTACACGTATCTGCCAAAGACATCGTAAAATACTTACTACGTTTGCAGAAGTCAAAGCTAGCTTTTTCTTCCATTAAGATACATTTTACCGCAATTTCAGCTTACCTGCAAATTACGCACTCAACTTTACTATTTAGGATACCAGTCATAAAAGTGTTTATGGAAGGCCTAAAGAGAATTATACCACCAAGGACACCACCAGTTCCTTCATGGAACCTCAACATTGTCTTAACACGACTCATGGGTCCACCTTTTGAGCTCATGCACTCTTGTGAAATGCAATACTTAACATGGAAAGTTGCATTTCTAATTGCCATCACAAACATAAAGTAGTTCTACGGACAAATCCTACATTTTTACCAAAAGTCATATCACCGTTCCACTTGAATCAAACAGTAGAATTACCAGTGTTCTTTCCACAACCAGATTCTGTAGCTGAAAGAGCACTACATACATTAGACATCAAAAGAGCGTTAATGTACTACATTGACATAACAAAACAAATTCGGAAAACAAAACAATTATTTGTTGCTTTCCAAAAACCTCATGCAGGAAATCCGATTTCCAAACAAGGCATTGCTAGATGGATAGTTAAATGCATTCAAACTTGCTATATCAAAGCAAAAAGAGAACTGCCTATTACACCAAAGGCACACTCGACTAGAAAGAAAGGTGCTACCATGGCCTTTCTAGGAAATATTCCTATGACTGAAATATGTAAGGCAGCCACATTGTCTACGCCTCATACGTTTACCAAACACTACTGCATGGATGTGTTAACAGCACAACAAGCCACAGTAGGCCAAGCAGTATTACGAACTTTGTTTCAAACAACTTCAACTCCTACAGGCTGAACCACCGCTTTTGGGGAGATAACTGCTTACTAGTCTATGCAAAGCATGTGTATCTGCAGCTACACATGCCATCGAACGGAAAATGTCACTTACCCAGTGTACATCTGTTCGTGGCATGAGTCGCTGCAGATTCACATGCGCCCACCCGCCTCCCCGGGAGCCTGTAGCCGTTTCGAAGTTGATCTTGAACATTTGCAAATTTGTAAATATATCACTTTAAACTACATTATGTACATACATATTCACTCCATTGCATGGGCACTATTACTATAATACACAACTCCTACCTCACCCTCTGCGGGGAAAACAATCTAAGATGGAGTCAACGCCCATGTGCAATGGAGCCGAAAGGGGAGGAGTCCCTTGATCTCGTGACTCGAAAAGACTTCTTCGAAGAAAAACAACTTGTAACACTCCGAGCCCAGCACTAGATGGCGGGATGTGCAAAGCATGTGTATCTGCAGCTACACATGCCATCGAACATATATATATATGGAAAATGTCACTTACCCAGTGTATATCTGTTTGTGGCATTAGTTGCTGCAGATTCACATGCTTTGCACATCCCGCCATCTAGTGTTGGGCTCGGAGTGTTACAAGTTGTTTTTCTTCGAAGAAGTCTGAGTCACGAGATCGAGGGACTCCTCCCATTTCGGCTCCATTGCGCATGGGCGTCGACTCCATCTTAGATTGTTTTCCCCGCAGAGGGTGAGGTAGGAGTTGTGTATTATAGTAATAGTGCCCATGCAATGGAGTCAATATGTATGTACATAATGTAGTTTAAAGTGATATATTTACAAATTTACAAATGTTCAAGATCAACTTCGAAACGGCTACAGGCTCCCGGGGAAGGCACATGTGAATCTGCAGCGACTAATGCCACGAACAGATGTACACTGGGTAAGTGACATTTTCCGTTTGATGGCATGTGTAGCTGCAGATACACATGCTTTGCATAGACTAGTAAGCAGTTATCTCCCCAAAAGCGGTGGTTCAGCCTGTAGGAGTTGAAGTTGTTTGAAACAATGTTCGTAGTACTGCTTGGCCTACTGTGGCTTGTTGTGCCGTTAACACATCCACGCAGTAGTGTTTGGTAAACGTATGAGGCGTAGACCATGTGGCTGCCTTACATATTTCAGTCATTGGAATATTTCCTAGAAAGGCCATGGTAGCACCTTTCTTTCTAGTCGAGTGTGCCTTTGGTGTAATAGGCAGTTCTCTTTTTGCTTTGAGATAACAAGTTTGAATGCACTTAACTATCCATCTAGCCTTGTTTTGAAATTGGATTTCCTGTATGAGGTTTTTGGAAAGCAATAAATAATTGTTTTGTTTTCCGAATTTGTTTTGTTCTGTCAATGTAGTACATTAACGCTCTTTTGATGTCTAATGTATGTAGTGCTCTTTCAGCTACCGAATCTGGCTGTGGGAAGAACACTGGTAGTTCGACTGTTTGATTCAAGTGGAACGGTGATATGACTTTTGGTAAGAATTTAGGATTTGTTCGTAAGACTACCTTATGCTTGTGTATCTGAATAAATGGTTCTTGTATGGTAAATGCTTGTATCTCACTTACTCTTCTTAGAGATGTGATAGCAATTAGAAATGCAACTTTCCATGTTAAGTATTGCATTTCACATGAGTGCATAGGTTCGAAAGGTGGACCCATGAGTCGAGTTAAGACAATGTTGAGGTTCCACGAAGGAACTGGTGGTGTTCTTGGTGGTATAATTCTCTTCAGGCATTCCATAAACGCTTTTATGACTGGTATCTTAAATAATGAAGTTGAGTGCGTAAATTGCAGATAAGCTGAAATTGCGGTAAGATGTATTTTAATGGATGAAAAAGCTAGCTTTGACTTTTGCAAATGTAGTAAGTAGCTTACAATGTCTTTAGCAGATAAGTGTAATGGCTGGATTTGATTATTATGGCAATAACAAACAAATCTTTTCCACTTATTTGCATAGCAATGTCTAGTGGTTGGTTTCCTAGCTTGTCTTATGACCTCCATACATTCCTGTGTAAGGTCTAAGTGTCCGAATTCTAAGATTTCAGGAGCCAAATTGCTAGATTCAGCGATGCTGGATTTGGGTGTCTGATCTGTTGTTTGTGTTGAGTTAACAGATCTGGTTTGTTTGGTAGTTTGACATGAGGCACTACTGAGAGGTCTAGTAGTGTTGTGTACCAAGGTTGTCTTGCCCAAGTTGGTGCTATTAGTATGAGTTTGTTTTGACTCAATTTGTTTACAAGATATGGAAGGAGTGGGAGAGGGGGAAAAGCGTATGCAAATATCCCTGACCAACTCATCCATAACGCATTGCCCTGAGACTGATCCTGTGGGTATCTGGATGCGAAGTTTTGGCATTTTGCGTTTTCTTTTGTTGCAAATAGGTCTGTTTGTGGTGTTCCCCATCTTTGGAAGTGTTTAGTATTTGGGGGAGAATCTCCCATTCGTGGATCTGTTGGTGATCCAGAGAAAGATTGTCTGCTAACTGATTCTGAATCCCTGGAATAAACTGTGCTATTAGGCGAATGTGGTTGTGAATCGCCCAATGCCATATTCTCTGTGCCAGGAGACACAACTGTGTTAAGTGTGTTCCTCCCTGTTTGTTCAGATAATACATCGTTGTCATGTTGTCTGCTTTGATAAGGATGTGTTTGTGGCTTATTATGTGTTGAAATGCTTTTAACGCTAGAAATACTGCCAGTAGTTCTAAGTGATTTATGTGAAACTGTCTTTGCTGAGTGTCCCATTGTCCCTGGATGCTGTGTTGATTGAGGTGTGCTCCCCACCCTATCATGGAGGCATCTGTAGTTATTACGTATTGAGGCACTGGGTCTTGGAAAGGCCGCCCTTGGTTTAAATTTATATTGTTCCACAATTGAAGCAAGGTGTATGTTTGGCGGTCTATCAACACTAGATCTAGAAGTTGACCCTGTGCCTGTGACCATTGTGATGCTAGGCACTGTTGTAAGGGCCGCATGTGCAATCTGGCGTTTGGGACAATGGCTATGCATGAGGACATCATGCCTAGTAGTTTCATCACCATCTTGACCTGTATTCTTTGTTTTGGATACATGGCCTGTTTTACATTGTGAAATGCTTGTACCTTTTGTGGACTTGGAGTGGCAACCCCTTTTGTTGTGTTGATTGTCGCCCCTAAGTATTGCTGTGTTTGACACGGCAGAAGGTGTGACTGTGTAGTTTAGTGAGAAACCTAGTTTGTGGAGGGTTTCGATGACATACTTTGTGTGTTGTGAACACCGTTCTTGCGTGTTGGTTTTGATTAACCAATCGTCTAGGTACAGGAACACGTGTATTTGCTGTCTTCTGATATGCGCAGCTACTACTGCCAGGCATTTTGTAAAAACTCTTTTCGCAGTTGTTATCCCAAATGGCAACACTTTGAATTGGTAATGTACCCCTTGGAATACAAACCTTAGGTACTTTGTGTGTGAAGGATGTGTCGGTATATGGAAGTATGCATCCTTTAGGTCTAGTGTTGTCATGGAGTCTTGTTGTTTGAGCAATGGGATTACGTCCTGTAATGTCACCATATGAAAGTGATCTGATTTGATGTAGGTATTTAACGTTCTGAGATCTAATATAGGTCTTAGAGTTTTGTCCTTTTTGGGTATGAGAAAGTACAGAGAGTAAACTCCTGTTCCTTTCTGATGAATTGGTACTAATTCTATTGCTTCTTTTTGAAACAACGCTTGGACCTCCAGTTGTAGAAGATCCATGTGTTGTTTTGACATAGTGTGTTTTCGGTGGGACATTTGGAGGGAAATTGAGAAATTCTATGCAATAACCATGCTGGATAATTGCTAGGACCCAAGTATCTGTTATTTCCTCCCATTGTTTATAGAACTTGGTTAGCCTCCCCCCACAGGTGTTGTGTTGGGGATTTGTGACGTGTATGTCACTGCTTGTTTTGTGGAGTTTTGGGACTTTGTAACTTCCCTCCACTTTTTTGGAACTGTCCCCCTCTATATTGTCCCCGAAAACTTCCCCGCTGATATTGGCTCTGATAAGTGGGCCTTGTTTGTGAGGTTGTGGGTTCCGTGCTTTGTCCTCGAAAACCCCCTCAAAACTGTTTTACGAAATGTGCCTCGGCTCTGTGGGGAGTAGAGTGCGCCCATGGCTTTGGCCGTATCAGTGTCCTTTTTAAGCTTTTCGATGGCAGTGTCCACCTCCGGCCCAAACAACTGCTGTCCGTTAAATGGCATATTCAGCACGGCTTGTTGTATTTCCAGCTTGAATCCCGATGTACGCAGCCATGCATGTCCCCTTATTGTCACTGCTGTGTTCACAGTTCTAGCAGCTGTTTCTGCTGCATCCATTGCTGACCGTATCTGATTGTTTGAGATACTCTGTCCTTCTTCCACCACTTGCTGTGCTCTCTTTTGGAACTCCTTGGGCAAATGTTCTATAAAGTGTTGCATTTCGTCCCAATGAGCCCTATCGTATCTGGCCAACAAAGCCTGTGATTTTGCAATACGCCACTGGTTTGCTGCCTGTGCCACCACCCTTTTCCCTGCCGCGTCGAACTTACGACTCTTTATCTGGAGGTGGTGCATCTCCTGAAGTGTGTGAGTTCGCCCTCTTGCGAGCTGCCCCTACTACCACTGAGTCCGGTGTTAACTGTTGTGTTATGTACACGGGGTCTGTTGGTGGCGGTTTATATTTTTTCTCCACTCTTGGAGTAATGGCCCTTCCTTTTACAGGCTCCTCAAACACTTGTTTGGAGTGTTTTAGCATTCCAGGTAGCATGGGGAGACTCTGGTACTGGCTGTGTGTGGACGACAGTGTATTAAATAGAAAGTCGTTGTAGGAAGTTGGCTCTGTATGCACTATTTCAAAGTAAGGAATAGTATGCACAGAGTCCAAGGGTTCCCCTTAGAGGTAAGATAGTGGCAAAAAGAGATAATACTAATGCTCTATTTTGTGGTAGTGTGGTCAAGCAGTAGGCTTATCAAAGGAGTAGTGTTAAGCATTTGTTGTACATACACACAGGCAATAAATGAGGAACACACACTCAGACAAATCCAGGCCAATAGGTTTTGTTATAGAAAAATCTCTTTTCTTAGTTTATTTTAAGAACCACAGGTTCAAATTCGACATGTAATATCTCATTTGAAAGGTATTGCAGGTAAGTACTTTAGGAACTTTGAATAATCACAATAGCATATATACTTTTTACATAAAACACATTTAGCTGTTTTAAAAGTGGACACAGTGCAATTTTCACAGTTCCTGGGGAGGTAAAGTAAGGTTAGTTCTTGCAGGTAAGTAAACCACCTACGGGGTTCAAATTGGGGTCCAAGGTAGCCCACCGTTGGGGGTTCATAGCAACCCCAAAGTCACCACACCAGCAGCTCAGGGCCGGTCAGGTGCAGAGTTCAAAGTGGTGCCCAAAACGCATAGGCTTCAATGGAGAGAAGGGGGTTTCCCCCGGTTCCAGTCTGCCAGCAGGTAAGTACCCGCGTCTTCGGAGGGTAGACCAGGGGGATTTTGTAGGGCACCGGGGGGGACACAAGTCAGCACAAAAAGTACACCCTCAGCAGCGCGGGGGCGGCCGGGTGCAGTGTGCAAACACGCGTCGGGTTTTCAATGGGAGACCAAGGGATCTCTTCAGTGGTGCAGACAGGCAAGGGGGGGGGGGGGGGGGCTCCTCGGGGTAGCCACCACCTGGGCACGGGAGAGGGCCTCCTGGGGGTCACTCCTGCACTGAAGTTCTGTTCCTTCAGGTGCTGGGGGCTGCGGGTGCAGGGTCTTTTCCAGCCGTCAGGATTTTAGAGTCAGGCAGTCGTGGTCAGGGGGAGCCTGGGGATTCCCTCTGCAGGCGTCACTGTGGGGGCTCAGGGGGGACAACTTTGGTTACTCACGTTCTCGGAGTCGCCGGAGGGTCCTCCCTGAGGTGTTGGTTCTCCACCAGTCGAGTCGGGGTCGCCGGGTGCAGTGTTGCAAGTCTCACGCTTCTTGCGGGGATTGCAGGGGTCTTTAAATCTGCTCCTCTGTAACAAAGTTGCAGTCTTTTTGGAGCAGGTCCGCTGTCCTCAGGAGTTTGTCTTTCTTGAAGCAGGGCAGTCCTCTGAGGATTCAGAGGTCGCTGGTCCTGGGGAAAGCGTCGCTAGAGCAGGTTTCTTTAGAAGGCAGGAGACAGGCCGGTAGGTCTGGGGCCAAAGCAGTTGGTGTCTTTTCTTCTTCTGCAGGGGGTCTTTCAGCTCAGCAGTCCTCTTCTTCTTGTAGTTTCAGGAATCTAATTCTTTAGGTTCAGGGAAGCCCTTAAATACTAAATTTAAGGGCGTGTTTAGGTCTGGGGGGGTTAGTAGCCAATGACTACTAGCCCTGAGGGTGGGTACACCCTCTTCGTGCCTCCTCCCAAGGGGAGGGGGTCACATTCCTTCCCCATTGATTTCTAAAAGTTAGAGTCACTTCAGCTCAGGACACCTTAGGGGCTGTCCTGACTGGCCAGTGACGACTCCTTGTTATTCTCATTATCTCTCCTGGACTTGCCGCCAAAAGTGGGGGCTGTGTCCAGGGGGCTGGCATCTCCACTAGCTGGAGTGCCCTGGGGCATTGTAACACGAAGCTTGAGCCTTTGAAGCTCACTGCTAGGTGTTACAGTTCCTGCAGGGGGGAGGTGTGAAGCACCTCCACCCAGAGCAGTCTTTGTTTCTGTCCTCGGAGAGCACAAAGGCTCTCACCGCATGAGGTCAGAAACTCGTCTCTCAGCAGCAGGCTGGCACAGACCAGTCAGTCCTGCACTGAACAATTGGGTAAAATACAGGGGGTATCTCTAAGATGCCCTCTGTGTGCATTTTTTAATAAATCCAACACTGGCATCAGTGTGGGTTTATTATTCTGAGAAGTTTGATACTAAACTTCCCAGTATTCAGTGTAGCCATTATGGAGCTGTGGAGTTCGTTTTTGACAGACTCCCAGCCCATATACTCTTATGGCTACCCTGCACTTACAATGTCTAAGGTTTTGCTTAGACACTGTAGGGGCATAGTGCTCATGCACATATGCCCCCACCTGTGGTATAGTGCACCCTGCCTTAGGGCTGTAAGGCCTGCTAGAGGGGTGACTTAACTATGCCACAGGCAGTGTGAGGTTGGCATGGCACCCTGAGGGGAGTGCCATGTCGACTTAGTCATTTTCTCCCCACCAGCACACACAAGCTGGCAAGCAGTGTGTCTGTGCTGAGTGAGGGGTCCCTAGGGTGGCATAAGTCATGCTGCAGCCCTTAGAGACCTTCCCTGGCATCAGGGCCCTTGGTACCAGGGGTACCAGTTACAAGGGACTTACCTGGGTGCCAGGGTTGTGCCAATTGTGGAGACAATGGTACATTTTAGGTGAAAGAACACTGGTGCTGGGGCCTGGTTAGCAGGGTCCCAGCACACTTCTCAGTCAAGTCAGCATCAGTATCAGGCAAAAAGTGGGGGGTAACTGCAACAGGGAGCCATTTCTTTACAGTCGTCTTCAATTGGCTCTGCATGCAGGCTGACATTATGAAACGCCGCTGCCCTTGACACCACCTGTGCGTAGGCTGTACTATCTTCTGGTGGTGACGGTCTAGCTGGATAACAGTCAGGACTGTTATCTGACACTGGCGCATCATAAAGATCCCACGCGTCTGGATCATCCCGACTCATCCCTGTATGAGTTGGGGATTGCATCATTGGTGGAGTGGCTACCGGTGATGGTTGCGGAGAGCGTTGTGGAGACGGTGGCGGGGTTACTTGTTTAGCCACCTTTGCCTGTGGCTGCTTGTCTTTCTCCTGGAAGGCAAGTTTGCGTTTCATTTGAATCGGAGGGAGGGTGCTGATCTTCCCAGTTTCCTTTTGGATGTGGAGCCTTCTTTGGGTGTAGTCTGGCTCCATTGTCTCCAGTTCCTGTCCAAATCTATGTGTTTTCATTTGTGAGGACAGGCCTTGGTCCTCTGTGTAGGAACTTGATTTCAGTTCCAAGGCCGGATGTTTCGGCATCGAAACCTTTTCGGCTGCTTTTTTCTGTTCCGACGACACTTTTTTGCTCTTCGGCGTACAGATTTCTCGGTGCCGACTTGCTTCGGTGCCGCTGTCTCGGTGCCGAGATTGCTCTGACTCGGCGTCGAGTCTGTTCTAACCTGGTGTCTCCGAGTCGAGTGTGCTCTGTGCCGGTATCTCGACTGGAGTCTGATGACTTCGACACATGCAAGCCCTTTTTCGGTGCCGATGCCCGGTCACCTATTTTTTGGGTTAAGCCATGGCCTGTTGGCGTGGCGTCCCCTGGGCTTTACTGGTTTTTACGCGAGTCTTGTGTATCGACGTCTTACTCACGGTTTTCAGCGTCTGTTCAGGATCGACCTCTTCAGAGTCCGAATCCTCGATGGAGAAGGCTTCCTCTTCTTCCTCCATGTGTTTTAGTCCTGTCGGCACCGACGCCATCTGTAATCTTCTTGCTCTTCGGTCCCTTAAAGTCTTTCTGGACCGAAATGCTCGACAGGCCTCACAGGTATCCTCTTTGTATTCTGGCGACAAACACAAATTACAGACCAGATGCTGATCTGTGTAAGGATACTTGTTGTGGCATTCGGGGCAGAAGCGGAATGGGGTCCGTTCCATTAGCCTTGAAGACGCATACGGTCCGGCCTACCAGGCCCCGGCGGGGAAACGAAAACCCCGAAGGGTCGCCGGAGCTCTTCCGAATTTGGTGTCGATCTGTTGTAGCTAACCCGATACCAAACGCAAACAATACCCTAGAATTTTCCGAGTTTTTCACTAACTTTCCAAACCGAAGTGCGGAGTGAAAAGGAACATGTCTGAACCCGATGGCGGAAAAAAAAAAAAAAAACAATCTAAGATGGAGTCGACGCCCATGCGCAATGGAGCCGAAATGGGAGGAGTCCCTCGATCTCGTGACTCGAAAAGACTTCTTAGAAGAAAAACAACTTGTAACACTCCGAGCCCAACACTAGGTGGCGGGATGTGCAAAGCATGTGTATCTGCAGCTACACATGCCATCGAACACATATATATATACATACATACATATATATATATATAGAGAGAGAGAGCGAGAGCGCGAGTGTAAGTAATGAAGATGTCCATGCAATGTATATACATTTACACAAAGTACTACAATGGCTAGAGGAGGGAGGGAGGGAGCACTTTAATCTGCAGCACTACATGCCACAAACAGATGCACACTGGGTAAGTGACATTTTCTGTTCGATGGCATGTACAGCTTCAGATACACATGCTGCGCATAAACTGAAAAGCAGTCCCTCTCCTAAATATGAGGTGGCTAGCCTGTAGGAGTTGGATAGTTTGAAATTGTGTTTTAAGCACTGCTTGACCAAAATTTGCTTGTCGTCAAGATAACACATCAACACAGTAGTGTTTAGTAAATGTATGTGGTGTGGACCATGTGGCTGCTTCGCATATGTCTGCCATTGGTATATTTCCTAAGAATGCCATTGAAGCTCCTTTCTATCTAGTAGAATGTGAATTAAGAGTTACTAATTGTTGCTTTTTAGCTTTAAGGTAGCAAGTTTGAATACACTTTACTATCCATCTGGCCAATCCTTGTTTGGAAATTGGATTACCCTTATGAGACTGTTGGAAAGCCACAAAAAGTTGTATAGATTTTCTAAAGTCTTTCGTTCCATCTATATAATACATGAGAGCTCTTTTAGCAACTGAATCTGACTGGAAAGAAGAATGGCAATTCCACTGACTGATTAATGTGAAATGGTGATACCACTTTGGGTAAACATTTTGGATTTGTCTCAAGTACTATTTTGTGTACTTCGAAGAAGGGTTCTTCTAAAGTGAATGCTTGGATTTCACTTACTCTTCTTAAACAAGTAATTGCTACCAGGAAGGCAACCTTCCATGTGAGAAGTTGAAAAACGCAAGAGTGCATGGGTTCAAATGGTGGACCCATAAGCCTTGTGAGTACAATGTTAAGTTTCCATGCAAGAGCTGGTGGAGCTGTAGGTGGAATAACTAGGCCTTCCATAAAAGCTTTCTAAACAGAGGTCTGTTGTCTGTTTTGAGGGTAGGTTGATATTGCTGTTAAATGAATTTTAATATATGAATATGCAAGATTTGCTTTCTGTAAATGAAGCAAATAACATAGAATATCCTGCACTGATGCTTCAAGTTGATCAATGTTTTTAGGTTGGCAGATATATAAAAAACGTTTCCATTTATTTGCGCAGCACTGCCTGGTAGTAGGTTTGCATGTTTGTTTTATAATGTCCATACATTCGGATGGAAGCTGTAGGTATCCAAATTCTATGACCTCAGGAGCCAAATTGCCAGGTCGAGTATACTGGGATTGGGATGCCTGATGTGACCCTTGTTTTGAGTAAATAGGTCTGGTCTGTTTGGGAGCTTGTGATGTGGTACTACCGACAAATCCATAGTGTTGTGCACCAGTGATGACGTTACCACGTGGGAGCTATGGGTATCATAGTGAGGTTAGTGTGATGGATTTTGTTGACCAGATATTGAATGGGGGGGGGGGGGGGGTTAATGCAAATATCCCTGACCAACTGATCCATAGAGCATTGCCCTTGGATTGAGGGTGTGGGTACCTGGACACAAATTTTTGGCATTTTGAGTTTTCACTTGTTGCGAAAAGATCTAGGTTTGGTGTTCCCCACATGTGAAAGTAATATTGAATGACTTGTTGATGAATCTCCCATTCGTGTATTTGTTGCTGCGTCCTGCTTAAGAGGTCCGCTAGCTGGTTGCATATCTCTGGGATGTATTCTGCTAGCAGGTGAATGTGTGTGACTGAACTGCCCACTTCCAAATTGTTTGTGCTAGAAGGGACAATTGGGATGAGTGTGTGTCCCCCTTGTTTTTTCACAAAATACATTGTTGTCAGTCCTTATTAAGACTGTTTTGTGCATGATTTGTGGTTGGAATGCTTTGATCGCTAAGAACACAGCCAGCAATTCCAAGTGGTTTATGTCGTAAGTTTGCTGGATTGAGTCCCATTACCCCTGTATTGTACGTTTGAGATGGGCTCCCCAACCGGTCTGATGCATCTGTGGTGATTATGTCTGTGGGACAGGGTCTTGAAATGGCCGCCCTTTTGATAAGTTGGTTTGATTCCACCATTGCAGAGATTTGTAAGTTCGGCAGTCCACCAGCACTAGATCCTGTAGTTGACCCTCTGCCTGAGGCCATTGTTGCGAGAGACACTGTTGCAATGGTCAGAAATTGCATTGGGCACTATTGCTGTGCATGATGCCGTCATTCCCAATAGCCTCATGACATACCTTACTATGTCAGTTTGATTGACTTGTAATTGGGATATGAGAGTGTGAAACGCTTGGATTTGTTGTGGATTTGGGTAGGCTAATGCTGACAGTGTTCAGAATTGCTCCTAGATATGGTTGAATTTGTGCTAGCTAAAGGTGAGATTTCTGGTAACTGATTGTGAACCCTAATCTGTGTAGGGTATCTATTGTGTAGTTTGTGTGCTGTTGACAGTTTCGAATAGTGCTGGCTTTTATTAGCCCAGTGGTTCCCAACCTTTTAACTTCTGTGGACCCCCACTTTATCATGACTGGAACCATGGCCCCCCCCCCCCCCCCCCCGAATCATTATTGGAATCCGGGGACCCCCCACTAAGTCATTACGAAAAGCTGGGGACCTAATCTATTGATGTTATTTAATTTTCTAAGCAGTCGCAGACCCTCTGAGGAGGCTTTGCGGACCTCCAGGGGTCCCTGGACCACAGGTTGGGAACCACTGTATTAGCCAGTCATCCAGATATGGGAAGACATGTATGTACTGCCTTCTGAGGTATGCTGCAACTACTGCTAGACATTTTGTGAATACCCTTGATGCTGTTACTCCAAGGGGTAGTACTTTGAATTGAAAGTGCTTGCCTGCTATCGCAAACCTTAAGTACTTGCTGTGTGCTGGATGTATAGGAATGTGGAAGTAAGCATGCTTTAGCTCTAATGCTGTCATGTTATCTTGTTTTTTGTAAAAAAGGGGATGACATCCTGTACAGTGACAATGTGAAAATGCTCTGATAGGCTGAGGTCCGAGATCGAGAATTGGCCTGAGTACCATCCTTTTCTGGTATGAGGAAGTATAGGTAATATACCCATGCCCCCTGCTGACTGATGGGAACCATCTCTATTTCACCTTTGAGTAGAAGAGATTAGACCTATGTTTTAACAAAGCAATGTGTTTGAGAGAAAGCCTGTGTGAACGGGGAGGAATGTTTGGTGGAGTGGAGTTAAGTTCTAGGCTATAACTATTGTGGATAATTGACAGTACCCACTGATCTTTTGTAATCTTTTGCCAGTGAGGATGGAAATATTGCAGTCTTCCTCCTACAAGAGATGTACGCTGTGTGGGGATGAAGGTAAAGTAACTGCTTTGATGAGGTGGAGGCACCTTCTTACGGTAGCCGATTTGCCTCTAGATCTGAAAGTGAGTCCTCAATAAGAGCCCCTGAAAGATCCCTTGGGATAGTATTGTTGTCCCTGTTTTTGTTGTGACGTAGAGGCCTCTGAGGCTTGTGGCTTAAACCCTCCTCTAAATTGAGCCCCAAATTGGTGTTGTGTAAAGCACTCCCATGGCCTTTGCTGTTTCAGAGTCCTTTTTTAATTTGTCAATGTTTGAATCCACCTCTGGTCCAAAAAGTTGCAGTTTATTAGAAGGCATATGAAGGACTGCTTGTAGTATTTCAGGCTTAAAGCCTGAGAACCTCAACCAAGCATGTCTTCTAATGGTGATGGTAGTGTTTATTCCCCTAGCTACCGTATCAGCTGCATCAAGTGCTGATTGGATCTGTTTATTAGCAATGGCTTGTCCTCCTTCCACTACTTGTTGTGCTCTTTGCTGGTGTTCCTCTGGGAGGTATTGAAGGAATTCTTGCATCTCGTCCCAATGTGCCCTATCACACCTGGCCAAAAGGGCTTGGTAGTTAGCATTCCCCACTGATTTGCAGCCTGAATTGCCACTCTCGAACTTGCGGCTCTCTAACAGCAGGAGGAGCATCCCCTCTGGACTGGCTATTTGCCCGTTTCCTGACTGCACTCACCACAATGGAATCTGGGGGCAACTGCTGTGAAATAAAGGCTGGATCAGATGGTGCCGCTTTATATTTTTTGTCTATCCTAGGTATTAATACCCTAGCCTTTACTGGTTCTTTGAAAATGTCATCAGTATGTTTTAACATACCCGGTAACATTGGCAAATACTGATTGTGAGTTGAGTAAAGTGTTAAATAGAAAATCCTCTTCTATCGGCTCAGAGTGCATCTGGAAATTAACTGATTATAGGCTGTGGTATCCTCCGGTGGAGATGGTCCTGTGGGATACAAATCAAGATCATTGGATGGGACTGGGTCAGAGTCATACACATCCCATGGATCCATGTTGTAAATACTATCACCCATATAGTCCAGTTGCGAAGAAGCATGAGATTGTGTGGGTGAAATTGGTAGAGGAGAGGGAAGAGAAGGCGAATGCGGTGGAGAAAGCTGTACAGTCTTTGGCTTCTCTTTGTGTTTAAAGATGTTCGCTGGTGAAGGGCCAGTTTCCAAGCTTTCTTTGAAACCTAGTTTCCTCTTTGTAATTGGAGGAGGAGAGGCAATAATCTTTCCAGTCTCTTTCTGGATTTGAATCCTCCTTTGTTTTAGGTCGATGACTCAAGAATGGGTCTAAAGTCTGTTTGGTCTGCTTCCTGTTCTGAAGATGAAACTAGTTTGCTGCCCACTAATGAATGCTCCAAAAACTTGGTGGAAGCATGCTTTGCACGGGCCGAAAAAGTGGTCTGATCGTTAGGGGGAAACTTATTCAGCTCCGAAGAGGGGCTTTGATGTTTCAACTCCGAAGAGGAGTGCGAATGTTTCGGCTCCGATGTGGTATGCAGCAGTCTTGGTTCCGAAGTGGAAGCCTCCATCTTTTGACTCGATGCCGAAACAAGTGTGACAGTCTGTTCGTGAGAGTGAGTCTTGGCCTTTATTGGCACTGAACCAGAGGGTCGGTCGATGATTTGTTGTTTTCAGGTCAAACCATGTCCAGCAAGCAGTGGTAGAACCAAGGCCTTTTGTGATGTTTTAGTTTGTTTCTGATGGGAAGGGGCTGGTGTACTCACGTACTGGGCCACAATGAGCATGTGGCTGTCCTCATCTGAATCTTGGTCGTCTGTACCTGTTACCCACCATAGATGTTTGGCATTTGTTCTGTGAACTTCAATGCCATCTCTAACCGTCTTGCTCTTCGATCATGTAAGGTCGTCTTAGATCGAAAGGACCAACACGTCTCGCAGGTCTCCTCTTTGTGGTCGGGAGAAAGGCAGAGGTTGCACACTGAATGCTGGTCTGTGTAGGGGAACTTGGCGTGGTACCGAGGACAGAACTGAAATGGAGTCTGATCCATGAGCCCGTGACGCAGTAGGCCCAAAAAGGTTGCGGGCGCCTGAAAGGGCATTTAATCAATCCCGGTGTTTAATTAATCCCAACGCTACAATCGGATCGGGTGTAGTCAGAAACGCGTTAGAAAGCGATAGACGTTGAGGAAAGAAACAAGTTCAGATAGTACCGAATCAAAAACTAGCGAGAGGGAATATGTCCGAACCAGACGGCGGAAAGAAAATCTAACAAAGGACTCGATGCCCATGCGCACTATCACTAAGGAGGAGTCGTCACTCGATCTTGTGACTCGAAAAAAGCTTATTTGAATAAAAACAACTTGTAACACTGAGCCCAACACTAGATGGCGATATATGCACAGCATGTGCATCTGCAGCTACACATGCCATCGAACATTTATATTCAAATATATGGAAAATGTCACTTACCCAGTGTACATCTGTTTGTGGCATGTTCCGCTGCAGATTTACATGCTATGCACAGGTCCTGCCATCTAGTGTTGGGCTCTGAGTGTTACAAGTTGTTTTTCTTCGAAGAAGTCTTTTGAAGTCATGGGACCGAGTGACTCCTCCTTTCCGGCTCCATTGCGCATGGGCATCAACTCCATCTTAGATTGTTTTCCCGCAGAGGGTAAGGTAGGAGTGATAGAGTGTAAAGAGAGAGATGTCCATGCAATGGAATAAAGATGTATCTACAAAGTTTAAATAAAGGAATGTTTATATACATATGTACAAATTTTAATTATAACTGACACGGCTACAGGCTCACAGGGAGGAGGGAGGGTGCATGTGAATCTGCAGCAGAACATGCCACGAACAGATGTACACTGGGTAAGTGACATTTTCCGTTCGGTGGCATGTGTAGCTGCAGATACACATGCTATGCATAGACTACAAAGCAGTAATCCTCCCTTAAGTGGTGGTAAACCTCTAGGAGTTGTTGTCTGAAATAATTTTCTTAGTACAGCTTGTCCTACTGTGGCTTGTTGTGTTGCTAGTACATCTACACAGTAATGCTTGGTAAAAGTATGAGGTGTGGACCAAGTGGCTGCCTTAAAATTTCGGTCATTGGTATGTTTCCCGGAAATGCCATTGTTGCTCCCTTTTTTCTAGGAGTGTGCCTTTGGCGTAATGAGCAGTTGTCTTTTAGCTTTCAGGTAACAAGTTTGTATACATTTCACTATACATCTGGCTATGCCTTGTTTGGATATAGGATTACCAGTATGGGGTTTTTGGAATGCGACGAACAACGGTTTAGTTTTACGAAATGATTTTGTTCTGTCGATGTAATACATTAGAGCTCTTTTAATATCTAATGTATGCAGTGCTCTTTCTGCCACCGAGTCTGGCTGTGGGAAGAAGACTGGGAGTTCCACTGTTTGGTTTAAATGAAACGGTGAGATGACTTTTGGTAGAAATTTAGGGTTTGTGCGGAGTACAACTTTGTATACGTGTATAAAGGGTTCTTCAATAGTAAATGCTTGTATTTCACTAACTCTTCGTAATTAAGTCATTGCCACTAGAAATGCTACTTTCCAAGTTAAGAATCGGATCTGACAAGAGTGCATGGGTTCAAATGGTGGACCCATGGGTCGTGTAAGTACAATATTAAGATTCCACGAGGGTACTGGTGGAGTTCTTGGAGGTATGATTCATTTTAGGCCCTCCATGAAGGTTTTAATGAATGGTACCCTAAATAGGGATTTGGTTTGTTTATTTTGCAAATAAGCATAAATTGCTGTAAGATGTATTTTGATGGATGAAAAAGCTAGATTTGCTTTTTGTAAGTGGAGTAAATAACCTACAATGTCTTGTATGGACGCATTCAAAGGTGTTATGTGTTTTGATTGACAGTAGAAAGCAAATCTTTTCCATTTGTTAGCATAACACTGCCTGGTGGTAGGTTTTCGTGCCTGTTTAATGACTTCCATACACTCTGGTGGAAGATTTAGACAGCCAAACTAAGATTTCAGAAGCCAGATTGCTAGACTGAGCATCGCTGGATTGGGGTGTCTGATCTGTTAGTGTTGCGTCAGCAGATCTGGCCTGTTTGGGAGTTTGACATGTGGTACTATTGACAGGTCTAGCAGTGTGGTGTACCATGGTTGGCGTGCCCACGTTGGTGCTGTAAGTATGAGTTTGTTTTGACACATTTTGTTGACCAAAAATGTAATGAGTGGGAGAGGGGGGAAAGTGTAAGCAAATATCCCTGACCAGTTGATCCATAGAGCATTGCCCTTGGACTGAGGGTGTGGGTGCCTGGACGTGAAGTTTTGGCATTTTGCGTTGTGGTTGGTGGCGAACAGATCTATGTCTGGTGTCCCCCACTGACAAGTATTTGTGGAGTACCTGGGGGTGAATTTCCCACTTGCGAGTTTGCTGGTGATCTTGACTAAGGTTGTCTGCCAACTGATTGTGAATCCCTGGAATGTATTGAGCTATCATGTGAATGTTGTTGTGAATTGCCCAATGCCAATCTTTTTGTGCTAGGAGGCAAAGTTGTGATGAGTGGGTTCCTCCTTGTTTGTTTAAGTAGTACATTGTTGTCATATTGTCTGTTCTGACAAGAATGTGTTTGTGAGCAAGAAGAGGTTGAAAGGCTCTTAGTGCTAGAGAGACTGTTAGCAGTTCTAAGTGATTTATATGTAGCTGCTTCTGTTTGCTGTCCCATTGCCCCTGATGTAGGAGGCTGGCCTGGTTTGTAGTGGGTACCAAGTGGTACTTACACTCTGCACCAGGTCCAGTTATCCCTTATTAGTGTAGAAGAGGTGTCTAGCAGCTTAGGCTGATAGAAAAGGTAGCTTAGCAGAGCAGCTTACGCTGAACTAGGAGACGTGTGAAGCTCCCACTATACCACTGGTGTCATATGCACAATATCATAAGAAAACACAATACACAGATATACTAAAAATAAGGTACTTTATTTTTATGACAATATGCCAAAGTATCTCAGTGAGTACCCTCAGTATGAGGATAGCAAATATACACAAGATATATGTACACAATACCAAAATATGCAGTAATAGCAATAGAAAACAGTGCAAGCAATGTATAGTCACAATAGAATGCAATGGGAGCACATAGGTATAGGGGCAACACAAACCATATACTCTAGAAGTGGAATGCGAACCACGAATGGACCCCAAACCTATGTGAGCTCGTAGAGGGTCGCTGAGACTGTAAGAAAACAGTGAGGGTTAGAAAAATAGCCCACCCCAAGACCCTGAAAAGTGGGTGCAAAGTGCACCTAAGTTCCCCAGAGAGCACAGAAGTCGTGATAGGGGAATTCTGCAAGGAAGACCAACACCAGCAATACAACAACGATGGATTTCCAGACGAGAGTATCTGTGGAACAAGGGGACCAAGTCCAAGAGTCACGATCAAGTCTGGAGTGGGAAGATGCCATGGAAATGCCAGCTGTTGGTGCAAAGAAGCTGCCACCGAATGGTAGAAGCTGTGGATTCTGCAAGAACGAAGAGGGCTAGAAACTTCCCTTTTGGAGGATGGATGTCCCACGTCGTGAAGAAGCTTGCAGAGGTGTTTCCGTGCAAAAAGACCGCAAACAAGCCTTGCTAGCTGCAAGGGTCGCGGTTAGGGTTTTTGGATGCTGCTGTGGCCCAGGAGGGACCAGGATGTCGCCAATTGCGTGAGGAGACAGAGGGGGCGTCCAGCAAGACAAAGAGCCCACTCAGAAGCAAGCAGCACCCACAGAAGTGCCGGAACAGGCACTTCGAAGTGGAGTGAACCAGAGCTCACCCGAAGTCACAAAAGAAGGTCCCACGACGCCGGAGGACAACTCAGGAGGTCGTGCACTGCAGGTTAGAGTGTCGGGGACCCAGGCTTGGCTGTGCACAAAGGAAATCCTGGAAGAGTGCACAGGAGCCGGAGGAGCTGCAAATCACGCAGTACCCAGCAATGCAGTCTAGCGTGGGGAGGCAAGGACTTACCTCCACCAAACTTGGACTGAAGAGTCACTGGACAGTGGGAGTCACTTGGACAGAGTTGCTGAGTTCCAGGGACCTCGCTCGCCGTGCTGAGAGGGGACCCAGAGGACCAGTGATGCAGTCTTTTGGTGCATGTGGTTGCAGGGGGAAGATTCAGTCGACCCACAGGAGATTTCTTCGGAGCTTCTAGTGCAGAGAGGAGGCAGACTACCCCCACAGCATGCACCACCACGAAAACAGTCGAGAAGGCGGCAGGATCAGCGTTACAAGGTCGCAGTAGTCGTCTTTGCTACTTTGTTGCAGTTTTGCAGGCTTCCAGAGCAGTCAGCGGTCGATTCCTTGGCAGAAGGTGAAGAGAGAGATGCAGAGGAACTCTGATGAGCTCTTGCATTTGTTATCTAAAGAATTCCCCAAAGCAGAGACCCTAAATAGGCAGAAAAGGAGGTTTGGCTACTTAGGAAGGAGGATAGGCTAGCAACACAGGTAAGAGCCTATCAGAAGGAGTCTCTGACGTCACCTGCTGGCCCTGGCCACTCAGAGCAGTCCAGTGTGCCAGCAGCACCTCTGTTTCCAAGATGGCAGAGGTCTGGAGCACACTGGAGGAGCTCTGGGCACCTCCCAAGGGAGGTGCAGGTCAGGGGAGTGGTCACTCCCCTTTCCTTTGTCCAGTTTCGCACCAGAGCAGGGCTGGGGGATCCCTGAACCGGTGTAGACTGGCTTATGCAGAAATGGGCACAATCTGTGCCCATGAAAGCATTTCCAGAGGCTGGGGGAGGCTACTCCTCCCCAGCCCTGACACCTTTTTCCAAAGGGAGAGGGTGTAACACCCTCTCTCTGAGGAAGTCCTTTGTTCTGCCTTCCTGGGCCAAGCCTGGCTGGACCCCAGGAGGGCAGAAACCTGTCTGAGGGGTTGGCAGCAGCAGCTGCAGTGAAACCCCGGGAAAGGTAGTTTGGCAGTACCCGGGTCTGTGCTAGAGACTCGGGGATCATGGAATTGTCACCCCCTGTTCCTTTTTGATGATGAGGCACTAGATCTATGGCTTGTTTGAGCAATAGTGAGTGTACCTCTGTTTGTAACGTTGCAAGATGTTGCGATGAGAGTTTGAGAGCTTTTGGGGGAATGTCCGGAGGAAATTGTATGAACTTGATGCAGTTACCATGCTGGATAATGGATAGTACCCATGTGTCTGTTGGGATGTCTAACCATTGCTCGTGGAACATTTTCAGTCTTCTTCCCACAGGGGAAGTGTATTGAGGGAAGGTGATAAGTCATTGTTTGTAGTTAGTGGCTTGCTTTGAGGATTGGAATTTTCCCCTAGACTTGGGAAATTGTCCTCTGTAGGATCCCAGAAATCCCCCTCTTTGATATTGTGTTTGGTATGAGGGCTTGGATTGTGAGGTGGATGGCTCGGAGGGCTGGGGCCTGAAGCCTCCCCTATATTGAGGCTTCCGAAATGTGCCTCTGTATTGGAATTAATAAAGCGCTCCCATCGCTTTAGCAGTGTCGGCATCCTCTTTTATTTTATCTATGGATGTGTCCACCTGTGTGCCGAATAATTGCTGTTGGTTAAAAGGCATGTTGAGGACAGCCTGTTGGATTTCAGGTTTAAAACCTGATGATCTGAGCCATGCACGCCGCCTAATGGTGACAGCCGTATTTATAGTCCTTGCGGCTGTATCAGCTCAGTCTAGTGCTGATCTTATCTGGTGGTTTGTTATCGCCTGTCCCTCCTCTACTACCTGCTGAGCTCTCTTTTGGTGTTCTTTGGGGAGATGTTGAATAATGTCCTTCATCTCATCCCAATGAGCCCTATCGTATCTAGCAAGGAGGGGCTGTGAATTAGCTATGTGCCACTGATTGGCTGCTTGTGATGCCACCCTTTCCCCTGCAGCATCACATTTTATGCTTTCCTTATCTGAAGGGGGTGCCTCTCCAGAGGATTGCAAGCTAGCTCTTTTCCTCGCTGCGCTGACCACTACTGAATCGGGGGGCAGCTGTGTGATATACACCGGGTCAGAGGGTGGTGGTATGTACTTTTTTTCTACCCTTGGGGTTATAGCTCTTCCTTTAACCGGCTCCTGGAAAATCTGCTGGGCATGTTTGAGCATACCTGGGAGCATCGGTAGGCTTTGGTATGTGGCGTGGGTTGAGGACAATGTATTGAATAAAAAGTCGTCCTCTAGTGGTTCTGTGTGCATGCTTACGTAATGGAAAGCTGCTGCCCTAGCTAAAACTTGTGTATAAGAGGTGCTATCCTCAGGTGGAGAGGGCTTAGATGGGTAGCACTCTGGGCTGTTGTCTGATACAGGGTCATCATAAAGATCCCATCGATCTGTGTCTTGATGTGACTGCATAGTGTGTGTAGGAGACTGTGCAGTGGGTGTAGCAGGTTGAGAGACAGTTCGTTGAGGAGAGTGAGGAGGAGACTGGTGAGGAGGAGACTGGTGAGGAGAAAACTGGTGAGGTGGAGATTTCTCTCTTGGCACTTTAGCTGTTTGCTGATCAGTGTCCAAACGTCCATGGAAGGCCAGTTTTCTTTTAATTTTGAGGAGAGGTGCTGTGAGGATCTTGCCAGTGTCCTTGTGGATCTCTATCCTGGCTTGTTTGTCATTGAATTCCTCCATTTGTTGTAGCTCTTCCTCAAATCTATGGCTTTCTTTAAGCTGTTTCGAAAGTCCATGCTCCTCTGTGTAGAGCTGTCTTTTCAGCTCCGAAGCTGGTTTCTTCTGCACTGAAGGGCCCGGGGTTGTAGTTGGCCGAAAGTGACTTTCGGGGTCTCGACTTGATGGGTTGGTGCCGTATGGTTTCGGTGCCTGTGTCTCGACTCCGAAGACTTCGGAGCAGGTGTTGCCTTTTTCGGTGCCGAAGGTGTTGCTTGGTCACTGGTCAATTTTTTACAGGTGGAGCCATGGCCTTCTGGCAGTGGCGTCCTGAGGCCTTATGTTTGGTCTTGGTCTGGGCAAGTGTACTCACATGCTGGCCTGCTGTCGGTGGTCGGTCGAAGTCTGATTCGGAACCTTGAACAGAACAGAGATGGCAGTGTGAATAATCTCCTCTTCTCCCACGTCGAGGCGTTCGGTGCTCTTGGATGCCATCTGTAACCTTCTCGCAAGGTCTTTTTGGAACGGAAGGATCTGCAGGCTTCACAAGTATCCTCTCGGTGATCTGGAGACAAACACAGATTACAGACCAGATGTTGATCTGTGTAGGGATACTTGGCGTGGCACCGAGGGCAGAATCTGAACGGGGTCCGACCCATGAGGCTTCGATGCTTCTTGCGGTCAGGCCGACCAGGCCCAAGTTGGGCGCGGGTGCCCCGAAGAGCAGCCGAAGATGTGTGTCCGCCGGTACTCAGGTGTCGATGCTAGATAGGATGCGATCGAGAACAATACCGATGAATTTCAATGAATTCTAAGTTTTTCCGACTCGAACAACCAGAGTGAAGAGGAACACATCAGAACCCAATGGCGGAAAGAAAACAATCTAAGATGGAGTCGATGCCCATGCGCAATGGAGCCGAAAAGGAGGAGTCACTCGGTCCAGTGACTCGAAAAGATTTCTTCGAAGAAAAACAACTTGTAACACTCCGAGCCCAACACTATAAGGCAGGACCCGATATGCTCATTGATATAAAATCGAGATAGGACTGTGGGTATGAATCATAGGTTTGTTCTGTGAAATACATAAGTCAGTGAAACGTAAGAAGGGTGGTGGCGGGAGTGTATGCATAAATCCCTGACCATTGATCAAAAGGGCATTCCCCCATGACCCTGGAATCGGGTACAGACTGGTGTAGAACTGGCATTTGGTGTTCCTGTCTATTGCAAAGATACCCAATGATGGTTTGCCCCAGCATGAGAATAATCTTGTTTAGTTGAGTTTGATCCAGTTGCCACTTGTGGTAACTGCCATGTGCCCTGCTGAGTGTATCTGTTACAATGTTGTTGCCTCCAGGCACATGCTCGGCTCTCAGTAAAATCTTGAGTTGTGAGCCAACTCCACAGATACTGGTCTTGCGAGTTAGTGGTTGTGTACCCCCTTGTTTGTTAAAGTATTGGATGCTGGTCATCTTGTCCAGATGAGCCAGCACTGAAGCACCTGCTATCCTCAGAACAAAAGCTTGCAGAGAGTTATAGACATATGGTTGCTGAATGACTCCTCTGCTTTTGCAATTCTTCGTGCAATTGTCTAATTTTTAGTCATGCAAGAGGTACTAGTTTGATCAAAGAAGACATCATGCCTAGCAATGACTTGTACAGACTAACTGAAGCAGACCATCTTGACAGTTTGACTACCAGGGTTTTTAGCTTCTTTTGTCTGTTCGGAGATAAAAACACCTTGTTTTGTATCCATAATAGATCCTAAGAACTTTATCTTTTGTTTGGGAATAGTTTCAGATTTCTGATAACTGAAAGCGAGACTCAGTTTGTCAAATAGTTTGACAAAGTCTTGTGTTGCTATGGACGCTTGCAGCAGTGTTGGGCCTTTGAGTAGCCAATCGTCCAAGTAGGGAAAATCCTGTTGACCTCGGCTTCTGAGAGTGGCTGCTACTGGAGCCAAGCACTTGGTGCAATGTGCTAACCTGAGTCCGAGGGGAGGATTTTAAATAGATAATGGGTACCAGCTACGGTGAAGTGAAGATATTTTTTGTGTTTAGGATGTAGAAATATGCATCCTGCCAGTCGGGAGTCGTCATGAAATCTCCACTGCTCGAGAGATGAAGGCTATCAGAGGAGCTGGCCATACAAAATGATTGCTTGCTTAAGAATTTGTTCAGTTTTCTTAAGTCTAGGATGGTCCTCCATTCACCTGATTTAATTTCTATCAGGAATAATCTGGAGTGGAAGCCTATGTGCTCCTGTGAAAATGGAACTTTATTGCTCCCTTAGCGGGCATGGTGAGGGCGTCTTTTTTCCAATAAGTGTAGATAAGAGGGGTGCGTTGGTGGTCTCTGTACAACTTCTAGGGTATGACTAAGTGACCAGGGCTAATACCCATTTGTTCAAAGTTATTTTTTCCCCATTGGCACAGATAGTTGGAGATCTTCGCACCCAGTGCATGTTATGCACTGTCTGTAGCCGGCACCTGGTGCAGGTCACTGCTTACAACCCGTCTCTCTACTCTGGGTGGGTTGCTTTCGGCGGGGACCTTGTTTGGTACAGGCTGCTGCAGGAGGCTGGCGGTACTGTTGCCAGTAAACAGGTCTCTAGCTGGAACTGCTGATTGTTGGTATAACCTTCTGTAAATGGAAAAATCCCTTCCACAAGCTCCAAAAAAGGGCAATTTCTTATATTGAAGTGTGAAGATGGACCTAGCTGTATCAGTGTCCATCTTTATTGCTAGCAGTGAATCAAAGATGTGTTTTCCAAAAAGCACTTCCCAGTCATAGGCCATATCTAAAACCCTGAACTGGACCTCTGGCCTGAAAGATGTTGGTTTAAGCTGTCCTGGGCATCTGAGGACTGATGCTCCACCCAGTTGATGAAAGCCTGTGAAGATGTCCAATTTATCATCTCATAGGAGGTGCGCTCTCCTTGCAGAATCTTTGCTAGTTCTGCTTTCTTGTCCTCGGGTACCAACTCTATGAAGTTGCCGATATCAGACCACACCTGCCTATCGTAGCAACTGTGGATCGCCAGAGAAATTGCTGCTCTTACCACGATGGCAGGCATGAGTGAAAACATCTTGCCTATATTATGTATACGTCTGCCCTCTCTATTTGGTGGTGTAGAGATGGGAGCAGAACGTTTTTTAGAGAGACGTTGCACAGCTTTTATCATCACAGAGCCTGGCTTGGAATTACCTGTAAGACTAGCAGGGAAATCTTCCATAGCCTTGTACTTTTTGTCTACAAGGAGTGGCACTGCAGCCACTGTAGCTGGGTTCTACATTATGTTTAGCCCCTCCTCCTAAATAAAGTCTATGATGAGGATAGCCCTGACTGATTTTCGTGCCTGTCCCTTAAAATCATAAAAGAAACAGTCAGACTGTCTGAAGGAAGTTGGAATCTTGCTGCCGCTCTGTCCATCGTTATTAACCCACCCCCAATTTCCTCTGGAGGCTAATCTGACAGGTGTGGTGGAGGTGTTGGGATGAGGTAATCATCCCACTCATTCTCTGGAGGGGGAGGTCCCGGGATCGCTCCTTCTGCTTTCATCCTCCGATGAAGATGGGTCCTCCCCTTGGTGGTGCCGCTACGTTTGGTACAGCCATCATCCTGGGAATTATAGGTGGAGGGATATATTGTGGTGTAGATGGAGCAGGCGGTTGAGGTGGTATGACCTGCTGTTCCTGTTGTGGTTCAGGAAACCTTTTCCCATAATCCTGCAATATAACTTGCAAGTCCTGGACTAGGACTTGGATTAGGTAACTGCACCTAATCTACCCTTTGATGTGGGTGATAATGGTGGTGTTCATAATGTCTCTTTGGTGGAGGTGCATAGTACTGGTGATTGTATTGCTCCTCTTTCTACAATGTTGTCATCGCCCTGACATTTAATAATTCAGATGGACTGTATGCAGGTCCAAAGGCCCCATCACCTGACTCCTCTATATCCAGCAGATGGAATGGGGGAAAAAGGTTAAACCTTACTGGGAGATGTAAATACTGGAGTCAATGTCCTTGTTGCAACTTTATCATCATTGTCGACAATGCCACCGTAAACTATGGCATAGTTGACGCAAGGGCTGGATCGGGAGTGGTCAATGTTGATGGATGGTGTATCGTCATGACGGTGTTGTCTTTGGTGTTGCCTGTGTCGACGGTGCTGCAATTGATGGTGGTGTTGACAAACGTAGACGGTGGAATCCTCGATGAGATTGGCAATGGCCTCAGACTGGATGGTGATGACCGGTCAATGGGACTGCCTTCGACAGTGATGTTGACATTGGTTTTTTTTAACAATCTTGGATTTTCTCATTGATGGTTCCCCAGACTTTAGAGATGGGGGAGTGGGCTGAGAAGAGGCCTCCTCTGTGGAGATGTGTTTTTTTTTCTTCTCCTTTTTCAGAGGTGATTTTTCAAAGCCTATCTGCTCTCTTCAGATGTCCCTTGATAAGAACTTGCTCTTTTATGTGACCTCTCTGAAGTGTCACTGTCTTCCTCAGTGGTGAATTTCTGAGTTTTGGACTTCTGTAGCCACAAAAGTAGTCTCTCCTTTCTGTGCTTCAAAGGCTTAGTAGAGAAAGTATGACAAATGTTACAATCCTTTACCTGATTTATGGGGTAGAGGCAATAAAAGTCCTTATGTGGTTCTCCACACAGTTTTCTTCTACCGGACTTGCATGATTGATTGATTTGAAGAGTCCTGTCTATTTTTTTGACTGTGTTCACTAGGATCCTGCTAACCAGGACCCCAGTGACTATGCTCTCACCTTCTAGATGTGGTTGTTATGAACTTTTTACACCCCACAATTGGCACACTGGTGCCCTCATGTAAGTCCCCAGTATATGGTACCCAGGGCACTGGGGCACCAGGGGTTCCCCATGGGCTGCAGCATATATTGCACCACTCATGGGAGCTCATGAAAAATGTACCTGCAGGCCTGCCACTGCAGCCTGTGTGAAAAGACACATGCATCCCTTCACTACACCAGGTCACAGTAAGTCACCCCATGACAGGCCCTCCAAGCCCAGAGGGCAGGGTGCAGGTACCTGTGTGTGAGGGCACTCCTGCATGAGCAGAGGTGCCCCCAAAGAACTCCAGGTCCATTTTCCTGGACTTTGTGAGTGCGAAGAAGTCATTTTATCCATGTACTAGACATAAATCACTACCTATGTCCAGCTACAGAATGGTAACTCCGATCGTGGGCATGTCAGAATCATACCACAATACTGTTGCCAGTATTGGTTCCATGATTCCTGGAGGCTCTTTAGAGTACCCGTAGCTGCGCTCCTACCAGTGTCTTCCCGGGTAGCCCGCGCTGCTGCCATCCTACAGGTGGGTTTCTGTCCTCCTACTGCTTGAACAGCTCAAGCCCAGGAAGGCAGAACAAAGGGTTTCCTTTGGGAGAGGGAGGTAACACCATCTCCCTTTGGAATTAGGGGTTACATTGCTTGGAAGGGTAGCCGCCGCTGGGTCCTCTCTCCTTCAACTCTGCATGGATCCTACAACACAAGTGGTGGTCCTGAGTGGTCCCCTTGGTTCCCTCTACCAGCTGTCCAACTTTGGAGGTGGCAAGTCTTTGCCTCTCCTTGCAGGACGGTACCCCTGTACACCCCGACTCTTGCAGCTACCAAGGTTTGTTGGCTCTTCTTCCAAGGGATCTTCAGGCTCTGTTTAGCCCCGGGCTCCAGCACTCCTCCCTGCAACGCATGGTCTCCTGCCTCTGCTCCAGCGACGTGGGACTCCTTTTCAGGTGTGCCGAGTGGGCCTCACTGCAACTCCTGGACCTGCTGCCTGCGAGTTGCCTGTGGGGGCTACATCCATGATTTCTTGCTCTCCAGCAGCTCTGCAACTCCTCTTCTGCAAATCTTGCCTTTGCCAAGGCTTGTTGGTGGTTTTTCCACACCACTGACGGACTGCATCTCTTCTTCTGATGTGGGCCATTAACTGCATCACTTCTGGAACTCTTTCTCTGCTCCTGTGTGCATAGCCGACTCCTGCCAGAAGGGGGGCTAGTGGCTCCTGGCCCAACCAGACACTCCAACTGAAATTGGACTTGGTCTCCTTCATTTGCAGGTCCTCTTCTGTCAGGATCCATCTTCTGTTTCTTGCAGTCTTGCTTGGGTCTTATGGAGTTCATTCACAAAGTTTCTCTGTGGGTTTGGGAAAAAACAGGTACTTACCTCTTCTCTCTCCTGGTCGTGGGGCAGTCTGCTAGTTACCTTTTGGGGTACCTACTTCCTCCAGCTCCCCTCTACAGATTCCACTAACCTGGGTGGGGGGTCTATCATTTGCATTCAATTTTTTTAGTATATGGTTTGAGCTCCTACTATGGTCACTAATGCCTATGGTTACTGCAATGCTTTCTATTACTTTCTATGCTCATTCCTGACAATTAAGGTGTATTTAATAGTGTGTTTACTCACCGGCTAATCAAGTATTGCCTATATAGTATTTTAGTATTTGTGTCACTCAAATAAAGTACCTTTATTTTTGTAACACTGTGTGGTCCTTTAATGTGTGTAAGTGCTGTGTGACTAAGTGGTATTGCATGAGCTTTGCAGGTCTCCTAGATAAGCCTTAGCTGCTCAGCCACAGCTACCTCCAGAAAGCCTGGCTTCCTAGACTACACCTCACTATTAGGACCTGGTATAGGGTGATAACACCACACACCAGGCCAGCTCCCTCCATGAAACAGCTTCTCTTGGGAGTGTTCTAGAGGGTGCGGTCGCCTGATTGGTCATAGTTCAAGTTTGGTCCTGTTTGAAAAAGGACATACATAAGCTACTGAAGTGACTGTTCAATGCCACTAGGGCCTATGGTAATGATGCATTCTGCTTTATATTGGTACAGAGGGACTCCCTCTTAGACGATGGGGAATGATTCAAGCATGTGAACCTATGAAAGATCCAATACTGGATAATATATGGTTCCTGTATGGTGAGTGCCTGTAGTTCACTGACTGCGTAGTCATGTCATTGCAGTTAGAAAGGCGGTTTTAAACGTTATGAATTTTAAACCTGCTTTGCTTATTGGTTCAAAAGGATCCTTCATTAGTTGTGTGAGAAACATATTGAGATTACATGTAGGTGCATGTCTACTCCTTTTTGCTCCTCCTAAGAATCTGACCGCTGTCGACAAACTTCTTCGTATGTATCAACTCGTGTAAGCTACTGTAAGGTGTACTTTCTGTGAAGCTTAAGTTAGTCCCTCTTCTTACAAATGTGTTCGATAACTAATTGTAGTTTTATTTGTTCAGTGGTAAGTTGTATTTGCTGCACCAATATGTAAATCTTTTCCATTAGTTAGTGCAACATTTACTTGTTGTTGCTTTCCTTGCTTCTCGGAGAATGACACTTGACTTCTCTGGGAGTTCTGAATGACCAAATTCTATGTCTACAGGTAAACTCAATGTGTTTGGTTCTGGATGTAGAACCCTTCTCTCTTGCATGGACAATAGGTCTTGCGTCAGTCTTGTCCACTGTAGTGGTATTGAGGGGGAAAAAGCATAGGCAAATTTCTTTGACCAAATTATCATAGTGCATTCACTATGGACTGGGGGGTATGGATGTCTGGAAGCAAAGTACTGGCGTTTTGCAATATGTGGTGTTGCAAATAAATTTCTTGGGTTGCCCACCTTTGTAACACTGCCTCCTATTCATGTGAAATGGATGCTTGCCTCCTCAGTTTGTCTGCTAGCATGTTGTCCACTCCTGGCAGATGGATCCCAGTTAGCGTTAACGGTCTTTGAAAGGCCTATTTCCATATCTGTTTAACAGTCTTTGATAGGGCAAATTACTTTGTACCCACCTGTTTGTTTATGTATTTACATTTGTAAAACGCATTATTCCCAATGACAAAGTGACAGCACTGGTGAAGAAATACTGCAGAGAAAAAAAAAAAAAAAAAAGACCAGACTGCTACAATCACAGGATGGAGAAGGTTTCAGGGAAGGCCAAGTTTTCAGTTGCTTGTGGAAGGCTACATAAAAGTTACAATTTGGAATGTAGTGAGCAACTTATTCCACAGTTTGGCTGCTGCTACTGAAAAAGAGCAACAGCCTCACCTAGACGCCTGAAATCTGAATGCTCACCTTCCAAAGAGAGGATGTTTCTTAGAGGTATACCAACGAAATTCAGTTTTCAGGCACATCAGCCCTGATGGTGGACAGCCATATGGACCATGCAAAGATTTTTAAAAGTCACATGCTTCCTAACTGGCAGCTAGTGAAGAGAAGGCATGCCTCTCCTCAACTGAAAGACTTCTATGTACATTCATTAACAGGTGGGCTGCCGCATTTTGGATGACCCGCAGCCTGTTAAGCGAGGACTTGCATATGTTCAAGTATAAAGTGTTGCAATAGTCAAGGTGCCATGTAACTATTGAAATAACCACTGCTACTCTGTTAGGAAAAGGAAAATCTTGTTTAAGAATTAAATAATGAGGACGCAGGAGCTCACTGTCCCTAGTGACGTGAGTGTCAAAGGTAAAAGTATTATCTCCCGCCATCAAAGTTCTGACCACACTGTTGTATTTGTATTAAATTTGTTCCACAACTGCAGTTAAAAGGCTTTTAAGGTTATAAAACACTGTTTTTACCTCCAGCAAGTTTGTGTTGAACTGCCTCTCTGAGACTATATTCCTCTCACCTTACGCTTCTCCTAAGTGTGCTCCCATCCAATATGTGAGGCATCTGTAGCAATGGTCACTGTGGGAGCTATGGTCATAAATGGTCTTCCTGCTGGTATATATTTAGTTTTTCCAACAGCACATCTCTACCTGTATCCTTTACCTAACAACCACTAGATGCCCCTAGCTCCCTGTTGCTTGTAAGCATCAACTAACCACTCTTTAATGGATCTCATGAAGCCTCGCATGTGGTATTAGTGGTATGCATAACTCATCACTTCCTCACTTTCCTCACTGTCAGAGACTGATCCTTCTGAGAACGGTGAGCTTCTCGTGTTAGCGCTTGTACCTTGTCGCAAGGAAACACTTTCCTATAAATCGTGTCCATCTTCGCTCCGAGAAACGTTTGTTGTTCTGGTTTTGCGATGACTTATCCATGTTTATTGTGAATCCTAGTCTGTGTAGTATTGTCATTATTGTATTAATGTACTTTTTGCATTTCTGCTCCGAGTGTGCTTTTACCATCCAGTCATGTAAGTATGTGTAGATATGCATTTCTTTTCTTCTCAAATGTGCAGCTTCTACCACTAGGCACTTTATGAATACCCTTGGTACCAACGTTATGCCAAAGGGTAGTACTTTGAACTGGTAGTGTTTTTTTTTTTTTTTTTAATCAAACAGTTCAGGTATTTTGGGGTTTCAGGGTTAATTGGAATATGAATATATGCATTCTTAGATCTACAGTTGACATGAAATCTCCCTGTTGGATTTGAGGAATAACCTCTTGTAACATTGTCATCTTTAATTTTTGCATCTTAATTTGCTTAGAAAGTGAAGGTCTAGTATAGGTTGCAGTGTCTTGTCTGATTTTGGAATCAGAAAACGTTGAGACTTCTTGATTTTACTCTATGGAGGGTACCTCCTCTGATACATGTTTATGTAGCAGCTCCTTCACCTCCTTCTGTAGTTATGTTTTTTCTTTTGGGTAAAGTGTTGGTGGATGTTTCTCCAACTCTATGCGATATCCTTATTGTATTTTAACAATCAACAGTCCTTGATGCCAATATAGTCCATCTTCTCTGTTGTCACCTCCTCTTTCTTCACTGCTCGTGCAGCTGAGCTAAGTGTCTCTGGCCTTTGTGCCTGTTACTATCTGAATATGTTTTATGATCATTATTGATTGTTCTTTCAATGCTGTAGGTACCGCGGCTGCGGGAATGCTTGCCGCTCCTCTGCAGCCGTTCCTTCAATAACTTGTGCCGATGTGTGCCTGGGGGGGGAGGGGGTCGAGGCAGTGAGATCTTCTGACCTCTAGAGAGCACCGCTCATTAAGTGTGATTCTATATCAGGACCGGAGGCTCGGATTATGCTTTCTCTTTCTTTACTGAGAAATTCACAGCAGCCAATTAAAACACATTTAAACAAAAAAACAACATTTCCCAAAGTGCTCTAGTGTATAAGTCACATGCACCAATCAACCATAGTGACCTTAGTGCATAAAGTCCATAACCTCGAACTTCATATCCTCTTTCTTTGCTGCTTCGCAGCAGATAAGTAACTTTTCACTTTATCTAAATCTAATGTCTATTTTACTGGTGTATTGAAGTTGAATTTCTTAAATGTAGCAGGGGCCGCGAGTCTGCGTGCCTTTTACAAGCTTTTTAATCTTTATTCTTCGGCTTCCAGCCGAGTTAATTGCCTTTTAATTGATTTTTTCTAAAGCACTCGATTTACTCTGTACATTTCGGCCTCCTGCCGAGTTAATCCCTTTTATTGATTTTCCTGTGTTGAGGGAACTCTCCTGTTATTGATTTTTTCATTAGGAGCGCGTTACACGCTACAGCTTGGTTTCCCTGCCGAGTTAATATTTATATTGATTTTCCCTCGTGGAGGGACCTCGGGAGAGGACTGCACGCCCTGCGCGCGCAGTCTATTTTCACTGGCAACCGGTGTTGCCAAGCGTGCACGCCCATTACGAACTGATCTCATTTCCCTTTGCCATTTTATGAGATCGGTTCGTTTCTGGACAGCGTGAGAGGCATCGGGGCTTGCCTGGAATCATTAACTCACCTCCTCCCTGACGCCCAGTTAAGAAAAGATTCCACTGGGTTGTAAAATTTAAAAAAAAGGCTTGGCCTAGGGGAAATACCTTTTATTGATGCAGGCACCTTCCTCCTCAAGCACAGTTGTTTTTTCATTGATATATATATTGAAAATGTCACTTACCCAGTGTACATCTGTTCGTGGCATCAGTCGCTGTAGATTCGCATGTTTTGCATAGCTCGCCATCTGGTGTTGGGTCGGAGTGTTACAAGTTGTTTTTCTTCGAAGAAGTCTTTCGAGTCACGGGACCGAGTGACTCCTCCTTTTGTCTCCATTGCGCATGGGCGTCGACTCCATCTTCGATTGTTTTTCCCCGCAGAGGTTGAGGTAGGAGTTGTATTGTAGTAATAGTGGCCATGCAATGGAGTGACTAAGTATGTACCTATTTAAGGTTAAAATAATATATATACAAATAGTTGAAGGTACCTTCCGAACTGCTACAGGCTCCCGGGGAGGCGGGTGGGCACAAGCGAATCTACAGCGACTGATGCCACGAACAGATGTACACTGGGTAAGTGACATTTTCAGTTCGATGGCATCTGTCGCTGTAGATATGCATGTTTTGCATAGACTAGTAAGCAGTTATCTCCCCAAAGCGGTGGCTCAGCCTGTAGGAGTGGGAGTAGTCTGAAACAATGTTCTTAATACGGCTTGACCTACTGTGGCTTGTTGTGCGGATAACACGTCTACACAGTAGTGCTTGGTGAATGTGTGAGGCGTAGACCATGTGGCTGCCTTACATATTTCTTGCATTGGGATGTTTCCTAGAAAGGCCATGGTAGCACCTTTCTTTCTGGTTGAGTGTGCCCTTGGTGTAATGGGCAGTTGTCGTTTAGCTTTAAGGTAGCAGATTTGGATGCATTTAACTATCCATCTGGCTATACCTTGTTTTGATATTGGGTTTCCTGCATGAGGTTTTTGGAATGCAATAAACAGCTGTTTAGTTTTCCTGATGCTCTTTGTTCTGTCAATGTAATACATTAATGCTCTTTTGACATCTAAAGTATGTAGTGCCCTCTCAGCTACGGAATCTGGCTGTGGGAAGAACACTGGAAGTTCCACTGTTAGATTTAGATGGAACGGTGAAATAACTTTTGGTAGAAATTTAGGATTAGTCCTTAGGACGACCTTATTTTTGTGTAGTTGTATAAAAGGTTCTTGTATTGTAAACGCCTGAATCTCGCTTACTCTTCTTAGAGAGGTAATGGCGATGAGAAATGCAACCTTCCATGTTAGGAACTGTATGTCGCAGGAGTGCATGGGTTCAAAAGGTGGACCCATAAGTCTAGTTAAGACAACATTTAGGTTCCATGAAGGAACAGGTGGTGTTCTTGGTGGAATAATTCTTTTAAGGCCCTCCATGAATGCTTTAATGACTGGTATCCTATATAGGGAAGTTGAATAGGTAGGCTGCAGGTATGCAGATATTGCTGCAAGGTGTATTTTAATGGAAGAGAAAGCTAGGTTAGATTTTTGTAAGTGAAGCAAGTAACCCACTACATGTTTTGGGGTTGCGTGTAATGGTTGGATTTGATTAATATGGCAGTAGCAAACAAACCTTTTCCATTTACTGGCATAGCAGTGCCTGGTGGAAGGCCTTCTGGCTTGCTTTATGACTTCCATACATTCTTGGGTAAGTTGTAAGTGTCCGAATTCTAGGATTTGAGGAGCCAGATTGCTAGATTCAGCGATGCTGGATCTGGGTGTCTGATCGTTTGGTTGTGTTGTGTTAACAGATCCGGCCTGTTGGGCAGTTTGATGTGGGGTACTACTGATAGGTCTAGCAGCGTTGTGTACCAGGGTTGCCTTGCCCAAGTTGGTGCTATTAATATGAGTTTGAGTTTGTTTTGACTGAGTTTGTTTACCAGATAAGGAAGGAGAGGGAGAGGAGGAAAAGCGTAGGCAAATATCCCTGACCAGTTGATCCATAGGGCATTGCCGTGGGACTGCCTGTGTGGGTATCTGGATGCGAAGTTTTGGCATTTTGCGTTCTCTTTTGTCGTAAACAAGTCTATTTGAGGTGTTCCCCAGAGCGTGAAGTAAGTGTTCAGAATTTGGGGGTGAATTTCCCATTCGTGGACCTGTTGGTGATCTCGAGAGAGATTGTCTGCGAGTTGATTCTGAATTCCTGGGATAAATTGTGCTATTAGGCGAATTTGGTTGTGAATTGCCCAACGCCATATCTTTTGTGCCAGCAGGCTCAATTGCGTTGAGTGCGTTTAGATAATACATTGTTGTCATGTTGTCTGTTTTGACGAGAATGTATTTGTGAACTATTATTGGTTGAAAAGCCTTTAGTGCTTGAAAAACTGCTAGCAGTTCTAGGTGATTTATATGCAGTTTTGTTTGATGTACGTTCCATTGTCCTTGTATGCTGTGTTGATCGAGGTGTGCTCCCCACCCTGTCATGGAAGCATCTGTTGTTATTACGTATTGTGGCACTGGGTCTTGGAAAGGCCGCCCTTTGTTTAAATTTATATTGTTCCACCATAGAAGCGAGAGGTAAGTTTGGCGGTCTATTAACACCAGATCTGTAAGGTGACCCTGTGCTTGTGACCACTGTGATGCTAGGCACTGTTGTAAGGGCCTCATGTGCAGTCTTGCGTTTGGGACAATGGCTATGCATGAAGACATCATGCCTAGGAGTTGTAATATCATCTTTGCTTGTATTTTTTGTGTTGGATACATGCGTTGTATGATGTTGTTGAAATTTTGAATTCTTTGTGGGCTTGGAGTGGCTACTCCTATTGTGTTTATTATGGCTCCTAGGTATTGTTGTACCTTGCGCAGCAGAATGTTGGATTTTGCGAAGTTGACTGTGAACCCTAGTTTGTAGAGGGTTTGTATGATTTGATTTGTGTGTTGTGAGCACGTTATTAACGAATGGGTCTTGATTAGCCAGTCGTCTAGATACGGGAATACATGTATTTGCTGCCTTCTGATGTGTGCAGCGACTACTGCTAGACATTTAGTAAAGACTCTTGGTGCGGTTGTTAAACCGAAAGGCAGTACCTTGAATTGGTAGTGTATTCCTTTGAATACAAACCTTAGGTATTTCCTGTGCGATGGATGTATTGGTATATGGAAATACGCGTCTTTGAGGTCTAATGTTGTCATGTAGTCGTGTAGTTTCAGCAATGGTAACACTTCTTGTAGTGTGACCATGTGAAAGTGGTCTGATTTGATGTATGTGTTTAGTATTCTTAGGTCTAGGATTGGTCTTAGCGTTTTGTCCTTTGGTATTAAGAAGTACAGTGAATAAACTCCTGTGTTTATTTGTGTGTTTGGTACTAACTCGATTGCGTTCTTTTGCAATAGTGCTTGAACTTCTATCTCCAGGAGCTCGGAATGATGTTTTGACAAATTTTGTGCTCTTGGTGGTATGTTTGGAGGGAATTGTAGAAATTCTATGCAATAACCATTTTGGATAATTGCTAGAACCCAAGTGTCTGTAGTGATTTCCTCCCATGCTTTGTAATAATGACCTATTCTTCCCCCCACTGGTGTTGTGTGGAGGGGGTGAGTGACATGTGAGTCACTGCTTAGTTGTAGGGGTTTTGGGGCTTTGAAATTTTCCCCTATTCCTAGGGAATTGCCCTCCTCTAGATTGGCCCCGAAAGCCTCCCCTGTACTGTCCCTGGTAACTGGATGGTGTTGCCTGTGAGGTGCTGGCTTGTGTGGCCTGACCCCGAAACCCCCCTCTAAAGGGTGTTTTGCGGAAGGTGCTGTAATTTCCTCTGCTCTGCGGGGAGTAGAGTGCGCCCATGGCTTTAGCAGTGTCCGTGTCCTTTTTAAGTTTCTCAATCGCCGTGTCCACTTCTGGACCGAACAGTTCTTTTTCGTTGAATGGCATATTGAGAACTGCCTGCTGAATCTCTGGTTTAAACCCAGACGTTCGTAGCCATGCATGCCTTCTGATGGTCACAGATGTATTTATTGTTCTTGCAGCTGTGTCTGCTGCGTCCATGGAGGAGCGTATCTGGTTGTTTGAAATGTTCTGTCCTTCTTCAACCACTTGCTTTGCCCCCTTTTGTAGGTCTTTGGGTAGATGTTCAATGAGATGTTGCATCTCATCCCAATGGGCTCTGTCATAGCGCGCAAGAAGTGCCTGTGAGTTAGCGATGCGCCACTGGTTTGCAGCTTGTGCTGCGACTCTCTTTCCAGCTGCATCGAACTTGCGGCTTTCCTTATCTGGGGGTGGTGCGTCCCCAGATGTGTGGGAGTTGGCCCTTTTCCTAGCTGCTCCTACAACGACAGAATCTGGTGGCAGCTGCGAAGTTATGAAAATAGGGTCTGTAGGAGGCGCTTTATACTTTTTTTCCACCCTTGGTGTGATTGCCCTACTCTTGACCGGCTCCTTAAAGATGTCTTTTGCGTGCCGATGCATACCAGGGAGCATAGGCAGGCTTTGGTAGGAGCTGTGGGTGGCAGAGAAGGTGTTGAATAGAAAGTCATCCTCGACTTGTTCTGAGTGGAGGCTTACATTGTGGAATTGTGCTGCTCTAGCCACCACCTGAGAATATGCAGTACTGTCCTCTGGTGGTGATGGCTTTGTAGGGTATGCCTCCGGACTGTTATCTGACACAGGGGCGTCGTATAAGTCCCATGCGTCCTGATCCTGGTCACCTTGGCTCATGGTGGTGTGAGCCGGGGAATGTGATGGAGTTTGTGCTGGCGAGACGTGAATTATAGGTGGAGGAGAGGGTGGCGGAGTAACCCTTTTCACCATTTTTGTTTGTGGTGTTTGGTCAGTTTGAAATTCCAGTCTTCTCTTTCTCCTAATAGGGGGAAGGGTGCTTCTCTTTCCTGTCCCCTGCTGTATAAAAATACGTTTCTGCGTATGGTCTACATCAGTGGATTGCAGGTCTTCCTCAAACCTATGCTTTCGCATTTGGGAGGTCATTGATTGCTCTTCGGTACAAGAGCCTGAAACTGGGTCGGTTGCAGGTTGTTTCGGCACCGAAACCCTGTCTGCATCTTTTTTCGGCTCCGAGGTGGCTTTTTTCTTTTTCGGAGTCGAAACATCTCGGCGTCGATCTTCATCGGTGCCGCTGTCTCGGCGTCGAGCCGTGTCTACACCGCTATCTCGGTGTCGATGTATGTCTCCAGCACTTTCTCGGTCCCGAGAAGGCTGCGTGCCGGTGTCTCGACCGGAGTCGGACGGTCTCGGCACTGATTGGGCCTTTTTCGGTGCCGACGGTCGGTCACCGAATTTATGGGTGGAGCCATGGCCTGGTGGCAGTGGCGTCCCCTGGGCCTGGACAATCTTCTTATGCGTGGTTTTCGACGTCTTACTCACGGTTCGTGGATCGTCGAATTCCTCGGAGTCCGATTCGTGTATCGAAAAGGTTTCTTCCTCTTCCTGTACCTCGAACTCTCGGTGCGCTGTCGGCGTGGACGCCATTTGAAGTCTTCTGGCTCGACGGTCTCGGAGTGTTTTTCGGGACCAGAACGCACGACAGGCCTCGCAAGTGTCTTCACCGTGCTCAGGTGACAGGCACAGGTTACAGACCAAGTGTTGGTCTGAATAGGGGTATTTTTTGTGGCATTTGGGACAGAAACGGAACGGGGTCCGTTCCATCGGCGTTCTTCTACACGCGGTCGGGCCGAGTAGGCCCCGACGGGGATCGAAAACTACCCCGAAGGGCTCCGGAGCTCTTCGATCTTCGATGCGGTGTTGATTCTAACTACGCCAATCCCGAACGCAACAATACCGACAAAAATCTTCCGAAATTTAGCTGTTTTTCCGTTCCGAAACTCGGAGCGACAGGAACACGTCCGAACCCAATGACGGAAAAAAAACAATCGAAGATGGAGTCGACGCCCATGCGCAATGGAGACAAAAGGAGGAGTCACTCGGTCCCGTGACTCGAAAGACTTCTTCGAAGAAAAACAACTTGTAACACTCCGACCCAACACCAGATGGCGAGCTATGCAAAACATGCGTATCTACAGCGACAGATGCCATCGAACACTTATTTTTCACTGGTTGTGGTTTTTAGGTATATATATATATATTTATTTTGTTCTGCTAATTCGCCTGCTGAGGTTTATCCACTCACTCCTTTATTATTCTGGTCTCTGGTTCTATATATTATTATTTTGGCTCAATGGAGCGACCAGGATGCAGGGTTCTACCCTGATGATACTGACAACCAACTGGAGTTAAATCTGGTTGAGGCACTAGATTCCAGGGTGCAACAGTCGGTGAATGATGCTCTAGCAAGAGCTTTGGGCCCCTTCTCAGGTCAATTATTAGATTATGCCCAAACGCAGGGCTGGATGACCGGGGACCCCACCCCTTCCTCGGAGGACACTGCTACACCTGTCCCTACAAAATCCAAGTCAAAATCTAAGAACATTTCAAAGGAGGACCCTGTTGGAGAATTACATGCTGACATGTTTGACAAGTTACGCAGAAAGAGAAGCGCAGAGCATAATTATAGCTCCCATCGTAATTCCTCTTCTTCGGAAGACTCAGATGATCCAGATTCAGACGACATTACCACCCCTAACCTTAGTAAAAAAATCAGAAACTACTTCCACTACGCCTCAAATTTAAGATTTTAATCCTTCAGAGATTATACACCCTAGATCGTCGAGTTGGCGCCCAACTCCTGAGGTAGCTCTCTATGTTCACACGAACTTAAGGAAGAGTTTTGATAAAGAGGTGCGTTCCAGACTCAAGGCGGAATGCCCCAGGCCTGAGCTAGATAATAATGTAGCAGAAACTCCCGAGATTGACCCCACTATGATTACCTTCATGAAGAAGTACGCAAAAGATCCTAAGAAGGGTCTCGACAGATGCTGGCGCCTCTGCCAAGACAAATTATTAGACATGGCAGGCCCATTAACAAAAATCTTAGATTTGGCTACCACTTCCAAGGAATCAAACACCCCAGTGAACACTGATGTTTTATTGGGATGGGCCCAGAGAGTAGAATGCCTTTTAGGCAACACAAATTGTGCTATTTCCACTGAGCGCAGGAAATCCATACTGATGCGAATGGACCCTAAACTAGTAGACTTGGCTGCCTCCGAAGCGGGACCAGCAGCTGAAGGTCTCCTCTTTGGCTCATTCTTCATAAAGGAATTGGCCAAATTTTGCTCTACTTTTTCGACACTGGACAAGGCCCAACTGTCCCTTAAAAAAGTTTTTAGAAGGGGCCTTTTTATCAGGGCTGGGCGTTACGGCGGACGAATGCCCGGCCGAGGTGGCTTTGTCAGTCCCCAAAATTACTACCCGAGGGGTAGAGGTAACTGGTCTGGAGATCAAGCAGACACCACGTTCTATCCCTCACGGCCCCGTAGAGGAAGACCCAGGTTCCGCAGAGGGTACCGTAGGAGCCAGCAAGGAGCTATACAAGACGCCTCCTTTACCGGTAAGAATTATTCTACATTCACAAGTCATTCTAGGGGGAAGAGTCAGTCTGTTTGTACACAAATGGAGGGAGATTTCAGGAGATCCTTGGGTTATTCAGACAGTGTCGAGATTTCACCTGGAGTTCCTCAACACTCCGTTTCAGCATGCCCCTCCGATAAACAAGTGTTTTTCCCAATCAAATCAGAATTTTATAGATATAGAGGTACAAGCGTTGTTAGACAAAGGTGCAGTAACATTTTCAACCCGCACCCTACCGGTTTCTGCAATCCTATTTTTGTGGTAGACAAAAAAGGAGGTGGTCATCGGTTAGTATTAAATCTGAAGGACTTCAATTCTTGGATTGTTTACAGACACTTCAAGATGGAAGGGATCCACATGTTGCGAGACATCCTTCTAGAAGGGGATTGGATGGTTCGCTTAGATCTGAAGGATGCGTACCTCTCAATCCCGATTTTTGTCCCCCACAGGAAGTATCTTCAGTTCCAGTGGAAGGGGTATTGCCTAGAATTCACGGCTCTCCCATTCGGCCTATCCTCGGCCCCTTGGTGCTTCACAAAGCTTTTGAGACCATTAGTGGAATGGCTGAGAACCAAGGGGGTTCGTCTTATCATATACCTGGACGACATCTTACTGATGGCGCAAGATGCAACGACGTTGCTGACACATCTGAATTGGACAATCACTTTACTACAGGAATTAGGTTTCCTTATCAATGCGCAGAAGTCATTGTTGAAACCATCCCAAACAATAGAATTCTTGGGTTTCAAGATAGATTCCATTCTCTCCCTCTTGATACTTCCAGCTGCAAAAATTCGCAATATCAAAAGAGAATTGAGAGCGGCATTACTCAGGCCGAATATTTCTCTAAGGAGCATTGCTCGATTGGTGGGACTATTAGCCTCCTCCATTCAAGCAATATTTCCTGCCCCCTTACACTATCGTGCCCTCCAGCGATTGAAGATTCAATATTTGAGGCAAGGTCTGAGTTACTCGGCCCTTGTTCCTCTGACTTCAGAGGTCAAAGAGGAAATTCAGTGGTGGCTTCACCACATGGAAGCATGGAATGGCAGGGCCATTTTCGGATCTCACCCAGAGGTGGTCATAGAATCGGACGCCAGCCAGTGGGGCTGGGGAGCTCGTTGCGGCTCAATGACGACAGGGGGTCGTTGGTCATCAACAGAGAAAGATTTGCACATAAATTGCTTAGAACTCTTGGCGGGGTCGTTCGCAATAAAGAGTTTATCCCCGATCAGGACAGATTGTTGCATTCTTCTGAGAATGGACAATATTTCGGCAACGGATGCTTTTCTACAGAATTGGAGCTCGTTCCAGTGCTATGCATTCCCTCCATTCCTATTGATACCCAGAGTCTTGGCTCAAGTGAGGAGACAGAAGGTAGAATTGATTTTAGTAACCCCGTTGTGGAGGTCTCAGCCGTGGTTCCCTATTGCCCTTCAATTAGCATGTGCTCCTCCACTGCTCATTCCTCCTCGTCGGGACATCTTACTCAGTCCGGAGGGCCATCAACATCCCTTAATTGTCTCGGGGACTAACTCTGATGGCTTGGAGGGTTTCAGGGCAAGATAGAAAGCCCCGGGAATTTCGCAACAGGCTGAAGGTTTTATCAAGCGAGCATGGGCAAAGAGTACCCACAAGAGATATGCTTCGGCATGGCGTAAATGGGTTAGTTGGTGCAATGGAAGAGACCTTAATCCCATGGGGTCAGGTATTGATATGATTATTAATTTCCTGGCTGAGTTAGCCTCTTCAGGTTTGGCTTATAGGACAATCAATTTTAGATCAGCAATTTCTTCAGGACATCCACCTATTGATGGCAAACAGGTAGGTGAACATCCGCTAGTATGTAAACTGTTGAGGGGTATCAGATTTTCGAATCCTCCTCAGCCTAAGTACTCTGTACTTTGGGATGTGAATATTGTGTTGAGATTTCTGGATTCTTGGCCCAGTAACAAATACTTGTCTCGGAAACAATTGTCAGCTAAATTAACTATGTTACTATGTTTAGTCTCATGCAAGAGAGTCTCAGATGTGAGAGCCCTAGATCTATTGGGGAGACTTTATTCTCCGGAGGGAGTAACCTTTATTATCTCCAGAAGAACCAAGAACAATTGCAGGTCAGTTACGTACCCTTGTTTTCCAGATAATTCAAAATTATGTGTGGTACAATGTCTTAAAGATTATTAAATATCTACAGAAGAACAGACAGGACATGAATGGGCAAGTATTAATTGCACTTCCGAAACCCTTGAAACCTGTTGCTTCGGCCACTATGGCGAGATGGTTAAGATGGCTTATGAACGAAGCAGGCATTGATACTAGCCATTTTGGAGCTCATTCAGTAAGAGGAGCAATGGCATCTAAGTCTTTTACGTTAGGTTCCAGTTTAACGGATATTATGAAATCTGCAGACTGTTTGTCTGAAAGTACTTTTCGTAAGTTTTATTTTAAACCCGTTTTGGATGTGGCCTCTGTGGTTATGGGTCAGCTTTGAACTAGCATAATCCGAGCCTCCGGTCCTGATATAGAATGAAAATTTTTCTAGCTTACGCGTTAAGAATTTTCAATTCTATTAAGGACACGGAGGCGAGGATTATCCCACCCTTTTATGAATATTAATAATTTTATTACTCTTGAAAATCTTAATTCATTGTTACCCTCCCACGTTTATAGAGTGTATTAAGATGTGAAAGATTTTAAAATGGTTTGTACCATTAGTTTGAAAATATTACCGGCTGGTTTTTTATTATTATTTCTTAGGAACGGATCACAAGAATTCCGAAGTTCTTTCCATCCAGATGTCTACGTTCTTGGAAAACCGACTTGTTCAGTCTGGTCTCCTTCGTTGGTTTCTTCCTTCCTAGATGAGAGTTGGTATCATCTAAAGACTTTGAGGTCGTGAGAAAGGAATTTACTGTTTTCGGTTGAAGCAAAGAAAGAGGATATGACGTTCGAGGTTAAGGACTTTATGGACTAAGGTCACTATGGCTGATTGGTGCATGTGACTTATACACTAGAGCACTTTGGGAAATGTTTTTTTGTTTAAATGTGTTTTAATTGGCTGCTGTGAATTTCTCAGTAAAGAAAGAGAAAGCATAATCCTTGCCTCCGTGTCCTTAATAGAATTGAAAATTCTTAACGCGTAAGCTAGAAAATATTTCATTCTCTCTCTCTCTTTGGTCCTGGTCAGCACGCAGTGTGAAAACGAAACACTGCCGAAATCACACCACCGTGGCCGACCGAGCTCCCGTTGATGTTTTCTGTGCCCCCACCCCCCACACTTGGAGCGAGACACCCCTGCTTCAGGGGTCTGATTTCAACAATACATCGGACATACTCATGCATCTCTTCAGACACCTGCCCAGGTGGTTAAGGGCCCTCTGGAGCAAACAGGCATGCAAGGTGCTGCAGAAACTTTCTCCCAGTAATTAGCCCTGTGTGGCTTTAACAGCTGGTTTGGAGATCCCCTACTTATCCCTGTTAATACCTTCTATACTACCTGGTATCACCAGGCCTGCCTTCAGACGCAGGTACTCCCAGGAGATGCTGCCCTCTCACTGTGCGCCTCCTGCTTAAAGAAAGCATTATGATTGACACTGAAGATACCTACACGGAGGAGGAACAGATGACTTACCTCCCCATATATGATAATTTTTGCAGGATTATGGATGCCTCGATCTGGTGGCCTCCCTGGAGCAGAAACTTATGCAGGAAAACTGCCAATGCATTCCCGACCACCCAAAGCGGGAAAATTCGGGGCCTAAACTTGCCCTACCTCTGGGACCAGCCAACCCCCCTTCACCATATAACCCAAGACATAAGAGGGCCCTTCACGCGGGCAACAACTTGGAAACATTTGACCACATGAAAAGGCCTTTATGGCACACACTCTCCTGACAGGATTGGATGCCTTGGTACCAGTGGCTTCAGGGGTGCAATTCCTTCCTCCCTCCCTCTCCAGCCCCAGACTCTTCCCTCTCCCCTGGATACAGATTCTCCATCCACGGATGGAAACAGGACACAGGGTCTCATCCCTTGTGCCCTTTCCCCAAAGCTCAGGCCCCTGAGCCCCCAGCCAAAGACCCTCCTCAAAGGGAATCGGACATGCTCGACCTGAACCTCCTGTTACACCCCCTTTCGGCTGAATGGACGCCAGCACACAAGGTAGCAACTTATGCTACGGGATGCCTGTACAAGTGGTTTGACAAAGTAGCTATGACCACCTCCCACCAAAATTGATGAATGCATGGCCACCTTCCTGGAAATATCTATGTGTGACCCGAAAAAAAATAAAAAATTGATCTATAGGACAAGCTTCTGGATAGCTCAGGTCCTTTGACTCGTATCCTAGACATTGTGGAGGATGCCAAAGCCTCCAGCACACTTATCTTCCCAGATGTCCTGTCCGACTAGGCCCAAAGAGCCCTCATCTTCCTAGGAAACACAAACTGCACCATCTCCACGGAAAGGCGCCGTTCACTCCTCAAATATTGACCCCAAAATGGGTGACCTCGCCACATCCGAGGCGAAAGAGGTTTGTTTGGTCATCCATTTGTTAGCGAGCTGGACAAATTGTGCAGACCTTTACATCGATAGACAAGGTTCTACGTAGCTTTAAGCCACGGGATTGTCTCCGGGGCTGGTGGCACTCAGTTGGTCACTTGCAATCCCAGGCCCTTGGCTTCGCAAAAAATACTAGCACGCCTCAAAATGTGGATCCTTCTACCCGTCCGGACCCTATCCCAGGCACAGAGGATCACGGAGCAGCCACAGGGGCCAAACGGTACAGGTGTTCCAGAGTTTTTTTTACTAACCCACTCAATGCAGGCCCCCCCACCCCTCCTCCTCCTCTAGTGTTTTCAGCATCAGACATGGCTCTGGTGGATGTGGAGGTGGCCGAACTACTGCACAAAGGTGCGATCATGGAGACTCGTCCCCCATCCAGAAGGTTTCATCAGCAATATTTTTATGATGGACAAGGGCGACAGCAGTCAACAGCCAGTAATCAACTTGAAGGAATTCAAAGAGTGACTGATCTAACACCAGTTAAAGGGGATCCATTCCATCCAGGACATCCTTCAACTAAATGACTGGATGGTGCGTCTGGACCTAAAGGAGGCCCTATTTAACAGTACCAATCTTTGTCCCCCCCCACTGCCACGTTCTCCAAGTCCAATGGAGGGGGCAGACAACCCTCCATTTTAGCCTCTCATCTGCGCCCCCTCGTGCTTCAACAAGGTGATGCGCCCTATAGTGGAATTTCTCCTAGCTAGCGCCCGTCTCCTTGTCTGCCTGGATGATCTCCTCTCTATGGGGCAATGCCCCTAGATTCTGTTGTCACACCTGCATACGTCGATCCTGGAGTCGCTTGGGCTCAGCGTCAACGGGCAGAAATCCATCCTTACCTCTATCCAGTCCCTGGTGTTCCCAGGCTTTGTAGTGCATTCGGTACAGGCCATTCTCAGCCTTCCCTCACAGAAAGTCAACAAGATCAGACCTGAGCAGAATGGTGACCAAACCTTCCACCTACCTCCAGCAGACTGCCAGGGTTGTGGGCCTATTGTCCTCCATTCAGGCCATATTCCCAAGCCCTCTCCACTACCAAGCCCTGCAGGGTCTCAAAGCGGACCATCTCAGGAAGGGACTTACATACCACAAGTGGGCCCCTCTGTCAGTGGAAGCACGCAAGGATACAATGGTGACTCGCCCACATGGAGGTCTTGAATGGCCGGGAGATTTTCGGCTCCTCCCCTTACCTGGTTATCAAATCTGATGCCAGCGGTTCGGGTTGGAAAGCAACCTGTGAACCCTTTACCACCAAAGGACAATGGTCATCTCAAGTACGGTGTAGGAAGTTGGCTCTGTATGTGCTATTTCAAAGTAAGGAATAGCATGCACAGAGTCCAAGGGTTCCCCTTAGAGGTAAAATAGTGGTAAAAATAGATAATACTAATGCTCTATTTTGTGCTAGTGTGGTCGAGCAGTAGGCTTATCCAAGGAGTAGTGTTAAGCATTTGTTGTACATACACATAGACAATAAATGAGGTACACACACTCAGAGACAAATCCAGCCAATAGGTTTTGTTATAGAAAAATATATTTTCTTAGTTTATTTTAAGAACCACAGGTTCAAATTTAACATGTAATATCTTGTTTGAAAGGTATTGCAGGTAAGTACATTAGGAACTTTGAATCATTTCAATTGCATGTATACTTTTCAAGTTATTCACAAATAGCTATTTCAAAAGTGGACACAGTGCAATTTTCACAGTTCCTGGGGGAGGTAAGTTTTTGTTAGTTTTACCAGGTAAGTAAGACACTTACAGGGTTCAGTTCTTGGTCCAAGGTAGCCCACCGTTGGGGGTTCAGAGCAACCCCAAAGTCACCACACCAGCAGCTCAGGGCCGGTCAGGTGCAGAGTTCAAAGTGGTGCCCAAAACGCATAGGCTAGAATGGAGAGAAGGGGGTGCCCCGGTTCCGGTCTGCTTGCAGGTAAGTACCCGCGTCTTCGGAGGGCAGACCAGGGGGGTTTTGTAGGGCACCGGGGGGGGGACACAAGCCCACACAGAAATTTCACCCTCAGCAGCGCGGGGGCGGCCGGGTGCAGTGTAGAAACAAGCGTCGGGTTTTCAATGTTAGTCTATGAGAGATCAAGGGATCTCTTTAGCGCTGCAGGCAGGCAAGGGGGGACTCCTGGGGGTCACTTCTCCAGTGAAAGTCCGGTCCTTCAGGTCCTGGGGGCTGCGGGTGCAGGGTCTTTTCCAGGCGTCGGGACTTAGGTTTCAGAGAGTCGCGGTCAGGGGAAGCCTCGGGATTCCCTCTGCAGGCGGCGCTGTGGGGGCTCAGGGGGGACAGGTTTTGGTACTCACAGTCGTAGAGTAGTCCGGGGGTCCTCCCTGAGGTGTTGGTTCTCCACCAGCCGAGTCGGGGTCGCCGGGTGCAGTGTTGCAAGTCTCACGCTTCTTGCAGGGAGTTGCAGGGTTCTTTAAAGCTGCTTCTGGAAACAAAGTTGCAGTCTTTTTGGAGCAGGTCCGCTGTCCTCGGGAGTTTCTTGTCGTCGTCGAAGCAGGGCAGTCCTCAGAGGATTCAGAGGTCGCTGGTCCCTTTGGAAGGCGTCGCTGGAGCAGAGTTCTTTGGAAGGCAGGAGACAGGCCGGTGAGTTTCTGGAGCCAAGGCAGTTGTCGTCTTCTGGTCTTCCTCTGCAGGGGTTTTCAGCTAGGCAGTCCTTCTTGTAGTTGCAGGAATCTGATTTTCTAGGGTTCAGGGTAGCCCTTAAATACTAAATTTAAGGGCGTGTTTAGGTCTGGGGGGTTAGTAGCCAATGGCTACTAGCCCTGAGGGTGGGTACACCCTCTTTGTGCCTCCTCCCAAGGGGAGGGGGTCACAATCCTAACCCTATTGGGGGAATCCTCCATCTGCAAGATGGAGGATTTCTAAAAGTTAGAGTCACCTCAGCTCAGGACACCTTAGGGGCTGTCCTGACTGGCCAGTGACTCCTCCTTGTTGCTTTCTTTGTTCCCTCCAGCCTTGCCGCCAAAAGTGGGGGCCGTGGCCGGAGGGGGCGGGCAACTCCACTAAGCTGGAGTGCCCTGCTTGGCTGTGACAAAGGGGTGAGCCTTTGAGGCTCACCGCCAGGTGTTACAGCTCCTGCCTGGGGGAGGTGTTAGCATCTCCACCCAGTGCAGGCTTTGTTACTGGCCTCAGAGTGACAAAGGCACTCTCCCCATGAGGGTAGCAACATGTCTAGTGTGGCAGGCTGCTGGAACTAGTCAGCCTACACAGACAGTCGGTTAAGTTTCAGGGGGCACCTCTAAGGTGCCCTCTGGGGTGTATTTTGCAATAAAATGTACACTGGCATCAGTGTGCATTTATTGTGCTGAGAAGTTTGATACCAAACTTCCCAGTTTTCAGTGTAGCCATTATGGTGCTGTGGAGTTCGTGTTTGACAAACTCCCAGACCATATACTCTTATGGCTACCCTGCACTTACAATGTCTAAGGTTTTGTTTAGACACTGTAGGGGTACCATGCTCATGCAGTGGTACCCTCACCTATGGTATAGTGCACCCTGCCTTAGGGCTGTAAGGCCTGCTAGAGGGGTGACTGACCTATACTTGCATAGGCAGTGAGAGGCTGGCATGGCACCCTGAGGGGAGTGCCATGTCGACTTACTCGTTTTGTTCTCACTAGCACACACAAGCTGGCAAGCAGTGTGTCTGTGCTGAGTGAGAGGTCTCCAGGGTGGCATAAGTCATGCTGCAGCCCTCAGAGACCTTCCTTGGCATCAGGGCCCTTGGTACTAGAAGTACCAGTTACAAGGGACTTATCTGGATGCCAGGGTCTGCCAATTGTGGATACAAAAGTACAGGTTAGGGAAAGAACACTGGTGCTGGGGCCTGGTTAGCAGGCCTCAGCACACTTTCAATTGAAAACATAGCATCAGCAAAGGCAAAAAGTCAGGGGGCAACCATGCCAAGGAGGCATTTCCTTACATACGGTCAATGAAACACCATCTGCCTTGAGCTCCTCACAGGCTCATTCTGGGTCCAGTGTTGGCCCAAATCTTGGGCAAAGTGATATGACCTCCTAAAAATGGACAATGTCGCAGCAGTGCAGTACATGAACAATCTTGGAGGTACTTGCGCCAAAGCTCTGCCTGAGCTGGAGAGGCCCTTATGGGAGTATTGCCTTGCGAACCAGATTTCAGCGACGGTGGAGCACCTCCTGAGGCAATCCAACTAAAGTGACCAACTGGCACTCCAGACATCGGAGGGACGCGAGTCTCTGGCAGATGCACCCTCTTCTCTTCCATGCTCTCCAGGGCCCTTGGGGTCCTTGCTTGGTAGATCTTTGCCTCTCAGCTCGATCATCAGATCTCCAGATACTTCAGCTGGAGACTGGACCCGGGAACAACCGCCATGGATACATTGCTGCAGGACTGGCACCTGAAGCAGGAATGTGAGTCCCCCCCCCCCCCCCCCCTAAAAGTTGCAAACCCGGTGGCTGTGTCTGTGCAAACTTGTGGTGACACTTCAGGCAGAAAAGGAATGGTGTGTTCTCCATCCCAGATCAAACAGTAAGACCCTTGTTCGAGACGTCTCTCTTTTTCAAAGAAAAGAACGAAAAATCTGCCTAATTAGTCTTGTCCATATGGCCTTCTTTGACTTCTGTTTTTTCGGCTACCTTCTGAAAAGGAGCAAAACCTCCTCCTTGTTCTAATACTCTTCAAGTTTGGAAATCTTCCCGCTGCTTCCAGACCCAACGGAGGAAGAAAAAGAAAAAAAGTCTGAAAAGGGCGATCAAAAGGAAGGCTTCAGGGGAGGGTGTAAGATGTCACAAGAGGATGCCTAAGCATCAAATGGTGGAAGTCGCCAATGCCCAAAAAAACCACACACAAAAAAAAAAACAAGACCGTAGGACTACTACTAAACACAAGACCCAGCTACTAGATGGAAGAATAGTAGACCCAACCACTAGATGGAGGAATAATGCAGAGCATGTGAATCTATAAAAGATTCACACTGCAAATCGGATTTTTTTTTTTTTTTTTTTTTTTTTTAAGATGAAGAGTTGCTTGGTGGACTGGATCATGAGAGTGCGTCTTTCAGCACATTTGTATTGTTGTAGCCATTCAAACTGTATTCATTAAATGGTAGTACTATTGGTTTGGTTGGCAACAAAATACCAATAGTTTTAGTTTGCACTGGGGTAACCCCAGGTCTTACCAGTATCAATTGTGATTGTTGTTAGAATACTTTACCAAGCAGCAACACTTTCAACAGTAAGTCAAAAGCCAAAAATTCCCAAAGTTCTTGTTTGAAAAGGCAGTTGAAATGTTGTTGACCTTAGACAGCCCTGTCCACAAACGCTGTCCCCTTTTGTATCTGCCATAATTCAGCAAGTTCTACTGAAATGTTCGTTCTGAGAAAGGAAAGTAAGGATAATGTTACTTTAAACAATCTGTAGCTTGTTGTGCTGTAAATTCACATTTTGTGCATACTCATGATAACTAGTGTTTGGCTTGGGCATTTACAAGCTAATTTTCTGAGAAAATAAGTCACATGATGCACTGTCACGTCCCCCTTTTTTTTTTTATAATGCACATGTGCACTCACTACTTTTTAGACTATTTTGCACAATAGATTTTTTTGCAGTGAGTGAAGCTTGGAGTACCATATGTATTGTGCAGGCAGTGTTAACTGGGCGATAAAGGAAGAGATATGCAATGATCACAAGCTTCCAAGGAGGAGGGAGCGCGCTTATAAATCTACATCACTACACACTAGAATAGATGCTTACAGGGGAAGAAGTATTTTTAGTTCGTAGTACTAAAACCTGTAGATACAAATGCTCTGCACAAACATTAAAGCAGTGCCCTCCGTAAACAACTGCTAACAAGTAGAAGATGGAGATGTCTAGAACAAAGTCCTTAAAACTAACCGCAGCCTGATGGCAGCTTAAGATATCTATATTAGTTGTGCCTCACAAAAGTGTATGGCCATCACCAGGTGGCTGCTTTGTAGCTATCAGCAAGCAGGATTTTCCTTAAAATGGCTGCCTCTTTCTTACAGGTGGAGGGCACCCTATGCAGAACAGTAGGGCTCTTAACTGTGTGGCTGCAAGTCTGGATGCACTTAACTATCTAGCTACACCGGTCTTTTGGAGGGAAGGGGGGGGGGGCGGTGGTAACCCTCGCAAGGTTTCACAAAGGCAAAGAGCTGGTGGCGTTTACAAAATGGCTAGGTCCAGTGTATGTAAAATATAAGAGCACTTTTTAACATCTAACATGTTTAGAGCTCTTTCGGCTACTGAATCTGGCTGCAGAAAGATGACATGGAGCTCTTTCTGATAGAGGTGATAAGATGACATCACACTGTAGGGAGAAATTTAGGATTGGCCCTGAAAATAAGCCCATCTTTGTGAAACTGAAAGACTTTTTTGAAAGTTAAGTGCTTGAAGCTCCTAAAGCGCGTGAGGTAAATTCTAGCCAGTAGAAAGTCAATCTTCCAGTAAAGTAACTGTAGGGGGCATGCTGTAAAGTTCAACAGGTGGTCCCATGAGCCTTATTAGGACTACGTTAAGGTTCCATACAGGGGGGGGGGGGGGGGGGGGGGGGGGGGCAAGATGTATTCTGGAAGGTATGACCCACCTAAGACCCTCCACGAAATCCTCAACTATTGGGGTTCTAAAAAGAGATGACTTACCTGTTTTGCAGGTTAACTACTACAGCAGCTAAGCAAAGGCGTATTGGTGTATAGGCTGAGGTCTGACTTTTACAGCTGAAAACTTTTTTGGCATCCAGTCTGGCGCCCGGAGAGAATTTTTAAGTAAGTAATCTGCGGCTAGTTGTCTATCAGATTGGGCCATGAAGTAGACCTCAGCACAAGTCTCATGCATTCCTTGGGGTGGTTTAGATTTGTTAGATGTCAGGTGTCAGATCGCTAAGTTTAGCTGTCTGGGGTCTTACGTTGGCCTGTGTGTGAGAAGTTGAAGCCAGAGCTGGAGCCTCCCCACAGGGCTGATGGACATCGCCAGGAGCAGGGCTGCCTGGTTCATGTGGAAGCCACCAGGATGAGCGTCAGGAATGCTCGTCTCATGTTCCTCATCACGTACAGGGGGTGAGGGAGAAGAGGGAAAGAAAGCATAGGCAAACATCAGTGATCAGCTCATCAATACTGAACTGCCCGTGGACTGGAGAGATATTTGTTCTTTTGTGTATTTAGGGGTCGACGAGTAGGATCCACCTTCGCTGGAAGAACCTGTGCGTTTTCTGCTCTCATCAGGATGGGGAATGTCACATGTGGATTGGACAGAGGCTCTTGTGGGCAGTGTCAACAATCAAGGAGTGAAGCTAGAGGCTGAGGAACCTGTCCCATGATGTAATTAGAGCTGCTAGGTGCAGGTTTATATTTTCCCCTCAACCCTAGGTGTTACTAATCTAGCTTTTACTGGTTCCTTGAAATATTTCTGGGCCAAATTTAAGCATGCCTTTAAGCACTGGTAAGAAATAGACTGATTGTTTAGATTCAGAAAGAGTCTCCACTAGTACGTTCTCTTACTCCTGGATGACATGCACGTCAACTTTGTGCGTAGCACAAAAAGGTGGACCCTCATGGTAAGCTTTGATATCATCCAGTGGGGATGCCATAACCTGGTAGAGTCCAATTCAGGATTGCTCTGCGTGGTTGACTTTATAATCATCCCAAGCAGGATCAGTAGGCCCTGGTGCAAAGTACTGGTCTCACGGGTGGGTGGGATCATATAGACTGACTGAAAATTGAGGCATTCTGGACGAATGTCAATATTTGCCCTCATTGGCACCAAAGGGATCTTCTCTGGACGTTTGGAGGATGCCTGTTCATGCATTTTGCAGTAAGCTCAGCGCCCCCATTGGGGACCTTAAGATCTCAGAGCAAAAGCAGAGGCAGGGCTCACAGGTGGAGTCAAGCTCAATGAGAGATACAGGTTGCAGATGTGGTGTCTGACTACATATAGTCTGGTCTTCGGTAATAATGGTAGAGGTAGGACACAACCCCGGAAAGACATCGGGTGATCACTGGCATCTGTGGTGTCTAGAGTAGTTGTTTGAAAGTGTCTGGTGAAGGAGCACAACAGTCACTGGGATGCAGACTGTGCTTCGAATGGTGTCTAAATTGAACCACACCGCCCAAAAAACAAGAAAGCAACACCACAAGTTTAGAGCTCTCTCAGTTCATGCCCGAACCAGATGAGGAGACTAAACAATCTAAGATGGAGTCGGTGCTCACATGCATGGTGAACCAAGGAAAGAGTCACAGCATAGCCTCTGACCTGAACAAAGTCTTCTAAGAAAAAACAACTGGCAAACGTTCACATTTAACAGACATCAGAAAGATGCACAGAGAACACGTATATCTACAGCCTCACGTTACACACACTTTGTTTTATCTAGATTAGGGATGCCTTCACATTCGAGGTGGTGAAATATGTTTGCGCAGCTTAGGTCAAAGTAAATGGCAAGTTTGATGCCAAGGTGTAAATTACGTAGGGCGAGAAGAATCTTTGGCTGAAATGAAGGTTACAGCTAGAGGCATGTGACCATAGCTTCTTTAGTCCCCAACCTGGCTCTGTATATCAGCTTCCAAGTCCAAACGATCTGCATGGGAAAGTTTCCTCTTGGGATACCCTAAATAACAATTTCCCTGGGGATTTTTTCAGCATCCAAAAAGACTGCTTGTAATTTTAGCCATTTAAGTGCTGTTAATGATCTTCAAAGGCTTACCACATTTTTTCAAGGGTACCCTTTCATCAATGATGCAACCCACAAAGCGTTTTGCGAATGGAGCACTTGCTGTTAAAGTCTGCAAGTAAAAGGAAGCGCTAGGGGCAAATTAAAGTGGCCACTTTGAAAGTGTTAAAATGAACTGCCTTTACGAGAATTTCAATTTTTCTTGTTAGCTCCATTTTGGGAGCGAAAATGCCAACACACGGCTGTCAAGATCATCTTACGTAAGGTGCAGAGTGTTGATCTTCCACATAGACACTGCCCGGTCTGCAGTTTGTACATCCCTTACATTTCAGGAATTGTGTAGAGCAATCATGTCAAAGCATTCTGGAGATAGACGAAAGGATAGGTTGAATGAATAATTAAGATGTGGTAAAGTTGGCTGGTAGTAGTTAATCAAGTTTGGTCACGGGGACGAAAGCTGCTAAGAGGGAGATTTGCAATCTACATCACAATCAAAGAGACATTCTTGAGCACGAGATTCCCAAGAAACATATCTTGGAGCTGAAATGATCACTCGCCACAAACCTTTTGTAGGTTTAGGTGGAGTAAGGGCTGTGCAATGCAGGCTATAGAGCATCCACAAGTAATTTGTTTCACAAAAGAAGAACAGTTTACATTCACAGAGCACAATGTACCTAAGGAAATTACCTCACCATCTAACAGCATCAACAGAAACATGCTGTAGCCTCGCTAACAACCATTCAGCAACGGTAAACGTAACAAAAACATTCTGAATTGTAAATGAAGTGAAAAAAATGAAGTGTATGGAGAGCTCAGCTAATGATTACCTCACTCGACATGTAGTGAAAGAATCTGAAGATGGGGTCCGTGGGCAGGTCTAAGTTCCCATTCACTTACTGGCTGAAGGTGAAAAGAAAAAAAAATGATGTGGGTGAACTACTGTTTTAATGTGGTTGAGAAATTACTTTAGACCGAGGACTCCCTTTCAGGTGACTGTCAATATTCCAAAAAAAATGTATTTAAAAGGCAATTACAGCTGCTCAACTAGTTTTGGACAACAAGGTGACGCAGGTCACACCAGCTCAAAATGTATATACAGCCAAAAGTAACATGTAGAATTGTGATTTATAATATGTTAACTTCTCAACAACCTGAATGGTTGTGTGTACAGTTGGTTTAAGTAATCAAACCGAGAAATATACTGAACAGAACAACAACTTTCCACAGACAACTAAAAAGAACCATCAACTTTTTTATCCCACTGGAAAACAATTGTGGCAAACTAACAGAGGTAACAGCTAAAGTGCATGCTAGTTTTGAGACACACAAAAACCCATAAATCAGTTGGGTAAAGTAACAAAAGATGGAGTTTATAAAATAATACCAAGAGCTCATATAAGTGCAGAATACTGCTTCACATCATAAAATTAATTTAAATAAATAAATAAATTAAAAAAATTCTACTTAATTCACAAATAAACGTGGCTCTGTAAAGAGACAAATTAGAATAGACAGGAAGCCAGATATTTTACAATATGAAACTACATTGAATGTGCCTAAGGACTCCCACTCACCAAATTAAAAACCCCAAACCTTTCAAAATCAGTGCAGTGGATTATTATTTTTCGTGAAACTCAAACTGTGTTTCTAACTGAAGCCATTACAGTTTCTGGAGAAAGGTATATTGTCTGCATTAGTTGTCTCCGTGCAGTCTGAAAGAAGATTAGGATCTTGATATGCCAAAATTTCAGAAGCCATGTTGCCAAATTCAGTGACAACATTCTTAAACTGTTTGGGTATGTCATGATAATCGCCCAGAATATGTGAATCAGGTCAAACCACCAGCTCCAATAGGCCATCTTGAAGTTCAGTGTATGTCGGAAGTTTGTCACAGAGAGGCAAACAGGGAATATCTGAACCAGGTTTTTGGGCTGACATTTCCAAGCGATTTTCCATCATAAAACACAGAACCGTCATTTGTTACTTTCTGGAAATGCGAAAAGATTGAGTTCCCCTCCCCCATGACAAAAACATCTTCTACCACTTGCCAATTTAGTTCTGATTTGTGACGAGTTTGGGCATCCACTAAAATTTATCCAGCTGAGAAGACACTGCCGTCAATTTATTCTTTCACTGACAATTAAGAAGCTCAAAAGAAATGACATAACATTTTATAGACAAACCTACTGGGAGACACTGAATTTCAATAAATTACTGATAGGAAGGTGCCCTGGCTACAAAACAACCAGAGTAAAATAAGAAGAGGAAATGGCATGAAACATTTGCTCCATAAGGAGTGTTTCATAACATTACAGGTCTAAATCAAATATGCATGCCTTTATCGTGTTTACAACTGCCAAGATATTACTGCAGGATGTTGGGAGCACTTACAATTATATTTGTGAATAAATACAGATGATGTATTCTATTGTCACATTCAGGCTGACCAGGAATGGGCAGCTCCATAAAGGTACCAATAACTCCGGTACATACAATATGCACTAACATTTAAATTTCAAATGTAGGAGAGAGAATTATTTTACATGTTCAAGGGAGATTAGGTTGGTTGCTTAAAATATAAATACAGAAGGCATGACTGAGGACTACAAATACAGGTAAGCACTATTATAACCTCCATCATGGGGTCTTCGATATTTATAACTGCTATAATCCAAAAGCAGTGCGATATACAAATGTCAATTAACAAGGACTCTCCTGATCTGAGGTTACGAGTGATTACATCAAAGAACGTTTTAAGACCCAAGTTAAGTAATGGGTCACAAAAATAACACGTCAAGTAAGGTAAAAAGATTAATTTGCTGCTTCAGAATGAAAATACTGCAACCATCTTTCAAATTATCATATTACAAAGTATGACAACTATTTTTCTATATTACAAATTAAAACTCAAAGAAGAAAAGACAACATCTTGTTACATGCAGGAAAGGGACACACTATATATTTCCTATATCGACCAGTATTCACGTTCTATGTGACGCACATCAATTTGTAAATGTAGCACTTCATTACGAGTGATATTTTAGACTTCTTTAAAATTTGAAAGAACTTTGAGGAAAGTTTAAATGTCCTTACTGAAAAATTTCAGAACCCAGACTTAATCTCTAGATCAGTACAAATATTTTAACATGCAGCCTGGAAAACAAGGTTGTGTTCGTATGGCAAACTTCAATGTAATGGGCAGCAACCAGACAAACTGGCTTGGGGGCGGGCGAAAGGGGCTTAATCAGGACCTGAATAGGATAGATGTGTTCTCCACTCTTTAAAAAAAAAAAAAAAAAAAAAAAAAAAAAAAAAAACAAGCGTATGAGCTACTACACAACCCGAATGCATGCAGAAAACTCTGGAAATTAAGACCTAATTTAATGGAGAAGCATGTTAAAGGCATTCCAGCTATTTTGATCAGATCAGATCTCTCAGCAACATGGAACTGCTAAGTGGGATAAGCACTCCAAACTTTTGAGACGCAGAGAAAGTAGAACCAACGCTCTTCATTTGGGAGGAAAGCTGGGAAATGGCCGCGCCTCTAGAGTATGATAAGAGTTAAAGTACAAAGCTAACTGTCATATGTTGCATACTGGAGAACATATAAACCTGGATGTCCATTCGGGTCAGAAAGAAGACTGCACAAATGGTGGCTGGACTGTCCCTCTGTGGACGATATGAGGAAGGGGAACAGTCCATCTGAGTCAGAGTTCAGGGAATTTAGTAAAGGGTTTAAAGGAATGTCTTGTCACTAACACAGGCGGTGATATGAGCCAAAGAAAATCTCATTATTGCTCATGCTGAGCTAATGGTGATATCTGTACGAAAGGCAAAAAACATTTGTCACATTTCACATGGAATTGAAACCAGCATTTCAGTTGGCAGCAAAATTTCACAACTATGAGAGCTCTGATGAAAAAGTGCACTGTAGGGACCAGCGAAACAATATGCGACTGGCCTGGAAGCAGAGACAGCATTGAATCAACAACTAAAAGATGAGATGCATGGAGGAGAAAATGAATATATACACAATCTAAGTGGAACTCCGGGACTGCAGTAGGCAGCACCACAAGAGAAGGACAGTTCATGGGCAGAAGAAACATAGGAGACACAGGTAGAAGTCACCAGATCTGACAATGTAATCCACCCTGCCAAACATCTAAAAAATATCATAGGGAAGGAAAACGCTAGAGAGATCGTTTAAGTGAACTAGAGACTCATTCAAAACTTCATTGGTGAAAGGTGAAAGACTTCTGAAGGTAGCACACTACTAGCACTTACCCTGCTCCCTCCTCAGTTTGTGACAACTATAATCCCAGAATTCAATGTTGGAAAATACTGGGCGAATTTTAGAATCCTTAACACTAAGATGACTTGTGGAAGTACTCTGTTCCTGCAATAGGATTTGATCAAACCAGGGCCCAGGCAAAGCCAATATGGCAGGCACATGATCCCTTATTTGATCTGTTACCAGCAATAGGCCCAGTCACACAAATGGGGTACTATTTTCAGCGTGTGGAGTGTGAGAAAGTTAGGTGGTAGGATATGTGAAGATCTTCGAGGTTTCCAGAACTCTTCCTGACAAATGTGAGGGAAATTAATGGTTCTATCCAAAACTGGAGGATTGCAGGGCTTTTGGGTTAGGAAAGGTAGTGGGATCCTTGCAAATTAGACCACCCTTGACTTCACTGTGTATCTAGTTTTCAGAAAGGTCTATTTAGTCCTTTTTCTCTGTGCGACACCAGAGTACGGGCCCAAATTCTGTAGCAAAGTGCATTGCAAAAAAATGGATGGTTTTGATGGAGAAAGTTTAGCTTCATGTTGCATTGTGGGGCCTTTCCCGTTGCAAGCCCTACGCTCAGCCACTTAAAATGTGCAGGATTTTTAATCAATAGAGATATCATAACAGTAGACCGTTTATTATTGACAACTAGATTTCTCTCCTTTTTTGGCTTTCAAATGTCACTGTCCATTGAATCCCGACAGTATACGTAACCCCATATTGGGAGCTGTAACACATAAGCTACTGTTACTAAACTCAGTACAGGGAGTGCAGAATTATTAGGCAAGTTGTATTTTTGAGGATTAATTTTATTATTGAACAACAACCATGTTCTCAATGAACCCAAAAAACTCATTAATATCAAAACTGAATATTTTTGGAAGTAGTTTTTAGTTTGTTTTTAGTTTTAGCTATGTTAGGGGGATATCTGTGTGTGCAGGTGACTATCACTGTGCATAATTATTAGGCAACTTAACAAAAAAAAATATATACCCATTTCAATTATTTTTCATTACCAGTGAAACCAATATAACATCTCAACATTCACAAATATACATTTCTGACATTCAAAAACAAAACAAAAACAAATCAGTGACCAATATAGCCACCTTTCTTTGCAAGGACACTCAAAAGCCTGCCATCCATGGATTCTGTCAGTGTTTTGATCTGTTCACCATCAACATTGCGTGCAGCAGCAACCACAGCCTCCCAGACACTGTTCAGAGAGGTGTACTGTTTTCCCTCCTTCTAAATCTCACATTTGATGATGGACCACAGGTTCTCAATGGGGTTCAGATCAGGTGAACAAGGAGGCCATGTCATTAGATTTCCTTCTTTTATACCCTTTCTTGCCAGCCACGCTGTGGAGTACTTGGACGCGTGTGATGGAGCATTGTCCTGCATGAAAATCATGTTTTTCTTGAAGGATGCAGACTTCTTCCTGTACCACTGCTTGAAGAAGGTGTCTTCCAGGAACTGGCAGTAGGACTGGGAGTTGAGCTTGACTCCATCCTCAACCCGAAAAGGCCCCACAAGCTCATCTTTGATGATACCAGCCCAAACCAGTACTCCACCTCCACCTTGCTGGCGTCTGAGTCGGACTGGAGCTCTCTGCCCTTTACCAATCCAGCCATGGGCCCATCCATCTGGCCCATCAAGACTCACTCATTTCATCAGTCCATAAAACCTTAGAAAAATCAGTCTTGAGATATTTCTTGGCCCAGTCTTGACGTTTCAGCTTGTGTGTCTTGTTCAGTGGTGGTCGTCTTTCAGCCTTTCTTACCTTGGCCATGTCTCGGAGTATTGCACACCTTGTGCTTTTGGGCACTCCAGTGATGTTGCGGCTCTGAAAAATGGCCAAACTGGTGGCAAGTGGCATCGTGGCAGCTGCACGCTTGACTTTTCTCAGTTCATGGGCAGTTATCTTGCGCCTTGGTTTTTCCACACGCTTCTTGCGACCCTGTTGACTATTTTGAATGAAACGCTTGATTGTTCGATGATCACGCTTCAGAAGCTTTGCAATTTTAAGAGTGCTGCATCCCTCTGCAATATATCTCACTATTTTTGACTTTTCTGAGCCTGTCAAGTCCTTCTTTTGACCCATTTTGCCAAAGGAAAGGAAGTTGCCTAATAATTATGCACACCTGATATAGGGTGTTGATGTCATTAGACCACACCCCTTCTCATTACAGAGATGCACATCACCTAATATGCTTAATTGGTACTAGGCTTTCGAGCCTATACAGCTTGGAGTAAGACAACATGCATAAAGAGGATGATGTGGTCAAAATACTCATTTGCCTAATAATTCTGCACTTCCTGTATAGTGCACATTTAAAAAATACAGGTTTTGACAAATTTGATCTTTTGTGATTTTTTTTTATTTTTATGAAGTGTTATGATGTGTCCTGAACATAAAATAGGGCTGAGCACTGCAGTAGGAAACGCCTCGGCAAATAAGGGGTTTTGACCGGACACAAATGCATCTTACAACGTAGCTTTCCTGAACATAAGAAACTAGTTTTAGAGTCATTCAAGATTCTTATCATGGAAAAGTTCCAGCAATATTTGCACTTTTCAAGAGGAACAGCAAAAACAAATTTTTTGTTTCAAATCACAGATTTTAAAGTTTTGGATTAGATTTTCTGGCTCTTGATTGAGGTTATTCCAACAAGGAAGAGAGAGAAAACCAACTCTAAGAACTGGAGAATAGAATGATACATCGGAAGGAGAGGCTAAACAACTTCTGTTCTCCACAAGCAGCAGCAGGAGAGCAACCTGAGAAGTGTACATTGTATTGTATTTATAGAGCGCATTTCGGCCGTAGCATCGAAGCGCTAAGGAATGAGTGAAGCAGGGGGAGCCCTAAAGCAAACAAAGAAGATCAATGTGACTGCAAAAACACATCGTCCCTAATTAGAAAAGAGCCAAGTTTTTAGCTGCTTCAGGAAACAGTGGTACATGTCTTCCTTCCTAATGGGCAACGGTAGAGAGTTCCAGAAAAGGCTTTGTCCCCCCCCATCTGGCATTTCCACAGCAGGGCAGCAAAATAGATTTAGAGCAAAAGACTGAGAGGACGACAAGGCGAATATTGCTGCAAGGAAGAGCCCAGGTATTTACAGCCTTCTGAGTGGAGAGCTTTGTGTAGGAGGCAGAGTGTCTTAATAATAATGCGCTTTTCCACCGGTAACCAGTGCAGCTGCCTCAAGCTGCTAATGGCAGATGCTGAGCATGAGAGATCCAAAAAGAGGCGAGCCGTGGCATTCAGAATCAACTGTAATCTATAAAGGGAGCCCTTGCTGATATTTAACATCAGAGCAGTGCAGTAGTCAAGTTTAGAGATAACTAAGGCTAAAATCACAGAGATTCTGAGTTCCTCCTGAAGAAAAGGAAAGATTTTCTTGAGTATTTTTAGAGACCAGTAACAACATTTAACGGTATGGTTCACTTGTTGCTCAAAACATAGTGCCTTATCAAATAAAATTCAGAGGTTTCTGGCCGTTGAACTCTAGACTGGATGCTCATTGCAGGACTGCAGCCACCATCAGGAGCTCCATAAATCAGTGTCTAAAACAAAGAAAATGTCCTTCTTGTCTCCGTTCATTTGAATCCAATTATGGCTTATGCATTTGTTAATCTCACTCATGCAATAATTAAATCTGTCTGCCACCTTCTACCAATTCTGGTTGACAGGGATGATCAGCTCAGTGTCATCAGCATAAGAGACCACGTGAAAACCGAACGAGCGGATCAGTGTGGCCAGTGGGGCAACAGAGAAGGGCTGAGAGAAGACCCTTGTGGAACCCCAAATGGGAGTTGTAACGGGGTAGCCTTGTAGTCACCACAGCTTACCGTGATGGATGTATCCAACAAAAAGGATTTTAAAATATCTAGGGCCTTCTCTCAAAGTCTTGCTTGATAGAGGCGTTGGATCAACAATTGAGGGGAGATGGTATCAAAAGCCGCTGAGAGATCTAGCAGAACAAGAATTGTGCACTCCCCCTGATCCACTCGCCTCCGAATAATGTAAGCTGTCGAGACAAGAGCAGATTCTGTACTATGTGCTTTGCAGAACCCGTGTTGGGAAGGGTCTAGGCCACCACTGGCCTGTAGAAAGCTAGCCAGTTCGATATTTAGATGTTTTTTTCAAAATTATGGCTGTGGAGAGAAGGAAAGAAATGGGTCAAATTGTTTGGCGCGCCGCCAGGTTTCTTTGTAACCGTGTATCACAATGGACTACTTCCAGGAGGGAGGAAAGCACCCCTCTTTCAAGATGTCATGGTTAACCAGTTCAAGCGCAGCAGAGACGAGGTCAGGTACTAGCTTTAATATCTTAGAAGGGCAAGGGTCGTTAGGAGACCCTGACTTAACTCCACACAACAGTTCTTTAATTCTATTTGCCTGTAAAGATTGAAAACAGGTGAGCTTAGGTCCAATATCTAGGGCCAGAGTTCCCCCCTGAGCTTCAACGCTCAGCTCCGGTGGGGGCTGCACGAAGTTGGCATGTAACTGGAGTTTTTCTTTTTTTTCTTTTTCTTAATTTGCGACCCTTTGGCAGAAAGCAAGAGAATTCTCCAACTCCGGGGATGAGGGAGGGGAGGTCAGGGAGCGGACCACCTTTAAAAAGTTCCTTGGGTCCATTATTCGCTTCCTTAATTTTGCGGGAGAAATAATCAGATTTAGCTTTTTTTTTTATGGCTAATTTGTAGTCCTCAAGAGTGGACCTAAGCTTGGCGCTCTCTGCATCATTCTGGTGAAACTTCCATCTCGTTCCTGCCGTCTGTAAAGTCTCTGCAAGTTTTTGAGTTCCTTCTGAGTACCAAGGAGAAATTAGATTCCTCCCTGGCTTAGAAACTTAATTTAACAAAAGGAGCGAGAGAATAAATGGCTGCCCTGAGCCCAAACTCAAAGCTCTCCTGCATGGAAATACCCTGTTCTCTAGCCTGATCCCAGCCCAACTTAAGGGCTCTGCTTCTCCACCCTATGCCATTGCTGGATAGCCTCTAGGCCAGTGGAGCAGTGGTAGAGAATATTGTACTTGCTACCTTAAAGGTCAGCAAGTGATTATCTGTGTAATCCAAGGCCATGTTTTCCAATCGGATACAATTATCGTGGCAGATAAATATACTGTCTAGAACGTGTCCCTGCGCGATGTGTGGCAGACACACCTGTAAAGTCCCAATCAAGGCTTGACATGAGATCCAGAAACTCACCCGTGGCCGAATCATGTTATCTTCGAGATGTATATTAAATTCTACCAACACTATGGCCTTGGGGGCCATGTCAATTGGTGAAGTACTACTCCAGATAACAAAAGAAGTGTCTGCACTGCAAGAGGAGCTTCTGTTGTACTTTTCTAATTCTGCTACACATCAGGTGCGTCACTCAATACCATCAGCACTAGGTTAGAAAACTTACAAGCACATAACGTGAAGCATAGATCTGACTAGGTAAAATGGGGGCAGTGGTTGCACATAGAACAGTCCAAACGAGAAGATGAATAGGACATTTATGTCTTTCATATTGCTGTGCTGAAGGATTCAGAGTCTGACACGAGGAAATAATGTACAAGAAGCAAAGCTATGAAAGATAAATCCCCTCTAGAAGCAAGCAGTGTGATTTTGTCACAAAGCATTAATTACCATTTTAGAAGGCCCATTCTGGACAGTTCTACATCTACCCTTGCAGCTAACAGACAGCCACAAGATCACTGCAAAGAATGTGTATTTAGGTAGGCCTGATGGTAATCCACAAACTAGAGACTTGTTCCATATTTTCACTAGGGATGCACAAGTTAGTAAATTATCAAACTAGATACTATAGTGCGGTACGACACCTGCATTTGAAGACCGAAGATTTCAAGCAGGGGAGTGGTTAATCCTATTAAGTCAAACAGTGAAAAAACTGATGGACAGTCAATGGTTTGCAGGACCTTTGCTAGTAATGGTGCTATAATCAGTGTATGGGAGATCGAACAGCTTTTATATGTATAATAATATGCTTCAATAAACAACAGCCGTTTTCTTCATCAATAATTAGACTTGGTGCTGGAGCTTTCAGCAACACTCCAGTGGGTATGCTAATTCCGTGCATGCCACACCAGATCAAAAACAACTGAAGTTCAATTCACCACTTAAAAAACAAGTATCTTCATCTAAATGTGTTTTTCTACCTCAGAGTGCCTAAAACAGTTATTCAAAACATTAGTAACATCAAAGACCTTCAGTGCTTCAATCCCACAACCAGCAATTACTGAAACAGAGCCATCCACTAGCATCATCTTGTGTATTCTACAACAAATGACCAATGATGTCAAACATACCTCTCCACCTTAATGGACTGGGTTTCTCATTTGAATCAAGTTGTCTGAAATGTATGTGAGTGCTACGGTCACACTACTTGTACATTTATGTATTGCTAGGAAACCAAGCCACTGGACAAAGGTCCATGATCTCACTGGTTCGATCAAAGGTCCCTCTCTTTCAGTGAGAGGCTTTAATGAACAGGTTAATGCTGTATTTTTCCAACATAATGGAACACGAAAAGTCTGGAAACATGCCCTCTGAATTAAAGCTATGAAAGATTAGTAGTAGCAGCAAAGAACCACCGTACAGCTGGTAGTGACATTCTCAGTGGAGAATCACAATACTTGCTAAGACTCCAATATACTCAAATATTTTTGATAATAAATCACATTTTGTGCAGCCAGTTGGCCTAGTTCTTAGTCTTGGAAAGTGCAATAGTGCAAGCCACAACGTGAATTGTGCTGCCTCTTTATTCACTCTTTGTAGCAAATAACCCAGACTTTAGCTATTCAACACAACTTCAATCTGGCAATTGAAGATTACAATGGGGATTGACAATCTCGAGTCTATTAAGTAATAAAAAGAAATTGCTTACATTGATATCTTTGTTTATCTTCACATTTGAGAGTTTAAACTGATTAGTAAACAAAGTCAAATGCAGATGTGAACACAACTGAACGTCAAGTAAGTCTTGTAGCAAAATAGTGACAGTGTAGGCAGCTACATTTGCATCAGCTCTGGGACAGACTTAAAAGAAGGCATGTGACGAGAGGGAGTGGAATTCCTACCGCCAGACGTGTTGTTTGCGTTAGAAAGACAATACATTTTATGTTTATTTTTTTCCCCAATGGACAAGTAGGCCCAAACCTCCCAACTCCCCCCTAAAGCCCCACTCAGCACACTTTAGCTGTCAGTTCTCAGTATCATTATCAGTCTGCATTTTTATTTAAGAAATGTATCCATAGGTCAAAAACGTATCCATATATATTTAAACAAAGATGTATAGTTCATCAATGCAAAGCCTGTATCATTGGAGTGATTAAGTTGATAATGAGACAGGCTTGCATTACCTGACAGTGGTTCTAGAGCAAAAATGTGTACACGTTGGCAAAGTTTAACACTTAGAGGCTACTCATAATGCTATGAGAATACTTGCTGATTAAATGCATATGTATTAAGAAACTTTAAAGCAAGATTAGTTAATCTTTGGTTTCAAACAAAATATACACAAAAATGCATATGGGAAGGAAAACAAAAAAAAAAAAGAAAAAAAAGAACTTGTGCTAACCATTGTGCAATTTTAAGTATCAGTTCTTTAAATCATCATGAAATAAAACATGTTTGATGCATACCAATATTCACAAAAGAGATAATAATGGAGAGTAAGTATAAAAACTATTTTGACAAGATTATGGGAAACATGAAAACCCAATAGGTGCTGTGTAGAATATCGTCAGTTTGGATTTGCCAGATCTTGTTTTGAAAAGGGTTTTGAGCAATTTTACTGTTTGGGGAGCTGCCTAACCCTTATCAATAGAAAAATAAATGGCTAAAAGTAAAAATATTTTCTGGTGTCTAAAAGCATACTGTCATATCAGTCTAGCACTGAAGGGAACTACTTTATGAGTGGATGTGTTCCTTGTGTACGAGAACAGTATTGTTAGTCAGTTTAGTTAGCCAATGGATGATCCACTGACTCGTGTTATATGCGGTATGTAGTAGGTGTAAACAAAATGTGAATACATGAATAGTGTGACTAGAATTTGAAAGCCCAAAACCACGAAATTTCACAAAAATAGGACTACAATTTCACTTCAACCAAGGGCATAGAATGAAGGCGCTCATCAGCATACAAAAACAGAAGAGGCACAAAGAAAATAAATAAAATGCAATTTTTAAAGGCAGTATTATGCCTGTTAAATTTCTTTCTTATAAAAGCTGCCAACTATCCCTGCTTTGGAAAGATAGAACTGCACCTTCCATCGTTTTCCTGAAATCTGCCGAGACAGCTGGTGAAAAACCGAACTGCCCCGACGAAATCCAGGTCGCCTGGTCATCCTATCCGTGAATGATTAAAGGCCAATGGTTTACGAGCAGGCTGGAAACTGATGCAAATAAAATTAAATATACATTATAATAATAAAATCAAAGGGCCTCAAGTAGGGGTCCAATTCACCTTGCCTGTGGTATATCTTATTTAGTGCAGAATTATGACTCCTTTATAAAAAATAAAAGTGTGTAAATTGCATCTTCGCGTAAACAAATATGCACGTTTATTTGCTCATGGGAAAATCTGCCCTTGCCAGAAGAAAAACTCCCGACCTTTCGCCACAATGCGTAAAAGTCAGAGTTGGTATAATCCATTAAAATTTTTATTTTTTAGATGTGCACACACTGAAAGGTCATTCCAACCCTGGAACTAACACGTTCTACTACTTCCTATCCCCTTAAGTAGATTTTTAGGAAAGTAGCAATTGAGATCATTGGTAAAATCCACATCCTTATATCACGTGTCCTGACATAATTGGAGATGTTGCTAGATTTTAAAGCTCTGATAATAAGAATGCTGCCATAATGTGTCACTTCACTGCACCAAAAAAAAAGTGAATTTTAGAAGCACCCTTTCCATGCGCAAGTAGGTTTTTAACGAAATCTTACACCCAATGTAGAATAATATAGCCTGCCAAGAATACCAACGACCCTGCCATATCTCCTGTAGAATGCACCCTTGTTTTCGCAGGGGTTTTGGAAACTTGAGTTAAAAAAAAATGTAGGCAAATCAAGGCTTTCAAATCAACAGTGCACAGGCAATAACTATCAATTAACAGTCAACATTCGGCAAGACAAAAAATTAAAATCCATTTGAAAAAAGTGGGCCATCAGCAGTGAGAAGGCAGACGACTTTGGGATCCTGAAGCATGTCTGCGGGCCTGGCTGGCACCTTTAAAGGTGACTGCGATGTCCCATCCAACGCCAATGACGCCTCACGGAACAGAACAAAGCCACCTGACAGCACACACATCGGTGCTGCTCACGCAAACATTTCCAGACGTCTGTGGAAATTCAAAGGTAAAGTGTAAAGAAATGGCTCCCTGTTGCAGTTACCCCCCACTTTTTGCCCGATACTGATGCTGACTGGACTGAAGTGTGCTGGGACCCTGCTAACCAGGCCCCAGCACCAGTGTTCTTTCACCTAAAATCTCCACAATTGGCACAACCCTGGCACCCAGGTAAGTCCCTTGTAACTGGTACCCCTGGTACCAAGGGCCCTGATGCCAGGGAAGGTCTCGAAGGGCTGCAGCATGTTTTATGCCACCCTAGGGACCCCTCACTCAGCACAGACACACTGCTTGCCAGCTTGTGTGTGCTGGTGGGGAGAAAATGACTAAGTCGACATGGCACTCCCCTCAGGGTGCCATGCCAACCTCACACTGCCTGTGGCATAGTTAAGTCACCCCTCTAGCAGGCCTTACAGCCCTAAGGCAGGGTGCACTATACCACGGGTGAGGGTATAGGTGCATGAGCACTATGCCCCTACAGTGTCTAAGCAAAACCTTAGACATTGTAAGTGCAGGGTAGCCATAAGAGTATATGGTCTGGGAGTCTGTCAAAAACGAACTCCACAGCTCCATAATGGCTACACTGAATACTGGGAAGTTTAGTATCAAACTTCTCAGAATAATAAACCCACACTGATGCCAGTGTTGGATTTATTAGAAAATGCACACAGAGTGCATCTTAGAGATGCCCCCTGTATTTTACCCAATTGTTCAGTGCGGGACTGACTGGTCTGTGCCAGCCTGCTGCCGAGAGACGAGTTTCTGACCCTATGTGGGGAGGGCCTTTGTGCTCTCTGAGGACAGAAACAAAAGCCTGCTCTGGGTGGAGGTGCTTCACACTTCCCCGCCTGCAGGAACTGTAACACCTAGCAGTGAGCCTCAAAGGCTCAGGCTTCGTGTTACAATGCCCCAGGGCACTCCAGATAGTGGAGACCCCCCACCCCCTGGACACAGCCCCCACTTTTGGCGGCAAGTACAGGGAGATAATGAGAAAAACAAGGAGGAGTCACTGGCCAGTCAGGACAACCCCTAAGGTGTCCTGAGCTGAGGTGACTGACTTTTAGAAATCCTCCATCTTGCAGATGGAGGATTCCCCCAATAGGATTAGGGATGTGCCCCCCTTTCCTCAGGGAGGAGGCACAAAGAGGGTGTAGCCACCCTCAGGGCTAGTAGCCATTGGCTACTAACCCCCCAGACCTAAACACACCCCTAAATTGAGTATTTAGGGGCTCCCAGAACATAGCAATATAGATTGCTGCAACCTAAGAAGAAGAGGACTGCTAAGCTGAAAAACCCTGCAGAGAAGACGGAGACACCAACTGCTTTGGCCCCAGCCCTACCGGCCTGTCTCCCCACTTCTAAAGATACTGCTCCAGCGACACTTTCCCCAGGGACCAGCGACCTCTGAAGCCTCAGAGGACTGCCCTGCATCTAGAAGGACCAAGAACTCCCGAGGACAGCGGCTCTGTTCACCAAAGACTGCAACTTTGCACCGTGAGTAGCCAGAGTTGCTGCCCCCCCTCCCCCTTGAGTCCCCACAGCGACACCTGCAGAGGGAATCCCGAGGCTCCCCCTGACCGCGACTGCCTGTTCCTCAGATCCCGATGCCTGGTAAAGACTCTGCACCCGCAGCCCCCAGGACCTGAAGGATCTGAACTCCAGTGCAGGAGTGACCCCCAGGAGGCCCTCTCCCTTGCCCAGGTGGTGGCTACCCCGAGGACCCCCCCCCCCGCATCGCTGAAGAGACCCCTTGGTCCTCCCATTGAAACCTATTGAAAACCCGATGCTTGTTTGCACACTGCACCCGGCTGCCCCCGTGCTGCTGAGGGTGTACTTTCTGTGCTAACTTTTGTCCCCCCCCGGTGCCCTACAAAACCCCCCTGGTCTGCCCTCCGAAGACGCGGGTACTTTCCTGCTGGCAGACTGGAACCGGGGAACCCCCTTCTCCATTGAAGCCTATGTGTTTTGGGCACCACTTTGAACTCTGCACCTGACCGGCCCCCTGAGGCCAAAATAAAGTGGCTTGAAGGCTGACGCTGCAGGGGCAGAGGACTGGGTGGACTAATGTCCCTGGAGACCTACACAAGGCCTGCTTGATCCCCATTGCTGGCAACAAAAAAGGCTGGGGTGACTGATACAGCAAAGGAGGAGCCTGGGGGTATCTATAAGCCAACCCCCTGAAGCAGCTTCAGGAAGATCGTGGCTGCTGAGGGAAACTGTCAGGCAGGGAGTGAAGTCCCAACAAATGCACTTTTGCTTTGCTTCCTTTAAAACTTTTGAAGGCAGGATCAGCTGTTTCACCAAAGAGACAAGACCCATCAAATGGTATATCTGGACATCTGCACATCCCCAGAAAATCCAGCAGCTTGTATCCACATGTGGCAGCAGAGCACCTCACTAGTGCCCACTGCATGCCCTAAGAAGTCAATATTATCTAGGCTAATCTGGCTGTCGAATGGTTTGATTGTAAGAGGCCTGAAGGTCCCCACAGACTGCTGGCAAGATATTACTGGCCATGACCCAAAGGCTGTGTGCAAAAACTACCTAAAAGGTGGACCGCAGTGATTGTTGTTAACGTCAAGGTCACGGAAAAGAAATGCCATTTAAAAAATGGCTCAAACCCCCTTTAGGCTCCCTGTCTGAAGGAGTCATGAGGGATGCATCAGGGTTACTTTTGCTGGTCAAAGCTTGGAATATATATACGTCATTATCAAGTTGATGATAATCTAAGCCAGAAATGTAA